>NC_091702.1:65301861-66526548 GCF_041296265.1 Equus caballus
AGGGCCCTAATCTAGCAAGTGGTTGCAGCTTTCACTGAGGAGGGAAACTTTGGAGAAACAAGAACAGGATCTGGTAGGCACATGAAGAGTTCTGTGTCCGGGGAGGGAGGGGCAGCGAACTCGAGGCCAAGTCTATTGTGCCCACTCCTGGCACCTGGTTGCTCAGAGAGGCTGCTCAGAGAAGCCTGGCCTGCTCAACCTTCAGCCTCCGGCCTTGGCTGGCCAGGCGGTCCAGGGCCGGCGCAGGGCAGCGGAGCACTCAGTCTTCCTTGAACTGGCTGAGGTCCATCAGGGTTTACTTAGCCCGGGGCCGCCTGTCTGGTCTTGTTTGGTTTTTCCTAGCTACCATCTTTTCCTTTTCACCTTTCCCCTCTCAAATAGAGAAAGGAACTGGGGATCATCTACCTTCTCTCTCAGGCTCCTTGAGATGTCTTCTCCCTCTCTCCAAAAGACGTGACAAAACAAATGCTTCTTAACGGAGGTCCCTGTGAGTTGGTTCTATCCCAAGTTTTCTTGTCATTCTGAACTTGAACGGGGAGTGTGGGGGTCCCTTTTCCCCCTTAATTTTGGCATTTCTGGTGGCAACTGCTACAGCCTGGGCTATATTCCAATAATGCTCTTATTTTCATAGCTGAAGATGTCCCTAGCAACGGGACATTTGCAGACTTTGCTTACAAAATATGTTGCCAGTTCCCAGAGAAAATTTTAAAGTTAGAACATTTGGAATAAGATGGCAAAACTCTGAACTGGAGTTGCTTTATGGGTCCTGAAACTCTGAAAGACGGTAAAATAGTAGGACCAATAGGAGCACCTCAAAAATACACGCCTGAAGAAGAATCTTTCACCTCCTTTCTGTGGGGAGCCTAAATGCTACAAAACTTCTGTTGCCAGTTACATGTCAGCAGAACTAAATCTTGAAGGTAATTTCCCAAAATTTTGACTGCTCCAGGTTACTAATGCTTTATTTATCCATCTTTAACAATGCACACAGGCCAGGCTCCTCAGGAAAGCACCCAGAGCCCGGGGAACCTGACCTCTCCTGTGAAGGCTCACACGGAGCCTGGCCCCAATGGCAGTGGAAGGGACCTTTACTGTCAAAAATCAGGACACACAGGACCTGTCCTACCTTTAAGTTACAAAAATGCAGTGGAGATCATGCAGATATCAGAGGACAACCCTGAAGGCAGAACAGCTACTTGCCTGCTGTCTGTCCTGCAATAAGGCATTTTTTACATCTTATTTTCTTTTTAGCTTAAGGAAAAAAAATAGATAAGTCAGCTCGGGCAACACAACTTCAGCTTTAGTCTTGATTGTTAGAGCTCCACCTTTCTTCCTTTCTAGTTAGTTTTAAAGGTTGGACTATTTACATATTTGGGGGTAGTTTTCAAACTGTGAGTAATTTCAATTCAACCTTTTCTGGTCAAGCTTGACAGGTGGAGTTAGATGAATAGAGCCAGGGATGCTGTTAGTGGCACCTGGGGTCTTAGTAGCACTGTTATGTTGATTGGATGAGCATACTTGATACATTTGGAAGCACTGCTATATAAATTCTCTCTTCCTGGAATAAAGCTAATAATGATGATAATAACTCTTACATGGTCCTTATTTTGTGCAAGACACTGTTCTAAATGCTCTATATGCTCTACTTATTTAACTCTCAGATCAATCTTATGAAATGGGTACTGTCATTATCATCTCTGTTTTACAGACGTGGAAACTGAGGCACCTTCCCGAGGTTAAGGAGAGCACGCCAAGATTTGGATCTAGGCAGTCTTCATTCAGAGTCTGCTCTTAACCCTACGCAATTCTGCTCCTCTAACTTGGAGAGCAAACTAAGTGGCCTCTGGTGGTGCTGGTCTCTAAGCAAGGTATTGGTATCCATGGAGCTTTGTGGGTGGAGCCCAGTTTAACATATTAATAGATGTTCTCATACTTGAATACGCTCATCTAACTGGGGCAGAAGCTGCTGCACGTGGTGAGCAGCTCCTCTCTCCAAAAACAAACACACCAGATGTCTGTCAGTAACTCTCCCCCATTACCCTGGCCTCCATCCCGTAATTCAGCTGGGGAGGAACTACAACCTGGTTTGCCTAGGCTAGTCCTGGTTTATGCTTGTCATTCCCACACCCCCTCTGTTTTAGGATCTGTCTTATTGCAGGGATTCTTTAATATATTAATATGTATTGCTACTCTCCAAGTGTGAGAATGGAAATCAGGTCATCCTCAGGCTTATTTGAGCACTGAACTATGCTCTTTGCAGCACACTTGTTAACAGCTCCAGGAACAGTGCTCTCTGTACACATTTTGGGAAGTGCCGGTGTAGAGTGATGAATAAGGTCCTAGAAGGCTTAGATTCTAGTTCCAACTTTTGTGATCTTGGGCAAATCTCTTACTTTATGCTTTAGTTTTCTCATTTGCAGATTGATGAAGTCATACTGCTGTGATTTATGATTCCCTCCTGGTTCAGGCCAATTTCTATTAAAAATCCTGGACATGTCAAAATTTCCAGGGTGAAGGGGAATGTTGAAGTACAGAGGGGTAGGGTAATATTTTAAAAATATGGGTGAACGTGACCTGTTACATGGGTATTTGCGTTACATCATGTCCCCAAACAGAAATTTCATGAGGAAAAAGCCATAAGGCTGCAGCTAGACCTGCTATCCACTCACGCTTGTGAGAAAGTGTGATCCCAAGGAGGAAAAAACGCTACAATGGAAAAGCACAGTTTCTGTTCAGACTTCCCTTCAGCCTTCACAGGGACTTCAACTACCTAGTAGATTACTTAGCGTATGCCCTTAACGTATAGCGTGTGACTCATTAAAGGTGGGTGTAACGTGCAGAGGCCCTACTTTACGATGCTTAACTTTCTTACCCAGCTTCTCAGCGGAAAAGCCAGATCTCAGCTGCCTTCTCATGTCGCTTAGGACAAGGTACTTAATTGCTTCATCCTTTAAGTTTCCTACCAGTAAACTGCCCTGAGGATATCAACCTACCAACCAACTAGCAACTACAAGGGAAATATACAGAGGGATTTGTGTTTAGAATGAGTTTCAAGAACCACAACTCATGATGGTGTAGGATAAAGCTGAGATGTAACAGTCTAGCGGGGTAAATAAATGAGAGACTAAAACAAGACTTGATTTGTCAATACTATCTACCAATTGGATGGGGAGTCATCATTTAAAACTTTTTTTACCCTTTTCCCTGATAAAGTAATACATACTAATTGTAGAGATTTTAGAAAGTACAGAAAAGTAAAAAGAAACAAAAATTTGGTCCCACTATAACAAGACATCCACTATTACAGTTTTGATACATTTACTTCCACCTTTTGCTCTGCCTCTGTGTGTCTAGGAGTATATGTATGTGAATATATACATATCTGGAATTACACATCATACACAAATAATTTATATTTTAATATTATATCATGAGCATTTTCCCATGTCAGTAGTCTTGAAAAACATTTTTAATGGCTATATAACAAATCCTTGTTTGCCTACACTATATTTATTTGTTCTTCTATCATTACTTAGATTATTTCAAAAATTTTGCCTTTGTGAATATATTGTAATAGACGTCTTTATAACACTCGATGTATTCCCGATTAGAATAGACTTCTAGAAGAGAAATTACATTGTAAAAAGGTATGCATGTTTTTAACAGTCTTCACAACTTCTAAACCGTTTTCCGGAAGGTTTTGGGTCAGTTTTTAAGTCACTAACATGTATACAACTTGTTTCATCACACTCCAGCAAACACCGAATTCTTAAACATTGCTAATAGGTAAAAATGTTATTGCATTTCCATTTGCATTCATTTGATTATGACTGAGGTTAAATATTTTACTCTTTTTATTAGCATGTGTGTTTCCTATATGAATAGAATGTTCTTAACCTTTGTCCTTTTGTCAAGGAGGGTTTTAATGTTTTCCTTACCAGCTTGTGTGAGTCTTTTAATGTTAAGGTTAATTTTTAAAGCTGTTTCATCTTTTAATTTTTAAAGTTATTTTTGATTTACAGATGTTTTAAATTGTAATGAGATCAAATATATTTTTTCACTGCAATTATGCTTTGAAAAGATCTCCCTATCCTAAAGGAGATACTTGTATCTAGGGTTTTTTTTAATGGCTTAATCTATTTTTTTAAACATTTAACTTAAAAACTAAGGAACAGATTTTCTTATATGGTATAAAGTGAAGCTCTAATTTTATTATCTTTTCAAATATTTAACCAGTCATCTTAACATCTTGCTGAATGATTCTTCCTTTCCTCACTGTCTTCTTAGAGCATTTTCGTTCAATCAAAACACAAATCATACACAGGCTAGGGTCTGGTTCCACTGATCTGCCTGCGAGTCTTCGATAGGTACTATATGATAATATTATTAAAAAAAAATACTGGGGCTGGCCTGGCGGCGTAGCAGTTAAGTTCGCATGCTGCGCTTTGGCAGCCCAGGGTTCACCGGTTCGGATCCCGGGCATGGACCTAGCACTACTGATCAAGCCATGCTGTGGCAGATGTCCCACATATAAAGTAGAGGAAGATGGGCACAGATGTCAGCTCAGGGCCAATCTTCCTCAGCAAAAAGAGGAGGATTGGCGGTGGATGTTAGCTCAGGGCTAATCTTCCTTAAAGAAACAAGCAAAAAACCCAACATACCGAGCTTTCTTCTTTTTTATTTTCCTAAATGGCTATCACATTGGCGGGCAGGGAGTAAGAAGAGAGTGAGCGCCAGATTCAGGCCAAAATCTCTGAGAGAGCTAGGAAGGGTCCAGGGATGGATGGAACTCAGTAAGGATGTAGGGATGGAGGTTAAGCCTTTTCCCTCCAGAATCTTACATCACACTTCTGTCACTCAAAAGCTGTTTGGCTTTGGGCAAGTTAATTCACCTCTCTATGCCATGTTTTCCTTATATATATAAAATGAGGCTGTTGAGAGATTACATGAGTTAGTTTAAAACACTTATAACAATACAGAGCCCATGATAAACATGATTATCACTTATTTGAAGCTACCTTCCACTTCCATCATGCCACTGAAATTACTCTTGCTAAGGACATCAATGACTCCTAATTTTCAAATTAATTTGGCACTGGGATTAAAATTACAGGCTCTGTAGAATCAGGCTACCTGGATAGAACTGTTCCTCTGTCATTTAAAGCTATGTGGCCTTGGAAAAGTTACTTGCTCATTCTGTGCCTTAGTGTCTTCATCAATAAAATGGGGATATAAGTAGTGTCTACATATGAGGTTGTTACATGGAGTCCTGACAATGAATGTAAATTGTTTTGCACACAGTCTGGCACACAAGGACATTTTCAGGAAATGGTCATCATAACCATCATCTTACTTGATTGCCCTGGGGCATCTGACACTGATATTGACCTGAACTTGTTTTTAAAGGTATGCTTTTTGGTGAGGAAGACTGGCCCTGAGCTAACATCTGTTGCCAATCGTCCTCTTTTTTTTTTTGTTCCCTTCCCCAAAGCCCCAGTACACAGTTGTACATCCTAGTTGCAAGTCATTCTAGTTCTTCTACGTGGGATGCGCCTCAGCATGGCTTGATGTGCAGTGTGTATGACCTCAACTTTTTCACACTGTCCTCCTTTGTTTTCTGGCACAATGGTTCAGTTCTCGACCCCTCACTTCATGAGCTCTCTTCTTTTACCTATCCCTTAAAATGCTGGCATTCTCCAAGGGGTCCTCCACTCTCCTATTCTTTGGTGACCACATACTTCCTTGGTGTTCCTTCTTCTAAGCCAGGAGTCGGGAAATTTTTTGTTAGAGGACCAGACAGTTAATACTTTAGCTTGTGGGCCATATGATCTCTGTCATGACTACACACTGAATCATGAAAGCATCAACTGAAAACATGTAAAATTAGTGGGCAGGGTTATGTTACAGCAAAACTTTATATACAAAACCAGGCAGCCAGCCCACGGACCATGTTTGCCATCTCCTCTTCTAGGTAGTTGTTACAGCTCGGGTATCCCTTGATTAGACCACTCATCACATTGCATCTGTCCTCCCCAATGGACTGTGGGCTACCTAAGAGCAGGGTATCCTTTCATTCTTGTATGCTCTGTGTGTAGCAGAGAATCTGGCAGATATATTTGACCAACATCTGCTGAAACACTGAATGAGATGATCACATGATATCAGTCTTAACAGTTAAAAACTTTGTTGTGCTATAAGGAAGAAGGCATTTCTTCCATGCGAGCCCTTCAGTAGCTACCAAAACAAACTATAGAGAAGACCTCATGGCCTGTATATCACATCAAAACATCTAGTAGAATTAATCTTTCTTTCCCAAATGTGAAAGGGAAATTTAGGTTCAGGAGATTGACAATTTCACGGACCAAGTAATATTGCAGACCCCAAAATAGAGCTGTCCAGCATGATCTATAAAACAGGACACACTTTATAGGAATTGAAAAACAGCTGTTTCCCCATTTCTGTTTTAATAGGAGGAATAGGCTACAGGGCTCAGGGGTATATGCTAAGCATATGGAGAAAATTTATTTGCTTAAAGAAATGTGACATGGAGCTGGCAAAGGGCTCAGTTTGTAAGAGACAATGTCCTGGTGGGCGAAATTAAGAGGATAAGAAGGATATATATGGAGTCATTTCAGCATTGTGATTAATGAAAGAGGAAACACCAATAAACACCGAAGGGAAAAAAGGAAAAGTAAAGTTGAAGCTGAAAAGAACTGAATATGCTCTAGGGAGGGCCCTAGCTACAAGAACCAAGTATCTCCTGCAATAATAATGGCTTTAGTTAAACAAATTTTAGATAAAGATGGCACTGGTTTAGGGGAAAATATGGAAACTGAAACCTCAGTCAAAAGTAATAGTGTGAATATTGAGTTTCTCTAAATATAGTGCAGAAGATCCCTATAGAGCTAAGAATATCTGGAAAATATATTAAAGACTCTGGGAGAGAATTTTATACTTCTGGAATATTCTTAGAAACAGATAATAGACAAAGAAGTATGTTTACCTTTTTCCTTTTAATTTCCATGTTCGAACTTAACCAGCAGTAACATTTTTAGTACAATTAAACATTTGCTGAACTCCTCTTATAGGAGATTATTCATTTTGTGTGACTCAACATATTCTCTCAAGTGGCAATTACCAGACAGTACTCTCTAGAATTTTTTAAAGTCATAAAATCAATATTGCTGTGAAAGAAGGACCTCAGATTTTCTTAAAAGAAAAAAGTTAATGTTGGTTTCATTTAGCTTTCTACTTCCCCTTCCCTCCTAAGAATTATGAAAGGATTCATCATGTGGCCATATGGACACCAATTCATTCATCCTTCAAGTATTTACTGAGCACCTGCTATGTACCAGGTACTGTGCTAAGCCTGAAAGAGGCAAGACGAATAAGATATGGTTCTTGCTCGAGAAGCTGACAATACAGTGAGAATGACAGATGTGTGTATAAGCAATTAAAATGCAATGTGATGCTATAGTGATGGAGAAGAGAGATGAAGTAGTCAGGGGCTGGGGGCGGGGGTGGGGTGGGGGGGAGGTGAGACTCTAAAGGGACAGCACCAGGGAGTTTTCTAAGGTGATGGAACTGTCCACATACTGATTGTGGTGGTAGCCACACAAATCTATATGTGTGTTAAAATTCACAGAACTGTATGTGAAAGAAAAAAGAAGGCTAGTTTTACTGTATGATAATTTAAAAATCAAAATAAAAAACTACAATACGATAGATGCCTGTCAATAGGAGTACAGATAAGTAAACTATGATATATTCATACAATGGATACTACTGAGCGATAAAAGGAACAGACTATTGATAAATGCAACAACATAGACGAGTCTCAAAAGCATCACTGAGTGAAAGAAGCAGTATACAACGAAGTACATCCTGTATGATTCCATTTACATGAACTTCTAGAGTAGGCAGCCTTAACAGAGGATGACAGTAATCAGATCAGTGGTTGCTTCTGTGTGGGAGGGCTGGGGTGGGGTAGGGACTCACTGGGAAGGGACCTCAAGGAACTTTCAAGTATGATTGGTCAAAACTGATTAAATAGTACATTTAAGATCTTAGTACCTCAATAAATGTAAATTTTAACTCTCTAAAAAATATGCATTTAGCTAGCCACTGGCTTATCTTTCACAACCCAGAATTTCTAATGGTATTGAAAGTTGTAAAAAAACATTAACAACCTCTCTATCATATGTTAGCATTTTCTTTTTAAGATAAATTGGAATTTTGTTTGCTTTCTTAATGAAATAAACATAATATCCAACAATAAGTCTTACGACAAACATAATTAAAATGCGACGTGCAGAGTCTGCAGCAGTAGGGGATGCGGAGGACAGAACTCTGCATTCTGTTGGGGTGGGGATCTGCTCTCAAGAGAGGCACTCAGAAAGAAGTGAGTCTCACCTGGATGTTGAAGAAAGGGTGGGAGTTCAACGCACAGACCAGGAAAGGAGGGGCACTCCAGAACAATACGTGCAGAGTCACAGTTGAGAGGGCTGGGGAAGCCCTCCTGGGTAAGAAGCACACAGGGTGCTGGGGAATGGAGCTCTAAAGGAGGGCAGGGCACAGAGTGTAAAGATCACCCCCTTCCCACCACCAACCCCAACGCTAAGCACTTTACGTGGATGGTTTAACTTAATCTTCACAATCACCTCCACGTTTCAGAACCGGGGCTTGGCAAGGTGGAGGGCCTTGCCCAGATCTCTCGGCCCTTAGGCCGGAGGGGGCAAGCATTCCCACACAGATAGCTTGGGCTCTCAATCTCATCCTTGTACCTGCTATGCCGAGGAGACTGGCCTTGATCATGGTGCTGAGGAGACCTGAGGGAAGCTTTTACCTGACTAGAATCTGCTTTAAAGAGATAACTGGCCTCTGACAAGACTGGATCATTTGGGCTGTGGTTCTCCATCTACTTTTCTGCCTCAATTCACTTGAGAGCAGAACGATTTCCAACCAGATCATCAGTAACAGTGGCAAAGCAGTGATCACCAAGGGCTGGCCCCTGCATTCCACAAATACTCCCCCTGCCAAGAGGTTCTAATTTTGGGGTTGGGTCAGCAATGGGATGATGGCTCTATAATTTTCTAAGGGAGATGGGGTTCTCTTGGGGTCCCCAAATCAAAATGGGAACACATATGGAGTAGAGGGGCCCGTCCTGGGGAATGCTGGGCAGATGTCCTCACTAACCACCCCAGAGGATGCTGAGACATTGAGGTCAACAGCACCTGCTGACCAGCTGTTTTCCAGATCTTGGTGATAATCTAGATGTCCTAGCCCCTGGACTGGCTCAGGTATGGAAGTCTATCAGGCTTGGGGGTTGCAGAGACCTCCTTGAAGAGAGGACATTACCTCTGGGTGCTCCAAGGATTATGGTTCTCTGTTGGAGAGGACCCCAATAGAGGCTCTCAGAAGAGCCTGAGACCTGCTCTCAGAACCAGCACTTCCTAGTGAAGCTCCTTCTACTAGACGGAGATGGATGGTCAAGGGCCTGGCACTGGCATTGGAGAGCTGCCTTGATTAATAATGGCTTGAAAATAATCACAACAAAGCTGCACAGGGCTCTGTAACTTATAAAGTGTGTGCACATTCACTACCTAAAAATAATTTTAAGTCTTACAAAAACACTGGAGGTCAGCATTTTGTAGATGAGGAAACTGAAGCTTAGGGACGCTAAGTTGCTGATGCTTGCACAGTTTGCCTGCCTGCTTTTCTCCCTTAGCTCCCTCCTTCCCTCTTGGCCCAACTTTCTTCCTTCAGTTTTAAAAAATAAAAAAAATAGCTATTAGTCAACTACGGGTCATTTTATTCTAGAAAGGATTTATGGCAGCTTACAAGGTTACAAAAAAAAAAAAGAAGAAGAGAGTATAAATTAAAAGTGGGAGCGAATATGAAAGAAATATAAGAACTAGACCGGAAATCAGTCCAAGAGTTACAATAAAGATGTAATAAGGACCTACATATTTGCTATTGATGGGGCACAAATTTGATTCTCAGTTTTTAGAAGTCAATGTGAAAAAGGAGCCATAGGCCAAAACAATCCACTCCTCAAGAGAAGTACAACAATTTCAGGTTCTTAATAATGATGACACAAGTCATAAAGCACAGCAACTTCCTCGATGATTCAACAGCTTTGAACGAGGCCTTAAAAGGTGATTCTGGTTTTCACACTGTCTTTCCAGTATATGAGAGCACTTAACATGCCCTGTTTTAAAGAACGTGAAAAGTACACCATCTCCCTGAACCCACGTAGCAAATCCCATACACGTACAGAACTCAAAGCAGGTGAGTCCCCAGTGGACCCACCAGCTGCTGAAGCAGCTTCAGGGCATGGAAGACGGCAGGGCCACCACTACCACACTTGTTGCAGGAGAAGACAGAAACCTGTCCGCCGCACTAGAGGGAGAAACAGGTCTTCACAGAGATGTCTTGTCTTACTTGGTAAATTGTCTCCACTTCATGATTAGGACTTGGTGACAGATATTAACTTGACCCTTACATCTCTGATCCTTATGACGACTGTTTCTAATACGGAAAGCCATTAGTCCTGAGTGCCGCTTTCTATGTTGTACATCTTACTGCACTCAGGCCCCAAGGACAGGGTTTGTTTATACTGGCTATTTTGTTCTTTCCTCACTCAACCCTCAAGTTTCCCTTACTTTTACGCCAAGTAACAGACACAGAGTTTTTCCTTTTTATAATTTATATATGCAAAAAACACATCCAAGTTAGGAATGCCCCTTTCATCTACAGGAAGAGTCTGGGCCACCTTACTCATCAACACAACAAGCCCAGAAATAGAAAAAGCAATCTGGCTGAAAGGTAGACACGGGTGGAAACTTCTACGCAGCACACAGCTGAGGTGCTATGTCGTACGAGATTAATTCCCTGAGGTCACACAGCTAAGGTGCCATGTTATATGGAACTAATTCCCTGAGGTCAGCAATTAGAGTCAGGTTACAGCCCAAACATAACTCTGCCTGCTGGTTACTTGACCCCTTATGCTCTTCACTTCATAGAGAGAGATGCCCAGCCATGACTTCCAAGGGTGGGCTTGGGGGCAGATGGAAGGAAGCAGACAGCCGGAGAGACGGCAGTCCCTTTCTTCTACAAACAGACATGCCTCCCAGGCCCCTAACTGAAATGATTCTTTCCTGCCTAAGTGAGCGATTGCATGTGTCAAGCTCCTCCCTTTCCAGCAAAATGAGGCACCTGAGATCACAGAGCTCTTTGGCAAAGTGTGAAAGATGACTGAAGAAATTAATTGAGTTATGTTCTGTCACAAGAGGCCCTGAGGTGAGACGGTAACAAAATCACCCTTTGTATGGGAAAGAGGAAGAAGCCAGGGCATGAACAGTGTGGCTAGAATGGTGTAGGTATGTATCTTTGGACTTCTGAAGACTTATCTCCCCTCAAAAGACATTCAGAGTGGTGCTAAGAAGGAATGTCAATGGCCAGATGGAGACGTTGGAATAAAGAGAGTACTATGAGCAGGGATGACTCTAAAATAGAGGGAGAAGATAAGGACAACAGCCCCAACTTAAAGGGGACATCAAGCAGTGCCTGAGGGGTTCGTGGGGGTGAGGAACAGAATGGAAACAGTGGGTCTGAAAGCTGATATCTGACAATGGGAGACTCATATACATCTAATCATAAACCACTGCCGTCAACAATAAAAATAATGGTGGCAGAAGCTGCTGTCACCGTATCTTGAGCAACTGTTCTGTGTCAAGTGTTACACCAAGAGCTTCATGACCATTACTTCACTGAGGAGTGCTGTCCCCTCCCTTCCCAGATGGCTCCCAGGTATGCCTTTGCCATTTGGGGATGTATTTCCCCTTCTGAGATGTCTTTGATATTCAAGCAAGCTACTGGTGCCTGAATAACAATGCTGGGTGTTGAGGACTGTGAGGACAGGAGAGAGTCACCCTCTGACTGGTTTGCTGCAGGCCCTGAATCCAAAGTGGCTGCTGACAAGGACAGGGTAGCCAGCCGTGACCTGGGGGTCGATGGGAAGGAGCTCCCCCCCCCTTGCTTTCTCCCATTGTTCTCATTTCTGCCCCCGAATCGACACATAGTAAAGGAAGGAGGGAAAGACTGATGCCTATAGCTGAAGTGTGCAGTTTAATGGCCAGAAACCAGAATTGTCACATGTAATCAAATCATCAGAGTGTTGGTGACAGAGTTAAGACAGTTGAAAAAACAGTTGCTATTCCAACTTTCAATTTTCAAGTTATTGTTGGGGCTGAAATTTCTCTCACCTCAAGAGTTTTTATTTTGGAAAATTGCCAAAGCACACTTTTAGCCATATTCGAGTAATTGAAACACGAAAAAAATAGCAATGTTTTTCAGCCACGTTAAACTCTAACCAGATGCTCTTAAAAAATGTTTTGCATGGGGGCTGGCCCCGTGGCCGAGTGGTTAAGTTCACGCGCTCCGCTGCAGGCGGCCCAGTGTTTCGTTGGTTCGAGTCCTGGGCGCGGACATGGCACTGCTCATCAAACCACGCTGAGGCAGCGTCCCACATGCCACAACTAGGACCCACAACGAAGAATATACAGCTATGTACTGGGGGGCTTTGGGGAGAAAAAGGAAAAATAAAATCTTTAAAAAAAAAAAAATGTTTTGCATGTCCACAGCACCTTTTATTCTAACGGAGAGTCGCTTTATTCACCGCTGAGCTGCATCCGCCACAGACTGAGAATACTCTCTTCACGAGCCGTGGTAACCCACCGACACATCATCTCCAGAGGAAGTAAAGAGGACCCAAGGCCTTTCCAATTCTCCCTCACTGCTCACCCCACTGGGAATCCAAGGCAAATCAATCTAACAAACATTTGCTGGATACTTTCTGTGTACCAGGAACAAAGCTGAAGAACACTGGGAAGCCGGCATAAATTTAACCAACTGGCAAAGTGAGATGATGTCTATGATTCCAACGAAAACACGTCAGGGTCAGGACTCTACCTGAATGGCTCACCTGACTGTTTTGCTCACCTGAAAGACAGTGCTTCGGGCATCTTTTCTCCTATTAACCACCAGGCAAAGGGAGAAATGGTTTGGGCATTTAGAGGAAAAGCAGTGAAGAAAAACAAATGACAGGTTGCCTAGAGTCTGTGAATTCCCGGTCACCACCCCAGAGCACGACCTGGCAGAACCTTACTCAGGCAGTGTTTGGCCCCCCAGTAACCACTCTCACCCCTTCCATTCTCCACATGAGAGACAAAAAGAGCTTTTAAAAATGCAATAGGATTGGGGCTGGCCCCGTGGCCGAGTGGTTAAGTTCGCGCGCTCCGCTGCACGCGGCCCAGTGTTTCGTTAGTTCGAATCCTGGGCGCGGACATGGCACTGCTCATCAGACCACGCTGAGGCAGCGTCCCACATGCCACAAGTAGAAGAACCCACAACGAAGAATACACAACTATGTACCGGGGGGGCTTTGGGGAGAAAAAGGAAAAAATAAAATCTTTAAAAAAAAAAAATGCAATAGGATTATGTAACCTTCCAGATTAAAACTCCACAGCAGTTTGCTTTTATACTTAGAATGACACCCACACTCCCTACCACAGACCACAAGGCCCAGGTGACCGGGCTCCGCTTACCCCTCAGGCTTCCCTGTTCTCCTCCTGGTCCATGCCACCCCAGCCACAGTGACCTCCTGGGGCTCCTAAAACACGCCAACTCCTTTCTCGCCTCTGAGCCTTTATGCTGTTGACCTCCCGCCTGGGCTGCTCCTGCACACGGCTCAGGCCCAGCTTCAGCGTCTCCTCTTCCGAAGTCTCCTCTGACGTGGAAGGTAGACCCTCCCTTCCCTTTCCACTCTCTGCTACGATTTTCTCTTACTTTCTGTCACAGCGCTATCACAAGTTGCAAATATTTGATTTATTTGTTAATTTTCTTTTATTTGGTCCCTCCCATAGACTTTATTTTTTTTTTTCCTAAAGATTGGCGCCTGAGATAACAACTGTTGCCAATCTTTTTTCCTTTCATTTTTTCTGCTTTTTCTCCCTAAGTCCCCCCGGTACATAGTTGCATATTTTAGTTGTAGGTCCTTCTAGTTGTGGCATGTGGGATGCTGCCTCAGTGAGGCCTGATGAGTGGTGCCATGTCCATGCCCAGGATCTGAACCAGCGAAACCCTGGGCTGCCGAAGCAGAGTGCGCGAACTTAACCACTCGGCTAGGGGCCGGCTCCTCCCACAGACTCTAAATTCCAAGATTGTAGGAACCAATAACATGTGCTTTTTAAATATCATATCCCTGTGTTCGGGATAGTGCCTGGACATGCAGACATGCAATAAATAACTGCTGAATGGATGAATGAATATAATTCCAAATAGTAAATTAAAAAAAAAACAATAGAAGAGGGACATCTTTTAATTTCACTTTATGTTTTTACTGCCATAAATACTACTATACAACTGTAAATCTTGGGTTTCTGTTGGAAGTTTTTCATGTATTCATTAACCAGGACCACCCTGACTGAACTGGAGAGCCTGAGAGAATGGAGACCTAACTATGGTGACAATTACAAAGTTTCAAAATGATTGCTTTAAAACACCAGGTTTGGCACACGATGCATTGTGAGTAAGGAGGGACCAGCCCTTCCTCATTTAAAGGTATTTGTGGTTGAAAGCAGAGTTGCTATTATGTATGTAGCATGTGTTCCTTCACTTAAGAAAAATTACGACAGGATCTTAAAGTCAAGCACCCGAACACTAAGAGTGGATGGCACACCATATTCCTGGGAAGCTGCTGTGGAGCTGGTCCGCGCGGAACGCCCTTGTCACCATGGCTGGCCCTGGCCAAACCATGGAGCTGCCTGGAAACAGAAGTAACCTGGGTGCTAGTCCCTGCCTCCCCAACCCTGCCCAGTGGCTGAAAAGGAAGATCTTGAGTCTTCAGCCTGTGTCCTGGCTGGTCCTTTGGCCAGTGAGAACCAAGTCTGGCAGGCTACCAGGAGCCTGGCCACCCCAGAAAGGGAGGCCTGGAACTGCCTGCCTACCTAGGGAAGCTCTCTGGAGGGCTTGGAGCAGGCCCTGGGTACCTGTCTACTGGATGAATGGCAGCCTTTCTCCAGTCACCTCCTGATTTGCTCAGCCTTTAGAGCTAATCTTTCTCCTTGGTTTCCTCACTGTATTTAATTTCTCAGCTAAGATTATAGTTGCTCAGCACCTAGTTTATTTGGATGGGGGTCAGCTTTCTTGTATAACTCTTGTCTTTCCGTGCCTCTTGCTCGCCATTCTCTAGCTGCTGCTTGCGATCTGGCCCCAACACAGGCAGCTCACCTGGAATACATAGTGCAGCCACCCACCCAGACTCTCCCTGCAGGGGTGAAATCTCCTGATGTAAATGCATGCCACTGGTCCCCAGGCTGGGACAGCTTCACTCATTCCTCATCCCCCTCCCAAGGCTGGCCACTGAGGCTCTAGCATCGTTCCTCCGTAAAAGTGCATAGAGGTGACAACAGTGGCTCCCTCAGGGCACAGGGATATCCTTGCTTAAATCCAGGATCACTCTGAGGAAGCTGTGACATAGTGGCTCCTCCAAGGCCTTACGTCAAACACAGGGCACCTAGTGGTGTGAAATTTAAAGCTAGGTCACACAGTTTTCATGAGTAAAACAAGAGGCTAAAATTAGACGAGCTCTGAGTTCTTTTTCAGGTGAAACATTCCGGAGTTCCACAACAAGGCCTTCGGGTTCCAAATCCTGTGGGTTTCCCATTACACCTCCTTGACTATCATCTTCTACTAAAATGCCTTTGGTGGCTCCCCACTGTCTGCAGAGTTCAGTTACAACATCCAGCATCAAGGCGTCCATGGCCCTTAACATTCTGGGCCCAAATAAAGATTCCACTTTGCCTAGTCCAAAGCTGGACCCCACACCCGTGTCTGCAGGCCTGGGAGCGGCTCGCCATTGCCGAACCCATCATGTGCCTTCCTGGCTGCGGGCCTGTGCGTGCAGTGCGTGCTCTGCCCAGAATGCTGCTCTCCTTCTTACCCTTCCCCTGAGAGAAACCTCCTCCCCTACCTCCCCACCTCCCCCAAGGTGTCCAGTTCAAATATATCCACCTCCACCGGCCTCGAAGCCTCCCTGCGCCCCAGTTCAGGAGACGCAGGCAGCACCAGGTTTAGCTCTATGCTACACAGCTCAGCCCACTAAAATGAGAATTTTGATGTGTCCCTCTCCTACTAGACTGTGAGTTTTTGAGGGACAGGGACGGGGCAACATTTAAAAAAATCTTTATAGCACCAAGACCTAGCACAGTGCACGGCACATTGTGCACACTCAGGAAATGTCTGTTGAAGTGAAGTGACAATCGTGCTTATGGACATGTACGCCTGTCCTTTAGGCTAAAAGAGACAAGTTACTAAGGCAAGACTTGAGCAGAAAAATTAAACCAGTTCTCTGCCGATACATCGCTTGATAAGATGCGCAATTAGTAAGGAAAACAAGGCTAGAATGAAATAACATTTTTAAAGAGAAGAGGGCTGAGAGGGGGAAAGACTTCTAACTCATGTATTTTCCTGTTCACAAAGGAACTTTCCAGCCCAGAAGAAAACATAGGTCCAATGTGAGACGTTGCTGGAATTGTTCCTTCTCTCCTTTTCCCTCTAGTTTTCAGAGAACCAGTGCCCATCTGGAAAAGTAATATGGATGCAAGGGTGAAGAGAGCTATGCAGGATGTACATCAACAAGGTTTTTGAGTGATGATAGCTATGCCAAGAGAAAAGCATTACATAACGACATCAAAATAGGACGCTTGAGGACTGCCTTCAAGCTAAAACAGCTGTCAAGTGGTATTCTGGCATTCTTGAAGTATATGAAGAAACAGCTCCTGGAAACTGAAGGGCACAAACTACTTGCAACGATAAGATTCAGAGGTCAAGAACATGTTTTCCTCATTTTCTTAAGTTAATCTGTTAGTATCATTTTGATTTTAGAAAAATGTGAATCCCTAAAATATGTACAATTCCAAAACACTGCGCACAGATGGGTTTCGAAGGAGAGAGGGGCACCCTCATTACACCAGGTTTTTCTAAGTAGACCAGTGGATGTAGAGATACTTTCTATCTTGTGGATTATCCAGACCTTTTATTTTTACAGAGAAGTCATTAATTTCACCTTTAGGGAACATGAAGGAGAGGATAACATATGAAATTTAAATCCATCAATTTTGCTGCTGGTAAAATGTCTGCTGGGAAAAGTTTAATACCCTGGCATTGAAAAGTGACTGAGGGTTTAACGTGTGCGCTTTTTGTGTTCCTTTGCCTTCCAGCTCACGGAGGGCTCTGCTGGAGGGGCTCTATCCTAGAGTTGCTCCTCTTCCTTGTCCTCTTGCTCTAGTGGTTGGGGACTTTCTTCCACTCAACCTGGATTTCCTGTGCACTGACTGTGGGCTGGGGGCTGGTGCCATCATGCTGAAAGGTTCAGTCTGCACTCCAGAGATGCCCAGTCCAGTGAGGGGCAGACAAGGAGGCTAGCAGCTGCAGTAACGTGGGGCTGAGGGTTAGGTGTGGTTATGCTATGGGTGCCTTGGGAGGGAACGTAATCCAGCTGGGGCAGGAAGAGGACAGTAGGAAGGATGGGCCCTGGGATTTGAGTGGAGAAAAAGTGAGGCATGTCCAGGGAACACCACCTCTGATGTTCTGTGATCCAGCTCTGTTAGCAAGAACCCCACCTTTCTTTTTCCAATTCATAGAAACAAACAAAAAAAAATGGTCAAACAAATTAGTTTAAACCTCACCATATTTTTAACAAGTAGTACTATCTCTCTCTTTCACACCTTGCAGATATCTGCAGAAATAACTGTTAGTAAGAAGTGAGCAAAAAGCACAGGGTGAGGTTTTCCAGGATCATCTTCAAGTCATCAGTTGAAAGACTCACAATATTAGTACTAAAATAGAACCCAGCCATCTTTTTCACTGCAAAACCTTCACAGAGGAGAAACTAAGCTAAGGGTCAATGAAACATGACCATGAAAAGATTAGGAATCTTTTTTCTTGAATTTCTCTTTGCTGCTTGCTCACTGTGAGTAGATGGGACTATGAACCTTTAGAGACTCTGTGTAAGTACATGTGTACTCACAATTTCTTCAGTTATCCGCTCCACCAGAGAACTACGAATTGGCCCGACATTCTTCCACTTCCTCCCCATGCAGACACCCACGTTTTTTTTTTTGGTGAGGAAGCTTGGCCCTGAGCTAATATCTGTGCCAGTCTTCCTCTATTTTGTATGTGGGATGCTGCTACAGCATGGCTTGATCAGCGGTGTATAGGTCCGCACCCAGGATCTGAACCTGAGGACCCTGAGCAGCCAAAGCAGAGTGCACGAACTTAACCACTATGCCACTGGGCCGGCCCCAACAGACACTCATTTTTATGAGACATTGTGATAGGGAGGATACAGGACTGTGTGTCTCCTTGGGGCTCAATTTTTGAAATTTAATTGACAGACTAATATTAATTCCATCGACCCAAGGAAACTTTAATTGAGATGGAATTTATGTAAATAAATTTTAGGATATACACAAGCAGAGACAATTATGTTAGTCCTGTAACAGAGGCCCAGTGGATACCAAAAAATGAAAAATTTTCCTTCATCTGTTTTCCTTCATCAGTTCCTTCATCTGTAAGGTGGGAAAACAATACTATTTCTCCCAGAGGGTTGTTGTATAATTAAAATTAAATAACATAAATAAAGTGCTTAACATAGCACTGCCACAAACAGTTACTAATAAATGTAAGTATAATAAACAGTCCACTAGATTATACATTCACAAGGGCAAGGACCACACCTGTCTTTCATGATGTGCCTGACACACAGTGGGCACTCAATTAATTAAGTGAATAAATAATTGAACCCTTCTCTCAGTCATTATACACTTTAACGTGCTCCCACGACATCTTCACAGAGACACCATGACGATTTGCCATGAAGATACAGATGCCTTGAGGTACAGAAAAAGCATGGGATTCTTACCCTTTTCCTTTTTTCCTTCCCTTTTATTTAAAACATATTGATGATTTCTCTTCCCTTTCCTTGAAGGATTAGGGCTGATGGGGCTGAAAAGACTATAAGGGACGAGGAAGCAGCCAGCAGGGAGGGAAGATTGGTTACACACAGGGGCAACGGGCAAATGAGTAAACAGTTTGAGGATAACAGAAACCAGGTTATCCTCACTGTTGGGGAAGGGAGTTACAAAGATGGAAAGGATAAAAGGCAGAATGCCCCTATGGCGCCAGACTGGAAGTGGAGCTACCCACGTGCTCTCGTGGTATTTAATACAGACAGAGAGAGCCACAGACATGGCTGCTGGTGTGTGTCTACTTCCTGGCTCCTTCGGCTGAGAGGGCCTAGAAGCGGTGAGCACACCTAGTGCCCAGGTCTTGGTTTCTGTACACTATTTTCCATAGTGGACCAAGATCTCCTTAAGGACGTGGCTAATTTCAGGGCTGGGGAGAGAAGGTACAGGATGCACATGGAACATCTTGTGCCAGAAAGTATGAAAGTACTCAGAAAATGATGAGAACTCGTCAAAAGAACACAAGAGCCAGCTTGAGGGGGCTCCCGCTGGCCAAATCAGATCATTTGGGCATCAAAATAAATAAAGATATTCATAGATTACAACCCACTGACCAAAATGGGAATCCATAAGAGCATACTGATGTAAATAAATACAAAAATAAGTAGACGAGAAGGGAAAGCTCTTCCTTACAGCAGAAAGTTTATTTAGGAGCAACATACCAAAGTACCTCCCCACAAAATATTTATCAATTGCAAAGAGGAAAACTGTAACTTTACAGTGGAGAAATCTGGCAGATACCACCTTTACCAAGTGGGGCTGGTATGAATCAACTCCATTTATGTGTTTCTGATATGATTAAGAAGAATACAGCACTACTTCTGTGGTATTCTGCTGAAAAATGCACAAACTCAGCTTATAACGAGGAAACATCACACAAACCTAAAATGAGGAACATTTGACAAAATGTACTCTTCAAAAATGCCTTGTCACAAAAAGATAAGAAAAGACTGAAGATCTGTTCAGACTGAAGGAGACATGACAACTAGATGCAACATATAATCTTAGACCAAAAGAAAAAAAATTTTTTCCTCTATAAAGGATACTATTGAGACATTTGGTGAAAAGTTGAATGGTAACTATGGATTAGAAAGTAATATCAGTGTTCGTATCAGGACCAGTGTTCGAACAGTATCAGTGTTCATTTACTGAACTTGGTTATTACACTGAGGTAGGAGAGTGTACTTGTCTTTTCGGATAATAACACTGGAGTATACAAATTGATTCAGAAAAATATACACACACATACAAACACAAGGTGGGGGGCGCTGGGAGGAGAAGAGGAGGAGGGGAAGGGAAGGAGGGAAGGGAGAAAGCAAATGTTAAAAACTGGAGAACCTGAGTGAAGAGTATATGGGAATTCT
Organism: Equus caballus; assembly: GCF_041296265.1. Classification (NCBI taxonomy): domain Eukaryota; kingdom Metazoa; phylum Chordata; class Mammalia; order Perissodactyla; family Equidae; genus Equus; species Equus caballus. Next base: position 65,322,314 of record NC_091702.1, read on the forward strand.
TTATTATTCTTGTATCTTTTCTGTAAATTTCAGATTATGTCAATGGTAAAAGTTAAAAATAAGAGCATGGGTTTTGCTGTAACTCTGGTCCAGTTTTGAATTCCCAGTCTGATATTTATCATTCATGATCCTCTGGGGAGGTTATTTAATTATTCCAAGTTTTGGTTTGCTTATTTGATCATCAACATAGACCAATTTAAAGGGATGCTGTGAGGATTAAGTAAGATGAGGCACAGGTTGAGCTCCTGGCCTATGGCGGGTTTGTCTGGTGAGGACGTGACACCTAACTGGCGACAGAGATACAAACTTGCTGGAGAAATGAACGTGCACCTCCTTCCCGCCCCTCCCCCCAATAGGAACCAGTGATACCACCTAGAGAAAATCAGATCCTTCCCATAACAGCAGTCTAACATCTGAGATTTCTCTTAACACCTGAAGAATATAAAGGAAAAAACTTAAATAATAAAATAAATGCCACCACACATTTTGACGTTACTAAAGTCTCCTCAGCCCTTTGCACTCGTGTCTCATGTGACACTGAATGGAAGAGGCAGGCAGTTAAAGTTCAACACAGCGTGAATAATAGCGAATCTCTCTAGTGCCTTGGGTTATGATTGTCAAAGAAGAGGTCATGCTCTTGTTACTTAAATCTCAAACACAGCTCCCATCCGTTCACAGTTCACAGCAGGGTACAAAATTAAGCGCAATTTACTGTTCATCTGGGCATCTGTTCCTAGGACGCTGGCACTGCTGTTTGTTTGTGGTTCACAGTGTATCTGGGGCAGTGACCAGACAGAGAAGGGGACCCATGTTGTGCCTGGGAGGTTTCTTCTCTCAGCCAAGATGTGCACATGAATTTAAAATTACCCAAGAGGGTGTTTCAGAGCTGCCTGCCAAAGAGTGGTGTCCTCTAACCTGGAGAACAGCTGCCGGGCACAGGCATGCAAGCACACGCACAAACACAGACACACAGACACGCTCACGGAGCCTATACCTGCCTCTACTTGTCTGCTCTGGGTAGATGGCTCCTGGCTTTTGGGTCGCCTCATCCTGCAGCTCAGTCCAGTTAGACCCTTTCTTCCGTGGAGAGTGGCAAGCTGTGGGGTGAGGGAATCTGCAAAGGTCACCCGTCTTCAGAGTATGAAGGGCACTGCCCGGAGAGGGAAGAGGATTATATTTAGTTTTCGGGCCCAGTCAGTGCTGGGCTCCCCACTGCCTCTCCTTTGCAGAACTGCCAGTGGCCCCTGGTTGCAAATTCTCCGTGGCTTTGAAGCCCACAAAACAAAAACAGAGAGAGTGTCCAAAAAGAAAAGAAGGAAACGTTGTTGGTCCCTGGATTCCACTATTGAATTTTGGTGGGGATGAAAAGAGAGGACGAGTGGGTGTGATCAAGCAAAGGTACCTGCACAGTAAGGTAAGTGTCTCTATTGCTGTTGAAAAGAGGCTTTGGGGATGTTTCTCTGTTATCCAACATCTGGGAATTGCCAACACTGCTCTCCAGGAGCAGGATGTTCTGGATATTATGCAAGGGATGCGGTAAATCTCAGGTATGATTAAGAGCTTATGACAGATGATGACTTTTAGGCTAATATGAGTAAGAGCGGCTTGGCAAATAGAGGAACTACCCTGACAGTAGGTAAGTTTTGCTAAATTGGTAGGCATGAAAGAAGACCAAAATGAAAATTTAAATTGTTATCCTCTTAAGAGTAAGACAAATAGTCAAAAATTTGAAAAATGGTTTGGATAAACGGCTTTCCTTGTTAACAGCTTGATTTTGTAAGCTGATGTGAGTGATCAATACATAACTTCAAAAGCATCACAAGATGCTCAAAGTTGAGAAGTACACTAGATAGGCTAGATTGGAGAGGAGCAATTCTATTTTTATGGAAAGACAGAGGAAACTAGCATCTTAAAATGGCAACTAGATTGCATTCTTTTTTCTTTACTTTTGTTCATATTTCTCTGATGCAAGATTTGATGAACGGGGGCCAGAGAACAGAGGTAAGATTTCTGAGGTAGGGTTTTCACAAGGTCTTGGGAGACACCTATGCCCAAAGAACATGATTGGATATCCTGGCACAGCACATCTCAGTGTCAATGGGAAATGATGTCAGATCGCTGCCAACTGACTCCAGAGAGAGAGTTCTGCTCATTGTCCTTGCTCCCTGGGAGCATCAGTCAATGTTCAGGGTGACTGCACAGCTTTGAATATAGGAGCCCCATTCCACAGAGACACATGTGCAGCTAAAATGCTTGTGACATATCCAGTCATTCCTTTTTCTCTTCAAAACAACTGATGATCACATATCTTTTAAAAAATATCTGTGCAAGTCTCAGGAAGGATTACAAGAGGTGTAATACGTATGTTGCTACACTCCACTCACGTGTATTAGGTCTGTATAGAGGAGGGTCGGGGGCAGGGCACTACTGGAGACAATCCCTTCAAATTACGGCAGTGTTCCTCTGGCTGCAACTAAAAATGCTTTTCCTACGATGACGCTTTCCGATATATCACTCTTCTATCCCTCAAAAACAAATATCCCAAGTAAATATATCTCTACAGTTAGTTATCAGTTGACACTACTCTGAAACTCCTGTTACACTTAATTAAAAATCAGCATATTTTAAGAGCTGTTTGCTACTAAAGATTTCTAAAGGCAGCAATAATGTTCGTGGGCTATTTCCACTTCTTTAAAACAAATATGTAGGGTAATCAAGACAGGTCTACTCTGATGAGAGTTTTCCAAGTAATTTCCCAAGGCAATGTAGGGTTTGGGTTCTTATGATAATCAATGCAAAAATATTCTGAAAAAACTCTGGGAGAAAGAAAAGTATTGATAATAAACAAAGGGGTGCAATATGTTTTTTAAGAGTTTAGCTTCCGTTAAGTTCATATGTAATTGCCTTTTTTGCCTTAAACTGTTATTGAAGAATTTGTTAGCCAAGAATTGGTCTTAGGTAGTGGTATTGTCACTGGAGATAGAGATACTTTATTGTGGCTCCAAAATGACGGTGCATTTGACAGAACACTATTGTAGGAAACTGACGTTGCAACTTGCCAAGAACTGGGCAGGTTCAAGGATGGGAAAAAACTAAAAGTAAAGGGCCCTGTATTCTTTTCTTCAGAATAGAATCCCTATCATTCTTTGTCTTCACTTAATGCAAAGTTTTCATTACCACTGAAATCCATGCCTCACCGCTCCAATATGTTGCATTAAAAAACATTTAAAGAAAAAACGTTAGTTGCCTTTATTTGCCTTAGGATAGAACTAGTGACCACCAGACTTTAACAACCATTCATGCTGAGCACAAAATAATTTTTGTTGTTTAATTATACTTAGGGAGAGCACTTTCATAGTAAAGGGCTTAATTTGCTTGCTCATTTGTTCATTCTTCAGCAAGCATCTAGAGTGCCTCCTACATGCCGGGCTCCTGGGGACGCAGCAGTGAGGGAGGAAAACCCGGTTCCAGGCGGCCTGAGTGTAGGAATCTTCACAGGGGCCGATTATCAGCGATTTGAACCTGTACATTGTTCATGTTGTTTTCCATGGGAAGTATTTTCTCCCTCATTTCTGGTTAAAAGAAAAGTTAAGAAAATATTTTTCCCACTTTAAAAGGTTATTTAGTGTCTGCAAGATATGGAGACAGTTCCAGAGACTAAATAACCAAGCAAGCAGGTGGAAATATACGTTTGAGTGCAAACACTTGAGGCTTCTTCGAGGGAGGTTGAAGTTTCTGTTCTCAGCTACAGATGTTAGACAGAAGGCTCACATACTGGATAGTCTGCTCCTTCAGAACTGGGTCAGACAGGAAGTCCCTAAGGAGGACATTAGAGCAAAATTTGTATTATAGCTTCATATCTATCTTTGGTTCAAATCTGATGGAAGCTCTTGACGTTTCTGTCTAATCTGTCTGGCAGAGACAGTCAGTCGCTGGAGACTGCACCTGAAAGAGCTGCACTACTGTGCCTCTCACCTCGACTGAGGAGGCTGCGTGACGGCATGAACCACTGCAACAACGTCACTTCCCCCCGAAGTGCTGTCTGACGTTGTTCACAGAACTCGAATATCAGCCCTCACTCAGCCCATGGTGACCATGTGTGAGATCTCCTGCTCAGCATATGAAAAACTAGGTTTTAGACATTTAAGGGACTAGACCAGCTAATTTCTTCTCTAACGCAGTCTCACTAAGTAATTTCTCAAGTGAAGGAATAGAAAAATTCTGAGTTTTCAACATGAGCACTCATGGCTCTGACCTCCTGTTTGAAGGTGGTAACCGCCAACTGGAAACGGCCCAGAGGGGAGGGCTCCAGGTGCCCCCCACTCCCATCCTCTTCCTGCCTACAGTTCTGTCATCTAGCCCTCAAAAAATCAGTTTAGTTGCTAAAAGAGATATAAGTTACTGCTTTTCCCTTCTTTTAAGGATGGGAAGAGTATAGTATATTGGTATATTTGCCTACATGTGAATGTAAACGGAACTCGAAACTCCTGGCTAGTGCCACCAGCCTGGCAACATAAAACGCTGTCACATCAGAGTAGACCAACTGTCCACCCAGCCCAGCTCTTGCTTCTGGTAGAAGCATAAGTGGGCCATTGAGAGAAGCAGTTTGTCATGGGTAAAAGGGAACATCACAGGAAAAATTCTCTATGTGGAAAAATGGTTAACTGAGAGCTCTATCAAGATAGGCGGAGTTGAACAGAGCAATCTTAATTGAATGAAAAAGGTCTTTCTGATGGATTTTGAGAGTAAGCTCATCTGCTGGTAGTTAAGATTCTGAGGGTAACAGGGTGTAAGATATCATGCATAGCTAGCACTGTCTATTACTAGCTATGGCCAATCAAACCACAAGACTTCATTTCTTTCTTACATTTTTCCTGGAATTTATTGCGTATCTAAAGTTTGTTGTAACTGTTTGGAGGCTTTTAGCTACTTTTCTCTTGTTTTGGAGGCCTGGAATGAGTGTCACAGGTCTTCTTGATAGATCTAAGGACAAGCCCTTCACTAGGAAAGCAGAGTTCAGGGTAGGGTAGCAGCATGGATAAAGCAGAGGCTGCTTCTAGGCTTCTCTTCAGAGCTGCTGCTCTTGGCTGTGAAAGTGAAAGAGACAGAGGCAGCTGCCTCCAAGCTGCGGTATCAAACTGCCAGGTTGTGACTAGGAACACCAACTCCTTGGTTTTCAGCTGCTCTGAACATCTTCACACGAAGCTATTTTAAGAACTTTTGCATTTGATCAGGGAGCATGTGGGGTTAAGCCTGTGTTTTCCATTTCAGTTTTAGATCCTAAGCAGGTGCAGTTAGTAGTTCAGAATTTAAAAACTTATTACTGTATTTCCCCCCAACCAATGCAAAAATAACTTTATATTAGGGGAGAAAAGCATGTGACAGGGACTTGTTTCTTAAATAAAAAGTATTTAGGACTTGAGTTAAAAAACATCACTGACATTTTCCATCATAATTCTTGTTTGCCAAATACTGGTTAAAAATGTGAAAGAATAAATAAAATCCTTTGGCTGGGGTTAGGACAATATATAACTATTTGTGCTAATGCCCATTAATCTAACCCTATATTCTTCTTATTATGCTTGGAACATTGCAGACAAGGACACCATTGCAGATTAGGGGGTTGTCTGACAACATCAAACTGTGATTTACCACTTGAACCTTGACAATTAGAGAAAGGTATCCTCCAAGACTCACCCGTGACATTCCCTGGTGGTACACAAAGTTGAAACAAAAGTAAAGGCAATACAAAACAAAAAATCCCTTCTTTTGAAAGTGTTTTAAGTTAAGTATTAGCACATTCCTCGAGAATTTATGTAAGTCTTCCCTGGTCTGATGAAACTCTAAGTCTCTGATGGTTCATCACATACCCGTACATCCACACCAGGGCTGTCCATTCTCTTAGTTTCAAAGACAGGTTCGTTCTGGTTAGGAGAGCCAATAAAGCAGGGGTGCTGGAATCTGCTGTGGGATCCAACTCCAGGATAATACAGGGGGCAGGGGATCCAATGTCTGGGTGCACCTGGGACTGAGGGGCTTCCCGGGTGCAGGGCTTTCAGTGCTAAAACCAGGGCTGCTCTGGAAAAACCATGGCAGTGGGTCACCATAAAAGGAGGAGAACACACATCTGAAGTGATCAGATTATAGAGGTTTACTGCTGAGGAGGAAGAGGTCTAAGACATCAGGTGTCCTAATCTCAGGCTTGTGCACTGTACACATGGCAGACTCCCTGTTTAGGGAGACAACAGGGAGGGGTTTGGTCACAAGAGTCATCTATTTATGGAGTTTCACCCTTCCTAACACAACAGAGGATTTGAAGGCACAATAACAAAGTGTCATCTTGAAGCTTGGGAAGTTCAAGCTTCCCAATGGGTTGGCTCAGCTTTCCACTGAAAACAACCAAAACCAAGACTCCAAGATTATAGAGGTATTCCATTGCTACATCTTTTATTTGAAACTTTAATCAGGGCCACATGTGTGTTTAAACAAATTCAAGGGGAGATAGTGCATAAAGCACATGAGTCCACCTTGTTCCTCAAGTTTGACTGGCAGATCAGGAACATCACTTAGCAGTGTGCTGGAAGTGCAGAATCTCAGGCTCTGTCCTATAAGCAGAATCTGCATTTGGAGATGACATCCTACGGAAGTCAGTGTTTGAGAAGTAGCTCACTAAATCATTCTTTGTAACTACCTGTGGCAGAGGACACAGTTTGGTACAGTCAATCCATTGTCAACTGCCATAAAAATCAATCACTAGAACAATGATCACATGCTGGGATGCTGCAGAAACGTAAAATTGCTATAAAAGTTCCTAAACGTTTACTCTCAATTTCTGACTCATCTTGCAGTGGATGGGTTACAGTTTAAAGATCAGCACAGGTCTGCAGGCCACAGTCTGAGCAGCACTGCACTAAGCGATATTAGCAGCCTCACACTGCCGGGAAACAGCTAAAGAGACCAGTGAACACTCTGCAGACATCTTTACCTGGTCAAGATGATCTGTGCGTTATAGAGCCAGCCCCTATAAAAGGGGTCACATCTCAGGGTGGAACCCAAAGAAAAGATACAGTTTGCAGGGAGCCCATCCTCATAAAAGCATTTTTATATGGGCAAATCCCACTAAATATTGATCAAAGGCATTGATATTGGTGGGAAGTAGAGAAATAAGACCATGTCTAGATTATGAAAGTGAGGAAGGGTAAACCTTGCTGGAATAGACTAGATGGACGTTGTTTTACTTTTTCCTTTTTTGAAGGAGGTGGATGAGAAACGGGACTGTGCAGTGTGAGATGTTGTGGCTCCAATCTTCAAGTTCTCAAAGCCACCAGGGGTCTACTTGTGCCTTTACTTGATTTACCTTGGGGCTGGCACTACCTCAGATGACATATCCTAATCTTTCCTTTCCAAACAAGAGTAAAATGGCTACTGCTACGCCCTGAACACGTCCCCCCAAATTCATATATTGAAATCCTAACCCCTAAAGGTGATGGTATCAGTAGGTGGGCCTTTGGGAGATGTTTAAGTCAGGAGGGTGGGGTCCTCACGACTGCCCTTATAAAAGAAGCCCCAGAGAACTCCCTGGCCCCCTCTACCTTGTGAGGATACAGTGAAAAGTCTGACTGGAAGAGGGCCCTCGCCTGACGATGCTTGCACCCTCATCTCAGACTTCCAGCTTTCAGAACTGTGAGCAATAAATATCTGCTGTTTACAAGCTACCCAGTCTGTGCCTAAGACACCTTAGCTGTGTCCTAGCTGTGGTTCAGAGAGTTACCAACATTTTGAAGGACAGGTATGGGTAGAGAAGTTACTGAGGACTCCATCCTGGATTTGGGGAGCTCATAGAGAAACATATTTGCAGATATAGATTGCAGTGTCTATCTCTGCCCTCAATGATTCTTAAATTTGATGCTTTTTAATCTAACTTAACAACTGACATATCACTAATCTTAAAATTTTAGGTAACAATATTTATCAAGGCTTCATTTTTAATTGCCAAAAACTAGGAACAATCCAAATGCCCCTCAACTGGTGCGTGGATAATCACACGTCACCATCGTATAGTACATCCATACAATGAGTTACTACTCAGTAAAACTAATGATACACACAACAACATGGATGAACTTCAAATGCATTGTGCTAAGTGAAAGAACCCAGACTAAAAGCCTACATACTGAATGAGTCCATTTATATGACATTGTGGAAAATGGAAAACGAAAGGGACACAAAACAGATCAGTGGCTGCCAGCAGCTGTGTCTGATGGGAGGGGTTATCTACAAAGGGGTGAGAGGGAACATTCTGGGTGACGGAACTGCTCTATCTCTTGACTGCAATGGGGTTACATGATTCTATGAGCTGTCAGAATTTGCAGAATTATACAATATAAAGGGTAAACTTTACTGCATGTAAATCATACCTTAATAAAATAAATGAAAAAAGATGCCAGGCATCACGATCTGTGTGGCTCTATATTGAGAGCCTTCACTCCAAACTTGACCAGCATATTCTGCTTTGGTGTTGACGCACTGGAGATCTTGCACAGATTTCCAGTGGGAAAAAAAAATAAAATAAAATAAAATAAATAAATTTTAGGCTACTAAAATTTTGTAAGGAAAGAAGCCTTGAAGAAAAAGAGTTCTTGAAAAATAACTGATATAGTCCACCCCCCTCATTTTACAGATAAGAGCTGAGGCCTGCTGAAGTTTTCCCAAGGTCTCAGAACTGGTTAGTGGCAGATAAATCTGTTTGCTTTTCAGGAGATACTTAAAAATAATCAACCTACAGAAATTCAACTCTCTAACTACTCTTGTGCAAACTGACTATCAAAACTGCATTGTAGGGGCTGGCCTGGTGGCGCAGCGGTTAAATTCACATGTTCCGCTTCTTGGTGGCCCGGGGTTTGCCGGTTAGGATCCTGGGTGCAGACATGGCAGCGCTTGGCAAAAGCCATGTTGTGATAGGCGTCCCACGTATAAAGTGGAGGAAGATGGGCATGGATGTTAGCTCAGGGCCAGTCTTCCTCAGCAAAAAGAGGAGGATTGGCAGTAGTCAGCTCAGGGCTAATCTTCCTCAAAAAAAAAAACAAAAAAAACCTGCACTGTGTAATGAAAAAAGCCTTGGGGCAAAAAAATATGCAAAAAAACTTTAGCTGCGTTCCCAATGTGTTGGGAAATTGGTCAAAAGCTCTGGCTTCTGACAAATACACAATTACGAGGGAATACAAAGTGATTTTAGTCATCAATAAATGTTATTGCATGCCCAGTGTCTCTCAAAACCAATAGCGACCACCGCCACCACTACCACCACAGCCTGTACTCAGCATCAGGGGGTATCACAAAAGAAGACCCAGGTCACGTCTGGAAGAGACACACACTTGTTCACTTGTTTACTTATTTATGTAACAAACAAATGCCAGGCACTCTCCTGGTTCCTACAACCCAATGTTGGTCTCAGAATTATAGTAAAGCAGTGCTTAGATAAGGAGCAATGCCCAACTTCTAGAACAGAGTGAGGGCTGTTTGAACAGATCCACCAACATCGCACAAAATCCCAGTCAGAACTAAACCAGTAAATGGATGCGTTATTATTATTACTCACAATGCCTAAGAGACGCCACCACTGGGCCCTAACCCAGTTCTGTGTGATCTTCACCAAGTTATTTAACCTCTCAAAGCCTTAAGTTTCCTCAATCATAAAACAGAGAGAATACTGTACTTCTTGCCTTGTTAGAACCAATAAATGAGAAATATAAAGTGTAAAGTACAGCTTGTGACACAAAATAAGTGCTCAATAGTCAGGAGCTATTATGATCATTATTATTGACACAGAAAACTCTCACCATGGTGTTAAAGATTGGCTCTAATAAAATTCAGTCTTGAAAATGTGGTATGCCAGGTCCTTCTGAGAAGCTGATAAATGCTACAAGACCCAGAATACACAGACACACAAAACTTTGGATCCCCTGGACAAAATTAAGATGGCTTGGGCTAGACACCAAAGGAACTGGCATTTGAATGATGTGTTTTCTTTGGGACCATAAGAACCACTGCTGTAGACACTACATACCACAGACAGATATGAATTGAAAATGCCAAACTTTGTGGTTTGGCACTTTAAAACCCCCCAGAGGGGCCGGCCCTGTGGCCGAGTGGTTAAAGTTCGTGCGCTCCGCTTTGGCAGCCCAGGTTTCACCAGTTTGTATCCTAAGCGTGGATATGGCACGGTTCATCAGGCCATGCTGAGGGCGGTGTCCCACACAGCACAATCAGAGGCACTCACAACTAGGACATACAGGGGCTTTGGGAGAAGAAGAAAAATAAAACGAAGATTGGCAACAGATGTTAGCTAAGGTGACAACTGTTACAAAAATAAAAAATAACTGCCCCCCAAGCTGATTATTAAAAGTAAACCGTAAATTTCCTTGATCTATGTTAAATAAGTAGAAGTATCCTTTTCTCGTCTCTGAGATTCTTGAGCCATAAGCAAGTAACTGGTTGTTGGTTTTTTAATCTTTTTGCAATTCTCTTGCTTTCTCTTCTCATAAAATTTAAATCATGTAATGGAAGTTCCACATTCAAAATGTGATAATTTATGACCCCACAGCCCAGAGGATTCTGAGGAGACTACGAAATTCCTAAATATGTGCAAAGTATTCCAGAATGGGAAATGACTCTTCCTGTGTAGCAGTAATTATTTAGGTAACACTACCTTGGGAGAATGTTAATTGTAGAACATTAAACTACTTCTTTTAAAACAAGGCACTTCCACAGGGTTTTATTCTTTCTTTCCTAATTTGGAAAGACAGCATTTGTATACACAAAATAGCAAGTTCTACTATCCCATTGTTAAGTGGTTAGGTCAGGTTTCAGAAAGGCTGTGCTGATGCCTTAAATACCTGCCAAATGTGTGGAAGGAAGGCTCCAGTTCAAACCATGACGCAGTTGTGGATCTACCACTTTCACAACGAGCGAAGTGGCCGGGAAATTCTACCACCAACAAAGGCCAAAAGAGGCCGCGATGCCTACCGAAGGGGGAAGAAATAGAGTTGGCCTCAAGCACACAGCACTTAGTAATCTTCCCAGATGTTATCGTAAAACTGCAATCGGGACCTAAATAATCTCGTTATTTTGGCACGTAATTCCATTATTATATTCTGATCCACATCTGGATAGTTCAGTTGTACAAGGCAATTTCAGTTGACATGAGAACTTGAAAAGTTCAGCCAGGTCTAGTGGAACTAATCTGTATATAAACAAGGATTTTTTTTTAACAGTATGAGAGAACATAGAGATTTTCACCTGTACTTGAAGCACTAAAACAGTCGTTCAGTCTGAACTGGTAGCTACAAATTTACATCTCTTGGCTCTGTCACAAAGTCCATAAGGACTTAATGCTTTCAGAGCAGATCAGACACACGTTCGTGGCAAAATGCCAGCTGTCATTTTAACGGAGTTTTTCCAGTTCTTCCCTTTGCCCTACTGACCAGAAAACATTTTTCTTAGCGTTTCCTTTAACACACTTCCGCTATCTTACTAATTTCAGCAGTTTTTTTGAGGAAGATTAGCCCTGAGCTAACATCTGTTGCCAATCTTCCTCTTTTTGATTGAGGAAGATTGTCTCTGAGCTAAAATCCGTGCCAATCTCCCTCTATTTCTACGTGTGGGATGCCACCACAGCATGGCCTGATGAGCAGTGTGTAGGTCTGTGCCTGGGATCTGAACCCGCAAACCACAGGCGCTGAAGCGGAGTGCATAAACTTAACCACTATGCCACCGGGCAGGTTTCTTTAAAGCAGCAAAATAACTTCCAGTATTTTAAGTTTTCCAAACATGTGAAAACCTACTCGAGGGATCGGCGTATCGGCCTGGGATGAGTGGAGCAATCAGCAGACACCACTTGAGTGAATCAGATGGGTCTTCACTCAACTAAAGGGTTCCACAGGAAGTCTACAATCCTAGCAGGAAGGTGAATGACAGGCCCTAGCCCAGGTAAGGGTGCAAGCTTGGATCCTGATACCCCGACCAGGGACCCGCAGTTATAGAAGATGAAGCCCATGTGCAAAGGCAGGGCTCCTTTTCCACGAAGAGGTCACTCTCCAGCTCCCAACTGCTCTTTGGGTGAAGAGCCAAAGCGAGGTTTCTCGGTACGGTCCTTTGCAGGGTGGCTCCAGATCCTCTGCTACCATTTCCTGCTATCTCCACCAGAGTCCTTGCCCCAGATGTCTTACTTAGAGTATCTACATATTCCTGATATTAATTTACCTGGCCAGCTGGGAAGGTCGTCAGAACAGATTTAGATGAGCCCCATGCAGAATGGGTGCAGCCTATGCTGGCCTGGAGGAGGTCTGAGCTTCCACAGGTCTCACATCTGCAAATGTAATCTCTGGGGGTATTCCGCAGCCTGGAAGCTTGTACTTGTGCTTGTAATGGTATCCTGACTGTACCGACTTGTTTCTGTGTCCTTTCTATGAGTCGACCTCTTCTGATTTAGTGAAGTGGTGTCTCGGTCTGATTCTTCACCAATCCCAGCCTACCACTGACAGTAGTTTCGTATGTCCTGCATCTCTTACGCACAGCACACAGGGATATTTAACTAATGGAAACCTCGAGGAGGCATATTTTGACTGCCTTGGCTTCTAGACTCCCAAGCACAACTCTCTGTCCACATCAACAAACGTGTCTGATGGTATGAGAAGCTACTGAAATGAATGACTTCCAAGATGGGTTTTAAGTGAGAAAGAGTGAGAAGAGGAAGCTCATTGATAAAAAGGGCTGTGTTTGGTGAAAGGAGAGATTACAAGCCAGTTTTGAAAGTCTAGTTGCATCCCAGGAGGTTGAAATCCTGTCTGAGGTATGCCATGTGGAGAAGGGAGAGAGAGAACAGTAGTAAGAACGGGCTTCTGAAAAGGGAACTAATCTTCTGAATCACCTCCTGGGACTGCATCACCTTGACCCAGCAGTTGTTTTTCATTTCTACTTTCCAAACTACCTTTGTGTAGGATTAATGGCCTTCCCTCAGCCCATTAACTCAGACTATCATTAATATCCAGGAAATACCTTGTCAGTACAGCTTAGGGTACATGAGAAATGCTGTGTTTTAGGTTAAAAATGGTTAATCTTACAGCTCTTTACCTACTCTTTTCAATGATTACTGAGTCTTCCTAGAATTCTTTTTGCCTCAGGATTAATTTTTTTCCAGCTGAGGAAGATTGGCTCTGAACTAATATTTGTTGCCAATTTTCTTCTTTTTTTTTCCTCCACAAAGCCCCAGCACATAGATGTATATCCCAGTTGTAGGTCATTCCAGCTCCTCTATGTGGGACACCATGACAGCATGGCCTGACGAGCGGTGCCAGGTCCGCGCCCAGATCTGAACCAGTGAACCTTGGGCTGCTGAAGTGGAGCATGTGAACCCAACCACTGGGCCATGGGCCGGCCCCTAGTTAACATTTTAATCACAGTCTTGCTTGTAAGCTATAAAGTTGTTAGATAGGAATTGTAATTGATCCAAAAGAAACACCTTCCTGGAGGGTAAAGTGAGTTTCAAAACGTGTCAAAAAGATGTTACTAGCCTAAATTCCTATAATTCATATGTGTTTCATGTACTTGGAAACTGAATGTTGCCACCCCAAATTCATTATTATTGGTCAGCTTCAAATGCAGGCTACTTCAATTTTAATCTTTGGGAGAACACATTATCTTTTAACCAACTTTTTAAATAGGCTAGAAAAATCAATCCAGGCATACATATCTGCAAGCTTTTAGAAGAATGTTTAGTAGACTTATGCAATGCTTCTTGTCAGGTTCTTGTGAACACTCTGTCCAAGACAAGGCTAAAAGAACAACAGTCACAGCTTATTTTGGTAGAAGAAACAACTCAGAAAGAAAGTTTCCTATAAACATAGATCACATATGAGGAGGAAGTGAGATAAAGGCAGAATTTTAATAGAAAGATTAGAATGAAAGCACAGGTGAGGTTTTGGCTGTTACAGGGAGAAGTGACGACAGAGGTAAAAATATGGAAGAGACAAGGATGCCAACGGGCAGTGACCCAGCCTATGCTAAAACTGGTGGTTCTTGGCCAGTCCCTGGGGTGAGGGAAACAACGGAGGGGATCGTTCTCATCTGCAGTTTCCCTGAATCTCTCTTCCCTTGAGGAGAGGCAACAAGCTGAGGGCACTGGTGTAAATCATTAAAGCAATGGGCCACACTCACTGCCATCCTGCAAAACGGGAAGGGGCCCTCAGCCTGAACCTTTGGATTCCTGGGTTTTGCAAAAGCAGGCCTTAGTCGGCCAGCTCTGTGCTGAATTCTTCTCTGCCTTGGTCACTGTCCTCTGGGTCTTGAGAAGAAAGGCTTGTACTCCAAGCCATTGTTCTTTAAACAAAGTTGTGAACTGCTAACAGTTTTGTTTAAAAGTTTATAAAATGGTAACCACATTGCTACATCTCTCTGGAGTATCTTAAACAAAATGTGGTTCAAATTTCTTGTTTAAAAAAAAAGCAGCTCAGAGTCCTTGCATAAACAAATAAAGACAACTGATGTAGTTAACAGGCTTTGTGTGACCACAGCTCTCTCATCTTAGTCTTCTGTTTCTTGCCTTGGGCAGAGGTCAGGGTGAGCCATTCAGTGAAGGGGCCTCCAACCAGTCCATCTGCAGGCTCCCCGCCCGCCCCCCCGCCCCCCACACCTTGGCATGACTGGTGGGGGGGCGGTTAGGGAGGGGTAGACAGGGCTACCTTCACTATGGCCTGCCCCTGCAACCCAAATACACACAGACAGCAGTCATCTCCATTCCAGGGACATGAGAAGCCACCCCTCCTCAGAGGATGGCCACTAACTGAAGACCTCCACGTCAGTGCAGCTGATTAAACAGCTCTCGGGACTCCTGGTAGGGCTGTGTGCAAGGTTCTTATGAAAAGGGGTTGATCTTTATGCAAAGATCAACTGTTCACTGATAATGTCTCCGACATTTGGGGTACAAAGACTCTTTTCTTTAGAGTAGAAGACACAGATCCATCCTAACGCAACAATTTATTTGAACAAACATGCTTATTGCAAAGCCTGTCAGGCGAAATCCAAATGCTTTCCTATTTAAATTTCCCAGGGGACAGTCTGTAACAGCCAGTGCAAGTGACCCTTCTTGGGCTTCTAATAGGGTCCCTGCTGGCTGCCCCCACCCACCTCCCCATCCCAGCTTTGGCCCTTCTCTGCCCATGCCCCCTTTTTGCTCACGCTCAGAATGGCTGCGGTTTCCTGCCAAATCAATGTTGCCAACTTTCCTGGAAAAAACCTGATTCAAGATTTGGGGAACAAACCCCTAAAGACTAGATATTCAGTCACTGAGGGACTCATGCTGAGAGTAGATTTTGAAAAAATTAAAATGGCTATCCTGTCACTGATTTGGTTCTATGCGAATACCTGTGTGGCAGTGCCCAGTGGAGCAGCAACAGCCTTCAGAGTGGAGCAGCTGGCTCTGCTCAGGCCTCAGGGTCCCTGTGTGTCTTTCTAGCTGGTTCTCGCCATTCTGAGGTGTGGCCTTTTCCATGCTCTCAGCAGGCTCCTCTGAAAGGGCTGCTTGCTCTGTTTATGTGCTGAGACTTCTAATCACCAGTTGCCTTTTAAAGACTCCTGGCCTAGGAATACACAAAAGTCAAGGAAGGTACTTCACAAAATCTAGATCGATGCCCCCTAGTCAGTTGGTCAGCCTGGTTTTTATAGCACTTAGCATCCCAAGCCTCAACCACATACATTTTCCTCCTCCCTGGCACCTGCACGGCCATGAGCAGAAGGCATTACATTGCTTTTTCCTTTAAACTGTCCTTGCCAACCTGCTCTGCCCTGGCAGAGCTTGGAGGTAGACGGAAAGGCTATTTTTGATGACAAGGCTTAGCAACAATATTCCTTAAACAGAAAATATCTCTCCTGCACAGTCAAAGCATTATAGAATACTTTTTAATATAATTTAGTCCCTGATCCCAGAAAAAGGAGAAAGCTGACTTTGCAAGGTATCACCTTTGGTGGCCAAGTAAAGAGCTAACAAATTCAGAGCAATCACAGCGTCCTTGGATTCGTTCTTTCAGTCAAACACTGAGCAGCTACGGGATGCAAAGCATTCCGGTGGATACAGAATGGAGTTCACACTATTCTTACCCTTGAGGAAGTAACAGTTTAGCAGAAGAAGGAAAAACATAAAAACTATAAAACAGTGTAGAATACAACAAGTGTCACAAGGGAGGTACAGATAAAGTGCTGGGGTGATTCAGAGGAGAAAGAGAGCCTGTGGAGAAACAGAACTCATGTTTACAACAAGGATCCAGTTTCTTCCACAAACATCCTATGCAAAGTGAAGGCTTTTAAGGCCATTTCCGCTTCTCTTCCCTTATGACCCCCTTTCCAAGGACATTTATCCTCTTACTGCGCCAGCCCCTCCTGTGATGGACTGCATTGGATGGCACATGTGTGACTTTGAAGGCATATTTATTTTCACCACAATCAAGAATCCCAACAGAAGCACCTTCCTGAAAGCAAGGCTGTGAGAGTCGAAACTGTTTTTCAGTTGCTTACTCTCTGCCTTCTCTTTGCTTCTTTTAACCTGATCCCCCTTACCTAAGGCCACTCTTACCTGGCTGCAGAGCTGGACTGCTCCTCCCTGCAAGTATCAAAGCTCATTTTCAGAAAAGTCTCCGGGCCTGGCCTGTGCCGCAGGTCAACACACTACCTCTCCTCTTGGGCAATAAGGAGTTGCCGTTTCAGTGGCAGCATTAACTGTCCTTTAGTACAGGAAGGTAGGACATTAGCTGTGCCTGGATGGTGAGGAAGGAGAAAACATTTCCTTCCCCAGGCTCTGTAGAAAGCTCTGACAGTAACTGGTGACCACCACCCAGTTACTAATACATGTGTCTGCATTCTCATAGTCTAAGGAGAACTCCAATTTGCACCACACAGCTCCAGAGGCCCCCAAGTACAAAGTGGCCAAGGTACTCCAAATCTGGTTGGCTCCCACCCTACATGCCAGTGAGAGGCCAGCGTCATCCCACACTTCCTTCTCTGCTCTCCATTACCTAGGCTGAAAGACTGACTCCTGACACCTTAGGAAACCGAGCCTCTTCAGACTGCCCCACTAGGAATGGAAGAGTCAGGAAAGGGCAACCTTCTTTGCTAACGGCCTGGGAGAATTCTCTCCAAAAGACAGCAGGATACCTCACAACAGCACTCCACCTGAACCTGCAGCAGGGCCATCGCTAACCTCACCAGGCCTCAGACTCCACCAGAGCCCTCAGCGACTCCAGTCCTCACAACCTGGGCTTCCTCAGCCACCAACAAACACACAAGCATCACTGGTCCACAGCCTCTCCTCTACTGTATTTTCATTCCCGTACATCTCTGCTTCCGCCCTCAGATTCCCCCCTTCCTCTCTTATTTCCCTCCAAATCCTTCCCACGGTGCTCTCTCAATCTCTGGAAGACATGTGGGACAGTGCAAAAGCACAGCTTTGCAGTCAGGCAGATCTGGTTCAGTGATTCTAATGTGGACTCGCAGTGTGATTCTAAATGATGCACGTGGCTTCTCTGTGCCTTATGCCCTCATCTGTGAAATCCAAATGACAGTAATTAGTCTGTAGGGTGCTGTGAGGATTAAATGTATAAAACAGCCAAGTATAGTACCTAACTCATCCTACGTGCTCAACACAGGATAGATACTGCTGTTATTGGAAGCCCCACATCCTTACCCTTCTCACAGACCCCTGTTCCACCTATTGTCCACCCCTGCCTCCAGGACAGACAACCTCTGAGCCTCCCAAGAGAAGACTGCTCATGCTCCCACAGCCCAAGCACCAAGCCTGGGGTAGTATCATTCTCCAGGCCCCAAAGTGCTGCTTCCAGGCCATTCCTTTCTGCTTTCATATCAAAACACCTCCTCCCTCAAGGCTCATGCCATTGGCTCATGCCACCCTTGTCCAGTCCCCAGTTCTGCCACCTACTGACCTCTCCTTATCCTTCTACCTATTTAATAAGGACTTTGGCAACTAGATCAAACTTCCTTTTCCTCCTAATTCCCTCCCCATTGTGGGCAGCCTCAACTTGAACATGGATGATCATTACAACAACGTGGCTTCTGAGTTGCTTGACTCCCAAACCCTTTGTACACTCCACCTCAGCAATCCAGTTCCAGCTGGAACGTTCTACCTCTGCACACCTACGATACTTGACTGTACTTAAGTGGTTCACATGTCTCTTTCTCCCTGGTGAACTGTTAGTTCCTCACCACTAGAGACCACATCTCATTTGACTTTTTATCCTTATCTCTACGACAGAGTCTGGCACATGGTGGGTGTTTAATAAATATTTATGGAATGAATACCATGGTATGTTTGTATAGTTTTTTAGAGCTTACAATATGCTTCTCTATTATCTTATTTGATATCACGTTAGGGAGGTAAAACATTATTATGACTCCCCTGTGTAAATACAGAAATGAGGCTCAGAAAAATTAAGTGACTGACTCAAGGTCCCACGGTTGGCCCACAACAAACACCTCTATGTTACAGCACCCAGGTCTGCAGGGGCTCTCCCGCCTTCCCAGCTATAAGAACAGCCCTCTTCTTCCCTGCCTTCCTTGCCCTTGTATAATTGTTTTTCATAAAAAAATAAAAAGAAAATTTGGAAAGATGATCGCTTATTCATCTTATGAACATTATGAACAGTTCTGAGAGGATTATGCATCTCTGTGTTCCCAAGGGTCTTCTGCCATCAGACTATACATTAAACTCTCAGGATCTTCTTCAAAGAATCATGTAGTATTCTATTTCATTGTCCCTGGTGTGAACACTAACATGATAAATGTTCAGTCTATTACCCACACTAAGTAGATTTTAAAACTGGGAAATGCAGAAACCCAATCTTGTGTTCTCTGATTAATTCAATCCTGGATTTAAGCTTCCTGATAAAGCCCACAAAATAACAATTCAAAACTCCTGTGGGTTACCAATGAAAAATGATCATCGGCAGAAATTTGAAAACTCCCTTTTAATATATAAAGAAGAATTCTACAATTGGCAAAGCAAAAGCTGTTTCCTCAACCACTCGAGGCCACATCCCGTACACAGCTGAATCCAGTAAGTTCCTAACTGGAACCTGACCACAATTCCAAACTGCGAGGCTATCTAGTTTCAGGCAGTGAACGAAAAACCTTTATCTGGGTCATTTGTGATCTTTAAGATGTTTTCCTAGATTAAGGAAGATATTTTTAAAAAGGGGTTATAGCTAATGGTTTCTTTTCATGGTAAGTTTCCACCCCTGTATATGGCAATGATGTTTGTGAAAGTCAGCATTCTTTAGAAAAGTACTGTCATGCTAGACACTGAGGCATACAAAGTTTTCAGGGTTGTAGGCACTCATACTTCAGGAGTGAAGAAAGACATACACACAAATATCCATACTACAAGAAAGCTTTCTTTGCATGTATTGATATCTATTGGCAGCAAGAGCCAAAATTCAATAATTATTACTAAAAGTAAGTGACAATGATAGCTAACATTTACTAATTACTTGCTACACGCCAGGTACTATGCTGACTACTCTAATACAGTAACTGATTTATCCTAAGATCGTTATGAGGGAGGTACTATAATCACCATGTCCAGATGAGGAACCTTAGCCTGCAAGATTTAGTAACTTGCCTAAAGAGCTGGTTAAATGGTAGAACTAAGATTCAAATACAGAATTTTTGACTCTAAAACACAGTGCTTATTCCATCCCATCTCATTATCTCCTTCTACTGAAGCATCTCATCACCACTACCAATACTACTTTATTTTTCTTACCTATTGTCAGTGGGCATCTGCAAACTGCTGAGGGATGCACAGGTGGGCTTTCAGCTGGCTGAGCTGCAACCAGCACAGAAGAGGCCAATGGCCTGGCAATAACAAACTACAGCACAGCCAAGAGTCAAGGTCCTCACTGACCTATAGTCTTGTTGCTATTCTGATTTTACCAGACTTTTCAAATAGCAATGTAGCATGAAGCATCACTGTGCCTAGCTAAACACTAAAATTTTTATTACCTGACCAAATATGCCTTTGTTGATAAAATTTTAAAATCAACAAATTAACTGATAAAGGTTTCTACTGAGTAAAAATATTACACAAAGCTATTCAGAAAAAAAATGCAATAAAACCATTGCAACTTAAAAGGTAGCAAGTATCCTAGTTGAATATTTTGTTGAAATAGAGGCCCAATTCTGGGTTGGGGAAAATTTAAAAACCAAGCAGTAAGTCTTTGTGACAGTAGCTGAATAACCAAAAATATTCAAATCCAGAACTAATTATTAGAGTCAATGAAAAATCATGTTGAAAATAACTTAATGATTTGGAAAATGTTTATGATAAAAATGTTCACGAAAACATGTGTTTGAAACAGTGTGATCCCATTTTTAGATGAAAATCCAACAAAACACGCATAGCACTTGTATACTGAAAACTACAAAATGTTGATGAAAGACATCAAAGATCTAAATAAATGGAGAGACATACTGTGTTCATGGACTGGAATACTAAACATAGCAAATATGTCAATTTGCCCCAAATTGATAGTTTAATGCAATTCCAATCAAAATTCCAGCAAAACTTTTTGTAGATTTAGACAAGATAATTCTAAAATTTATATGGGAAGGTAAAGGAACTAGAATAGCTAAAACAGTGTTGAAAAGAAGAAAAATGTCGGAGGAATGAGTGTACCTAATTTCAAGATTTACATAGCTACAGTAATCAAGACTGTGTGTCTTGGTAGGGAGACAGCCACATGGATGAACGCAACAGAACAGAGAACACAGAAATAGACTGATGCAAATAGGCCTGACTGATTTTTGACAAAGGTCGAAAGCAACTCAAACAAACAAAAAAGTTAAGCCTTTTCAAAAAATAGTGCTGGAGCAATTCGACATTGAGAGGAAAAAAAATGAACCTCAACTTAAGTCTACCACCTTACACAAAACATTAATTGAAAATGGACATGGATTTATACGTAAAATATTAAACTATAAAACTCAGAAAAAAATAGGAGAAAATCTTTGGGATTCAGAGCTAGGCAAAGAGTTCCTACACTTGACACCAAAAGCACAATCCATGAAAGGAAAACTAGATAAATTAGATTTAACCAAAATGAAAAACTTTTGCTCTGCAAAAGACCCCTTTAAGAGGATGAAAAGACAATTGTGAGATTGGGAGAACATATTTGCAAACCACATATCTGACAAAGGACAACCATCTAGAATATATAAAGAACCCTCAAAATTTAACAGTAAAAAACCAAACAATCCAATTAGAAAATGGGCAAATGAACAGGCATTTCACCAGAGTGGATACACAGATGGCAGATAGGCACTTGAAAAGCTATTCCACATCATTAACCATTCAGAAAATACAAATTAAAACCAAAATGAGATATCACTATACACCTATCAGGATGGGCAAAATTTAAAAATAGTAACAACACCAAATGCTGGTGAGGATTCCGAGAAACCTGATCACTTATACATTGCTAGTGGGAATGTAAATTGTTACAGATACTCTGGAAAATAGTTTGGCAGCTTCTTAAAAAACTAAAATATGACCCAGCAATTGTACTTCTGAGCGTTTATCCCAGAGAAATGAAAGCTTATGTTCCCATAACCACCTGTACATAAACATTTATGGCAGCTTTATTTGTAATAGCCAAAACCTGGAAACAACCCAGATGTTCTTTGATGGTAAATGGTATGGTTATACCTAAACTGCAGAATATTACTCAGCAAATAAAAGGAACAAATTATTGATCCATACAACAACCTAGATGAATCTTCAGAGACTTAAGCTGAGTGGAAAAAGTCAATCCCAAAAGGTTATATATTATATGATTCTATTTATATAATATTCTTTCTTTTTTTTTTGAGGAAGATTAGCCCTGAGCTAATTGCCGCCAATCCTCCACTTTTTGCTGAGGAAGACTGGCCCTGAGCTAACATCCATGCCCATCTTTCTCTACTTTACATGTGGGAGGCCTACCACAGCATGGCTTGCCCAGTGGTGCCATGTCCACACCCGGGATCCGAACCGGTGAACCCCAGAATGCCAAAGCGGAACATGTGCACTTAACTGCTGTGCCACAGGGCCAGCCCCTATATAACATTCTTGAAATGATAAAATTATAGAAATGGAGAACAGAACAGTGGTTGCTAGGGTTTAAGGAGGTGGTAGAGGTAGGAGGGAGATGGCTGTGGCTATAAAAGGTCGTCATCCTTGTGGTGCTGAAACGTTCTGTATCTTGACTGCATCAATGCTAATACCTAGTGGTGATGCTGTTCTATAGTTTTGCAAAATACCACCATTGCAGGGAACTGGGTAAAGGATACATGGATTCTCTCCATATTACTTCTTACAATTTCATGTTAATCTACAATTACCTCAACCTAAAAAGTTTAACCAAAAAAAATCAAAAGTGTATATTTTGGTTTTTACATAAGAAAAAGAGTGCGAAGATATGTATCAGAATCTTTACCCTGAGGTAGCAGTGAATCAGTGACTTTTATTTTCTTCTTTTGGAATATCTGACTTTTTTGACAGTGAACATACATTGTTTCGGTAATTAAAAAGTTAAGGAAGGTGTCAGCTACAATAAGCACAGCACTAAGCTCTAATGACATAAGCTGTCCAACTCAGAATACTTCGGAATATGTTAGGCCAGGGACCCCTGTCTTGGTTTTGAGATTTTAAGGAGTACAATGACTATTGCATAGAGTGTTTAAAATGAGCTATCCTTTGCTTTTTAAACTCCACATTTCAATTTTTTCCATTCTGTATTCTATTTTTTCAGTCATCCAGTAACTTCTAATCTCTCAAGGTACTCGGGAAATCTCAGAGTTCCAATTTACGGGACCTGTAGTATCAGGCCGGATCCAAACATAGAGAAAGTTATGTGTATCCAGGAGAATAACACATGTATGGATAGCCAAACTAAAGGGAATCTGACCAGGAAGTTCCAGCAGTTACACCTGGAGTGTGTTTGTTTCATGAGAAGAATGGAAGCGTGATTTTAATACTGAAGTTAACAGATTTTTCTGATACTTAGTTGCTTAATTCTAAAAGATTCTGAATGCAGGCAGATAAGTCCTGAGAACAAGGTACGAACTTAAAGTAGGTATACATAATTCTTTCTGAAGCAGGAGTGTAAAAATAATAATAGTAATAATCACCTACTTTTGCTCAGTGTTTACTGGATACCAGGAATTCTTCTAAGAGCTTAACACGTATTGACGCATTTAACCGTCATAACTAGTGGTCTTCAAATTGGGGTATGTGTACTGGGGATGCAAATATTTTGCAAAATGTGCACATGCAAGAGTATTTTAAGGAAATTAGTCTCCAGATCTTAACTTTCATTTGTACTTTATTTTTTAACTGCTTGAGAACCTACCTGCATTCATATCAGCCCTTTTGCTTTACTAAAAGGCAAACTCTCGTCCAAGACAAATCCTGTTTGTTAATCCTGCTCATTGTTAGTTAATCCTGCTCATTGTCTTGTGCCTCGTTGTCTCTGGGGTACACAAACTTCCTGGAATCCAAAACATGTTATGCATAGAAATACTACTGGTTTCAGGGACACGTGCTTTAATCAGGACATCTCCAACCAGCAAGAGTCCTGTGTTTTCTGTCTCATACCCATTTTTATTAAGTGTGAAGCTTAGTGTTGAGGCGTTCTGGACAGTCAGAGTAGAACAGACTCTTTCACATGTTACGTGGATGTTTTCTGGCAACGCTAAATTACTCAAAATACATACCTAAAATACATAAACTTTTTTTCCATGATTTTTTTCTATTCTCTTTGAGTTACTCAACAAGGTAGGTAAAACTTATTTTTTCAAATCATGTCAACTATTTCAGCCACAACCAATTCTCATCTTATTTCATATTATACAATATTTACTCCTTTCTACCTCTTATTATAAAAAATAAACTTTGAAACTTATGATGAAAAGTTTTAGATTTCAACTTTAAAATGTGTGAGGAAGCATACGGTTTTTCTCAGTTATTTTGAGAGTATATTTCTGAAGACCACTGCTTACAATAACCCCACGAGGTGGATATTAATATCCTCAACCCCATTTTACAGATGTGGCACAAACGAGGCCCAGAGAAGATAGCACTTGCCCTGGAACACACAGCTGTGAAAGGTCACAGTCAACCTTCTGACCGGAGGAATTTGGCTCCAGAAGCTGAGCTCTAACCACCACACTATACTGTCTTTAGAATTTCAATTAATATTACTCAGGCCTGACAGGGAATCAGAAAAACATACCTCTGATTCATGAGATGAAATACTGAACAAAGAATTCTGTTTTAAGGAAATGTTGGAAAATGTCTACAAAGACAAGTTTAGCTTGTGCCTAAGGATAGTGGTAGAAAATTGTTAGTTTTCCAGTATCATTTTTATTATCTTCCAGAGATGGCAAAGATAGAAATGTGGAATGCTCAAGTGAGTTCAAATACAAAGTTTAGCTGGAAAATTGAGAAACCAGTATGTTTTTAAAACATAAGTCAGGCACTTAAGTCAGAACATGTCTATACTTCTAACGATAGAATAACTTACTATACTTACTACTTGGGAATATCTATGGTAGAAGCCATGTACTGTCGAGCATCTTTAAAACCAGATGTTCTTCCTTGTTACATAATATCCCACACTGTGCTTCTTCCCTTACAAAAGATAAGGTCTTTCCAATCAAATTCCACAAAGTTCACTTATTAAAGCATTTTGTTCTGGGGAAGAGGAAACACATGGATACACACACACATACCTCTTAAATGTAGTGTTCCAAGAATGACATTTTCCAATTACCTTAGGTTAAAATTACTTGTAAGCCAAATTGCCTTGCAAATGTTTAACCTCCACACTACATTCAAGTTTTCTTAAAATACACTTTCGACTACATGGGATGGAATGAAGCAGGTAAGCTCTGGGGAGGATGGGAGACACTGCATTCCCTGGTGAGCCTGGCTGTCACGCTGGCACACCTGCAAAGAGCTCCTTGGAGAGAGGTGATGAGACAACTTGAGAAGTTCCTTTGGAGAAGTTCTTGGCTTTCAGGTGGGCTAATTCTGTAGATCCCATTCTCAGAGTGAGGCAGGGAAGGCGATGGGAAATGCTCGAGAGAATATGACTGCAACCCCACGATGGCCTTCGTGGCTTTGGAAAGACTGAGGCTTGTGATGCAGAGAAAGAGCTCAGGCAGGGGATCTGGACAGCTTTACAACCTGCTGTCCTGGAGGCCCCGGGCGGGCCACGCCTCTCCATGGCCTGTCTTGCTCTGAAAGTCTATGACGCAGAAAATCTAAGGTGGAACTGCTTTCTCCAAATTTATTAGAAAATGTTACAAGGCAGAGAAATAACCTCTTCCCTGAAAAACCACGGTCAGCATGACTGGATCTCATGCTTGCATTTCCAGCTGCACTTTTCCGAAAAGTGTTTTCAATTATTTCCAGCGAGCTAATGTTCCCTTGACTATCTTAAAGACTAAGAAGAGCAGGACAATTAAATTTGAATCTTGAAGAAAACAGCAGCAGACAGCTGCACAATGGACCCAGGCGGACAAGGACGCCAGGGGCTTTTCTAGAAGTGGCACTCACAGAGCGCTCCACAGTCCAGGGAGTGACTGCCCTGGAGCAAGCCCTCCACGAAAGGAGCTCAACTGGGCAAGCACAACGATGGAACAATGGAGCAAAAGAGCCTTGAGAAAATGGGAATAGGTTTTCTGTGGCTACACGCACCCCCACTTCTCTTATGAGAAAAACTGGTTGGCTTTGGGGTGAGGGTGTGGAAGGGAAGAAAAGTGTAGGACTTCCACCCTCCTCAAATTTTGTTTAGAACCAGGAGACCTTAGAGATCATCTAATTCAATTCCTACATTTCACAACTGAGGAAACAAAATGAAAGATGAGCTGATATGCTCTAGGTCAGCCGGCCAGCCAATTAGTAGGTGGCAAAATGGAAACTGGAACCCAGCTGTTCCTACTGCACGTGATACTTAAAAAGCCATCCAAATCTTCCTCAGTCACGCACTGGGCGTCTTCTCTCCCAGATGACTGAGGAACGATAAACTCTTACTTTATACAAATGCCTAATCAAATTGGTATTTATATTACACTACTTCCATAGAGAGGTATCTTTACCCTCAAAGGTAAGATATCAATAAAATGATTCAGTCACAGAACGCTATATAAAGAACCCGAATGAACAATGCTTAATTCCACTCTGTTAAACTAAAGCGTGATTATTTTAGAAATGTTACCGAAACTAAAGTGGGTTCGCCTCCTGGCGAGTTAAATCAGACTCTCCATCAGAAGTAGTTGTCACACAAAGCAGGGTCTGTTTGCAGCAAATAGGAGGGCGTGTGGAATCATTTCCAAAGATGTGGTGTCCCGG
Source organism: Equus caballus (assembly GCF_041296265.1). NCBI lineage: Eukaryota > Metazoa > Chordata > Mammalia > Perissodactyla > Equidae > Equus > Equus caballus. The sequence goes on from NC_091702.1 coordinate 65,348,769, forward strand.
AACAAAGGGGAGCAGGGGCCTTTTATTTCCGATGGGGAATGAAGATTAATGAGGCCTACGCTCCTCCCAGAGGGGAGATCTCAGCATTAAAGAGGAGGCAAAGGTCATAGGCGCTGCTCTTGTGGTGGGGCTTGGTTTGGTTCAGGGTGGCTGGTACTGCGTCCATGCTTCCAAACCCATCCTTGAATTCCTCGGGGCAATTAGTTGGTGACAATGTTTCCTGCTTCATATGCTTTTTGCTTGACATAGGCATTGACCTATAGGTGAATACAGGAAAATCTTCATATCTCCATCTCCATCTACTCTTTAAGGCTTTTAATTAAGTTAATCCATTATTTATATACAGTTAGAAAAACTAAAGAAGAAATTTAATTTTCAAGAAATTAGCTATTATCTAAGTAGGAAAGAATCAGAAAGCCATGTAAATTTCCTGGATGGTTTAGCTTGTGTACGTGCAGTGACAAAATTAATTCATATAATGGGACCCACAAAATGGAGGCTGCCCCAGTGGCCAGGCACCTGGGTCACAAATCTAAACCTCTGTCAGCCTGCACTTAGGGAAAACCTAACATAGACAATCACAATCCTCCAACTCACCTGACCCTAGAGGACAGACCCTGCTGGCCTTATAAGGAAACCCCCCGCCTCCTGGCCAGTCAGGCCCGGTGTCCACATGGCCTCTTCTAATGCTCTGTAACACTGGCTCTCGCCCAAAACCCCTTGGGAAGGGTGCGCCACTGCTGGTGAGGACCACACTCCCCAGTCCACGGATTGTTTTCCCTTCAATAGAGGACACGGAACTCGTTACTAATTGTTTTAGTTTTGTCATTTCACAGCATGCAGCAGTATTAGGAAAATGCAATTGAAGCCTAATAAATAAAGTAATTCCTGTAGGGCAAGTATAGTCAGAAAATTGGAAAGCAAATCAATAAAAGTACTAAATTTCTTTAAGCTGAAAACAAGGGCTAGATATTGGAATGTATTAACAAAGCAGCAATGTCCAGACAACTAATGTTAACTGTATTAGATAAATTTTTAATCTGGGATACTTTACTGGCAGGAAACAGACAAAATGGTCCTTCATGGTACTTTGCAATGCTGATGCTTTACAGAGCAGAGAAGGGAAACTTCCTTATTTCACCAAAGGACACTTTCTCTCAGGAGAGTGTCAACCAGGATTGATTCACATACATGTGAACAGTGCCTTAACTGGCGTTCTAAAAAAATTTCTGAGTCAGGCCAAAAAATAAAAAAAATTAAAAAGTTTAAATCACAAAGGGGAAATAAAGACCTCATTTAATTACTACCTAGAGAAAAGAAACCAGTTCCACATTGTAATGCATTAGAGGATTTAAAAGGTGAATCAGCTGAGACAAGAGAGAAAAATAGGAAGAAAAAGAAACTCCAGGGCAAAAGGACAGGAAGACAAGCGAGGATTAGAATGAGGAACAGGAGACGGGTGGGAGCAATGAAGGGAAGGAGGAGAGAAAGCACCATACAGAGAGAGGGAGGAAAGAACAAGAACTTGATGTCCACGTCAGACTTAGGGAAAATTGGTATGTTCCAACAGTTTTGAAAATGTAACCATTTTCTTGGCAATTTATTATGAATTATCAGTGTGTAAAATATTTATTTTCTACAAATCTTAATATTTTGTATATGTGTTAGGGAATAGTTTAGGTTTTGGAAATGTATTTTGCAACCAGAAAGGTCATCTGCCCATGTATTATCTGCCCATGTATTAGCTATGCCTTGATATACTTCCTTTGATAATAAGAACTTACTCCATGGCATTATTTTTAATTTTGGTGGCCCTCATTCCATAATGACAAGTCTTCATTTCATAATGTCTGAAGGCTATATTGGAAACCTATATTAATTTTAGATATGAAACTATCTTTTCCATATCAAATCAAGCTTTTGATTTACTTAAAAGATGTTCAAGGAATAAACCTCTCATCATCATTGCCTCGTCCATCCCAACAAGCTCTCAAATCTAACCTTAAAAACCTATAGAAATACAGGAAAACCTATAGGAAAAAATTTTTTAAAATTTCCAGTTGAAAGCACAGGAGACAATTTTTGTGACCTTGGCTTCAGTAAAGATTTCTTAGGTATGATACCAAAAGCACAATCCATAAAAGGAAACATTTATAAACTGGACTTCATCAGAATTAAAACCTCTCCTCTGTGAAAGACACTGTTAAGAAAAGGAAGAGGCAAGCCACAGACTAGGGGAAAAAAATCCATGCAAATCATATATCTGAAAAAGACTTGTATTCAGGATATATAAATATATCTGAAAACTCAATAATAAGAATGCAATTTTAAAAACGGGCAAAAGATTTGAACAGATGCTTTGCTAAAGAATATACACGGATAACAAGTACATGAAAAGATGCTTGACAGCACTAATCATTAGGGAAATGCCAATTAAAACCACAGAGAGATACCACTATAAGAATGGCTAAAAAACACAAGCAGAAAACCAACCAAACAAAAAAAACACTGACAATACCAAGTGCTGGTGAGGATGTGGAGCAACTGGAATTTTCATACACTGCTGGTGGGAATGTAAAATAGTACAGCCACTTTGAAAAACAGTTTGGCAGTTCCTTATAAAATGTTTAAACATACACTTACAATAAAATGCAGTAATCTCACTCCTAGAGGAATATCCTAGAGAAATAAAAAGTTTCGTTCACTTAAAACCTATCCATGAACATTTATAGTGGTTTTATTCATAATTGCCCCAAAAAGGAAACTACCCAAATGTCCTTCAACTGGTGAGAGGATAAGCAAACTGTGGTACATCTATACAATAGACTATTACACAAGGGCAAAAAGGAACAAAGAATTGGTACACACAACAACTTGGACGAATCTCAAGTATGTTATGCTAAGTGAAAGAAACCAGATTAAAACTGCTGTGATGCTATTCACATGACATTCAGGAAAAGGTGAAATGAGAAGAGGAGAAAATGAGGTGGTTGCTAGAGGTGAAGAGTGTGGAGAGGGTTCGATTAAAAAAGCCAGCAGGAGGGAATTTTTTGGGGTGATGGAAGTGTTCTGTATCTGATGGTCATAGTGATCACATCACTGTATGCATTTGTCTACATCACAGAACTATACACACAAAAGTGAATTTTACTGTAGGTAAATTTTTAAAAAGTGAAAACATGGGTTAGCCATTGCTCCCAACTCTCCAGTGATTTTCATTAAAAATTTTAAGAGGTTCTACACTAAGTGGTTGTAATGATCCATAGGAACAGACGTCATATTTTGGACTTTAGCCTGGTGGGTAATAAATTTTTTAAATATTTTAAATTAAAAAATAAGTATTGAGTGTGTCAACTGGAGGTCAGGTAGTGTTTATAAGTGATAAAAACACAGACATGAGCACAACTTGTTTTGGGTTAGGGTTAGGGTTAGAACTAGCAGGGGCTGTCCAAAAGGAAGCTGAGTCAAAGGTAATTCTCAGTGGTAGCACTTGAAATAATATAATCAATGATGTTGATGGTCCACACGTACAACAAACTTTGTGACTTTTCTGCCCCTTTCCTCTGTGGTGCTAATGATGACTCCGAATTGTTTTGCTAATCAGCTCAACAGGGTAACTACTTGGGACCAAATAAAATGAAGCAGCCTGTGGCGGGTCAAAGAGTTCCTCCCATGACCAGTAAGGAAATACAAGTATGCTCTGTGCTCGATGCAGGTTGGCTGCAGAAAGGTACACATTTATTTCATTAAAAGTTATTTTATTACCTAGGGGAAACCAAATGTCCAGTTGAGCTCTCTAACACGAATCATATTTTATTGAAATGCAGGTGTACTTTTGAACTACAGCAGCCATTTGATTAACTTGTCCAACGACTAAACTCACGACCCTCTATATTAAATATACTGACCTTTATGACAAAGAATCTAACCTGGAGCTAAGTTACCCATTAAAACCCAACTTGGGAGTATGTTACTCTTCATGAAAAAGTAACCACCTCCATGTCTGTGAGTGGAGATCTCCAGAGAAACACTGAATGAATAAAAGACATATGTAATTTTTTTATTTGGCCACTCAGGAAGGGGATCATCAACATGCATAGCTCTGATTCTCAGGTGACAGACAAAAATGACAGAACACTGAGGTGGCTGAAGAATAATTCAGAAACAGTTCATCTGGAGAAAAGGTACTTAGTTTTCTCATGAGAGTTGAAAAGCCTATGTCTGAGGATGTTACTCGCCCACATCTTAGGGTTGCGCTGACAGGCAGGATGGAAGAGGACCATAGAGGGGTCTTGGTGATAAGAGAGGAAGGAATAGGAACATTTTTGCTTCTGAGACAAAAAGGGAAAGAGACTTTGGACTGACATACAGCTTTGAGAAATCATAAGCGCTTAGAAAAAGCATAGCCCCAAATGGGCAACATATGTATAAAAAGACTTTGCTATATAGTAAAACTCAGTCATTTTTCCCCAAATGAGGAAACACAGTAATGAAATGAATTCTTAAAGGAGGAGGGTAGACACAACCCACTAGCCATCTCGATGTGAAATACTCTCATTAATTTGTAGACACACAACGTCCTACAATAAGCTGTCCAATCACATCCAAGTTCTCTTCAGGCACATGGTTGCACAGCAGAATCCCCTTCAACACTTTTAAAACAATTCCACCCCTAGTGATTCTAATGCCATTGATCAAGGTTGTGTCCAGGTAGCAATAGTTTTACAAGTTCCTCTTGTGATTCCATTGAGCAGCCAGGGCTGTGAAGCACTGCTTTAGGAAATTTGATTTGGTCAGGAGGATCAGCTGAGAGCTACAATCATACATATATATTTAAAAGTGTGCCACAATTCAACAATCTTGACAGAAAAATCTGAAGCTAAAGAGATGGACAGGGAACGAATTTTTACATTATGAAATCATTCCTGGATTCATTCTTTAAAAGTGGTTCTTTAAGTAGTGGCTACTTTACAATTCACTACTTGATGTTAAGCTGGGGTTAATTAGGAATAGGTATTTTAGCAACCATATTCCACCTGAGCTAGCAAAAGGGACGCTATAGCGCCTCTGAGGTGATAATATGAGGGAACTGAGAACTATGATTTGATTTATATTTTTTCACCTGACATTTTACGAACGTATCTAAGTGGAAAAAGTGAGGTCCATCTGTATATCCATTTGCTTGTGTTTATACATAAGTGATGATTTCTCTAACTTATTTTTATGGTCAAATTTCCTGCATATATGGAGTAAAACCACAACAGTTCCTGTTTATAAAGCTCCCTCGAATAGACACAGCCACTATAAGGTTCTTACTTCTCATAATATCATAATGTCTTCCAGTTTTTAGAGGATGCTCCCTTTAAAGAAATCTTGGAATCTTTGAAAAGCTTTATTAATTTTCTTTGAGTTTTTCTATATATCTCAAAGTGAGCCCAAAATGTGAATCTGTAAGCAACCTTGATCAGAATTCATATTTAGGACCACAATAATCAGTTAGTTTGACAAGAGCTTATAAAAACTTGCATACCTTTAAGTGTATTGCATGAAAAAAAACTTTACCCAAGGGGGTATTGAAAAATAGCAGGTGGGAGACTCACAGGGCCTTTTTAAATGAGCCATTCGAAAGGCTGGCATTAAAACTATTTATACATGTGCATGAAATAACAATACGGAGTTTTTGGATAAATGGGGTACACATGCGGAATCTAGAAGACCAGTCATGCAGCAAATGAGGTGGGTCTCATGGTCCAAGGTTTTCCTTTAAAACTGAGCACTTTTCTGGTGGCATGAAGGTAGCAGGGTAATAGAGTCTTAATGCAAGAATTATTATTATTATTATTTTATGAAAGGAAGAAATAGCACAAATTACCTCTGACTTGGTGAAATGTTCTCTGTAAACCAGCTGTCAACTTCAGAATACATCATTTTTATTTTGATAATTATGCTCATAACCTTAATACTTTTGGTCCAAAGCTACTGTAGAACATCTACGGCATGAATCAAAGAAATGCTGGTGTTTAAAAAAATTTTAAAAAGTTGGAAACAGAACTCAATTCAGACTGATTATTCTACTAATCAACTTTTTTTTAATGTAACAGTAAATGTAAACCTTGTATTTCAAAGGAGATAAAGAAGCATGCTTCTAAGCAAATAATATTTTCTTCTTAGCAAAAATCATCTGCTTTTTTTGGCATTGGAGATAAAAACCATCAAATCAGGCAAGAAGAAAAGGTCACGACAACTACGATAGTCTCAAACAATGGTTCTCAAATTTTGGTGTGCATCAGAATCTCCTGGAGAGCTTGCTAAAACACAGGTCTCTGGGCCTCGTCCCAGAGTTTCTGGCATGAGGCTCAGACATGTCCATTTTTGACAAGTTCCCAGGGGATGTTGACGCTGCTGGTCCAGGCAACATATTTTGAGAAAACAAACTAAGAACTCCTCATCAAAAATAATCCTTTGGCAATGACCTAGTTGGTAAAGAAAGTATAGGTTCAAGCACTCCTGAGATTCAGTAAAAATTCTTTCTTTGAATCATTTTCTAGACAACTTTGACCCTGTCAGGTACTGCTGTCAACATGTGTGACTCTGAACAATGAAATCCACCCATACCTTTTTAAAGACTTAAATTGCTGCTGAAAAACTGTAATTTCATAAATATAGCCAGTCAAATGTATACATTCTAAATTACTAGATTAAACTTGAATTTTTCTAAACATTAAATGAAACCACAAGGGCAAGAGTTCTCCATTTATTCTTCTTTCAAAACCACAGGCAAGCTAATTCTACAGATTGTGGAATGTACAATAGGTCATTCTCACAAAATAAACCCCAAGGGGTAGAATTATATCTCTTTAAACTAGGCGGTGTCTTAAGTCAATTAGGGTAAGTCTTTGACTATCATGCTGACAAGCAAATTTTGTGACATTTATGGACCCCACAGAAACAGAAACATGTAACAATAAATTTTAGCAAGAGTATAAAAAATGGATGTGTTTGTGTGGCATCTATAAAGTCTCCCCAAAGAAAATCTGTTGGCTATAACCAAAAAGTGGCTCCCCTGGGAGACTGTGTCCAGAGCTGCATTCAGAAATATGGATGCCACGCGCTGCTAGGGGCCTTCAGAGCTGGCTCCTGCCTTGCATAGATATTATGGGCCTCTTTCTCCAACATTTTCCTGGAAATGAATAATATCTTACAGATAGAACAGAATAAAAACCTTAACTAACTACCATACTTAAGCTGTAAGTTTAATGAATGAGTTTCCACATCTGTAATGATAAAAAAAATTTTTCTCCCTAACAGGACAGAAGAGCTCCTTTAAGTTTTTGCTCTCCTGTATTTGTAAATTCTTGCCTATGAGTTATATAACTACTAAGCAGTATTTATTTTTTGCAAGTGCAGTTTCAGTATGTTAAACAGAATAGATTCTATTCTCTGAATTCTATGCAGCATACTTTATGATACAGGACTCCATTTAACAATAATGTTCTTGGCTTATTATAAAAAGCATATTGAAGAATCAAGAGGTTCTAATTTTTACAAGTCCATTCTAAAGATTCAGTGGAACTAAAAATGTATAGAAGGATGCCATCTTTGTGTAATTATACTTTTAGAACATTATGTAGTACTTTTTCGAAAATGGAAAGGGAAGATCACAAGATCTTGGCACAATTTTTTTCAGACAGCCTTAGATCTAAATATGCCACGCTTTGTACTCTGAAACAGTGGTTCTCAATCCGAGGTGATTTTGTCCCCAGGGGACATCTAATAAAGTCTGGAGACATTTTTAATTGTTACAATGGGACGGCGCTACTGGCATCTAGTGGGTAGAGGCTAAGGATGCTGCTAATAAACATTCTACAGTCCCCCACAACTAAGATTTATCCAGCACAAAATGTCAGTAGTGCTGCTGCTGAGAAACCCTGCTCTAAAACAACTAAGACATTAATAAAAAGAATAAAAAGATGTGATGTAATATAATATAGCAACATAGTCAGCTTGACCACCCCAGTAAACATTCTATTATTTTGTATTAATGTATATAAAAAGTTCACTTCCAAAAGAAGTTTTTGTGACAGTCATACTAATCAAAATCAAACTACAGGGGCTGGCCCGGTGGCGCAGTGGTTAAGTTTGCACGTTCTGCTTGTCGGCAGCCTGGGGTTCGCCGGTTTGGATCCCAGGTGTGGACATGGCACCGCTTGGTACACTATGCTGTGGTAGGCGTCCCACATATAAAGTAGAGGAAGATGGGCATGGAGGTTAGCTCAGGGCCAGTCTTCCTCAGCAAAAAGAGGAGGATTGGCAGTAGTTAGCTCAGGGCTAATCTTCTTTAAAAAAAAAAAAAATCAAACTACAGTGGCCTGTAGGCTTCAAGGAGGAGGCAATTAGGAGTCAAAGGTCAAGCTATAAGATCTTAGCGCCAAACCAAGAAATCTTCCTGGTTAATCCCTAAGCTACCTACAGAGAGATCTTCTACATAAATACAGTCATGTGCAGCATAACGACATTTTGATCAATGACGGACTGCATATACGACGGTGATTCCATAAGACTGGTACCATATAGCCTAGGTGTGTAGTAGGCCAGACCACCTAGGTTTGTGGAAGTGCACTCCACAATGTTCGCACAATGACACAATCGCCTAACAGCGCATTTCTCAGAATGTATTTTTGTTCTTAAGCCATGCATGACTGTAAACATGGAGGGTAAAGGGTGCCAAGTACAATCAGACTCTTCTAAGGGGCTGGCATTGAGAGATGAGATTAAAGTCTGCCCAAGAGCATAAGAGGGGGCTCTCAAAGAATACCGTTAGGTTTCCAAGGACACAAATTAACCATCAATACATCTGCTGGATAATAATAAACGGTGGCGTAAAACCTGTTTTAGATGAAAGGTGATCCACTGTTCTCCATCTTTCTCGCTGACAGAAAAGAGGAAGCCTTCTTTAATCGCATCAGTGTGGATTAAGATTAGGTAGAAGACAGGCAGAGATTACAAAAAATGTCAGACTGTAAATTGTACTAAATAATCGTCATCTCTTGAATATGTTTAAGATCAGAAGAAGGACCTTTGGGTGGCTTAGGTGACACCCCATCTTGAGAGAGGACCATGGAGCATGGAAGCGGTCTGGAGTCCTGCAAGTTTTTTCTAGAATGAGGGAACATCAAATGAGTGGCCAGATATCAGCAAGACTAAGGGATATAACATTGGCTGTTGATATAACAACACCTTCCTCATGTAAGATCCTCAATAGACATTTCTTGAACAAATAAATGAATAACGACAGAAATGTGTGACTCTATCTTTTGCAAACACAGATCAAAACAATTTATATTCGTCTTTTTTTTTTTGCTGAGGAAGATTCACCCTAACACCTGTGCCAATCTTTCTCTCTTTTATATGTGGGTTGCTGCCACAGCATGGCCAGCTGACAAGTGGTGTAGGTCCGCACCTGGGAACTGAACCTGGGCTGCTGAAGCAGAGTGTGCCAAACTTAATCACTAGGCCACAGGGCCAGCCCCAATTTATACTCTTACCTCATACTTCAGGACAGCAGTATGAGCCAGTTTCAAATGGATTGCTTTGGTAACCAGGGTAGGAAAGCATACACATGTATCCCAAAATAGGATCAAGAAAGAAAATTCAGTCCAGCCTTATTCGGGTAGTAACTGACTAGTGAAAAGTGGTAACATTCCACATCTATTCTCACAAGCCTTCCAGCTCCAAGGCAAATAAAGAATTAGCTGATATTGCTCAAGAAATGACACAGATTCTAATTACTCAAGAACCCATATACTGTTTCCCTGCCACCTCAACTGCTTCTTGCCAGTGGGTGAATAGGGCAAGGCATTTTCCTTTCAAATCCTACAGTTTCAGCCTTTCTGGGATTGGTGGGAGGAGATCTAAACTGGATTTCTCAAAAGGTGGTCCACAGATTACCTCTATCTGTAGCACCCACGGTACTAAATTCAGATTCCTGAGCTCCACTTCTTAGACAGAACTGTAATTGTCCAGGGGTAATTCCAGGAATCTGCATTTTAACACGTTCCCTGGGTGATTTTGATGAAACTCTCTGTAAAGGGTTAGTATGCTCAGGAAGAGTTACAGCCCTAGAGTTATAAAAAATATTTTCTCCTCTAAGCTAGTTTACGAGACCTCTAAGAACAGTGGCTAGGTTATTTCAGCACAAGGATAGAGTGCAGGTTAAAAGAGGCTGTGGAAGACCAAAGTTGAGACAGTGCTAATTTTCTGATACATTTAATTTCTCACGTGGTGAATTCTGAGTTGCCTGATCCGTCTCCTCCAAGCTTCTACTCGTTTTTAACACGTCATGGGAATCTTTGATAGAGATTGTACTACACCATATGTGAGTTCATTATACTTTAATACAATGAAAAAAAGAAAAGAAAAAACTACATCCATGTCAGTTTTATTCTGTGTGAGTTCTTTTTAAATAATGGGGCTATCAAACCTTAATTTTTTTAGGTTACCATAAGAGTAATGAGCTAGAGAAGCTGTAAAATGGCAGTAACACGTTCCCCCCCCCCCCCCCAGTCTGGGCTTTATCATGGAATTAATTATTGTTCTGAAATATGAATATAGACATCTAATGTTTTGGAATTCACATAACCTCATATAAAATAATAGAACCCTACAATGAAGAGGAAATCAGAAGGATTTGGAAGACTGTCTCGTTCCACACTCTTACAAAGAGTTTTAATAACCAGAAGTGATATTGGTTGTATCTACCTAAAAATAAGAAATTTACTCTTCTGCTGATATGATAAAATATTTCTTTTGATTTTTCATGAACTACAAAATAAATTCTTTCACAAAGTGACAACCTAAATATCACTTTATTTGCAACCAAGGACACAAAGAACTTCAAACACAGTATTCATATAGTCACTCAGTCTGTCAACAAATGCTTCTTAAGCAACTACGGGGTAAATTAAGGATGGCCACAAATTCTTTGCCATTCATCTCATCAAGAGGTGCTGGCTATTTCCTCTCCCCTTGGATCTGGCTGGCTTTGTGACTGCTTTGACCAATAGAAAGCATCAAAAATGACCCTCTGCCATTTCTGGGTGTAAGTCAGCCTAAAACAGCCTGGCAGTGCTCACTTTGGCACTCTGAGAAGTAAGCCCCTATGCCATAAAGAAGTCCCCTCTAGACTGCTAAATGCTGAGAGGACTGTGGAGAGGAGCCCTAGAAGATGAGGGGCCATTTTGTACGTCTCCGCTGCAGCTAAACTCTCAGCTGAACAAGAGACCTTGGCCACACCCTGTGGAGGAGAAGAGCCACTCAGCCGAGCCCAGTCAATAAATAATAAATTGTTGTTGTTTTCTGATTTTTTTTTTTTTTGAGGAAGATTAGCCCTGAGCTAACATCTGCTGCCAATCCTCTTCTTTTTTGCTGAGGAAGACTGGCCCGGAGCTAACATCTGTGCCCAGGTTCCTCTACTTTATATGTGGGATGCCTGCCACAGCATGGCTTGCCAAGCAGTACTGTATCCACACCCAAGATCCGAACTGGCAAACCCTGGGCTGTGGAAGAGGAACATTCGAAATTAACCACTGCGCCACCAGGCTGGCCCCTAAATTGTTGTTGTTTTAAACTGCTACCTTTTGGAGTGTTGCTATGCAGAAAGAGAAAACTAAAACAACCACTATGTATTATATCTGTCACTGTTCTAAGTCTTAGAACTAAAACAGAGAAAAATGTAGACAAAGTTTCTATATTTGCTCTGGATTAATCAACTGTTGGCTACAACACAAGGAGGCTGATATTAAAGGTTGTACTTCCCACGGGCCTTTCACTTCAACGAGAACTGCTATTTTCTCCCCAAAACACTTTGAGACTTTGAAAAGTTCATTTATTTTTCCTTCTTTAGTTGTTCTAACTGAGAAGTGGGTCTAAACATATTATCACCAACATAATGTTTGTATCCTAAAATACTGAGATGATATTGTTATCGAACCAGTATGCATTATGTTTTTTAAAAAGCCCAATTCTAAGTCATAAATGGAATCACTCAATACTGCTGGTGTAATTCATAATCTCTTAGCCAGCCATTACACTACTGACATCCTATTTTAGAGTCTGAATAATGAAACTGGGTTTCCCCAATCTCTATTTTTAACTATTCCTTATTACTCCTTCTTTAGAAAATTTGTTCCTAATGAACTTATTTCATTCTGAGTTATTTACATTTCAAGTTAACACTTGGAAGGAAGGTTATCTTGTAATTCCTCCACCTGGAATGTTACTCTCCCCCACTCTCCATCTGCCTAAATCTTCCTTATCTTAAATACACATCGCCTGGCACTAACTTTTTATGCTACAAACTCCTTGAAGCCTGAGTCCAGTGATGGCCTAGTAGCCAAACACCTACTTGTTCAACTGCTCTTATTATTTGAATCTTGTTGCTGCCCCGAAATACTCTATGCAGGATGCAAACATTTCTGCTTCTCAGATTGTAAGCAAGAGACGCCTGTGGTCTTTTCCTCAGTGTCTACCTCAACATGCCACCCACCGCTGTGTGGGAGCTCACTCGGATAACGGCAGGGAGAGACTCTGCATGATGCTGTGGTCTTTTCCTCAGTGTCTACCTCAACATGCCACCCACCGCTGTGTGGGAGCTCACTCGGATAACGGCAGGGAGAGACTCTGCATGATGCTGTGGTCTTTTCCTCAGTGTCTACCTCAACATGCCACCCACCGCTGTGTGGGAGCTCACTCGGATAACGGCAGGGAGAGACTCTGCATGATGCTGTGTGTCATTTGCTTAGAACCTTGAACAATGTGTGAACGTCTGGTTTTCCCAAGGTCTTTGCACGTCAAGTAAGAGCTATCCCAGCAACCATTCTTCTTTCAAAGGACGCAAATTTCAACACACAGCTGTCTGTGACCTGGGAGACCTAGCCAGAATTTGCAAATAAGCTTATATAAGCATTCCTGGCCAGCCTTGTATGGAAGGGCCTAAGAAAACGGGAGTTTTGATTTCTTACATGGAACAGCAAAGGGTCTTCCGGGAAGAGGCACCTTCTGTCTGAACCATAATTTGAAAAGCACTCTTTGTCTGTATTGTATCCTTAACTGTACAGGACACCATGCTGGGCAAGAAACAACTGCAGCGTTGAAAATACTAAGTCTGCATAATGGCCTGGCTGCACAATGGTTTCATTAAACGACTTTATTAATGACCTGGAAACTTGAGTGGACATTACATTAATAAGTTCCTCAGATGGCACTAAATGTGGAGATGGTAGGAGAGACAGAGGTTAGGGCAAACAATATTAATAGATCCATGGACATTAGAAATATGGACAGTAAAATCAAGTCTGGCAAAATACAGTGAAGTACAAGCATCCAGGAAAAAATAACTCAGAAGGTTGCTATTCACCAGGTGGATGCAAACTCAAAAGCATGTCAAAAGCAACTGGATGGATATTGAACCCCATGGAATAGATAGGATTTTGCAGTTTAACGGAAATAGCAAAGCATAAAGTCTCTGTCAAGCTGCCCCATCAGAGGGTCTCAGCAAATGCTGATGGTGGTCCAAAGAAAAAAAGGTGAGTAAAAACAACTCAGTTCTTGGGTCCAAGAGTGTGAGCACCTGGACTTCTGCTTTGGATTTCAACATTCTTTCAGAAAGACCTGAGAGGCCTTTGGAGAGGGAAAAATCTTTTACAGAAATAGGCACATGATGAAAGATTAAAGGAATGAAACAGACAAAGCTCTGCTGAGCATCACAAAAAGAGGTATTTAACTCTGATCAAAATTACTGTTTACATTTTAAGGGTGTTCCAGGCAAGGTAATTAACAAATATATTTTTTAGTTATACCTATGGCAGTGAAAAAGTGAGTTTACAGGAAGTATTAGCCCCGTACAAAGCCAGGCAGTCAAAAGAAGACTCAGGATCACAGAATTTTAGAGAAGGAGGGATCTTAAGAGATGATCTAGTTTGGTGTCTTCAAAGCGTGGTCCAAGGGCCACCTAAGTCAGAATTGCCTGGAGAGCTTGTTCAAAATGAAGATTTCTCAGCTCCCACTTAGCCCTCCTGGATCCTAATACCCAAAGGGGGCTGGCCTGAGAAGCTTACAGAGTTGAATGGCCTCTTTCTATAGATAAGGAAACCGAGGCCCAGAGTGGTAAGTTGCCCAAGGTCAGGCACCAAGAAGTCCTGGTTCCTGGTCCAAGGCCATCACCAGTCTGGGATGAAACTCTGCCCAAATCTATGAATTGCCTTTAATATCATATTGTGCAATTTTTCTGAGAATTTAATTCATATTATAGATGTCGATTCACTTAATTCTTGGGTAATAAGGCAGGGAAGATGAAAGAAAATAGAGAACAAAGATTGGAGTAGGCTGTAGAAAGGGAAAACTCAGACAGGCAGGAGCAGGAGTTAGAAACGACTAACTAGCCTTAGCCTCTGATTAAGATGAACTCATATCTACATGTGTGAAGTTAAATCACAGTCTGAACAGAAAGGCCTTCAGTCTACTCTACTACCCACCCCAGACCATAAAAAAAAAAACATACACTTTGAAGAAAAAAGACAGAGAAACTGGCCCTAAAAAAAACGTTGAGGTTAAGAAGTTTGGCTTACTCGCATGGGCCTTGTCCAAGTTCATCTTGAAAGAGGGGCCAAGTGGTCTTATGTGCCTCCCTATAGCCTACTTCTGAATCTGCCATCTTAGAAGGGATGGACATGCGACGGGTAGATGGGCCACCACACAGGGATGGCACTGTGAGGCTCCATTCCCTCAGTCCTAAATTATTTCTAAATACAAAGCACCAGAGAAAGCAGAGAAAGACGAACCACATGATACTCTGTATTCAAAGGTTTTTCTTATAGTTTCTCAACTCTCTCAGACAAGAAGTCTGTGAGTTCAACAACTTAAGAATTGCCGACCAGGGTTTTAAAGAATTTAAACCGAACTTCTCCCTTCCTATCCCTATAATCGTGTCAGTTTATAATTCCATCTCCTTTTTAGACTCCCTGATTTATAATGGCTTTTAACTTCTGCCTTTTTTTACACTGACTATCAGGAAAAGAAATGACTTTCAAAAGTATAAGTCAGCTTCCATGGAAAGAGAACTTAGAAAAGGGAGAGAAGTTCAAAGAATAAATTTTGGTCCTTCCTAAAATCTAAGCTTTCTAAAAAAATGAAATCTCTGCTTCATTATCATAAACCTTTTGTTGCTATAGGGTAAAAGACACAGGGATGAGAACCAGGATGTGGCCTGTCTCCGCCACCATTTTGTGGCAGCAATTGGCATGTTCTGGATAGCTCTCCTGTCTCACTGGAAGTCTGTGTTGCATTGATGCATGATTGCTTTTCAAATAACAGACTAACATCACGGCCTCTTTTTGCAAGAATTTGCCAGCAAGTGTTTCAGGTTGGTCATTTCTGGTTTGACAGTTTCTAATTCTGTAAGGGGAATCTGGGTTTGTCACCAAGGCAAACCAAAACAAAGAGCACTAACATGGATCAACAAAATAAATCACAAAAATATAACAGGTTAAAATAGCCTTATATAAATGAAGCTTTATAAAAGGTCATTATTATAAAAGAGAATTAAATGTTTGACATGCATAGATAATGAGATGATCAAAAAAAAGAAATTCGGAACTGAACTTCAAAAGAAAGATGTATTCCAAAAGCATAGATTTGGGGCGGGCCTGGTGGCACAGCAGTTAAGTTCGCATATTGTGCTTTGCCAGTTCAGATCCCAGGTGTGGACATGGCACCACTTGGCAAGTCATGCTGTGGCAGGCGTCCCATATATAAAGTAGAGGGAGATGGGCACAGATGTTAGCTCAGGGCCAGTTTTCCTCAGCAAAAAGAGAAGGATTGTTCTGCTCATTGAGCCATGCTGTGGTGGCATCCCACATAGAAGAACCAGAAGGACTTATAACCAGGATATACAAATATGTTCTGGGGCTTTAGGGAGAAAAAAAAAAGGAAGACTGGCAACAGATGTTAGCTCAGGGCCAACCTTCCTCATAAAAAATAAATTTAAAAAAGCATAAGAAAAAAAAGAAAACCTACTTTATTAGAATTTGCCAGACTTACTGGCCATAGAACTGACTTGCAAAAGGATTTCTGGAACATGATAAAAGATCCAGAGAGAAAACAGTGGAAGGAAGATTATGCATTAAGTTACATTTAGAGTGAAAAGATCTCTGGAAAACAGATTTCAAAGAACAAGTTAATACACAGGAAGAAGGCCCCTGATTTCTTACAAAGGCACAACTCTGACATCTTCTCGTTCCTGGAGAGCAGGGAGCAGACTCAGGAGCAGAAATCTTTGCCTAGCACCTTGGAGTGGCCTTAGGGGGCAGCTAGAGCTCCCCACAGTCTCCCTAGAGGGCCCAGGGGGCTTTCTGATTTAGAGCTCTGGTCCTCCTCTGCAGGATAAACAGCTCCGGATTCTTCCTTAATGACAACAGCATATCAGCTCCTTTTGAGGTTACAGCATACATAAACAGGATATATGCCTCATATTTTCCAGTTGTGGAGGAAGGAAGGCCAAAAAAAAAAAAAACCCCAAATGAGAAAAAGGCCCCCACAAACCCTTTTCTGCAGTTAATTGTAGAAGACGACTTGCTTTGACTTGCACGTAAGACAGAAAAGAGGAAAAGAGCACCACAGCATGCAAAATGTCCCCAGGAAGGAAACGCGACAACCATGCCTTCTCTGTGCAGGAGCCCACGGGCGGGCAATCGAAGGGGAGAAAGGCGATGCTGACCTCTCGGGTTTTCAAAGAAAAAGGACGCAGGCTTCGCAAGAGTAGGTGAGCAGAAGGGTTCACAGACAGTCTTCCCGGCACCAGAACGCGCAGAGGCATCAGACGGGAGGTCGAGCCATGCCCCCACTCTGAGAGTCCCAGTGAACACTGGCTGTTGAGGTAGTGGAGACCACCAGGCTACTTCCCAGGACCCTTGAGGCCAGTGCCTGGCACAGGAAACCATCTGGCCTTTGAGAAGCCCTAACAAAACGCACCAAATGAAGACATTTGTCCACAGAACTCACTTTCTTGCACACTGGGCCCAAATTCCTTATTTAGTTTTGGACTAAAGGTCTATACGAAAACCCTCAAGATTTCTGGTCTCTTGACCTAGGCCGACAAGTCTCCCCCTTCACTTCCTCTACCCCAACATTTTGCAGGAAGCTGCAGACGAAAGCTACTTCTTTTGTATCTAAATGTGTACTTTAGTGAGGTGAAAGCTTGATTCATTTTGCTATTGGTTAGGGTTCAGTGAACTTCTCTGGCATCATTCAAAACACTGAGTTGACAAAATCAGTCGCAAGCGAAAAACGGAAACCCATTAAGTTAGTATCACAGGTAGAGGAGAAGCCAGGAAACCGGCCAGAGACAACTCTGTTATTTGAGTCCCAAGCTTGAGTCAAGGGGAGCTCTCAGAGCCATGATCACGTTTGAGTCTGCATTTGGAAATGCAGGATCCAGCTGGGGCAGGTGGCCACTGAGAAAATCATCTCTCATCAATTCTGGGCACATTCCATTCCCAGCTGAATAATCCGTGGGTCTGAAGGAGGTTGGCACACGAGATTTGAAGTGGCTAAGATCAGTGGACCTTTAATTCTGAGCTTACTGCCTAGTGCTTTGCCCTAAAACATCGTCCATGCAACAGTCAAGAGTGTGGTAAGTCCAACTTGCTCATCGAGAAGAACAACAGTCCTTAGACAGAGAGGACAGCTTTCTCCTGACATGTGCTAACTAGCTTGCCACAGGGAAGAGCGGTCCTAATGAACCTTTGCAGGTAAGAGTTTTCCGTATTTCAGTTTCAGTTTGTGGATCAAGATACCAAATTATTAAAATATAATTAATTAGCTGATACAGCAAAGCCCCCCAGAAGACACCTGACTGATGGGTCATTGGTTCACACCTGGGAAATGAAGCAGTTGGGCGCCCAGTGAGTGTGACCCTTGAGGGCTTTAATCGCCTCTCCAGGGTGAAAGTTGTCAAAGACACTCTTTTCAGCAGGAAACCAAGAACCAGTGGCAGCTAACAGAGAGACCAGGCAAGGAAGAAGAGGATGTCAAGAGCTGAAGTCAGACACGGATCTGACTTCCTGGAAAGCTGGACATGGATCATTTGAGAACAGTCTTGGCCAGGATAGGGCAATTCTGAAGCAGGGTGAGAGAAGGCCTGAGCATGGACCAAGAAAGATGTGTTCAGGGTCAGCCTCCAGGGCCAGCGGTGGGCCCTAGGACATCAAGGATGGGGCTTGGCTCTGACTGGAATCAGCAGTATGAAGACTCCTGGCCTCAGGCTTTTCTGAACTTCCGGTATCCCTTCTTCCAAGTAAGTTTTAGTGGATGCTCTGAAATGGAGCGGGCTTAGGAAGAGGAAACAATAGCCATGCTGACTGCTTTTCTTAGGTGGGGCCAGGCTACAGCAAGATGGGAGAGGCGGACAGTCTTAGCAGGGACTGAACATCTACTGAGGCAGCTCTCCCTCAAGAACAGGAGGTCCTGGTCCCTGTTCCTACTTTCTTCTTGACCTGTGCGTCTCTCCATTATATCCAGCTAGTTATGTAGCAAATGCAGGCTCTTAATTAAAAGACGCAGTGGGTAGAAGAAGATGAGGATAAAATCTGTTCCCTCCCCTGCAGCTTTCCCTGACATAAATCGATAGTGATATGCCTGAAATAGGAACAATTACAAGGACATGACATAAAAAAGAAGTTTGGAAATGCTAGTCCAACCAATAAAAAGAGTAGCTTCTCTTTAAAAACAAACAAACATTTCTTTTATTTTTTAAAAAAAGGCATTACATAGGAAAGAGTTTAATAAGGAAATCACACACAGAGAAAACCACAATATTGCTGATATGAAATCTTTACTCATAGGCAACTTTTATTGGGTTTGGGGCAGCATCTTATCACAACCCCATACATTCTCTTAAATTGGCACAAAGTTAATCTTTAAGTTATATACCTTGCAATGCACTTAGGTTGAAGCTTAAACTGATTAGGAGAGCAAACCAACATTATTTAAAACTCTACTCCCAAGAAAAAGCATAATATTCAAAATCAGCATGTGTGAAAATGTGTTTTTAATTCACTGGTTAGAAGAGAACAGACAATCACTTCCAATGTCTCCTATCACTTTTACCCTTTTTTTTTTGAGGAAGATTAGCCCTGAACTAACATCTGCCGCCAATCCTCTTTTTGCTGAGAAAGACTGGCCCTGAGCTAACATCTGTGCCTGCCTTCCTCTATTTTACGAAGGAAGCCTGCCACAGCATGGCTTGATAAGCGGTGCTAGGTCCACACTGGGAATCCGAACCTGAGAACCCCAGGCCGCCGACGAAGAGGAGTGCGAGGACTTAACCATGAGGCCACTGGGCCAGCCCCAGTTTCACTCTTATCACATTCTTTTAGTATTATGATCAACTTCCCTGAAAAACTTGCAAGGGAGAAATAATTGACACCCTCCCCCGCAAAAAAAACAATTTCAATCAATGTCCTAGAGCAACATTTAATGATTCTCACATTAATGGGATTCAGACCAATGTTCTGACCATAACAGGGGTGAGCATCGACTGCTAGCCATTTGGTAATAATTATCCAAAGCCACGGCTTCCTTTCTGCATACCTTATGGCAATGCCACATGTGCATCCATAATCAAGTGCCGTTAATTTTTAATATGTGTTTTCTATTCCAGGATCAAAAGTTTTAAAAATTGTGTTCGAAATGAGAAGGAAAACAACGAGAAAAATCTCCCATGTACCATACCCTTGAACTGCCCTATCCAAGCAGACTTTCTTTGTTGGGCAAAATGAGCTGGAATTCCTTTATAGCTTTGGAGCCTCTGTAGCTCATGTCCAGGGCAGATGTCACTTCCCTGTCTTACGGCAAATCCACAATTTCTCCTTCTAACCTCACCAATGGACTGGTTCACCGCTCCCCTACCCCCCACCCTCCTAATTCTGAAATTTCTGGCAGAAAAAAGATCTGCCAGAACAGGTTACTTGTATTTTTATTGGTTCCTCCAGACCATGACGACATTTCCTGAAAGGCAGTGCCAGGAAACTATTAATGTCTGTGTAAAAGAATTGAAAGTTCTTATGAGCACAAAGTGTCTGGTGCCCCAGGAGACTGCAGCCTGAAGGAAGCCCTGGTCTTGAGACTGCCACACCAGTTCAACTGACTGCTGTACCAGAGTGCCGAAATGCCGCTCTCAGAGAAGGGGGAAGGGTCTTTCCAGAAAGAAAGGTCTGGGAGACACAACAGGCTATTTCCTCCCTTTCCCTTAAGCACTTGATTGCCCAGAATAGAGCAGCTGAGCAGGCAGCTGCTAGAGGCTGGCTCAGTTAAGGCCGTGGCACAAATTAGTTAACACATTCAAGTAGTTAATGGATCCTTTCCCAAGCAGGAGGGGTAATGAGGCCTACAAGTGGAAGAAGAGAGGGTGGCCTTTCCCACAAATGGGAAGAAAGAATCCATTCTAACATCCAGGTGCAGAAACCGAAGTGCACTTTTTTAAAGGACCTCAGTGACTCTGCTAATGCTAGAGTCACACTGCGTGAGCACTTGCCACGGCCGATCTTAAAGCAGGAGCTTTACAGAAACCTGGATACTGAAGTAAACAAAACTTGTTTGAGGCACTGGATCTGTAGGAGACTTTCAAGTATTTCAACTGATATATTATTAATTGCCAAAATCACGTGGGTGCTTGCTGAGGTTGTAACTGGGTCGTGGAGCAGAAAGGCAGCTAGCTCACTGCACTGTCACATCCCTCTATTTCACAGCGCCACCTGCTGGGGGAGGGCGCAGAGAGCTGGACTTCGTTTCTTGGACTGACACACATCCTATGAATTCAAAGAAGAAATGTCTTCACTCCTTCCACTGTACACAGAACGCTGAGAAATGGTGCTCCCTATGGTGGCAAGTTCACACAGAAGGGCACAGCCTGCTCATCTTTGCTGCTGTCCTAGCCACCCACAGTCCAGTGATGAGTGTCTCCTTTGAAATGTCCAAACAGGAAGTAACAGCATTCAAACCAGGAACATAAAACATGGGCCTCACATGATGATTAGCTACATGTCTGTCTTAATAGCCAGGTCATCCAAATCATGACCTTTAAAAGCTGGATGGTTTTCTCATCATCTTTAAGAGCACTGTAAGTGCCCCTTCCAGAAGAAGTTAAGTCTAGTTTCATAATTAACCCTCTTCAGGAGAACATTTAATATCCGGCCCCAACATAGTAAACGTCTAAACTCGGGGAAACTAAGAAAAACGTGTTGGTAAAGAAACACTCACTGTCACATAAAGCACTAGGTTCCATCCCTGGAATTCTAAAAAGAAGTTAATCCATATCCTGAGTACTGTTCATTTCACCTTGAAGAGACATGTTGATTTCTCCTTGCTGGAGAAGCTATAGGCCCAAAATGCCTCCTTAGAAACTCGTAGGCCAAAAGTGCTTCACAATTTTTAGATTTTAGAAAGGGAAAATGGTATATATTAGGTATTATATAACACTTCCAGCAGGTTCTTGCGCAGCACCCACTAATCAAACATTAATATTCCTGCAGTAAGATACATGAATATCACACTAAGTGATTAAAGACTCTAAATAGACTTGTGCCAGTTTAGATCAGATTTTGTTGTCAAATGAGTTTGTATAAAACTTCCTAACAAACTTGTGCTTTTGGGAGCTTTCTGGATTTCAGAATTGAGGATAAGGGATTATGGGCCTGCACAAGTCAGTCTTGATTTTAATGAAAAAGACGCAAAGCAGTGAGGAGCACAGAATTCTTTAAAGGGCTGAAACGCTGCTATTTATCTTGGTTGTTTGGTTTTGTGGAAGTTACCTAACATTTTTAGCCCTGGATTTCTTACTGGGAATACTGGGGTGGGGATGGTGGTGGGCATGGCAGTGGACGGAGATTCCATGGGAGGTGTGCGGGAATTAGTATTCATCCAGTGCCTACAAAGTTCCAGCCCTGTGTGAATTGCTTCTAGTCCTCTAATATTATAAACAATTGTGTGATAAACAGCCTAGTAGCTAAATCTTTGTACATGTCCCTTATGATTTCTTTGGGATGAACAACTTAAACTATAATTGCTGGGTCAAAAGACACTCTATCTATAACTCTGTCTGTCTGTCCAATCATCTGGTAGTCCATCCATCCATTCATTCATTTGGGTTTATGGTAACACTGCAAAAATTGCCTTACAGGTAATTTATACTCCCAACAGCAGTGTGCAAGAGCACCTACTTCCCTGTTCTTTTGTCAATGCCAGGCATGATTATTAACAAAAGTTGACCATCTGATATATGAAAAGTGGTATTTCTTCGATTAACTGTGTATATGTCTGATTGCCTTGGATTTTTACATAAACTCCATGTCATCTCCCGTAATTTTATGAAGGAGTTAACCCTAAGTTTCCATCATTAGTGGTGGACCCAGGCCTGCTTGACTTCAGAGCTTATGCTCCTTCTAGGAGCCCCTGTGAGTTGTGAACTGTGCTGTGGAGGGGCTTGAAAGGGGCCTTAGGTCTTTGAAATATGGAGAGACATCAGAGCACGAATAAGCTGTGGGGTGTGGGGGCAGCTTTGATTGTTATCTGTTTACTACATTGTGCTTCTCTATTGTACAACACCTTGAGGCCTCCTTAGCGGCCAACAAAGACTCTGAAATAGCAATCCACATGGCTTAAGGCTTGGGTAGAGACCACAGGGACTGTATTTTCAATTACTATTCATCACCTACTCAGAGTGGAGTACACATTCTTAAACTAGTTAATCATTAATCAGTTTATTAACCAAAACCAGTATATAGTAGTCCCCCCTTATCCGTGGTTTCACTTTCTTTGGTTTCAGTTACCCACAATCAACCATGGTCTGAAAATATTAAATGGAAAATTCCAGAAATAAATAATCGTAAGTTTTAAATTGCACACCCTTCTGAGTAGCGTGATGAAATCTTGGCTGTCTGGCTCTGTCCCACTGGGGACGTGACTCATCCCTTTGTCCAGCGGATCCATGCTGTATCCCCCACCTGCCTGGTGTCACTTAGTAGCTGTCTGTTATCAGATTGACTGTCGAAGTACCGCAGTGCTTGTGTTCAAGTCACCCTTACTGTACATCATAATGGCCCCAAAGTGCGAGAGTAGTGATGCTGGCAATTCAGATAAGCCAAAGAGAAGCAGTAAAGTGCTTCCTTTAAGTGAAAAGGTGCAAGTTCTTGACTTCAACAAGGAAAGAAAAAAATTCATATCTGAGGTTGCTAAGATCTACAGTAACTTTTATTACAGTATATCATTATAATTGGTCTATTTTATTACTAGTTTTTTTTTTTTGAGGAAGATTAGCCGTGAGCTAACTTCTGCCAGTCCTCCTCTTTTTGCTGAGGAAGCCTGGCCCTGAGCCAACATCCGTGCCCATCTTCCTCTACTTTATATGTGGGACACCTACCACAGCATGGCCTGCCAAACGGTGCCATGTCTGCACCTGGGATCCTAACTGGCCAACCCCGGGCCGCCGAGAAGAGGAACGTGTGAAGTTAACCACTGCGCCACTGGGCCGGCAGCATTAGTTATTCTTGTTAATGTCTTACTGTGCCTAATTTATAAATTAAACTTTATCACAGGTCTGTACGTATAGGAAAAGCATAGTATATAAAGGATTCGGTTCTGTCCATGGTTTCAGGCATCCCCTGGGGGTCTTGCGATGTATCCCCCTGCGGATATGGGGGAACCACTGTACTACTGACTTGGAAAGCCTAGATAATCTTGGGAATTCTAGGGTTCCTTCCTCCCCATAAGAGCTTATATTGGCATTAAATGAACTTGTATTTGAATAACATATCTGTGAAACTCAGATGATCTGACAGCATTTTAGATATAGCGACTCTAGGTGAGACTTCATGTGTAAATCACTCACTATTCTCAGTTACGTGTACCAACGGAGGAATGGGACAAACCATAGCCAGGGATTACAGACATTCCAAAAGCCTTCTCTTTTCTAACCCATAAAGCCCTCACCAGGGTGCTGAGTTACCAGTGTCCCGAGGTACAAGTGTCCCATTCTTTCTCTACTCTTACCTGCCCAACAAGAGAGTCCAAATAACTTGTGAAAATGCCAAGAAAGGGCAAGAAGAGAGAGAAAGGGGCACTATAATTCAGTCTGAATAGGAAACCCCTAATTTAGGTCAACTGTGAGCAATGGAAATTTCCCTCTTTCACAAATGAGATTTGAAAATGTAGGCAGGGCCAGCACGGTGCAAACCTCCTGGATTTTATGTGACTGGTGCCCCAGGAGGGTGCATCTCAGTGACCCTGTGACGGATAACCTAATCACAGTCCAGGCTTGCTCTTCTGTATACAAAGCACACTTGAGCAGGAAATCTGTGTGGCATACACATTCAGCTGTCTCTCTGAAGAAGACAAACAGATTTCTCTTGAAACAGAATATCCTGAGAGAGAGGGAACGACTGCTATATAGTCACACACAAATCTCTACACTGTGACCCAGGATTTCAAGAGTTGGTCTGGCCCTGGCTGTCTAAGAAGCACAGCCGTCCACAGCACCCTTGCTTTAATCACCACCAGCCATGACATCACCATCTGAACCATTTATTTAGTCTGTTTTCAAGCTCAACACACAGCAAATGACTTCCTACATAAACAAAACAATTCAGCTCTAGAAGAATTCTCTGCAGTTGAGACCCCTGGAGAGAGAAAAAAGTGTAACTGCCATCTGAAATATACAGAAATTTCTGTAAGTGGTTTTATAAATGAGTGATTGACTCTCTTTAAAAGAGGAAGGAAAAAAACCCCACAAAGAGCTGTAGGAGGAATTTCTGAATTTTTTGGACATAGTAAAGTGAAATCATAATACCTCCATCAGCTCTTAGTTATCAGAAACCTGTTTGAATTCAGCCAGTGACAGGTGGGCAAGGTAAAATAGATGATAATATCTTTGAAAGTAAAGGCTACGTCTCTAACTTCTCATGTCCCTTACAGCAGTGGGTCTCAAACTTTAGCGTGCAATAGAATCATCTGGAAGACTTGTAAAAACATGCTGTTGGGCCCCACCCCCAGAGTTTCTGACTCAGAAGGTCCAGGTGGGGCCCAACAATCTGCACATCTAACAAGCTCTCAGGTGATCCTGCTGGTCTAGGGACCACACTTTGAGCACCAGTACCTTACAATGCAGAGCACACACAGTATCCAGCAAACGGTAGCTGGAAAATAAACATTTATTGATTAGATTGAATTCATCTTAAAAAATAATATTTTCCCCCCACTCCAAATCTGAATATGTACTGACATGCTGGTGGACCGATCAGGCATAAGAATGTACTTGTTGGTGAGATCAACTGACCATCTGAGGATGACATGGCAAGAAAAACAAACCAAAAGTGCCATCTGCACCTCAGCATCACCATGGTGACAGCTATGCAGTGCTATGACAGTGGTAAAATTATTAAAGTAAGTACCTTCTTAGGCAGGCAGAAGGAGTGACATGAAAAGTGGAAAAGCAAGACAGAAGTCTTTCGGACGGTGGTTTTCATGGTTGACAATAGTTTCTGGATGAGACAACAGGGGTAAGGAGTATGGACTGTATGACATGGTTCAACAGACCAGGGACTGAATCGAGACTGCCATAATGTCAGTACTATGACTTTTGGCAAAACTACCTAATCTCTCTGATTCTCCATTTCCTCACCTGTGATCTGGATGATAACACCTACCCTGAGAAGTGGAGTGGCCTGGGAACCGTGGTTTGGAACAATGGTTCTCAAACTCTTGCGGGCATAAGAATTACCTGCAGATTCTTGTTAAAACATAACAGGTTCTTGAGCCAGCCCTGATGGCCTGGTGGTTAAAGTCTGGCGCGCTCTCACTGCTTCAGCAGCCTGGGTTCATTTCCAGGTTGTGGAACCACATCACCCGTCTGTGAGTTGCCACACTGTGGCAGCAGCTCACATACAAGGACTTACGATTATTATATACAATCATGCACTGGGGTCTTTGGGGAGGGCAAAAAGAGGAAGATTGGCAACAGATGTTAGTTCAGGTAGATTCCCTGCAAAAACAAAAAAAAAATCATAAAAAAATGAAAGGTTCTTAAGACACAGATTGCTGGGTCAGACCCCCAGAGATGTGGAATCAGTAGCTCCGGGGTGAGGCCTGAGAATCTGCGTTCTCAGACTACGTTGTGAATAGCACGGGGGCAGAAATCTGCTTCCAGTTCCAATAAACATCACACCAAGCAGATTTCTCAATGTATATCTCAATCATCTCACTTTCCACATTCTGTCTATCACCTGGACTCATGTTTTCAACCCTATTGGACTTACCCTAAAGCAAGAACTGTATCTTGTTCCTCCTTATGTTGCACACAATGCTTAGTACAGTGTTTCTGTACTAAGTGTTGCTTCGCTATGCACACACGTGTTGGTAGATTGATATATATTGCATATATGGGCAGCAACAGGAACATGTGTTTGTTTGTTTATTTACGTTTCTTTTTGCTCAAATCTGCCCTCTACCAATCTATTTACTGAGTGTAAATCTAACCACTGAATTTCTTTAAAAACAAGCTATTTGGCAAAATCAGTCTTATGTGGTAGATGGCAACATGGAACTTATTAAGAACATTCCTACGTATGAGTATGATTTGCCAACATGCCCTCAATGAATCTGAGGCTAAAGAAAGTCAGCAAGTGGAAATTACAAGTTCCATTAGGACTATAAGCATTTTCCAAGCCCTCCGCCAGTCTACCTTCTTCCACGCCGGGCCTTCTACTCCCTGGAGAGACGCGGGGTCTTTAACTAAGTTCTCTGCATTTAATATTGGGCTGCATTTGTCAAAACATAAAGAACGAAAACTGGCTTATACTGTAAATTAAGCCAGTAAGTTATAGCACAGTTAATCCAGCATGGTGCTGGCAGACACATACACCAGTCCCACATCTGATGAGTGGCTTTTATGCTAAAAAACAAAAAAAAAGTGTATGTGTGTGTGGGGGACGTGGTTGGAAAAAGAGAGGCAGTGGGGCTGGAGAGCTGGTGACAAATTTGTCCTTTAAGATACACAGGAAATACTCAGAGGTTAAACTGCAAAGCAGAAGCTCCGGTAATATTTACTTTGCTACAGCCCCCGTCTTCCCAACCCCCCATATCCCAAATACGTTCTCAGAAGAAGATCCGGGAACTCGAGCAGGAAAGGAAGCGCTTGAAAGTTTATAGCAGACTCAAACTCTCTTTCGAAATCTCCATTCTTTAGGGATCTCTGAAATTGGAAGCAATGAAACAAAACCAAAACAAAGCAAAGGCTCATCCCCCTGCTTCTAGAAGGTCCAGAAAGTTGGAGGATTGAGAGGAGGAGTAGAAACAACTTCCCCACCTTCAGGCATTAGCATTCGATACTAGCTTTGGTTATAGTCAACAGTATTGACTTGTGACAGTCTTGGGGAAAAATGTGGAGAGATTCTAACATTCGATTGGGTTTGATCTCCATCCTTCAAATAACAGGACAAATCAACATCTCTCTTTAACTGGAGCCCTCTTTACAGAGAAGAAATGAGATGCTTTTAAAAATCAGTCTTCCTCTGGCCCTGAAGTCCACAGTTTTCATGGGGTTTTATGAAGTTGGCTTGTTTTCTTGTGGTCTTCTAGACTGAAACAAACAAAAACCAAAAAAACCCCAAAACCCAAAAAACCTCAAAAACTAGCTAATCAAGTTTTTTTTTTTTTTTAAAAAAAAGAAAAGTCAAGCCTCTAAATTAAAATAATCCTTAAAACTACTTCTAAAAGACTGTCAAACTCTGGACAAGAAAGTATTCATCTCTGAACATTAGTTGCTAATTGTTTAGGGTGGGTTATAAGCTCAAGTCTTTAAATTTGGTTTATGAAGTTCCTTTAAAAAATATATATGTAGATTTACCCAGAAAAAATTAAGGCCATTATTCTTTGAATTACAGTAATAAACTATTCAGATAATACCACAAAAATAAGACGGTAATAATAACTACACTCATAGTAATAACACAGCTCTTCCGATATACAGTAATAAGCCATTCAGATCCTTAATAGTTGGCTAAAACCATTTTTAAGGATGGAGCCAATTTTTAAATTTTATGTACAAATTTTTTTACAAAAACTGGGAAGACAGGGAAACAGGAGAAGAAATACCAGGAGTCATTTGGGAACAAGCGGAAGAGAGGTAGAGTCTTGGGGTAAGTAGCAGGTGAGAGCACTGGTGCCTCAGCAGTAAAGAAAACAGGGTGCCAAATGGTACAATGAAGACAAGGAAACCGTTAATCTAGCTTGAAGTTCTTTTGATGTTGGCAGCAGTGACCTCCAAATTCTATCTTGAGGATGCCTGAGAACATCTAAAATCTTAGTCTCATGAATCAAAGGAAACGTCTGTTTCTATGCTTCTCACCTATTGAACAAAAGGTCTCCTGGCTCAGAGAGATTAAGCGAGCTGCTCAAGATTACAGGACTAGAACCAGGTTTCATGATGTCCAGTTTGTCCAAGCAACTGAGAACTGGGAGACTAGTTATAACAGCAACCTAGGCTGGAGGGAATGAGGCTTGGATCAGAGTGGTGGTCGAGTGAATGCTGAGGAACCAGGACAAAGTTACTTCACTGTGACATCTCAGCCCGGAATAACTAGATTTCCTCAAGCCTAAAATACATAGCTTTTAAACTTCTTTTATAGTTTCAAGATTTTTGAGATTAGGAAGCAGCTTAGAATTAATGTCAAGAGAGAGGCAGAAGAGGTAATTTAGCTGTCATTGCCCATGCAAGTGCCAACACACAAATCTCTGGGAAGACTATTTTGGAGCTTGGAGAGGCTGGTGTGACTGAGTATGTGAGTGGCTGGCTATAATGCAGGCAGTGGCATGGAGGGCAAGCGGAGAGTCCTGGGGCCTAAGACTGAAAAGCGATTAAATTTTTCGTGTTAAAAGAAGACAGGATCATTGAAACAAAAACACAACCCACCAACTGGGAAAAAATATTTGCAAATCATATATTTGACAAAGGGTTAATCTCCATAATATATAAAGAACTCACACAACTCAACAACAAAAAAATCAAACAACATGATCAAAAAATGGGCAGGGGATATGAACAGACATTTCTCCAAACAAGATATACAGATGGCCAATAGGCACATGAAAAGATGCTCATCATCACTGATCATCAGGGAAATGCAAATCAAAACTACACTAACCTATCACCTTACACCTGTTAGAATGGCTAAAACATCCAAGACAAAAAATAACAAATGTTGCAGAAGTTGTGGAGAAAAAGGAACCCTCATACACTGCTGGTGGGAATGCAAACTGGTGCAGCCACTATGGAAAACAGTATGCAGATTTCTCAAAAAATTAAAAATAGAAATACCATATGACCCAGCCATCCCACTATTGGGTATCTATCTAAAGAACTTGAAATCAGCAATTCAAAGAGACCTATGCACCTCTATGTTCACTGCCGCATTATTCACAATAGCCAAGAAGTGGAAGCAACCTAAAATCCCATCGACTGATCACTGTATAAAGAAGATATGGTATTTATACACAATGGACTACTACTCAGCCATAAAAAGGATAAAATTGTCATTCGCAACAACATGGATGGACCTTGAGGGTATTATGTTAAGTAAAATAAGCCAGATAGAGAAAGAGCTGGGGGGTAGGCACAAAGGGTGAGGTAGTGCACCTATAATATGACTGCCAAATAATAGTGTACAAATGAAATCTCACAGGTTGTGAACTATCGTAACCTCAATACAAAATAAGTAAATAGAAAATAAAAAAAAGAAGACGGGATCAGAACAAATAGTAGACATTTCCAGATTTCCAGGTACTACTTGGGAGGGAATATAGAGTGGTGGTTAAGAGTGAAGGCTCTCAGTCTGGGAAGCTGAAAAAGTTCTGGAGATGGATAGTGGTGTTGGTTGTAAAACAGTATGAAAGTACTTAACGCCACTGAATTGTACAGTTAACAATGGTTAAAATGACAGATTTTATTATATATATTTGACAATAAAAAAAGCTTAGGCTCAGTCAGTCCTCTTGCATTCAAACACTGTCTCTGATACTTCCTAACTGTGAGACTTTGGGTCAATACAATAACCTTTCTGTGCTGTAGTTTTCTCCCTTCAAAATGGAGAGGACAATGGCACGTACCTCACCAAGCTGGTGAGGATGAAATGAAGTAGTACGTGGAAAGCATTTAGAACAGTTCCTGGCATGTGACAAACATTCAAGAAGTGTAAGTGTTATTATTGGTGTTGTAATTATTATTATTGCCCTCATTATGAGGTAAAACAATATTTTTTAAAAAGTTCTGGCTTCTTTCTCTTTCTCTTCTCCTTTTCTGGTAGAGTACTAGTAAGAAATAAAATGGTGAAAATGTGGGTAGAAAGACAAAGAATAAGTAAAACAAGGGCCCCAGAAAATTAACAACTCACATAATCAGGTCTGGAACAACCAAGAATTGCCTACAGCAGCCGAACATTTAAATTCCAATCTCTAAGCAAAATTGTGTTGGGGTCCTGAACCACCTGTGAAGATTTTCAGACGTCCGCATGCTTGGTCCTACCTTAGACTGACCCACTCCGACTGGCCACAGGTGGGGCCCAGGTAACCGTCCAATAATATACAAGGGGAGCCCACCATCTTGCAAACACTCCTGAGTACTTAAGGATGATTCATTTTTGGTACTTTAGGTTTATCTGGAAGATTGCTATATATTCCAATATCTAAAAATTTGTGCCTTTTTTCTTTTTATTACAGTGTCTTTCTGCTTTGATTGAAAAGAAAGGCCACTTTCTATGTGCACATCTATTAGTCACTTAAGTAAGAAAAGTTTGCTGATAAACCTTGGGGCCAGGTGTGCGGTTTCTGACTGTGGTTGCTGCTGTGTTGTTCCTCATCAATGCGTGGACCCAGTGAGAATGTAGTTCTGCACCTGCCAGCCCCATTTCAGAGCCACAAAGGCTTTGCTTATTAGATGGATCTGTTTGGCTCAAAGAGATGCCCTGTTTCTTTTTAAACAGTGGCTTTTACTCAGTGAGAGATGGTGGCTAGGGGGGTCGTTTTCTTTTTTCTTGGTGGGGGTGCCATTCTAATTTGGTCTGATTTCACTTTCCTGCTCTGTTTAGGGCACTGGCACACTTACAGCCACCTTACTAGAAGGAGGCTTCTTCTCTTAGAAGTGCATTGGGTGGACAGTTTTGGGATGTGGTGTAGAGGGTGGAAGAGGAAGTGGAGTAGGAAACAGGACGTCTCCTGACGGTTCTTCCTGGCGCTCTGCTTTACCCCTTGACCACCAACAGCTTTTCTCTTCCAAAGAGCAGATCAAGTGAGCAGTCAGTGGTAGAATTCTCGCCTGCCAAATAGCAGATGGACAAACCCTCAGAGGCTCCCCACGACACAAAGGTAAAGCCCAACCTCCTCAGCCTGGCATGGCAGGCCGTCCACCACGAGGCCTCAGCGGCTCCCGAATTCCTAACACACACTGTCCAGTTCCCTCATGTCCCCTCAGCATGCCCGGCACAGCTGAGGCCACAGCCCCTGGAGCCCATCCCCCTCCCAGTCCTCCTCCTCCTTTCTCTGAACTCCTCTAGCAAGAACTGTTTGTGTCACTCATTAGGGCTCTTAGTCATATGGGCCGCATTTTAAATTAATGATTTCATACATGTGTGATTTACCTCACTAACCAGACCAGAAATCCCTAAATTGGAGGCCCATGAGTTGAATTCAGCCCACATACATGTTTTGTTTGGCCCACACTATGTTTTTGAAGAATCTGAATTAGTTGCCAGCATTCTAAAAAAATCAGGAGATGGCACATAAAAATCTGGATTTCTGACTTCTCTTGACAAACTGGAAGCTCTGACAGTGCTAGGCCAGCATTCCAGGATGGTTCCAGTCAGCTGGAGCTGTGTAATGATGATCCCTTCAGAAGTGATGTGCTCTTTCCACTTGGGCAGAGTCCCAGTCACTCTTCTGTCCTGCACCCAGCCCCCTCCCACTCCTGCACAGATCTTCCTGTCGCCTCCAGCCATTTAAACTTGCAACCTCCAAACTATAGCTTAAGTCCTTGGAGGACAGGGCCTTTGTCTTCATTTCCTCATCTCCTCGCCTCCTCAGTGCCTAGCACACTGCTCTCTACAGAAGAGCTGCTGACAAAATACCTCCTGAATGAAAGGGAGAAAGGCCAGAAGCAAAGAAGCAGATGACAGTGGCAGATCAGGGAGATGAGGATCAAAGGAGGCCAAGGGTAAGGACATTTGAGGGAAGCACTTCTCAGGGCCTCAAAAAGGACATGAGATGGAAGGTCTTGTTATTTCATAGCTTCATATGGCAGTGATTTATAAAGCTCTTTTAGAAACTTAAAAAAGATATTTTGTTTTTAAAATGATAACGTCCCGGAAGCTGGACAAGAGAAACAACTTGGAGTATCAAACGAGGCTCTTCAGCTCTGAGGACCCTTCACTCAGTGAAGTGCTGCCAGTGCTGAAGTGAGTCCGTCTGTCCTTTTTCAAAGGAAAACCAAGAAGCTTTAAGCCTTACTTTGAATTGCTGACTAAGTAAAAGAGAAATCACCTAAAGGCCACCTTCATTTCATGTCTAGCTGCAGAATCTCAAAAGAAACACACTGTAAGAGACGCATGTTACCAAGAACACGGTGCACAAACGCCTTCTGCGGGCCCTCCAAGCTGCCCCTTTCTACTCAAATGAGAGTGAAGTTCAGAAGCTCAGGAAGAACATTCCAGAATACGAAACACACCACTCAATGACTACACTCTAAGCTAAACTTCACAGATGAAACTCTGGCTCCAGAGAAGTCAGGGCTTAACTCAGTGTTCTTACATGGGGGGTGGGGAGGGTGGGGTTACAGCTCCCTCTTCTACTGAAAAGCCTCTGCAATCTTACTGCTGAGCAGAACAAGCAGGAAAAACTGGTCTGACTGACCTGTTGAAGCCTCTGGGTTTGAGGGCATAAAGTGAATTTGGTTGGTAGTGAGGTGCTGGGGAACTCAGAGAAGAAAAGTGGAGGGACTTTTCAACTTGTCCACTGTGGGAGTTTGTGTTTGGAGTAGAAGTTTGAGGAACTAAAGCTGAGCAAAGCTTTAGATTTGGGGTGTGAGTCTCTCAAGCTGCTGAGATGGAGAGGAGGTCACTAATGAGAAACTTGTAGAAGCATCCAAGAACAGACATCTGCCCCACTTGACTATTTGTCAAGTTTCCTCTGTCTGCCTGCAGAGGTGACCTCATTTTTCATTTCAAGAAATTACAACTTAAACCCATACCCACTTACAAGCATCTGCTTGTGCAAAGTTTCCCTCCACAGGTAGGGTTTAGCACAGTTTCTAAAACCCCAAACTTCACTGTCCTGTGCAGTAGACTTTAGTGGCTAATAGCATGGGCTCTGGGGTCAGACAAGACTCAGATTGGAATCCTAGCTCTGTCAGTCAGGGGACTTGGGGCCCTAGGAAAGTCAGATAACTTCTTCCAGCCACAGTTTTCTCATCTACAAGAGGAGAACAGAAGTAGTACATGCTGCATGGGATTACTCTGAGGTGTGAGTGGGAGAATGGATGCAAACTGCTTAGCACTGCGCCTTGCAGAGAGCCAGCCTCGAATAACAAGCTACTTTTATCAGAGTCTCTCACAGCGTAGAAAGATTTAGATGGTCAGCTGGGTGAAAGGTCATCAGGATCTTCAAGGAATACATCAATTGGCTTGGCATTGTGCTCAGAGTTGGTAATTCAAACAAGGTTGAGGTCAGTAGACCCTGTCAGAAGAATATGGACTCTCAGTGACTTTTCCAGTAGGAGCGACAGGTTAGGCTCACACCTCTGCCCTCTATGATGAAATGCATGAATTTCTGAACCCACTGGGCAAGCAGGAGCTGCTCTGCATGAAGCCAATTGTCCCATACATGGCCTGATCCCACAGCCTTGGATTTTAACCAACTGAGCTAACTGGTAACAGATAACCAAAGGCAAGTTCCCTGCTTGCAGGAGGCCAGAAGACTTTTACAGGCACACATCACGAAAACTTTTAACAAGATGCAGAACACAAAATGCATTTTGGTAAGACCCAAGAAGACGTAATGTTTCAGAATTTGGAAAAACCACAGCTACTCTGTCCATTCCAATTTATAAGCAGATTCTACGGCCTGAGAGGTCTGGGCTTTTATTGGCTTTTTTCCCTGATGATGTAATGAGTATCTGAAACTGACATGCCTAAGGGCGGAGGAGAAGCTCAGAGCTAGAGATCATGTCATCTTTCCTTAAAGGAACATCTCACTGCATTCTTGGTTTCCTGTAGAAAGATTAGACACTTAAAGAACATAAAGTCACAGAACATTAGAACTAGAAGAGTCTTCAGGGTATATCTAGTCCACTGGAGGAGCAAAAAACCCCACATTATGCAATAATTATACAGCTAAATGTTGGCTCTGCCAGCACCAGAGTTCCCCTGACTCCAGGTCCAGAGTTTTCCATATAATCTACCACCCTGAGCCCTCCAGTCATCGCTTTCCCCTTACACAGCTACCCAAACTTGTGAGACAAAACTCTTGTTGATTTTTTTAATGGTATGGAGCTACCACCTGGTTGTATGGATGTCCAAAGCAATGAGACATTTGTTTACAGCTGCCTATAAAGTCAACATCAGCTGTGTTCATTACATTATGACATGCTTGCTAATCGCTAGCACATAAGCCAGGGAGTGCTAGAAGCACTTCTTACCTAGATGCCAAAATGTTAGCATGATATCTCTATTTAGCTTAATTAGAATATATTATGAACTTCCCTTATCTTTGTATCACCAGCTAGTAAGCGTTCAGTAACTGCGATTTATTTAATATTGAGTTACTTTTGTTTAAAATAGATATTTCCAGGTTACTGAAGTTTCTAAAAAGCCTCATAAAATTTTAAAAAGTATATGTGAGGTTTAGAAAATTTAACAATATTTATGGAATGATGCATTGAAGATTTGTCAGTTCATCAGCTGGAAATGTGAGGAAATCCCAGAGCTGAGAGTCAGACTTGGTTTCTAGCCAGGGTCTTGCCAAACTCTCAGCCAGTAATAATTCTTAGTATCCTAACATTTCTCTATTGTAAAATGTACCTAACTAGCTTTCCTCTCTACTCCCTGTCTTTTCCTCCCATCAAACCCCAGCTTATGGTTTTGGTCCACCAAAGTTGGCACTCATGACCTACCATTCAGCTGGTATCTACATGCTACCTTGGGTGAGTATGAATCTTCTTACATCCATTTCTTATATCCACAACCAGATGGGTCAGTTATCTCCTTCCTCGAATGCTGTCTTAGTTTAGGTTGCTATAACAGAATACCACTGAATGAGTGCCTTATAGACAACAGAAATTTACTTCTCACAGGTCTGAAGCCTGGAAGTCTGAGATCAGGGTGTCAGCATGGTCAAGTCCTGTTGAGGGCCCTCTTCCGGATTGCAGACTGCTGACTTTTCATATCGTCATGTGGTGGAGAGCAGAGAGAGGAAGCAATCTCTCTCATGATTCTTAGAAGGGTGCTAATCTCATTCACGAGGACTCTGCCCTCATGATCTCATCTAATCCTAATTACCTCCCAAAGGCCCCATCTCCTAACACTGTGACACTGTGGGGAGGAGGTAGGGTTTTAACATATGAATTTGGGGTGAAGGGATATGATCCCGTCTATAACAAATACCTAAGACTAAGCCAGGGCTCCACATACATGGGCTGTCCACGATACAATCTATTCTACCAGAAAAATCAGGGGACTACAGATAATCTTTGGACTCCTTGGGGGTAGCCATGAAAACCTAATATTCATCATATTGTGGAAGGGTAAAATAATTTAACATAAAACAAGCAAGAATGTGTACAATATTGAAAACATTTTGAAACGTTAAGGCTAGAGTTTTCTTGTTACACAACCCTTTTTTCTAAATTTTTGGGATAATCAGAAAAAAACTACCCTTCTCCCAAGAGTGTTTGAGGACTAAAGAACTGGGAAACAAGAGATTAAAATGTAAATGTGAAAATCAACATAACAAAATGCTAGCAGTGGTTATCTCTAGGTAGTGCAGTTACGGGTAATTTTTATTTTTATCTTTGCATTTTTGTGCATTTTCCACATTCTCTATAATAAACATGTTACTCTTATAATCAGGAAAAAAAAAAAACTTCCAAGAAGCTTTAAAATAAAGGTAAAGATGAGATCTTTAGGATTTACAAATATTTAAGGAAAGATAAATTAGGGTATTTCTAGCATCAAATAGTGACTGCCATAACATGATGATATATCCTGAGAAGAGCATGTGGCCACGTGAATCATATAGTGTTTATGATTTTTCATGGGCTGAATGGATTGAGTGTGCCAATGGTGTTGGGGATAATGAAGAACTAAGAGGTCGTTTTAGTGATACTAATGATTCTGAGGAAAGCTAGAGAGGCGTTGTTCACGATCCAATGTCAGTGCTTGAAGTGATAGCCTTCTACTAAAACGCTATGAGTACCAGAAGAAATTGATGAAAACAGGACAGAGAGAACTGGGAGACCCTAAACCCAGGACAGGGGCTGCCCAGAGGTATTCTATCGGGCAAGACCAGTGTCTATGGGGAAGACACTGATAAGAGTGTGAGACAGGAGACTTCCAGAAAGACAGTTCTAATCTGAAGTCAAAATACTCTAGGCCAAGGGTTAAAGGACGGAGCATGGAAGCAGAAAGGATGAGCAAGAAGGGCCAACAGGGGCTCCACAGGCTAGGAGAGGGCCTTCAAAAGTTTCTGGAAGGGCCTGTGCTGTGATTAATGAAATCCAAGCTCAAGAAAGAAACATGAGACTGAATTTGAAATTACCTTCCAGTTCTGAAAATTTCAGTTCTTGAATTTAAACTCAACTCTAACACCAGAGATGGTGAGAAAAGGGTGGGAAGGCCATGGAACCTAGAGGCACTGGGATTGAAGGTGTGCATCTCACCCCTGAGCTTGGGGTATTGGTAGAAATCTGACGAAAGACAGTGCAAAACAGAGGGAAGAGAAACCAATGATCTGCCCTCCTTTGCCCCACTGCATTCAATATAGTTTCTTTGAACCACAAGAAAAAAAAATTAAGGTTGCATTCCTAAGTCTTGGGCCAGGGGTGGACAGCTCAAATGCCACCAAGGGCCAGACAAGTAACAAAAACAGTGAAGTGGTCCAGTCCAGAGTGGCCCACGGTGCAGGCGAGAGCCCAGGCTCTGTCTGAAGGGACAGCTGTGGAAACGTGGGCCCAGGGTTGCAAAACCTGAGTTTTCAAGAAAAGCCAGATATCTGGAGTTCTTTGTGAAATCTGCTATTGTTAGTAACTAATTCACTTTCTTTAAAAAACCACCATGCTGATCAAAGAAAACATATCTGGGGAGGAATGTGGAGCCTGGGCTAGTTTGTGATCTTTTCCTCAGACCCCTCCTCAGTAAACTGCAACTTTGGTTAAGGAAGGGATTTAATCACTACATGCTATCTTGACAGCACGCAAAGGTTTGACCTTTGGCCAGCCTTTAGAATACTAGGGAAGCTCAAGTGTAAAAGAATCTGGGATAACGTAGCTCTTCACAGCTAATGCCTTAGGGAGAATATTACCTAAGTTTAAGTAAGCCTAATGTCCAGATGTACAAAGAACAAAGTATAGAATTTGGGAAGAACTTAAGTGTAGGCCAGAGTCAACGCTTGAAAACACTTGCATGCAATTTATTTTGATTCTAGTAGGAAGTTGCAGATGAACACTGGAAAATAAAACCTGGCCCCAAGGGGCAATTTTATAAAATGATACAGACTCAGCATGTGCTAGGGCAGTGACCAGAGAATTGATTAGTTAGGGTTTCTGTGGCTTTGGATAGATTTCCAGGTAAAAGAGATATCATAGTGAAAACAAATATCCACATCCCAAGTGGGTAGAAAACTCAAAGATGCTTTGTTCGAGACAAGAAAAATAATAGTGCTCAAGTGTAGATCCCTAAATGCTCAGGGAAGTAAGAGAATTTAACACAGCTCTTACTACCTGCATGGTGTGAACAGTGTGTCCCCTACGTCCCCCATTCGTGTTCACCAGGAAACTGTGAATGTGACTTTATTTGGGAATACAGTCTTTGGAGACATAAACAAGTTAAGATGATGTTATACTGGATGAAGGTGGGCCCTAATCCAATAATTAGTGTCCTTGTAAGAAGAGGGAATTAGGACACTGACACACACTAAAGGAAGACAGCCAGTAAAGACAGAGGCAGATTTTGGGATTACCACAGCCACCACCCAAGGAATGCTAAAGACTACTGGCAACAAACAGGAGCTCTTTCAGAGGCAAGGAAGGATTCTTCCCTAGAGCCTCTGGAGGAAGCAAAGCCCTCCTGGCACCTTGACTGCAGCATTCTGGCGTTTAGAACTGTGAGAGAATAAATTGGTTGTTATAATCCACCCAGTTTGTGGTAATTTATTATGGCAGCCCTAGGAAACTACGTCTTTTCAAGCCACTTCTGGGATGGAAGGCTTGCTATGGTGAATTACACAATGACTTACAATTAGGCCCCAAATTGGAGCAATATGTAGGGTATAAGAGATAAAGACACAGGCAGCTCTCAACAGAGCATGAAAACCCTCGTTTCTGGGGCAGCCCCATGGCGGGGTGGTTAAGTTCTTGAGCTCTGCTTTGGCAGCCCAGGGTTTCGCCGGTTCGGATCCATGGCACCACTTGTCGGGCCATGTTGAGGCGGTATACCACATGCCACAACTAGAGGCATCCATAACTAAAATATACAACTATGTACTGGGGGGATTTGAGGAGAAAAAGCAAAAAGATCCCCCAACAAACCAACCCTCGTTTCTGGAGAGAATGGACATGAGGAATACTGACTGGTAACCAAATGGAGAGCAGCGGAAGTCCCACTCCAGTGGTGTTATTCACAATATTTATCCCCGAGTTGAACTAATTTAATTTCACTCAGGGGAAATTATACATTGCAGATTTTAAAAATTCCAGTCATCCTATTCTTGCCCAGCTTGGTTTCCTTTTTGTGAAAAAATCAAGAAAACAACTACAAGGCATTTTAGGTTCTTTATGTATCTAAAGAACAAGATTAAATTATTTATAATTTTGTCCCATTCCATATGCAGAAAGTTTTCCTTACACAATATACACTTAAACAACAGGTTTACAGGATTGTTGGAGGGCAGTGCCTTCCATTTTGACTTTGTAACAATTGAAATATAATTATTTTTTAATTTGGTTAATAAAAACAGCATTAATTTATCCATGGGTTCTCAATGTTACTACTTTCTTTTTGTATCTTCATGGGGGTCTCAGACCCTCTTTCCCATAGCAGCCTGAAATTTCAAATATGAGACCAGGGAAAGGGAAGAGGGGCTTCATCAGTCTCACCTACAGGTTCAGTTAATAAAGACACAGTAATATCACAAATCATGCCACGTGGCCCATCTTCCAACTGGGTGTGCTCAGTTCTAGCAGGATATAAGCACACATCCACACATTACTACCAACCACCACCACTATCACCACCCAGACCACGGACCAAAAGCACCCCCTGCAATTTTTATGCACAACAAATGAATGTCTTTTAAATGTGCTCTTCATTAGGAAGGGTATCGAACTGCATCAATCTGTTTGATTTCTGGACTGTGGATGTTTGCTCACATAAAACGCCAATGGAATACATTATAGCACATGTGTGCCATACTCAATTACATGTCAAGGAAAGCTTGAACACCTCTGCTAATTACAAGTGTGTATCACAGGATCCTGGTCAGCTCTGTGGGAGCTGAATTCTCAGACCACAAATTATGCCTGTTGGTAGACTAAATAACGTGACAAATACGTACGTCATGATAATATAGATCATTTAACAGTATACTGGTAAGTTGTGTGCACTTCCAGTGTGATACATTTTATATTTGTTACAGATTTATAATACATATTTATGTGTAATTACACAAAATATTTAACAATATATTTCATATGATGAACATGATTTAACAAATATATAAATATATATCAAATATATTAAATTATACATTTTATAATATATAAAATATATAATCAAACATTTTTAGGAATGTGAGCAGTTTTTATTAGTTCTTCAACTTTGACATAAATTTATTTACTACTCTTTTCTAAGATTGTGAATGAGTCTAATTGCATA
This sequence comes from Equus caballus, assembly GCF_041296265.1. Classification (NCBI taxonomy): domain Eukaryota; kingdom Metazoa; phylum Chordata; class Mammalia; order Perissodactyla; family Equidae; genus Equus; species Equus caballus. The sequence goes on from NC_091702.1 coordinate 65,389,001, forward strand.
GTGTTTACTGAGATACTAAAATGAGTTTTTTAAAAATGCAACAAAACAGAATGTGGGAAAAAATAAGATGCTGGGGCTGACAGAGAACACTTATCATACATTCAAATTTCTGATTTATGCAAAGGGTTTCACTGGTCTCAACAACCATCTTGCTAATAAGTAGATATGTGACAAGTTAAAAATAAATTTACATTGATAAAATATCACTTATATGTGTTTTCTATATTGAGGGCAGGCATAAGATTGTTAGCAAGCAGGAATCTTGCTGCCTAAAACATTTGAAAACAATGAGTTACGTATAGGGCATCCCAGAGCTGCCTTTGGACCAAATTCTGTTTCTGAAGACTTTCATCCACAAGGAGCCACTTCCATGCTCCAAGGAATATGTCTCACAGAAGCATCTTCCAGGGTCATGGTGGTAATTTAACAAGACGTGGGGGGGATTTACAGAGACTTCTTTAAAAATAGAAAATCATGAAAATGTATCTGATCTAATTTGGATTTGCCCACAACAGATAAACATTTCATTTTAGCCTTAGAACATGGTTAAAATCAATTTTAAGAGATTTTACATTTTCACACAGAGCATTTCACACAAACCTAATAAAGATATGCCTTTCTCTGATATCGCCCAAGCTCTCTGTCAATATAAGTTCCTCATACATTAAAAGGTACTCAAGAAATGTTGGCAAATGAATGAACAAATAAAAAACCATTTGCCCCTAACACTGCTTTATGATGCCCTTAATAAATTTATTCCACAGGAAGAGTGTGGGTGATTAAAATAGCCTGTTCCTTTTCACTTAGGCCACTAGGAAGCTTAGCGATAAATTTGTGACTAGTTCTAACAACCATAAAAGACCAGATAGTATTTATTTCTGTTTCCTACTCTCATCTCCAGTTTTATACTCCAATTACCCTGATTCCCTCGACTAATTATTTTATTTTTCTCTATCGCATGTTCTTTAGAAGAGAGCTATAAATAGATTAACAAATCAAAAGAAGAATCCCTTTTAAAAACATGACACTCTAGTACTTACAACCTCCCCTACAACACAATGCTTTTTAAAAAGCTCTCTTCAAATTAAGCCTTCTGTTGTTGGTAAGTTCTAGAAAACCTTAGGGTCTCAGGGGAAAGTTAGAAAAGCGATGGCCTAACCTCTGCTCTTTACTGGGTCTGCCTGTCCCTCCCAGAGATGACACTGCTCCGAGTCAGTGCTAAATGAAACAGGAACCAGCCTGTCTGCCACCACACTTGTACTCGCCACTCTTCTACAATGTAGGTCCCAAAGGCTTGACTTCAAGTACTAAGTGAGAAGGTAAAAGAAAAAAAAGGGGAAAGAGAACCATCTGGCAGCGTCAGGCAAATTTCTACAGTTCTTTCCAGTAGAATTCAGACATCAAGCTTGTTTTCGGCCTCACAATTTATGCCTGAATTTTTTTTGCTATGCTCTTTTATTCCCTTTAAGACGTAATTCATTTAGGTTTGCAAGTAGACTATTGTGTATGTGGTGACTTTCATTCCATGACACAAACAAAAGTGCTTTTCAACAATTGTCCAAGTCCATATTTAAGCAATTAGTTTAGACCATCATGACAAGCTTTATACAATCCTGCACAACAGGTTTTCTTTAAAGAGTAAAATACAATTTAAGAAGCCAAAAGTAAATTTAACTAGGAGAAAAATCTGGGCTAGACAGAAAATTCTAGAATTCCAGTCTCTGTCCATGTACAGGAGCTGAGAAACATAAAACCCACCTGCACCTGACTGCTTCCTTCACTCAGGTGTCAACAGGGTGGAAGGGACTCCTGACTCAGGCTGTTTTCCCTCTCTAAATGGCAGTCCAAAAAAGTAGGGTGAGAGTCACCTGGCACCTCCATCGCCACGCACGGTTTCTCCCGTTGCAGCCCACAGTGGGATGTGTCACAATATCTCTGCACCCACAGACAGGGCTTCAGGGTGGCCTGCATCGGAGGAGCTATCTGTGGCGGCAGCCTGCCTTGGTTAGCACAGCTGCAGGGGAGAGCCGGCTCCACTCGCCCTTCTCCCCCACCCTGACCCCAATCATGCCCCAGGCAGCCACAGCGGTGGCACTTGAGTGGAGGCAGTGCCCAAGGCTCTGAGGGTGAGAGAAGGGAAGAAATAAGGGGGATGTGCAACTACAGCATAAACCAAACTCAGGGATTAATAAGTCAGCTAACTTTAACTCTGCTGTCAGTTTTCCTGGCAAAATAGAGACCAAGGAAGAAGGTATGTGGTCCAGACTTGTCTGTGTCCTTCACGAGGGCTGTTCAGCAGAGTTTGGAGTCTTGTCATTTGAGAGACCAGGGCAAGAACGTAGGAAGACAGTGCAAGCAAAGTAGACTTGGACTAAGGCAGCTCCGTACGACTGACTGTCTTCCCCTCTCACTCTCAAGAGCTCTGGCCCAGTGTTTCTCGGGAGGGCATATTAACACTGTAGGGGGACAAGTCTTCCTCTCACGAGGCTGCTCTGCTACTGTAGAAAACTGAGCAGACCTACCTCTGCCTACCATTGCCAGCAGCAAACCTCCACTCTATCACTTACTGCCCAGCCTGTCACTCTGACAACCAAAGATGCCTGCCCTCTTCTCAAATGCCTTCTGGGGAGAGCAGTAAGGCCCCGGGGCAGAGCCACTGAATGCTCTTCCAGTCAAGGAACAAGGAAGCTGAAGCTCAGAGATGTAAAATGATTTGATTAAGGTCCAGCTAGCAAGTGGCTGAGGCATGATTTCTTGACCTCATATGAAGTGCTCTCTCCAGGACAAAACTCTGCTGTCCCCTGACAGATACCTGTCGTTGAATCACTGTTTGTAGAGGCACAAACCGCAGAGAAAGAATTTACATGTGGTCACACCAGTGTTTTATTTGTGACCACTCAATCATACGCAGTCAGTAGCTTCCTAACCCTTGCTGGTTTCAGATGTTATTAATAATAATGGTTTTATTCAAGGAAGACCTGGTACTTTGGTTTTTAAACACATAAAATTTGGAGTTAAGTCATAAAACTATTCCAGAAAGGGAGAGGGGGCGTTGTCATTATTTTTAAAATAAATGAATCTTAAAGAGAGATTAACAACAATTAACAATAGCACCAATAAACATGCCTTTAAAGAATCTTTTCTTCAAGAAATTAAAATTTTTTTTCTTCTAAAAAGGTTTAAAGATATAGTATTCTTAAAAGAAGCCAATGACAACACCTTACCTCCTACAGTTCTTATTAGTTTCACCTCCTGAATAGGATTTAATTCTGAAAATAACCCCAGGAGATAGGCAGAGGAAGTAGTATCGTCACCATTTTACTGATGAGGCAGCTGGAGTGAAGGAACTTCAGCCAGAGGGTCAGGCTTCAGACCTCCAGTCCGGTATTCTTCAGGTTGTATCTGGAAAACTCGTCAGGAGCACCGTTGAGAGTCAACTATCACCCTTACTTAAATAATTCAGCCTTCTTCTCCAGCATTTAGGAGAAAATATTTTTTCCTCATATACTTACTCATGGTCACTTGGACTTACTAACAGCACAAGTCCTGACCCACGGGACATGGGCACAGTGGGTCACCCGCACACTCCCCACTCACTGAGTGCTTACTTTGTAAGGCCCTGGCTGAGGCACTGAGGATGCATAGGCTAATCAGACATGGCCTTGCCTGTGAAGGACTCAAAACCATCCTGAGAGCAGCTAGAATATTTTCCTCAATTCCATCAGAGTCGACTCACTTCTATTACCTTAAGCACATACGGCCAAATGGTTGATTGTGACTGGCTGGTTGTGCCCAGGCCAAGTCTCTCCCTGGGATGCCAAAGTGACCCCTTTCACTAAGCCCTCCCCTCAAAAAAACCCTCAACAACCAATTGTAACAACAACTCCACACCCTGGGGACATTGCAGTCTTACTGTATACAAGATCTACAAATAAAGCTCTGGTGCACCAGTTGGACTACTACTGGTAAACTAAAAAAAGGCTGTTTGTTCTTGGTGATGACAGTGAGAAGTAGATGAAGAACGATCTGATGATGCCTTTAACTGCATTGCCAAAGGAACAACATTTCTGAATTTCTTTTAGACACGTGTGAGGCAGAAGGAAGAGTGGGCTGTCTAGAATTAGGCTTTTATAAGACTGTGAAGTAGTTATGGGATCTAAATTGCTGAAATGTCCTGCCCCAGCAGTTTCAAATATTCTAGAGAATAGATTCATAGGGCTATCAGGGCCTTGGAGGTCTGATTAGCTGCTTACTGTGAATAATGATAACTGTGCAGCTTTGGGGGAAAACCAAGCTGTCACCATGCCACCGTCCTTACCCTCCCTTTGCCTCTCCATTCCTTCTTCTTAAAAAATAAACAAAGGGAGCATGTGGCAAATATGTTTCTATTTCTCCACCAAGAATGCAGACATGACAGCTTCTTCCCCGTCTCTTCCCTCATCCTCCCCAGCTCCGTCTCCCCCCTCCCTACCAAATGACCTCATCCCTGTGCAAAAAGGACACCAGCTGCAGGGAGAGTCTGCCTGCACCAAGCAGGAGCACTATCATCATTAGTAATGCCAAGAAGCCCAGACGCCTTGTCGACATGTGCAACGTGTTACAGCTCTGTGGTCTCCCCACATTCACAACGAAGCTGCTGTCTGGAAATGGAAAGGCTTCGCCTTCCTAAAAATAATGTTACCAAAAGAACATTTAGATATTTCTTTACAAATCCATCAGTGATTGTAGGAACAACGATGAGAACCTGCCAAGATGATGAACCCGGTGGCAGCCTGAGGAGTCATTCATTTTGTCCATTTCTTAAATGGACAAAAGGCCCATTTAAGAAAAATGAAGACCCTTGATTTCTCAGGTGAGAATTATAGGAGCTTGTTTGCAAAAGGAGAGCTGCCTAGAAAATAAAAATATGAAAAAAAATTGTAACACATTGGCATAATAAAAGCTAATATTCCAATCTCAATTTGTACAGACATATCCTTTTGGATTCATGTTCATTTCTTCTTCAGGCATTCATTCACTTTTTTTTTTGCTCTTCTCCCCAAAGGCCCCTAGTATAGTATAAAACAGTATATAGTTTTATATTCTAGTTGTGAGTGCCTCTGGTTATGCTATGTGGGACGCCACCTCAGGTGGCCTGATGAGCAGTGCCGTGTCCGTGCCCAGGATCCGAACCTGCAAAACCCTGGGCTGTCGAAGCTGAGCGCGTGAACTTAACCACTCAGCCACAGGGCTGGCCTCTCATTCACTCATCTCCACTCTCCTCTCTGTCAATGGGTGCCAACTCATTCCTGAGAAAGAGGCTGTGAGATTTTTATCAGACACGGTAATAATAGCAACTACCATATACTGAGTGCCCGCTCTGAACTGAACACAGGGTTCTGTGCTGTATGCATGCCTCTCTACCTCCTTGTGCAGAGACCATTACGCTCACATTAGAGATGAGACAACTCAGACCACGAGAGGCATCCTGGGCCCTCTTCTGGAAACATGCTCTCTTCCTAGGTAATCTCATCCATATTCATGGCGTTAAATATCATCTGTAAGTCGTTAGCCAATCTGTATCTCCAGCCTAGACATCTCTTCTGAGCTCCAAACTTGTCTTTACAAATACCTGCATGACATTTCCGCTTGAATGAATCACAAGCATCTTGGATCAAACATGTCCAAAACTGAACTTGAGATCTACTCCTGCCCCCCATCCCACCCCACACCCAGGCTAGGTTCTCCTCCAGAAGTTCTCACATCAGGAAACAGCACCTCATGTCAGAAAACTGAAAGTCATCATTGACACTCTCCTCTTCTGCAATGCCACCAATCTACAAGGCCACCAAGTCGTGTAAACTCTACCTCCTAAATCTGTCTTGAATCCATCCATTTTTCTCCATTGACTGCTGCCATAATCCATCATCTGGAAAGTGGCATCAGCCTCACTGGTCCTTCTTGCACTTCTCCAATCCACTGTGTGATGAGATACAAGGATCAGAATGATTCAAACATGGATATGATCATGTTTTTCTCCCACAAAAAAACTTTCAATGGCTACTTATTGCTATTAGAAAAGATCAAAATTCTGACCAGTGCCTACAACGCCCTGCTTAATCTTTACTCCCTACTTGTGTATCATTCTATTTCCTCTCATTGTTGGGCTCATCTAGCTTGTCTTTTCTCTTTCCTCTTCTGCACCAAGTTCCTTCTTGACTTTGGTTCTTGGCACAGGCTGCCCTTCAGCCATGATGCGCCAACACTCCCTCTTTGTTTGGCTAACTCCTATCTATTCTTTGAGCCTCGGCTTAAATATTGTTCCACAAAATCGTCTTCCCTGTTCCTTTCAATCAGTGATTTCCCAGTTTCTTCCTCTTTATATTTACGACGATTGAAATACTTATTTAAGTGTTTGTTTTCCTTTGGTTTTCCCAACTAGAATATAAACTCAATGAAGTGAAAGACCATGCCTGTCCTACAAACAACTGTATCCGTCATGCCTAGCACAATGCCTGGCATGCAGAAAATGCTCAACCAATATTTGTTAAATAAGTCATGTAACTTGCTCAAGGTCACAGGATTTGAACTCAAATGTTTTGTACTAAAGCATATTCTCTTTGAAAATCTCGCAAAGCAGAAAAGAGTTCTTTATAAATTCAACATATCATTATCAATTTCAGAGACGTAAATTTCCCAAGTCTCAAAGTCCTTACTGACTCAAATGGATGGATGAATGGATAGACAGATGGATGGTTACATAGCTGAAAGGCATGGGGTCTGGTAGTGTGATGGGATCGGGAAGAACCTGTCTCCTTTGGTATACGTGACATGAGAACCATCTACTGGACAGCATGAGTAGTCATAATAAGGAAATGAGAGCATGGATGAGAGGAAGCAGACATTAGAGATTGCTAAGTTGCTATAAGCCTGAGCAAAATGAGATTTAAAAACCAAGAAAACAAATCTTTAATATAGCTGAAAAGAACAAAGGCAGAGAGATTTTGAAAAGGCAAAATATAACCTTTTAAGGGGGAAGAAAACTTACTGGATGTGGTTTTCTGCATATCTATTTCTCCTCTCCTTCCTCCTATGTATGTGTATGCACGCACATATGTGTGTAGGGTACAGTGCAGATAAGGAAGAATGGGGTAAAGAATGGACTATTGGAAATGTCTGAAAAAAGCATCTGAGCTTTGAGGACTGGGGAGTAATTCTTTTCCATCTGAGACCTATGATGTTTACCTCCATCAGTATTATTCTAAAAACATTCTCTGCTGGGTGGTCTGTCAAGACCCTCAGATGGAGGTGAGAAGAGATGAGCACAGAAAGGTCCGACCAGCACAGGCTACATTAGGCCCTTATCTGTCTAGTTCTGTTCATGCAGTCAAGTTTTCCTCTACAAGAGTGCAGGACTTCACATTTTCCACGATGAATGTGGACTTGCGACAGCTGCCCTCCTTGTCAAGGTCTGGGAACTTTGGCTTTGCTCCTCTCCTTCAATCCATTTCTTTTCTCAAACTGTCTCACCTTCTCACAAGAAACACTCAGTTATCAGGAACTTTAAAAAGTTTATTTCTTGGTTGCTGTCCCCTTCTGTGGTTGAAATGGTAATAACAATTGGGTTATCAGCTTTTTTTTTTTTTTTTAAATTTTTTTTTTTAAAGATTTTATTTTTTCCTTTTTCTCCCCAAAGCCCCCAGTACATAGTTGTATATTCTTCGTTGTGGTCCTTCTAGTTGTAGCATGTGGGACGCTGCCTCAGCGTGGCTTGATGAGCAGCGCCATGTCCGCGCCCAGGATTCGAACCAACGAAACACTGGGCCGCCTGCACCGGAATGCGTGAACTTAACCACTCGGCCACGGGGCCAGCCCCGGGTTATCAGCTTTTTGGCAAAAGAAAAAAAAAACCTGTTCTCCGTTTCCTCCTCAAGTTCTCCATAAAAGGCAACAAAAGTCTTCATTAAATTCAGTAACGTCCAACATGTACTCTGGTTAACAATGTCTGAACCACATGGAGTACAAATTTTCAAAGAATTAAAATAAAATACACTTACTAGTAAAATGATACAGGACGCTTACATCAACTTTCTTCGATGAATCAGAAGGTGTTCAGGATCTTGTAGCACTCTGGGTCACTGTTTTGAACATTTCATTGTTTGATGGTGCTTGGGGCTGGCTAATAAAACATTAGATAATAGAGCTCACAGTATCTATTATTGGCTGCTCACAGAACCAAGTGCCTTTGCTACTGGTTTTCTCATTGGAATACAAAAAAATGAACCTTCACATTGAGTTTGACATTTACAGTACTAAGTTCTGTGATCAATAATTCTGTTTGTTTAGGAGCTGGGGTTCTTTCTAATTTCGGTGACAATTTTTTTCCTCCAGGGTTATAATTTTTGTCCTTTTCAGATTCTTTAATATTTAATAATAACTTTAAAGACAAAAGTCTAGCATTTCGATTGATCTGACAATGTTTTAGGGAGGGACCAAGATCCTGAACTTATGGCAAAACAAAGAGAAAGGGATGCAGAAGGAGACATATGTTACAGGAAGAGGAAATGACAAAGATCATGTAACAGAGAGAGGAAGGAATGGCTCACGTCCTCACAGTTCATGAGCTGCAGGCCAAGTCTTTCTATCCTATCTTTCCGCTGCCATTATTTTCAAATCAAATTGTAGCTGGAGTCAGCGTATGATATACTTTCATTTTGAAAGAAGAAAAAGTTGAGAGAAATCAAGGCACAAAGTGAGTTATTCTTTCCCTGAATTTTACAGTTTAAAAGATTCTTAATAGATCTAAAGCCAAGCCATGTAGGTATAAAATAACCATTTCACCCCATAGCTGGGCTGTGCGCACTCATTCCCTGCTCCCAAACCAAATACATACAACAAAGTCCATTTTTTGGTAAGCAATTGTTGATTAATGAATCATCTTTCCTGTAATTTTTATTTTTTGTAGACTTAGTTTGGCTAGGTTCCCTGGCATTCCTGTAGAGGTATGTAATGGAAAATTTGACCTCACACTCTTTGCTTTTCTGTAACATCACAAAACACTGATATAACAGAGCTACAAAAAAGTAGCTTGGAGATGAAGGGATGCACAGAAAGAAAAAGCCCAGTGTGGAAAGGAACAAAGATACCCTAAATCATCTGGAAAATAAATATTTAGCTTTATAGACATGAAGTTACATTTATCTTCAAGAACAGCTCATTTGTTACAGCTTAGGATGTCACAGTGTTTCCATCATAATTCTGCCTTTCTAAAGAGACTGTAAACCAGACATAAAAAGCCATTCTCAAAATTAACTTGGAACACAGGCAGACCATATTGCAGATCCTATAACTTTTTCCCAAAATGGTGATTTAGGGTGGAGCAAGCAGAATAAAGGTGTCAGTAAGTGATTTCTTACATTTAGTTATATCTGAGTTGAAATAAAACCTTGGCAATCACCCTTCTGTGATCACAACCAGCCGTTACAGAAAATGTAGCAGGTCACACAGACTCAGCTTTGGGAACCGTGCAACTTGGGAGTTGGCAGTAGAGACATGCTTCAGAAGTGCTCTTCCAGCAAAATTCGTAGTGGAATGAATGAATGGTTATGAAAACTGTCTTTTTAGTTTTTTTTTTTTTTAAAGATTGGCACCTGAGCTAACAACTGTTGCCAACCTCTTTTCTTTTCCTTTTCTGCTTTTTCTCCCCAAATCACCCCAGTATATAGTTGTATATCTTAGTTGTGTGTCCTTCTCATTGTGGCATGTGGGACACTGCCTCAACGTGGCCTGATGAGTGGTGCCATGTCCGCGCCCAGGATCCAAACCAGCAATACTCAGGGCCGCCGCAGCTGAGCGCACGAACTTAACTACTCGGCTGTGGCCGGCCCCTGTCTTTTTACTTTTTAAGACAATAAGACTAAACTCTCTTCCCTAAGGCAAAGAACTCATTTCTTTAAATGCATAATCCAGACTCAAGGGGGTATCTACTCAGCCCCTGATAATATGACCTGAGAAAATATCAACTTGACTATGATGAGAAAAGAGTCTCAAACAGCTCTCAGCACGAACCTCTCAAAATGCCACAGCTTCCCTAGTATCAGGCATCCAATGAGGTGTTTCATGACACCAGCATTGGGTGATGTGTGTATTGTCAACTGTCGCAGTCCCCATGGCCGTCAGAATGCATACATAGATTGTTCAGTTTATTAATCATCTAGATGTGCTGAAAAAAAGGAATGGGGGAAAGAACAGATGCAGAGAAGGCTGTACAAATCACTACTTACTTATTCAGGCTGCTGAGAAAATGGGCAGATGTTCCTCGATGCTCCCTAAGTTGTTTCCAAAACCACTGTCGCATCTGTGTGCTCTCCTCCATAAAAATGCAGTCCTATTAACTGGAACTACACAAAGAATTCTCAGTGGAGAGAGCTTTAATATACCACTTATGGGCTAAATGAGTACTTTTTACTTGAATAATGATTTCTTTTTTTAGAAAAAGGGAGAACCATGAAATATGCAAATAAGCTACAAGAGAAGAATTTCTCTATGTTGAATTTTACCTTTGTAAGCTGTAGAAGACAGTTACCTGTTCCAGAGACTGTCTTAGGTTCTTACTTCTCACTGACTTTGGCAGATGCAGGAAGAAAAAGGAGTATTCAGACAGCTTGGAGTGATTCTATTTATCCACTTATAAAAGGGAGGTGGACTGATAAAACAAAGTTGTTAACTATAAAGAGAACGACTAGGGGAAAAAATTACTATGTGCCACTTAATATCCTGTTTAAGGGATGTATGAGATCTTAGCCGAAAAAAAATTGGTGCTATATTAAAATATCAACTCCAGGGAGGATGCTCTTCTAGATTCTATTGGATTCCTAAAAATTTCCTAGGTCTTATTTGGTTTCTGGGTTTCCTGAGAAATTCCTGGTATTCTACATATTATAAGAATACTGAATCCTACACTACCTAATTTGAAATAAGTTTACCCTTTTACTTCTCACATGGTATTAAGCCAAGTTGATATTTTTGTAGAACTCCACTGAAATCAGCTTTATACTTTTCAGCTCTTTAATACAAGGTGAGTCTTGTATTCGTTCATTCATTTACTGGATGTACTCCTGTGACCAAGAACACTTATGAAAAAATGTTGATCAGTTTTTTGAGATCAAGTTAATAAGTGAACCAGTCTAAGTGAATCAGATGAAATGCATAGTGGTTTTCATCATCACAGTGAAAGGTCTTGAAGTATCTCTGTGTTTGATGAACTATCACCATACAACAGTAATTTCTATAGTAATAAAAGAGTGGTGAAAAGTATAATTTCCTATTTTCTTCTATAAGCATTTTTCAACATCTATTAATGCTGAAATTAATGAACCTGTGCCCTAACACCAAATCTCATCTCCTCAGGCAAACGATTTTGTGTGTGTGTATATCTTTTCAGAGATATTTTATACACATGCAGGCAAATATGTGTGTCTGTGTGTGTACAAATATATTCTTTCCTCCTTTTATTCCATGCAAATAGTAGCATTCACTATGGTCTGTTCTGTACTGCCCTTTTTGGACTTAACAATACATGCTGGGGATCTTTCTGTAGCAACACATAAAGACCTTTCCAGTCTGTGTTTCTGGAAGCATAGTATTCCACCAGCATTAAACGGTCCCTATGGATCAGTTATTTCCAATCTTTTGCTATTACAGACACATGTCTGTTAATTTTAAAATTAAAACTGGGGCCAGCCTGGTGGTGCAGTGGTTAAGGGTGCCCGTTCCGCTTTGGCGTCCCGGGGTTCACCAGTTCGGATCCTGGGTGCGGACATGGCACTGCCTGGCACACCATGCTGTGGCAGGCATCCCACGTATAAAGTAGAGGAAGATGGACACGGATGTTAGCTCAGGGCCAGCCTTCCTCAGCAAAAAGAGGAGGATTGGCAGTAGTTAGCTCAGGGCTAATCTTCCTCAAAAATAAAATAAAATAAAAACAAATCATTTATAAGAAACTACATTTGAAGGACTAGTTCTGCTTGTTTCCACTTCCTACTCCAATTCTCTATGAGCAGCAAAATGGTAAAAAAAGAAAAAGAGGCAAAATGGGGTGTTGGCTAATCAGCTTTTGGATAATGGAACATCTTACTCTTTTTCGTGATTAGTAAAGCAATATATTTTGGATAGGCTTAAAATAATGGACTAATTACTTCATTACTATTCTTATTATTCCTGTAAAAGTTATATTTCAATGAGAAGAAAAGAGATAAAAAGAAAAATCCAAGAGGTTCAGAGCCAGCTAGCAGAAGGAGCAGAGCTCGTAAAATCTGGCTTCACATGGCCTCGAAGACTACTCAGGTAATAGGAAGAGAGAAATCTGAAGTAGAGCCTCAGATCTGCAAAGGTCTTACGCTGTGTTTCGGGCAGGTTATCATCACATCATTTTCTCCAAAAATATTTAAGCATGCACTCATACACAGCTCTATGCAAGGAGCTTTCCAAAGCAAGCCAGACGGACACAGCAACTATTACCACGCCAGGAAGGAATCAATTGCAGGGTTGCCTCAACTACAGGTGGTGGGGCTTTGGGAAACTGTGTTTCTATGTTCATTAAATTTTTATAAATTTTATAAGTGTAACATGAAGATTCCTATTTAAAACATTTCTGTAGCAAATTTATTGGGAGAAAAAAATTATATTCTTCAGTTTATTTTTGAGTATAATTTTCAGATCTTTTTTCTTTTTAAAGATTGGCACCTGAGCTAACATCTGTTGCCAACTTTTTTTTAATTTTCTTCTTCTTCCTCTCCCCAAAGCTCCCCAGTACCTAGTTGTATATTCTAGTTGTAGGTCCTTCTGGTTGTGCTGTGTGGGACGCTGCCTCAGCACGGCTTGATGAGCAGTGCTAGGTCTGCGCCCAGGATCCGAACCGGCAAAAACCTGGGCTGCTGAAGCAGAGTGTGTGAACTTAACCACTCGGCCATGGGGTTGGCCCAATTTTCAGATTTTTATATTTTGAGTTGGCTTTATTGAAAGTGACGATAACTGTGCGTGTGTGTATGTATGCATGTGTGTATTTGCTTTGTTTTAGCATTTTAAATTTTATTAAAAAATTTTTTTAAATTTTGAATTAACTTCAAACTTAAAAGTTCTGAGAATAGCACAAAAAACTCTTCTATGCTCCACTGAGATTCACCAATTATTAAAATTTTGCTTTTATATTTTATTGTCTTTCTACATATACACTGTTTTTCTAAGCCATGTGATGAAGCTGCAGGCATCATATCCTTTTGCCCTTAAATAGTTCAATGTATATTTCCTAAAAACAAAGATTATCACATACCTAATGATGGTACAGTGGTCAAAATCAGGAAACTTACAAAGTCACAATATTATTGTTTAATCCACAGACGTTACTCAAATTTTCCAATTGTCCCAATAATATTCTTCTGTAATATCTTTTTCCTAGTCCAGGATCCAAACCAGGATCACACACATGTTCAGTTTTCATATCTCTTTGAGTTTTTATAATCCGAAATAGCTCCTCAGCTTTTCTTTGTGTTTCAGGACACTGACATTTTTGAAGAGTATCTTTTAGTTTGGGCTTGTCTGATATTTCCTTACTATTAAATTAATTATGCATTTTGGGGGGCAAGAATATCTCAGATGTCTTTCTCAATACATAACATCAAGACGCACTGATGTCAGTTTGTTCTGTTATTGGTGAACATAATTTTGATCACTTGGTTAAGGTGTTGCTACCAGGCTTCTCCTCTCAAAAGCCACCATTTCCCATGGCTATTAATAAGTAACTTGTGGAGAGATTCTTTGAAATATATAAGTATCCTGTTCTTCACTAACTTTCACTCTCTAGTTTTAGAATCCATTGATACTTCTTGCCTGAATCAATGTAATTGTGATGGTTGCAAAATGGTGATTTCTAATCTATCATTCATTCCATGTTTATTAATTGGCATTCTACTGTAAAAATGCTTTTCCTTCTTATGCACGTAGTATCTATTTACAGGTATATCTCATTTTACTGTGCTTTTCAGATATTGAGTTTTTTTACCCGACCCTCCACCACGAAAAAGATTATGATTCACCGAAGGCTCAGATGATGTAAAGCATTTTTAAATTAAGGTATGTACATTGTTTTTTAGACATAATGCTACCGCACACTTAATAAACTACAGCACAGTGTAAACACAACTTTTATATACACTGAGAAATCAAAAAGTTTGTGTGACTTGCTTTATCGTGATATTTGCTTTACTGCAGTGGTTTAGAATCAATTTCGCCGAGGTATGCCTGTATTTATTATGACTATGAACTTACTCAAGAATTCTTATTTTATTCAATGAGTTGTATTCTATTATTATTAATGGTTACTTTCTTCCTCAAGATGTCCCAGATTTGGCCAATGGGAGTCCTTTCAAGCTGGTTCCTGTCTCCTTTTGACATGTCTCCATCACTTTTTGAGCACTTCCTAACATCTTGGCACGAAAAAATGTTCCAAGGTTCATCTTGTTTTTCCTCCAGTGGCCCTAAAGTCAGCCATTTTTCCAAGGAGCACTGGTTCCTTTTAGTGAGAAAGGAGATTTAGAAGCCAAAATGTAGTTGCTATGTGTGCTCATTGCTACTGGGTGTCTCTGCTTCAGACGCTTGTGGCAAGTGGAACTAGGAAGTTTTTTATGCTTTAAAAGGTCTTCATAAAATTGGTCCCAGGGACTCACATTATTAAATTATTCCTTTTATATTAGGTTTCTGCTACGTTGAAATCTGGTTCAGGAGTTTTAGTGTTTGGGTCTGTTACAATGAACTTACAATATAATTACACTGACTACGAAACATTATTATGCTAGATGGATTTGATGAGATCTCTGAGAACAAGTAGCATGTCTCATTCATTTTTTTATGCTCAAAGCCCAACAAAGTTCAAATCACACAATAGGCAATCCACAGGAATTATATGATGTCTGGGATCTGTTTCCCAAGAATCCAGTGTGGGGGAAAGGAATACGGATGTAACAAAGGAGGCCATAAGTTAATCTGCTGCAGCTGTCACGGGAGTTCTTTTTTCTCCACTTTTCTCTATATTTTGCATAATAATAAAACAATTTAAAGGCAATCAAGAAATACTCCCTTACCCGAATGGAAAAAGTTTCTGCCTCCTCTATGGCTCAATTTCTTTATTAGTTGGGTGGGGTGAAAAAAAGTTAAGGTGTTTGAATTACCAAGAACCAGACAGTAGTATAAGGTTCCTGTGAATGCCTCTTCATTTAAAGTTTAAGAAAAAAAATTCTTATAAAATGCTCATTCATTTATGAATTTAATTTTTTCAATACATTTGGTCTAAGGGACTTGAAAATGGCCATGGTTTTCACCGTCAAACCACTAACTAGTCTAATCATCTTGGAAAGCATTAACTTGAAACAAATAATTTGGATAGTCATCTTGAATATATATTTATGACATCAGAGTAACCCCTAAAAGATAAAATAAAACAAGATAAATAGGTCTTGGAGCTATGTGGAGAAAGACAAACTGTAGCATTTTGCTGAAGAAATATATGAAGATAGCTTTTTCTTGACATCCCAAGTTGTTTCCTGATACTTAAATAACTGATAGTCAAAATATTAAAATGGGAAAACAGCAGTTATTGAGATATCCTACTCTGGGGGAAAAACACCTCAAACAGATATAAATATGTATATACCGCTCACTGACAAGAGTGGACATTCTCCTGAGGCTGCTTATTTAACAGAAAATCTTGGCTTATAAAGCACGTCCCTCCTTCCCATTAGGAAAACTGACACTGATATTCTTTATCAACATTGTTTCAAGAAAGTCTGTTTCGAATTATCAGGGTTTCTCCACCATAAATCTGAGCTCACCGTCTCACCTAAATAGCAAGATTATCGTCCGTCAAATTTCAAAAAATATGTGTCTGCTCAGTTTTACTGATAAAGAAATACACTTAAGTGACCAAGAGCAGTCAATTCAGATGGGATTTGAGGTCTCAAATCATTTTCTCCAATATTTAGGCAACAGAAAGAATCTTTTGGGGTTATTGGACCTAAATGAAAACCTTTTAACCAATGGTGATTCAAAAGGTGCATTCCTTACTAAGACTAGTGTGAAAATGCTAGTGAATTATTTCCATCACGTCCGGGTACAACCAGAATGCTAACATTCTGCCGCCTGCATACTGTAAATAAATACAGACCAAACAGCTTCCCACTGCTGCCATGAGCATGTACCCTCTCCAGACAAGTGGAGCATTAGCACCTGGTTGTCTCCTGGCTGCAGCTTTTTTCCTCCCTGAGTTCCTGGATGTACTTGTGGGACAGTCTAGAAAACTCAATGTTGTGATACATATAGATCAGGAAACTGTCTCTTGATGGAGTCTTGTGTCCATAATTCCAAGCATCCAGTCTAGCCAATTTCAACGGACAATGATGCAAATTTATTTTTTTCTTAACTGTATTAATGGGTTATTAATGTAAGCAAAATAAACCATGGCAGGATGAATAACGGCAACAATATTTCTTCAATCAAATAACTATCCTCTGTGTCTGGTTGTGGTTTCAAAGAAATCTGGATTAAATAACATGATTCACATATGAAAAGGCTGCTAAAAACTGGACTTTGGTATTACTCAGTCACACATAAAACAGCCACTTTTACACTACATTCCACATTTAGGAAAAGTGGAATTGTTTCCTTTGAGACAGGTATACTGGATACTTGACCTCTGAATCCTAAAACCAATTCATGGAACGAACAAAATTTAGAGGGACAAGAACTGGGCTGGGTCACCTCATGTTCTCAATATACCAGGGACTTACTCATTTCTGATCTGTCAAAGAGGCACTTTCTGCAATTCATTAAGCTTTCCAGTTTTCCTATTGATTATTTAAAATGCTCCCATCCTAATATGTGCTTCCCACGTTACTGGGTAAGGATTCAGGGAAGAACAGTTGAGGGGCAGGAAAGGTCTTGGTTTAGGCGAGCTGACACACAGCTCAAGGGAAGGAGTCTGGGTCTTGCAGACAGTGTTTGCTGTGGAAGTTTTACAATGTTACAAGCATTTGTCACGACCTTCCAGAAGATAACAGCAAGCTCTAGGAACTGTGATTTTCAAAGGGGATGTGGGAATGAGGGTTTTGATGGAAGCTTTCCAGAGCTGCAGCTGCCAAGCATGTGGGTTTTTCATTGGTTGTCACTTGATAGAGGTAGGGCGGAGGAAGAATTCTTTGAGGGCAAGTTCAGACAGTGAATAGTTCAAGGCTGCAGCCTGCCTAGAAACCACCAGCAATAAATGGACACACAAATCTTGAATGTTAAAAGACACAACTGGTTGTATTTTTCAAGGTTTTAAGGGGCTGAAATCATTCTATTACTGTACAATAAGCATGCAGAGCAAAATAAACAAAATAATGATTCCTAGCAATATATTTGAGGATGGTTTTTCTAATTCTGTTTTTTTGCCACCATTTCTCATCCTGGTACTGGTACAGTCAGGGAGACACAGTTTGGCCCTGCTACTTTGTGTGTGTGTGACTGGGCCTCAATTTCGTCTTCAACAGGAGAGTAATACCTACTTTGCAGGGTTGTTGTGGGAACAAATGAGACAGTGAATGTTAGGGGCAGCAGCAGATAGTAGCTGCTCAAAAAGTGGTAATTATATTATCATTATCATCATAATAAATGCTCCTTTGTTATAAATAACCACGCTACCATTTATGCAGCTGTTAGAGGTAAGTGGACCTACAGAGCAACAAAAGCTGTCTTCACCTGTATGCAAATCATTGATACTATTTTAAAGGATAGCCCTTTATGGTATTGAGTTTAGAGGGCTTTTAAATTTAAAGTTTATCAATATAGCTTTTATGTCATAAAAGTAAAGATTTTCAGGTTCTTTCAGAATGGCAGAAGACATAGTCTGTGAGAGCTTTACAATGTCATGGACTAGTTTCTGTGAAAGAGGAATACGGCTGGCTGCCTCCTCCCTGCCTCAGACAGACTCCACAATAATTCACTGATAACAAAAACCACCAGCTGCCATTCCTAATAAAACGTTCCATTGGCAGGGCACACTTTATGGCAAACTCTAAGTCACATGTCCTCTTCTTATTTCTGCTTCTTTTCTCTAAGGCCAGTTAAAATCTGCCTTTTGTAAATCTTTAGTGAGTAAATCAAAATAACCAATCTGGAATTTGACTGAGTATCAACCAAGAGGAGCTAAAATAGGATCAAGCTCAGGCATCCATCACTCTGCCTGCATGTGCATACCCATCAGCCATTCCCCACCAAACTTACATCATCTGTCCTTCAGGTATCATACTTTGTCTCTTCATGTTTTTTTGAGGAACATTAGCCCTGAGCTAACTATTGCCAGTCCTCCTCTTTTTTGCTGAGGAAGCCTGGCCCTGACCTAACATCCGTGCCCATCTTCCTCTACTTTATATGTGGGACGCCTACCACTGCCTGGCTTGCCAAGCGATGCCATGTCTGCACCCGGGATCCGAACCAGTGAACCCCGGGCTGCCAAGAAGCAGAATGTGCGAACTTAACCGCTGCGCTACTGGGCTGGCCCCTTCATGTTTTAACACCTATAGTCTTCCTCATATTTCATTATTTATTCCCCCAGGGCGGGGGTTAGCAAACTATGGCTGGTGGGCCAAAATCTCGACCAGAGGCTGTTTTTGTACAGTCCGTAAGAACAATTTTTACAGGGGCTGGCCCTGTGGCCGAGTGGTTAAGTTCGCATGCTCTGCTTTAGCGGCCTAGGGTTTCGCTGGTTTGGATCCTGGGCGTGGACATGGCACTGCTCGTCAGGCCATGCTGAGGTGGTGTCCCACATGCCACAACTAGAAGGACCCACAACTAAAATCTACCACTACGTACTGGGAAGATCTGGGGAGAAAAAGTAGGGGAAAAAAAAAAAAAGATCGGCAACAGTTGTTAGCTCAGGTGCCAATCCAAAAAAAAAAAAGAATAATTTTTATATTTCTAAATGGTTGGAAAAAAATCCAAATTAGAATAATTTTTCATGACGTGAAAAATATATAAAATTGAAATTTCAGTGACCATAAATAAAGTTTTATTGGAATACAGTCATGCTCACTTGCTCACATGTTGTCTGTGGCTGCTCTTTTTGTGTATGAGGAAGATTGGCCCTGAGCTAACATTTGCTGCCAATCTTCCTCTTTTTGCTTGAGGAAGACTGTCGCTGGGCTAACATCTGTGCCAATCTTCCTCTATTTTATGGGGGACGCCACCAGAGTGTGGTTTGACAAGGAGCGCTGGGTCCACGTCCAGGATCTGAGCCGGCAAAGCCTGGGCCACTGAGGCTGAACGCACGAAGTTAGCCACTACACCACTGGGCTGGCCCCTGTCTGTGGATGCTTTTGCGTTATAATGGTAGAGTTGAATAGTTGGTGCAGAGACCATGTGGCTAAAATATTTACTATCTGACCCTCTACAGGAGAAGTTTGTCAACACTGCCCTAGGGGGTCTTTCTCTTGGGAGAAAGTGAGGCAAATACACTGCCTGACCTCCCCATCTGGTCAGCCTTGGAAAGGAAATAGAGCCCAGCTTGACTTTTCAGTAGGGGTGGAATGGGACAGTAAAAAAACAGGAACTGACACAGGAGGCAGGAGCCGTGGGTCTCAGGTTTGTTCTTATGTTAGTTCTGGATTATGTACTTAACTTCTCTAGTCCTGTAACATGGCTTCCCCCTTGTTGGGCTCTCAGTTTCCTTTATGTTTGAAAAAAACAGTCAGTCCTTTAATCCCTTAGCGGACCATCATGATAACATGTGAAACTCTCCCGCCATCTCCTCTCTCACCCCACCTCCCAAATGAATCCAGGCTCAACAGAAGTAAGTGAAATAAGGATGTTGGAAGCCTTCCCACAGGACTGCAGGATAGAAGTTTAGAACCCATTTTTAAATCTCTGGAGATGGGCCCCCAGTGAGACCACATATCTACTACAATGAGTAATTCCCCCTGGTCTCCACTGGAGAATGGAGGCACTTAGGGCATATGAGACTGAATCACTTGTTTTCTGGAAATTTCCTATTATACATATGACTATTAACTACATAGTCTAAACATGCTGACGCCTGAGAAAATATCTTCTAAATTATAGCAGAAAAAAATCAGATCTAAAGCTGGACGAAGGGATCGAGGTGGGACAGGCAGAGATGCTTTTATATGCAGAAGAGAGCAGTGTGCAGAGATGTTCCTAGTCACACAGATATTACCAGTGGCAAATACATTTCTAATCAGGATTCATATCTCACGCATTTTATATTTTAATGTGAATCTACACATTCTCAATCCTAAACCAAATATAGGCTACATAATTCCACACACAGTAACTAATTTTACCATGATCTATTTTAAAAATAATTTATACCTTATTGGGTTATGAATTGACCAAAACTTTTAGCATTCCAGGTCCTTGCTGTAGGGCAGGAAAGCACTTGATTTCATTGCTGTGGATCCCCTCCTTTTGCTAACTATATAGCTGATCTGTGTTTGTGTGGTAAAGGAAAACCAGCAGTTACTGGTCTAATGTAGAAGGTTAAATTAGTTATGGGTACGATGATTACTCCTCATTTCAAGCAGTGAACAGAGCCTGGAGTCTTGGACTGCTTTTCGGTCACACTGCGTCACTAAGCAACTTTGGAACAGGTACTCCCAAAGGGAAAACAGGTTCTGAGAAAAGAGTGGCTGAGACACGCATGAATGAGAATGAGTAATAATTTTTGTAAGCAGAAAGGACAAATAACTACCCTATTACAAATATGATTAAAATCATATAAACTCACTAAAATTAGAGTTGGGAAAGCTCTTAGAGGACTTTGAGTCCAAGTTTCCTTCATGAAAAACCAACTTGCATGTCAGATAGCCATTGTCCAGCATCTGGCCGATCATTCACTTCTGGTGGCAGAGAGCTCTCATCCTCATCCACACCAGCTCATTCCATTTTGGTGCAACTCCAAAGACTATACAGTCAAAAAATGCCCAAGAAAGCAGAGAAATGACTATTGAGCTAGAAAATAGTAGTTCCAAATTCCAGCTTCAGCCTACACTAACTCTAGTTGTGCGACGCTGAGCAAGTCTGCAGTGCTCTCTGAGCCTCAGTTTCCTCCTCTGTAAAACAGGGTCTCTACGGTCCTTTCCAGAGCTGCATTTCTCTACTTATGTAATTTCCACTTCATGCTACTGAAAGGAAAATCAGTTGTGAGAAAGCTACAAAGAGCTGTGAAGGTTTTCTTCTTACAGTTCTTACTTACGCCACAGCTGGGCTGCCTCTGAATGTTCCACTTTCTAAACTTCATCCTAACACTTGGGTCTTTCCTCAGCTTTCCAGATTACCTACAGCTTGACTTTGCTTTGACTGTTGCTATCTCAGAGGTGATTGTGACTCAGAACCTGCCCTTTCAGTCAATAGACAGCCAAGGAGAAGCCATGAAATCCCTCTAAGTGGCCCAGTTTGGCTTGCAGAATTCTGAAGTTAAAAACCAACAAACATGAGAAATGTTTTACTGTTCTCATGCACTGAACTAAAAACCCTTGTTCTAGGGGCCGGTCCCGTGGCCGAGTGGTTAAGTTCGCACGCTCTGCATTGGCGGCTCGGATTTCACCAGTTCAGATGCTGGGTGTGGACCTACACACTGCTCATCAAACCATGCTGTGGCAGCGTCCCACACAGAAGAACTAGAGTGTACAACTAGGATATACAACTAGGTACTGGGGCTTTGGGGAGAAAAAAAAGGATGATTTGCAACAGATGTTAGCTCAGGGCCAATCTTCCTCTATCAAAAAAAACACAAAACACCCCTTGAAAAAAACCCCAAAAAACTCTTGTTCTATATTCTTTGGAATGCTAGTAAACTGCTCAATATTTCATTCTTTTTATGATGAGAACATATAGGCTGGAATAAACCTTGAGCTCAAGGAAAAGCTATACCTTTTATAAAAACTGCAATTAATGTATGTTTGGTATAATCTAAGTATAAATAATTATTTTTTAGAAGCAAAAATGCTATATATTTTAATGAGATAGCAATTTGGCAAAGGTTGCAAATGTAACAGTAAAATGAATGAGTATTTAGCATTTTATTTATGTAACCAAAGTGGATACAACTAAAAAGACTGAATGTGGGGCCGGCCTGGTGGCACAGTGGTTAAGTTTGCACATTCTGATTCTCAGTGGCCCGGGGTTCGCTGGTTCGGATCCCAGGTGCAGACATGGCACTGCTTGGCAAAATCCATGCTGTGGTTGGCGTCCCACATATAAAAGTAGAGGAAGACGGGCATGGATGTTAGCTCAGGGCCAGTCTTCCTCAGCAAAAAGAGGAGGATTGGCAGTAGTTAGCTCAGGGCTAATCTTCCTCAAAAAAAAAAAAAAAAAAAAGACTGAATGTGCTTAGGAAACCTTACTTTGTTAAACAATCATCATAACCAAAGTCTATAGTGTCATGTAACTAAAACAAAGTTTATTTTCTTCTGCAGGTAAATACATCTAGTTATTTTAGTAAGATATTTTAAAATAAACTTTAATATTTCAGTTATAAAAGTGAAAATAAACAAAATATATTTTTTTAGCCAATTAAGTCCCCCAATTTTTTTTTTAAACAAAACAAAGGGAATCTAGGTGCTCACATGGCTGCTACCAATTGAATGATGTGCTTGAAAAGCATCCCCAGGATGTAGGCACGCTATACTTCAGTAGAGAGTTGTATGTGAAGAGCTCACAGTAAGGAGTTCCGAGTCTTCCCATGGGACTTGACACACATCCAAACCCCTTCCTGTGGCCTGCGAGGCTGGCCCTGCTCCCTCCACAGTGTCTTCTCCTGCCACGTCTGCCCTCCACCTCCACGCTAGTTTCCCTTGCTCTTCCCGAGTGTCTTCACATATGCTTTTCCCTCTGTTGGCAGTGCTCTGCCTCTTCTTTGCTGCATGCCTAACTCTGAACTCTGTGCTGTAGAAAGCACGTCAACTGCTCAAATGTTTCCTACCTTCAGAGGTTTGGAGGTTCACTCAGGAGGCTAAACTAATTCACATAACATTCTCTATATTCTAAACAGCAATGCATGGGGAAAAAGTGTTGAGGCATACAACAGCAAGAATGCATTAAAGCTCGGCAAGTTGCAAGCAGGAGGATAGAGTGTGTGTGTGTTGTGGGGTGGGGAAGAGCTCTTCTAGGGTTTCCTGAGCAGGGCAGGTGTCACGATGCAGTCATGAATCTGTCTCCAAGCTACAAGGTGCAGTTTGCTCTTCTTTGTGACCCCAGGTCAAAGGGGGTGTAGGCTGGGTTTAGCCCACTGAAGAGTTTTGTTTGGCCCAAAGTTGAAGAAATTGTTTTTCAGATTCATTGATTCATCAAACATTTACTGAGCACTTACTATGTGTGAGGCACATTTCTAGATGCTAGGCATATGGCAGCGAACAAATACACAAAAACACACCAAGTCCCTCCTCTTTTGGAACTTACATTCTAATGCGGAAGACAGGTAATAAACAAGAAAAATATGTAGTATACTAGATCATGACGTGTGCTAATGAGAAAAATAAAGCCGAGAAGCAGAGGGGAAGGGCGTGTGTATGTGTGCGTATGTGGCTGCAAGTTTAGACAGTGTGGGCAAAGAAGGCCTCATGGAGAAGATGACATTTGAGCACAGGGTTGCAGGGGTGGAGGGGTCCTGGAAATACTGGGGAAAGAGCATATCAGGCAAGGGAGCAGCAAGGGCAAAGGTCACGAGGAGGAAATGAGCTGGTGCACTTGAGGAAAAGGCAGGAGGCCACTGTGGATGCAGAGAAGGGCTCAGGGAGCCTCGTGGGGTATCAGGAGGCCTTGGCTGTCACTCTAAGAGAGATGGGAAGCCTTTGAAGGGTTGTGAGCAGAGAGCAACAAGATCTGACACACGCTTTAGTAAACCCCTCGAACTGCAGGAGAGGAAGCACG
Organism: Equus caballus; assembly: GCF_041296265.1. Taxonomy (NCBI): domain Eukaryota; kingdom Metazoa; phylum Chordata; class Mammalia; order Perissodactyla; family Equidae; genus Equus; species Equus caballus. The sequence goes on from NC_091702.1 coordinate 65,412,953, forward strand.
GAAGGGAGACCAGTTGGAGGCTCCTGCAACAGCCCCAGGGAGGGACGGGGGCGGTTTGGGCTACAGTAGTGCTACACAGATCCATTAGAAGTGGTCAGATCCTGAATTTATTTTGAGGGTAGAGCCAACAGGATTTCCTGGTGGATTAGATGTGGATTTTGAAAGGAAGAGAATAGTCAAGGACAATCCCAAGGTTTCTGGCTTGAGCAAGTGGAAGAAAGGAGTTGCCAACTTTTAAAATCAGGAGATTTAATTGAAGAATCCAGACTTCCAGCTTCTCTCAAAACACTAGATCTAGTCAACTGTATATCTGCACTGTTCACATGACAAAAATCAGCTGGAGCTGAGAAGCAGCTGCCCCGTGGAGACAGGACACTGGTCCCGTGGTCTCAACAGGTGCCGCTCCCTGCAGTCTTACACCCGGCCTTCTGGTAGTAAATAGCTGTTCATACCTGCCTGACCTCTGCAGGCAGCTTGAGTTGGGCCCTTCCTAACCAAAGTCCTCTCATGAACTCAATGTCATAAAATACAACATAAACTTGCCCACAATTTTGACTAAAGAGAGGGAAGTTTTGATAAAGTATTTATTTAAAACAAGGTACAGAAAGAGCATCATTATTCTAGTTTTCACCTCATAGTGATCTGACAGCAACCTAGGACAAAGGTCCATCCTCTGTATCTCTTCTCAGGGAAAAGAGAAGCTCCCTGAAGAAACCCCTCTTCCACATATTCCGACTGCATCAAGTCCAAATCCTGCTCACTTCACAGTCTGTCCCCAGCGCCCGGCAGTGAGGTATGGTGCTGGTCCACAGTGGGTCCAGTGCCACATCTCACTCTACCTGTGATTTCTAGACAAGGGTGCTCTGATGCCCAGATTGGTACCGAGGGATCTTGGCTCCAGGCTGGTGCTATCACCAAAAAGCCTGGTGACTGGCAAATTACTCATCTTCTCTGGGCTTCTGTTCTTCATCAATGAAGAATGGAGATGGACTACAGAAGAGCTTCTCAAACTCTAATGTGTGTACAAATCCCCATTATATTACTGATCCTCATTTTAGTAGAGTGTTAAAATATCCCGAAGGGGGACAAATATTAATCCATCCATTGAATTTCTTTTGCTTTTTTTTAATATTCCGATTTGCACATGTAAAATACGCTCACTTATGAAAGTCTAAACTCCTATGGTGACTGCGACAAGTCCAAGTCAATTCCTAAAACAAGCAATGGTAAAAAGACTGAATGATGTACCACGTATAGCCTGACAAAAAGTGAATAAAGAGTGAAGCGCCTGATAACAACGTCTCTGTGGAAGATGTGATATGTTTCTCTTCAGCAAATAAAAATAAGGGGAACCCAAATGTCTTGTTTTGTCTTGTCCATCAGGAAGCTCCGAGCTAAACGCAATGTTCACAACAACACAACTACTTTACCTCAGGGATGTGAGTCCAACGTTTTCCCCCTTTCTTCATATTTACCCTAACAGTTGTGATTTTCTTTTTAACTGCCGAGTTGTAGGCACATTTTGATGCTAGGCAACATCAAATCTTTTCTGAAAGGGGTGGGGCAGGAGGGAAGCACTGGAAGGAAAGGGCAGGAAAAGGAAAGTGACTTAAAAAAAACATCTTTCCAACTTGATATTAGGAAAGTCAGTACATATGGTCTGTGAAAGAGATTAAATAAATATAAATCTTATCACCCTGCCTCACCCCCAAAGCAGCTTGGTCTCTTTAAAAAGTGCCTTTAGACGGACAAAAGCAGCCATGAACAGTATGGGCTGTAAACAAGCCTACTAGGAAAATGCTTCCATGCAGCTTCTCTCTTATCTCATTATGGTTATTTAGAGACAAATGATAAATCCATGACCTGGATTAACTCCCTGTAATAAATAAAGATCACTTTTGATATCAAGAAGAATTTAAAGAAAAAAGTGTGTTAATTCGTACCACAAAAACTATGGGTAAAGTCAGCATCCAGACAGGTAGCTGGGGGTAACAAGTCCAAAGTACACTCTGCAAACCTATGTTCGGCCAGCACCGGACAAGCGCGATGAAGGCCAGGATGTCAGGTCTCCTCTGCTGCCCTAGGAACCCTGGCTTGGGAGTCAGGACACCTAGCTTGTCTACCAACTCCTTTCCTGACCTTGGGCAAGTCCTGCAACCACCCGGCTCTCATGTGTGAAATGGAGAGAACGTGGGGAGCACAGAGGCAGAGATTCTCCTCCCGGTGCTCTGCTTCCCCAGTTCTGCCCTCTGTTTAACCGATCGGAGCCCGCACATGTGCATGCTGGAGGCTGGAGGGCTATTCTCTGGTAGGCCCCATGTGCTTCTTCTAACTGTTTAAAGATTTGTGTTTGTTCCCAAACCTGTCTATGCTTGATGGACTTTTTATTACAATTACATAATTTAATCAAATATTATGTGAACCGATGAAATATAACAGTACAAGGCAGGAGTTGTTTTCTATGCAAAGTACACTGAATAGTTTGAGAAGACCTGACAAAGGCAGATCACTGAAAATGGCTATTGAGACAGATGTAGGACAGACAGTTCTAAAAGAACGGAAAACAAACTGTAAAAATCTAGAAGGATTCCATCTAAAGTCCTGTTCTACTTTAACAAAATTGAAAAGGGAAACCATAGCAAATGCAACCATTAAGGTATAATTAATGCAAGAAAAATGTTAGGAAATTATAATCAGCAGGCCTATAATCAGAGACCAGGCCTTGGCCCTACATCAAGGCTTCCATGGCAATGGGAAAGGGAACAAGGACAAGGGTGAAATGTTGCAGAGGCCCCAGGTTCTTACTTAAACCACATGAAATAGGCAACGATGACACTGAAACAGCTTTCTGGGAAGTGGCTAAGGAGGGAGAGGGAGAGTGGAGGATGGAGTTAGGTAGTGCGAGGGAGGAGCAGACGGACACACAGACACTACTTTTGACAGTTTGATGTGTCCTTGACAGTCCATCAGCTGGAGGCGGAATAAATCTACTTCTGCATAGGATCAGAGGTTGGTCTCTAGTTCCCAAGAAGTAAAGACTTCTTTAATTACTAGAGTCAGTAGTTAAACTCTCCCCCTGCCTCCTCAGTTTTTTAAATATATATTTGATAAATTACTTAATGAGTAACAAAATACATTGAATTTACCTGAGCAATGGGCACTGAGAACGAGAACACAGGATGCTTTGGTTTTGTGATAGTAAGACATGCAGAGTGTGAGCAATCTAGGTAGAAATAATAGTTTTCAACGGCAAGACCAGGCCTGTAATTTTCTGCAGCAAACCATGACATCATGGTTTATATGAGGCCGACTCCATAAATCAAGCTTTCCCTAATTAGAGAGTCTTCTGCCCATCTACATTATTAGAGCAAATAATTAAAACTGCCTAGGCAATAATACGAGCCAGATCTGTTTACAAAAATGTTCTTTTTTTCCTCAAACTCTTTTAGTCTCACTACCACTTAGAGATCTTTCGCATTTAGTAAATTATAGACTTAGAGCATTTCTTTTAGTCTGACTTCACTTTTAAGGAATTCTTCAATTAACTTTACGTTGCTTTAAGCTGTTCATCCAACGAGAAAGCAATCTGTGGTTTCTGACTCCTTTGCATGCCAATGGCTGCCATCCATGTTTGACTGTCAGACACACTGTCTCTGGAGAGCCAGGCTGTTTGCATAAAACCAGTCAGTTGTCATAGCATTCTGACAAGCACTACAGAAAAACAAGGAACAATACTCCGTGGTGGCTAAACTGGGAGAGTTCCCACTGCAAGGGTGACTGCACTGGGGACACACATGACACCCACACCCAATCACCTGGCCTGAGCCAGAAGGTAACACATACTCTACTTTCATCTGTGACCTTTCCACTTTCAGGCGCCATCTCCTCTCCGCCAATTCCTCTCTTTTCTCCTCCTCTCTTTTTCCAAAATGGCTAAAACACCTGAAACTCATGGAAAGGTGTAGCTACTCTAACAACAGGCAAAAATCCCAGCAAAATCTAGGAAGCAAGAGACTGCACTGCCTTTGCAATGGTTACAGTGCCTCTAGTCAGATCTTCCCCCAAATACAGTGTAATAAAAAGCATGAGGTCAGAGGTGGGACCTCAGTCCAAAACTTTGAATTTTCTCTGACTCTGGTATATGGTAGAGCACCTTAACTCTCTTTGCCTCTTAAGGCTCACTCACTGATCTTTCTAAAGAAGTACAAATAACTGGGCAGTGGAAAATAACCATAGAAACAAATGATGGAAACAAATGATGATCACTGAAGAAAAAGATTCTTAGGTTTTCTACCTATTACAGCAGAGTCAAGCAAAATGGAATCTCTCTCACTTTCCTTTCCCCTGTGCTTGGCCAGTTTCTGAATGTCTCTCACCTCTGCCTGTCCTATGGAAGCACCTGTGAAGCCAACAGAATAATAAACAGTGATGTTTTGAAGGCCTCTTGAATACTCAAGCCCAATATAAGATGCACATGTGATTTTTCAAAAATCTTGCCAATGCTGTTCAGTAATGGGATGTGCAGTTGTTGAAAGTGCAGACCTTTCCAAAGCAAGGGAATGACCACTCTGGCAGAGCCACACCACAACAAGTATGCAGGCAGAGCCACAGAAACTAGAATGAATGCACAGGCCAGGTGAAGCGAAGGACTGAGAGTGGACTTGGCACTGGTTCAACATGGGCTGGCAATGGAGGGAGGACCAATGGAAGGCCTGCTCTTTTCTTTAGAACACAGCTGTGCCCTGACTCCCCTCCTAATGTTATTGCTACTGCGCCTGAATCAAAAGACCTGTAGGATTCCTGGGAGACCCAAAGTTATTCTAATACCATTCTTTTTTCCTCTTTTCTTTTGTTTAATTGTTTGGTTTCCAAGCTACAGCAAATGCTTTGTGGAACAAGGACATGAGTATAACCATGTCTGTGTCATGCCTTTTCCCTCTCCCCTCCCTCTGTGGTTCTCCCTCCCCTTACTCTTCTCTCCCCGCTCCCTCTCTCATTCTTTCTCTGTCTCTCAGACAGACAGACACACAGACACACAGACACAGACACACACACACACACACACACACAGACCTAGCGTCCAAGTTATTCCATCTTCTCCATTAAAAAGATCAGAGTTCTGGCATAGTGGTTAAGTCTGGCATACAACTTAACCCATGGCATATTGGTTAAGTTTGGCATGTTCTGCTTCAGCAGCCCCGGTTCACAGGTTTGGATCCTGGGCACCGACCTACACCACTCGTCAGCCATGCTGTGGTGGTGACCAGATATAAAGTGGAGGAAAATTGACAGAGATGTTAGCTCAGGGCTAATCTTCCTCAGGAAAAAAAAAAAAATCAGAGTTTTATAAAGTATCAAATATTCTTTCTTTAACCTGCAAATCATTGTTTCTATTGAATTATCTTTATGTCTATTCTGAGATTTTAAAAATATGAGCAACCAATACAAAATTCACCGATTTGTTCAAAGCATTGTTTTATGGATGTATGGTACTTTTCTAAAATGGCCTCAAGATGCAGATCTTGCTTCCACTTCAAGAGCTCAAGATAGCTCCTGGCTTGCCTCTTTGTTCTTTCTGACACTTAGATTCTCTGAAAAAACCAAAATGTTATAGGAATGTTCTCTCCAATGAGGCAATTCTGAAATTCTGGGAAAGGTTCCTTCTCTCTTGAAGCTTCCTGCCTAATCCTATGCACCTTTAGCGTATTTCTTTCTTTCTTTCTTTTTTTTTTTGAGGAAGATTAGCCCTGAGCTAACTACTGCCAATCCTCCTCTTTTTGCTGAGGAAGACCGGCCCTGAGTTAACATCCATGCCCATCTTCCTCCACTTTATACATGGGACACCTACCACAGCATGGCTTTTGCCAAGCAGTGCCATGTCTGCACCTAGAATCCGAACCAGGGAACCCCGGGGGGGGGGGGGGGGGGGGGGCCGCGGGCACGGAGAAGCGGAATGTGCAACTTAACTGCTGTGCCACCGGGCCCCACCTTTACCGTATTTCTTGGAGTAAAGGTGGTAAAGATGCCTAATTTGGAAGGAAACAGTGAACCAAGAGGATCTAGTTGAGGGCACAAAAGCTGAAGTCTCATTTCTTAGCAACTCCAAGAAGAAAGAGCTTGGTGTATAGAAGGAGAGCTCTAGAGTGTGTCACTGGAAACTGAAGGACTTCTAACAGCTACATTTGATGCCTAGAAAAGCAGTAACATAGGGATGTGTGTTCTCCAGTTTTCTAGGTGAGAACAGTGGGCTTGGGAATTTAGCATTGGGATTTAAAGTCTAGGCAATTCACAAGTCTTGAAAGTAGAGCACAATGACACAAAGAAAACTTAAAATTACATATTAGTTTCTAATAAAAAGCTCTTAGAAAGTAAATAGCAACCTGTATTCTGGCTGGGTAAATTTTAAATTAACTCATCAAAAACAAATACTTTTAAAACACTTTAAGAATATTTGAAAAGATGTTATCTGTTATTATCTATTTTTAACCTGCTGTTCCTTTTGATGAGAACAGGGTGAGAGACCACCTTCCTGCCTGTTTATGTTTTCATGTCTTTTGGGCCTTGGCAAAAGATACCTGCAGCCTTCAAGAAAGAATAGCCAAAGCAAAGTGGGGTCTCACATACTCTGTCTCAGGCCTTAATACCCAGAGCTTAATGAATCGATTCTGCTTCTGCGCTGATGGCATCTATCTTCTTTTGGAAGTTCAGTGACTAAAGAGGGAATATTTTGGCTTTCCACTGCAAACCTGTACAGATTTAACTTACAGCTTCCGGCTACAAACTTGTCTTCTAGTAAGAAACCACAGTGGTAGACCATAAGTGAGATGACCCAGCTTTTAGAAAATGTGCTAATGATTTATTTGCAGAATAGCAAAGTAAATTGCAAAGAATTATCTGAAATACAAAGAGGGTGTGGAAGCAATAAAATAAATGAAGATACAAGACTTTTAAAAGGTTGCATGGAGAAATGAAGACATTAAATGCCACATAATTTTAGAAAATAAAATTACAAGGTACGTGGTATGCTGGCAAAATTCTGAATTATAGTAAGGTTTTCTAGAGAATAAGAAAACTTGTGTGGCTACTACCCAGGGTAATTACTGGATTGGAGAGATCACTCAGAAAATAAAAGTGCAGATAACATCTAGAGGTTTCAAGCTGTTTCCTTGTACCACACTCCCTCTACTTTCAATCTCATACTAGCTACTTCCCCTAAGTGAAAAAAAGAAACACTGTAGTTTTCTGGAATTCTCTTCTATAAATTCCAAGTAAAAAAAAAATGTCAAATGAAAATAAGCTATGAAGTTAGATGACAATATGACGAACACTTCTCTTACTCTTTAATGTTGTGATAACAGCTTGAAAGAAAGATTATACTCCTAGAATCCTAAAATTTATATGGAACAAGAAAAGACCTCGAGCAGCCAAAGAAATCCTGAGGAAAAAAACAAAGCTGTAGGTATCACACTCCCTGATTTCAAAATACAGTGCAAAGCAATAGTAATCAAAACAGCATGGTACTGGCACAAAAACAGATACACAGATCAATGGAACAGAATCGAGAGCCCAGAAATAAACCCATGCATCTATGGAGAGCTAATTTTTTACAAGGGAGCCAAGAACATACAATGAAGAAAAGTGTTGCGAAAACTGGACAGCCACATGCAAAAGAATAAATGTAGACCATTATATTATACCATACACAAAACTTAACTCAAAATGGATTAAAAACTTGAAGGTGAGACCTGAAACCATGAAACTTCTAGAAGAAAACACAGGCATAATGCTCTTTGACACTGGCCTTAGCAGCATATTTTCAAGTACCATGTCTGACCAGGCAAGGAAAACAATAGAAAAAATAAACAAATGGGACTACATTAAACTAAAAAGCTTCTGCAAAGCAAAGGAAAACATCAACAAAATGAAAAGACAACCTAACAACTGGGAGAAGATATTTGCAAACCATATATCAGATAAGGGGTTAATCTCCAAAATATACAAAGAACTCATACATCTCAAAAAGAAAAAAACTAACTACCCAATTAAAAAGCGGGCAAAAGATCTGAACAGACATTTCTCCAAAGAAGATATACAGATGGCCAATAGGCATATGAAAAGATGTTCAACATCACTAATTATCACGGAAATGCAAATCAAAACTACAATGAGATATCACCTCACGCCCGTCAGAATGGTTATAATTAACAAGACAGGAAATAACAAATGTTGGAGAGGATGTGGAGAAGAGGGAAGCCTCACACACTGCTGGTGGGAGCGCAAACTGGTGCAGCCACTATGGAAAACAATATGGAGATTCCTCAGAAAATTAAGACTAGAACTACCATATGATCCAGCTATTTCCACTGCTGGGTATTTATCCAAAGAACATGAAAACACAAATGTGTAAAGATACAAGCACCCCTATGTTCACTGTGGCATTATTCACAATAGTCAAGAACTGGAAGCAACCCAGGTGCCATCAAGGGATGAATGGATGAAGAAGATGCGGTATATATACACAATGGAATATTACTCAGCCATAAAAAGAGGATGAAATGTTGCCATTTGTGACAACATGGATGGACCCTGAGAGTATTATGCTAAGCAAAATAAGTCAGAAGGAGAAAGTCAAATACTATATGGTCTCACTCATAAATAGAAGATAATGACAACAACAAACAATCACATAGAGACAGAGATTGGATTGGTGGTTATCAGGCAAGAAGGTGGGGAGGGCAGAAGGGGCACATGTGTAAGGTGATGGATTGTAATTAGCCTTTGGGTGGTGAACATGATGTAATCTACACAGAAATGGAAATATAATGATGTATACCCAAAATTTATATAATGTTATAAACCAATGTTACTAAAAAAAAGTGTATCAAGCTAAAAAAAAAACAGGAAAGGAAAAAAATGTGTAATAAGCTAAAGTTAGACAAATCTAGATGTCATTCTCAATTGTTAATTCAAGCAGGGGGCTTATCTAGCTTTTTGTCTAATTGAATAAAGAGATTTGATCCCTTAAAAAATAAGATTTCACTCCTATAGAACGTGAATCACACTCTTACACAAACACACATCAGCTTACATTTATACCATTTAAAAAGAGAAGACTTTTAAATAGAAAAGAAATGGAAAGATAGTCAATAGCTATACTCAAGAAGTCTAGAAATAATTTTAGAGAAGAAAGGGATCTGTTACTGTCGTTAGGAAGACCAAAACACCACAATCTAACTTTAAATGGCAGATAATCCAAGGATTCCAAGTTTCTTCATTGACTGACACTTTGAAAAAGATCTCAGTATAAATTATGCTGGTAATACGAAATACAGAGGACTTTCATGTTTTGGTTACTATGGTGCTTCCTCTCCCTCTCATTTGGTAAGGTGGGTGCCAGGCGATCTGAGCGCATGAAAAGGATAGAGGAGGGTTAAAGAGGATAGATAGGTGCTGAAGGGATGTGATGAGCTGACTGACACTCACCAGTAACGAGACAGGTAACTGCAGTCCAGGAACGATTAACGTGGTCACTGGGAGGTGCTACCCAAAAACCTTGCGTGGTTTTACTAAGCTCCAGGCCACACAAGAACCTCAGAAACCTTTGTTGATGTAACACGCTAGTTCTTTCAGTTCTGTATGATGTACAGACTGGGTTGGACTTCTTTCCAGAACTCAACTCATTTTCAGCTTAATTGGTAATCAGATAGAGCCACATAATTTAACAATATTGTGTGAGTACTGATTTTTAACGATAGGCATTTTTAGAGCCACATAATTTAACAATATTGTGTGAGTACTGATTTTTAACGATAGGCATTTTTAGGACACATCAATTTGACAAAAGGCTCAAAATGAGCCTGCTATAGAAGTTTTTCTAAGAATTCCGGGGCATATAGATACATGTGTGTGCATAATACGTAACATCACAAACTGTGATTTTATATATATTTGTTCACACAAAAACCGTGAATTCTAAAAACTGGTAAAAATCTATTTAAAGGTCTCCATTACAGCTCAAAATGAAACCAAATCTCAGGCAAATATAAAAAGTTTCATAAGGAAGCTGTGGACTGTAATTAGATGGAAATGTTCTGATTGATATTTTAGACACAACTAATTCTCACTTGGTCATTGGATCACAAAGACTGAGGTGTTATAAAATCTGAATCTGTTCCTAGAAGCACTGTTAAGAAAAGGGATAAAGCAGACATCTGCTTCATAAATTTATAGCAACATTTCACATATCTAAAATGTTAGAACAACTCAAGAGATTCAAGAAATAAGCAAAAGGATAAAAAGGACTCTTGAGCAGCCCAAATCTAGAAATTTCACAGACTTTACAAATTAAATAGAGTCCCAGTGTGCTCCTATTTTATATGCATGTTCCTCGGACTGGTTATTTTAGCTTCTTCCTCCCAAAGAGCAGAAGCATACATTAGGAAGGGAGCTTTAGCGAGGTGCATTCACAGGAGTCTGCTGGTCTTCACGCCAGCAAATCAGAAAAGCTGGAAAAAGCTGACCCCAGACCCCCAAAGCACAGCCTTTGGAAGCTGTCTAGTACAGTGGTAAACAGACTTGAGTATCCAAAAGGGCCTGAGAGGATCATCACACACAGGAGGCGCCAAATAAACATCTGCTGAAATGAAGTGAACTGAATGATGACCTTGGGTCCCCGAAAAAAGTTTAAATTATGGTCAGCATATGTTCTTTTAAGGCAAATAAATGGAAATATTTTAGAAAAATTTTCATCTAAACGAGTTAAAATAAGTTTTAAGTTTTGGAGCTTATGGTGGTGCTGGGGGAAGGGCCTCCAAGTATTGAGAAAATTTTATTATTGAAAATCACCATTCAAAGATTCTAGAGAATGGAGGTTTCCCTATAGTACAAATATCTTCATATCTTATTTTTCTCAGCGTAATCTTTAAACTTTTAAACTCAACTTACGGTGAAAATACGATAGAAACAATAGCAATTTGTCAACTATATAGAGTAAATAAAAAAAGTTTCTCCAGAGGCCCGCCCAGTGGCGCAGCAGTTAAATTCGCACGCTCCTCTTTGGCGGCCTGGGGTTCGCCAGTTCGGTTCCCGAGTGCGGACATGGCACCCCTTGGCAAGCCATGCTGTGGGGGGCAGCCCACATATAAAGTAGAGGAAGACAGGCACGGATGTGAGCTCAGGGCCAGCCTTCCTCAGCAAAAAGAGGAGGATTGGCAGCAGTTAGCTCAGGGCTAATCTTTCTCAAAAAAAAAAAAGTTTTTCCAATACAGACTTTAATTCTACCAACTATAGGACATATCTCCTCAAGCAATCATTTTTCATTTGTTACAGAATCACAATGAAAATAATGTGTATTTAATTACATAATACAACATAATTGAATCAATTTGCTTTAAATATTAATATATTTTATCATATTAGTATAAGCTAAAGTTTTAAGATACATGAGGACTACACAATAGCTCTGTATAGACAAAAAACAACCAAGACAGTTAATAATCATACACACACACACACACCCCCCTTTCCTTCCTTTCTACCTCCCTCCATCAATCTTATCAGGGGTTGGGGATAGCACAGAGGAAGAAGAGAACAGAAAGATTAAGAACTCTTAATTTCACAAAGTGTAGAAAGAGGAAATGGAAATAGAATTAAAAATAATACAATGAGTGAATTATAAGCTTCTAAAGGTGTCATTACTCTCCTTAGTTTTCTCTAAACTGTATTCCCAATTAAATTCATTCAGCAAAGCCAAACTTATTTCTTTGTATAGGACATTTTAGAGCTTTTACCATGTTTATCTTATTTACACTGTGACTATTCAAGAGTACTGATCGCTATTTTTCTTAAATTGGCTTTTGGTAGTGCATCCCACAGGACTGGACTTCCACAGAGCAAACTTCGGGAAACATTGATAGACATCACAGCAGGGTTTTCAAAGGCTGTATATTTCACTTTTATCCTTCTTGTTCTGGGGATTGAGTTGTAGAACACGTGGAAAACCTATGACTTCGGTTTTACAACTCACGAATGGTCATGATTCATATTATTTGTGTTGAGTCACAACCCAGGATGCCCACAAACTAGGTTTTTAACACACATTTATTGAAACAGACAGTACTGAAAAAGTGTCACATTAGCCCTCATATTGGTGATTCCTGATCACCAATGGTAGTGTTTTCCATAAAACAGACACAATGGCAGAAAGTGCAAAGTGGACTTTAAGATCAAAACAGAGAACAAGATCAGACAAGGTTACAAATCAAACCTGAAGCTGGGTGGGAGGTTGTTGATATATTAAAAAGATGAGTACAGGCGGCACTTCCTAATCTGACCAAGGTGATCAGTGTGATACATGTGGAGGAAAAGAAATATGTTCAAAATATCAGATAGTGACTGGCTTGAGGTGTTAGGGCTCTCACAGATTAAGAGAAAGCAAACTGGGTTACAAAACCTTGTCAGTTTATCTAGCATGATCAAAGGGAGATATGGTCTGGATTTTAGATAGAAACCTTAGAAGTGGTGAATAAAGAGAATTATCAGTCTGTTTCAATTTATTTCCTCTATTCCCCCTGTCAGGTTCAAATAGTTTCTGAGTTGTAATTAGTTATCTTATGTAAATCTAATCAATGACAAGGAGGGACTAAGGGATACAAGCAACTCCAGCTCGCAAATCAAATAAAAGATGTCATCTACTGCAAATTCATGGGGCACCCTGGTAGAAAGGTATTCTGTTTTTTGTGAATTTGGTTAGCATGAGACAGATTTTTTTAAAAAACTATTTTTGAGCACCTACTTTTGGGATATATATGTGTGTGTATGTATATCTACCATCTCATCATTCCTCATAACTCTCACACGTGGTTGAGGTTATTTGACAGTTGATGGCGCCTCCCTCATCTAGCAGATATTCAGTGAGTGCCTACTGTGCAGCAGGCAGTATGGCAAGTGCGACAGGTACTAAAATGAGCAAAAGCAGACACAGTCCCCAACTTCCTGGGGTTTCAGCTTAGTGGAGGGAAACAGAGGAGGTCACTGAGGCACCGAGAATTTAAGAGCCAGTTTCTCTTCTGTGATCTCAGTCACAGCTGTGGCAACTTTTACTTCAATAATCTCAGCATTCAGTTTCAAGGACCATCAGCATTCTAGCAGCAATGAATTTGTGATTGAGAATATTTTTAAAAATATTGTTCAACTGTTTAGAAGGAGCTTATTTTAGAAAAGAAACAAAAAGAATATGGCCATTCCATTTTCTATTAAATTTAATTTCAAACATTCTCTGTCTACTTCATCTAAGAGAACTAATTGGCCTTGAAATGAGACTGCTGTCAGAATATGCTTAGTGCATCCAGAAATGAATCTATCACTGGTGACTTGGTCTTGATGTCAACTCATTTTATAATTGAGGAAACCACATCTGCCTTTTCCAGTGGCAGTTTAGCTGAGCCGAAACTTAACTGAGTGTATGGAAATACAGTAGTCCCCCTTATCCACGGGGGTACTTTCAAGACCCCCAGTGGATGCCTGAAACCTCAGATAGTACTGAATCCTATATATGCTATGTTTTTCCTATACATACAGACCCGTGATAAAGTTTAATTTATAAATTAGGCACAGTAAGAGATTAACAAGAATAACAAATAATAAAATAGAACAATTATAACAATATACTGCAATAAAGTTACTGTAGATCTTAGCACCTCAGCATAAGAATTTTTTCTTTCCTTATTAAGTTGAGAACTTACACTTTTTCACTAGAAGGAAGCACTTTACGGCTTCTCTTTGGAGTACCCAAATTGCCAGTATCAGTAGTCTTGCGCTTTGGGGCCATTCTTAAAGACAATAAGGGTGAATTGAACACAAGCACTGCAATACTGCGACAGTTGATTTAAAAACCAAGAGGCCACAAGTTGACTGATAGGCAGGAGGCGTCTACAGCATGGGTCTGCTGCACAAAGGGATGAGTCATGTCCGGGGCAGGACTGAGCAGAAGGGTGTGAGATTTCATCATACTACTTAGAAAGGCAGGCAATTTAAAACTTATGAATTGTTTAGTTCTGGAATTTTCCATTTAATATTTTTGAACCCCTCTTGACCATGAGTAACTGAAACCACAGAAAGCAGAACCATAGATAAGGAGCAACTATTGCAATTTGGCCTGGGGTGGGGGAATCTGAATTCCTTCTTAAGTATTGGAATGTCTTGCAGTCTTCAAGGTATTATCATAGAGGATTCTTATTCCTGGATGCTCCAACCCTTTACTAAGTGACATGGATTCTTCAAAAGGCTCCTGATTTTCTCCCAAGTTCTAAAAATACTATACTAGAATGCTGGAGTTTTCTATGGATGACCAATCTTGGGAAATAAAATATTTTGCTTGGTTTTGGGCTTTTAATGACATTAATGAGAAAACTAGAGAAAGAAAAAGGGAAAAAAGAATAAATACAACTCATATCTAGTAGACATTATGAATGGCCGACAAGATAGTAATTCTACCGATCACCTTTCTAGAGTAAAGGTATAGAAAGACCACAAAGAATTTTTAAATATTTTATCCTTTTGGAATATAAAGAGACGAAAATGTTAAAAAATCCAACTCATAGAATCAACCCACATTTTATTATTTTTTTTTAATTGTTTTTTGAATACTTTGAGTTAAGGATACTATTCATGCCTGATCCCCACCTATCACCCCACAAAGGTTTTCAAAAGAAATTCAATTTAGGTATATGATTATTGACATGAGAATTATCAGAATCTCAATATAAGAAAGCATCCATACAATATCATACGTTGCCAAACAAAAGGTAACTGTGACTAAAATGGGAAGTTCTCCATTTTTAAAAGTCTCTAATATTAAAATATTAAAACTCTCACCTAAAAAGTCTAATATGAATATATATATATTCATCCATTCACCCACTCATCCATCTATTCATTCAACCAAAAGCACAGTGCTTTGCAGAGTGAAAATGGTCCCCACCCTATGTGCTCTGTGGGGTGGGGTCTATATCTGAGTAGAGACGGGGTAGCCTTCTGATCTAGAAAGAACTCTGCTTCAACCACTAAACTTTTTAATAGAATATCAATGTCATTCTATCACTGCTTCATCCAATAACCAAGGATTGTGACTCTTTTCCCTTTCAGCAACAATAAATGCCCATGTTCCATGGCCTCAACAGGATTTTTAACTACTTATAATCAGGTATTTAGTTTACAGAATTAGAACTGGGGAGAGGGAAGAGTTATTAGAGTAGAAGACTTGAAGGAATGTGGTATCCACCTGGTACTCTGGGTATTTTAAGTGCTATCTTTTTATTAAGTTAATCTCTAGAAGAGAACATATCATAAAATTCCCAGTCAAGAAACACTGGGAAAGGCGTGATGTTGGGAGTAGGGTTTTTAGGTTCTGGTTGCTTGTCACTCAATAGATCAATATGTTCCTAGTTCTACAGAAAGAGAAACATTCCCCACAGGGAAAAAGAATTGCTAGGATTCATGACTCACCTACTGCTGCAGAAAGTGTACAAAATACAGACATCCCTCCTACTAATGAAAAGACGCAGAACATCAGGGAGAAGCCATCTGATGCTATGATATGCCCCTTTGTCCCTCTCATTATGCTCACTCTCAGAGGCTTTGATCTTCTCTTGTTATAGACCATAAGCCCTGGTACAATCCCTGTGCCACAGAATCCTGGTTTTGTACTTCCAAATCGTGTATTTTGTTCCTTGTAATTAATAACTGTGTTTTAAAATGAACAACTATCTAAAGGCTTAAAACTATGATTCAAAAGAAAAGCTCTCTGATAATACAGAATGCCTTTCCTAAGACGTAGAGCAACATTTTGAGGAATGCCAGATTTTCATCAAACACAACTGCAAAGCCACTGTTCTAAGCTTGGCTAGAATCTCTGAAGTAAGCTCAATTCTTTCTAAATACAATTAAATATAATAACTCTTCCACTTCCTGAAGTTCTAAAGGGCAAAACTGATGGACATAGCTAGGAAGTGGAGGTTTCTGTCAATTGTGTGTTTTGATAAATAAATACATTTAGTTACGTGCCTTCTCCTCTTTGTTTCCCAGCCCTTTGCTCTCTCTCTTTTTTTTTTTTTTTTTGCTTTCGAGACAGGGGCCACTGTTGTTGGAAAATACAGATTAAGAAATCACAAAAATGAGAGTTTACCTCATTTAATGAAAATAGTAATACTTTACCCAATGAAAAATTCCATCAATACAATGTTCCTCCAATCAGATGACTTACCTAAAAACAAGAGAGACAAAAGAAAGTGAGAATTTGGTATTGTACTCAAGTCTCGATATACTAGATTCCAAAAGACATGGCAGGTGTCTTAACAACTAATGGACTATCCCAGACAAACAGGAAGGACACCAGGTCAGGAAGCACCAATTCCTTTAGAAATGGTAATTAATGTTAGACAGGAAATGGCAAACAGAGAGCAGAACCAATGGGGAAAGGAAGAATTTTTACTTTCAAATCACCTGACTCTCATCCACATTTAAGAAGCTAGTTTTGAAAATGCAGATACATATGCATATAAAGGCCATATAAACTGCATATAAACTGTGGCAGTATATGCATGCCACTTTCTCTCCCAAGACCTCTGGTTACTGCCTTAGAGGGAGACTGTCAAAGCTGCAAACTTACAAATATCTTCACCTCATATGACTCAAGAAAAAGGTGCTACCTTATCAAGTGCTACTGTAATTTCCTCTGTTGATTTTCTTTCCCCCTTAACACTTAGGTGTTTTGGCTGTTTGCTTTTTTATTTTCCAAAGTGTACACTGATGTTCATGAAAGGTGCCAGATTAACAACTTGGAGAAATTAAGAGCTTGCTCTATCAAGAGAAAAGGCTCAGTGTGGTGGAGGTGATGACAATCTCCCCTGTACAATGCTGTGTTTGTTTGTACGTTAGCTCTGACCCACGTCACCCCAGCTCTCCAGTTTTCATGGTCCATTAATGCCTCTGACTGCTCAGCTTGCTAACAGGGGCAGGCAACTTTGTTCTTGCATTTAATGCTATCATATTATTACTACTACTGTGAGCTCTCACTTCCTCTGAGAAATTGTGGAAATTTATTTTAGCTGTCATTTTGTTTCAGAACAACAGGAAAATAGACTGAAGACGAATCATACATTCATAAGCAATATTGCAGGTTTGGTTAAAATCCATTAATTTCTTTTCAAACAGGAAGCAAAGTCTGGGGTAGTCAAGTTACAACAGGCCTTGCTAAACTCAGTTTTCTGCACTCAATCTGAATTCTCATTTAGGAACATTCTAATATTTAATGGCCATCGATCTTTCTTCTTCCTTTTTTCTCAATTTTTTTTTTTTTTCAAGATTGGCACCTGAGCCAACATCTGTTGCCAATCTTCTTTTTTTCTTCTTCTTCTCCCCAAAGCCCCCAGTACATAGTTGTATATTCAACTTGCACTTATTTTTCCTTTTGAGTCTACTGTAAACCAGTCAATTTTATTATTCATTAGAAACTATGGTAATGGTCCAATGAATGTGGAGGCTAAAACTATCCTTATATATGAGATCTGAAAACCATTCTTAGTCAGATAGAGAAAAATCTCTTTCTTGAATTTATAGGTGTTTAGGTTTCTGAATTGTCTGAGTACTTTGTAATTATTAATCATTAATTAATCTCTCCTATGCCCAGGGATCTATGGAATCATTTTTCTTCATCAAGTCAGATACCAACAACCACTTAGCATTGGCACTTCCTGTGCTATGCCACTTCTCCATGCAAAATATAAGGGCCGGAGCAACACAATAATCCTTTCCCTATCTAGAGTTTATAGCAATAAGGCAAACAGGGCTAGCAAACACACGCAAGATATTAATGGAACAATGAAGTAAAACACTGAATGCTGCTGACTAACAGACCAATAATGACTTAGTAATTATTTGGAAAGATCAGTTTGAATCCCACAGTTATTCCTGGTCTCTGCCATTGTTCTTCTTTCTGTCAAAGACCAAATTCTCTGCAGCCAGAGTAGATTTCCACCTTGACATGGCTAGCATTTCCTGCAATTTCTAATCTCTAGAAGTGCTGGAGAATGAGAATTGCAGGGCACCAATGACTACAGTAAACACATGGTAGCAATTAGATCAAGGGTGCTCTGGCTGCATCTTGAATGGAAATGTTGGAAAATTTTAGTTTGAGAACTTCAGCTGTTTTTTTCTTTGCCATGCACAGCCTTTATCAAGTGAGTCCTTATGGTATTAAAACATTTGGCACCGGCTCAAGTCTATGCTATTGCTGGCAGGGGATCTAATTGAGAAGGAGGGGTGGAGTAGTTACCTTTATCAGGAAAGACCTTAACTTTATGGAAAGGCTCTTTCCTCCCCATTGCTTAAGCAGCTTTACTGAAAGACTTAAACTCAGATGTGAGAAGAGAGATTATCTCCAAGAGCAGCAGCAATTTATTGCAATTATGTTTGTACAAAGATCAGGAAGGTGGAAAATATTATGCCAAGTTAGTAGGTGGGAAGGGCAACACCCTGTATATAGGTCGCAGGCAAAGTTGTGCTGGGGAAACCAACTCCAACCCCTGATCCCCAGGGAGGCCTCAGTTCTGAAACTGCAAGAAAATTAGAACCTAACTACTTAGAAAACTAATAACCCCATGCTATTGCAATAACCATGAGTGGGAGGCCATGAGAATCTGCTCGCCAACAGATATCTGCCTTTACTCCCATAGTGGCCAGTTCCTGCCAACTCCCTGTTGCCACCAGACAACTAATATATTTTCCCCAGTGATTCCTGTCTGTCCTATATTACAATTCGTTAACAGTGGCAGTCAAAGCAACAAGGCCCATTTTGCCTGTGTAGAACACTCTAGATTCCATCAGTGAAGTACTTGTCTGATGTAAAGCACTCCGGATGTTGGCCTTGAACTGCCAACTCGAGCAAAATCTACACATTCTGGGCCAGTTCTAGGCCTCTTTGTGCCTCAGCCACCTGACTGAGAGCATATCTTGCGCCTAACTCCCTTCTTCACTGCATAATGAATATCTATCTCATTGGTTTCTCCCAACTGGACTTCTGTATTCCTCATGATTTGGTTTGTCTCATTGCCCCACCATTTTGTGGTGGGAGATGTACAAGCATGGATTTCTAGAATCTGATAATTCACACAAAACAGATCAATGAACATGGCAAAAATCAGTTCTGTGGACACATTACTAAGGCTCTGCTCTACAAGGTCTTCCAGTCAATGACTTCTTCTAGTCTTATTTCAGGCAATAAGATACTTTGATCTCAATAAACAAAAGACAGAAAGGCTAAATCTGAGAGACTCAAATCATTGACTCTCATGCTCACTCATAAAGAGAAAACAGGAAGAGTAATGAAGGCCTTTAGAGGAGAAAATGACAAGTGATTTGTCATTTTCTTCCCATTTCAAACATCTGCCAATAGGCGGATGAGTGCCAAGGATGAACAACATCGCGAGTCAGGAAAAATTATAGGCTACAAGATGGTGTAAACCTCATATGAAAAATACCAGCTAAGGCACTAAGAAAGCCAGTAATACTGAAAGAGTTAAGAAGATGAATATGCTCAGGTTTTGGACAAAGGGTACATAAAACAAGGCCAAACAAATATACTTTAAAAACAAGTTTGTTTGTTTTAATCCCTCACAATGCACATTAGAGATAGCTCAACTTTAAGAGCTTGCAGTGGTTTAGTAATCAAATGCTTCAAGACAATGCATCATGGTTCTACCTATCAAGAACGCTTGCTTACTTTGGCTGACATGCTGCAATTATTAATTTAGTTATCTGATTCAAAACACCATCAGGAACATTTGCTCTTAGCTTTAATTTCTTAACCTAAGTAGTAAATTCTAGGAGTCACTATGCTAAGGGTTGAGTGCATCCCAAGTTGGAATTTTCTTACGGGAAGAGAAGATGTAAGATAAACAAGCTGGATTCTTATCATTCCAAAGCTGAGTTTGAGTAATATAAAATAAAAATGGTTAGACTAAAACATCTGGGATTTGAATGATGGTTCCATGACTATGGAGAAGAAATATGTTTTTAAAAAGGAGCATTTAGAGCAGAAAATTTCAGATGATCATCTCATGAAAAAGGGTGAAAGGTGGGACCCAAATTTATCCATCTGTGGGTAGTAGTGATGATGATTATGGGGAAAGAGGAAAGGAGTGTGTGGGTGAATGTAATCAAAGGAAGTACATAACAGTTTCTATCATGAAGAAATCGAGAGATTATTTAGGGAAATGACTTACACAAAGGAAACAATTCAAAGACAACAAAAACAAAATTTAAATAGGAGCCAAAGATCAGTTGAGGGTTGGGGGAGAGATTGGTTTGGGTTAGTTTCCGAGTAACCTCAACAGGGGCAGTGGGACTGGAGCCAGTCTCTCTTACTGCCCGGACCCCTCGCCCTCCCAATACACCTACATCCTACACAGTTCGTAACTACAACGCAGGGTTTTACCCAGAGATCTGTGGCTAAGGCTTTCTGGTCTAAGGCTTCAGGTCTTTTCAGAACCCAGAAACCTTGCCTCCCTCTTTTCTATAAAACTTCAATTCTATTTCCTATCAAACTGCTTTTGTCTTTTCTACTGTTCTCCATCCTAGTTCTGGTATATAAGAGGTGAAAAGGCAGTAATGGAGGTGGGAATAAATGGGACACAGCTGGCCTGTGGCAAAGGGACTGTGAGTAGGAAGCAGCTGCATTTGGGAGGCAAGAAGAACAAAGGACTAGGATCTTCAAAGCCAAGGAAAGCTTCTCCCTGTGTCCTTTCCTCCTGCCACCCTTTCCCCTTCTCAGGAAATGATAAAAATTTCAAAAACACACAGTCTTCTGAATTCACAATAATCTCCTTTTCCTCACACCCAAGAGTGTTTAATTTATTACTACTGCTAACATTTTGCATGTATCTTGTATTTAAATTTTTAAATTTTCATTAAAACAAATATGCTTGCCTATATTTTATATTAATAAAATTTAACTTTAGAATGATGAGAATTTAGTTAAAACATTACTTTCCTAGAATGTGGTTTATTATACCACACACACACGTCCAAGATAAGTGGTTCTTAAATTTCAGGCTTCATAAGAATCCTCAGGAGTGCTTATTAATATGCATATTCTCTAGCCACATTTGACCATGGATTTATATTTAGTTGGTCTAGGGTGGGGCCCTGGAATCTACATTTTTTTTTAAAAGATTTTATTTTTCTTTTTTCTCCCAAAGCCCCATGGTACATAGTTGTATATTTTCAGTTGTGGGTCCTTCTAGTTGTGCCATGTAGGATGCTGCCTCAGCATGGCTTGATGAGCGGTGCCATGTCCGTGCCCAGGATTCGAACTGGCGAAACCCTGGGCCGCCGACACAGAGCGTGTGAACTTAACCACTCAGCCACGGGGCTGGCCCCGGAATCTACATTTTTAATGAGCACCCAAGGGGATTCTTACACACATACAGTCGGAGCATAGAGTGGCCCCTCTCTGAGACCCTGTCCTAATCTGAGAGTCCTGGCCTCTCAGCTTCTACTTCTCCAAGGCAGCCTGTTTCTCAGTGACATTAGTCAGGCAGTCTCCTGTAGTTCACACTGAATAGTGAGTCAAAAAAACAAAGTGAGCAATCTGAGAGAAAGAAAATTATCACCAAGAGGATTTCACTTTTAACAATGCAAGGTGCTATTAGCTACACAAATGCAGGAAAGCAAGGGAGGTGCCCTGGTTTTAACTCCACTTCCTTGAATATGATGTTTGGTATTGTGAATGAGTTGGTTTTTGTATTCATGAGAGTTGAAACTTTACACTCTCCAGTACGTATGTTAACTTCTGGTATCCTCTTCCCCAGCCCAATGACAACCTTGCAGAACCAGCCCTGATTTGCCAAATTGTAAGCAAATTAGGGCCTAATTACTTAGAAGAGTAATAACCACATGAAATTCAGTATGCGATGGGAGCGAGGCTATGAGAAGCTGCTGGCCAGTAGACACCCGTGATTCTCCTGCCTCTACTCTGTCAGTCGGCAGATCTTCCCCACCAGCACCATAGGGGGAACCTCAGAAAAGCTCAGGAGCCAGAAGTCTTCTGGATGACACCATGTGCTTCTGCTTTTAACCTCCAAATCCTACCTTTTAGGTACTATCACCACCCAGCCCTGGTTATCAGAACTCAACTCCCAGCCCCTGTGCCCTCTCTTCCTGCTGTCCCTTTCTTGGATTCGTGATATCCTGCTGATCACGCTGATCCGATATTAGATGATGTTTAACTCCTTTGTATCTTGCATCTGACCTTACGATTGATCACAACTATTCTCTCAAAGGCCATCAGTGGCTAAACTCAGTGGGGTTTTCTCGATCCTTTCTCTCTCTCCAATACCCTGTCGGTGACTCCATCAGTGAAAACACAATTTTCTTATGGACATTGTGAGTATTTGATATGCTGTGTGTTAATCCTTCCAACCTGGCATAATACACAGAAAATGGAAGGTATGTTTAGTCACCAATATATATAATGTTGTTGAGCCCAAGACAGTCTTAGTTCAACCAAAACAAAAATTCCCTGCCTGATTATATGCAAGCCAGTATCAACCTGCATGAGCTGCATTTTACTTGGGATTTAGGTTTATTAAAGAACATGTAAAAAAAAATCAAGTTGTGTCAAAATTACCTTGAAAATCCCGTAGGAAGTTTCCATATTGGAAGCCAACATACTGTCTCTCAGTAGGCCCAACCCAGGTGGGTTTTCCTCCAGCAGTGGTATAGAGTACTATGCCTTTGGTTGAATACAAGATGGAATAGTTGGTTTGTGTTTAGGATGCATGTTGTATAAAACAGGACACTGAACAAGGCAAGATGCTCACTCAGAGAGAATGTGGGAACAGACGCAGAGTGAGAAAAATCAATACACATCTCCTATCTCAGGTTTGCTCCTGGGCATAGACTCATTAAATATAACCTGAGTAGACTTGTCTGCACATGTAAGTTATTATTCCTCCTCTTTTTTTTTTTTTAAAGATTGGCACCTGAGCTAACAACTGTTGCCAATCTTTTTTTTTTCTTCTTCTTCTCCCCTAAGCCCCCCAGTACATAGTTGTATATTCTAGCTGTGAGTGCTGTGTGGGACGCTGCTTCAGCGTGGCCTGGCAAGTGGTGCCATGTCCACGCTCAGGATCCGAACCGGCGAAACCCAGGGCTGCCGAAGTGGAACGCGTGAACTTAACCACTCGGCCACAGGGCCGGCCCCTCTTCTCTTTGTATATATGTTTGCCGAGAAGGTGTAGTTGAATTCATGCACATTTAGTGTTTGTATGATACAACTCCACCACAGAACTTGAGTGGGTATTATTCACTCAATAGAACTTGAGCAGTTACTGTTCAGCAAATATACTTATGACTAGCGTCTCGACTTCTAGTATCCTAAGGACAAATAAAGATCAGAGGCAGACATTAGGTCAAGTATGAAGACCAACTTGAGAGAACTGGACATTTTTCTTGCAAAAATTCCTTTGATACATACATGAAAGACAACTGTGATATAGTGGAAAAAGTACTGTACTTGGTGTCAAGAGATCAAGATTCCAATCCCAGCTCTGACACGTATTAGCTAGGTGAACTGGGCCAGGGTCCTCACTTCCACAATGGGTCCAAGGAGTAACTGCTTTGTGGTTTACAAGAAAAAGTGCATGTGAAAGCACATGCCATAGTCACTGACACAGGTAGGTACTTGCTACAGGATTGTTTGCCGTGAATTTGTTGAACTGAAGCTGAAAGACAAAACAGCCATGTATGAAGAAAATGATCAGCATCGACAGTACAGGGCAACAGTAGGTGCTAAGTAAGCATTTACTGAACTAAGTAGAGAGAGACATCAAGCTGATTTGACCGAGTCAATATGTAATTCATCTGTTCTAACATTCTTTTATTTTATCCACATGGTCATTGGTACAAAGTCCACTCACGGCTTCATAAACATGGGCTTAAAACAAAAGTGCTTCTAATCAGATTTGGCAAGAAAAGGAGAGAAACTTAGGGTGAGGTAAGCGTGAGGCTACAGTGCTGAATAACAGGGACGGCAGTGCCTCAGCACATGAGTCACACAGACACCGAGCAGCACACAGCTAGATAATTCGCAGGTAAACGCTGCATGAGCCATTACGTCATCCCTCCTCTGCCCTTTCTTCATCAATCATGTCGCCTGGACTCTGATGCAACCCAGCAAGAATGTCTGATTTGCAGACAGCAGAGAAAGCCTCAGAACACACACATACTTATCAGAGAAAGCAATATGAACCCAAAGTGAAATTTCTGGTATTTCCTTTTGTTTAATCATGCTTTACCGAAGTCTTAATGGTGGGATGTGTAACTATAGATTAGGCCATCTGTCCTGAAGGCCTAAAGGATGAGACTTCATTACTTTGGACAAGTCATTCCAGGTCTCCGGGCCCTTTCCACACCTGTACAATTAGAGGATCTTCAAGGTCCCTCCCAGTTCTGCAATTCTATCATTAAAAGTTCAGGCCAATCACACCCATACAATGGGCAGATAAACATTTAGTTGTGCAAATCAAACACTGATTCAGCTTTATTTATTCTCAGCTATACAGGTCATTCAAATTTTGGGCTACCTCCATCCCCAACTCTGAATTACTAGGAGAATGTGTAGCTGTGTACAAATCTTGTGAAAGCAAGGAGAAAGTGGCAGGTAGGAACTGGTGGTTCCAGAAAACGTGAATGTGCACATCTGAGATGTTAGGGCTACTCTAGCCTAAACTGTAGAAGCTTACAAGCAAATGCTCCCCGGGGATAGGACGTATTACATCTATTTTCTGTAGGTGGAGACATGGTTTGAATAACAAGATGCAAGGAATGTGGAAAAGAAAGGGAGGGGGAAGGACACTCTAACCTCCAAATAATTCAAAACCTATGAGGGACACTCCATCCTAACTGTGGACCAAATGTGGGGCCGGGCTGCACACGATTTACCCAAGACAGCAGCTGTGAGTTCACACACCAGTAGTGCCACAGGAAGGAGGCACTCATTAGAGACCAACGGCAAGCCTGTCCTGCTTTGACGCTTTCCATCTGTCACGGTACCATACCTTTCCAAAGCTGGCCATGCAAACACATAGCAGATGTGCACTGGAAGATCTCTGATGGAATCTCCAGAGAGGGGCATTTCCAACAGAACTTGGGATGGCAGAAACAGAAAAGCCCAGTAGAGATGAAAATCAAAGGCCTCGTTCTGCTTCTCTCACAGCTGACACTGTGTGGGGTCCTTTACTTTGCATGCTGAGTGGCTGGGGTGGAGGGTCACCCGACTGCACCTGGGGCAGCATTCAACAAGGCGCCCAGCCCTTTAATTGTTCAGCCAAATGATTTATGAAGCTTGGCAGCAAAGACAGGGCAGACTAGTTTAAATTCAAAGGATCCAACCTACAGGTATTCTGGAAACCTTGGCTACATCTGTAACGAGTACTGTTCCCCTTGGGAGGGGAGAGAATAAAAAGGGAGAAGATTTGACCTGCCTGACAGGAAGACGGGACGCAGCTAGAAAGAACATGCCTCTGCACTCCTACCCCACTCCACCACTTACCAATGCTCTGGCAGACTTCCTTCCTACTCTTCCTTTAGCCAGAAATGTAAATTCCCATAACCATCAACACATTCTCATACACTAGACTCAGTTGGTTTGTTCTGACTGCTTACTGATGGTATAATCTTTTTGATCAACCAGGGAAGGAGCCAGCCAACTTTTCCCCTAAAGAATCATAGAGTAAATATTTTAGATTTTGTGGGCTATATGGTCTTTGGCACAACTACTCACAACTACCATTACAGCACAGAAGCAGCTATAGACAATATGTAAATAAATGAACATAGGTGTGTTACAATAAGACTCTATTTATAAAAACAGAGGAAGGACTGGATTTGGCCTCCGTAGTTTGCTGACCTCTGAACTAGTGTGTCAAATGGCTGAACTGTGATAAAGTGAGAATGTACTACCCAATTTATCACCACTTAAAACAACTTAAATCTAAGCCTCAATTTTGGGAGGAGAACTAACCTCTAAAATAACTATCCTTCACTAATAGTACGTACAATAAGAACCCATTTTCGTGAAGTTTGTGTGTGTGTGTAAAATACAGAATGATTCAAAAGAAATTGCACACTTTCAAAAATATATCACTCAGTAAGGAGGCTACCTTATGAAAAAGTAGTTTGAACTAAATCATCAAGTTCCCTTACAGGTGTCTTGCCATAGGGCAACTCCAGCTTTGACTACATGTTTATATACAACACAGCTACTGAGTAATACATTTTTGAAAGTGTTCAATTCTGTTTCAACTAGGCTGTGTATTATTTGTGTACACATTATAAAATACTTTGAATGATAAACACTAAACCATAAACAATGGTTACTCCTGGAGAATGGAGGCTAGCAGATTCACTGTTAGTAGTGTTGTTTGAATCTTTTACAAGCATATATTACTTTGTGAATAAAAAGGCATTTTGATGTTTTTTGTAAAGATGTGGTGGGAGTAGGTAATCTTTGGCATTGCAATTTAGAACTATTTCTTGACTTGTGTCATTCACTGAAGGGATTCCGTGACTCTTCTAAGTACAGCATTTCTTGCCTTCAAACTTTCACCTGCTTTGACTCTTTGCTCCAGTTCTTTCTCCCCTGTTGATTCAGCCTAGCAGCAGTCATGCACTTTCCTAGATCTACAGCTCACATTCACCCAACAGTAGATGCCAATAAATATCTCATCAAGTTCCTAAACTAGTAGGAGTGACAGATAATAAACAAGAAAAACATATAAATACACAAGTTATTTCCAGATTGTGGTAAATGCTCTGAGTGACGGGGTGATGGGGGAGGCCCCACTGAGAAGGTGACCTTTAAGTAGAGACCTGAAGGATAAGAAGGAGGCATTTGTGGGGCTGGCCTGGTGGCACAGTGGTTAAGTTCACGCACTCCACTTCGGTGGCCTGGGGTTTGCCCGTTTGGATCCTGGGCATGGACCTGGACCTACACACCATTCGTTAAGCCATGCTGTGGCGGTGTCTCATATACAAAATAGAAGAAGATTGGCACAGATGTTGGCTCAGTGATAATCTTCCTCAAGTAAAAAAAAGGAAGATTGACAACAGATGTTAGCTGAGCACCATCTTCCTCATCAAAAACAAAAAAAAAAAAGGAGGAGGAGGCAGTCATGTAAATTCCAGGCTAAGTGTAAAGTTTTCTGTCTTGACTCTAAGCTGGTGTTTTCAAATCCCGGTTAGACATTAAAATCAACTGGGGCACTTTAAAAAAATACTGATGCCCAGGCCCTGCTATAGGCCAGTAACTCTCAGGAGGTGAAGTTTTGTATTGCTTTTTCTTTTTTTCAAAAGCCAGGACTGAGAACCACTGTTCTAGAATCTAGACGTCTTTATATCAGCGTGAACAGAGGCCCTCAGAGATAAGAGGGAAGTGGACTATGGGTGAAACTCAACTAGAAAGCTGTCAGGGCTCTTTTTGTTCTATTCTCGGAAGATCAACTAGGTGCGCGGTTGGGTGATGTGACGAAGCCCTGGGGATTCTCCCCTCACCAGTGAGCAAGAGACCACAAAACACACAGATCTTTAGTTCAGACCTTTTGCCTGAGCCTCTGGCAAGCTGTAGAGCAAATGAACCATCAAGTGACAGACTTCTTTAATGTGTTTAGCAAAGGGCTGACAGAGGAGGCTAGGCCCTGAGCTTCTCCCTGAAGGCTAACAGATTCAAGACTGGCTGAACCACAAAGAGAAGTTCCCAAGGCCAGGACTTAGCCCATATAGTGTAGGACAGACAGAAGCTCATATTCTTCATCCCTGTTCACCTAACTCTAAATGAAGTTGGTAACAAGGATGACAAGGAAAGCAAGGAACACCGGAATTTTTTTGATAATATTCTAAATAATTTTAGGCAGTTGTTGGGATTTCCCTTCATTCACCCATCCATCCATCCAACATATACCTACCACTGCATACTTACTCCGTACTTCCCACTGTGGGGCATGGGATTACATGCCTGCCATTCCAGTGGGAGAGAAATCCAGGTAATAACCACAACAGCATATGACATGTGCTATGAGACAGTACACTTCTTCTTCCCCTGTCATCTCTGTATCGTGCACTCTTCTGTAGTGTGGAGTACACCACACTTTCCATAATTTGCTTAAACGTTTGCTCATCTAGAAGTCCTTTAGAAACAGAGACCGTCGTGCTCTGTATCCTCAATACCAAATACAATTCGTGGCATCCAGTAGGCAGTCAATACTGTAAATTGAATCAAACAGATATATATGAGGGACACACATACACAGTGGGAGACACGCCTTTGGTAGCCAGGGAGGCTTCACAGAGGAGTAATATCTGAGATGAACTCAAAATTTTCTGGTGGAGGTTTCCTCTGGGTGTGTGTTTGCACTGTCTGAAAGGCAGTGGAGAGCTACTGAAAGTTTCTAAGCTGAAGGGAAAGATGGTGTGACAGAATGAGGTTTAAGAATCCTCTCTCTGAAAGCACTGTGGGCAGTGAATGGGAGGGTGGGAAAGCAGTAAGTCTGGGGGAAAGGAGGGCGGGTAGGGAGGCTGTGATATTGTGGTTGCTAGCAAAGACGGACCCAGACTAATTCAGCATGTTGAATTAACTGGCAGGATGTAGCTGGCTGCACTTCATGGCATGTGTTTTGTGTATCATCTCACTTCTGAGTTCATGTATTTTTCCTGGGCTTATTTCTCTTTTGCCCAGATCCTCTCTTTTACTACCACTGTGAGAGAAATTATTCTGTCATATGTATTGTTGAGCTAATTTAAATATTTTGTGAAAGAAGGGAGAGACATATAGATACCAATCAATTAGAAACAGTGCTCCAGGGAGAAAGAAGTTTTCGTTTCCTACAAGGATGATAGTAGAATGGTGGGGCCATTAGCCAAAGCATGGACTGGTGCAGGAGAAGGCTGGTTTGGGAGAAGATAATGAGTTCCATTTGGGCATTCAAGAGGAGCTGGCCAGAAATCAGCCTGAAATAATGGTTGGAGCTCAGAAAGTGTGAGACACAGGTTTGGGAATTGGCAGCATATATGTCATTGCTGAAGCCAGTGGTATGCTGTGAAACTAGTTTTCAGAAAAAAACAAAAAAACTTCCCCTGATTTGTAGCATCTGCTGATTTCCATGGCATAAACACTCCCACCTTGGCCAGTTTCAAGCTACCAACATGACGGTCATTGAACAAAGAGTTGAGAAGACGTGTTTTTAGACGACCGGTGTTTAGAAGCTGGCTCCTACATACCACTGGCGTAAGCCAAGGATGAACAAAATTATCCAAGGACAAAATGAAGAGCAAGAATAAAACCCGGAGAAGCATGGCCATTCAAGAAATGGACAGAAGATGAGCCTGCCAAGGGGCTCAAGAAAAGCAGTGATAGAGTATGGAGAAAACAGGAGAAAACGGGTCCCAGAAGGCGGCTTATTTATGAATGGGTGGGAATATTCTGCTTCAAAACTAATGAGTATATTAACTGTTTTATTGAATGTTCATGTGAGGGTGAATGATTTTCTTGGTTTGGCATCAGAAAAGCTCCTGACTCTCAAGCGTCCTTTGCCCTTATGGGAAATCACAGACCAGAGTACGGTGTCTGTCATCATTTGGAGATATTTCTTGAGCACTGATATATGTTCAAATCTCTAAATTCTGTCTTTTATAGTTTAAGCTCCTTGAGGTAAGGGGCATGTTTTACACCTTCTTCAACTCTCACTCATAGGAGGAGGCAACAGGGGCTGGCCCCATGGCTGAGTGGTTAAGTTAGCGTGCTCCGCTTTGGCGGCGTAGGGTTTTGCTGGTTCGGAAACTGGGCATGGACATGGCACTGCTCATTAGGCTATGCTGAAGCGGCATCCCACAAAGCACAACTAGGAGGACCACAACTAGAATATACACCTATGTACTAGGGGCCTTTGGGGAGCAGAAGAAAAAAAAAAAGATTGACAACAGATGTTAGCTCAGGTGCCAATCTTTAAAAAAAAAAAAAGAGGCTGCAACAAATACTTATTCGTTGGATAAAAATATGAAGGGAAATTAAGTGTTTGCTGCCCCCTGCAACCCACTTCTTTATGGAATTCTGGAAAGGTATTACCTTTTACAAATATGGATGGATTTTTTTTTTCCTTACTTTTTTCTTTTTTCCTTCCTTTGGGCAGCTGATGGGAAATGGGTTTTCAACTCTGCCTGTATATCAGAATCACACCAGGGAGCTTGGGAAAAATGCTGATGGCAGGATATCAGCCCCCAAATTCTGATTTAATTAGTTTTAAGTGGAGCATAAAGACTGGTATTTTTAAAGGGTTCTCTAGTAATTCTAGCTGTAGCCAGGACTGAAAGCCTGTTGGAGCACATAATAGGCATTCAGCAAGTATCTGTTGGTTTGAATTTAAGTTGAAAGCAGGTGTGATTGGGACTGGGGGGTTGAACACTTAGTGTTAACCATGTTGCCTCCCCAGTTCTTAGCAAGTGCCTGATGGCAACAGGCTCAGTCCGAGCCTCATGGGCTGGTGAGTGGGTGGGCTGGTGGATAAATGTTCAGTTCTCTGATTTGCAGTGGTTCAGCTGTGGTTGCAGGTTCAAGTACTCATATGGAAACACGATGTCTAGCTCTGTCATTGCCTTTTTCTCCTCTCTTGACCACATTCCTCATCTCCCAGTGGAAATGCCATTAGGGCTGGCACTTTCAGTTTTGTTCATTACTGTATTTCTAGGGCTTAAAGCAGTACCTAGTATATACTAGCTGCTAAGAAAACTTGGTTCAATACATTTCTCTTTCTGTCTCACACACAAATACACAAATGCAAATAGAAAATGGCAAAATAATCATTTTATGGGATTTTAAGACTCAGCCTTCTTATAATAAAACACTAGCATTATTGCTCTGGTTGGGTATAATCATTCTTCCACTAGTGAGCAGGTGCCAAGTGCTTTAGAACTAAGGAAGAACTACTCTAGTTTCTTTATCCTTCTGAAATCTTAACGTTCACTATGTATAGTAATGAGTTTTGGTAAAACCAGTCTGAATAAATAAAAGTTTGTTACTTCCACTTTCTTTTCTATCACATTAATGCCTAACTTTTAACATTAACATATAATTAACATATTACCAAATTAAAACGTGATTGCTTTACTCTTTGCACCCTAGATGCTTTTCTGCAGGAAAAGATATTAAGAAGGAGACGAAACTGATGAATATTTCTTAAAAACTCCTTTGAATGTAAGACTTCCACCATTTAAAAATGTTTCATTATAAAGACAGTGTAGCTTGCAGGAGCAGTGAAATGCAGGAATAGGAAGACTAAGAGAACAGGGTCACAGCTTGGATTAAGGAATGAAGTCAGGAGCTGGAGTCAGCTGGGGAAACTGGCCAAGACAGAAGTGCTGCAGTATTGGGGCTCCAAAACAATCGGCGGGGGGGATACTAAATGGGTTATTAGATGAAAGAGATGGTCTTCCTGTCTGGGAGATCTTCCTGTTTTGTCCCCTGGCCTCCTCCCACCCCCATGTTTATTACTGAGAGTCCTAGATACATGACCAGGAGTCCCTGAGAAAGCAGAGCAGAACTCAGAAATGGAGCACACAAGGCAGGAATCAGAATAGGTGGCTGTTAATTTCCAGAGGCTTGCTTTGGAGTCATAAACCATGCTTAAATTTACAGTTCATTTATCTCCAAGATGAGTATAATAATACTACTCTCTTCATACAGTTGTTGCTATATCCAAATGAGATACTGTATATGAAAGTGCTCTATGAAGTGTGAATCGCCAGAGAAATATTAGTTTACTCTATTAGACTGAAGAATTTGTTGAGAAAGAATCACCCCTAATTTTTCCTAAGTCCATGAGAAAATGTACCTGCTCCAAAGATACAAGCAGAGTTACACTACACTTCTAACAATTCCATACAGAAACTTGGAAACAAAGAAAGTTCCCAATTACTCAGTACTCTGAAACAAGTTTTAATAGAAAGCAAGATAGAAGCCAACAGAATGAAGGCACCTGCCAGGTTTAGGACCAAGGCACAAGTTACAAATGGAAGAACTGGTCCCAAGAGCAAGTGGCCAATGGTGAGATTTAACGTATTACCATAGCACGTGTTTCTGTAAAAACCATAGAGCCAATCCAGACAATTCTACTTTTCCATGTTTAGAGGAAGCAAATAGAATGGGTTTGTTTTTAGTTTGTACCACCTACCTGTCAGTCAGAATTGAACTAAAAAATATGCAACAGGACTTTAGAAATGGCTTTTAAAACAAAACTTTTCTTTATAAGAAAAACTCAGAAGGTTGAAATTTCAGACTTTCTAAAAAAAAGTATGGTTCGGATTAAAATGAAAGATCTGACAATAATTCTTTTAGTTTTTATTCATTTATTATAGAATAAAAAAGTTGTTGAAATAGGACAATAATAAAAACAAGATTATTATGAAGCATATATTGACAAACAATGAAATTACAGCTCATCTTTGCATTCTGGTATACTAGCTCTTTTTTACTTTGATTTGATTAGCAAATATAGCTATTCCTCAGAAACAGAATAATGGCCTAGAAGAATACTACCTTCGAAATCTTTTAAGAATCCAACAGGGTGAGAGATTGGCAGCTCTGTTTTAAAACTATGTGCATTATGGTTTGCCAGATCAAGTTAATGAAATGTTTACTGCTGGAGTGTTATTTTTAAGTCAACAAAAGCATTTTTGCTGACTTGCTCATTGGACATATGCATGCAATTTAAAATGGAATTTCAAAATACTTTTATTACATGCACCCATGAAGAAAATAACCGGGTCTCAAGACTGTGCTAAACTAATTCTGACTTTTGGTTCATGTTAATATCAAAACTGTTAGAATTGTCAGACATGTGGCTTTCTATTTTAATAAGAGTAAGACCATAGGGTTCAAGCTTCTTTAGTTTAAATCTCTCACATCTAAATATTTCTTTGTACAGTCCCTCTCTCTCTCTACATATGTGTGTGTGTGTGTGAGAGAGAGAGACAGAGAGAGAAAGAGGGAGGGAGAGAGGGAGGGAGGGAGGAAGGGAGGGAGAGAGAGAGAGAGAGAGAGCCTGTGAGCTAACATCTGTTGCCAATCTTCTTCTTTTTGCTTGAGGAAGATTGTCACTGAGAGCTAACATCTGTGGCAATTTTCCTCCTTTTTTTTGTGTGTGGGATGCCTCCACAGCATGGCTTGATGAGTGGTGCATAGGTTCGCACCTGGGATCCTAACCTGCAAACCCCAGGCTGCTGAAGCAGAGTGTGAGAACTTAACTGCTATGCTACTGGGCCGGCCCCTCCTCCAATATATTTTTGTTCTCTCAACTAGATCAGGGTTTCTCAACCTTGGTACTATTGACATTTTGAACCAGATAATTCTTTGTTGTGATAACTCAATGTCCTGTGCATTGCAGGATGTGTAGCAGCATTCCTGGCCTCTATTCAGTAGACGCCATAGCACCGCCCATCCCCAGTTGTGACAACCAAAACTGTCACCAGATATTGCGAAATGTGCCCTGGAGGGCAAAAGTGTCCCCTGCTGAGAGCTGCTTAATTAGAAGAAGAACCATTCTCCTCCCTCCACTTGAGTTCTTGGCCCATACCCATCACCACTTCATTTTATCTCAATCTCTCTCTCTCCATCTGCGATCTGTTATTCCCATCTTTGAGAAACTAACATCTCAATTCTCCCCATTAAAAAATGTAAACATACTAATCAACCAACTTCAAGTAAGTTCTGTAATTCATGTAGCTACTGTCCTCTTTTTCTTTCACTAGAAACTTTTAGGAAGGCTAACCTTCACCAGCACTTCTCAAACTGTGTTGTTAAAAATAATCAATACTGGTGACAAACTTTTAATTGTTTTAAAGGTACAAAACCCATGAGACACATGCATATCATTATTCTCCTTATTTTATAATGGTACATCTTTATGTCCATGGAATGGAGGGCCAGATATTTATGTAGCAAGCTTCAAGAAAGACTACCTGATCCCAAGATATATCACAATCAATTTACATAATGATGCATGGGTACCATTTATCAACCACCCTGTTGATGTAAGCTACCTTTACATCTTCTAATTTCAATACATTTGGAATATTTTGTTCTTATTAAAATAAAAATGATTTAAATTTTCTATCTTGTGGACTCTTACAAAACTTAAAAACACATTAAAGAAATTTTAATATCCTATAGCAGTTAATTCATCTGTGAACGCATTTCTTGCTGTTTACTTTGGTCTGTGTGCAAACTGTGTCTCATGAGGTCGTATTAGTATCAAAGCATCGTGATACAAATGTGTTCTGCGGGCACACTGGTGTTAGCCTTCAGTGTGCCTTACAGATATAAGCAATAGGACTTCAGAAATGGCCTTTGAAACACAGGTCTTCTTATGATTATGAGAGAAACTCAGAAGGTTGAAGAGGAATTTCAGACATTTTAAAAGGTACAGTTTGGCTAGCTCACTTTCTTCAGACCTATTATCTTACTAGACAACCAATTCCATTTTTGAAGCTCTTTAAATGTTCTAAAGCAGTGTTTCTCAATCTTTTTTTAGAAACTATGACATCCTTTAGGATGATTTCTCACTCAATCTTCTCTCTACTCCAATTAACCCAACTGACTGAGCTTTACTTTTACTTTCTTTTTTTCTTTTGAGGAAGATTAGCCCTGAGCTAACATCTGTGCCCATCTTCCTCTATTTTATATGTGGGACGCCTGACACAGCATGGCTTGATAAGTACTGCATAGGTCTGCACCTGGGATCTGAACGAGCAAAGCCCGGGCCACTGAAGCAAAACATGTGAACTTAACTGCTATGCCGCAGGGCTGGCTCCTACTTTTACTTTTACAAGTCTACGTTTCGCAAAGAAAAAGACACATTGAATATGCTATTTCTAACCATATATGTCCTACACCCCCACCTCCTATACCTTCCTCATGGTAAACCTTTTAAATATTTATATTTATATTTAACAAGATTTATCTTGTTCCCACTAAATCTATTCTTCCAAGAGCAATATCCTCAGTCTACTTAGCCCTGGAATCTCAGTTGTCCACATTCCTTATCACTGTGGTCATCTGTTTGTTAATATACCTTTTAAAGCATGTCACCCAGATCTAAATGCATCATTTCACATGTGCACAGAATTACGGGGCTATTTCAGCTTTTATTCTGCACACTGTGCTTTGGGCTGGTGTTTGGCGAATAGAAGGTCCTCAATAAATATTAGCTGTAAATACAATTCTTGATTTTATCATATACTTAAACTTAGCTTCTCAATCAGGCAGGATTCTGAGTAGGAAACAGGTTTTTCCATTCCTACCACACCACTTTTTCCTTTCTACATGCTGGGATCCCTCTCCAGTAGTGGTTAAAGTTGTTAGCCAGAGAGGAGGCTTAGTTTATTTGGCAAAGGTGCTCATTCTTTCTAAAAAGCACCAGAAGTGGGAAATTGTTGGCAAAGATCCTCCGAGAATAGAAGCCCCCTGACAGTGTGCAGAATGATTTGCAGTGACCAGGGATAGAGGACAACTGACCGCATCAGAAATTTATCAGAAAATTAATATAAGTGGTAGAGTTTCACAAACCTTTAGAGTTCACAAAAAAGTTATCCAGTGCTCATGAGCTAATGCAGACTAACTGGTGCCTTCTGTTTCTGCTCTGCCATTATCTAGCAGTAATATATGGTTTAATCCTAAAAATATATTACATGGTTTTCATTCTTGGCTCAGATTACTTATGGAGAAGACAAAATATAACCTTTAATTTGGTTTGACGAAACATCCTACATAATAAATAAATGAATTGCTACTAGTAAAATTGTGCTCAAAGAATGCATTTTTGGCTTCCAAATGATCACATTTCAATTTCAATCAGAAAAACCTGCTTAAGTCAATTTGTGATACGCTTTCAGAAATACAGATTAATTATTTCCTACCTGAACAGCTGGGAGAACTCAGTTTTATTTTACCCTGTGCTTTACACCTGAACACACACATACACACACAAACATACATATATACCTCTTTTCATGCTGATTAACATATCACAGAAGTCAAGAGGTTAACCAATAAAACAATAAAAGAAAATCTGTTGGGTAAGTGATTTATATCACATAGTACAGGATTTTTTCCTCTCCTGGCCTTCCTCCAGCCTGTTTTCAGACTAAATCTGTGTTCTCAATTCCTTTGGCAAGTTCTTCTACATTCTGAATTCATTCCTTCGGATGGTCTATTCTCCTTCACTTTCATTCTCTGATTCTACTTTTCTCTGTAACTACTGTAGAATCATATGGAATATTGGTTTGAACAGTTGGGAATGGAGCTTCTAGGTGAATGATGTGATGCTTTGATTTCTCCACATCATATTTTAGAGAGATCTTTCTTGGCTACTTCAGTAATTCCAAGAAGTTAGAAAACAATGTCCTTGAGAAATTATTTTTAAAAGAGGCTAAAGCCAAGTTAAAGATAAAAAAGCTTTGAACCCTCTGAAAGAAAGGCATTTTTGATATGTTCATTCTTGTGTTTATCATTCCTGATGGACACAGAACAATGACTTCCCTCATATCCATCGAGTGGGCGCCAAAGCACAGCTAATATAGGGGTGCTTCAAAGACATCCACCCCACACATTCTCATCCAGCACTGTGTGTATTACTTTGATGTCAGAGACTGAAAAACATGCTGAACACAGCTGCCTTCAGCTGCAAGCCCACACTACATGGATTTATTTATTTTTTATTGCTGTATAAATTACCATTTCATAGGGTTGGGCTGTTCAATTGTCATCACAAATTTTTTAATGCACATTTTTGAAGGATCATTCTATGAAATACTACATATGGTATTAACAAAGTTGTGCAAATGAATGATGGTCTGGTTACGTCCACAGTTAAACACTTCAATGAATCAAAATAGTTTAAAAAATACCTGAATAAAATTTTGCACTCACTTATACATACACAGCCTTATTAAATTGGTGGATGTGAAATGTATAATAAGAGTCTCTGGTATAAGAAGATATCATGGTACAACAAACAAATGGAAAAATGTGTACTTACATATAATGTTACTAAAGCTCATAAGAAAAAGATATTCCAGTCAAATGGAAATGAAAAGAAACTGGGGTAGCAATACTTACGTCAGACAAAATAGACTTTAAAACAAAAACTGTAACAAGAGACAAAGATGGGCCTTACATAAAGAGAATGTAACACATGTAAACATGTATGTGCCCAAC
This sequence comes from Equus caballus, assembly GCF_041296265.1. Lineage (NCBI taxonomy): Eukaryota > Metazoa > Chordata > Mammalia > Perissodactyla > Equidae > Equus > Equus caballus. The sequence continues at coordinate 65,450,271 of NC_091702.1, forward strand.
ATGGGAGCATCTAAATACATAAAGCAAATATTGAAAGACATAAAAGGAGAAATTGACAGCATCACAATCATAGTAGTGGACTTTAACACTCCACTTACAGCAATGGATGGATCACCCAGACAGAAGATCAATAAGGAAAACATTGGCCTTAAATGGTGTATTAGACCAGATTGATGTAACAGATATATACAGAACATTTCATCCAAAACCACAGAATACACATTATTTTTGAATGCACATGGAACATTCTCCAGGATAGATCACAAATTAGGCCAAAAAATAAGTTTTAGTAAATTTAAGAAGATTGAAATAATACCAAGCACCTTTTCTGGCCACAACAGTATGAAACTGGAAATCGACTACAAGAAGAAAACTGGAAAACCCACAAACATGTGCAGATTAAATAAAATGCTACTGAACAACTATGAGGTCAATGAAGAAATAAAAGGAGAAATACAAAAATACCTGAAGACAAACAAAAATAAAAACACAACATACCAAAATCTATGGGATACAGCAAAAGCAGTACTAAGAGGGAACTTTTAGCAGTACAGGATTACCTCACAAACAAGAAAAATCTCAAATAAACAATATCGCAATACACCTAAAGGAACTAAAAAAGAAGAACAAACAAAGCCCAAAATCAATAGAAGGAAAGAAATATTAAAAATCAGAATGGAAATAAATGAAAGACAGACTAAAAAGAAAAATAGCAAAGACCAATGAAGCTAATTCTTTGAAAAGATAAACAAAATTGACAAACCTTTGACCAGACTCACCAAGAAAAAGAGAAGGCTCAAATAAATAAAATCAGAAATAAAAGAGGAGCAATTAAAATGGATACCACAGGAATATAAAGGATTATAAGAGAAAACTAGAAAAAGCTATATGCCAATAAACTGGATAATCTAGAAGAAGTGGATAAATTCTTAGAATCATACAACCCTCCAAAACTGAATCAATAAGAAATAGAGAATCTGAATAGACCGATCACTAGTAAGGAGATCAAAACAGTAATCAAAAACCTCCACCAAAACAAAAGTCCAGGACCAGATGGTTTCCCCAGTGAATTCTACCGAACATTCAAAGATTTAATACCTATCCTTCTTAAACTCTTTCAAAAAACTGAAGATGAGGGGACACTTTCTAAATCATTCTACAAGGCCAAAATTACCCTGACACCAAAAACAGACAAGGACAAAACAAAACAAAGAAAATTACAGCAATATCAATGATGAGCACAGATGCAAAAATCCTCAATAAAATATTAGAAAATCGAATATAACAACACATGAAAAGGGTCATACACCATGATCATATGGGATTTACTCCAGGGATGCAGGTACACACAAATCAATCGATGTGATACACCACATTAACAAAATGAAGAATAAAAGTCACATGATCATCTTGATAGACGCAGAGAAAGCATTTGACATGATACAGCATCCATTTATCACAAAAAGCTCTGTATAAAATGGGTATAGAAGGAAAGTATCTCAACATAATAAAGGCTACATAGGACAAACCCACAGCTAATATCATACTTAATGGTGAAAAACTGAAAGCTGTCCTTCTAAGAACAGAAACAGACAAGGATGCCCACTTTTGCCAGTCCTATTTGACATAGTATTGGAAGTCCTTGCCAGAGCATTTAGGCAAGGAAAAGAAATAAAAGGGATCCAAATTGGAAAGACAGAAGTAAAGCTGTCACTAGTTGCAGATGGCATGATTTTATATATAGAAAACCCTAAAGACTCAACCAAAGAACTATTAGAGGTAATAAACGAATACAGTAAAATTGCAGGGTACAAAATCAACATACAAAAATCAATTGTGTTTCTGTATACTAACAATAAACTAGCAGAAACAGAAATTAAGGAAACAATCCCATTTACAATTGCAACATAAAAAATAAATTACCTAGGAATAAATTTAACCAAAGAGGTGAAAGACCTATACACTGAAAACTATAAGACATTGTTGAAAGAAACTGAAGAAGATACAACGAAATGGAAAGACATTCTGTGCTCATGGATTGCAAGAATTAACAATTAAAATGTCCATACTTCCTAAAGCAATCTACAGAGTCAATGTAACCCCTATCAAATTCCCAATGACATTTTTCACAGAAATAGACAAAGTATCCTAAAATTTATATGGAAAAACAAAAGACCCTGAATAGACAAAGCAATCCTGAGATAAAAGAACAAAGCTGGAAGTATCACATTCCCTGATTTCAAAATATACTCCAGGGGCCGGCCCTGTGGCCGAGTGGTTAAGTTCACATGCTCCGTTTCGGTGGCCCAGGGTTTCACCGGTTTGGATCCTGGGCATGGACATGGCACCACTCGTCAGGCCACGCTGAGGCGGCGTCCCACATGCCACAACTAGAGGGACCCATAACTAAAATATACAACTATGTACTGGGGGATTTGGGAGTAAAAAAGCAGGAAAAAAAAAAGAAGAATATTGGCCACAGTTGTTAGCTCAAGTGCCAATCTTTAAAAAAAAAAAAAAATACTCCAAAGCGATAGTACTCAAAACAGCATGGTACTGGTGCAAAAACAGGCACACAGATCAATGGAACAGAATCTAGAGCCCAGAAATAAACCCACAAGTCAATGGACAGCTAATTTTTGATAAGGGAGCCAAAAATCTACACTAGAGAAAGGAAAGTCTCTTGAATAAATGGTGCTGGGAAAACTGGACTGCCACATGCAAAAAAATGAAAGTAGACCATTATCTTACAGCATACACAAAAATTAACTCAAAATGGATTAAATACTTGAATGTAAGACCTGAAAACATAAAACTCCCAGAAGAAAACACAGGCAGTACACTCTTGGACATCAATTAGCAACATCTTTTTGAATACCATGTCTCCTTAGGCAAGGGAAATAAAATAAAAAAATAAACAAATGGGACTGCACCAAACTAAAAAGTTTCTGAACAGCAAAGGAAACCATCAACAAAATGAAAAGACTAACAACTGGGAGAAGATATTTGTAAATCATATATCTGATAAAGGGTTAATATCCAAAATATATAAAAAACTCATATAACTCAACAAAACCCCCAAACAATCTAATTTAAAAAAGGGCAAAAGATCTGAACAGTCATTTTTCCAAAGAAGATATACAGATGGCCAAGAGGCACATGAAAAGTTCAACATCACTAATTATCAGGGAAACACAAATCAAAACTACAATGAGATATTGTCTCATGCCTATCAGAGTGGCTATAATTAACAAGGCAAGAAATAACAAGTGCTGGCAAGGATCTGGAGAACAGGGAATCCTCATACACTGCTGATGGGAATGTAACTGGTGCAGCCACTATGGAAAAGAGTATAGAGGTTCCTCAAAAAATTAAGAATAGAACTACCATATGATCCAGCTATTCCACTGTTGGTTATTTATCCAAAGAAGATGAAAACACTAATTCAAAGAGATATCTGCATCCCTATGTTCACTGCAGCATTACTTATAATAGCCAAGACTTGGAAACAACCTAGTGCCCAACAATGGATGAATAGATAAAGAAGATGTGATACACACACACACGCACAATGGAATATTAGTCAATCATAAAAAAGACGAAATCTTGCCATTTGTGATGACATGGATGGGAATCTTGAGGGAATTGTGCTAAGTGAAATAAGTCAGAAGGAGAAAGCCAAATACCATATGATTATACTCACACGGAAGATAAAAACAGCAACAACAAACAAATGCATACACACAGAGAATAGGTTGGTGGTTACCAAAGGGAAGAGTGGGGGATGAGGGCAAAAGGAGTACATGTGTGCTGTGATGGATGGCAATTAGATTTCGGGTGGCGAATATGATGCAGTATACACAGAAACTGAAATATAACAATGTACAATGGAAATTTATATAATGTTATACACCAGTGTTACCTCAACAAAAATTAATTTAAAAAAAAAAGAGCATATGCTAAAGTACATATATCAAAATACTTCTGTGGTGTTCTACCTCAAATTTGTACATGTCTTCATAGGAATATAATCTTTCCAACTAGGTAACAAGTATTATCAAGCAGTACTAGAATAAAGCATGGAGTATGAATTGCTCTTAAACGCCATTCCTGAACACTCATCTCTGAATTCTGATAAAGTACGAAGTGTTCTGGATTCTAGAAAGAATGAAATGTTCATAGAACAAAAGACTTAACTATCTATGAGGTACTTCAGTGCAGGGCACTGTGTATGTTCAGATATGAAGAATATTTCATATATTTTCAGCCCAGCTCTTGAGTTTCTATGTAACAATTTCCTCATAGTAGCAGGTTCAGAAACACAGGAACAGTCAGGGCGATTCAGTTGTCTTTTCAGCATAAATGGAAGATATTTGTAGCTCTACTTAATTGCAATTTCACTAAACAATAAAGAATTTAGTAGCGCATATAAATTTACTAAATAAGGCAATGGCAAAGCCTCAATTAACTAGCTATGAAACTGTATTCAGAACTCTTTGTTGGGTAACATTTTCACTCATTTGACAAATATCTATTGAATGCCTACGTAACAAAAAAGAAACCCCCCCACCTGTATGGAGCTGATATTCAGTTGGAAAGACGGACAATCAAGAATATAAGAAGCAAGCAAATGATATTGTAGGTTAGAAGGTGCTAAGTGTTGTAGAAAAAAAGGAAGAGAGAGTAGTCTAAGAAAGGACTAGAAGTATGGGGTGGGGTGCTCAGGTGGACCTCACTGAAAAGGCCAGCTCTGATCAAAGGTGGAAGGAATCTGGAACATTAGCTGAGTGGCTCTGGGAACAGCATTCTAGGGAGAGTGGTGAGCAACGGGCTCCGAGGACTGAAAGTGGGAGTATACTGGGCAAGCCTGAGGTTTTTTAAGGTAAGGGGATTACACTAAAAACATATTGTAGGTAAAAGCCTCCCTCTATTCTATTTCTAGAAATACCGTCATATCCCACTTATGTAATTATAAACATAGGTCTATGATGCATGGAGAAATATCTAGAATGAAGCTCACTAACATCTTATTGGAGGTTATTTCTGGGTAGTGAATCTTGAGTGATTTTTACCAACTTCTTCCCATTTCTCTATATTGTTTTAGTGTTTTAAACTAATAATCGTATTAGACTTACAGAAATAAGACTACTTAACAACCATCACAAAAGTGTAAACTTCTGTTTATATATATTTATAAAGTATTTAAAAGAGTATACTGTAGTTGTCAGAAAAATACAACACAAACATCCTTTTGCTGGGCTTTGCAATGCCCTCTCATGGGCCTTCACCACTATTTATACCCTGTGCATGTGTCTATGAATAAACATCTATACACATTTTTTCCTCTTTTATGTCAAAAAATGAGAAAACAACATGGACTTTGGAATCAGGTAGACCTGCTTTAACCCATAATTCCAACTAAACTGCACAATGTTGGACAAGTTATAGAAACACTCTGAATTTTCCACTTGTAAGACAGAGATTCATACATTCACTAAATCTGTATTAAATGCCGACTATATGTTATTGTGGGTGCTGGGAATATTAACCAGAATGACTGGGGAGACACACGAGGAACTATAGCAACAGATGCCGGCGGCACAGACCCTGGAGGAAGGAGGGTGTCACTCTTCCTAATTCATTTAAGTAAGGCCTTATTAAGGAAGAGGGAACATTCAATTTAGCTCTAAGGATTAAGCAGAAGTTTGCCAGGAGGCTAGGGGCAGAGTTGGGGTTAGGGCAGCGGAAGCAGCATGGTTAAATGTACAAAGGAGCGAAAGAACCAGGGTCAGGGGTCAAAATACAAGCCCCACACCCCAGCACAGGGTCCTTTGAGGCTTACTGACGCAATGCATGGGACAATGCCTTGACAGTGGGGGGCTACATACCCACAGAAAAGGGAGAGGTCATTTCCCCCAAACTCTTGGAGTCATCTTTGCCTCCTCTTTCACCCCTATATCCCATTAGGAAGCCCAGTATCTTTTCCTTCTTACTGTTCTACCAAAGTTCACGCCTTCATTATGCCTCATTTGGCTGGAAGAGTTCCCACTGCCCAGCAACCTGACTCTAACCTAACATGGTGTGAGAAGCACCAGTGTGGGCAGCTACCACTCTGGTCTGCTGCTGAATCACTGGAAACCTTGGGCATATCACTCACTCTCACACGTCAACATGTAACTAATCATGCAGAGTAACAAAGAAGGCTTACCAAGTGCCAGGCAGGACACAAGCCCTGCAAATACATTGTTACATTAGCTTTTCACAACAATCTTACAACAATAGTGCTACTACAGGCCCTCAATCCCTTATCCACAATTCTGAAACCTAAAAAGTTCTGAAAGTTAGTTTTTAAAATAAGTTTGTAACAAATTCATTTGGATAAAATCTGAATTGGATACATATAAGAATACGTATCATTTTTATTCTACTTTCTATAAATTCCTCTATCGCCTGCTGTGGAAATACAAATGTGTTGGTTATGAGGCACTGCCTCAGACCTTGTTGTGGAGGTTATCTAACACAACTAACTACTATACAAAATAATCTTCTTAAAAACTGAAAAATTCTGAATTTCAAAACACCTGATGCAAGAGTTTCAGATATCATGGATGAGCAAGCTAAGACACAGAGAGGTTAAGCAACTTGTCCAAAGTCACAAAACTAAGATTTAGTAGACCCAGGTCTCAAAACCAGGTAATTTGGGGCTAGCTCCTAGACTCTTAACCATTAAGCTAAACTTGCTCTGAGTGTCCAATAAACTCCAAAGAGAGCTCTAAGGTACTGTGAGTCTCGCTTTATTATCCTTACTGCTTCAATTGAAGTAGGCTTCTCACCACTTCTAAGATATACCCTCTGCTGTCCAACTTCCAATTAATCCTTGCTCAGAATTCCCTCTCCTCCAATGCTGCATTAACAATTCCTACCCGTCCTTTCAGGATCAACTTAAACGTCAAGTTTTTCAAGATAATGTTCTAGATTCTCTCAGCCACAAATCAGTTTTCCTCCTCATCCTTTACAGTACTTTGTACCTCTCTTTTTAGGGCTCTAGACAAATTCAACCTCATATTATAGCTTTTTGAGAGCTAGGTCTCCCAGCTAAATCGTGCCCTCTGGTAGGGCCAGGAGGGACTATGTCCCATTCATCTTTAGAGCCCCACAGCACTAGACCAATGCTATGAATGCTGTCGGTGTTCCACAGATGCTGGATGGAAGAATAAAAAGCTAATAATTTGTTAATAATTTTTTTAATAGATGACTTTTGTATTGATTTGTACACTTGTACAATCACAAGCTTAAAACATTACCATTCTCAAGAGGAGTTTCCATAAAGAAAGGATTTTCTCCTGTTTCTCATGAGATTGAGCCTTAAAAAAAAAAAACACAAAAAAACAAGGAAAGAAAAACAAACCATGTTTCCATTTATGGACAACTAGACTCCAATGCTAACTCATCAGCTTGAACTTTAGTTCCCACACAGAAATTATCCTATTAGAAAAGTGAATATAATAAAACATCATTAGAATCTTTCCACTCTGATAAATTTGGTTAGTATCTTCTAACTTTGAGCCATATATTCAGATAAGCTGTTTATCTTTTTAGTGTGACCCCAAAAGATAGCCATAAAGAGAGACTGTAGTGGAATTTTAGGTAGAGTCTTTCTCATTATTTCTAATCTTAAATAGTTTCTAGGAAATGACTGGATTTGAGAATTTTTATTTTGTTTCCATTAGGGAATTACTGAAGATGACATTTTATATTTATATACTATTCTGAGTATACAAATTCTAAATGCCTTTCACTATTAAATTTTTTTTCTAATATTTTCCAGAGGTAGGGCTTAAAAATATGTTTTCTTTTTAAATGTCCATTTCTTATTTTATGTAAAGGATGACTTTAGGTGGAATTATGAGGGACTTCAAAACAAAATATTAATCTTAAAGAAGACTCACATAATTTGCACATGGAAATTCTGGCCTATTTCTATTTTTCTTGCAGTTTTTTCTTTTAGGTTAATGATGTATATATGCATACTATGTGCTTTGAACTGGCTTTCTAATAATGGTAATGGATTCCCCTTATTTCATCCTCATCTGTAAATGACTGGTTAGGATTAGGGCCAAAGTAAGTTAAGTGGTCCATACAAAAACCCAACCAACAGCTCTGATCCCAGCAGTGTCATGCTCTCAAAAGATTCTATTCCATTATTTTTCAATAAATTTGGAAGTTAAATAAGCTTGGTTGAGATATTGTACTATTTGTGCTATCCATTTTAGGATCTCTATGCAAAAATCAACTATTTTTGCTGTTGTTGAAACGTATTTCATGGAAACAAGCAAGAAAAGTTTAATTCCTTCTAAAGGTAAAATTCCATGAAAACAAATCATTTAGGTGTATTTACTATCTTCCTTAACACCTCTCATATTCAATCCATCCAACTCCTCTCCAACGCCACTTTTATTGCCTGTAGGCTCTCATTATATCATGCTGAACCACTACGATCTAAGTTTAATTTGCTCCTCCTGCCTTGGATCTCTCCACCCTCCTGATTTGCCCCCCACGCAGCTGCCAGAAAGACTTTTCTAAAATGTAAAGCCATTAATGCTATTTCCTGGTTTAAATCTCTTCCCTGGTTTCTCTTTGTCTCTGAGATGGTTAGCTGCATGGTGTGGCCGACTTTCCTTCCATGCTGTGCCACCTGCCTCTCCTCTAGCCTGATGCTCCTCACCATGGAACTGCGTACAGTTCACGCCAGGTTGCTTCATCCCTCCGTGCCAGCGCCCATGTTGCGCTTTCTACCCAGAAGACAAGAAATAGCAGCAAATCTCAACATTTAACTGTCTCTCTTGGCATTCTGTTGGTTGGGATTAGGTGTGGGGTCTCTGGTAAACATTTAATCTCCAGTCAAGAGGTCCAGTCTCTGGCCTCCCTGGACTCGGGTCCTCATCGTCATGGCAACTTCTATTGGTCCCCAGTTCATCTGAAAACTCATCAGGATCACTTTCATTAGTGCTCAAAGGCCACACATGTAATTAAAAAATGACTTTTAGGAGAAGCCCATCAGAAATAATAAAACCTATATACACTGTTCTTATCTATAACTGACTCAGGTATCAGCATTTAGCACTAGTAATTCTGAATCACTTGACAGTAACAAATCACATTATCATAAAAATATTCAATTTTTTCATTCATTTAACAAGGTTTCACAATGTGACTAGGTTTCTCTATCATTATTTGGAGAAAAAATTTCAGCAAAATTTTCCTACGAAAAATATTAGCTAACAGAGGCATACTCTATAGGGTAAAGAAATTGTCAAATTATGAATGAAGTTTCTTAAAAATGTGTAGAGAATGCCTTCAATTTATGCTGTATATACCAAATAATGAGGGTCAGTCATTGAAATATTTCTCTAAGTATATATTCGTGTTTAATAATACTATCTAATCCTTATGAACTTCAAGCTTATAAATCCAGTTTCCTAAGATGAGAAAATTTCAAATGTGCTTTATGCAAAACATAGCTTTCTAGGAAACTGTCCATTTTTTACTACTCTCTGATGTTCTGTATTTAAGATAAACTATCAGCTGACTTTCAGAATGAAGATGTCTGGAATTAGAGAGAGATTACATGACAGCATTAGATGCAATGTGGCTTTCCCTCCTTCCCATTCTACCAGGTTTAACAAAAATAAAACCAATCAGCATACTTCAAAAGTGAATAATTTTAAAGTCCTTTCAAGTTTCAGTCATCTAGAGTTTGATTTAATATGATTCTCAATGACTTGACTTTTCTGAAATGATGCTTTAAAGAAAAAAAAACTTTGCTTAATTTCTTCATCCTAGAAATAATATTTTTCTATTTAAAAATGCCTAAACTGCAAACTATAACCATGAAAATTAAATACAATTCTTTAGGGACTCTTCTTTCACAGCAAAGATTTTAACTGTCACTTACTAAGCACACACAATGCCTCAACTGTGAGCACCAAGACCTGCAACCCGGGTAGGGATGCCTACAAGTAAGGGGCCATGCTTAGACTAATTCCCTTTCCATCCTTGCTGCTCAGTGCCTCTGGCACCTGGTGAGTGTTCAGTGAGAACCTGTTCCATGGAGAATCAATGAAAATGTCCACAGTAGCAAGTGGAATGAATAAGACTCTGTTGATATATAAGATATCTTAAATTCACTCTGAAAAGAAAACAGGAACAGACCCAACCGAGATGCTTTCAACAATTATGCTGCAGTCATTGATTCTGTACTTTCTGATCCTTAAAGTACTTTTAAAAGTATTTAACTTATTAAGACTCTCTGCAGCTCAAAGGTTAATTAACACAACTATCACTTAATCTACAAATGAAACAATGGAAGAATAGCTGGAGAAAAAGAGAGAGATTGAGAGACAGAGACAGAAGGAGAGAGAGAGAAAGAGGAAGAGATACATTGTACAGAAAAAAGAAATAAAATTTCACAATGAATTCTGACTTTCACGTTAACATTCTATCCGTAGACTTCATTTTCATGGTTAGAAACCTATGTTTGCAACCAATCTGCCTAGGTTTGAATCTTGGGTCTGCAATTTATGAGCTGTGTGATGTCACATACACCATGTGTCTGTTTCCCTCATCTGATTAATCGAGAGGATGATAGTACTTACTTCATAGGATTGATATAAGGATTAAATTAAATAGCATAAATGGAAAATGCTTAGAAAAGTTCATGACTCGTAAGTTCTATTTAAGTGTTTGACATTATTTTTATCATTCTTTCCACCAAACCAGTGAAATTTAAATGTACTTTGGGGGCTCAGGTTGAGACAGGCATATTTTGGCAGTGGAGTTCTTTCTTGAAGATCAAACATTATGCAGAATCCCCATAAATAAACAGATGAAAGCAGTTTCAACTTAAAAAAATCGTCTCATACATTTAAATGTATAGTTTTAAGTAGTGTTAACAACAAGGATGTTTCCACATAAAAATGTATACTTTGGGAGATGATAGTTACAAGCTTCAATTACTCTCAGCTTATTTTTGTATCTATTGTACTGATTTTTGTACTTCATTTTTGTTGTCCAGTGTCAAGAAAATTTTGATTTATACAGCTAAGTAGTTTCAAAAGCATTTTTTTAAAAAAAGCCTTCAATAAAATTGATGCAAAATCTTGAAACAGGAATCTTAAGAATATTTTTTGAAGTAGAATTATTAGAAATATTTAAAAACTGCTTACATTCCTTATGATAAGGTTAAATCAGGAAAAGAACAATACGTGCTCATATGATAATGTTGTGGTACAGCATGCTAGCATTCACTTGTTACTGCATAACTAACTGGAGTGCAGTGAAGGGAGGCATCGACACTGCCTGGCATTTAACTGACTGCTGTGTATATGTGCTCGCAATAATGACCCCTGCTTTTGCGATTTTTTTTTTAATTATTATTTTTTGTAAGATTGGCCCTGAGCTAACATCTGTTGCCAATCTTCCTCTTTTTGCCTGAGGAAGATTGTCCTTGAGCCAGTCTTCCCCTCCTTTGTACATGGAGCATTGCCACGGCATGGTTTGATGGTGTGTAGGTCTAGACCTGGGATCTGAGCCTGTAAACTCTGGGCTGCCAAAGTGGACTGGTAAACTTAACCACTATGCCACTGGGCCAGCCCCTGCTTTTGTGATTTTATAGTGTGGACACACACAGGGCTGAATTTGGGTATGCAGAGCCACACTCTTCCTAATCAATGCCAGAGGTACCAGAAGTTCAAAGATAATGTGAAGTGGTGGCAGGAGACTTCATGAGGTAAGGAAAAAACCCCAAAGTTAACAGAGCAACACAATTATTTAAGTTGGTAGTTCTCCAATGTGATGACTCTGGTATATAACACATTTTAGTGTGATTTATTTGATTACAATTTTTAGACAGTTAAAATATTTATAAAAAAATATGAATCACATGTCTGTGGAATTCCTGAAGCACATCTGTAGAACAATTTAAAAACCACTGGACTAGTATTCTGATTTTACCTAGTGTATGGAATGCTGGTAAGAATCACACTCTCCCTCAAAAGAAGAAAAGGCTGAATAAAATAGAAAAATATAGGGGCCGACCCCGTGGCCGAGTGGTTAAGTTCACGCGCTCCGCTGCAGGCAGCCCAGTGTTTCGTCAGTTTGAATCCTGGGCGTGGACATGGTACTGCTCATCGAGCCATGCTGAGGCGGCATCCCACATGCCACAACTAGAAGGACCCACAACTAAGAATATACAGCTGTGTACCAGGGGGCTTTGGGGAGAAAAAAGGAAAAAAATAAAATTTAAAAAAAAAAAGGAAAAAAAAAGAAAAATATATCTTGGCTTGAGCCCAGATTGCTGAGGTCACAGAATAAACAGCCTGATATCCAAGAAGGGACAGGTTCTTCCAAGGAAATTTAGAACTTGTAGACTGGCTCACCTGTGGCAGAATACAGCGAGACACCAGGCACTAGAAGCAGTTAAGAATTCAGCTAGGGGCCGGCCCTGTGGCCATGTGGTTAAGTTTGTGTGCTCCACTTCAGTGGCCCAGGGTTTTGCTGGTTCGGATCCTGGGTGAGGACATGGCATTGCTCATCAGGTCATGCTGAGGGGCATCCCACATGCCACAACTAGAGGGACCTACAACTAGAATATACAATTATGTACTGGGGGGTCTTTGGGGAGAAGAATAAAAAAAAAAGAAGAAGATCAGCAATGGTTGTTAGCTCAGATGCCAATCTTTAAAAAAAAGTCAATTAAAAAATAATAATTTAGCTAAATATTTAAGGAATCGCTAAAGGACAATTACAGGCTAGAGTGAGAGTACAGGATTCCTGGGAGCTGCAATCACACCCACTCCCAGACTCTTCTCCTGGGACCTCCACGAGGCGCTGGTGAGAAAGACAGGGGCAGGCTGGGGAACCAGACAAAACCTCTCAACAGGAGAGAACAAGATAAGAAATATTTGAAGGGACAACGGTCAAAATTTTTCCAAAAAGTAATTAAAAACATCAAACCATAAGTCCAAGAAACCTAGAGAAGCCTGAGTAGGATAAATAACAGCAACAATAATAACAACTATAAACTCATATCATATTCAAACCACTGAAAACTAAAAATTAAGAGGAAATCTTAAGGCAGTCAGAAAAAGAAAAGATATTATATACAGATCTTCCTTGACTTATGATGGGCTTATGTCCTGATAAGCCCATCATTAAATTGAAAATATCATAAGTCAAAAATGCAGTGAATACACCTAACCTACTGAACATCATAGCTTAGCCCAGTCTGCCTTAAACGTGCTCAGAACACTTACATTAGTCTACAGTTGGGCAAAATCATCTAACACAAAGTCTATTTTAGAATAAAGTGCTGAATATCTCATGTAAATTGATTGAATACTGTACCAAAAATGAAAAACAGAATGGTTGTAAGTGTATTGGTTGTTTACCATTGTGATTGCATGGCTGACTGGGAGCTGCAGCTCTCCACTGCTGCCCAGCATCCTGAGAGAGCATTCTACCACATTTTGCTAGCTTAGGAAAAGATCAAAATTCAAAATTTGAAGTATGGTTTCTACTTAATGTGTATAGCTTTCGCACTGTTGTAAAAGTCTTAAAATCTGAAGTCAAACCATTGGAAGTTGGAGACCATCAGTACAGAGGAACAAAGATAAGAACTATAGAAAACTTCTTGCCACAAACTATGGGAAGCCAGAACACAACGAAGTAACATCTTTCTAGTGATGAAAGAAAACCACTGGGCTAAGACAACTAGTTCTTGGAGTAAAGCCTAGATCCAGCAAGAGTCCTACTAGTAGTTTGGATGCAGCTCCCTTGTGAAGTAACTTTGGAAGAGTATATGTTGTCAGTATATGTTTGGAACAGTATATATATGGTGTCTATATATTTGTTTTGGACATGGCTTAATAATTTACCTAAAAGATCCAATAAACAGACATCATCATACTACCATCCAACTCTATTCTATATGTACGATTTCTGTATGACTGTTGTTTAGTTATAAGCAGGAATGAGTAGTGTATGTAGGTCACAGTATCTTTTTACTCTTCTCAAATAGACTAGTAATAGCATACCCACATAGACTCACTGCTCTACCTTCTAAGTGCTTTATACCTATTAAAAGAGACACTATATTACTGTTTGCTTGACAGCTCAAAGAAAATATGCAATAATGTATGCTGTTGATTTTCCTAAACTTACTTTCTACAAGTCATTGGATACTTGACTCCACATCTGAGTAAGAATGTTACTTTTGGAATGACCTTGACATGAGCATACCCAGGACTGCTGGGACATCTAGGCTATTCTATGTAAAACAGAACTTTCTCTTCCTCATGTCTCCTGGGACTGTGGTCACTTTCTATCTGCTTACCCTAGTTTAATTTTTTTTCATGGCATTTATTACTACAAGTATTATATTTTTTATTTATTTGCTTGTCTGTTGTCAGTCCCCTGTACTAGAATGTAAGACAGTAGGGACTTTGTCTCTCTTGGTCATTCACTGCTATAACTCCAGTTTTTGGAATAGTTCCTGGAACTAGAAACTCATTATGTATTTGTTAAATAGATGCACAAATAAAAGGTGACTGCAAGAACAAATAAGAGAAATCTCTTTCACCTAGGGAATGTGTAAACTTAGGGTGAGGGAAGAGCAGAAGCAAGTAGAAGTTGAATGCCTGATATTGTGAAAGGGGCTCCACTGGCTTAACTGAGATCACCTAAGATGTTCAGCACAGTCCCCTGAACATTAGCAGACACTTAATGTTATTGATTGTAATTACTGATTGTTGTTCTGATCTCATGAACTCATTTTAACAAACCTGTTAGGGAGCGACGTCAGCATCATGGCACAGTGAGTTCTTCCCTTTGTCTCTCCCTTCTAAGTTACAACTAAATGCACATCATTAACCAGTAGAGGATTTCAGCACAGCACAACAGGACGTCTGACAGATCCATATAGCCGTGCATGTGAAGGCAGGGGTCTGGACCCCTGGGAAGCAGCAGAATGAGGTGAGCACACCCCTCCCCTCCCTGGCGGCAGTGATCCAGGTCACAGATCCTCACACAGCAGCCGGCATGACTGTAAGAGGAGATGCGGGCAGCCTGGCACATGCAAACACTTTCGGAGTTGTAGAAGCACTCATGGTGCCATGGCAGCCCCACTCATGGAAATGCTCCCCACCAAGTGATGCAGCTCAGCCCCCGCAAAGGAGCCCCAAGTACAGCTGCTCAGCCAAGTCACCTGTGAGTACAGTGCATGAAAGAAAGAGCCTCTCCCCTCCTGCCAAGTGCACCAGCTCAGAGAGTCCCCTGGTGAGTACAGTGGTCCCACACCAGAGTGACCTGCTGGCGGCAAACAGAAGCCCAGCCTGTGTGTGTGTGTGTGACCTGCCAAGAGGCTGTGGCCAGCGTGCAAATGCAGAGAAGTCCTATTGGCACAATGGGGTGGGATCAGAAAACACAGCTTCTGCTCTCCCCGAGTGGAGGTGGGTGGAATTTGCGACCTGATACTACCACAAATGTGCCAGCAAAGGATCACTTCATCAAACACTATGAAGAACTACAACATCACTTCAGAGCAGAAGGAAAATGACAGGTCCCCAGAAACCAATCCTGAACTCACAGAAATGTACAATCTCAATGACAGAGAAGTCAAAATAGTTATCATAAAGAAACTCAATGAGTTACAAGAAAACTCAGAAAGATAGTTCAATGAAATCAGGAATAAAATTAATAAGCAGAAGGAATACCTCACCAAAGAGACTGAAACTCTAAAAAAAAAAAAAAACACCAGAAATTCTGGATATGAAAAACACAATTAATGAGATAAAAAATAATCTAGAATCCACCAAAAACAAAGCTGATATTATGGACGGCAGAATTAGTGATTTAGAGGATAGAAATATAGAAATGTTTCAGGTGGAAGAGGAGAGAGAACTAAGATGCAAAAAAAAAAAAGACGAAATTCTTGAGAAATATCCAACTCAGTTAGGAAAAGCACAATAAGAATTATAGGTATTCAAGAAGAAGAAGAGAGGAAGAAAGGGGCAGAGAGGTTATTCAAAGAAACAATAGCTGTGTACTTCTTAAGCCTGGGGAAGTAACTGGACTTACAAGTACATGAAACCAATACAATTCCTAATTACAGCAATGCAAAAAGACTTTCTCTGAGGCATATAATATTAAAACTGGCAAGAGTCAATGACAAAGAATAAATACTAAAGGCAGCAAGGTAGAAGAAATTAATCTACAAAGGCACTCCTGCAAGGCTTTTAGTGGATTTCTCAGCAGAAACCTGACAGGCTAGCAGAGAAGGAAGTGATACATTCAAAATACTGAAAGACAGAAACTTTCAGCCAAGAACATCCTATCCAGCAAAACTATCCTATCCTACAGATACAATGGAGAAATGAAAGCTTTCCCAGACAAACAAAAGCTGAGGGAGTTCATCGCCACTAGAACCCCTTACAAGAAATGTTGAAAGGAACCCCCCCATCTGAAACTAAAAAGAAAAGGTTTACAAAACCTTGAGCAATGGGATAAATAGACAGATAGAATAGGAAAATTGCAGCTATATATCAGAATACATTAGTAAACACTTAATTATAACACAAAAGACAAAGGGAAAGAAAGCATCAAAAATAACTATAAATACTTCAATTTAGTCACAAACTCACAATACAAAAAAGAACAATTAGTGACAACAATAACTCAGAAGGGGAAGAGGAGAGGGATGGAACCTGCTTAGGCTAATGGAGATAAGAGGCTATCAGAAAATGGACTGTCTCATCTATGAAATCTTTTATACAAATCTCACAGTAACCACTAAACAAAAACTCAGAGCAGAGACACAACTCATAAATAAAAAGAAAACTATCAAAGAAAACCACCAAACTGTAATGGCAATCAGAAATACAGGGGAAAAGAAACAATGGAAATACAGAACAACTGGAAAACAGGAGATAAAATGGCAATATTAAGCTCTCACCTATCAATAATCACTCTAAATGTAAATAGATTGAATTCACCAATCAACAGACACAAAGTGGCTAGACAGATTAAAAAACAAGACCCAACAATTTGCTGCCTCCCAGAAACACATCTCAGCTCTAAAGGCAAACACAGACTCCAAAGGAAGGGATGGAAGATGATACTTCAAGCAAATGGCAAGCAAAAGAAAGCAGATTTTGCCATACTTATATCAGACAAAGCAGATTTCAAGATAAAAAAGACAATGAGAGACAAAAAGGGTCAGTATATTATGATAAAAGGGACATTCCACCAAAAGGACAAAAATACTTATGAATACATATGTACCTAACACAGGAGCACCAAATTATATAAAGCAACTATTAACAGAACTAAAGGGAGAAATTGACAGTGATACAATAAGAGTAGGGGACCTCAATACCTCATTTATCAATGGATAGATCATCCAGACAGAAAGTCAAGAAGGAAACAGTGGCCTTAAATGAAATACCAGACCAGATGAACTTTATATATATGACATTCCATCCAAAAACAGCAGAATACATATTCTTCTCAAATGCATATGGAGCATTCTCAAAGATAAACCATATGTTGGAAACAAGGTAAGCCTCAATAAATTTTAAAACACTGAAATCATAACAAGCATCTTTTCTGACCACAATGTAATGAAACTAGAAATCAACTACAAGAAAAAGGCTAGGGAAAGTCACAAATATGTGAAGACTAAACAATATGCTACTGATTAACCATTGGATCAATAAAGAAATCAAAGGAGAAATAAAAAAAATACCTGGAGACAAATGAAAATGAATACAAAACATACCAACTCTTACCAGATGCAGCTGAAGTGGTACTAACAGGGAAATTTACAGCAATACGGGACTAAATCAACAAAGAAGAGAAATCTCAAATAAGTAATCTTAAACTACACTTAAAAGAACTAGAAAAAAGAAGAACAATAAGAAAGAGGAGAAATTACAACAGATAGCACAGAAATACAAAGGATTATAATACTATGAAAAACTATATACCAACAAATTGGATAACATAGAAGAAATGGATAAATTCTTAGACTCATACAACCTTCCAAAACTGAATCAAGAAGAAATAGAGAATCTGAATAGACCAATCGCAATTAAAGAAATAGGAACTATAATCAAAAACCTCCCAAAAAGCAAAAGTCCAGGACCTGATGGCTTCTCTGGAGAATTCTACCAAACATTCAAAGATTTATTACCTATCCTTCTCAAATTATTCCAAAAAATTGAAGAAGACAGAATGCATCCTGTCTCATTCTGTGAGGCCAACAATACCCTGATCCTGAAGCCAGACAAGGACAACACAAAGAAGGAAAATTATAGGACAATATCACTGATGAACATAGATTCAAAAATCCTCAACAAAATATTGGCAAACCGAATACAGCAATACATTAAAAGGATCATACATAGTGATCAAGTGGGATTTATACCAGGGATGTGGGGATGGTTCAACACCCACAAGTCAACCAATATGATATACCACATTAATAAAATGAGGAGTAAAACCACATGATCATCTCAATAGATGCAGAGAAAGCATTTGACAAGATCCAACATCCATTTATGATAAAAAAAAAACTCTCAATAAAATGGGTATAGAAGGAACACACCTCAACATAGTAAAGGCCATATATGACAAACCATCAGCCAACATCACACTCAATGGGGAAAAACTGAAAACCATCCTTCTGAGAACAGGAACAAGATGAGGGTGACCACTCTCATCACTCCTATTCAACATAGTACTGGAGGTTTTAGCCAGAGCAATTAGGCAAGAAAAAGAATTAAAAGGTATCCAAACCGGAAAGGAGGAAGTAAAACTCTTGCTGTTTGTGGATGATGTGATTCTATATACAGAAAACCCTAAAGAATGCACCAGAAAACTGTTAGAACTAATCAATAACTACAGTAAAGTAGTTACCTTTACAGTAAAGTAGTTTTTGCAGGGTACAAAATCAACTTACAAAAGTCAGTTGCATTTCTAAACACTAATAAAAAACGAGCAGAAAGAAAAGTCAAGAAAGTAATCCCATTTAAAATTGCAACAAAAAGAATAAAATATCTTGGGATACATTTAACCAAAGGGGTGAAAGACTTATACAGTGAAAACTAGAAGATGCTATTTGAAGAAATTAAAGATGATATACAGAAATGGAAAGATATTCCATGCTCCTTCACTGGAAGAATAAACACGGTTAAAATGTCCATATTACCCAAAGCAATCTACAGATTCAATGCAATCCCAATCAGAATTCCAATGACATTCTTCATGGAAACAGAAGAAAGAATCCTAAAATTTATATGGAACAACAAAAGACCCTGAACAGCCAAAGCAATCCTGAGAACAAAGAACAAAGCTGGAGGCATCACAATCCCTGACTTCAAAATATACTATTAAAGCTATAGTAATCAAAATAGAATGGCAGTGACACAAAAAAGACACACAGATCAATGGAATAAAATTGAAAGCCCAGAAATAAAGCTGCACATCCAAGGACAGCTAATCTTCAACAAAGGAGAAAGGAAAGGCTTTTCAACAAATGGTGTTGGGAGAACTGGACAGCCACACGCAGAAGAATGAAAGTAGACCATTATCTTACACCATGCACAAAAATTAATTCAAAATGGATTAAATACTTGAACATAAGACCTGCAACCATAAAACTCCTAGAAGAAAATATAGGCAGTGCACTCTTTGACATCGGTCTTAGCAGCATCTTTTCGAATACATGTCTACTTAAGCAAGGGAAACAACAGAAAAATTAAACAAATAGGACTACATCAGACTACAAAGTTCCTGCAACAGAAATGAAATCATGAACAAAATGAAAAGACAACCCACCAACTGGGAGAAAGTATGCGCAAATTATATATCTGACGAGGGGTTAATTTCCAAAATATATAAAGAACTCATACAGTTCCAACAACAAAAAAAAACAAGTAACCTGATCAGAAAATCAGCAGAGGATATGAACAGACATTTTCCGAAAGAATATATACAGATGGCCAACAGACACAAGAAAAGAAGTTCAACATCACTAATTATGAGCAAAATGCAAATCAAAACTACAATGAGATATCACCTTACACCTGTCAGAATGGCTATAATTAACAAGACAAGAAATGACAAATTTTGGAGAGGATGTGGAGAAAAGGGAACCATCATACACTGCTGGTGGGAATGCAAACTGGTGCAGCCATTATGGAAAACAGTATGGAGATTTCTCAAAAAAGCAAAAATAGAAATACTGTAAGATCCAGTTATCACACTACTAGGTATTTATCCAAAGAATATGAAATCAACAATACAAAGAGATCTATGCATCCCTAAGTTCCCTGCAGCATTATTCGCAATAGTCAAGATGTGGAAGTAACCCAAGTGCCCATCAACTGATGAATGGATAAAGATGATGTGGTATATATATACAACGGAATACTACTCAGCCATAAAAACAGACAAAATGGTCCCATTTGCAACAAGATGGATGGACCTTGAGGGTATTATGTTATGCGAAATAAGCCAGACAGAGAAAGACGAACACTGTATGATTTCACTCATATGTGGAAGATAAACACATGGATCAGGAGAAGAGATTAGTGGTTACCACAGGGGAAGGGATAGGGGAGCGCAAAAGGAGTAAAAGGGTACATATATACGGTGACGGATAAAGTCAGATTATCGGTGATGAGCACAATGTAGTCTATACAGAAATTGATATATAATAATGTACAGTTGAAATTACACAACGTTACAAACCAATATGGCTCAATAAAATAAAAAAAAATAATTAAAATACATGTAAAAGCAAACAAACAAAACAAACCTGTGAGGATGCTACCATTTTCCGGTTTTGCAAATTCAGAAAGGTCAAAAAACACATCCGTGTTTATAGAGTTAGGAAATGGTGGAGCTGAATCCACCCAGGTGTGGTGGACCCCAGAGCCCATGCCCAGCGGGGGGAAAGAGAACACTTTCTGAAAGGGTCACGGTCTACCTCCTTGAAGCCCGCTGCTCGCACTCATTATTAGTTCATCTTGCCTCCTGAGGGCTAAATTATGATCTTTAGTTGAATAAAATCGAATGAATTTTTATTATGTCATAAAACATAGGCTCTTTCCTCCAAATTTGGGTTTTTATTTTTGCTTTCTAACTTGTTTGATCCAACACGCCTAACTTTAAAGTCAACAAGGTAAAAAATGGGCTTTACTAAAGCTACCAGAAAAAAATCCAATTTTCTCAAGCCCTCTAAAAACTACAGGTCCACACCATAATAAATCAACCTGTGCTTGAAAGCACAAACTGTATATACTGGCACCCAATTCAGCTAAGATAAAAATGACAAGTCCTTCAATGATAAATTGTCCTCCTCATATTATCCAATGGAAATACTCATATTGTCCAATACCTACAAGCAATTAGAAGGATTGAGTTTAACTTTCAAATTAAAAGGCCATTAAAATGGAGCCCAGTCCCCCAATCTGTCTATGAAAAATATTCAGAGAACGTTCTTAGTCTTAAAACTTGGGAGGAATATGGTATGTAGTCTCAGATTTCCTTTTATCATGGAGCCATTTGGCCAGCTATTTGGAACTATAGACTACAAGAAACTGGGATAAAATGAAATGGAAAACTATGCAGGATCTTTTAAAAGTTATTTATCAGTTATACATCATCAGTCAAGGACAGTCAAACATGAGAGCAAATCTGCCCCCTACCCCCACCCCAGACCACAAGCACCAGGCCTAGGAAAAGAGGTACTGAACGCCTGGCAGGATACCTGCATTCCAAATCTCTGCCTTCTCACTGCTACCGACACTGGGAAAGATGTGCGCTTACACAGGAGTCTCAGCCTAAGTCCACTGTTCCCTCACCAGGTGTGCAGTGTGTCCATTATTTCCCCAGCCGTGGTTGGGCCTGATGAATTCTACAACCCCTCAAGGGGAGATGTTGGTAAGTTCCATATAATAAAGCAGACATTAGATGTCTACCAGAACTATCTGGGAAATATAATTTAAAACACCAAAATAAGCAAAATAAAAAAGAAGAATCTGCACATGTATTTATACCTGTATAGTTCAGATTTCTATTTTATATGAATATATGGTTTAATATTTAGAAGGAGACAATCATATTGAGACGGGATCTGCAGAATTAAGGTATTAAAATAGACCGTTTTTTGACTTTGCATACACACACACAAATGAGTGTTTATCTATTGACCTCTTACTAAAAATGAATTCTCAAACCAGTACTTAAAAGTTTTTAACACACACTAATTGCTTACAGAGATCACAGAGCACAGAGAGAGAGAGAGAGATTCATTTCCTTTATGCTGTGTCTACATAATCCTCCTAATTTCTTACAGAATTCACTGAGTTCTAAAACAGATCTTAAAATCCAAACTTCAGCTTTCATCATTCAGGTGGCCTCATTTTTCCCTTCATCTCTCTTAATAATTGTCATTCCATCCATTACTCCTATAGTTCTGCACCTAATTTTGTGACTAGATAAAAGGGAAGCTTTTAGTGCTTTCTGTGCAGCCCAAATTCTCTGGCCTGTTTCTGGCTCTCTGCTTTTACTGCCAAAGGCGTGAAGATCAAAAGATGCTCTTTGCTGAAGTGTTTACTGCCTGGTAACATACCATCTCACAACAAAGGAGTTCATTATTTACATCTAACATGAAAGAAAAGTTCCAAAGTATAAAGGCCTGCATCAGACAGATACAAACGGTAGAATTTTCTTGCCCCACACTCATGAAAACTCACATCATTAACACCCTGTCAATCCAAATGTCCTCAAGAGCAAAGAGCATCCCTCAGGGAGCAGGGTGCAGCTCTAGCTTCCTTCTGCAGTTCCTTGGCTTCACCAATCCCTTCAATCTTCCCCAACAGGGTGGTGACACGGGCTCATTTCACAAGCACAGAAAGATCTCGCGACAGTCTGTGGAAACACGAACCACTATTTACACTGGAAAGAATGACTGGGAGCAGCTGTGCCCAGCAGTAGACAGAATTAGAGGCAGAAAATGGGGCAGTGTCGCCAATCTGTTATTACTGTAGTAACTAATGGAGAGGAACAAAATGGATTACTAGCACTAAATCAAACTGGGGGGGTTTCCAACGCTGCTGTAGGACATTGGCTTCTCATGGTTTATGATATCATCAGACTTCTTGATGAATTTACAATCTGGTAATCCTGCCATGGCATTAGTTTTCCACACGCAAATCCCTGGAATCTAAGTCAATTCGACAAATGAACAGGACTAGGGAACTCTACTGGGTCAAGTTTATTCCAACTTAAGAGAAAGCAAAGACTTGTTGTCTTTCTATTCCTTATCTAATTTATTAAGTCCAAGAAAAGACAAGTTTGAATGGCACCTTTCCCCAGGCTTTGCATATTTATCAATACTTTTTATGTCTCTGCAATACTATTATCCTGTTCCTGTCAGAACTGATTCCCTCTCATTAATAATATTCACACTCATTCACTTACTGCTTAACCAGATTATATTACTGATGTTTAACCATTTTACCCATCTGTTGACTGCACTCCTTGTCAGTGTACTAATTATATGCCTAATCCACATCTGTCATCTAGACTACATACACCTAGGAGCTAGGTCTACACGATTCTGCCTGTATAAGGCTCGCCAACAGCGTGTGCAGGTGGCTTTTTAGGATGCCCTAAATCCAGCGGCTCCAAAGTGATCATTCATTCATGCCCGGAGGCTGCTCTGCCCCCTTTTATGGAAATTACGTCGCAGGGAGAGGGCTGCTCTCGGCAGTTGGAGTCAGGTGCCACAGACCCCACTCCAGACCTTCCCACGATTCCACAGGGTAAGGCCCTGATGAAGTCACCTAGCCCAAAGCTACAGTCCACCCAGGCTTCTGTCCCCACACTCAGGTACTAACCTAGACCAAGGAATGGCCACAGGACAGATACTGATGAGGGAAGTAGCAATTTTGGAAGTGAGCCTCAGAGAGATCAAGGGAGGCTAACATATTTTCAACTGCATCTCCTGTGAGACCTGGTTCCTAAATCCCACACCTGTATTTCTACCTGGATTCTACAGACATCTCATACTCGAAAAACAGAAAAAGAAGACTCCATCTCTCCTCCCAAATCGACTACTTTGCTTGCATGATTGTCTCAGTTACTGGTTCCTGGTTGCAGCAACCCACACTCTAGAGACACCAAAGCCTGTTGCACTCCCTCCTCTTCAGTGGCCTGGCTGGGACCATTGCCAAACCCCATTCTTTCACACGGATGACTACAACGGCTTGCTAACTCATCTTCCTGCCTCGAGTCTTTTCCCTCTTAATTGCATCCTTACAGACATTTATCTATAATTTGCTTATGGCACTTTGTTGCTTAAAATCTTTCAATGGCTGGCTATAACATGGAGAATAATGTTTAAGTTCTTTAAAATGGTAAAAAGTCCTTCAAGACCCACCCCAGCTTCTGACTTATCTCTGTCACTCTCTATTCCAAACTCTACTTCTCCCACTATGCCAATTCGTGTCCTTTCTGAAGAATGTCTTGTCATTTTCTGAGTAACTGTGTTCCTTGCTCTTCCTTAAATTCCTGTGACCCCATATGTACAATGTCTAGAACTTCCTTCCTTGCTTGTCTACTAGTAAACTCCTACAAGGAAATCAGGGACACATCAGGTTCCAGTTAAACAAGGAGGCAAAGAAAGTATTCTGCTATTAAGAAGTTTGAGAGTGAAGGACAACACAACAGAAAGGAGTGGGGAAGCACAGAGCATGTAGATATGACACTTGAGGAATGACTAGTGAACCACGTTCATTTCCTTTACGGCATTTATCTCAGTTTACTATACACCTGAGAGGAGTTCAGTCTCACACCTCCTACATCATAAGGCTTAAAGGGCAGTGGGGGTAGGGTGGGCATTCCCTACTCAGAGACAGACTGCAGGCTCTGGAGGCACACTGCCAAGGCCTGAAACTGGGCTCTCTACTGCTTATCAGAAGACCTTGAGGAGGTGACTTATTATTCCTGCACTTCCAATTCCTTAGAGGCTATACGGTAATCTACTTCAGAAGGTAGTTTTGAGAATGAATGAGTTAATATATGCAAAGTATGAGGTTGAACAGTATAGGTTGAACATTTCTATAGGTCAAAATGCTCAAATGTCAGCTAGTTCCTATGGATCCAACCAAACATTTAAAGCAATGCCCAATAAATAGCATACACTCAAAAAGTGTTGTTATTTCTCCTAGATGCTTCTAAACCATTACATCCTAAGGCCTCTGGTGTAACAGCACCTCATTTGTTGAGGTTTATATCACCCAATGGTCTTTTCTCAGTGACGTCCCCTTATGAATCTCCTGGTTCCTTTACAACAAGACTAAGGCACTGGGCTACAACCTTTAAAATGTATCCCTTGTCCTCTCACCATCCTGAGTGGCTTCAGTATCCATGTGGACAACCCATCCAATTCCTCCCTTCTTCACCTCCACGGTCACCCACATCAAGGTCCTACCCTGGAACTGATCATCAAGTGGGGCTAGGCTGCCTCCCATCCAATATCCAAAGATGACCACAATCTCTGATTCTTTCAGTCCTCTCTTGCCTTTGCTCTCACTACTTCTGGTCTTCAATCCCAGGAAAACTATAGTTTCTTGACCCCTCTCCTGGCCTTACTTCTTTACCGAGCATGTCTCATCACCCAAATCACTCTCTCACCAATATCTTCAATTACATTGAACCTCTGTCCTTTTGCTTCACTTGTTTAATAAAACTTCAATACAGGATTAATTCAAAAATAGACTTTCTGTATTTCTAGACCCAGCTGTTCAGCGCAGTTGGAGAAAATCAGCTTTCAGACTGATGCCACTATAAATTTGCAGTCCTCAATATCAAGTAGGCAATCAACTCTGCTCAGTCTCTTACTCATCCTTGCTTAGCTTGCTCTTATTTTACTCAGCAACATTTCAAAACTGTCATCATGCTTGAGATCCCAACCAAAGCCTCATCCTCCTCAGCACATGACATCATCTTCTACTTCAATGAGATAACTACACACACATTATCTCAGCAGCCTTCCCCTCACCTTCCTAGACCTCTCTGGACCTATCCTTGCATGCTTTCTTCCAGTTCAGAGGATGAGGTCTCCTTTCTCTGGTTCAAGGCCCTGCTCTTCACTTATGGCCCCAATCTTCTCTCATCTCTCCTAAGACCTTGTTCCATCAGTCATCCCCTTGATTTCCTAAATCTTCAACCTCTCACTGCCTATTTGCTCTTTCCCCTAAGCCCAGAAGCCTATTTAAATCTTTCATCATATTAAAGTATTCTTTTCCCTTCTTGAACCTGGGTTGCCCCCTACGAACCACCCCCTTTCTTCTCTTCTAAGCTAAGTGACTTGAAGGACAGGTCTGTGCTATCTCAGCTTTCTCACCCTTCCCAATTACTCTACAACAAGCCACAGTCTGACTTCTGCTCTGGCTATTGCACTGAAAACTTCTCTCATGAGCCCACCTTATCTGATGGACATGTATCAAATCTCTCTTCTGGGCCAGCCCAGTGGCGCAGTGGTTAAATTCGCACGTCCTGCTTTGGTAGCCCGGGGTTCACCAGTTCTGATCCTGGGTGTGGACCTACATACCACTTGTCAAGCCATGCTCTAGCAGGTGTCTCACATATAAAGTAGAGGAACATGGGCATGGATGTTAGCTCAGGGCCAGTCTTCCTCAGCAAAAAGAGCAGGATTGGCAGCAGATGTTAGCTCAGGGCTAATCTTCCTCAAAAAAAAAAAATCACTCTTCTATTTTTTTCTTATTTCTCTGTATTTTCCTTTCCAGTCTCCCTCAAGGGTTCCTCTTCTTTTGTTTGCCCCTTAAATGTTTATATTCCTCAAGGCTTCACCCTTGGTGCTTTGCTCATTCTACATACTCTGCTTGTGCGATTTCACTTGCCCTTGATTTTAAATACCACTGACAGGGGTGACTTTCAAATGTGTATTTCCAGCCCAGATTCTCTCTCAATGCCTACCACATTTATTTACTTGCATAGGCCCACTGGGACTTAAACCCAACATATCACTCATTCAGTTTTTCAAAAAATATTCATTGATCATCTATACTTCATACTAATATTCAGCAGTAAACATATTCAGCAGTAAACAAGAGAGTAAGATAGGCCTTTTATCTTAAGCCTTGTTTCTTTCTTAAACTTTAGGCTATAATAATACCAAATTTTCTGTAGTTTGCTGCTTTCTGTTAAAAGAAGACTAAACACTGGAGGTCTTTGAACACGCTAATCTTCTAGCCTGGAATTCCCTTTCCATATTCTTTTCAATTTTTAAGACTTTAGGAGAAGTCTTGCCCTCCAAGAAGCCTTCTCTAAATTCCCATGCTGAGCTAAGTGTCCTTAAGTCACTGCATTGACCAGGATGTGCTAAAACTATCTATTTGCACATGTCTTCCCCAGCGGATCTCTGGGGCAGGACTTATATCTCTCCAAGGAACAGCCGACTGCTTGGTACAGAGGTAATACACATTTGGGATTACTCAGCTACATGCAATTTTCCCCTCTTTAAACACCCCAAACAGGGTGCTACTTTTCTAACCCTCCCTAGGACTGCCGCACGCATCTACTTATAAATCCCATCCTCCTCTCCTTGCTAACACCAGTTTAACTTTCTTGAGCATGCTGTGCCTCTTCATTCTTCACACTCCTCAAAATCACATATATAACAGGCACTCAAGAACTACTGATTGAATTGAGCTGAAATGAACAGAAAAAAACACTCCCATATTTATATCTTCTATCTGTGGAATCCTTTAGTGGTGTTGTGTAGTTCATGGATAAGATTTCCCAGTGTCTTTCTGCCACAACCAAGGTCTAAAAGAGTGCTATCAAAGATGTTCTGACTGTTCTTCAAGCTCTAGATGTGTCATGAGAGACCACTCTGATCATATATATGAGATCCCCCAACCATGTATGCGGACTCATCATATTTCCTCAGTTCACAAAATAAGGAGGAAAGATGGGATTCTTAGTGGAATAAAAAATTCATTTGACCCACTGGATCACTATGTACTATCTGTCTTCCTGCAATGCATTAAATTCAGGCTCTTCTGGCCCACGTTCATTTCCAAAAAGTGAATACTTATATTCACTTCTCATAAGAAAATTCACTCTCAATGTATATAAAATTCTTTGAGCTCTCTGTGACAGAATGATGTAAACACAAGACATTATTACTAACACTATCCTCTAGATAACCTTGTGAGGTAAGTATTAATGTCAGAGGGAATATTATTTTACAGGCAGAGAAGTCAGCTGATTTGCACAAGGTGAGAGGTAATGGTAAGAGCCAAGAAAATATTCCAAGAGTCCTGTGTTTATATCTACTGCCAGACCTAATCTAATCTTTTCAAAAAGTTTTTCTTAGAGTGTGAAGAGAATCTAAGAACTCTATCCTTTCTTTCTTGGACTGTTCTTTCCCCATCCTTCTTTCCCTCTTATCAATTTTTCCTTATTAAAAGGGAACCAAAAGAGAACGCAATGGTCACCTAGCAGCCATCCAACCCCTTTCCTGTGCAGCATCTGGGGTAGTAGAGAGGTTCAGTCAGGCACTCCCCATCTAACTTCTATCCAAGGCTCTCAATCAAGGCAGCTCAGAGCTCTGCCAGCTTGAGTCAGTTCAGTTCAAGTACATCGCTATGTTGTCCAAGTACAGCATGCTCCACTGAATTCATTCTCTTCAGTTATGTCTCGTACAGGTGCCCCATATAACTTAACAGAGATCCACTCTCCAAATAGTTTTTCAAATCTGACACAGTACATTTATTAGAATGATTCTCTTAAGTTTCTAAACTCTTTAGGTGGGCCTTGCGCAACAGCAATAGTTTATGGAGAAATAGAAATCTGTTGGCCTGAACTATTGCTCGCTCCATGTCCTAAAGCTTTACGTAGCCACCCTCACCCCGCCCCTCACACCAAAACATCTGTTATCTGGAAGGATGCAGGACTTAGGCTGAGAAGGAGAAGAAGAAAGAGAATAAGAAAGTGAAGAACATAAAAAGAAGGAAGATGAGAGGGAACAACACTTTTCTTTGTAAACAAACAAACAAAAACACCAAGTAACTTGTTTCTTATATTTAGGGAGAGGTACTGATATGTTTAGATTCTAGTGACGGGCATAAAACATCACTTATTAATAAATGATTAAGGATTGACTGTATACTATGTACTGGGGATACAAAGACGAATAGAAATGTCAACCATCACAATTCACAGAGATAATAGCTCCAATTGCTAGCAGGCATTTTGCAATGAAAACAGAGAGGAGGGAACTTGAAAAATGACTGGGACTTCATTTTGTCTTTTTTAACCTCAGTCCAGGTACGCAGCACAGTCTAAAAGGAAGATTTGTAACCTAGAGATGACAGATTGAGTTTCCCTGGGATAAAGACCACATCTTCCTTCCTACTGGTTCGCACACAATTAGAACATCCACTGGGGTTCTGGTAAATGGTTAACAACTGGCTCTGTGGGAAAAAAATCCTGATTTGTAGCGTTTGTCAGTTTCCATGGTGCAAATATTCCCTTGATCGCTGATTTTAAGCTACCAACAAGACATCACTGAATAGGAGTAGGGAAGAGAACAGACATAATCTCAAGAGCACAATGTAGTAAACTAATTAGCAAGTAAGTGAGTTTTGAGCACTTGTATCTTTGTTTTCCAGAACTTGTCTATTTAATCGCGATTGAAATAATTTAATTTTTAATAATGACTATGTTTAATAAACAGCTCACAAAGTTCTTGAAAATATAACAGTCACCAGCCAATAAAGACCAGTTCCAACATACCACTGGACTCACAGCCTAGCCATGCCAGGGGACAGAGGTAGGAATCCAGATCCATGTTTATTAAAAAGCTGTTCCTCGCTTCACTCCCTGCTGTGCTCTCCCTGTCCTACCCCAGACCAAGTTCAGAAACAACTATGCCCCTCTCTTCCCTCTCTTCTGCCTCCAATGACCCTCAGTAACTTACACCACCCCTCCAACAGGAAGAGAGACCTTGCAGCCTCGTGCTGAGGCACCAGTGACTGGGTTTGCTGATCACTGTTAACCTTATAAACACTGCATAAATGGGGCTACTGTTACTACTGTTACTCAGCACCCCATCCCCTACAGTTTGATTTAAGATGCCACCATATTTAAATTTCAAGCTTCAGAGTATTCACAGTATCAGCAGATTTTCAGGTAACACAGGATGGGAGGTGCAGAAAGGAAGGGCCACTGGTAAGGGAGCCTATTTCACGCCAAGAGAGAGGTCCCGGCACTTTCAAGCTCCCAAGCTCAACCTATGCCGCCTGCTTAGGTGCCTTCCCAATCTCCTTTTGAGTTCAGAAACAATTCTCTAAGGATTTATTTACTCATAAATTGTGAAAATTTTATTTATCTCTTTTAAAAGATATTGTGAGAGATAGCCCTGTAAATATCCATTTCTCTGTTAAAACACAAACACATCCAGAAAAGTACCTGAGAGAAATTCAGAGCTACAAATTTATTATTTATCTCAATTCTAAAGGTCTGGAAAATCAGTCAGGAGCTTGAGATAACATGGTGCTATATCCATAGACCACATTGTGCCAGAAGGAGCACACGCCACAGCTCCTGACTGAGTAACACACAGTACAACAGCCTACACTGATAACAACTTCTTGCAATCTTTTATCCCTGATAAAAAATTATAAAACTCTCACATAGATGAAGAACACAAGAAAGAAAGTCAAGAACTGCTTAGCCTCGAAAGAAAAATACCTAATGTACTTGTTTCACAATTTAAGCTCTAATCTCTTACCTCATGGTGGGGTCTAAGTGATATGTTTGGCTAATAGGATTTAAATATCTTCAGAAAACATGCTTCTGGACCAATGTAATCTTTCAAGGTAATTACCAGAAAATATAGTTATTTACAAATTAATTTTATAAATTTATAATTTATCATAATCTACTTATAGATACGTAGATTTTTCTATATATATTAGGTACTCCAATAAATACAATGAAAAGGGTCATGTTTCCTTTCTGTTTGAAGAACAGTTTCCACACACAGTCTTTTAAAGCCAGGGAAGTTACCGTGTCTGTGTGTGATGGGACTGGTGTTCCCCTGATGTATTGTTAACTCAGAGAAGCATTTTCGATTGTTGCTGGAAACTCAGTGGATGAGAGGGGTATGAAGATATGATCCCCCAGGCAGCCTGGCAGTGCCTGGGCCAGTCAGTGGCCTGGAGGACTCCTCGCTTCAGCTGTCTCCCAAAAGCCTCCTGTTTACCCTGATGTCCTGAACAAACACCACCATTTTCTCTGTGAGCCACAGTGGGAAACACAGGCTGGGGAAGCACCAGCTCAGGGAACACCAACTTCCTTCTGGGCCCTGACACACACACAGATCACTGTAGGAGCCTGATTCAGTAAGCTGGTCTGCGTGATATGGTGCAAAGAACAGAGGTGGGAATAAGATTTGGGTTGTGCCTCAGGCTTCCTCCTACCTAACCCTGAACCCTGAGCAGATCACTTTTCCTGTCAGGACCTCAATGGTCTCAGCAGTAACAAAGCTGACTGGCCTTAATTTTCTTTAAGGGCCCCTCCAACTCAAGACCCGAATGCTCATGAGCACCATCCGCCTCATACTGGGCTAGGTGCTGTAAGGGAAACTTAGAGTAGACACATACACTGGCCCCTATACCAAGGAAGTGTACTCCAGCTAGAGATGAGATCATCAACGAAGACAAACAGTAATGAGTAAAAGTAAAATGAGTTTGAAGGACTGAGAATCATCATTGCTTGCAGTACCTCAATGGCACTTCCTATTGGGCATATAAATCTATAGTGTGACTTTGCATCACACAAGTAGTCTACGACCCCTGCTTTTATTTAATCATGCAATAGAATAATCATCATGTTCAAATATTCAAATGTGCTAAAGATTATAAAGTCATGTGAACTTAAGAGATCAGCTTCACCTTGGTTGCACCTACGAGCTCTGGCCTGGCCTATTGAACATTTTCATTATGACACATTTTAATTAAGTCATTAACAAACTGATGCATGTTCAGATAACACTGACCAAGGCAAGGAGGAGTGCTAAGAGTCCTCTGAAAAAAAATTCAAACATTCCACCCATTCAACATTCTTTGCTATTTTTCCAACCCTTTTAAGCAGTTGCTCCTGTCTCACTTCTTTTTGGACCCACAGAGGCCTAATCCCCTTACTCCTCTGCTAGATCCTTAGGCATCAGCCCACTCCTATTTTCACTTCTTTTCCCATCCAAAGTAGGCTCCATGGGTCATCTTCATCCCTACTTATCTTCGTCCCTTCTGTCCCCAAGAAGCACTCAACACAGGATCAATCAACCTTAGAGAAAGACCACATGTGTTTGAAAACTGGGGCAAGTGTGCATTCATGGCTGCCAGCACCAGCTGGCGTGGCCTGGAAAGGCTGCCGGGCAACTCCGTCTCCCTAGGACTAAGGGTACTTCAAACCTCCTCTGGTTCACAGCTACCCTAATTATCCCATCCTCTTAGGCAGGCTAACCCCTCTTTGACAGTGGCAGGGGACAGGGAGATCAACTGAGGCTGCAGGCAGCCACAGCTGCTAGTAAACCAAGGCCAACCCCTAAAAGCCACCAGGAGAGTGATCTCCTCCACGTAGTGATGCCAGGGGAAGGTGTGAAATGTGGATTTGTGAATACTGACTTTATTTTTGCTGGTCACGACCACACCAGTGAATGTGCAGCTGTGACCATGATCAACGGGCAGGAACCATGTCTAAAGACATCTTTAATTTTGCAGGTTCAGTCCATCTCTTTTATCTATTACTTAAATCTTTCCCTACATGTTCTCAGAGCCTGGAATCAAATACTAGCTCTGCCACTTAGCTTTCTAACCTCTGATAAGTTATTTAAATTCTCTGTATCTGGGGACAATACCTTCCTCATAGAGTTGATGTGGGTATTAAATTTGTTAGCGTAACAGGGCCAAGCCCATAGTGCTACATAAGTGATTGCTCTTACGATTATTCTTGTTGTCCTATGGACAGAAGTCACCCAAATTTTCTCACAGCCATAAGAATGTTAAAATTGTATTATCTCTTTATTCCTCTTGTTTCTCTAAATATATTGTTGATGGAGACATGGTCTTGCTACTGAATGAGCCATATCCAATCCTAGTGATTGAATACATTCTTTCTATAACAACAAAACGTAACACGCAAAATACTTTCAAACCTATGTGACCTCAAACAGAACCCGTTATGTTTCCCATAGCTATTGTGTAACCAAGAGAACAATAAATACTCTTCCTGATCAGGACTATCCATCATTTTCCACTCTCCTGTAATGTCTGACCCATCTCCCCACCCATCACCTGTCAGCCCTACTTTCTACTCCAGCACTTCTGCATCTTTATCCCCACTCACCACCTCCCCAGTTAGTGCCTCACCTAGACTAACCTGCCCTCACTTCCCTGAACTCCCCATGTACTCTCTTTTCTCACCTTCAGCCTTTCCAACAAGCAAGTCCTCCTACCTAGAAAACCCTCCTACTCTCATTTATCTTGCTCCCTTGGGTAACTCGAAGTAAGTACTCTTCTGGACTTTGATTATATGGTGCATCCTCCAGAAAACTTTCCTTGACACCCTCAATCGCCAATCACCACGGCTGAATTTAGTGGCCCTTTTACAGCCCTTATCCCTCTATTATTAATCAGACCAGCAGTTCCCCGAGGGCAAGGATCACAGGCTACTTTGTCCTCGCTGCTTCCCCAGGTTCTAGCTGTGTCTAACAAATATATAGTTTGTACTCTGCAAGCAGACAAATAAACCATAACATAAGAAAACAGTTTGACAGACCTAGATGTTTGACACATAAGAAGGGCACAAGGCAAGATCACTGTCATTGTCTTGACCTACAAATATCATGAAAGGAGAAGAATATTTATTCTATTTAGCTTCAGAAAAAGACATCACGACCAATGGTGTAGGCTCTGGGGAGGCACATTTCAAAATAACACAATGAAGAACTTTCTAAAATGTAGAGCATGAGATACTTTGGCCAGTATTCAGCTGCATATAACTGGGGGTTCACACAGGAGCTGGCAAAAATGAACTGGGTGGTGCCTAGACTCCTTGCAAAGTTAAGATTTTATGACTCATAAAATTCTACTTCTGGGCAACTGGGTATGCATATGTAGGATAAGAGTCACCCTGGATACATAAAAAAGAAGATCAAAGGTTATAGATAAATGTCACCATGGGCCTGCCACACCATGGAGTACTGGAGCAAAAGAACAGTCAGAGGATTGTAAATAAAATAAAGTAATCCAACCCCAAACCTAGCCTTTCAACACAGGGACAAGACCGGCAAGAGGCAATCCAGGTCCCCTGGGGCATTCTGCACACTACCTCTCTCATCCTGGAGGAGGCAATTTAACTTTACAACTTTCAAGAAACTTCCCATTAGAAGTGGTTTCAACTTTAGATTTATTGCATTTTCCAAGGTTACGTCATTTGGGCAGTGCATAATCCAGAGGGACTCAAGGGGCCACATTGTAAACTGTTACAATAAATATTAATGAATATCGTGCCTGATAAAACGTGCAATCTATACACAAGCACGCACACATGCACCCACACAAAAAGGGACTTTTCACCTTATATGGTTACTTTAAAAAATCGATTTTTTTTACATTCCACTTTGTTGGTCTGACAAATATGCAGAGTACATCTACTTTAAAAACGTTAACCACACAACAATATATAAACGGTGGTTCAGAGCTAAGAGCACATAATTTGACATGGATTCAGACAGTAAGTAAACATAAAATGAATAACAGAAACTACTACATCATCCGGAAGGAAGCATGAACAATAGCGTTCGATGTGAAAGTTATCCTCCCACCCCCATCCCAGCACCTCAGCTCCCCAGCCCAGAGGGCAAGGTAATGATTAGGAGACAACCAAGGTGACCGGAAGAGGGAGGAGGGATGGAGGAAGGGGCCCAAGAATGATTTGGGCAACACCTGCAGGAGATGGGGAGGAGGGGAAGCAATCTCATTTTACACTGTTCCCTCAGGCAGCTCCATGGGCTTTCATATTCCTCACCGCAAATGCTGCATCTACAAGAGTTCAGAATCTCAAACACCTGGGCTGTGTAACTGAGGAGCACCTGTGGAAAGAGGGCTAGGCTAGGAGTTAGTCTTTGCATTGATATTATTATTATTATCTAGGTCCTGTCACTTAACTTTTCTGAGCCTTAGTTTCCTCATGTGTAAGATGGGGATCCTAAAACCTGGCTCATAGTGTTGTTGAGGGGAATAGCTAAAACCAAGTGTGCAAAGGTGACTAACCTAGCTAGAAAAACACACAGAAACCCTCAATGATTTCCTCTCTTTGGAGAGAAAAGGACTACTTCCATCTCTGGTACCTGGGCAGGTTGACCTGCCACTATGTTTCTAATATTGAACTTGGCTCAGGTCACGGTGGAACCCATCAGTATAAAACTGAGAGGCATGATGCTATCTACACTGTAGACAATTAAAGTCTGAAGGAAGTAGGGAGGCAGGAAAAGATGAAAGGTGAAAGAAAGAACTAGGCATAATCCCAACCTTTCTTTCTGCAACAGGGACAGACATGTGCCCTCAATGCCACTCCCCTGCACCTCCCAGGGGCAGTCTGAGTCTTATTCCTACCACAGTGAATGAGCTGGGGTCTCAGCCAGAGAACCATGCTCACAATCTTACTGCTGGTAACTCTAAAAGAATTATATAATACAATTCCTTCCTTTAATTGTTGTCTACACGATTATCTCACACCCTCTGGGAGCTAATTTGATAATTTACCGGAGACTCACGATTGCTCTACCTTTGGAGGCTGTTAGAATAGTGTCATTATTACAATTAATTTTGTTTCCTCCATCTCTAAAGCCTTTTTTATGGGCTATTGCATTTTGGTCTATGGATTACTAAATTCAGTTTATCAGTCTGAAAAAGAAATTTTACATGTGGAAAACCAAGGCTCAGGAAAGTCTAGAGAATTGATGCAACTCATATGAGGATTTAGAACCAGATAAAAATTAAGAAACCTATTTCCTCTTCAACTCTTTTTATATTTATACAGAATGTGGACTATTTAAAGTTTGGGGAAAATGGGAACTGCCTGAACAATTATACAATGATATTTAACAAAAAACTCTGATCATATCCTAACATGCTTTCCAGTTCTATTAGATTTATAACACATTTCGATAATTTATCTGATGGAAAAAATAAAGGATCAAATGTTTATCAAGGCATGACAATTTGCTATGGTATTACTCAGAACTCAGTAAGGCAGAGGTCATTATCCCCATCTTACAGATAAAAAGACTTGCTTAGAACCATCTGACGGCTTCCCACTGCCCATAGCATAAAGTAAAAGCTCCTTAAGATGCTAGATGAGTCCAGCATGGCTCTCTCCGTTCATTCTGGCATCTTCCTCAGCCCTCCGCTGTCTCCTCCGCCACATCACAAGCCTCCCCAACCACCTCAAGATCAGCCCCACCGCTCGCTCTGCAGTTCCTCTGACAAGCGCTGCTGGTTCACGCCTCTGTGCCTCACGACGCCCTCTCTGCCCCTAGGTGCCTTCTTCCGCTGCATGAACACCAAGATTCCAATCGAGTTTCACTTCCAGTATTTTCTGAAATGCTATCTCAGTCTACTAATTGTAGATCTCCCGTGACCACTTCTACCTGGGGACCCTTCCTATCCTTCTGTGGCGCATACAACATGGCACAGTTCTTCCCGGTTCACGAACATCTCCTCTCTCCACAGCTTCTGTGAAAGGTGGGACCCAGTCCTACGTGAGCACATTTCCTGTAAGGTCTCAGTAACATACTGCTTCTTCATGGTTAGTGTGACAAGCCCTAGTCGTATATCTTCATGGCTCTGCCTAAATGGGGGCAGTAAAAACAGACACTGGGTAGCTGATTATTTTCCCCTTCTGTTACTATTCCCTTAAATTCAAATTAAACCTTCTTCATTCTCAAACAAAGGCAAACTGACACAGTAAAGGGGCAAATGAGATCGGAGGCAGATGGCTCAGTTCTGTAAAAGGAAGAGGGAGAGTGACAGGCAGGCTGACTACTTGTAGCTTAACCTCCAGTCCGAGAACTGAACCGCTCTTCAGGAGTTCACATGAGGCCCCCAAGGCGGGTAATTCCAATTATATATGGTATTGAAGATGTGATTAAAATCACTGTTTTGTGCCTTAAAAGACTTCTGATGATACTACCACACAGAAACATAATGAGGATCTTGTATATATATGTAAATACATATTTTTGTGTTAGTGTTTCAAGAAAATGTCATAACTATCTGTGAAAAACCAGAACATTCTGGCTCCAAGTCTTGGTGGAGTTGGCCTTTCTTCAACTAGATACTTTCTGTTAGTGCTTAGAATGTGTGGAAATTGGAACTTTTAAGAATAGGCTGCTATGTATACAATGCATGTGGTTCATTCACCACTTTCACTACATTTCAGACTTTCTCACTGGCTTGGCCTTTCCTTGTGCCAACATCTTACTGCCAAATCAGAACACCCTGATGAACGTTTTCAAGTCATTCCTCTGCTTTTATACAATATCTTTTATTGTACACCATATAAAAAATAGACTTACAAATATAAACACAAGTGTTTTTATTCTTACAAAGGGGAGCATGTTAAGGGAGGTGGGGGAAGGGGAAAATGACACCAAAATTTCCAGCCTGGATATCTGGGAAAAGACAACATTATGAAATCCAGCTAGAAGCCTGCGCAGGAATATGACAACTCAGAAGAGATTCCTGAATTTGGAAATCAGGAAGCCACCAATGAGGGCAGAAGCTGGACTACAAAGAGTGGGTAGGAAGTTAAGGGACTAACAGAATGAGTTCAGTGAAGATGGGAGATACACTGGCAGTTAGAAGGGCAGTAGTGAAAGGGAAGATTTTATTAGAGAAAAGGACAGTTGACATGTTACAAAGTTACAGAAAAAGAATCAGCAGTAAGAAAAAACTATAGGAACACAGGGAAAGGAGGCATCTGATGGGGCAAGATTCCACAGGTGGTGCCTGTGATCCAAAGCTCAGATGAGAGGACTAACTTAGAAACCAGAGGAATGTTCTTTTAAGACAGGAAGAGAGGAAAATGCGTAAAGAAGGGAAGAGGTTTTGGGGGTGGAGGGAGAGGAGGAACAAAGAATGGTTATTTGTGAAAGGCAAGAGTGGTGAGGGAGGGAGTGGAAGGGAGTGAGAAGAGTACCAAAGGTTTGGAATCATGGTTTAGGAATGAGACAGATTCCTAAAGAAATGAATAAAACTAGGGCTGGCCCGGTGGTGTAGAGGTTAAGTGCGCACATTTCGCTTCAGCAGCCCAGGGTTCGCTGGTTCGGATCTCGGATGCAGACATGGCAGCACTTGCCACTCCATGCTGTGGTACGCGTCCCACATATAAAGTAGAGGAAGATGGCCACGGATGTTAGCTCAGGGCCAGTCTTCCTCGGAAAAAAGAGGAGGATTGGCAGATGTTAGTTTAGGGCTAATCTTCCTCGGAAAAAAAAAAAGGAAATGAACAAAACTATTATTGATAGTAGAGGCCTATTTGAAGTTGGAAGTTTAAATACACATTCTTTAAGTCAGTCAGTCAGTTGGTCAATGAACATTTACTGAGCAACTCCGGAGTGTCAGGCACTATGCAGCCCTAGCCAAGAAGGACTCCACGGTCCAGTCAGGAAGTCAGGCAAGTAAACAAACTATAGCGCAATATAGCAAGCTCTATGTCAGAGATCTACACAGGATACATGGAAGAAGAGAGAAGATGCATTTAATCCAGGGGTGTGGAGAGGTATATAGTTTTCCAGAGGGAAGAGTTTCTTAAATTATTAACATGGTCCTATCTGTAAACTGTGAGAATGGAGAATGGGCCACTGGGAACTCCATCTCATTACCCTCCAGGATATACTAATGAGGAAGGCATATAGCCACATCCCAAAGAAATCAAGTAATTCCCCACATTGGCACTGAGGGATCTTGACCATCAGTGTTTGAGGATGTAATTTTCATGACTGCCAGTGAGTGAGAAAGGCAAGACTCACAAGACTGCTCCACAGGAATATGATAGAAACAAAAACTTTCATAAGCAACAAAGGGTCTGGCTGTGGCTGTATCTCTTCTTAGAGACCTCAAGCACTGCTGCAAACAATTCTGGAGAACTGGCTTCCTGATTCAACTTGGGCCACTCAATTTTGGTTTAATAAATCATTGTATTCTATTATCCCCAAGTGCCAAGCACAAAACAAATATTTTCTTAAATGTCTTTGCTAAAAAATCAATTATCTGGGCTTTGTTTCCATCTTAAGAATGCTGTAGGTATCTTACCTTTCCATGAGAAACAAATAGTCCAAAGGCCTCCCTGTTTATACTCCTTGTCATTTACAACTCTGAGAATCAAAGTCTGCACTCAGCTTTGCTAATGGGCTCTGTTCCGTCCTCTGTGTGAGCATGCCACTTCATTACTGTAGAGAACTTGAGTTCTGACCTAAGATTTCTTAATAGGAAAAACAGCACTCCATAGCTAGAATGGTACGGTCACAGAACTGGAAAGGACCTTGAAACCACTTGTGTAATCGCTTAGGTGATGAAGGACAAATTACCCAGCACCTGATCTAACTTGGCGTTTTAAGTGAGAGAGGACACCCTTTCATTTACTATTTATATAACAGAATCTTTGGACAGTAGAATAGCGGGGTTTTCCATTCAAAAAGACTTTGCCTCTGCCGTGCTGTACTGACTACAGCCAACATTTACCGAGGGCTCATTACGTGCCAGGCGCAGAGCTAAGCACTTTATGAGGATTATCTCATTTTGTCCTTAGAATAATCCTAAAAGATTGGCGCCATTATTATTCTTACTTTATGATGAGGAAATTGAGGCTTCGAGAAGCTGAGAGCCAAGCAGAGTTTGAGCTCCTATTCTGATTTTGCCATTAACTGGTGTGTGACTGTCATCAGGTTACCTAATCTCACATGTCCGCGTGTAAATTGGGAACAATTACCACACCCACCTCACAGGGTGGATGGGAGGATTCTGTGAGATACTGGCCCACAGCACATCTGCCATGGATCCGTTTTTCCTTTTCGGAGGTGCTGTTGGCTACCACAAAGAACCTGGGCTGTGGAATCAGTGACTAGGCTCAAAGCCCAACTCTGCTACTTGTTAGCTATGTGACGTTGGGCATGTACTTCACCTCTCTGAGCCTGAATTTCCTCACCTATAAAATATGAAAACCAATACCTACAGCTCACAGAGTTACTGAAAGATTAAGTTAGATAATCCTTCACAACGCATTTACCTAGCCAACATTTCCTTTTCCTCTTTGAGTGTTACATGGTAACTCTCTTAAGAGTAGAACAAAAATAAGGAAAGCGACTTCTAAGAAGACTGCAGGGGTGGTTTAAGAGACCTCCTATGCAGGAAAGGAGGGACTGGTTAATCACAGAGCAGGTCACTGTGGGAGATATGCCTCGATGCCTTGATCCTCAAAGGCATCAAGAAAAAGACAGGAGTCCCCATAAAAGGGTATAACTGAATAAGCTAGCTAATTGTGGATTTCTTTTTTTTCTTTATTTTTTTTTATTTTAAAGATTTTATTTTTTTCCTTTTTCTCCCCAAAGCCCCCAGGTACATAGTTGTATATTCTTCGTTATGGGTCCTTCCAGTTGTGGCATGTGGGACGTTGCCTCAGCGTGGTCTGACAAGCAGTGCCATGTCCACGCCCAGGATTCGAACCAACGAAACACTGGGCCGCCTGTAGCGGAGCGTGCGAACTTAACCACTCGGCCACAGGGCCAGCCACCTAATTGTGGATTTCTTGAGGCAGTTCTCTACCAACTGAATTCCTAGAAAGACTATCACTGTGCTTTCACATCTATGAAAAGTACCTTCCAATAAAAATGATGAGTAAGAAGGGTTTCAAAGATATTTATAGTATCTTCCTATGAGCAGGACAATGGGGACAGCCTGTACAAAGATACTAATAAAGTCACCTTAGAAGAGACTGATTGGATTTGATTTATTCTTTTTAAAGTAGACACTTAGGTATTCTTTTTAAAATAGAGATTTACTCAAAGGTAAAATCATCCACTGTGTCATGAAAGAGAGACAGATCAACTGCCATCTTTCTGCGACACAGTTTTCATACAACTCCAATCCAGACAAAAGAAGGTAAAGGCATCTGTACCTCAAATGATTCTCAAAACCTCTGCACCAGAAACACCACTTCACACCTGGGAACCACACTGACCACCTGATTTCTCAGTTCATGGTAGATTTAGAAGCAAAAACCAGAAATAGGGTTGAAGGTAGAAGCAGGTAAGATGAGCAAAGAAATGATTGTTATAATTTGACACAGAGGAGGTAGAAAACAAAACATAAAAATACAGTATTATTAAATACCTCAAATGCTGTTCATAGAAATAACATTGAACTTTATTTTTTTTTAAGGTATGCTTTTTTTTGGTGAGGAAGATTGGCCCTGAGCTAATATCTGTTGCCAATCTTCCTCTTTTTTTTTTTTCCTCCCCAAAGCCCCAGTACATAGTTGTATATCCTAGTTGTAGGTCATTCTAGTTTCTCTATGTGGGATGCCACCACAGCATGGCTTGATGAGTAGTGTGTAGGTCCATGCCCAGGATCCAAACTGGCAAACTGGGAGCCACCGAAGCAGAGCACGTCAACTTAACCACTCGGCCATGGGGCTGGCCTCTAACACTGAACTTTAAGTGAGCAGAGAAGTATGGATTTACCTTTAAAAATCTCCACCAAACTTTATTTATATAAAAAAAGTTCTGGCACTTGACAGGAAAACAGTTATTGGAAAATTCACGTTCAGACATCCAGTTCAATAACAAAAACCAAATCAATAAAATGTTATTCTGGATTCTTTCCAAACCTATCTACAATTGTATTGCCCATTTTGGGGATAGACTTCTACAGTGTTCACTGTCACTATGCAGCAGAAAAACAACTCAAAAGATGAAGACTAACATCCTCAACCACCTCAACAGATTCAAATTAAATACATGAGAAAAAATTAATGTTTATTTCCCCTTGGGAATATTAATGAGCAATTTAATAAAAAACCTAGGGTGTTCCTGTTTTCTTCCTTCTTCACTCAAAACTAGTAAACACAGACATTATAAGGAAATGCAAACGGGATGAGGACATCTGTTCTTCCTCTATAGCTCTATGTGTGTATACGCGTTTAAAAGCTGTGATCTATTTTTTTTAAATGATTTTATTTTTCCTTTTTCTCCCCAAAGCCCCCTGGTACATAGTTGTGCATTTTCAGTTGTGGGTCCTTCTAGCTGTGGCACATGGGATGCCGCCTCAGCACGGCTTGACGAGCACTGCCATGTCCACACCCAGGATTCAAACTGGTGAAACCCTGGGCCGCTGAAGCAGAGCGTGAGAACTTAACCACTTGGCCGTGGGGCCGGCCCCTGTGATCTATTTCTACAAGAACTGTAGCACGGTGTTTTCAACCACCAGAAGTTTAATAAACTGAGAATATAAATGATTCATTCCATGTGGCTTCTAGTCCACAATGACTAAATCAATCATGAAGGAACTCCACACAGATCCTGAATTCTTTACGCAGTGGTTCTAAGAGTTGGAAATTTCTGGGCTGGGGGTAGGATCAGCCAGAAAATTCTTTTGTTTCCTGGATCTGAACAGACAAAATGACTGCTGAAGAACAGCTGAGGAAAATGTTCGAATTTTGCAGTATAATACTATAATTTGCTCACTATGAAAATAATTAGACATCTACTAAAGCCAAAAATAATTCCATTAAAATTGCCCTACTTTGACTTAGGATGCAAATTTTGTAATCAGAGACTACATCAGATCTCAGATAGGAACTGCTCCTTATTCCCCTTATTAAATCAAGGAAGAACTCACATCTCCAGGAGACCGTGGTCTATGTAACATCAAGGCTCTCACAGCCTCTGGTGGTGCCCGTCCCGCATCTTTATCTTCTATTTAACAGCTTCAAAGTCAATGCTAGGTCTTAGGTATAGTTACACATATCCTATTGGAATAAATAAAGACTTTGTGAACAAATTTCCTCTAATGGGGTGGGGGAATCACTCTTTCAGATTGACTTATTCATAGGTTCCCTCACAATTCCTTCGTAACATCAACTAAGGCAGGGATCAGCAAAATATACCTGTGTTGGTAAATAAAGTTTTTTGGAACACAGCCATGGCCATTTATTTGTGCACTGTTCAATGGCTGCTTTCTGGCAAGACAGAACTGAGTAGTTGTGGCAGAAACTACATGGCCTGCAAAGCCTGAAATATTTACTCTTTGGCCCTTTACAGAAAAAGTTTGCTGGTCCCTGACCTAAAGGCACCTGTTGCACCAGTTAGTCACTGAATGTCATTAGGAAAGAGATGTCATCTAGCTAAGCTCAACAGGGTGGGGTGTGTGTGTGGTGGGGGAGGTGGTCAGGCAGAAACAATGCCACACCAGCAACTGCTTCATTGCTCTCTCCTGTCTTTCTCCATCTAGTATCCAACAGCTTTGTAAATACAAGAGCTCTGCTAGATTAAGTCCACTTGAATTTTGCCAGGGAGACTGGACTAAAACAATATCTGGTTATTTGATGATGAGACAAACTCATTCATTCCTTCATTCGATAGACTGAGTACATACTATGTGCAGAGTCCCAGAGACATAATGATGAGCAAACAGACTATGTCTGCACCCATGGAACTAACAGTTCAGTGGAGGAGACCGAAATTCTTTAGATAATACAGTTGTATATAAAATTGCTGC
Source organism: Equus caballus (assembly GCF_041296265.1). Classification (NCBI taxonomy): domain Eukaryota; kingdom Metazoa; phylum Chordata; class Mammalia; order Perissodactyla; family Equidae; genus Equus; species Equus caballus. Next base: position 65,494,211 of record NC_091702.1, read on the forward strand.
TATAATTGGTGTAAGAAAGAGGTTATGGTGCCACTAGAGTATATAATGGGGTTATAACCTAGAGGAAGTGTCACTAGAGCTGAGGGTTGTCACTAGAGCTGAAGGTTGAGGGCTGGGCAGGAGTTGTTGACTGGGTGAAGAGCAGAGGGAAGAGGTCCAAGCAGAGAGCACAAGGTGGGCTAAGGCCTAGAGACGGGAGGGAGAATGGTGAGTGAAGCTACTAGAAGAGGGCCATCACATTTGGAGCAGAAAGAGTGAAGAAGGGAGAGGTATGAGGTGGAACTGTGGGCCAGAGCAAGCAGGGCCGTGGAAGTCCTATTGACAAGTTTTGAGTTATTCTAAGGGCAGAGTTAAACCTAGTGATCCTTGGATGACAGTCTTTCCCCCTTGGGCCACTAATGTCTTCATGATCAGTTAGCGTCTTTCTCCTTTCTCCTTTCCTTTCCTTCTTTTAAAATCCTGAGCCAAAAGCAAGCTATTTTAAATATTCCCTTAAGTCTTCATATTCAATGAGTAAAAAACAAAAAGATAAACAAGATAATAATTTACCTCTACATCTTAAACTAATACAATGTTATATGTCAACTATATCTCAAAAAAACTGGGAAAAATAATAAAGTTGAAAAGCAAAAAACACCAAAAAAAATTGACCAAGTAGCTTTTGGTGACCGTATTAAACATGCACAAAGACAATTACGTGGGCTGCCTCCATTCCTCTTTCCATCTGGGAAGGTGAGTGGGTAGGAATATTCACTCAGCCGTGGGCTGCTTCCTGCTGGGAACAGCAAATTTTTAAACTTCAATCATACTATTTGATGACTAGCATTTGGTAACTGAAAGGCAAGGAAAGGCACTAGAAGAGGTTAGTGAAATAGGAGGTATTACAGATAAGTGAAAAAAATCCCAGGAACAGGACTTGTGAATGTGGATCAGCCACTTTCTAACCTTGGGCAAGTTACTTAATTGGTTTCCCCATCTGTATAAATGAGAATAATCAGGTGTGTATCGCAGAGTTGTTATGAGGATTAAATAAGATAATGTAAAAGCTTCTAACATTTCAGGAGATCTGATATTGTTTTCTTCCTTTCCCAAGAGTATAGTTTATTTCTGATGTATATCATGGGACAGGGAAAGAAGGACAAGTGGCAACAGAAGACTGATAAGGAAGTAGAAGTGGAAAAAAGTCTTATCTGCAATTACAGTGGGTGGCTCCTTGTGGGTTAAGTGCTCTGTAAACTTTACTGACTTTTGTTCTCTAACCTAATGACTCAAAATGACTAATACTTTAAATGACCTTATCCCCAATCCTCCTAAGCAGGTAACAAAAATACATAAACTCAAAGGTAGACACGTACCTTTGATTATGAAATAAAAAGTTATTATGGATAATAGTTAATGACATATTCACGAATACTTATAAATGAAAAAACAGCAACAACAGTAAAACTCAGCCTGACACCGCCCCCTCTTCCCAACATGTGCGCATGTGCCGCACATGGGCTGCTCAGAATGTTACTGGTAAACACTGCGATTGGCTTAAAGGTAAAGATTACCAGTATCAAAGGATATAATGATTTCTAAATATGAAATCAGTCTCACTCTGATTCTCAGAACTCAGAATAACTAAAAAGTAAAAATTAAACTTTAGACATAGAATGGCTTGAAGAACCACTACAAATGTTTTACTCTGCAACTCTAACAACAATCTTTTAAGTGTGTTACACCTTTATGATTAGGAAATTTTGTACTCGTAGGAAAACCTTAAGTACTTTGAAATGTAGCCATGTTAGTGCTCCGAGAATGAGCCCGAGGTTGCTGTTGGATTATTTGTTTTTCCTTCTTTCGACTGATAAAAGGCACTGAGAGTGAAGGGGCCTATTCAAGGTGGTATTATAGGCAGGAGAACAGACAGTCATGACTGTTGGCTTCCCCCAGTGAAGACTCGAACTGTGCTATACAATGGAGCATTTAGACAAAGCCGAAGGACAGAAATCTACAGCACATTTCAATATTTAAACAAGAAGCCAGTTGCCAGTTATGGAAGATTTTATTTAAAGTTATTAAAAACAAATTAACAGTACTAATACATCAAAATCAAATTTCAGGAAATAGCCTAAGGTTTCTTCATAGGCCTAGCCTCAGCATTTTTAGAACCAGGATCTTACAGTGGCAAAATTTTCTTTAGTTATACTCTTAATGATAAAATCACTCTGGCCACTTGCTCAGTTTCGGGGGAACTTTCCCCTGCTTTCGCATTTAGGAAATCTTCCTCCCAACTCTTTGAAATTTACTCACCATGATTTATATTATTAGGTGGCATTCAACTAATAGTCTCATGGGAAATAAAATGGCAAAAGAATTCTGGACACATCTTGAAAGAACTGGCCATGTTTTTAAGACCACATAGTTATGAAAAATGAGCACTCAGAGTAGATATGTGCTTGTCAAAGAGGGTGTGCTGAGAGGGTGTACCTAGAGGGTGCTCCTTCCCAGAGCCTGCTGGGGAGGAGCTGGGCAAACCCATCTCCAAGCTCTTCCAACTCTCATGATGTTTTATGATTCTCAGACTCTTTTCTAAGCCAATCTAGTGCTTGTCTGCACATCCTACGCCATGGAACAATTTAATTTTCGGTACATTGCTTAGTAACTATGTTTTACACACAAAGTACTGTCTTTTGGTAACAAGGAGCATTAAAGTGATGACACACTCAATCTAGAGATCAGAAACAGAATGCTGTTGCTTTAAAAGGAAAACTATTTCTATCTTACCACCACCAATGTCTATCCAGGTTTGCTCTTATTTCTGTTTGAAATATACTCTCCAAGTCTGATTCTCATCTTTTGAATTCAAGTCTACGTGATGATGTAATCTGTAAATATAACAGCAGCTCCTTCCACGAAGGGAAAACGTTCGTGAAAATAAATGTCCTTCCACTGTTAAAGATGAATTACTTGGATACATATTCCAATTCTTATTTCATTTCCAAATTCTCAACTTTCAGGGCTTGAAAATGTGGCACAAGTCTATTCTAACAGTATCAAATGATTTCTATATTTACAATTTCTTATCTTCTTACAGTGTTCAAAACAATTTCATATTTTTAATTTGGTAAAGGGGAAGGAATTTAGAGGGGAGGCAGAATAATGATTATGAGTTGTGATTAAACCCCTTAGAGGCCAAAGTCATGACTTTAAAACAAAAAAATAGAAATTTTTCTGAGCCAGGAGCAGTTCTCACAGACTCTGGCCAGTTTCATCAATTTCACACAAGTGGTCAAGGTTCCTTGTTAGCCCTGGATCCATAGAGCATAGGCCTTTAAGGTGAAAGTGGGCAGAGTGGGGAAGAAGGATCCAAAAGAGGATGGTTAACTAAGTACCTAGTAATAGGAGAATGGTTACACTGATAATCGCATCGTCATACAATGAAATACTATGTAGCCATCACAAATTGTGGTATGGAAGAATAATAACAATGGATAATGTTCCCCCAACAACATGCACATTATAATAGACACAGAAGAGAAGAAAGCCTAGAAGAAACTACGCAAAAAGACAGAGTAGAAATCTCAGCATGCTGGATTAAGGATAAATTTCTTTATTCTTTATGTTTGTTTCCCAATTTTCAGCACTTAACACATATTACTTTCTAATTAGGAAATTTATTTTTCTAATTTTTCTTCTCCCTTTGGCAGGAAAGAGAGAAGAAAACACTACTATAATAATAAAGCACCCATGGCAGAAGGCAGGCAAGCATTAGCACCTGTGCAATGAATGCGCTGTACCCCTCCGGTGGAGAAAGCATTTACACATGGCAATCTGGTGCTTTCTATGATAGAGGCAGCAAACTTCTATTTTAAAAACTACAGATCTTCCTCCACTAACGATGGGCTTACGTCCTGATAAACCCATCCTAAGTTGAATATCCTAAGTCGAAAATGTATTTAATACACCTAACCGACAGAAAATCATAACTTAGCCTATCCTGCCTTCAACGTGCTCAGAATGCTTACGTTAGTCTACAGTTGGGCAAAATCATCTAACACGAAGCCTATTTTAGACTAAAGCACTGACTATCTCATCTAATTTGCTGAATACTGTACTGAAGGTGAGACAGAACGGCTGTCTGGGTACAGAATGGTTGTAAGTGTATTGGTTGTTCACCCTTGTGATCACGGAGCTGACTGGTTGCAGGGCTCCCCATCACTGACCAGGATCCGGGGAGAGGATAGGACCGCATTTCGCTAGCCCAGGGAAAGAGCAAAATTCAAAATTCAAAGTACACTTGGTACTGAATGCGTATCACTTTTGCACCATCGTAAAGTTGAACCATCATAAATGGGGGATGGTCTTTATAGCCAACATGCTGGAAGAAGCAGTCTCTACTAACAGCTAAAAATAAGACTTCTCTGGATTGAGGCCTCAGTGCATGGCTGCCACCAAGTTAAACTGCAATCATTTCTCACCTGAAAGTAATTCGGGTGTGTATGGTAACTTGTACTGAAGAGAGTAGGGTGGATGCATGAAGTCTCCTATGACACTAATAAAAAAAAGGCATGCTTTAGTTTTTAAGATCAACAGTCCGTAAGGCTAAATGGCTTCAGCCCACTCCTCAGCTGCAACTGCGACTAACGGGGAGTTCTGATCCAGACATGAAATCATGTGGATCAGGAAACAGCACTGAAAAGTTCAATAAGAAGAAAACAGAAGCCTCTCGTTTAGCTGCTATAACAAAGATCTTTGGACACTGTTTACCCATCCTTTTCAGGATGGAAACTCTTTTTCTCTAACAAAAAGTTTCCTAATTCCCTATTGATACTAGTTATAGCTTTTCCTATCCATGGTCTGAAAGAGATAACCACAAAAGCCTACAGCAGATTCAGAAAACATTTAAATGACTCATCTGTTATCAATGATCATAGTATCCATAGCTATTCTGGAAACACATTACATACTCAGTTTCTCACAATGCTTTTGGAACACAGATTGGAAGGCCCCTTTGACAACTTTGAAAGCTCCCAGGAGTGCAGGTTCACAGGTTAACTGCTACTGCAAAGCATGTACTATGTAATGGACCAAAGTCATAATCTCAAGAACTTGATCTTTCCAATGGTTATCACTAGAAATACAGCTTTCAACCATCTGCAAGCACACACTGACAAAAGAAATCCATGATTTTATGGTGAGGTGGTAGGCAGAAGAAATGAAAACAGCCGCAGATGAGTCACACGCTGTGGGCACTGAAGTGTGCAGGGCATTTCTGAGCCGGAGGATTCTTCTGTCAGCTCTGACAGAGGTTCAGCATGGGAGGCAGGGACTTGGGAGCTGGGGTTGGGGGTGGTGGCGGTCTTTTATAAAAACTATGCAGTAAAGTTGCCTTCTTTTTCCTTATATAGCCTTCCTGCGTCAACAGGCTGACTGCCCCCAACCCCAGCAAAAACAGGTGGCCCCTAAATGCCGAAGAATAATTGTCTGGGCTTTGCATGCTAAAATTGACTTGGCAAGCTCTCCACCTTGCAAAGAACACAAAGAGCGTAGTTTAGTCTGTGTGTAAACACTTCACAATCATTACCAAACATCCAAAGCAACATACTCAAGGGAGGGTAATGATTCTGTTCCCCCCTTAACTGTAAGCTTCTGGCATCCATTTATGTACTTACAGCTCCTGGCAGCAGCCACCTTCCTTGGTCAACATGCACTCTGGGTGCCTTGGGTGCTTCCTAACAAAGGGTTATACAGAACCACATGCAGTGGGTAGAACCCCCAAGCTCAATCTATCCCAGTCCCATGGACTCCGGAGTGCCTGGAGTTCAGATCTATTCACCAGGCCTGGGAAGGGTCTCCCCTAATTAAAGAGCACTGGAAACCCACTCCTTCATGGAGATCAATGGGCCTAGGGGCTTCGGAAAGGGCTTGGTTGACCCTTCTTAGAGGAGGACACAAGGAAAGCCCTGACATCAGTTTGACCCAAAGTCATAGCGTCATAGGGTCTTGCTAGAGCCGCACTACCTAGTGCAAGTGTTCACCCTGCTGCATGTGGTTTTCTTGATATTTTTTGATGCTCCTTGATGCTTTCTGACTTAAGCAGACCCCCTGTTTTATAACAGCTCCCTCTCTCCCACCTAGAATGAGTAGAATAATGGAGAGCAATGAAGGAGCATGACCTTAATTCACACTGTGCCCTAATCTCAGATTTGACCAAGCCTAGATATTTTTTCTTTCTCTCCAGTGTTCTCTATGTTCTCTTCTCTCACCACTTCATGATGCAGGTCTTTGGTGAAGGGGCAGTGGCCTTTTCGATTTTGCTGATGTAGTCAAAATTGTACCATGATTGTTGAGATGTCTCTTCCACCTTTAAATAGATCATTATTGCTAATGAGAAAGAACTCAGGCGGGGCTGGCCCCGTGGCCGAGTGGTTAAGGTCGCGTGCCCTGCTGTAGGCGGCCCAGTGTTTCGTTGGTTCGAATCCTGGGCGTGGACATGACACTGCTCATCAAACCACGCTGAGGCAGCGTACCACATGCCTACAACTAGAAGGACCCACAACGAAGAATATACAACTATGTACGGGGGGCTTTGGGGAGAAAAAGGAAAAAAATAAAATATTTAAAAAAAAAAAAGAACTCAGGCAATAGAACATAGGCTTGCAAAGACTGGGTGGGCCCTGGAGCCAGCTGGAATTCCTGCTCTGCCACTTACCAGTTCTGTGGCTTGGGGCAGATTGACTTAACCTCTTTAAACTTTATTTTCCCACAGAGTGCAGATTAACAGCAGTAATTGGCTGATGGGGCTGTTTTCAGTATTGAAGGGAATAGTGCATGAAAAGTGCCATAGCACAGTGCCTGGCCAGGAAGACAGTAAGTTCTGTGTTGCTGTTGTGTTAGAGAAGATTTAAAAAGTCTTGGTTGGTGGAAGAAGCATGCCAGCGAGAGCCTGGGTGAGCACACACCTTTGAATCAGCAGCCTCTGTCATCTTGTTCGGGACAGCCATGGCCAGTTTGGACCAAGAAGCCAGACACTTCATGTAACGTCCCTCCAAACCCACAGAATCATGGTTCCCTATCACCTCTCTGCTAAACAGGCACCAGTTCCCGGCCAAATTCCAATTTCTTCAGCTTGCCGATCTCCATCTCGGCAAGATACAAAATAACACAGTCTCTGAAAACATAGCTTTAGCACTGACTAAAAGAACTCGCCACCCACTTCAGCAATATAAGGCTGAGTAACATACTCTCCTCATGATGCTGAAAGGCAAAAATTCATTAGTTATTTTCTTATCTCAGTTGATGTCCCAAGAGGGAAAGTATGTCTGACGAACCAAGAAAGAAAACTGTATCATTATATCTCCACCAGGATGAGTTTTGTGTTCCTGTCATATGCCAGGCCCTGGGCACAGCATTTTATACATATGACCTCAAATCTTCCCAACAGTCCTGCAAGACACTGAATCCCGAAGAAATGAAGTAACTTGCCCCCAACTGGACAGCACGTAGCGATGGAGGCAGAGTTGTAATTCAGCCTGGCTGGCTCCGTGGCCTGTACTCTTTCCTCTGTCATATATTGTGCTGCTTCCTACTTTTTTTCTTACATTGAGATTCTAGAAAACAACCAGAAGTTTCAGGACACCAAAGATTTGACATATAACTGAAGTAAATACAGTATTAAAAACAAAAAAAAAGCCCTAAGTTATCATTGTAAACGTGTCATTTTTGTCAAAAGTTCTCCCTTATGAAGCTTATTCTGAAAAAGTGTCATGGCTGACACATTTTGGAAATGTCTTCAAAACGCCTTGAAAGGCCACATTCAAAAGCCAATCCCATTATTTTAAGGTCACAAATGGTTCTTTGATCAAAAACAGTATTAGCCGACCCAAACTCTAATTTGATTCACTAGATTTGGGTCCAAGGAACTTTTCCTTGTTGTCAGAAGTCAAATTCACCTTCAATGGACCAAATTTCGCCACGGCTGAGGGATATAACACCACAGAAAATTCCAAAAGTAGAGTTCCAGAACTGTTCTGAGCGGTGGCAATGTTGTTAAAATGAGATCACAGCAGCCCTCTGCTCCTTGAAGTCATTTTCTCCTGGCTTCTGGGACACAGCTCTCTGTGCCTGTCTTGATCGGACAACCAAACATCGGTGCCTTCTTTCTTCTTTGCTGTACCTCCCGTCTTTTTTTTCTTGCAAGAGAATCACTTAAAATGTTTATGTATCCAATACTATGTCCCTGGTGCTTTCTTCTTAAATCTTTAATTATAAACATTTCCGAATATAGAGAAAGTAGAGAGAAGAACATAACAATGTCCATGTCCCCATTAACCATCTTCAACAGCCCTCAAAGTTTGCCATACTAATTTCTCCTCTACCCTCTGCCTTTATTTTTTCTGGAATATTTAAAAGTAAAGCCCAAGAAATCATGTCATTTGCACTTAGATACTTCATTATGTACCTAGAAAATATAAAAAAGACATTCTCTCCCGTAATACAATGCCATTAATACATCTATCAGAATTAACAATGACTTCTTACTATCATCTAACACATAGTCCACAGTCAAATTTCCTTGGTCTTCTTTTCTCACACCCCATGGACAATCACAACAGCTACTAATGAGGTAACCTTGCATTGCCTTGTTGACGACTTTCAAGGCTTTATCTCACTTTATCTCACTTTTCTCTCCTATGAAAGACTCCAAAATGTGAAAGGAATGTGACTGAACAAATTAGTTTAATTTTTTTCAATTTTTTTTTACTTATCAGTATATATTGAAAATAATTTTCCATATTATTAAATATTCTTTGAAAACTTGACTTTTACTGGCTGCCTAACTGGCCAGTATACAGATATTCTATGACTTAATTATTCCCCGGTATTTATGGGAGACTTGCCTGTTTCATCTTCACTATTTGAATAGCCCTGTGATGAGCAGCATTAACGGTGCCCATGGTTTACCTTTCTACCCTCATCTTTCACCACTGAACACCTCCTTCACTTTAGCCATAGGGATGATTTGATATTCGCCACATGCTGTGTTTTTCATCCACCTTCAAGCTCTACATATGACCTGGACACTCTCTTTCTTATCTTCCAGGCCCAACTCATCTCTAAGGTGCTTTCATGAAGTCCCTTTGGCAGAGTTAGTCATTTCCTCTCAAATGGTCCCAAAACACTTTGTAGGTTGGACATTATTTATAGTATGTATTGGTATTTTGTATTTAGTCTTCAACGTTTATTTCTACCACAATAAGTTGTGAATTTCTCCACACCTCAGTTTTTTAATCTGTAAAATAAAGAGAATACCACCAACTCCATGTGTCTGAATTAAAAAAAAGATTTAAAAAGAAAGTATAGGGGCCGGCCCGGTGGCACAGCAGTTAAGTCCACAAGTTCCGCTTTGGTGGCCCAAGTTTCACTGGTTCAGATCCCAAGTGTGCACCTACGCATCACTTGTCAACCCATGCTGCGGTAGGTGTCCTACATATAAAGTAGAGGAAGATGGGCACGGATGTTAGCTCAGAGTCAATCTTCCTCAGCAAAAAAGGGAGGATTGGTGGCAGATATTAGCTCAGGACTAATCTTCCTCAAAAAAAAAATTAATTAATTAAAATAAATAAATAAATAACAAATTTAAAAAAGTATAAATCATATTATCTGGCAGATAATTGGAGCTTTACAAAAGTTAGTTTCCTTCTTTTCCCATACTAAGAGAAAGTGTAAATGTGTCAGATTAGACTTATATGCCTGGGAGGCAAGTAGTAAAACTTTCCCCTAGTTACAGGAAGATAAACTGAGTACATAGAGACACTGAAAGATGGTGGGAAAGGAGAAGTCAAAGGACTACAAGGTTGAGTACTGCCCAGGGACTTTACCAGTTGCAATATATTCTTGCTAACACACAATCTCTATTCTAGTCACAGGTCCTTAGAAAAGAGAAAGGAAAGACGTCATGTTCGAATCTATAGATAGGAACTCTTGATCTCTGAATCTCCTGTTCACCTCCGAGCTCTTTACTATGCTGGGCTGGTCTAGCCAAGAGGAAGCCTAAAGGCATTCATGGTGACCCATTGTCACTTAGTGGGTGAGAAAGAGTTGAGAAAGTGAACAAAAATTTTGGGAGACTTTGGGTACTCTGAAGGATGCATTTTTATCTTTTAGGATTTACAACTTTTTAGATCTGGAAGAAATAGGTTGGCCTATGAACATGTAGTGTTGCTGTGAAAACAGTCAACAGGGCTGCAGGCAAGAGATCTGGGTTCTGGTGTTGGCTCCGGGTACAACCATGGACACATCAGTTAACCTCCATGGGCCTCAACTGCAGAAGAAGGAGATTGGATGAAACTGGTTCCAAGAGCTGAAAGGACAAAAATTCAGAGAGAATAGAAAGGTTAAGTGACTGGCTCAACATCACTGTACTTCTAAGAAAAAACAGAGAGCAGAGTTGGAAGAAATACGAAAAGTGACGTAGTTTGAAAACTGTTAAAAGAATCACATGATTTTCAAGAGTTCTGATCTAGTGCTGGGAGTGTGACATTCAAAAATGCATTCAAAGTTAACTTGGACTATATGAAAATAATTTTCTTTTTCTGTTCTATTCCACAAAGATCTGGAAAACATTCCCAGCTCTGTGTCAACCTTAAATGAGAAAAGAATCTTTAAAGAGCCACTGATTTGTAATGGAAAACTCGGATAAATCAACTATTTATACTCTGAGATTTTTATATTTCTTTTTGTCCTTTCTTCAGAAAACCTAGCTAAGAAAAGCCACGATGTAAGTCTGCTCTACTAGACCTCATCAGGAGGCTGTTTGCTCTGTATCTACAGCCAGCAGCTTCTCTGACTACAGCACTTAGTGGACAAGCAACCAAACACCACATTCAAGCTAAAAAAAAAAGTGTGAGTTTTGATTAGTCCAGCAGGAGCCTGGAGAGAAAGGGGCATCAGAATACCTAAGTTTTCATCCCCAGTCCAAGGTTTATTAGCCAAAGTTATTTAAACTTTCTGAAACTCAAATTCCTCACCTTGCAAAACAGGGCAAATAATTACCTATCTACTGATGTACCAAGCAATGTACACATGAAAGGTATTATTATAAGTACTCACCTGATAAGCTAAACTGGAATAAGTCCTCATGAAGTCGCTAGTATCAAATTTCTGGATCTATACTTAAAATTCCAACTGAGATCCAACATCAGAAGAATTACTGTGATCTTCCCTAATTATATACTGTCACCAATTCACTGCTTTAGTTGTGTTTAATATCTGGGAAATTGTGCCCGACTCCACGCATTTCTTAAGAAACACCCACTGAACGAAGAGCAGGTCTAAAGGGGTGTAATCAAAATGTGCGTGTGAGATTGTGTGTTGGGTGAGGGAGACTATATTATGTAGTATGGAGAGTGACTGAAGAAACTGAAAATGTTTCACCTGGAAAAAAGAACAGAGCCCTTCCCATTGAAGGACTATGTGTGGAAGAGGCAAGAGGAGCAGCCTTGCTTGATCCAACTGGCAGCAGAAGCGGGATGAATGAATGAAGTTCCTGGGAGCTGGGTTTCAGCTCATGGGAAGCACAGTTAGACATCTGGAGCTGTGTAACAATTGAGCAGGCGATCACAGGCAATACTGAGTGCCTGGTACCACTGGGGATAGATGAGACGACCACTACACTGCCTTCTGAACTTCATACTTGATTCTTCTCTACCTGTAACTTTGACTTTCTCTTAGGACTCAGAATCCTTGGGAATATGGACCTGAATCACACAACCTCAAGTTCCATTCCCCTCTCTGAAGCTCTGTCCATGCCCTTCCTACAAGCAAAACTACCATTAAGAGAATGTTTCAATGATTTTTACTGAAAATGGAAGAAAAAGACAAAGGGGGGCCATTGCTAAATTAGGTTAACTGGTTTTCAATGTGTCTTTTTTTAGCCATCAGATAGCTTTACTGCAGCTGGCTGAATTTAGTGTCTTCAAATGTGGGTGACTAGGGCAATAAAAGGAAACAAATTTTTTATTTTAAGAGAAACCAAATAAAATACCCAAGAGGATTTTTTTCCCTAATGTGGCCATGCAAGCACAACCTGGCTGTTTTGCAACTGAGCACTATTAACATCTATTTATAGCCAGTATTTTCATAGATGAATCACACTTACCATGAGACAGTTAATATTAAGGGCTCAACGAGCTCTGCTGAGAACCCCATAATCTTCCTACATCTCCTTCCATTTCCCTTCGAGGGAACTAAATGGTTCCACACAGAGAGGGGTAAATCCAAGTGGAAATGTAAACTTAGTAGACAGCCTGCTCCCTAAATTCAGCAAAGTGTGGGATGTTAAATACATTCAAACTTAAGGCCCTGGATCACTTCCTGGTTTGTCCCTTGACGGTGAGTGTCCTACAGTTAGCACAGACTTGCTCTGCATTATGCAACCATCGAAACAATTTACAGCTCCCCCCCCCCAATTTCCTACCAAATCTAGTTTAAATGACACTGCTTTACAAAATATCACATACTTAAAACAGGACTAATGATTATTAAGCTGCTGTCAAATAACAAGGAGTGTAGTGAATGTTCGGCTTACTTTATGCACTTGAGAATGTATGTGGGGTGGCGGGGGTGAGGGAGAGCAGGAGCTTAGGGTATATATGATCAAAGGTTTTCAAAATTCAGTGACGTTAACCAGAGATTTCTAGTAAGTCTTGGGGATCTAGTGTCACTTCTCCACCAGGTGAGTGCACAGGTGTGCGCGCGCACACACACTCTGAACTTTTTGTAGGCACCAGTACTACCCAGATATTGATATTAATTTCTTGTATATGATATATCCTCTGAGAGTCTCCAGCCTTAATTGGCCTTTACCAAGCCCTTTCCTAAAGTCTTTTTCAGGCTAAAACTCCTTAAGATTAAAAAAGATAATACAAGTACTTAAAACAGTGCCTGGCATGTGGTAAGAGGTCTATGCATATTAGCTACTTCTATTATTAGACTCTCAGTACCATTTTTCTAAATTTCTGGCCAGTGGTTCACAGATGAATCATCTTTACCATGAGGCAATTCCTACTTAGAGCCAACCAGCTCTGCTGAGGATTGCATGATTCAGTCATTCAATGAATCCCTGCTGAGGCCCAACTCTGTTGGATGCTGGGGTTACAGATATGAAAACAGGGGTCCTGTGCTCAAAGAGTGAACAATAAACACATTACCAGGTATCATTATCTCCACTTTATATTTGAAGGCTCAGGGAGGTTTAGTAACTTGTCTAGGGCCACAGAGCTAACACTGGAGCTACGATTTAAGCCCAGATCCATCTGACTCCACAATCCCATACTCTCTTATGCTATGCCCCCTGCCACCCCCAAGATGCCAGCAAAGTGGTTGAGAAAACCACATTAAAGTTTAAGAATACCAATGCATTCAACTAAGTTTCTGCACATAAATAATGCATGAAAAGAAAACATCTTTATGGAATAGACCAATTGCTGAAAGGGCCAGGGAGTTGTGAATTGATGTTATTCAGATTTTTGTGTAATTCTGGGTACCCAGAATTAACTATACCCATATCAACAAATGGGATACTAGTCCAGATATAGAAATAAGCTAGCATAAGTTGCTGAGCACAGTACCTGGCATGATCGGTACTTCATAAACGTTTGTTGTTCTCCCTTCATTATGTACGCCTTCTTAGAAAACCCTCAGTAGATACTGCACAGTGATTTGCTAGACTCTGGAGCCCAACTGCCCAAGTCAGGACACAGCTCTGTCACCTTCTAGCAGTATGAACTTCGGCAAGTTACTTAGCTACAAGCCTTGGTTTCCTTCTCTGCAAAATGGGGATAAATAACAGTTTTGGGGAAGACGAAATGAATTAATCAAAGGAAAGCATTTAGAACAGGTCTATATTTGGTAAGTTTTAAATAAATGTAAGCTATTGTTATTACTATTATTTTCTTCTCTAAATCAGAGTAGTTTTGATTGGCTACCTCAGTATCATAGGAATGATGAAGACCAAAACCAATTTCTTTCATTGAGGTTTTTTTCAAGTTTCTTTACATAAGCAAAATATCCTCTTTCCACCATTCAAACATGAAAACAAGTACCTGGAGACTAAAGTATATCTGAACAGCACTCAATTATGTAGAATAAGCAATTTTGGCTATATAAGATTAATAAAGAATGATTAAGAAAATTTAATTTTTATAGTAAGGAGTTGGCTAGGGATGTGTGGGTGTTGGGGGGAGATGGTAGATAGAATAGGCCTCTGTTAACATTTGGCCATTTCCTGTAACTAAATTAAATAAATAATCACAAATTCTCTACTTTTCCTTCTCCTGCATGGACACAACCTAACCAAGATCCATCATGATTTCAACCAGCTTAAACCCAAGAAAAAATGACCGAGGTCACCACATAGGAAAACAAAGCAGAATCTGCTTCTCAGGGCCAACTGCACTGTATTTGTATCCATAGATACAAGAAAACAGAGAATCACAGAATTCTAAAGTGGGAAGTCCCGGGACCTCAAAGATCATCTAGTCTCAGGCCCAAATCCTGCTGTCAGGGGATCAGTTAGGGGGTGAGGAACAAGGTAGAGTTCAAGGGAAAGAACACCTGGTCCTTGTTCCATTCTGAATGACCTTGTAGGGCCAAGCTAGCCTAATATTCTTATTTTCTAAGTGACAACCCAGAGCCTGACTAAAAGCAGAGCTGAGATCAGAAGCCAGGTTTCCTGATTCCTAGTCTATTGCTCTCTTAGACTCCTCAAGGCTGCCATTCTATGGCTGTGATGGTCACAGATAACAATGCACTAGGCTATGCCAAACTGACAACTAAGCAGATTTTCTTCTTGCAAAATCACCAGGCATATGTCATTGAAGGCACTTTATGAAAAGAGTAAGGCATCATTATTTGGTATAAACAAAAGCAAATTTCCATTCCTTTTTTTTTTTTTTGGTAACCTGAAAATCCCAAACCACTGTCGCTATTACAAAATCGTTCTTTTCCTCAGTATGCACCCCGGGGCCAAGCACAGATGCATTAAAAATTTGCCAAGAGAAACAATGAAGTCACTGATAATACAAAGCATGAGAGTATCATGGAATTCATGTCTTTGTTTTCTTCCTCTCGATAGTTAATTGCTCTCATTACTGATCATTTTGTGGTTGTTGGCAGAGGGGCAAGGAAACTCCACCACTGTAAACATGCGGAGGCACACACTCCTCTCAGCAGAGCAGGAGTCTGCACACGATGGGTCTGTTCACAGATTCAACACAAGTGCCAACAAGAATGTTTGATGCTACTGCTCCCAGCCTCCAAAGAGGACTGGTGGTCCCAGAAAAACTCTGATCTCTTCAAACAGAATAAACACAGTGTAAAAAGGTCTTAGATCACTCCTTTTTTAATCATTTATAAATATCATTACTGGCAAATGACTTGTGCTCTCCTGGCAGATTTCACCCAATCCACTTTAAGAGTGAGGTGAAGGGAGCTAGGATGTACACCGAGTTCCATTTAGTTTTCTGCAGCAGCTCAGGGGTGCCTTAAACTGAAAGGGCACTACTTACGAGCAACGCTTAGCAAACTATCCTGCTAAACAGAAGCTTTACATTATCTTGGAATTCTGGAAGGCACACCTTGGATGAAATTAACGGTGGCAGAGGAATCCTTATTGATTAGCAGCAGAATACAAGTTGATTCTTATCAGTAGGCTATTGTTCCACATATGAATATGTGGGTAAGAAGAAAGCACAGGAGTGCACCCTGGAAATCATAAAAATGACTTGACACTTCAGGCGAACTAAAAGAAGTAAAGAACTAAATATATTTTATCCCTCTTTAAACTAGATTTTTATTCGGTTTTCATAGAAATCTGAATCTGTAGGTGTTGCAAGATGGCTACAGTTAACTCTTCTCATTCTTCTGCAATGTGACCTTGCAGTGCCTTCCATCAGGAGGTGGAATCTACTTCACCACTTGTTGAATTTGGGCTGGAATTGTGACATTCTTTCTCCAATAAAAATGAGACCTTGGAGTTTCACCTCTCCTCCTCTTGGAATGCTGCCCTGAGAGCATTATGTGGGGAAACCTGGTCTAGCCTACAAGAGGGTGAAAGCCCATGTGGACCAGAGATGAGATGATCCAGTTGGGGTTTCCTGGACAAATCACTGACAGCCAATAAGTGAGTGAGCCCATATTAGAACATCCAGGCCCAGCTGAGCTGCAAAATGACTGAAGCCGCAGAGTGACCCAGACAATTCTGAGCCATTGCTCTTTAGCCACTACCTAAGCTTTGTGTAGGCCACAAAGTAGACGAAGCAAACCAGGCACCCTGTTGAATATCCATTATGTATGAAGCACTGGGTCAGAAACCCCATGGGAGACATGAATGGAGATTAATAATATTAGACAAAACATAAATGGCTCTGTCCTTCATGTGCGAATATATCTGTAAATAAATTGGCATCTAGTATTTATCTATTTTAAATCTATCCAATCTACATTAACAACCTTTCATTATTCCTATAGGCCAGAGCATGGGTCTCCCTGGGGTGTTCAAGAACAATCCAATGGGGTAGAAGAAAAATAATTAAATACCTTATTATTTTTAATTAATATTTTTCCTTTTTATTTTTTGAATATGTTTTCATAAGGTACAAAGCATTATTTATAAATACACAAATATGCACATAGTGGGGTTTTGCACAGTCATAAATCCCACACATCCTCAACCTTCCATCCCTACACAAAAATCTACTCTTTCCATGCCTTTGCTTTCCTGAAATAAATGAATCCTTCCCTGGATACTTAGGGAAGAATCAGTGATAACTACTCCCACAGGTCACTGTTCATCTGAATTGTAATTATTCATATATAGTCTCTTCAGTAAGGCTGTAAGCATTTTCAGACTGGGTGTCTGTATCCATTTCAGACAGGGTATCTGTAAACACCTGTCTTTGGCAATACAGTATAATGGTACTATGACATGACTTTTTTGTGGCTTTTTTTGGTGAGGAACACTCACCCTGAGCTAACGTCAGTTGCTGATCTTCCTCTTTTTTGTACTTGAGGAAGATTAGCCCTGAGCCAACATCTGTGCCAATCTTCCTGTTTTGTATGTGGGATACCTCCACAGAATGGCTGATGAGTGGAGCAGGTCTGCATCTGGGATGTGAACCCGTGGACCTGGGCCACCGAAGCGGAATGTATGGAAATTTAACCACTCGGTCACAAGGCCAGCCCCACAACATGATTTTCAAGAGTGCAGGTTCTGGAGCCAGGTTGCCTGGATTCAAATCCCAGTTGTCCCACTTATTAGCTGTGCAAACTTTAGTAAGTTATCTGTGCTTCTATTTCTTTGCTGTAAATGGAGATAGTAAAATCCCTACCTCATAGGGCTGCGGTGAGAATTGAAATAGTTAATACACGTAAAATGCTTAGAAGTGTCTGGTACATCGTAAGTGCTCAATAAGTATTAGTTCTCACCATCGTTACCTTCCCTCTCCCCTACCATCACCACCATCATCACCACCACCACTGCCTTTCTCTCTCTGATGTCTAACGGAATAAATGAATGTGTGATGGAGGGAAGTGAGAAAGAGCATGAGTTGCAGACAAAACACATTATATGACTTGTTAAAATTCTGAAAATTACTGTTTTAAATTTCTCCAGATGGATGATGTAACTTCAAGGCAGGGTGTCTCACTAGTACCACCTGACAGTCAGTTTGTTACTGACAAATAAAACATGTAAATAAATGTGTATGACAATAAAGGCCTTCAAGCTCTTCTTTTACAGTCTGATAATTATGATGAGGCTAGAAACAATTCTCAGCTGAAAACTGTTACTGGAATTATTTCCTTGAGCATTGTCTTTGAACTGTAATCTCTCCTCTGGTGGAAATCGTCAGACACAGGTTTACTGCCTATCCACAGGGGGCACTTAGATTTCTATAGATTTCCTATGAGATGCAGACCCATAAATCAGTATCTTCTAACTATACGACTGATAACCTATGCTAGAAGGAAGGCACAGTGCAAGAATTGTTACATATCATAGGGAAAATGGGGTCCTGGAGACCACCTTCCCATCCGTCTCCCTTCACCAATCAGAACACTGGGCCCAGAGAGGGTCAGTGTCTTAACTAAGTCCCACAGCTTATTTGTGACAGAATTCTCACTTGACTTCTGTCTAGTTCAGTGCACTTTTCACGACCCTAATTTTAGGAACTATTTCCATAAACCTTTTGAGTGAAAGTATACCACTTATATTAAGGGAAGGAAGGAAGCCACCCCACAAATAACTGACTTAGCACAAGGCACAAAGGAGGCCTTCAATAAATGCTTGTTGAAGGATGGGCAGAGGGATAAGAGGAGGCCTAGCTGGCTGGCTGTGAAGTCCTCCAGGTTCCTAAACTGTCCCATTACAAAACTCTGGTCTCTCAAGTGGTGCCAGCCAGCTGGGGCTGGCGCGAATCACTTCTTTAACAGAAAAAGGAAAAACACAAAACCATTCTTTCAATCTGTTTTGTTTTTCTTCCTGTATTCATAGCTCACATCTCATTAGACGAAAGAGATAATCCAATAAACTCTTGTTTTTGAATTTTTTTCTAAATATAAAGGTAATATAGAATCACTGTAAAATTTTAGGGAATAAAAGTAAGGTTAATAACAATGCAATAATAAAAGCCAATGTTTATTGAATGCTAATTTTGTACCAGGCATGGTGCAAACATTTGATATGAGTTGACTCATTTAATCCTCACAGCAACTTTAGGTTACAAACATACTACTACTATCAGCCCCATTTTACAGATGAGAAAACCAAGGCATGCGGTATTAAGTAACTTGCCCAAAATTTTACAACCAATAACTAATGGAGTAGAGATTTGAACTCAGGCAGTGTGGTTCCAGAGTCCAACGTCTCAACTACTCTTTTAAACTGCTAATGATGAAGTTTTGGTTTCCAATGCAAATTATTAAAAAAAAGATTTAAAACTTCCTAACTTTGACTAACTGAAATGCAGATCTTCTATACCACAAAAGACACAATAAATAGAGTGAAAATGCAATCTCAGGACCAGAAAAGATAATAGTAAAACACATCATATAATCAACAAAATAGTAATTTATAGAATATGCAACAAATTCCTACAAATTTGTAAGAAAAAGACAATCAATACAAAAGAAAAAGGGCCAAAGACTATGAACAAGCAATTTATGAAGAAATCCAAATGGCCTCTCAACACATAAAAGGATGCCCACTCTTATTAATTACAGGATGCAAATCAAAAAGTCAGATACCATTTCACTTACCAAATTTGGGAAAACTGTATATTTCATAATAGCAAGCGTTCATGAAGATATAGAGCAATGAGAGCTCTCATACTCTGCTATAAATTGGTGCTCCATTTAGGAGAGCAATAATCCCTAGTAATGTGGAGGACACACATACTGCACAGTCCAAAAATCCCACTCTTAGGCCTTAAAGAATATTCCCTGGAAAAATGCATGTACACAGGGAAAAAAATGTACAAGAATGTTCACAGTATCATTTTTTCTAATAGTGAAAAAAAAGTAAACTATTTAAATATCCATCAACAGTAAAATGGACAAGTAAATGGGGGACTATTGATATAATGAAATACTAATATAGCAATCAAAATATGTAAACTAAAGTAAAATGGAACAAGGAAGAATCTCAAAAATAAGGACAAAAAAGCATGTTCCAGAACGATACATTCAATATGCTATTTATACAAGGTTTGAAAATGTGCAAAGCAATACTATATATTGTTCAGCAATATATATACACATTTTTAAAAAGTATAAAACATATATGAGAATGATAAACACCAAATTCAAGATCGTTACTTCTGGGATGGTAAGGGTAGAGTGGGCTACAGAAGAGACACACAGAGGGCTTCAACTGTTTTGATAATAGTTTACTTTAAAAAAATTGTTTTCTAACGTATATAAGAAATTATTTAGATTTTAGAAATTTGTGTGGTAGCATATAGTGGTTCACCATGTTTCCATACTTTTCTGTATGCTTGAGTTTTTTCAGATTTTTCAAGAAATATTGTGACAAACTAAAATCAAGGCACCAATGATGATAAAAGTTTCATGATTTGTAGGGATGAGCAAAATTAACAATCTACTTGTATATCACTGATGCAGACTATAAGCTCAATTGATATTTTCTCTTTTCCTCCTCAAAGGTGGAACAATTTTTCTTGCTATCATAAATTAATTTAGATAATTATATAATCAGATGTGGAGCTAATATGTCCCTCAAATATTGATTTATTTTATATTGATTCCATAATGGCCGACTACTAGAGGGAGTAATGTCCCTATTTTGGAGATAAGGGTCCTAAATATAAGTGCTTGACTTATTCAAGGATAGATCTGGAATTTTAGCAGAATGTCAGGGATACCACCAGGGACCAAGCCTTCATTCCTTTAATACTAGACTTTGCCATCATAACAAAATAACCCAAAGTATTTAGTAGCAGTAATTCTGATGCATCTATCTTAATGCACCAAAGGCTAAGAAATTTAAAAATTTTTAAAAACTTCCAAAAAAAATACTATAATGTGAATCTGCAAAAAGTTAGAACGATTAGCAAATTTACCATTTTATAATTATGTTAAGTACATCTTAAGTAAGCACTCAGGCCGTGGTTGGAGGTATGACCTGGGTCCCTGGGGTGGAATGTTTGGTGGATGAAGTTCAAATACAGTCTATTTACCCACGAACATAAGTGGTCTTAATCCAAGCAGAAGACATTTTTTAAAATGTTGATTTTTAAAAACAGAAGCGTAAATAAGACTGTGATTTATGAATCTGCTAATGACCTTCTCTGCTGGAGACTTCAGAAAGATTGAGTCTTTGGCTCCGGTAAATATAACAAGAGTGCACACTTGTTAAAGCAGTAATAGGTACCCTTATTAAAAACTCCACTTCCATTAAGAGTTACAAATTGTCGGGCTGGCCTGGTGGCACAGCGGTTAAGTTCGCACGTTCCACTTCGGTGGCCCCGGGGTTCACGGGTTCAGATCCCGGGTGCGGACATGGCACCACTTGGCAAGCCATGCTGTGGTAGGCGTCCCACATATAAAGTAGAGGAAGATGGGCATGGATGTTAGCTCAGGCCAGTCTTCCTTAGCAAAAAGAGGAGGATTGGCAGCAGATGTTAGTTCAGGGCTAATCTTCTTCTTCTTCAAAAAAAAAGAGTTACAAATTGTCTTCCTTCTTTCCAGCCCTTAAAGAATGCGTTCCAGAAGCAGTGATATGGAGGGCTCAGCCCAAAAGCAATTTCCAAGACTTAGTAAAGACCACAGTTTCCAAGGACCTAAGGACATGAAGCAGAGACAGCAAGAAAAAGATCCCACCAGTGAGGCAGATGCAATCCTTCCACATCCTAAGTCACACAGTGGTAATGGCCATCAAGGAGAAGATCTCTCAAGAGATGACCTCTTATTTCTTCTCAGCATTCTGGAGGGAGAACTACAGGTTAGCTGGGTTAGAATTACCCCCACCATGCTTCAAGCGAAAAGCTTTGTGAATTTGGTGTCTATGCTGCCACAGAATTAGATATCTGTGGTTCTCACTTGTATGGACATGAAAGCAAAGTGGAAGTACACAGAATTCTCTTCTGCCAACTTGAAGGGCAATTAATCACATCTAAAAGGGCTGTTATTATGACACGTGGTTGGCACGCACATTGTGAAAGGTTGGGTCCTCTTCCCATGATGCTCAGGAGCTTCAGTGCACAGGCACGTATGGGTAACAACACAGATGACTCTGGATTGGTTTAAAGAACAATAGGCCCTTTGGATGCCATGTGAACTGGCTCCTAGACTTGCCCTGGAAATGTTAACCCACATAAAAAGCTGCTACACATATAGGAGAATCTTATTTCCTACCCCTGAAAATGAAAATGCTGGTCCATTGAGGGGTCTCATGTTATCTGCTTGTCAAACACAATAAAAAATGTAGAGTCCCCCAAAGTCATATAGTGATCACTTTTTAAAAATTATTGATGTGTAACTAGATTGTAAGAAAGATGAAAGGCCATAGTTTTGCTACCTTTTCTAAAAGGTACTCTAACCAAATATGATTCGTTTATACGTGAAAGAGAAGAAAAAAACATTCAACTATCACAAGAAATCACTTGCAGAGACTCCTGGTAGATAAAGCAGGCTTTCTGAAATGCCTTTTGTTCCTACAGGCTCGAGATGAAGTCATAGGCATTTTAAAGGCAGAAAAAATGGACTTGGCTTTGCTGGAAGCTCAGTATGGGTTTGTCACTCCAAAAAAGGTGTTAGAGGCTCTCCAGCGAGATGCTTTTCAAGCAAAATCTGCTCCTTGGCTAGAGGACATCTATGAGAAACCAATGAATGAGGTATGTATCGCATCAGGGGTATGAACCTGGGAGGTGGAATAAGCTCAACAGCCAGACAAGCACTAGGCCTGGTGGGTGAGCAGGACCTACAACTCCTTTTTGATTATTTAGTTTTATGTTCTAAGGCACTTAAAATTTACACAAGGTAGATAAATACAACATGTTCTACAGGAGAGAAAAGGAGAATAAATCATGGACAGGATGTTTCCACTAGGTCTGTTTCTTGACATCAGACTGAAACTTAACAAATACAAGAGAATTCTTCTCTCTCTCTCCCCCATCCCCTCCCCCCCCACACACAAACAAAGATACAGACACAGACACACACACCCCCTCAAAGGGGTCCACACTTCTTTTGGGGACTTGAAGGCTATTCAGGCTATAATAAAAAACAGATAAAGTTCCACCACACAAGTTAATTTCTTTGAAAACACTGCAGTATTATGTCATAGAAATTCTGAGCGTGAGTGGAAATGATCTGAAGAACTGTCCAAGAAATAGAGTTTTAGCAAGCATATATTTTAGATGAGCACATATCCTCTTTTTTACCTTCAAAAGTTTAATGACAGCAAAGCTATTTCCTCTAAGTGTGCCCAGTAATGACAATGGCAAAGAAGAGCAGTCCCAACACGGCCACCACTGCACAAAGATACTGCTTGCTCTTCTACTTGCTGACGTTTCTGAAACTCTTTGGCATCCTTATTTTATTCTTCTATTTTCCTCTGAGACTTCAATGGAAAATTTCATAATTTTTCATTTTTATAAAAAGGAAACATCTAGGAGCATGAGTTAAGGCTGGAGAGAATGAAAGCAAGTTTTGGACAAATTCCCCCCGCCCCCCACACTCTGGCAGCCTACCTTAGGAGTGACCTCTAATGTCCTTGTTATTCTTGTCCTGGGTGTCTCAGGAGAGAAGACAACCGTCTTGCCAAATTGTGAAGGAGTTTGGTCATATGGATCTGCTTCTCTGAGAGGTGAAGATGAGACCACCCAAAGTCTGTTGATTGCGTTTTAATCCAAATTTTAAACAAGAGGAGCCAAAGCGCATTTAAGTCAAGTGTTAAAACTGTATCCTGGCTCCCAATATAGTGACTGTGAAACAGCATTAGGCACAAATTCTCCATCCCTATGAGCACAAATGCAAATGAATGATCACTGAACATATCCTGATGAAATTCCATAAACGGCACAGCCCCTCAACACTTCAGTGTGAAATGAAACAGAATGATTCCAAACTTATGCTGAAATCAATAGGAAAAAGTTTTAGTTACAAAATTCTATTCATACATGCAAATCTGGAAATACCCTGACTCTCTGCAAATGCTTGCAATCCTAATCTGCAAAGTGTCCCTGAAAGGCACCCAGAATTTGGCCCTGCTTTACAAATCCAATCTTCTTTGATTGCTCTCCCAGCAGACACTCCTACACACGCACACATGCATGCATGCACACACACACACACACAGCCCCCACGTTCCCACCTCCAGGATTTGCTCACTTGCTTCTCTTGCCTTTTACTTCCTGGTTTCCCCTTAACAGATTGCTCTCTCCTCAGCTGTCACTCTATCCGATTCCTCGAAGCCCACATAACTCTACTCACCCAAAAACCCAGTTGCCTACCCTCTTCCTCTGTCTGGGAAGTAATGGATAAGAGGAGACATACAGAGAATAAATGGTAAGAGGGGATTCTGACTAGGAGTCCGTGGATAGGGCCGAAGAAAAGAAAGAGAGGAGAGTGTTCCCAGGAAGCCCATCCTGGGCTGCACCCTAATTACATCAGAATAAGGATCTGCATGCTAAAAAATTATTATTCTTTTGTTTTCTCACATCTCTCCTCCTTTTATTTTCCTCATAATGTTCTTTTTGAAAAATGTGAAAAATCTCAACCATGTCTAGGGTAAACTAAAGTGGATTTATCTATTCTTAAGGCAAAATAACTTAGAAAAACAAACTATTCTCAGTTACGTCACATGGTAGGAATGCTGTCTTAGGATGATAAAGTGGTGGAGGTCTGAGAGCTAGAACAAAGGATGCAGATGGGGAGGGAGAGCTGGTTCTCAAGGAGGGAGGACCAAGAACTCCGTGTCCGCAACACTTTTCACCTCCTATTCCTCTCCAAACTGCAGTGTTATATTAGAGATTTTCTTAAAAAAGATATTTGAATTAATGGCCTGATGTATTCTTAGTTCTTCCAAAAACTGATCAAGGAAAATATAACATTTTGGATTTATCAAGGTACTATAATAAAAGAGTCTGCATACCTTATTAGCATTACCTTAGGGTAATTCTTAAAGTCCTTATTTTAAGCAACTGTATAATTTAGCTTCTAAATTTCATTTTACAATTTTAATTGTATAAAAAGAGTGGTTCCTGTCTGCAGGGCGTTTAATGTCTAAGAGAGTGACAGCCAACAAACGATCACATAAGTATTTGATTACACATTATGTTAATTTCTGTGGTGAAAACTACAACTATGGTTTGAGTATATGAGAGAGTATAATGGGGGATCAATTTTAGATAGACGAAGCAGGAAAGCCAAGATCCAGAGAATGAGTAGGGGTTAGTCAGGTAGACCATAAAGGAATTCAATTTCCAGCAACGTTGTGGACTATATATCATGAGATCATGTCACTAAGAAATACACGAAATGTTAGATAAAATAGTTAACACCCTTAAATGCATGGATGAGCTTACTTGGAAGCAAGAGAAATCATGAAGCCAGGAACTAAAGGGGAAATTTCCACAGATCAGTAGCTGGCTTCATACATTTTGAACCTTTCTCCTCTACAATACACAAACTTCAAGTGCTGAGAACCAAAGGACATATTCATTTTGCAATACACCCTCTGGCCTTTCACCTTTGACAGTGGCTGGGTGAGCTGGCACAGTGGCCAGTAACAGCATTTCTGGAAGCCTTTCCTACACCAAGATGGCTAGCAATAACTTAATTATACATGGAAGTGACTGTGAAACCAACTAAACTTCCCTTTAACAGGACCCCTCAAATTTTCATAGCCTCTTCAAAACTACCTGACATGAAAGGAAGTCTGACGGAAAGTATGCAAAAATGGAAAAAAGACAGAAGTCTTAACTGATTACAATTAAAATGCATTACTTTTATAAATCTTACAAAATATATCATATGTGAACACATTGCTGGGGCCCTGGCAGGGCCTTGGAAGATACCCAAGCTTCAGGATAAATCCTCTTCCTCTAAAACTCACGCTTCATGGTCAATTCTCTTCCTCTCTCTCTCTCTTTCTGCATGTGTGCATATGTGTGTTTTTAGAAGAGGAAGACTTGACCATTTTGCAGGCACACTGTGAAGGGACAGAGGTGGGATCAAAAACATAAGAAAGAATCACAGGTGGAACAAAGGCTGGAAGGAGACAATAAGGGATGGAGCAATAAAGCACACACAGGTGAAGAGGTTAGGAATGTAGACGGATATAGGTAGATAAGAGTAGCAAATGTGTAAGAAAACATAGAGTAGTTATGCTCGATGGACTCTATACAGTCAAGTAGGAGATAAGAGTAAGAAGGTAAGGATGTGTCCGTGTCTAGCACTTAGAGAGAACAGCATGGGCTTGAGCAAAGAGAAAGGATGCTGACCAGGCATAAGGGAAGGGCCACATGGAAGGTCCAGCTAAATCTGAAAATCATCCAGAATGCTACCAAGATTGACGGTGGAAAGGTGGGGTGTAGGGGGAGTGACCTGGAGCTCAGCAGATGACCAAGATGAGAAGGAGAGAAGACTATCACCATTCAGAGTAACAATGAAACAAGGAAGGGTTTTCAGAAGAGTCTGGCAGTGTTAGTGCAGAGCCATGAGACTCATGCCCCCATTTGCAGAATCTGAGATACTGAGGCAATGAGAGATATCTGGTTACCTTTGATCCACTTAAGTGGCCAAAAGATTTCTCTGCTCTCTAGAGTAGCTTTATCTCTACCAGTACATTCAGGGTAAGCAAAGAAAAGGACAATCTTCAAAGAGCCAATGGAAAAGAACAAAGAGAACCAAAGCCAGAGCGCAGAAAGATCAAACCCAAAATTAGGGTGGTCTGTGACTCAGGAGGTTTTAAAACAAAGGTCATTTTTCTTTTCTAAACATACATTAAACAACCAAAAGTAAAAAGATGTGAAAACCTCTCTGTTTCTCATTCCCTGTGACCATGGAATAATCCAACCTAATGTAACATATTGTACTTTCTTAGTCCTAGGCAAAGAGCTGGACTGTATTAGGGGCGGGAGGGTAGGACAGGACATCAGGGAGGCTGAAATGATAAGCAGGAAGCTTGTCACTGCACGTAAACACCAAGGAGCCATCTTCTCAATCTTTTTCCCTGACACTCCCTGGTGAGTCTTCCTGTTTTCTTCCCCAGGCTTCATTCAATCTGCAAGTAGAGACAGATGAAAAAGGGGCAATGGTTCTCTGACAGTCCCTTAGTGCTAAATGACACACCACCTCACATTGCTCCTAAGTGTTTCAGGTGTGTATCTTATCTCACTAGCGACAGTATACACACTGAGACTTCAAACTCCTCTTGTACTCCCCATGGCAACTATCACAGTATCAAGTACCTACAGCATAATAGGCACTTAAGAAAGAGTTGTTGCCTTGAGAAAACTGTGGCACCAGAATTGATCTTAGAAATCAGGCCCAACCACTTAATTCACAAATGAAGAACCTGAAGTACAGATTGGCTAAGTGGTTTGGCCCAGCACACACACACATGGTAGGAAATGAAATGAGTTCAGGGAGGATCAGGTCCATCTTTTGATCTGTTAGGAATGAGGAAGAGACTGAATTGAGAACCACCGGCATATTTCCTAAGAGGCATTCTGGGCATGGAGAGATGAAGGCACAGAACAAACCTTCAAGTGTAAGCTAAAACACCTCTAGAATCACTAATTCTTTCTTTGGAAGCTTTCCCTCTGCAACGTCATTTTTGACAACTTTTCAATACTGCTGTTGACAAACATGAGCTCCTCAGTGGTTGCACCAAACAGCATGAAGTAAGTTCAAGCCATCCTTCAAGAGGCATGGCATGTGACAGAAGGAAAACCAAGAGAATTAGGCATCTACTGATATGAAAGAACAAACAATTCTACCCAGGAGTGATCAGAGAAAGTTACAACAGATGAATAGGAAAAGTTTTGGGTGGAAGGGGAAAAATATTTCTAGGTATCAGCACCGAGAAAAACAGTCTTGAAGTACCATGGTGTGTTCTAAGAACTGCCCGAAGTCCACTGTGGTTAAAGGTTGGGTGAAAAAGATGGGAAGGTATGGAATGAGAATGGGGCTGAAGTGACAGGAGACCAGTTGGTGAAAAACCTGGCTCTGCACAGGAGAGTGGAGTAATCCCACTGGTGGAAGATCATGCATTCGCTGATGAGGATGGGCTGGAAGAAGGTGAGGCTGAAGGAAGGGAGACTTAGAAGGTCATGTAATAAATAAAGGGCAATGATTCTTTCCAGCTTTCCTTCCTTGTCCCTTCAAACAAGCAAACTATATAAGAAGGAAAAAACACAATGAAAAGCATCCGTAGATTAAATAAACCTTCTATTTCCTCTCTTTGGGCCAAATAAAGTTTAACACTCACATCCATACAATTACAAGAAGCTATTTAAGGAATGACTCTTTTCTTGCATTTAAGAAGCCTTCCTTAGTTATTCATTTACGTTTTGCCAAATACCTACTATAATTATTCATTTATTAATTCTAGGGCCAACCTTGTAACAAATTAAATGGAATGTTTTTCTAAGTCAACTGCGACTTTCCTAAATTAAGCCTGATCCTATCACTATTTCACTCTCAAATTCCAAAAGCAGTTGATCTGAATTTCCCTTACAATGCACTCTAATGTTTGGGCAACCATAAGAAGGAGGTTTCAGAGGGTGGTTGTGGACAATTAACCACAGGACAATTAACACTATGACCTCCTTCTCAGAGGATGGTCATTAGTTAACAGTGACTCTGCCAGCAGGCAATGCAACTTAGCAATTTCAGCTTTCACAAAAGATTTGGTTATATTAATTAAAAATCAACACCTGTATGGCATAATGAAGTATTTTGTATATGTGTTAAAGCACCATTATAAACCCATATTAGAAAACTAGACAACCAGCCTATGCATCTGGAGGTCAGAGAGAATTAACTGAGGGCCAAGTGGCGCAGCGGTTAAGTGCGCACGTTCCGCTTCGGCGGCCCGGGGTTCGCCGCTTCGGATCCTCGGTGCAGACATGGCACTGCTTGGCAAAAGCCATGCTGTGGTAGGCGTCCCACATATAAAGTAGAGGAAGATGGGCATGGATGTTCGCTCAGGGCCAGTCTTCCTCAGCAAAAAGAGGAGGATTGGCAGTATTTAGCTCAGGGCTAATCTTCTTCAAAAAAACAAAAACAAAAACAAAACAGAGAGAATTAACTGAGTTCTCTATGCTGGAACATCTTGTTCTATTCTTTTTCTGAAATGACTTGGCCATTTTGTGCCTTGGATTCTCAGTCAAGTATGTGCTTTTTAAGGATGTATGAGTTAAACTGGCTTCAAATTCACAGAGTCACAAATTTTCAATCATTTACAATAAAAGCAAAGGGGAAAATCAACCAGTATCATCAGTTACAACATCTAGTATTTAACTAATCTAGAAAGTCACATGCTTTCAAAACCATGTTCTTAACTGGATCTTAATTTATCCCTGGGGAAAGATCCTGAGCTACTCTTGTTTTAATCAGCCCCTTACCTCTTTTCTTCTTGATTCCTTGCTTGCTATTTTGTTTTCAGCCTGTAGCATATATTGGGCACCTACTATGAGCAAGGCCCTCTGTTAGATGCTAAGAATTTAAAAAAAAACAGAACATAGGCCCTGCCTTCATGTACTTCACAATCTAGTAGGGAGACGACCATACAAATCAGGCACAGGGCAATGGTTTTATAACAGAGATGTAAGTAAGCCACAGAACTACGACTGGGTGTTTACGTTAAGGTACGCACACTACATACCAACACAGAACTAACAAGGATTTCTAAAACACGAAAACACCTTGACACATAAGACAATGAAAAGCAGAACAGGGATCCAGGAGCACACACTGGCAGAGCACAACTACAGGGAGAGTGGGGCAGGAGAGGTCAGCTAGGGTGGCCGCAGAATCAAGCATTGTGAAGGGATTCCTTCGCTTTCCATCATTCCTCTGATATGGTTTCTCTGGAGAGAGAAGAAAGTATCAGAAAGGAAGTATGGGGAAATTGTTCTGATATCTACAGAGGCACCATTTATTCTCTTGGGGGAAAAAACGATGACAGCAAAAAGATTACATTTGTGTTAAATGCATCAGAAAGCATCAATTAACAAGAGCAATGATAAAAACTAAACAAGGAAATCAGAAACCCATTGCTGAATTAATTAGTCAAAACCAGAAATTCTAAAAGAGTGAAAGATGGCGGTATTACAAACAATTTGTAGTTAAGAGACTATAAATGTATTTTCTTTTACAGTTGGACAAAGTTGTGGAAAAACATAAAGAATCTCACAGACGAATCCTGGAACAGCTTTTACTGGTAGAAAAATCTCATAGGCAAACCATATTGGAGCTGGAGGAAGAAAAGAGAAAACATAAAGAGTACATGGAGAAGAGTGATGAATTCACGAGCCTACTGGAGCAGGAACGTGAAAGGTAAGGCTACCTCGGACAAGACAATGGCCCATTCTGCAAACCGTTCCTAACTTCTCACGTGGGCTGGGCATGGTAACAGGGATACAGGAATTCAAGGATGAACATGACACAGCCTCTGCTCTCAAAAATCTCATGGTCCAGAGTGAGGAAAAGGATGTGTTTAAAGACAGTATCAATACAATCCAAGAATAATCGGGTATGGTAAGAACTGTGGAAACATAAATGTTGGGCATCTGATTCTGCAAGGGAGTGCGTTGCAAAAGTTGCAGAGGAGGTGACAGGGTCTAGTCCCTATGCAAACAAGAACGGAAACTATAGAAAGGCAGGGGCAGAAATAAATGTCACATCATAGAGGTAAGAAAACATTATGGGTACTGAGGGAATGACAGCTTTCCACACGGCTACAGCACGGGTGTAATCACAGGATGAGAAAAAGAAAGGCTAGCAGGTAGATTTTATACTCTTGTCAAGAAGGAGCAAGGACAGATCATGAGAAGAGGAATAAGTCAATCAGGTACGCATTCTTAAAGAACCATTAAGGCAACATGGAGGAAAGACAGGAGGAAATTTAGACTGAGGGGAGATAAGTGTTCCAGTGGCTATGGGGTTAGAAAGGATGGGATACAAACAAGAACTATTTGTGATGTATAGTCAATATGAATTAGTGACTAATGAGACTGGAGATCAGAGCAAGGAAAACAGGGAGTTACTTAGAAGCATTCCTGGCTATTCACCCAGGTATAGAATACAGGAATAGGGCACAGGTTTTTGTTGTTGCAGGATTTC
The DNA here is from genome assembly GCF_041296265.1 of Equus caballus. Classification (NCBI taxonomy): domain Eukaryota; kingdom Metazoa; phylum Chordata; class Mammalia; order Perissodactyla; family Equidae; genus Equus; species Equus caballus. Next base: position 65,525,069 of record NC_091702.1, read on the forward strand.
GGTGGAGCAGATGGTTCAAAAGGCTGGGTCCTGTTTTAGGCATGTTGAGTATGAGGTATCTGGTATATTCCAATGTCCAGAGGGGACAATGACATGTCTAAACAGACAACCCACAGTTGGAACATAGGTCTGGACAAGGTTACGCTGGTGATGTGGATTTGCAGCTGGTAATAGTTGAAGCTACAGTTGTTGGTGTGGTAAGGAGAGAGAATTCTGCGAAGGGAACTCTAGAAAACATCAATTGTGTGACGGTTTTCTGGAGAAAAAGGGGTCAAAAAAGGAAGCTGAGAATGAAGGGTGGTGGGTTGGAAGAGTTAGAAGAGAAAGAAAGCAAAGAAACCAAGCATAGGAAGACTTCCAAGAAAGAGTGAGCAGTCAAACAGCACCAAATAATACAGAAAAGGATGAGCAAATGTCCCAGGATTTGGCAACAAGGAAGACACTGAGGAATTTAACGAGTCCTTTCAATAAAACAGCAAGAGCAGAAGCCAAATCGCAATGCTTTGAAGAATAAATAAGAAATGAGGACATAGAAGCTTAAAATGCAAACTAGTATTTTGAGAAGCTTGGCTGCAAAAAAGGAGAGATTGGTTGGTAAACTTTTTATAACCATAAGGAGGGCAGGTTATTGTGCTCTACTGTGACCCTCTGAATCACCTTAGAAAGTGCAAGCATCCATATTAAACTGAGCGGACAACTGATCCTCTCTATTGATACTGCAAAGATAGAAAATAACCAATCTTTGTGGAATGTAAAAGTTTTAATGGATTTTCATTCCACTTTTGTTATTCCACGTGGACTTCTTTTATGAATTACAGAGATGATGATGCTGGATTCTAACAATCCCAGCAAAATCCAGAAAAAAATAATTTGTAAGCTCCTTTTCTGAAATACTGATAATGTCAGCTGCTTTATTTAAATACCTACAAGTCATATTTAGCGAGGTAACCAAAGTTTCACAGTAGCTAGGCTAATGGCAAACTTTCACTTCTCTTCAGTGCAGGTCATGGTAGACATTTGGTCAGAGTGCCAGAGAGTCCATGGCCCTCACATCCAGTTTCTTTTTCCACATTGATCAGGAAGTTCGTTTTCCACTCACTACATAGAACGGGGTCTGGTTACTTTGCCCCTTATGAACTTGAAATATCTTCAGGGGCAGATTAAAGGAGCAAAAGAAGTCTGGCACCAAGGGATAATTTGACTCAGACATTGCAATATACGATTTGTTATTCAATGAGACAATGTCATATTAAATATTATTTCAAACCCCTGTGGTTTGGCATCTGTGGCCTCATTTGGCCTCTACACTTATTTGGCACTAACTTGCTGAACACAGACACTTCCTTTCATCTCTCATTACTATGAACATTTATTGACCATCGTCAGAGTGTTGTCTGCCACAGAACAAAGAGCTACTGACTGTCCCTGCCCAGGGGGCTTGTCACATTAATGGAGAAGGCAAGACAACACAGATTTAGGGTGGGAATGTGGAGAGCTGTTGGTGGTATAGTTTTAATATTCACTCTTGTATCTCTACTATCTTCTGGAGGAAGGCTGAGGAGGGCTATCCAGAAGTAACACTAACGCTGGGAGGCAGATGGTGAAGATTATTTAAACCAAGAGAGAGCAAAGAGGAACAAGAGTGAAAAATGGGAACAAAGGCCACGGGCTAAAGGAAAAGGAAAATAGTGGGATGAATGTAAACTGTACACCATGGAATCAATATATTAAGAATGGTATTTCTACATGTATCAAAGCAGTTTAAGAAGAAGAATTTAAACGATCATATGACACAAATTTCTTGTCTTGAAGAATAATGAAAGTAAACATATCAATACCAAAAAAGTAGGAAAAAATGATGAGAGTGACTCTCATTCCCTGTTTAGCCATTCCAGAAGATATGAGAATATTCACCTATTTCTATTTGCCCAGGAACAGTTTCCAGATGGAATTCTTTGGGTGTGAGAATGTTAAGCCTACTCTCAGCTCACATGAGACACAGATAACGCTTCCCTGCTCCGCCTGCACAACATCACAATTCCCATATCTCGGCGCTGTTAGTGCACTGGCCCTCCCTGCTCCCCGGCCTCCAGCAGGGAGGCTGTGGGCCTCAGGAGGCATAAGTGACTTCTACCTGTTTATGGCTGTGTGCATCAAAGTATTAAATGAACACCACCTAACAAAACAGGAAGCAGGGGAAACTCTAATAATTTCAGGTAAATATAAACAGAGGAGGTGCTTACATAAGAGAGTGAAATACCATTCATGTATCTCATTCTTGGACAACAAACGACAAAACACGTAACCTCACTGAATCCTTCAAATTTTAGTGAGAGTCTTCCTCTCAAGCACACAGCCACCCCTCAAAAAAGCCAGACCAACTTGTCCTCAGGAGTCAAAGAGTAATGTTTACTTCCACCCTCAAACAAAGTGATGTAAGCCACTCCCAAACTAGTAACCCTCGTACAGAGAAACAAAGAAAGATATCCTAACTCCCTTAAAAGGGGGTTGGGTGAGGAGAGCTATAAAGGACTAGGTGATTGAAACTCTGACAAAACACTGTGAACCTTTAATGGTCATATTTTAAGTGTTGGATAATATCTACTTGGAAATAAAATAAAAATTAAGAAAGACATGATTGAGATAGTTCATAAGCCCTTACAGGGTATAAAAATGGATTTTAAATTAAGGCTCAATTTCTGTGTTTTCTTTGGAGAATTAGTTTATGTGGAAAATCCTAAAGGAGACTGATGTCACACATTGATTTTAGGCCAAAATGTTTGCCGGGTGATGTTGTTGTTGTAATCAGTAAACAACTGGCTTTCCCACCAAGAAAGGGTCGGGGTGGGGATCAGCTCAGGAACCCCGTTCCCAGGCATGTTAATGCAAAGTTTCCTTCACTGTGATCTGCGTGGTTTGGTCTGTCCACAAGGTAACATTACACCCACATTTCATGACGACTCTCTGTTCACTGACCAGCTCCAATGTGTGGATGTGTGTGTCACTGGTGACCTGAATTATGTACTTGGCTGAATTACAAGCGGAGTCTATGTGAAAAGTTTTAGACAAAAGCAATGCCAGTAATTTTTGGCCTTTCTGGACGGCTTCACAGGAAAGCCAAAACAAAAATCACTTTTAGTCAGTGTAATTTTGCAAAATTTTCCCATAAGTGAAATGCCAATTTTGCCTGTATTTTCAAAAAAGCTTGCATAATTTTTTTCCTTTTTCAGTTTCAATGGGGGAAGAAGCTGTGAGGGGGAAAATAAACCAGTTTCCTTTTTTTGAAACCATGCTTTTTTTTTTTTTAGAATACTAAACCAAACCATGTATACTAACCATATATATTACTGCATTTTTTGCCTTGAAATAGCCACTAAAGTGGGAAACAAATATCGTATGGCAACTCTGTATAAAATGTGGCTTCAACCATGGAGTTTTTTAAAGCCTTAAATTACTTTTCCTAAAATCTTGGCCAAGTAGGTTAGCACTGATATTCCGATTTTATAAAGCACGAGTTCAAATGGTAGCTTCTCAAACACCATGTGGTAAGGAAGGAGGCACAGGTACAATTCATTTCCTGTTCCTGCCCAAGTGTGACAAGATAGAACGGTGGCTCCAGGGGCAGAGAGGTCTTTGGAGGAAAGCCACCAGGGACCCAGCTTCAAGGGTTGTTGCCTTGACCACACCTTGGGCTAAGTCCTTTGCTGTTCAGGTTTTAGTAAAGAACAAAGCACTCCCACTTCTCCCTTTGGCTGAAGCAACTTCATAAAGAAAGATTTCCACAATCAACCCTTCTCTATGACAGGGCTTTTTTCCAGATTGGCAAGACAAGGTGACTGAAACACTGAGCCATATTTGACCCTCCTGTTAACTGAGTATATTGGACTACTTTCAAAGGCTTCTCTCAGAAATATCAAATCTTTCCAGAGGCTTTGGATACTCCCTTGAAATATATATAAATGAATGATTGTATTAATTTATCTAATTTTTTAGTTAGTTTAACTAACTGGTTAGGTTAGCTAGTTAGAGCTGCTTGCCATTCCTTCAAAAAAAAAAAAAAAAACCCCCAAAATCCATTAATTAAATACTTGCTCCATGCCAGGTCCTGTGCTAGATACTAACTGAAGGAGGTAGATGTGGTCTCCACCTACAGAAAAATCCCAACTAATTTGTGCATGTATAAAACAGAGACACCAATGCAGACTTTAAGACTGGATGCTGATGCTTCTAAGGCAATATTAGATCATGATGGGTAGGAAAAAAGGTACTACTATGGCAAAATAATATAACAACATGAAATGCTCATGAAAATAGAATATTCAGGAGAAATCAATAAACACATTAAACTGGAGTATTTTACTAGAGAATTCAATATTTTGCAATTGTTGCCATTAGGATTTTCAGTTTCTTTGGTCTTAAAGCTGAGCTTTTAAGAATATCCCATGAAGCATAACACAGTGGGTATGCTGTTTTAAAAAATAAACAAAGTCTACTTTCTAAAAACCATATTTGGAAAGACAACAGTTTTAAATTTCATGCACACTAAGCTATTGTTGTGGAATACATTGTACTCAAATGCAATAATTTCCTTTCAGTTTTCTGGCAGGGAGTTGTATGTATTACGTATTCTTGAGACTATGTCTTGCAAATGGTGAAATGGATGCCAGATCTCCATCTGACCTTTGTCATGGGTATCCAGTTCTTTGTCAAAACAAAATGGAGACCCACCACAAACACATATTTCAGTATTATAATTCTATAGAGAATCACAATGTGATCAGCCTAGTGTTCATATACCCCAGACCTAACACAGGATCTGGGTAGGGATGCAGAGAGATTAATTAACTCATGAGGGCACCAAAAAACCATTTAGGACTGTATATCATGACTTAACTTTCAACAGATGTCATAAAACCATACCTTGTAACCATACCATTCAGTGGTTTCCATACTATGCCATTTAATTATAGAGGTCAAATTTTGGATACAGTGATGACACTATTTGATTGCTTTTCCTTCCCAGAAAGCTGAGCTAAATTTTACAAATAATTTTGGGTGTGTATTTGGACGTACAGTGATAAGCGAATTTATTGTTCACAAAAGAATACTACAAATGTTAAAAAGTAGTCTAAAGAGAAACATAAGCACAGTGAGGGAGGAACGGGAACATGGAGAAAGGGGACTCTGGTCTGCAGAGCAGATCTGAACGAGGGGGTAATTTGGGGCAAATTTCATTTCTCTAATCTTGTGTATAAAACAAGTGAGGCTATATGATTTGTACGTCTCTTTCAGACCTAAACATCTGTGATTATGTGACTGTTATGAAAAAGTACCTTCTACTTCAAGCTTATGATTCTAACCCACATTATCAAAAGAGGTCAGGGAGAACGACAGCACCTCTACCACCAACTTCAAATCCAAGTGCGTATTTCCATACTTACAGGATATCTAGATTTAGGTACCCCCTACTGCTTATTCAATGTCATATATTCAAAACTGAACTTAATATCATTTTTGCAAATCCAGGTCAATTTACAACCCTTCTATTCCTGTTACTGATGCCCCAGTAAAACAGTTGACCAGGTAACTATATAAAATTACAGGGATGTCTGAATCCTGAATTCAAACTAGAAATGACCTAGCAATCTAGACCAATCCTCTGGTCTTTGAATTGAGAAAAGCGAGGCCCATCAAGTCTCAGCTAAAAAATTCCAAAATCTTGCTGCTAAGTAGTAGTAGAGCCAGACCAGAAGCTAGCTCTCCTGATAACATATTCATCACTTCTCCCTAGAATCATTACTAGGTACTCAAGCTTTGTGCTTGGTGTTGCAGCAGGTCCAGAAGAAATTTAAGACATAACTACAATACAGTTGAAAAGACAAGACCCCCATAAAATAATCTGTAGATGACTCACAGAGGATTGGTTGTTCATTCTGTGGTGCCAACACCACTGTTGTAACATTATGGAAGGTCAGGCAAAAAGGATATTAAGGACTGTAATTATCCAACAGCCAGGATAGCCCCAGGAGAATGCAGGACATACAGTAAGCACTGGATAAAAACATCTAACTCGCTCATAGCTACAAGCTTAACAGCTCTATAAACAGGAAGCCAAAGATTGAATGTGGAAAGGCAATCTCAAACTTCTGTTCCTATCTGACTATATAAAATATAAAGAGGAAGAAGAGTCATTAAACCATATCAAAATGGAAATTTTTGCCTCATAAATGGAAATCAAGATGGAGCATTAGAATTAAATCATATCCTGAATTTGCAACTTGCAGGTAAACTTTCCTGGCAAGTATACTATTTCCTCATGAGAAGATGAAGCCAAACAGCTTTGGCAAGCCCTGAGGATGGAGACGCCTGGCACAAAAGAGGAGTAACTATCACTGCACAGAAAGGCCTTTCCTTGGAAGAGTGTAGGGTATGGGAGTTAAAAGCATAAGACTGTGGAGTTAGAACAACAAGAGTTTGAACCACGGTCCCACCCTCTCATCTGGTCCCACTAGCTATCTGACCTTGAACAAAGTACTTAATCTCTCTTAAGTCTCAGTTTCACCATCTGTTAAAAAAATCATAGGTTCTTTCGATTACCAAACTATATAATGCACATAAGGTGCTAAGTGTGGTGTCTGACAGACAGGAAGCACTCAGTAAGCACTGGCACCTTTCTTCAAATTTGCCTTTCTTCAAAGTAGTTTATTTACATATTCTGTGCCACGCCACAGATATTTTGTGGATTGCCAAGAAGGCATTTAATTAGACCCTGTGCTGGGTACCAAGGATGTGACGATGAATAAGAGCTTTCAAGGGCAAACCCTTCAGTATCCAGGAGACCTACACAAAAATAAATGCAATGTCATGTTACAGGTACAATGATGATAGAGAACACAAAGGAGGTACAAATGAGAGATGATTCTCCAGGCCTGGCTGTATCTAATTGCCTTCAGCGTAAGGCTACTACTGAATGTCCTAATGATCGAACACTGTAACACTGAGCTGGTCATTAGAGCGCTCAATGAACACTTTTTCTTTTTTTAAACCATGGAGACCTATTTCCCCTATTTTGGAAATCATTCCACTTAGATAAACAGAAATGTTATTGCAATGGTATTATGAAAAGCACAGCCTACCACATATATAAGATCAAGACCCACTCAATGCAATGGTTTTTAGTGCACCAAAAGATTCCACTGCTCCTCTGGCTTGCCACTATCTCAAGATCCCCACACTAATCACATCTCCTTGCCTAAAGTGATTGTGAAAAATCAAATATTCCCACCGTAAGATAAGTGTGCTTACTTTTGTTTTATTCACAATTCCTTCTGCAGGACTGAGAGCATGGAGAGGTACAGTAAATATTTGTTGAATAAGTGACTGAAATGTAGGAAAATTTGTTACATTTTAGTCTATTATTTTCGATTAATATCTTATCATAAATTAGCTTCTGGATGAGTTCTCTTCACTTAGCCTGGCTTTAGAAAATAGTACATAAAACAAGTCAATTTCCATAGGGCAAGCAGAATAAGCTTGAAGCTTTGGATGGTCCCAGAGATGGCAGATATGAAAGACGGTGGGTCCTTTATCAAGGCCATGGGGGGAAGAATGTTCCTAAAACGGATGTTAAAGTTAAAAAACATCAGAAACATTAACTACAGAAAGCTAAAAACAACTCTCTCAATTCATATTTTGCAGTTTTCATATCCTATTTTTTTTACTAACAAAAACATCATGAACAGTTTCCTAAATCACCAACTACTCCTCTACACCATAATTTTTAAGTACGTAAATACTACTGTTATCACACAGATGTAATTTACTTAACAAATTCTGTATTGTAGACATTTAGATTCCTTTTACTTTTTTACTTTTATAAAGAACACTATGATGAACAGACTCACATTCCAATTAATTTTAACACCTTCCTGACTGTTGCCTTAGAATAAATTCTTAGCTGTGTAATTGTTGGGTCAAAAGTTATGAACTTTTAAGGATTTTGAACACTGTAGCTAAATTGTACTCTATACATAGAGCACTTATACGATAACCAGCAATGAAGGAGAGTATCCATTTCTTACTTTATAACTTTGCCTGACTAATCCTGAATCTGACCTCATTTTAAACACGGTATGATATTAAAAAATATGTAAAGTGAATATTAGTAACATGAATCAGACTTTCCCACAGACTTGGGCTTTGATTTTAGAGATATGTTACTTCCGAAGAAAACAATTCTAACGTGTCATCAAAAACGTACTTAAACATAACATTTTCCTCTAAGAGTATTTTGCTGTTGTCAATATAATTTCAGCATTATTTCCTTTTCCCCATCAACTTCATGTTTTGATGGGCTAGTAGCACTGTTCTTCTAAAACACTGCTTCTGTTACTCTCTCTTAGAAAGGTCTGAATCCTCCTCCCTCTGTATAATCCCACACCAAGCCTTAGGGCCCAAACCCAGGATGCTGGCTCACCTTTCCCACCACACAAGATTCAGCAGTAGTTCACAGTGCATATGGTGCTAGCCTCACGTGGTCCTGACAAGTTTGATTTGTTTAACATTGTGGGATCCAAAGTTCACTTTGTCAAATTCCGCCTCTAATAATTCGGTTGGTTTGGAGTCTGTGAGATTTCCATATCAGTTTCTCCTATTTAACTCAATTTCTACCTACCAATTCTCACTTCCTCCAGTTCCTTCCTATTTATCATGCATACACATTTATGTGCATCTTCCCATTTACTTCCATGAATTTTCCAATCACAGCATGAAATACGTGAGATGTCTGGTACACAGGTAATTTATATCTTCAGAAGATATTTCAGAAGAAACACATTAGCAGGATTTATGAGGCTGAGTATGCGTTTTCTTAAAAATAAGTAATTTCTAACTCAGTTTTGTCACTTTATATTATGTGTTTTTTGTTCTAAGTAAACATGACATTCAAGGCATTTCATGCCATAACAAACATTGGAATATATATAAATAAAGGAAAAATGTGGAAAAAAGAGAATCACGTGTGGCTGCCACAACACTGTTGAGGAAACATTTCTTTCAAAGATATCAGAGAGATCTCAAAATCGAATATTTACCAGTAGTGCCAACAGTGAGGACCAGATATAAGTGGCAACTAAAAGAAAGAAGATTTCCCTGTGGCACACATCTGTCATTTGCTTTACATCAAACTGCTTCTTACTCTAAACAGATTTGTTGATTAATCAAAACTCCAGCTAATAATCTACTCAAGAACACTCCAGCTGTTCCTTAGCCAGACTTTCAAACATGATAGTATTAAGCCATTAGGACAGCATTTAGATTAAATGAATGGTTTTTAATGTGTTTATTTGTGGAGACACAGATGGAGAACTCCCACAGCTTCTTCACACAGAAGAATTCAGTGGCTTATTCTCACCATTCTTTTGAGGGCTAAGATTTTTATCAATAAACAAAGTAAAAGGCACAGAATAACAAAAATGTTGGAAAGGAAAAAAAAAAATCACTCCTTAATTTTCATCTGTGTTAGATTCTAAGTGAGGCATGCCTCAACAATAACAAAGCAGAGCAAATCAGCTAAAACTTCATCCCTAAAAACCTCTGGATGTCAGGAACTGAAGGCTCTTTTGGAATGGAAGAGTTTAATTTTGAAATACGCCTCCTTGTCTCCTCTGCATAGGCCTGTATGTTTTCAAACCGATATTATTTTGTTTGTTAGGGAAACGTGGACCAGTCACTTAAGTTCCCACTTCCAGTTCTAGAAAGAAACCTCAGGAATCCAAGGCGATTTGTGGTTTCGTGGCGAACTTTTCTTGTACCACGGCTGAGCCCTCACAACCCACCAAATCATGCAAAGGACCCAAAGAAAAGTTGGTTTGGACTTCAGATATACCATGCAAGGATGGGTGTTGCGGGGGAGGAAAAAAAGTACAAACATAGGTAATTCAGATGAACCCACATTCCAAAATGTTTCAGAAACAATATTTGAATTCTGCTTTCATTAAATGATGATAGCTGATTCAAACTTTCTCACAGATGCGGTATTCATTAATGATTATTTTCACTTATAATATATCCAAAACAAAAAAGGGTATGGGAGGGTCTCAACTTCAAATGCCTTCATGGGCCAGCAGGGTAAGGTAAATGATAGGAGCAGCTACGTGTGTACAATAGGGAACGGTGGAGACCTTGAAAACCTGCAAAGCTCAAGCCCATCTGGTCAGCTTTCTGAATAATTACTTCAGTATCACCAGTAAATAAGAAATAGGCCCTATGACACAGTTGATCATGGAGTGAAGAAGCCAGACTTAAGGAGACCAGCTTTGGAGAACAGGATATGTATGGTGAGGAAAGAGGACAAATGTTCTTTGGAGTCTTAGAAGATGTGTACTGACTCAGAAGGATAAACACGCAGTGCAGGTGAGATGGACAAGCTCCTTTATCGTGGCTTCTTGTCTGTCTTCTCTTCCCAACTCGTGTGTAAGCTCTTCTTTTGTTTATCTCTGTTCCCCTAACTCTTTGCAGAGAGTGCCCAAGAGATAGTTACAAAAGAAATAAATGTATTACTCTCCCCACACAAAGTCACTAACATGAGCACTATAATTGGTAGCAGCAGCTATAGGGACTTACAAGGAGCTGTTGGTTTTAGTTGACATCTCTCCCCAAAAACCCCCTGCTTTTTGATGGCAAGAATAGAAATGTGCTATTCCTCATTTGTGATTCTAAATGTTTTTATGCTGACCCACAGACACGAACTTCCACCTTTTCAACATTGTTGAATGAATGTAGAAACATTAAATTTCTTCAAATTATATATATATAAAACAAAACAAAATGACAACACAGGGGTGTAACCAGCAAAATCTATATTGTGAGAATTCTGTATAACAAACAATCTAGTTTCATTAACAAATAATATACAGGGGAAAAATATAGAGGGGTAATTTATGAAAGAAATTTAGACTTTTCCATAGAGTCTGATACATGATTTTATTTGAATTTTGATTTGAAGACTCCATAAAAGTGAGAGAGAGAGAAAGAGAGAGAGAGATTGAATATCAGGGAAATTTGAATACTGTCTGGGATATTTCACGATATGAAGGAATTATTCCTAATGTTTAGGTGTGTTAATAGTATTGTGATGTGTATTTAAAAAGAATCCTTATCTTTTTTTAGAGATATATTCTGAAAACATTTAAAAATGAAATGATAGGATATTTGAGATTTGATTCAAAATAATCTGGAGTGAGAAGCACAGTGTAGGGGAGGAGAAATCATTTTCCCCCACCCTCTGAGTTCTTGGCCGAGACCCCTTATAATAAGAGACAGGTTAACAAGAGACAAGAGGAAAATAAATAGAAGTTTATTCACATGTATACCTCGTGTATGGGAGATTCCAGGGAAAATGAGTAACTCCAGGAGATGAGCTAAGCCACCACCTTAAATACCATCTTCAGCTAAGGACAAAGGAAACAAGTGTGTGTGTGTGTGTGTGTGTGTGGTGGGGGGACAGCCAGTTCTGAGAAGGTACCAGGAAAAGCAAGGGTAATGTTTGCTATGCACATTTCAGTTGGTGACCTCTCCACTGATAAGATTCTCTTGTGATTTAGTCATCCTTCTCTTCCTGGTCTGGGAGGGAGACACTCTTACAAATACAGATTTCCTCCAAAAATGTAAATTTGCTTTACAAAAGGGTAACTCTACTCTTGTTTTCAGCACTTCCCCTGCATCTGCTGTTTCTCAAAATAATCAGCTCAAAATAATCCTTATGCCAAAGAGGCATATTTTGGGGTGGCGTATTCTGCCACCCTTTTAGTCAGGTGGTACAGAAGAAACAAGACTGGCCAAGAGTTGATAATTATTGAAGCTGCATGAGGGACACGTGAGGGTCCATTATATCATTATTTGCAATCTATATAAGTGTTTAAAATAACTAAAAACAAGTAAGTGGACAAATAATAACACATGAAAATAGTTAGAAAATTTATGAACAGAAAAGTGTAAAATGAAAATTAAAGCCTTCCTCTCTCATTTCACCTCCCCTCCTAGTCCCCCAAAGTAACCCCTAGTTAATGGTTTCTTGTGTGTTTTTCTAAAGAATTATTGTAAGCATTCATCAGAAATTTCTGAAGGAGATTATACTATACTCTTCCTACTTTTTTTTAAATAAAAAAAGTGGCTGCATATTATTTCATTTTATAAGTACAATTCATTTAGCTAGGCCCCAAGTAAGAGCCTTAGATTGTATTCTTTCTGTTTTTTTTTGCTATTAAACACTGTTTGGTGAATTCACTCTCAGTGCCTTCAGACGCCTTTTAATTCTAACTTTCAGAAACAGGTTAATCATTGATAACTTTGTGGGTTTTGTTTTATGAATAATGAGGAACTAAAACACAATAGAAAAGAAGCCTTTGTGTAGGACCCTGAAGACATCATAGCAGACTGTAGTGCAGGTGGGGGTGAGGGGGCCAGCAGTGGAGTGACACTTCCAGAGTCAGGTCCACAGACGCCACCCATGTGCTTGTGAGCACCTTCCCCAGAGGTCTTCAGATCTCCTAGCACGACAGGGCTGTAAAAGCAGCAGAAGCAGGGATTCGATCCAAGCGCAGCAGCTCCTGCAGCTCAGATGAAAACGTACTTATGTGCAGCAGTCGCCTGAGGAAGTACACAAACTGACGCCAGAAGAATCAATGGTAGCAGAATTCTAAAGGAAAGACCACATACATTTTCTTTATGCTCCTCCTGATACAACGGATGATGCTTGTTTGGACACGGCACTGCCACTGAAGTGAACTTCAAATTGTCCCTAGATATTTTGTGGAGAATCAGAAATAAGGCAAAATAAGAGGTAAAACTACTATAAACCTGTGAGTCATTGCCATCTATGGGGCACTTTCCTCTTTCAGGGAAAATGATACAGATGCTAATTTTTTCTTTTCTGAACTACTCTAAGTTTTCTAATTAGACTATACATCTCAACATATAATCGTTTTAATATATGCTAACACAGCTTATAGGTGAAATAAAGTTTCTCTTCAAAATTCAAAATTAAGATAGACAGTACTTACATATAAAGAAGAACATAAAATCATCATAAAAACTTAGATCTAGATAGCTAATGTACAATCCTACAAAATGGAATAAAACCACTACTTTGCCTTTTGGAAAAGATGAAAAATTTCAGAACATTTTTACTTTGGAAGTTAAACTAATACAATGATAATAATAGTGATAATAATTAGATCCTAAGATATCCACTAAAAAACTACTTAGAACTAATAAATGAGCTCAGCAAGGTTGCTAGATACAAGACCAATATATAAAAATCAATTGTATTTCTATACAGCAGTAATGAACAAACCAAAAGTGAAATCAAGAAAACAATTCTTGGGGCCAGCTTGGTGGTGTAGTGGTCAAGTTCACATGCTCTGCTTTGGCAGCCTGGGGTTTGCAGGTTTGGACCCTGGGCATGGACCTATGCACCACTCATCAACCTACACTGTGGTGGCACCCCAAATACAAAAAATAGAGGAAGATTGCCACAGATGTTAGCTCAGTGACCATCTTCCTCAAGCAAAAAAAGAGGAGGATTGGCAATGGATGTTAGCTCAGGGCCAGTCTTCCTCACACACATACAAAAATTCCATTTATGATAGCATTAAAAAGAAATAAAACACTTAGGAATAAATTAAACAAAAGACGTATGGGGTGCGGCAGGTGCCCGACCCATGGTGTAGTAGTTAAGTTCACACGCTCTACTTTGGCAGCCCAGGGTTTGCCAATTTGGATCCTGGGCACAGGCCTATGCACTGCTCATCAAGCCATGCATGGTGGTGTCGCATATACAAAACAGAGGAGGAGTGGCACAGATGTTAGCTCAGTGACAATCTTCCTAAAGCAAAAAGAAGATTGGCAACAGATGTTAGTTCAGGGCCAATCTTCCTCACCCAAAAAAGAAGAAGAAGTATAAAGACTTATACTCTGAAAACTACAAAACAATGTTGACATAAATTAAAGACCTAAATAAATGGCAAGACATCCCATGTTCATGGATCAGAAGACTTTATATCATTAAGATGGTAATACTTCTGAAATTGATCTAGAGATTCAACACAATCCCTATCAAAATCCCAGATGAATTCTTTGCAAAAATTGATATGCTGATCCTAATCCATATGGAAATTCAAGGGACCCAGAATAGCCAAAACAGCCTTGAAAAAGAAGAACAAAGTTGGATGACTGATACTTCCCAATTTCAAAACTCACTATGAAGCTACAGTAATCAAGACAATGTGGTAGTGGGAAAGGATATGCAAATAGATCAATGGAATAGAATTAAAAGTCTAGAAAGTGAAGTCAGCTCGCATCAGTTGAAAATATTTGCAAATCTTATACCTGATAAGGGGCTTCTATCTAGAACAAATAAAGGTCTTGTACAACTTAATAATAAAAAAGACAAAAAATCCAATTAAAAAATAGGGAAAAGATCTTCAGTTCTCCAAAGAAGATAGAGAAATGGGCAGTAAGTACGTGAAAAGATGCTCAATGTTACTGGTCACTAAAAAGTGTAAATCAAAACTACAATGAGATATTACTTCACACCCACTACTATGCAATGGACTACTATTTGGCAATAAAAAGAAACCCCGTGTCTATTAAGGAGTCACTCTGCATTTCCCCTTCCCCCAGCCCCTAGAAACCACTAATCTGTCTCTATGGATCTGCCTATTCTGGATATTTCATATAAATGGAACCATACAATATGTAGCCTTTTGGTCTGGCTTCTTTCACTTAGAATAATGCTTTCAAGGTTCATCCACATCGTAGCATGTATAAGCACTTCATTCCTTCTCACGGCTGAACAAAACTGAAAAGGTCCACATGGATATAACTTGACTGATTTAAGTGATCAATATGATAGATATAAAACTATTATGATAATGGATATTTCTAAGAGATACAGGTTGCTGTTTTCTTAAAACTTTATAAGGAAGGCCTTTTAATGCCAGATGACATTCAGGAACCAAAGGATAGGAACTTACTACTGGGGATATCCCAAAGGGAAATGAGCAAAGGAAAATGATTATTTGCTGAGGAAAAAAACGGGAAAATGGGGATATCTGTCATCCATTCATTCAAGCATTTGACATTTATTTAACCTAACAGTACGCACAGAACTAGGAACTAGGCAAAAAAATAAAGAATAAGACATGGATCCTGTCTTTGAGGCTCCAGTAGAAAACATAAAAAGTATGAGGTCATTAGTTGTGGGCTGCAACAGAGGCATGTACAGAGTGCTCAGGGACCCCAGTTCAGGGATTAGTTCTGCATGGAGGGAATGGGAAGGCATCCCAACAGGGAGCAATTAGCTCGAAGGCTGTATAGATTCTTATCAGGCAGAGAAGAGGGGAAGGGTAGTCTAGGCAGAAAACCGCTCCCACAGGTAGAAAGGAATGAAAACGAGTTTGTGGAATTCAGTTTCTGCTGAGGATAAGATTAGGGCCAGGATGTGCAGACCCTGTGTGCCATTACTCCAGGTTTCCCCCTTACCCTGAGCCCAAGAGAAATTTGTCACGTAGAAAAATCTCAACTTGCCATTGGTAATTTGTCAGAGAACCCACAGCATACACAAAGCATTGTCTTGGGTGTGTCCAGAGTCAAATTTGGAAAGAATGATAATAATATTAACAACAACCACCAGAAAACTACTATTACAAGCAAAATATCAAAGAGGGCAAGGCTCTTTAGAAATGGATCCCGTGTTACCCGTTACTGTACAACTTCCTGATAAAGACTGACTTCATAGGAAAATGGGGTTGGAGAACTACATGTCCATTTGGCTAAAGTAAATGGAAAATAAATCTCATTCCATCCTAAGTCCCAGAAAGGGAGGTGTGGTGTAATATGCTACCTAACCCCTTTTGCTTGGCCTAAAATTGGCTGGTTACAGCAACATATGAACAAATGGCAATGAGATATAACTAACTAGAAAAGAGAAAGGAACAGGAGCATGTATTTATTTTGACTGTACCCTGAGCTCTGCCAAGAAGACACTCCAATCTCCATCCCTTCATCCTTGAAAAGAGCTACTCAGCTAACCTTACTTAGAGAATCACTGTCTTAGAGAGTATCACTGTCTCTGGCTATTTTTTGAGTTTGGCCCCAAATTTGTTGAGCAAACTTGATAAAAAATAAGTTCTGTGCTGATGGATCCATGTGCAAAATGGGCAAAAATATTCTTGCTCTACTTCCCTTTCTTGCATGAGGGCTAATTGGGAAGAATATGGGTAACTATTTGGGCAGAGAATTTGAGATCTACGGATCAAAAGTGAAATATAAACCCAGTAAAATGTTTAGTTACATATGGGAATAATATCTAGAATTACAGAGCATTACTCTTATCAATTAAGGGCTAACTACTAATATTTCCCAGATTACCTTTAAAAATTATCTCCTTTATGAGTGGCAAGGGGGTACTGAATACAGCAGTATGTCTATGCTACCTCACCCAGCACCTAACAGCTGTGAAGACATGTGTTTGTTTACTTTGAAAGCTCTTAGTGATAGGAAGATTTATTAGAGAAATGAAACACTTCACCTCTAAAAGCTCACAGAATTCTGTTTTTGTTGCATTAGTCTTGCCAGGAGAATTCTGAATGTGTTTGCATTCTATCAGTCGACAGGGTGAGTCAGCCGGTCCCAAACCGGTTTTCTAACCAGAAAACTGAGAAGTTTGATGACACATTTAGGTAAACATGCTCACTGGATGAAGTTATTTAAAATTTTATAGGCTTTCAATCTTCTCTAAGCCTCTAAAATCCATACAGGTTTTTAGACAAGATTTAAGTTCAAATGAGTCAAAGAGTAGAAATTACGTATAAACCAACTCTGAAAAATTCCATGGGATACTTGAAAGAGCAATGAGGTTTATGTGACCCCAAACTGAAGCCCTTAATTGTTAACTAATCAACCTTATTTCTAATTAAAATTTCAGCTCTAAATACGCTTCTTGCCCCAAGAACTGAAATTTCTCATCCATTCTGGTCAGATGACAATAGCTCTTTGTTGACAATGAAAAATGAACTCTGACTTGTGCAGGTTTCACTAAAGGGAGAGTTGCAGATCATGACTCTCATCACCTACTCACTAGGCAGCTGGAGAATTCAATAGGCAGCTGAATGCAAGTGAAATAAAAATGTGGCAAAATGTAAGTCAAAGTTATCTAAATTAACTGACAGCAACTGTAAGTTGTTATGAGTTAACTAAATTTGCCGTGTGATGGACCTTTTAATCCATGTAGATGAAAGGCATATAACACATGGATCCAAAGACTATATACTCCTCTTTCGACATCCTGTTTTTTTTTTTTTTAAAGATTTTATTTTTTTTCCTTTTTCTCCCCAAAGCCCCCCGGTACATAGTTGTATATTCTTCTTTGTGGGTCCTTCTAGTTGTGGCATGTGGGACGCTGCCTCAGCGTGGCTTGATGAGCAGTGCCGTGTCCGCGCCCAGGATTCGAACCAACGAAACACTGGGCTGCCTGCAGCAGAGCGCACGAACTTAACCACTCGGCCACGGGGCCA
Organism: Equus caballus; assembly: GCF_041296265.1. Lineage (NCBI taxonomy): Eukaryota > Metazoa > Chordata > Mammalia > Perissodactyla > Equidae > Equus > Equus caballus. The sequence goes on from NC_091702.1 coordinate 65,542,645, forward strand.
GCCCCTTGACATCCTGTTCTTAGCTATAGTATTACTTTCTTATGAAAAGAAAACTTTTCAGGTGAATCCACCCATTCTCCTGCCCTGGAGAGTTTCTGCTTTACCTAAAATAAAATCTTCTTGCTCCTGCCATGAAACAGTGTTTCTGATCCAAAATTTAACTTTTCATTATTCACTATTACCCTTGGGAGTAAATTCATAACAAATAACTAAGGTACAAGGGAGTGGCTCTAAAACCTTTCAATACTGTGACTCTCCCCACTCCCAATCCCTCCCTTCCGCCCCAAGGGTTCCACATCACTCCTCCATGAATATATGAAACACACACACTCCAAAACTCACAGTTTATTTCGTAGGTACACCACCAAATCCTAGCTCAGATTTCCTCTGCTCCATTTTCTGTCTGATGTTGGATCAGATAGAGAATTTTATAAGGAGAGACAAGAACTTGAAACAGGTAGCTCTCTTCATTTCTTTTACCCACAGCCGCAACTTCCAGCCCCTAAGTTATGACATTTACTTGTTTGAGAAATGCTGCAATAGAACATTCAGTTCTTAAATGTTCCAGGTAAGCATTTCTTTGTAATATTCCCTTACACACACACACACACACACACATACAGTAATAGTTCCTTAATAATTAAAAAAAAGTATAAAGTATAGAGTGGCTAATTGGTAGATTATTCATGAAGAAGAACTGGAGTCAGGGTAATTCCACATAGAACTTTAAATGCCTAGAACTAAGAACCCCATTAAGAAAAAGACCACACATACCCACCCACACCATACACACAGTGAGTCTTTCTTTATAGAGAAAGTAGATTCTATTTTGTACATGCTATCTATATAAAAACAATACAAAGAAAAATCCCTTATACAGAACTTGATAATTAGTGATAATGATAAGCTCATTTTCCTGAATATTTACTGTCAAACACTGTGCTAAGCATCTGAGATGAATTATCTCATTTAATCCTCAGAACAATCTTTTAAAAAGTAGGTATTGTTGGGGCTGGCCCCATGGCTGAGTGGTTAAGTTCGCGCTCCTCTGAAGGCGGCCCAGTGTTTCGTTGGTTCGAATCCTGGGCACGGACATGGCACTGCTCATCAAACCACGCTGAGGCAGCGTCCCACATGCCACAACTAGAAGGACCCACAAAGAAGAATATACAACTATGTACCGGGGGGCTTTGGGGAGAAAAAGGAAAAAAATGAAATCTTTAAAAAAAAAAAAGTAGGTATTATTATTGTCCACATAATATTTAGATAATGAAACTGAAGCTTAGAGACACTACATAACTTTCCCAAAGTTATACTGCTAGTAAATGTAGAGAAGAATTAGGACTCAGGTCTATCTGACTCCTGAATCTGAGCTCTTAACCCTTCTCTGCCAGTGATTACCGAATTAAGTAAGTGATCATTAGAGTTGCTAGGGGAGTTACTTAAAATATGCAGATTTCTGGGCCCAATCGCAAACATACTGAATTAGAATCTCCAACTGGGCATTTAGAGGTAGTAACACAATGCCATCTCAAACATGGTTCAAATGCTCTTTGACGATGCCAAGAGAACCCGAGTGAAGCCAGTTGTCACATAGTTGTCTAAGTCAAATCATCTGCTTAGAACAGAAAATAGCATCTCTTTTTCCATGTGAACCTCTTCTCACTATATAGCAGTCAGAAAGGTGTTGTTTGCTGAAAGGTCAAATGAGGTCATGGTCACACTATGTCAGCAATTAGTACCAAGATATCAAGCTGCATGGGCTGCGTTACGGAAGACGAAAGTGACGTAGCACAGCAAATCTGCTGATTCAGAACTGCTGAGTCAGAACCTCATTTTAGAGAAGGCGCAGAACCAATGTGGAGAGAGAGCTTAAATTCCAAGCTAGGCTATACTTATTGCATGACCAGATCAACATTTCTTCATATTAAATGCACAGTTTTGGCTCCTGAAAAATTCACTTACCATCTAGTTTATTTATTCATTTTATTTCAAAATACTTACTGAGTACCTAGCATGCGCAAAGCACTAGACCAAATGATCCCTGTCCTCAGGAGGAGAAAAGCATTAAGGTAGTAAAAAAAGAGGTGAGCACTAATTAGGTGATCAGGAAAGGCTTCATGGAAAAGGCAGCATTTGAGTTGCCTCTATTTTATAAATAATTTTAAATATTATTTAAATAAACTTAAATGAGCTCTGCTCCATGAGATCATTCAGAGTGTTGTCTTCATCTACATGATCAAAGCTGAAACCCCACTATGTCTATATTACAATGCATGGAAAGGGTGGGGGAGAAGGGTACAATACATGAAAGGTATTTGCTTTCAAGTTGGAGATGACCATCTCTTCTATTCCCATCCCAATCCAAATTCACATAGCCACTTCTCAAAACAGAGAAAGAGAAATGTCTGATTGGGCAGCCATATGCCCAGGAGGAAAGAGTCAATTCATGTTTTAAAGACAACTAACAGTCTGCCACAATCTTAGTGCAAACCACTTAACCTCTCTGTGCCCCAGTTTATCTTCATGATCTTAATGAAGGTAAAGATTTCTTGAAAAGGACACCAAAAGCACTAATCATAAAAGATTAGTAACTTGGACTTTATTAAAATTAATAACTTCTGTTAATCAAAATACAACAATAATTAGATGAAAGGGCAAGCTGCAGATTGGGAGAAGATACCTGCCCATGTACAATGAACAAAAAATTAACATCCAGAATATATAAAGAACTCCTACAAATCAATGAAAAGAAGAATGACAACCCAATATAAAAAAGGCAAAAACTTAAGAGACACTTCATGAAAGAGGATATCCAAATAAGCATGTGAAAAAGGAGTTTAGTGTTATTAATCATCAGGGAAATGCAAATTAAAACTATCGTGAGATACCAATACAGCCCTAGGATACCAGAAAGACTAAAATTAAAAGGACAACATCAAGTGTTGAGGACGAAGTGGAGCAACTGGAACGAACAGAGCCAAGTCCCAGAGAAAACAAGTGGGTATAGGAGGCAAGGAGGAGGTAGTAACTATAAACAGCGACAGGGAGTCAAAATAAGCATGAATCTCAGGCTGACCAAGAAGCAATGAGCAGCCACAAAGAAAAGGGAAAAAAAGGCAAAACAAAAGTGAGAAAACCTCCAGGTTTCCCAGGTTTGGACAGGAAAATGTCAAACCACACTAATTCACATAAGGCTCTTTGACCTCATTTTAATGGAATATCCTATTTTAATCTTTTTTTTTTTCTGCTTTATCTCCTCAAACCCCCCCCGTACACAGTTGTATATCTTAGTTGCAGGTCCTTCTAGTTGTGGGATGTGGGAGGCCGCCTCATCGTGGCCTGACGAGTGGTGCCATGTCCACGCCCAGGATCCGAACCCTGGGCTGCCGCAGCGGAGCGCACGAACTTATCCACCCAGTCATGGAGCCGGCCCCTGGAATATCTTATTTTAAAGGAGCATGCGAAATATATTTTTAAAAGGCCCTATTTTAATTTGGTCATTGAAAAACACCAGTGCCAAAAAACTCAACAAATTTTTACCAGGCAGGTTCTACTACTTAAAGTGGTTTAAATACTTGATTGGAAAGCAAGTTCTTCTCTCCCTACTGAAAGATCTATTCCAAGATTAGGAACAATAACACCAGCAAACGATGGAAATAACAAAATAAGCACATTCTAATGGTGAAACAGTCTGGTCTATGGTCCTTTCAGACCTTTGTTTATAGGGAGAATAAAAACCACACACTTATCGTTAAGAGCAACAATAACAAAAACATTCATCATGCTCACTGCTGCCAGAATTATGAAGCACTTGCCTGAACACTGGTCAGCTCACGCCAGGTAGGAGGATTAAGGCTCACTCAGATTCTAAAGGAGGGGCATATCCTTGGAAAAACAAGATGCATATCTCAATAGTTACTTTTCCTGGCCAAAGATCTTGCTTAACTCAATTAGCTTGGGCTTGTTTCTATTACTTGAAGCCATCCTTTTCTATTACCAAATGAAGAGTTTTCATTTAGGACAAATTAGTACAAGTAAATGAAGCAGCAAGGGACAACAGCTTTATTATTATTTCATTATGTCGGTCTGGGAAATAAGAAAGGAGCATTACATAGTCTTCTGTGTGAAGCATTTTAGTAAAAACAGAAACAAATACTTTTTGGGTCAGGTCACTGATCCAACTAGCCCAGGGTCCTCATCTCCGATGGTGGCTGCCAAGGAAGCCATGTAGGGGGTCCTGTGAAGATGCAACCTTAAAAGGTGAATTACTCTTAATTTTGGATTTCATCCATAAGTCTATCAAATTCCTCTAAACCTACCTCTTTTTTAGCCTACCCAACCAATATGGCAAATGTGTAAACGAGCACACATGTATACACACACACACAGTGCTTACTATATGCCAGCTACTGTTTTAATTGCTTTTCACTTAACCCTGAATCCTAACAACCCTACGAGATGGGTATTATTATTATTAGCAGCATTTTACAGATGAAGAAACTGAGGCCTGAGAAGGCAAATAAGGCGCCTAAGGACACAGAGCTAGAAGTGGGCAGGGAGGTGAACTGAGCCCAGCAGTCTGACCCTGTGTCTATATTCTTACCCATGAGGTGATACTGCCTCCAGTACACTGCCCTTTGAGAAAAGGTACTTTTTTCAAGTCTCCAATTCTAACAGTTCTACGTTTGGGTGAACAAGAGTGTGGCTGCCCTGCCACACTGCTTATTATATTATAGATTTTAAGCAAATCTTTTTTCCACTGTAACCTTTGCAATTTACAGCCTAAATATGAAACCATATTTACATGGAAGTCACTGCATTACCACTCTGTTTGCACTTGTGTGAAACGGCCGACTCTGGTTAAAGCTTTTTAGGACAGGTAACTAGAATGGCAGAAAATGTAACACATGGATATGCTACATTTTTAATCAAAGATAAGATAACGCTATTGATTTAGAGTGAGTCCTTTCCTAACAAACATTTTGTTGACTTGTTAAGCCTTCTGGCTGTCCAGCGGCCACTGGTAACAACTGACTATAATCCAAGGTTTCTTCCCTGGATCAAAACTATAGTTTTCAGATGCAGCTTGAATTACTACTCTTCACACCATTTTCCATCTTATAACGGGCTGATAGCTAGATACTCTTTTTGCATCAGGATAACTTCCTTAGAGATGACAGTCTATCACCGTGTTATAGAATCACCTCGAAGGTATTTAATTTTCACTACCTGTTCCATGTCCTCTCAGGGAACTGCATCTGAGGAAACTGATTCTTATCACCTAAGAATTGGGTATGAGTAGAACATCTGCGCAATTTAACAAGTCTATTGAGGACCTACCTACTCTTTCCTAGGTACTTGGTAATAGAAACTGTCATGAGTGACCCCATATTTTTGGTTGTCAGGAGAACATGTCCCCAAACGCCTACTCAAAAAATGACACATGATATTAAGAATGTCTTGATTACTAATACTCAAAGAGTCACTTATACAGATAAAAGTGTGTTTTAAAAATGTCTAACACTGTAAATATCCTCGTTACATAGGAGGTCAGTGAAAGCAAACCAATCATTTAAATATTTTGCCCCTAAAAAAATAAAATAGAGCTACCTTAACACTGATCTTAAAATAGCTCATGAAGTACTGGCAGATGGACCATAGGAAATTAATAACAAAGTCACTCTTTATGTTTTGTTTTGTTTATTGCTATCATTATTATCAGCAACACACAATACTTTGTGTACGTACTACATGAAAAACATCTTGCTGCGCTCTACAAGAGATCAAGATATGTACTACTACTTACACAGAAACAAACACACAAATCTTAAATAATATACATATATATATATAAACTATTCTTAAGCTTGTTGGGATCTGTGCTATTTATCAGTAAGATAATGCAGAGAAAATACCTTATCCATTAGGTATATTCTGTCCGGAGTTTAACAAAGAAAAAAATCACTTGGCTGAGAGTAGAGTTACACAAATTGTTTATGCAAAAAGACTGAGCTTTGTTTGACTCTTTAGCTTTAGAACACACACCGCTGATACTTAGGCAGCATAAACCGTGTAGTATCATTGTCAGTGCAAATCACAGGTCCTGATGTGCAGTGAGATTTCCCAAAGAACATCTGGCTAATAGCCAAGGAAAAGTTCATAATTTAAAACACTCAATCAGTTTCATTCTGAGGCATTTTGTTTAGTGTTTAATAGCTTCTCCAGGGACCGGGAAATTACAAAAGCACATTGTTGTGACATGAGCTAAAATGAGTCATCGCTCGTCACCACATTTTTGAGGATTTGGCACTAATGTTCTGAGACGATAAACCATAAACATTTGAAATAAATATCAATTTTCCTAAACAGTTTAGTACAGTCAGACTACTCTTCTCACTGGAGCAATAAGCTGGTAACACTAAAGGAAGGTACTATCCTATTCCCACTTATAGCCATTTTGTTTTTTCCAAATAAGTTTCCTGAACATTTTCAATGGCCATGTAAGGTCCCAACGACTAAAGCAATGCTCGAGCTTACTTTTTTTGTGTGTTTGAGGAAGACTGGCCCTGAGCTAACATCTGTTGCCAATCTTCCTCTTTTTGCTTGAGGAAGAATGTCGCTGAGCTAACATCTGTGCCCATCCCCCTCTATTTTATGTGGGATGCTGCCACAGTGTTGCTTGATGAGCAGTGCTAGACCCGCAGCCGGGATCCTAACCTGCGAACCCCAGGCCGCCAAAGCAGAGTGCTGGAACTTAACCACTGCGCCACTGGGCTGGCCCAAGCTTACTGGATTTTTTTTTTTAAATAACAAATTGAAAGAATAGTATACACAACTTAACCCCTGGGTAAATTCTGAACCCATTGTCACCTAGTATTTCTAGCCAGTATTCCATGCATGCAAAGGAAGCAATTCTCAACAAGAAGCAATGCAAACTGACTTGAATTTCAACTCTTGTGTGCTCCAGGGTCCAGGTCCTACTATCTTGATGCCCCACACCCTCAGGCATGCTCTAGGGACTAGACCAATTTCATTTTCCTTTAGACCACTGGACCTAAAACTTTGTTAGATATTAGAATCACCAGATAAACTTTAAAAACTCTGATGCCCGGGGTGCACCAACTAAGTCAGAATCTCTAAGATCTAAAAATCAATAGTGTTGAAAGGTCCCCAGGTAACTCCAGGGTGCAGCCCAGTTAGAGCAGACTAACTGTAGACTCGTGGAGGGAGGAGAAAGAGGCACGGTTAGGCAGTGATCAGCACCTTATGGTTGTTCTGATGAACATTAAGTAGGGAAAAAAGGTAGAACTAAATAACTGCTATGAAATTACAGCTTATTTATAAGAGTTAAGGCCGCGGATTCTGGAGCCAAACTTCCTGGGTTGGAATCCTGGTTACTCATAACCTCTCAGACTTAGTTTCTTCATCTAGTCAGTGGGGATAATGGTAGTACCTGTCTCACAGGTTGTTGTAAAGATTAGATGAATTCATCTACATAAATATAAAATGTTTAGAATAGTATCTTACACACAGTAACCACCAGGTATGTGTTTGCTGTGATTAATATCCTCATTGTCACCATCTTTCTTATTCACACCTCTGTAACACAGATGAGAGTTGAATGATCTCTCCTAAACCTAAGAGAGTTGAATGGCTTTGATTTCCAGAACTTAGCTATTATGAATTTTAAGAATGACATCACCATTACACATGTATAATATTTTAAATTAATTCATTCCATAAATATTTACTGAGTATCTACTATGTGTGAAACGCTGTTCCAGATTCATGCTACGTTCTAACTTCTCAAAAAGCTTTCATGCACATTTATATTTATTTCATCCTAAAATACTGCCAGGTTGGTTCTGACCTTAAGAGTTACAGGGTTTCAAAGATCCAATACAACTAGAACCACAGACAGCACATTAGGAATGGATCATGAGAGCTAAGTACTTGAATACTTAGTATGTGTAGATGCTACTCTAAGCACTTCCAGGCTGTAACTAATTCAAGACTCACAGTACCCCTATGAGGAAGGTACTCTCACTATCCCCATTTTATAGATGAGGAAACGAGGCACAGGAGGTTACACAGCTGGTAAATGGAGAACACAAGATCAAATGCAGGGAGTCTGATGCCAGAACCTTGCTCACCATCCCTGGGATGTTAATGTGCATTGAGGAAAGATGCCAGGAAGGTGGACCATGGTGTAGTCACAAACAAGGAGGAGGTGGGAGTCCAAAGAGCCCATGGTAACAATTTTAGGAACAGTAAACCTTATGTGTTGTTCCTCACATTTTCTCTTAGAAATATTTTCCTGAAGAATGCAATAGGGGCTAGGAAACTGTGACAAAAAAGCACCAGCAGTAATCACAACAGCTACCACACATATTTCACCAAAACCCAGACCTTTTATACAATCATTTTTGATTATTTTAATTATACAGTCAATATAATTTATGGAGAACTTCTTTGTAGAAAGAATTAGGTGGAATATTTCCAATATGACCTTAAAATATGTGACCCTATTTTTAACTCTACAGCATCAGTAACGCTCATTAAGGGTAAAAGGATGTATCAGAGTAAGAAATGAACAAAACACCTGCAAAGTGTCGTAACTTGGTATTGGAAACCAGTAATCTGCCTTTGAAAACTGTAACCAAATGTTCTGTTCAAAATAAAATTGAACAGACTTTTTATATGATGCAAAATAAAGATCAATGAACACCAGAAACTACTTTCTCTTAAAAGATATTTTTAGATGAAAGAAATGAGTTCCTAGTTTAAGCCCCTAAATAAATGCACACGTAAAATCTCCATCTAACATAATCAAAGCACATCTATTGTAACTGTCTCTAAGGCGCTAAATAAAAAGAAGTGATTACATTTTTTCTCTGTGTGTGTTCAGCCTTCCTCAGGTGATTTGAAATACCAACAAAAATCTTATTTCTATTAATATTAATAATTATCTAATAATAGAGTAGCTTGAAAAGTATCTAAACTTCTATGAGAGCTTCAGACTCAGTGTTGGTGGAATATATCTCATTTAATTGTACCTTCTTCTGATACGCTTGTGTGATAGTCCAAGTCACATTAAAAGAAAACGAACAAAACAAACTACTAGGATAATGTGAAAAATGCATATATATTTTCATGTGTGAGCGATGTTATGTCAAAAGTCCATCTGTTAGAGATCTGTCACTACAAAAGAAAAATTTAGCTGATCTTCCTACATTTCTATATTGAAAGGAAGAGATTTTGCAAAGGATGAGATTGGACGTAAAGATTAAGAGCAAACACAGCCTCTGGGCATTGTTTAATTCCACGTAGAACAATTTATTTGAAATATTTTTCCTTCTATATACCCACAACACACCTCTAAAAATAATGCTAGCTACAAAACAAAACTACTAGGATGATGTGAAAAATGCATAGAAATACAGCTTCTTTTTCCTAACAACCTTTCTAAAATGTCAAAATATGCAACAAAAATCATAATGTATCACATCTAAACTCTCAAACAAGCAACAATTAAACCAATGCTTCTTTTGAATGTTTCCTTTTTGAGATTCTGATAAGTTAGATTAAGTCTATTTAGAAATACATGGCTAACTCAAGCTATGGCTAATTCAAGGAGTTAGGAATTTGATGGCTAATTCAAGGAATAAAAAGACCAATGTTAGAATATTAAATCTACTGTTAGTCTGAGGAATCCAAATTGGAGGTAGGATACCTTTTCTCAAACAGTCAGTCCTCAGTTATTCACGGTGATTAGAGACCAGGAAGACTTCATTTAGTCAGGAGCATTGGAGACTTTCACAGTGGTTTGTTTAGCCACACGCACTTAAGAGAAAGCTCTGACACACTAGTGGGGGTGGTGGTTGTCCTGTTACAGAATCCCCCTGTAATCCCCATCACCCATCCTGGACAGCTCCTTTCTGGGCAAGGGACAGGCAGTAAATATTTTAGGCTCTATGGGCTAGATGGTCTTTTTGCAACTACTCAATTCTGCTGCGGTAGCAAGAAAGCAGCCATGGATAATATGTAAACAAATGGGTGTGGCTGTGTTCCAATAAAACTTCATGGATGCTAAAATTCGAATTTCATATGTTCACAGAGCATGGAATATTATTCTTATTTTGATATATTCCAAGCATTTAAAAATATAAAAATTATTCTTAGTTTGTGGGCGGTACAAAAATTGGTAGTGGGCAGGCTATAAAACTTTCTCATGTCTTCTCTCTGCCATGTCCTGCTTTATTATATAGGTAAATATATAGAGAAATTTCTGACAACAAAGAAAACATTTTGTTTAGATTACCTTCTTAGGTATCAATTTTTAAAACATGAGACCAAACATTAAAAATCATACCAATTATGCCAATCATAATAAAGCAGAATATTTGGAGAGAAGGAACAAAAATAGTTGAGTTCTACAGCATTGACATATGTTTAATTCCTATTTACAGATACATACATATTAATAAGTCCTTTGTTCATGCTAATATTTTTCATTGTCAAGGCCCAAATCAATAATAACATCAATTGATTTTTTTCTCACAACCTGAACTAAAGTCTTATTAAGTAGTTAGTTAAATCTTAGAAATATAAAAGCTCATCATATTTTTTGTCACAATCATTTCTGAGCAAACAAAGCAAAACAAATGTGTTCTAAGAAACTAATTATGTTTCCCTCTAGTACTTTTCTCCAATATAACAATAGTTTGCAATTAAATTTTAGAGACTCAAAACACATTTCTGATTTATTAGCCATGTATGACAGACAATGAGAAATGGGCTTCAGCACCCTTTGTATACATTGACTTTTTTCTGTTAAGAAAACTATTTTTTCAAGTAAATAATTGGGCTTTCAATCTGTTAGAAGGTACATATTGATTAATGCATAGTTTGTGGAACAAAGACATCAAACCCTTGCCCTTTAAAGTAACTTATGGAATCTCAAACTACTGAGCAAAGGTTTAGTTGCTATGGCAACAAATAAATCCATAAATGTTGTCACTGCAGAATTATCATTTAAAAGAAGAGCTGGCGGGAAGACAGTAATTTGGGCCCCATTCCTCTGTTCTCAGCCCTTCAAAGTGACTGCTCATAAGTGCTTCCTCACTTGTTGTTTCTACTTCTTTAATAAAGGGTCCTACTTCCTGACTAGGTTCTGTCTTTCCCCTTTGGGAACCTTTCTCTCAAGACCTCCGTAGGGAGGTTCAGCAGCTTAACATGACTGCCATTCATGGAAAAATAGAACAAAACAAAAAAACTGGAAAATATATACACTCCACACACAGAAATGCTGTACTTATGGGGCATACAGACTTTTTAAAGTGAAACACCCCCTCTATGGAAGAGCATACCAATTATGCGGCTAACATGAGGGCAACAAGTTTTCCCTTACCTTCCTATTGCCATATGCCTGTCATTTTCTCCTACAGTTTCCATTCACTGGTTCAAACATGTGTTGCCACTTATTTGCCAGGAAAGGAATCTCTGAACTAGCCCCTTTATGTATGATGAAATGGCAGACGGAACGGAGCCAGAGACAGCACCATTAGCAGTTATTCACACTTCTGTCTTCTCTTAACTTCCTTTTCTCTAAAGTTTATTCCTCACATGCTAGGAGGGATATGTAATCATAAAGACATCCATGACTCATGCTTTAGAATATGGAACTGCAGCTATTCTCTGTAGAAGCAAATGGTTCCCTCTTCCACCGAGCTGCCTTCCTCCTCTACACAAAGACTATCTTTACAGCTTACAGCTTGATCAAACATAGGTGAGGGGCTCCTGTGTCAAATGCTCATCAAATATCAACATTCTTCTCTTTTCTAGTAATCACTGCTAGAGTTTACCCAACATTTAATCACAGTCTTTTAATAAGGCACCTGTTCCATGGGTTCAGGTTGTTAGGGGATTGATAGTCCTGAGCCAAGAGGAGAAAACACCATGGAAATTAGATAAGAGGAAGGGGGTTTCCACCAAAGATGAAGGGGATTTACAGAAGTCTGGTGTTGTATGCACAGTAACAAGAAATGAATGCTTATTTCAGTCTGCATTGATTGTCCGTTTTTGGCTTACTGAAACCGATCTATAGGTCAAGAAACATTGCCATGGATTAATCGTTATGTTATTGTTGAACTAAGTTCCCTAGTCTGTATCTGGCAGACATTACCACTACACTGGCCGCTTCTGAAAAAGAAGATAGGCTAAAAAATAAGCTCTTGTCCATGAGCAGAAAGGAAATATAGTACCTTGAAGAACACACAAATATTACCATTCATACATTAAGAGATATGGTAAAAAATAAAAAACAGTCCTGCTGAGTGACAGCCCACTAAATCTACAAAGCCAAGTGCAAAGCTAGTTGAATTATGACTCATTCTTTAAAGGAGATGCTTTCAGCTTTTCCAGTCATGAACACGGGTGACTGAAAGTTGCCTAAAAGAACATGCTGTCATGCTTGAACCTGTGAGAGCAAAGAATAAAATATATTAAGTTTAACCATGCTGGCCAAATACATACAGGCATTCTCTGGGTTATGAACACCTGACTTGTGAATGTTCCCCCTAGGTAAAAAGCCAGCCTACATTCTGCTCAAAAGGAGGACACCTGGAAGGGCAAGAGCATTTCCAGAGCTACTTAATTTTCTTCAGACTAGTTGGCCATGGATATGGTAGGGAGGTATTCACCTGGAATTCGAAGTGAGAACCTGGAACACCTTTGCTAATAAACGCCATGTTTTATGTAAAACATAGGCTCCCAGCTAGTTTATAAAAAACTAGCTGACCCGCAATACAGTTTAAATTTGACACATTTGCATAAATATTGCTCTCTACTACATGCTGTAATAGTCACATTATGTATAAATCTTCCGAGCTTTGCTGTTACTGTGCTACAATATCACCACACTATCACAGTTACCTAAATAGAGGTTTCAGCTTTATTTTGGGTTTAGTAAGCCTCCTTGTGCTGGTCTGAGAATCAATTTTCTACTTAATAACATTGTTTCTATGGAGAAATACCTACAAACGAAACTTTGAAACAGTCTTTTTGCAAGATGGGGAACTTTCTACATTTTGAAGAGTAAAGTTTTCACTTTTGTCCTTGCTGGAAGAATGCAAATTGCCGTAAGATCTATATAAATTAAGCAGTATACCATGTTTCTTCCATGAGCAAAGGAAACCATAAGCAACACAGACTTCAAAAACTTAAAAAGCAAAAACCAAGAAATGGTCATTCATGGAAAGAAGATAACAGCACACAAGGGTAATGTGTCCAGTGAACCGACCCTGCCCTCCCCCTAGGCCAGATCGGGCACCAGCCCAGCTTCTCATTAGTGAGGGTACATCTTATACATCCACAACAGAGGAGCAAATGGAACGGAACTTACCTGAACTCCTAAGTGCCACCTTCTCTCACACATTTCCAGATGCAGAAATTCTTCCTCTGCAGGAAAAGGGCACTTCATTTATGTACCTTGTGGAATTCACTTAGTTTTTAACCTGTCTATCTCCTCTTCTGTATCAATACCTCGCCAACCAACTCCTAGCTGTAAATTCCTTGAAGCAGGGGATCTCTTTTATTTTTCACCATATTGCACAAAGTTTTGAATATCATAGCAGAGAGGAAAGGAACTAAGTTTACTGAAGCCTGTTAAAGGCTGGTTCTATGCTAAATGGCTTTTTCTCCTCAAATTTGTCTCATTTAACACCATAGGTGCTTAATAAATGAATGTTGAATGTCTAGTTACCCAGCATCAATAATAATAAAATTGTAAAGCAATTAATAGAAACATTTGTGGATTCAGCAAAGAGGGAGTCAGATTTTTTACCTTCAAAATGCGTTTAGGGTTGGGGATAAAATCTAATTATATTTTAAAATACAAATATATTCTATAAAGGGATGTTGATAAACAAAAATCATGCTTTGGGGCCAGTCCCATGGCCACCACTTAAGTTCAACATGCTCCACTTCAGTGGCCTGGGTTCGGATCCCAGGCATGGACCTACACCACTTGGTGGCCATGCTGTGGTGGCAGCCCACATACAAAATAGAGGAAGACTGGCAACAGATGTTAGCCCAGGGTGAATCTTCTTCAGCAAAAGAAAAAAAAAAAATTCTCAATCAGCATAGAATCTAATTACATTCTATACAGAAGTATAAATCAATTACCTATAGAAGTTAAAAAGTTGTGCAGATCAAAGCACTTGGAGGTTACTTTAGGAAGACAGTCAATTCTGATAACTTACACTAAAAGAATTAGCTACCTGCTTTCATCAAACAAACTACACAATTCTAATAATAGAGAAAAAAAATCCATAAATCCTCATACCTTAAAAAGCTATGATCTAGTTTTTGATTAGGGATAAGACTTAAAGTTCTACAAAACAGACAATAATATTTTTGAACTTACCATTCAAAAATACCTAGATCCTAAAAATTCCGTTGCTGGAGATAGAGATACCTGAAAGCAGAAGGCTGTGTCCTGATAGCCCCCAGATATCCTCATGGGGAAGAACAGACACACAGAGCATCGCGTATATTCTAAGCAAGGCATGGTCCCTCCTCGTCCAATCACCGTGACAGCCCTCCACCTCTTCTTGGGAACAGCCCGGAGGCGTCGCTGCATGAAGGCTGCAAAGGCCATCACACACCGAGGCCATGAAATGAAGACCTGACTTGGGATGAGGGCTGCAGACGTATTCACCCGATCTTTAAGAACTTCAAGTCATTTCCTCCCTAAAATCATCTTTCCTCAACCCCCTGCTGAGGATGAAGGAACTGCAATACAGTGATAAGGAAAACACACACACATACACACACAAACAGCTACTTTAACACACTTATACACACATGCATGTACTTGCATTTATCTAATTAACTGCTGAAGAAAGATAATGAATCAATAAAAATATGCAAACAGAAATCATGGTTTCTCTGATATTTAAAACAAATTTAGTCACCAAATCATAAAAAAAGCCATGATCTGGCAATAAAATATGGTAACATCCCAATAAATAGCCTTGGGCAGGTGACTTGTTTCTTCCAACTAGAAAGTTTAGGCTTTAGCAAAATCAGAAAATACTGCCAGCAGAATCCTCAATAACATTTCTATTCATTGAACCTCTTTAGTTTTTTTACTACTTTGTCTCTACTCTAAAATTAGTTTCCATTTTTTATGGGTATAAGAATGATAGTGAATTAACAGAAAAGGAACAGTCTGGGGAGAAAGAAAATAAGTAATCTTATTACACGAACTTTTTCTAAATCAAAACTATAGCATATAGAAACATGAGCCAGCAGGTCAGCATGATGAACTTCATTGTTACTTACAGCTGAGATTCTTAAGAAGCACTTACACCATATTCTCATCCAAAGTTCATGAATCATCACATTGACCCTAAAATTAGAGATGTGACATTCTCCACATGAGCTAAAGAATTTTAGCTCATGTATTATTTATGGAGTCAGTAAAGAGGCCTAAATTCACTTTGTGAAACAGATTTAATGTTCTATATGAGAAAGCAGAACAAATTTAGCCCACAGAAAAATGCCATATTATGTCTAGAGAAAAAGATCAACAAGTGACACAATATTAATATTCACTTTCCACGGGGAAAAAAGAAATTTCTGATTTTACCAATAAAGCATTACATCTATCGCTTCTATTCCATAGCTACTAAAGGCTAAGGCTAAGGAGGAGTCCATAAAACAATGGCAAGGATTAGAAAATCAGTGGGGACTTTTCTCCTGGAAAAATGTTTTAGTTTGAAGACTGATGGACTTAAATGCCACAAAGCTTTAATCCTGATCACCTCTCATTTTCTGGGCAGAAAAAAATGAATATTATACATTTGGAGGACATACAGAATTTCAAATATGAGAGTTTCCTAAGTTCCTATTTTGGCCTTAAAATCACTTCATAGAAAAATGGGCCACTCACTCACTGAGAACTATATACAGATCATCTAGCAATTTAAAGAAAGTAGTATGAAGGTCCAGACCAGCTGAATGAGTTGGTTCTTGCAATTCACCCAGTCTGTGACCACTGTTGAAATATGTTGAGCACAACATCTCTGCAGCTATCTGTGTGGGCATGAGTATCAGTAGGGATCTCCATACTCTTTATGGAGAAAATTACAGGGCAACAGTATACCCAGAATTTACACCAAAGAGAATTTAGAATAATCCACTGAGCCCATTTGACTCACACTAGTGTGACCCTATGTCTAGGTCAAGGATAAAGTCTGATTGGTCTATAAACCAGCCATGTTACTTTCCTTCCCTCTGACAGTTCCAGCCAATAAGATATAAGGGCACATCTTTGTGGGAGAGAGAGAGTTATGGGAAAGGTCTCCTTACTCCTTAGGAGACACCACAAGAGATGGTCCTCTCTTTACCTGAAGGTGCTGTACGTCTGGATGCGATGCTTGAAATTACTGAGGCCATCTTGCTACTAGGGTGACAATGATGCTATCCAGGGGAAAAGGCCAGAGCCACAAGAACCCAGAGAAAGAGGCAACATGTCACATCTGGAGCCTGCCCCAAGTCTGGAATTTGTGTTGTGAGAGGATATATTTCACCACTGTGTGAATCCAAAGGGAGTCCAGGTTTTCTGCTGACTGCATCTGGAAGCATCCCAGCTGATGTGTCATTTCCTCTTGGTTACTCACATTCAAGACTACTTGGAAGACCTGGGGTACTATTTTCAGGACAGTTCTCAATGGAGGCAAACAAGCTAAAGTCACCATATCCTAGGAGTTCTTCCAAGATGCGAAGCCATCTTACATTACACGATATTCTATACAAAATTAGAGACTTGCCTAGTGCTCTGTGAAAAGCTCCTGAATTCAAGATGGGAAGAGCTTTCTGAAAGTGGCCCATGAGAACAATCTCTCTCTGAAGCACCTGGAATGAGACGTCAACGACGCCCGATTTCTTAGAGTGGTTCAGTAAAGCACAGAGGAGGCTTCCTTGAACTCTCTTACACCATCTCTCCTTACACTGGTCTCCGACTAATGTGTGTTTGCCTAAACTAAGAAGTGACAACTGTAAAATGCCAGGAAAATAATGACATTTAATAAATTTAACTAATAAGTAGAAGTGGGTCATACATATCCTAGACGGCAGATCTATATTCCTACTAACGTGTGGACCTAAGAAAGGCTAAAACTTAAAAAGTTCAAGTTTTGCTAATAATTGAGCTTATATTTGAGACAACATTTATATTACCTTGCAGCTGAAAAATTGCTGGTGGCCAATTAGTATACTGAATAACGAATGTAAATGCTAAGATGTAAAACCTTAAGAGGTTAAGCTAAAACTCTGTTTCTTAGAATAAAAAGCCAAACGATTGGCTCTAATATATTAATTTGAAATAGGTCCTATGTAGTTTTTAGGTTGGTTTTCACTATTAGATTACATCATGCTAAGGTCCACTTCTGATGGTGAAAGTGATTAGCTACTCTAAACTACTGTCTTACTAAAAAAAAAAAAACCCAAAAAACAAAAACACTTAAAGTGCTAAATAAAATGAATAAAATATTTTAAAATATACATCCCTCAGATGGCAAGTCATTAAGAAATATCCAAAGGCCAAGGATGGAATAAAAGTGAAAACCAGCAAGGTAAGGAAAGACCAGAAGCTGGCTTTCGTTTTGCATTTTTTGAACTCTGTGGACTTAAATTTTAGTTTTCATGGCATCATAGAGTACAGAGGAAAAAGCCCAGGGTCCTCCCAGCCCCACACAAAGGAGGGATTGCAAAGAGGTAAACTATCAGTGTAAAGGTGATTTAGTAACGTAACTGACCTCTAGGAACTGCAAGTGAAAAGTGCTCTCCTTGAACTAGGACATTGGGAGTAAGGGGAGAAATAAAGTACTCTGAGAATTTGTAATAACAACTAGCCCACATGATATTTGCAGCCCCAATTCATACTAACTGGGTGGTCCAAAAACAAAAAACAAAAAAGCCTGAGCCTAGAGATTCTGGGCTGAAAATACCCCCTGGTATCTGGCAAAAAACAAACGCAAATCCTCTCTGGAGGAAGCCACCTTCAACCTGTAGTTCAAAGAATTCCCACATATAAAGTTCTAAGATGTATGAGCTCATATTAAAAAATCCAAAAACACACTAGAAAATAATGCACAAGGATCAGAACCCAGAGAAATGATAGCAGAATCAGAGCCGCTGAGATTTAAAGACCTCAGATATTTAAATTATCAGACAGCTTGTAAAACATACTTAATATGTTAAAGATAAAAAGGGGGATTGAAATTTCTAGTCAAAAGAATAATAGACTATAAAGGGCCAAGTGAATCAGGAAAAAAAAAAACTTTCGGAAATGAAAATTGTACTTGCAGATCAGCAATGAGAATTAGTGAACTGGAAGACAAATCTGAAGAAATTATATAGAATACAGCCTGAAGAAAGAGAAAGAACAATGGAAAGAGCAGTTAAGGGATATGAACAACAGAGTGAGAAAGTCTAACGTGCCTAATCCAAGCTTTAAAAGGTGAGGAGAGAAAAAACTGTTCAGAAGCTATATTTGACAAATTTATATCGGCTGAGAAATTCCTACAACTGAAGAAAGACACCAGTCTATAGATTCAGGAATCTCAATGAAACCAAAGAAGGATTAAAATAAATTTATACTTAAGTACATCACAGTGAAATTGCAGAATATCGAAGACAAAGGGAAAATCGTAAAAGCAGCCAGAGAGAAAAAGAATGACAATTAGACTGATAACCGACTTTTCAACAGTAACATGGGAAGCCGGAAGATGGTGGAATAATAGTTTCAGTGTGCTGACAGAAAACAAGTGTCAACCTAGAAGTCTATACTCAGGAAAAATCTTCCTAAGAACAAGGGTGAAATAAAGATGTGTTCAAATAAATAAAAAGAGAGCATGTGCAAAGAGCAGACTTCCACTAAAAGAAGTTCAAAGGATGTATTTAGATTGAAGGAAAGCGATCCCAGATGGAAGTCTGGAATAAAAGAAGGAATGACGAGCAAAGAAAGTGGTAAACATGTTGGTACATCTAAACCAACATTGACTAAAAGAACAATAATAGCTGACGACAACGTCTTGTAGAATTAACAAAAGACTGAACTATAAAATAGGACAACAATAATATGTAAATTGGGAGAGGATGTTCAGAGTTAAAGTGTTCCGAAGTTCTTAAATTTTTTGGAGGATGATTAAAATAACGGATCAGCTTTAGACTTTGACAATTTAACTCATAAGGTGGAATTTATAGGGTAATAAATTCCTAATAAAATAGGAATAGTGTGTAACTTACAAAGTAGAGAGGGAGAAAATGAATAAAAATAAAATTCAAAAGAAGCCAAGAAATGAGATAAAACAATAACAACAAAAAACGTAGTTAAAAAAGTAGAACCATTAAATAAGATGGCAAAAGTAAATTCAAATACATCAATAATCATCTCTAATGTAGACTAAATGCTCATGTTAAAAGACAAAGATTGCCAGACTGGATTAAAACAATTCTAACTACAATAATAATTCCCAACTATATGCTGTTCACAAGTGACTGAAACATAAAAATACAGTAAAGTTGAAAGTAAAACACTGGAAAAAAGACATTATCAGGCAACCAGGAAAGAAAAGAAAGGTTATACAGCTATGTTAATATGAGACAAAAGGGACTTTACGGTGGAAAGCATCTATAAACAGTTATTATATAATGTGAAAAGACTGCATTTCCTAGGAATAGTTTGAATTTACGTATACCTAAAAGTATGGTCTCAAATATGTAAAGCAAGAGTTGACAGAAACACAAGGGCAGACTAATCCACCACCACAGAGGAAGACTCTAACACACCTCTCTTAGTCATTAATAAATCAAGCAGACAAACATCAGTAAGGCTGTAGAAGATTTTAACAACACAATAAGCAGGGTTTATCGATATAGAGAACACTGTTCTTAACTCCTACAGAATACACATTCTCTTCAACCAGACAGAGAACTTGTATACAAACTAACCACATGTGGGACCAAACAGCAGATCTTGACAAATTGCAAAAGTACATAGCATACTGACCATATTTTCTGACTCTTAATGTAATCAGTGATAGAAAGATTTCTCCCCCTACCCAAAACATATGTTTAAAAATTAAGAAGAACAATTCTAAATAACTCATGAACCAAAGAGAGAGATGAAAGCCCAGTAAGATCATGGGGTGGCGAGGGGGTGAAACAAACTAAATTCTTAGCAGAGCTATTTTTGTAATGAAATTTATGAAATATTAAAACTGACCCTTGGGGGCTGGCCCTGTGGCCGAGTGGTTAAATTCGCACACGCTGCTTTGGCAGCCCAGGGTTTCTTGGTTTGGATCCTGGGAGCGGACCTATACATGGGTCATCAGGCCATGCTGTGGTGGCATCCTACATAGAAGAATTAGAGTAACTTAGAACAGGATATACAACTATGTACTGGGGCTTTGGGGAAAAAAAAGAAAAAAAAAACTGACCCAATGAAGACATAAAATCCTTTCCCTGGAAGATGGAAAAGAGAAGATAAAGTGTCTGTCTCAACAAAATGCATTCTGAGAAGATTCTCTTCTCAACTTTACCTTCCACAATGAGTAAACAAAATTCCTGACAGGTACGTAGGTAAGAAGGTGTACCTAAAACATCAAGAGCCTCCCACCATTTTCAGTAAAGGATCTAACAGGCCCCCTGCAAAGCACATTATCAAAACCAACCAACCAACCAAACAACCAAACAACCAATTCATTCATTCATTCAGTCAGTCAGTCATATTCAGAGTTTTTGAGTGTGTGTGATATAAGCTGCCTTGGGAGACCTTTACCCAGCTACCAACTTTCTCTCTGGGGAAACTCTTTGGTAAAGTACTTGTCAAATAAATGGCTCAAGAGAGCCACCTTTGAGCAGTCATTCTAATATTTAATAAGACTAAAAGAAATTCTATTTAATTAAAACTTGATACATGTATTTTATTTTTATTCTCAGAGAATACATTTAAAATTTTTCAAAAAAGGCTGCTCCACACCTTCACTTACGCAAACGTTACACCTAAAAGAAGCAATAATATATGACAAGGTTGGCATACTCCTAGTTCTGCTTCATATGTATATATTGTACTTTAATATGCAATTGAAAAGGAACTTTCTAACAATGCCATGGTTCATTTAAACTGATTTCAATATATTACTCAACTACTCAAAAGCTGTCAATAGCACCCTACTGTCTAAATCAGTAAGTTAAAACCAAAACCCCACTGCTTGAATTTTAAGGTCCATTCCTAGTCTGGCTCCACCTTATGTGACCACCTTCTCCTCCAGGGCTACAACGTCCACCGCCTGCACAGCCATCTGCAGAGGCCCAGCACTGCTCAATAAGAGCCAGTGACTCCAGTCACTCCAGGGTCCCTTTGCTCTGCCATTCTCCCTCCCAGATTTCCTCACTCACCATTCAAGGTCCAGATGAACTTTAACTTCTGTTACGAAGACCTCCCATATATTTCTAGACCCACTGACACTTTTACAAAAATTCGTCCCTTCACTAAACTTAGCATCCCTATTTAATATTAATTGTTTCTGGGGCTTTTTTTCATTTGTTTGTTCTATCTACCCATCAAAATCTGGGCAGGAACATACTTTATACTCTCTGCCTCCCTTGTATGAACTCGGTATAGTGATAAATACACAGAAGGTGCTTAACAAACAGTTGCTGAGTGCCTCTTAAAATAACACAGTAGATGCAGGGGGCCAGCCTGGTGGTGAAGTGGTTAAGTTCTCATGCTCCGCTTTGGTGGCCCAGGGTTCGCCAGTTCAGATCCCAGGCATGGACCTATGCACTGCTTAGCCAGCCATGCTGTGGTAGGCATCCCACGTATAAAATAGGGAAAGATGGGCACAGATGTTAGTTCAAGGCCAGTCTTCCTCAGCAAAAAGAGGAAGATTGGCAGCAGATGTTAGCTCAGGGCTAATCTTTCTCAAAAAAAAAAAATCTTATCAGTATTGAG
Organism: Equus caballus; assembly: GCF_041296265.1. Classification (NCBI taxonomy): domain Eukaryota; kingdom Metazoa; phylum Chordata; class Mammalia; order Perissodactyla; family Equidae; genus Equus; species Equus caballus. Next base: position 65,564,672 of record NC_091702.1, read on the forward strand.
TTGATTTAAAAGTACAAAGCCAAAATTTAATACTGTAAATAGCATCTTGTGGCATTCTGCACACACATTCACCTCAGCGGCTGTGAAATAAATGGCATAAAAAATGAACCCGAGCTAACAGTCAATGCATGGGGGTAGTTTGCACATGATCACCGTCTCTTTCTCCTGCTGGATTCAAAGCACTTCTTTCCTTCATTTCCTCACTCATTAGCTTTGTGGAATGCCCACTCTGTGCAGGGTATTGTGCTAAGACTCATACAGAATGCCACAAAGCAGGAAGGAAGTTTGAGGCATCAGAGGTAGAGCTCTGGGCAGAGTGTTTAGCACACAGTAGGCTCTCCATGAATAACACCAATTATCTTCCCTTCCCTTTCCACTCCCTGGAACATCTTTATGTAAGTGGCATATTTGGCTTAAGCTGACTACCAGCAACATACAGATCTCCAATTTAAACGAAATGCAACAAAAAGACTGCATTTTTAACCAGTAAAGTGGATCACTAGCTCGTAATACTTCAAATTAGTTCTGTAGTTAGCATAAACTTAGGTAAATTGCTCTAACATTAATTAGAATTTCAGACACATTCTTTCTGACAGTTCTAATCACATTGTGTAATCAAGCCATATTTGATTTTTCATGTTTCCCAACACAGACATGCAAACCCATAAAACATACTGGCTGGGTCATCGATTTACTGTTGTCCTTGGGGCAAGTCCATTAACCTCTCTGAGCTCCAATTATCTCATCTATTTAAAAAGTGGGCACCAGGGGTGAGAGTAGATGTTTTCTAAGGCCCTTTATACACTAAAATGTGATTTTAGGAAAAGATTATCCTTCATAATAAAACTCAAAGAACATTTCTTATTTCTTAATTGTTCATTATTTTTCCCAGTGAAGAAATCATTAGCCATAATAAAGGGAACTGAATCATTTAGTCTGTAACACCACCACTAACTGCTCTACGAGACCCTTTTATTCTGTCCTGGGCTTTGGAAGAAGTTGTCCAACTGAAGGAAAGGATTTTACATTTAGAAGCTACCTTCATATCAAGCAATAATCGACTACAAATAATGGACAAAGCAGAATTGGGGACCGGGGGCAGGGGTTAAAAAATGTCTCCTTCATGAAAATAATCTTAGAATGAACCATTTTTCTCTTAGTTTTCTTTATTTCCTAGATGCATTATTTCCTCAGGCCCTCTAGACCCATTTCAACGAGTTTATATGATTAAAAGTTTATTCTCATTCACTGCTCTATTTGAATTTCCAATGGTAAAAGAAAACATAAATTCAGCTCACCCATGTTTTACCCTTACTTGGCCAACATATTCCAATGGCATCCTAAACTGTTCTAATGACTTCCAACTAATAAAACCTTTCAGTTGTACTATGAACATATGGCCTTTCTCCACAACTATTTAGCCTGAAATCAAGCTCCACAACTATATAGAAAAATCCGTCAGAGTGGTTTCTTTAAAAACGCATTATTTAAAAAAGATATGGGGCACAAACTGCTTGACAAGGTCCCTTTAAGAATGAACTGGACACTGAGCACTGAGAACAATCTGTACTGGCAAGGGACACAGAAGATGACCTCATAGGTCTTTTCCGTCTCTAATTTTTGTGATTCGAGGATTTTTTTACTTCTGCAGTAATACTTGTGAGTTCAACAATTTCTCAAAACTATTATTAGTCACCAAGGAAACACAAAATGTTTGCAGGAATAAATAAGCAAACGGACTGGACCTAAATAGCAGGCTTTTCCTGCTGCGCATTTAATAAGCTTATGGCTGTGTCATATTATCAATTCTTTATTCTTTCCCAGTCATTCTGCTCACCTACTGGCACCCTCACGAGAGGCCCACAGCCAACACATAGCTCCCCATGTCAACCAAGACCAGGAGGTCTCTGATCAACAGAAGGGTCTCTATTAAACACAGACGTCCCTGTTTCACTGGGAGAAGAACAAGACCAGGGCAATGTCAAGGGGATAGCAGGCAGTGGCTGGCTTTGTGACCACCATTGCTAGGGAAAATATGTACATATATGCTTTTAAAGATCCAATGTCTACAAAAAAGCCATAAACATGATTAAAATATATATATAATAAAGGTAAAAAGTCAGATACACAATACGCACATACGGCCCACAGTATGAGAACAATTGTTTTACATATGCTTAGAAAAACTCTAGAGGGAAAAATTGTTAACAGTTAGCAGTATTCATATCGTAGTACTAGGTGTAAACGTCTTTTCTACTTTTCTGCATTTTCCAAATTGTGATGGGTGCTGAAATATTTTTAAATTAATTTTTAAAGCCACAAAGTATCATTTATTTTACTGTTAATAACGGGCTTCCCACTCCCTAGTATCACCACTGGCACTGCTGCTGTAATCAGTCCGAGTTAGCTCTCAAGGGTACTGGCCCCTGTCTAAAAGCAAAGTCAGGTGAAGTATGAATAGTAATAGCTGAAGAGCTTCTGGAAACTTCAAGGACCATGAAGGCCTGCGACAGGAGACCTGGGCTGCAGATGAGAGTGAGAGGATCTATATGTCAATCCAAGTTCACTGCAGCCTAGTAACTGCTGGTGAAAGGCTCTCGGTGCACAGTGTATGTGCTGTGCTGCCTGGGATGTGATCTATTTTGTGTGGGCATTTACGTGTACAGAGCCAGGCAGATCCACCTGAGGAAGAGAAAGAAGAGCGAAGAGGTTGGTTAGAAAACTGATGGTCCCTGGCATGGAGAGAAGGTGCTTATACCCTCAGAATTCCCTTTTGGCTCCACATTCTACAGCTGCCCACCTGTGGCTCTCAGTCCCTTCAGCCTTTATCCTAAATTGTGTAGCAGCAAAGAGATCAGCACCACATGCATGTCAGGCTTGCCCAATGTTCAGAGGCAAAATTGCTGTGTAAGAAGCCTGCCAGTAAGGTATCAGAACGTTCTGTGAGGTGGAATACCTTAGCACCAAAGGCTCATACTCTGGCCAATCCAACTGCAGCCTAATGCAATGCGGGACCACATGCCCCTCCCCTTGCCATCCTGGACCTCTCCCCACTCCTATGTATGTTCAGCTTCTCATACAGGAGCCTGCCCATAATAAGAATTGTTGTTTTTGCACGTTATAGTGTTTCCACACATACTATTTTATAGAAGCAAAGGAGCGAACGTTTCACATTCAAAGTTGGTGTCACCACCCCACAGCTTGAAGCAGAGCTTCCAGGGAGCAGAGCACATCACGCCTGAACTGATGGAAGAATCAGGAATGAAAACTGTGGGCAGAGGCAAGAAAGGTTAGTTAATTATGAATACTGCTTCTCTGGCACTTGGATGACTGAAAGACTTTCCCAGTCACAAGAAGAAACCAAGGCAGGAAGAGAGGACATGAAAGAAAATAAGAGCAGTCACTCACAGAAAGAAATTGGCTTCGACATGCTTAGTAACATGTTAATGGTATTTAAAACAGTTAAATAATGACGACATTGTGGACATTACTAATAACGCCCATTGCTGTGGTCATTCTAATAACCTCCTAGCATTAGCTTGAATGATGGGAAATTGCTGATATTCAACAGTTTAGGACTATCTAACAAAAGGGATTTCATGCGGTGCAACCAACCAATACTTCCTCATTTCCAGCCCTGTTGCCTATAAACCCTTCCTCCACATTAGAAAGCAGTTAACTTAGCAGAAAAATCCCTCTGTATCATTATCATTTCCAAATAACAACTTAAATTATTGCTGATTTAGGTCATAAATTCAGATTACCGACTGTAGCAAGGACTTAATTTGTAGGTATTCTTATTTGTAGGAAATTCCTGATTATAAAATGAGAGGAGAGTTACATGGTAATGGGACAGAACTAGGCTAGCAAGAAAAATTTTCTCAAGCAAGACTGAGACACAGTGGTCACAACGCTGTTTATTCTTTTCATAATAAATATTTGTCAGAAACTAAGAGAAAAAAGATTTGGTACGAAGAGGGAAAGAAATAAAAGTCTACTCAACAACTCATGTGGCCAATGGAGAACAATGCCAACTGCTGGCTGGAGTGAGCAATACAAGTCCCAAGGTGCTCTTGTGTCAGTTAGATCAACATCCCCCATCCTCAAGCCCCTTGACTCTCATCTGTAGGAAAACTGTTATAATATTCTAATTTTCTTAGAACAAGACATGTTGCCAACATCTTCAAGCAAACCATCTTACTAAAGAAACAAATCTATGATGTCTCCAATGTGAATGACACTCCCTAGGGTTATTCAGTGCACAATCAGGATGGCCCTGGTGTGCGGCCTGCAAAGAGGGTGAGTCTTGGTTTTCCTAGATCAACATTCAGTCGGGAAAATAAAGATACGAAATTCTCAACTAAATCACACTTCTTTACTAGCAACGCCTCTGAGAGATTCTGAGCAAACCATTAAGAGAACACGAGTCTCAGGCTGTACATAGATACAGTGGTTCAAATCCCTGCACTCATTACTTTACCAGCAGTGTGACCTTGGTCAAGCCACTTTATCCGCCCAAATGTGTTTCTTCATCTGAAAGGTATAGAAAATATCACCTCAAAATGTGTTGTGCAGATTAAATAATGGAGTGAGTGTGGCGCACTAAGCACAGTGACTGGCATGAGCTAAAAGCTCAACAAATGTGAGTTGTTATTGTTTCCTGAAGAGAGCGGTCACACACCACGACCTCAGTTGGAACCCTGAGTCACAGCTGGGTCAGAGACTAGTGCTTCAGGGGGTGACAGCTCCAGGCAAGGCACCCGAGGAGGAGGGTGCAAATCCTCTCTTCTCCTGCTTCAAGGACCCTAGACGAGTCTTGTATCCACTTAACTTCTCTATTTTTCACTTACCCTAACTAAAGAAAAGGAGGAAATAATAATGACATACTTTACAGAGGAACTGGGAAGTCAAAAGAATGAAAAGAAATGCAAAGCAAGAGGACAAAATTACGAACTAAAAGGCAGTGTCAAATGTCAGGAAACCTCTGTACTCACCAGAGGGGAAAGGAGGCAAAAGAAGTTATAAAAATGCTAGTTTTGGGGTAAAGATACTTTATATTACCAGTTTGGAGTTGAGATCCAGGTATTTATGCTTCTTGCAACTTGTGTAACATTTCATCTCATTTGTAATAAATCAAATCTAGCACAAAAGTCTCAAAAAGGATGTTTAAGAAGTATGAGGCAAGCACAGGGGACTAAAAAACTCAACTGCACCTCATAAGTATAAGGTAGAGTAATAAAACTAACACACATCTAAAATGTCAATACAAAACTGCGAATCAAAGATTAAACTTTGAGTTCAGCTGAATACGCTCATTCACTTCCCTCAGAACAGTATCCATGAAACGCGGGGATCAGTTTAACTGAGGTTTCTCGTAGACAGGTACAGTGATGGAGAGCTGTCAAAGTGACCCCAGTTTAGCAAGGATGACACACTTTTGTTTTGTGCCCTGCATCTTCTTTCCACGCCATTTCCACTAACTATACATTCTCTGCAACCAGCCTCTCTCCACTCCACACTAGGGAAAAGAAACAAGCAGACTATTTTCATTATTCCTGTTTGACAAAACATATGGAAACAATAGTTCTATACACATATGCACATCATAATAGGAAGCAATCCTATTTTAACGTAATTTAAAAAGAGTTAAATAGACTCAAGTTATTAAAACTACTCGATTCATTTGAAGCTTGTAAATAAGGCAGCCCCATCTCTAATTTATTTAGCAGATTCATATAATTGGCTAGGACTTTAGAGATTACTTCTCCTAGTGATGTGCAAAATAATTAGAAGGCTAATTCTCATTTACCAGAAAAAGGATTTATACAAGTTACTCTGCCCCATTCTAGTGGGGAACAGGCTTAATTCAGTCATTTGGTCAGTTTCTTTTCTTCTCATGTTTCTTAAGTTTTGTTTGTTGGTAGAAGAGAACAAATGGATTAAAATTGGTTCTAAAGTTCTATTTTTATACTTTGTCTTGAAAGTAGCGCACAAAATATTTAATTTCCTTAATAAATATTTTCCCTGCCAAATAACTTGATTAGTTTTAACCACTTTCCTTAAAACACAGGCATGCAGAAATGAGAAACAGGGAGGTTCTTTCAGGAAAAACACTGAAAAAATAAGATTTCATCTGGCCTTCCCATCATCACTTGAAGAATTGTTTGGTAGTTACATCATCAGGAAATAAAATACTATCCTCTGAGGACCCCTACTCTTTACAAAGAGGAAAAAGAAGGTTTGAAGTCTAAATCACCCCCGGAGATGTCTCCAAAAAAAGAAAGAAAGAAAAAAAAGACTTCTGGCTTCCCTCTCCCGCCTCACCCCAGCCACCAAACAACAAATACAACATTAAAAGTTATTTACAAAAGTTAAGTAAGAGGATGCGTATTTGAGAGTCTGAAGCCGTACAGACGCTTTAGCGCCCCAGAGGGAGCGCAGTCGCGAGCGGACGACCGCGACCCCCAGCGACCGCGCGAGCCCGGCAGGAGAGCCCGCGGCCCGCCGCCCTCGGCGGGGAGCCGGCCGCGCCGCGTTCACACGGCCGGGCGTCGCGGGCCGGGCGCGCCGCTGCGCCGCCGCCTCCTCCGCGGCCGTCCGTCCGCGCCCGCCGCCGCACACGCGGAGCGCCTTATAAGGCAGCGCGGTGACGTAACGCCCTAGGCCGGCGCGCTCGGGCCCCGCTCGCATTGTTCGGGCGACTCCCGGAGCGCGCACAGCCCGCTCGCAGCGCGGCGCGACTCCGTCCCCCGGCCCGCCGCCCGCCCGCCGGCGCAGGCAGCCCAGGTAAGCCCGGGAGCCGCTCCGCTCCGCTGCAGCGAGGGCTCTGCTGGTGGAGCCAGGCAGGACGTAGGTGGCTTTAGAGTTATCAGCATCACCAACTGCAGACAGGTTTCGAGAAGCGCGGCCAATGAACTCTAGGTTCAAAACCTTCTCCAACTCAAACACAACTTGAAAGTAAAAGTTTTCTCCGACGGGAAGGCAGATTGGGGCTGTAATTTTCAGAGTGGAGCGGTGGGGACAATATGTATTACCTGCGCTTTCCAAGCGCGCTGCCCTCTGAAGCCTGCCTGTGCTGCCGTCTCTGGACGCGGCGGGTAGACGGTCCGGCCGCAGCCCTCTCCCCGCCGCTCTCCTCGGGCGCGTCCTGCAGAGCGGAGTGCGAAGCACTGCCACAGGGTAGGGGCTTGTCGGTGCCGGTTCCTGCCCCCACCCCTTGTAAATCTTCATGCAAAAGACTAGAAAACCCCTGTTCGGAATACTTCTTGTGATTAGGATGAATCTAACTTAAAAAGTAAAATACTTTACGCTTCCAAAAAATCTTACAAACGCTATTCTTGTCTTAAAAGCATATATCAGTTTGTACAAGGAAGTAACACAGTGTTGAGTTCTTTTTACTTCAACTCCAGTCAATGGATAAATGACAAACTGCACTAAAAATTAAAGATAAAGCTAGTTTCTCTAGAGTAATACTTTGGACAATAGTCTATTATGTATAAATGCTAACTTAAAAGGTAAAATCTATAGAAGAATTTTGTTAATCAGTGGCATTTTGAACCATAATTAGTTACATCTAAACCCTGAACAGACTATTGCTTTATAGTCTTTATATAGCATTTATATGAAACCTTACAGTATGATAACTGAACATTTGGCAGATGCTGAAAATGTACATATTTTACTTTTCAGAATAAAAATCAGCAGAGGAATTAAAAATAAAATATGCTATGTCAAGTTTAAAACACTAATAGGAGATGAAAAAATGATTTATCACTCAAACTTGATTTAGTCTGAACATAGATTGTAAAACAAAACTTAAGAAATGTGTGACACAATTATTTTCCTTTTTAAAAAGCCTCTATGTTTTATCATTTGAAACATGCCATTTTTTTATTATGCTCAAAATTTGGGATATATCTGTGTGTCTAAGTAATTCCTGTGGTTAAGTTTTTTCAAGTATATGACATTGGTGCCTACCATTTTTGTTTCATAGGAGTTTTGTTTGCTAATTTTGCTTGGAGCAATGCAAGACTTTGGTTTTAGTATTCTAAAAGAAAAATTATACGTTCTTTGGCCTGAAGATAGGCTATGTAAACTGCAGGTTAGTACTGAGAAGTAGGATTTCCCTGAAACTATTACTTCACATCTGGGGAAGCCTACTGTAATGAGAAGAGAGAGGGGCCAACACCCGGTCACTGGGGAAGGACCGAACATGCAATAGAAGAGTTGTTTATTTGATACAGGTTGTAATTGGAAACTGAAAAATTCCTGCCTTGGGAAAAAGGTATTCTACTCTTTTGAATCTAATAGAGGAGGAGGGAAACAGAAACCATCAATTATTGTTTCATCTATACCCAAAGTACCATCTGTACCATAAACTATAGCTCAACTGTTGAAAATCATAACCTCTATCAAAGCTCTAACAGCTGCGTTTCCCAGTCCGCATTTTATTTTTTTTAAACAGGCGAACATCAATTTTGTTTTAAATGACACACTTCAATATTCCACACTTTCTTCCACTTATTAACTTTAAAGCATGGTTCAAAGAACAATCACCCATTAAGACCCTTTTTTAAAACTGAAAGTTAAACAAGACTTATCGTGGATGCATTATCTCACAGGGCTCTCTGAGTGAGCACTTCTTAGTCCTTGGGGCAATCTATATGATGGAAAAGATGTTTTAGATTGAATGAATGTGAATTTTTACATTTCCAGATAAAGCACATATTAATTTTATGCTTAATTAAATTCATTTGCCCTTTTAAGGTGATTAACCTTAACTGTTAGGCACTGGTATTTTCGTGATATTTTCCTAATGCTATGATGGAGTCTATAGTAACAGCTAATATGAACACGTGAATCAAGCTTTGAGCTTCTTTTCAAGTCTGCTTGCAATTTCCATTAATTTGCTTTCTCAAAAGGCTGTGAATTTTGTTTTAGGGTTCTCTGCTGCCCCTTCCCCCTCCAAAGAAGTGCCTTTGGTAATAAATGGGTTTTGAGGTAAAAAAGTGAAAATGGAAGAGGAAGAATAAAATTCCATTAATTCCTTTTAGGTCATATTCTGTCTATATCTAGTGATTCAGGGCAAAGCAAATGCTTTTACAAAGTGAATAGAGAAAAAAACAATACAGCCTCCCATTTAATGGAAAAAGGAAGGGGGCAGGAAGAGAGCTGTTTATAAATAAAGACTAGATATTGTGGAGTAATAACCAGAGGATATAAAGCAATATTGGTCTCAACCTGCTTCAGAAACTGAGTCATTATCTTTGAAAAGCCTAACACATCTTACCTTATCCTCTTGGGCATATCATTAATCTTTAATGATTTTGAGAGTTTATTTAATTTATATTTGACTATGAATTTAGCTTCATTATAAACTGATTGTTTAGTTTCTGTAAATTATGTTTAAATAAGGACTTAAAGATGAAGAGACACTCCATATGCAGCCAGCATCACAAACTTTCACAGAAATATTTCTGTGGCTGCTTCTGCCATCACTGCAGTATTTCTGGGCCAGCAATCCAATCACTTATATTTAATGTGTGCTCCAAAGACTTTTAGAACCTCCTCTGGCTGGTCGGTTTCTGCTTCGAATATTAGGTGCACTAATTCCTAGCTGATCATCACCGACACTGTTGTCAACTCTCTTTTTCTTAAAAACAGAGTTGAGATTCTCTCTCCCTGACTTTTTTCTGTACTAACATCACCTCCGACTGAGAAAGCTGGGCAAACAAAAGTGGGACGGGTTGCCAAGGAAAGTCCCTTGGTTCTTTTTCAGATATGGGAGAAGCACTCCCTTCTCATGCTTCTTCTCTCAGATGCTTTAGCAGATTAAGATAGGACAGCAGCAGTTTTAATTCTGAGCCCAAGAACAGAGAATAACATATTAGCAGTGTTGTTTCTCCAGTCTGACCATCCTCACATTCCTATGCCTTACTGGTCCCCAAATAAGATTAACTCTTAAAGATACACTTATTATTTTTTTACTGAGAAGCTTGGGGAATGATGTGCTTGCATGCAGGGGTAAGGATGTATGTAGAGGAATGGGTAGGTCAGTGCATCACTGGGACAGGCAAGGGCGCCGACAAACATACACCCAACTCTTTGTTTCTATTTATGATAAATACTGATTCTAGCCTAAGGACAGTTATTATCAGTAAAAGAGAGTATACATTACATCAGAATAGTAAACACTCAACTTCACAGATGTGAATTTGAGAAGGGCCTTGATAAGTTCTTCTGTACAGACAATGGGACGCCCCAGGCCCCAGAGAGTGTGTACGCACACACACACCTGACAGGGAATGTCCACACAACTTTATAGCTGGAAGAGGCTTTTGGAGGCCATCTGATCAAAATGCCCCACCTTTCAGAGGAAAGTGATGTCCACCGTGTGACTTGCTTCAGAGACACAGAGTTACTCAGAGGCAGAACCAGGACCCCCCACATTTTTGGGCTATAGCCTTTGGTTTCTCCTTAAATTAGTGGTAGGAAGAGATAACAGAAGCCCCAGAAGAAGCCTTGACACTGTAGGTGTTAATTTGGATATAAAACTCATTGAAAAAAGAAAGTAAAATGTTCCAAATTCTTGTGAATAAGTATAAGTAGTAAGAAGGCAAAGGGGAAAGAGGGAGGTGAGAATCAATATTAGTTCAACCAGGCGACAACAATGGAAGTGGACTGATGAAAGGAGGACAAAGAAAACAAACAATAGATTACTTAAAGGTCCTCTGTGTAGCAGAGCTCACTCTGCTTGGAAGCTGAGTGTGCTCTATAGTCAAAGACATTTCAGTCAGAAGCACTAACTTGACAAGTGACCTCTTCTCAGCATCTTCCAACTAAGCATTTTGCACTACCCAGACCTCCCAGCTAGCAGGTTCCCTTTCAAAACTCAAAATGACTCAGTGCCTCTGAAACAACTTCCCTCAAACTGCAGAGGAAATCACTAGTGAAGGCTGTCAGCTCCAGGCGCTACTTAGCCTGCTTACTCTCCTTCACTCCGTGCATTGCTGCATGGCATTAAGTTACACATTGACTGCTTATTTGTTTACTGTCTGTCTCCTGGACTCTAAACTCCTTGAGGGTCAATTTTGCAACCAAATTTATCCCTACTGCATAGAAAAGTACCTAGCTAGTTAGAAGGTGCGTCACTGGCACAAAAAGGGTGTTGGACAAATGTAGAACAAACAAGTTCCAACCCATAAACTTCTTATTTGGTAAGGAAAGAGTATTTCTGCAAACAGTGGGCTAGGAAGGGTTCCTTCTTCTAGATTTTGTTCAGAGCCCAAAACAAATCTCTGCTACTATTTGAAGTAACCATATAGAATTGACTTAGAAACGCAGAAACCAGAAAACAAATTTGGCTCAAATCAAGTCAAGGCAGTGAAATCTGCTTTGTACCGTATAGTATGCATTGTGTAGGCAGACCAGGTCAGTTGTTTCTCTGCCTTCTGCTCACCTCCACCTACCTCACTTTAACTTCCTCCCCAAAATAATGAGAATAAAGGTGGTGAAAGAGTACCAGGTGAATAGCCCTAGGGCATGGAATGGACTCAAAGCAAAATAGGAAAGAGCAGAGTGTGGTGGTTCTGTCCTTTAATAAAGAGTGGACTCCTTTGTTTCCCCTAATCTCTGGGCCTCAGCTGCAGGCTGGAAGAGGCAGTCATTGGGCCCAAGCTACTCTTCTTGGTTCTGCCATGCCTTCACTGGGTAAGCCTCCTGTAGCCTTGGCTTCCATAAACCTAGAAAAAGGGAACCATGTCATCTACGAGAAGTCTTTCTCAATACTCGGTAAGGACGGAATAGTGGGCAGTCACCCCTAAGGGAACGCTGATCAAATAGAGCCAAAGACTATAGAAAAATACAAGCTACTGATCATATCATTACAGAGACAAATCAGCTAAAGAAAATGGGAGGAATGTGAGGGGAAAACTCCACACTTAGGCACAGAGGAAAGATTAACGTGACTGCAGCATGGGAGACTATGAGAACTCCAAATCACTGTACCAAGAGCAGCCTCAAAGATGAAGTCAGCCCTTTAGGATGGGCCACTCTGACAGGAGCAAATCTGCCAGATTTATTCTATCTCATGGCCCACCAGACTTGGAACAAAAGTTTAAAGGTGAACTAAGTTTTTCTCTCTTTTTTAAAATTCTGTTTTTAAGTGAATCAACAAAAACAGATCTCTGAGGAGAAATCATAAGAGGAATGTAAAACATTCATCACATTTGGGCTGACAAGACTTAAGTGACTGCTGCTATTATGGTTGAAGAAAAGGAAGGAGCTGCTTGGCCTAGGAGCTTGGGAAGAGCATGAGAAAGTTCCTGTTTCTTGCTGAAGACAAAAGGGCCATGCAGCAAGATGCTGTTCCAGTCCCTTAGCCTTTGCTTTTTAGTCTGTTAATGGGCAATGGCAGAGGAGGTGAACCACTCTGGAATTTTGTGAGAAGTACTCCTTTGCTGCTAAAGGGAAGACTATCTATTCTTTAAAAATAATATCAATTTATTATCAAGATAGTTACACACTCATTATTAAAAGGTTTTATATTTGAGGTTGCATATTCTCCTTCAGGCTCCCATACAACTGGCTATTTGGGACAGACTGAGATCTTTCAGATAAAGATGAGAACAACTTTGTCACGTGATTTTGGGTTCCACTCATCTTCCCTACAATTATACTTCACAAGATTCTTCTTATAGTCCCATAAAACTCATTGAGCTGAGCAAAGATGCAAAGAAGCACAGGCAAAGTTAAGATTCTCTGGCCGGATTCCCCCCATCTGGACTTTATTTAAGTTTGTCTTCAAGTGAATACCTCACTTCACTGAATGGTTCTCCCTCCTCAGAAGTGACAGCAACTAGAGGAACAAAACTCCACTTCTCCTGCTGCTCTAATAATAAGAGTAAATTCTGAGAACTTTAGGCATCATTCAGCCTAAGAGGGGGTTATGCTCCCTTGAGAAATGGTTCTTCTCATCTCTCAATCATTTGGTCATCAAGTACGTACTGAGTTCAAATCCATGTGGGGGACACAGGGAGCAAATTCTTCAAGGAGCTTACAGTTAGTTCAAGAGCAAAATGAATACACCAAACCAAATCAGAAAGTGGTATAAAACAATATAGAGTATTTTAGTCACAAAACTGTAAGGGCTGTGGGGATTCAGAAAGGGGAAATCAAGCCAGGGTTAGACAAGAAAGGGAACATCCATGGAAAAGATGGAAACTGAAATGTAAATGGAGGCTATTGGATGGAACACTCTAACAGGATGGGAGATTTACTCCTCAGAATTCTCCTATGAAAAGGAAATGTGAGGTAACAAGAGAAAGAAGGCTTCGGCCAGGATTAGAACCCCAAATTCTGATTTTTAAATCTATTATTTGGCCTTCAGAACAACCTGGGCTTCTGTAGAAAGGAAGGCTTCTTAAGTGACTTCAGTCCTTAAAGTGAAGATAAAATGTGATGATAAGGCAGTTGGCACAGTGCTAGATCCATAGCAGACACTAAGGAAATAGTACCTATTACTCTTCTAGTTATGCCAGTCTGCCCACAAGGACGGTGCTCCATCATCGTCTGGTGCTACAGGGTTCTGCCTTGCTGAGGCACCAGGGGTTGTCTCAGGGCCAAAGAAGAGGTGCTTTGTAGGATGCCATCCCTGAGAGCTCATATTCTCTTACACCCAGCCATAAAGTGAAATAAAAGATTAAGCTTGTTGGAGAAAATCCATGTCTCTAGTGCCTAACCTCAGCCACTATGAAAAGTGAAGTTATCCTTTATCCCTTTATCCTGATTGCCCTGCTAGAAGGCAATCCCTCCTTTGAGAAACCCACGTGAGTTTTCCTAAAGATGTCTTAGTCACCTGAAAGAAGAAACAAGCTACTGAGTAGTTCAAGAACCAGAGAGAGGAAAAGGCTTAAAAGCTAACCTAGATTTGGGGCTGGCCCGGTGGCATAGCAGTTAAGTTCTCTTGCTCCGCTTCAGTGGCCTGGGGTTCACTGGTTCGCATCCTGGGTGTGGACCTATGCACCGTTTGTCAAGCCATGCTGTGGCAGGCATCTCACATATAAAGCAGAGGAAGATGGGCACAGATATTAGCTCAGGGCCAGTCTACCTCAACAAAAAGAGGAGATTTGGCAGCGGATGTTAGCTAACGGCTAATCTTCCTCAAAAGAGAAAAAAAGCTAGCCTGAAATCTCCGTTTTACCTTGAAAGTCCTACCATGCCTGAGGGGCACAGACACAAAACACATGGGTAAGAAAATCTTACAACTTGGGCTGAATAGCTTATATCAGATCCTAGCCACAGACAACTAATAGTCTAAATACTTCTCCCTAGGTATTAATTTTTCAGTTCAGTTGTACTTTCAATTTAGCATAACATTTTAAGTGTCAGACACTAAAAAGATTTACTTCTTTACTTTTACAGCACACTTATAACCTTGAACTACAACCAATGGTTGACATGTAAAGAATCCAAAATAAATCTGGATCCCATGAAATTCCAATTAAGGTTTCCATATAGTTATGAACCATTGAGACTTGACAAGTCATAAAATCTCTTCTGATGGAACAAAACATACATTTTGACATGTGAATTTGTACACATGGGAAAAAAGTGAGGAGAGGTGTCTAACGGTTGGTGGGGTTTACTCTGCGGAAGGTGGAGGATCAGCGAAGGCTCTATGAACCTCAGGGACAAGGGTGCTGCCTTCCCCATGCTGCAGCTGAAGTGACAAACAGTGAAGCAAGGCCACAGGGTTGTAACTAGCAGATTTTGTTGTAGTGTTCCTTGTCCATCAGATACACAGCTCTTCTGAAGGTTGTTTTCCTGTTGTTTGAAACTAAGGGTTTTGCTTTTTTCTTTATTTTTAGCTGTGAATGACTGAACTTTACTAAAAGTGAGGTACCGTGAAGTCAGTGGCTTTTTCAAAAACACTTTTTTCAACTACTATAAACCTGAAATAGTTTGCCCTCTTTTAAAATTCAAATCACAAGGAAAGATATGGTCAGGTCAAAAATGGATGGATATTCATATAGAACATACACAAGGTGCACTATAACCTTTTCTTTACTTCTGTCATAAACAGAATTTTTCAAAGAGATAAATGTAACTAAATGGGTGAAACTCTTGCTTAGGGACAAAACCAGCAGCAGACCCAGGGCCAAAGGAAGTAGAGTATAAAGTCATTGTCTCACCTCTAGCAGGCCTGTTGCTAACCAGTGTAACATCTTGATGGGATTGCCTCTCACTACACAAGCTTAATATTCTCTAGAACATGTTCATCTTAAAAGAACCCAACTTAGAGAAAATAGGAGCAAACTCTGTGTTGATGCATTGTGTCTTCTCAATGCTCAGAAGTGGCAGAAAAGGAAAATGTAACCCAAATGCTCTGAACTGTCAGTCAAGGGAAAATTAAACAAGGCTCAGATGACTAAACTAATTTTAATTTTTACAATGCACACAAGAGGACATGCAAAACACAGACTACAAAATGGTCACTGACATTCTGACAGATTCCAGAATAAAACTTTGTCACCTGTCTGTAACTAAACTGTACATAAGGCCCAAAATCTAGCTCTCCAAAACATCAGAGGAGACAGAAACCAATCCTCCTCAGGAACCAGGAAAAGTGGGTAAGAGCAGATGGAGGATGCTCACTGTGATTCATGATCTCACTGTTTGCTTAGCAGGCAGCCAAGCCAAGCATCACCCTTCATCCTCTGCTGCCCTGCCCTCGAAATAGTATTCAGTGCTATTAATTGCTCCTAGTGCCCTTGCCCCTTATTGACTAATTTACTATAGCTAAAACGGAAAGGGGGAAAACAGAAGTTCTCTAGGGATCAAAATGTTTCACATTTTACACTCTTTGGGTTCCTATCTACCCCCTTTCTCATGGCAAACTGTGTGACTTCAGTAGTCACAATAAAACATAAGCCTCTGTTGTTGTGGTTTCTAAATTTCTGAAGTATGAATTTCCCACTAACAAGTTAGGAAGCGTTTGGTTTCCCAAGCATACCACGCTAGCCGCTGCCTCTGTGCAGGCCGCCAGCCTAAAAGGAGGTGAAACCCAGTGAACTCATCTACTCTGGCACATGACTGGTCCCTGCTTGGCCTTTTATGTTAAATCTGACAAACCAAACACCAGTGAATTCACGTATGAAAGCCTAATAAAAGAGGAAAGCCTTTTTTTTTTTTTTCCCAAAGACTTACAGGAACTAGGGGCAAAAAAAATATTTTTTTTTGGCTCAGACTAAGATTTAGAAAAGGACATGCTCTTTGTAACTTTTTAAAAGGGAGAGAATAAAAGAAAGAAAAGCAACCTACCAAAGAATAAGTGTTGAGAGAAAGGAATTATACTGATCCTCCAAAATACCTATTTGGAATATCTGAATGAAAATAACCTGTGATCTGGGAAGAGAAAAAGGGACTAATGACGATTAAAAACACAGAAAGTTCTGCAGCTACATCAGAATGCTTTTCGAAAGAATCCATTTCTGTTTTCCTCAATCCACTAAGATACCAAAGGAACATCTAAATATAAATGGATTTTGAGCAATAAGAAAAATACATGTAAATATTCTTAATAAGATAAAACACATACACATACACTTTTAAAGGTATAAAGTATTATGCCCTTGAAGTCTGTCTGAGGAAAGACTGCCTGTTAAAAATATTTTCCGAGAACTTTAAGTTCCTTGAAATGTTCTACGGAAATGGTATTTATGACAAACCTACCTACTCTGGGGAACATGAGATGTTATTACTGGCAAAGTCACAAGTTTTTAAACCATCCAAAAATAATTATGAATTTATGCCAAATGACTAAACTTGCTTTATTATTACAATGATTAAGAGAATATTTGCTAATGTCTCATGATCAAGGCTCAAAGTAGCTATGAACCTACAGAAAATACTGCGACAAAACAGTGGATTGCAAGTGGTGATTTCTGTGCCTTTGATAGGCAGAATATTACAACACACAAATTCACTGGAGAGCATGGTACATGAGATAGATGAGATAGAGGTATGGATGTATGTCATGGTGGTAAGAAACAGGATTTGGAGTAAAAACTGTATCAGCATTCTGATTCTGCCAATTACTAGCAGGACCTCTGGCAAATTATCTAACTTCTTGGAGCCTCAGTTGCTTATCTGTAAAATGAGGACAATAATACTATACCTGCCTCCTATGACTGTTTCCAGGACTAGCATGGTGCATGGCATATAATAACTGCTCAATAAACAGTAACTGTTATTCAGACTGTAGAAGGAAGGAACTACTTACTCTGTGTCTGTTGCTTACAGATACACCTTTACTCCCTAACATGGGACCAAGTTCAAAAGTAGAACAGGTATTTGTTCAAATATTTAACAAATATTTATTGAATACTAGTTAAGTGCCAGGTACTCTTCGTAAGCTAGACTACAGCACTGAATAAAACAGACCAATAATTAAGCAGTCATTGAATAAAACACACACACACACACACCCCCCTCCCTACCTGCATGAAGCTGACAGTCTAGTAGGAGAGACAAACAATAATCAAATAAGTAAAATACAGTTTGCCAGATGGTACTAGATGAGATGAGGGAGAGGGTCCAGTGGCTCCCTGGGGAGGCAGCCAGGACAAAATCCACAGCCCTGTTGTGTTCAATGGAACCACAAGGAAGCTTGGTGTGGCTGGAGCAGTGAGCAAAGGCAGGAGAGGCCAGGGACCCGAGGGGGGCGGGCAGAGTGCAGAATGAACAAATGAACAGTGAAAACACAGGACGGGAGAAAGAGGAAACTATTCTGAGGGTAGCACTGTCTGGGCTTTTTAGCATGTAGCTTGGTTAAGTGTAAAGAATATGCTTTGCAGTCTGAATTTTTATTCGGGTTTGATTATTTGTGCTGTGTGGTAAATTATTTAACCTCTCTAAATTTTAGTTTTTTGGTCCTTACCTTCATCTGTAAAACGGGAAAAATACTTACTTTGTAAGGTTGTTAGAAGGATTAAATAAGATCAAGCGGCACAGAGCGGACCCTCATTCTGCTTGTTTCTTTCTCTCTCTACACTAAGTCCCACGCTGGATGGCGGCTTGGAATTGGAGTCTGTGTGCCAGTTCCAGGGCTGTGATAACAACGGGCTTGCATCTTATTTAATCTGCCCGGGCCTCAGTTTCTCAACTAAGAAAATGCAGATGCTACACACAGACATGTAACAATCAAGACACTGTTATAAAATTATAATCAAATAATATTACTATTACAATTTATCTTAATATTAAAAGTTTCAAAACAGCAAAAGTATATGACTCCCATTCCTCTATGTTATTTGATAAAAAAATTCTATAAATCTTTAATTTTTTAGCATCAAGTTGTAAAGATTTACTTAGCAGTTATGTTGATTTTTATTCCCTTTTCCTGTCCCTGCTTAAGAACACTGATCTAATGGAAAGGTCTCCAAGAAATGTTTAATTGGAAAAATTAAGGTGCTGAATAGTGTTTACAGTAAGCTATTTGTTGTATAAAAAAGGAAGAGAATAAGAATCTTTATATGTATTTGCTTGTTTACTCATAAAGATACTCTAGAAGTATATATAAGAAACTAATATCAGTGGTTATAGGTTGGGGAAGGGAAACGGGCAGATGAAGGATGAGGTGGGAGGAAACATACATATTTTGAAACTATCTGTTTAGGAAGGCTAATCTAAAATCCGAGACTGAAATTCAGACCTGCTTGAAGAGTTAAAAGTGAGCAAAATAAACTTTCTATAATTACAAAATTAACTCTTCTACGATATGAAAACCTCAAATGACCTGTTTCTCAATTTGCATATCCTTCAACTTGTTATTTTGTATTTTTTTCTGAAATGCTCAAAAAACAAAATATCCTCAATAGTCTTCTCCACATTTTCACTCTGGAAACCAAGTCCAGCAGCAGCACGTACAGAAAACAACTGTTCCCTGCAGGTCTGTGTCAAAGCAGCCAACCACCCACTCTGAGGCCCCAGACAGACAGGTCCAGGATTATCTAATCCCAACTGAGAAAGTGCACACTCACACTCAAGGAAGGAAGAACAGGGGAGGACGAGCAGAACAGGAGAGAGGCTTTGGGAAGGTCAAGTATTAGCACCCATTGTGCTGTGCTGGCATTCCACTGGCTAATGCACACTCAAAGCATCATTCTCTTCCAGGAAGGGACAAGAGCTGTGGTGTAGATCTGTGAACGAGAGAAATGGAAAATACTGGCTGATCCCAAATACATTTGAGCAGCAAATAATGAAGAGTTATGAATATCAGAGACAACTAACACAAAGAGATCTAATACAAGTTTTCCATAAAATTAATTATGCCCTCAAATGGTGGTTCTCAACCAGAGATGATTTTTGGCCCCAGGTATTTTGCAGTGTAGGGAGACATCTTTTGGTTGTCATGACTAAGTTGGGGGTAGTAGGTTACTTCTGGCATTCAGTAGGTAGACGTCAGGGATGCTGCTAAACATCCTGTGATGCACAGGACAGCCCCTAACAAAGAATTATTCAGCCCAAAATGTCAATTGTGCCAAGACTGAGAAACCCTGGCCTAAAATGACCATCAGTATGGCAAGGGATGTGCATGGCTGAAAAGATCTCTGAACGGCCCAAAGGCAGATCACAGGAAGCAGATTATGGAGTCCTATCTTTCATTCTAGTGTGAGTTCTGACTCCCTCTCCCAGGTGACCCCTACTTTAGCCAGCCCACATGGCTGAGGCGATTTTCTGCATTGCCTTCCCTTCAGTACAATTTCCTACTTCTGATGGTAAGTGATACGTATTGTGCTAGGCAGGATGCCAGGAGCTTTTGTATGGATTGTTTTACTTAATCTTCAGAACACTTTATGAGGGAGGTGCCAGTATTATCCCCATTCTACAGATGAAGAAAATAAGATGGTAGAGGCTAAATTGCTCGGTCACACTAGCTAGAAGTGGGGAATCCAAGATTCAACTCTGAAAATCAAGCTCAGAACCTGAATTTCTCCCCCAGCATTCCTCTGCCTCCCTCAGTATTCCACTGCCTCTTTCCCACTGGTGCTTCAGTGCTGGTGAGTGTACTTGCTCCCTGTTAGTCATCCTGCTGGCTCCTTGCCACTTAGCCACCTGCATTATTTACTGCCACCTACTGCTGGGACAGTAGGGAAGAGGCAGTAGAAAGGACACCAACCCTATCTGAAAGAAGGCAAACCAGTAAGATACAGAAGAACACAAATCACAAAGGGTACAAAATCAATCAGAGAAAGGGGGAAGAAGGAATGGAAAGAATGATACACAATGAAAGTGTTAGGAACCTGGGGATAAGCCCAATTATCACTATCACCAACTTAAAGGTGCCTCTGCATGCCATTTACCATGCAGGGTACTCTCAGGAGTACACACATTTGTGACAACCCAAAGCATATCATATGGTGGGTGGCTTTTTGAATGTTTCTCCTTAGTGAGGGACAAGGCAGTCAGGGAAGTCATCCTGGCTGTGGTAGGCCCAGGTAGGCCTTGAAGGATCAGGGAGATGCCCACCTGAAACTTTCAGTCTGCCAAGGACCTGAAGTCTCAATCTGTTGCAAGACAGGCTAGGGTTTTTTTTGTGTTGGATTTTTGTTTTTTTGGTGTAGTAGCAATAAAAATGGAAAGTCTGGAAAAGAAAAAAAATGTTGATCTGAGGGATCTTTTTCAAATAATTAAGAACCTCATTCAGAGTGTGGGGGAGAGGAACACAAAAAGAAAAAGTCAGTAGACTCTTTAGCATAGCAGTGTATTCACAGTAATTGGTTTTTAAAATGTTCCTTCTTGATAGTTGTAATATATTCAGAGCAAGACAAAAAAAATCCATCTGAGTAAACGACAAAAAGAAAAATTCACCTGAGTAGATATTTTTTAATATGAATAATTAAAATGGGGGACGGGGAGGCATAAGCTTAGTGGTATTAAATGAATATCTATCATCCAACAGTTCTTTCTAGAAAGCTCCTTAACTGACAATACAGCCCTGAAGAAACACCACCACATAATTCAGGCTCTAACTAATTATCCTGGTATTTACACGTGCTATCCTTGTTGTCACTTCCCTGTTAGTTCCCATTTCCTCTGCCAGGCCTAAACTGAGCAAGCACCTTTTCAACTCTCCACCTGGCCCTTTGATTGGGGTGTGGAGAGTCTTTCCTAGTCCAGATTCCATGGTCTCAAAATGAACATATTCTCCCTTGTAGCCTTACTTCCTAAGCTCTGTGCTTGTGAGCTCTCAGCCTGGCCTTTTTCTGGGTCTGAAACCCCATCTTTCAGCAGTTTTTCTTTCCAGTAGACCCTTTATTTCAGTCAGTTTCTTTGCTCTTTTTTTCTCCTTTTAAAAAAGAGTGAAATTTGCCCCAGTCCTGGTCCCTCTGCTCAATTTGAGGATTTCATAAGCTCCTCTCAGTCTCCTGTTTCTCCGCTAAAAGCTCCCAAGCTCCTTATAATTAATAGGTCATTTGACTATTTGCATCTCATTATTTCACATCCCCAGATGAGCCAAACAAAATCATTCAGATGATGAAGAATTCTGACTCACTGTGCCCCATTTTTACCATATATTCCTCGGACACCAGCTAAAGCTTCCTTCATCACTTCATGCCCTAATCCTTGTTTCACAATGAAGGAAAAAAGTTACCAGCTTGCTGGATCTGGACCCATTTATGGTGTTTCTAAATGATCTCAAAGATGATGACAGGATCTTCAGTAACAAGGACATAAAGCAGACATAGATGTACACTCATACTTGGTTAGCAGATGCCAAAAAACAGTGTTACTGTTCTTGCAGATCTTGCTGACCAAGTCCAGTGAATTGAGCATTACATTATGACTATGGTATGCTGTAGCTGTAATTTTTAAAAAAACCTTTGACTTGTGAGAGAAATAAAAGGAAGCAGCATATATAGAATAAAACAGACCGGTCATAGCTATTTTTATGACTGCTCCTAAACATTAGACTAAACAGTAAAAAGTCCATTGAAGAAGCAGGGGCAGAGCAAGGGAACATAAATTATGGGCCTGATTACCAAGAACCTATCTCAGCCCAAGGAAGCCTTCCAGTAAATTCCATGTAATTATCCTGCAAACCACTTAGAACTCTGTGTTTATTTAACCATGAACATAGCTGCTATCAATGCAATGCAACAATTAAAATTACAGATTAGGTAAGAATTGCTAAAAGATAGAGTGGATATAATCATAACCAGACTATCAAAGTCTAGCCATAAGAGCAGATATAAAAATGAATACAGCAGTGTGATGTAGTAGTTATCTGCTTAGTAATTAACATGTTGAATCAGGAAGAAAAAGTGTATTAAACTAGCTCTGGAAGAATTTCTCTGGAGGTTTGAGAACTCCTGCTCTAGAGCCTTTGCTGAACTGCACTGGAACTCGGTTCATTCTTTCCAACAGCCTACAAATTCTTTGAGAACAGGAACCCTCCCCTATTCATCTCAGTATAGCCCAGGACTAACTATAGCCCTTTGTCGTTTGCAAATTAAATTAACAAAGGTCTTGCCATATCAAAACATCAAAAACTTTAAATTCAAGATCCATATAGTGAATACAGTGGACCTTTTGTCTCCTAAAAAAGATGAGAGGCTAAGCTGACTCTGCAGTTGTTCAGTACTTACAGGTTGATTTCTACACTAACAAAAACAACACAATGCCATTAATGGTTTGTGGAATTGGTTTTATTGCTTGATAATCACCCTAAGTTTATTTATATGGGCCACTTATCTGAAAAACTGGGAAAGAATCTGGAAAAGTAGAAACATAATGGATGTGTTAGGATGGTCAGATTATAGATGAATATTTCCTTTTCAATTTCATTTGCTGTTGATGTAATGCTGCTTGTGTCATAAATAGATTTATTTGTCTAGTAGAGCCCTAGACTCTGAGGAAAAAAATAAAAAGAACCACTCCTTTGTTCACAGACATGAAATAACCAAAGGAGAGTGAGGGCTAGGATATGGACATGTGCCACCTACCTCTCCCCTCCTCAAACAAGCAAGCATATACAGTTCTAATACAGGGATCTGAAGAAGGAAGGGAAGGACATGTTCCAAGAGTCCCAATTCTTTATAGAGGCCAATAATATACTCGAAGAACACCAATGGGAAAACCATTTACACCTTATTTTCTTAAATACCTAAAACCATGCACATGGTAAACACTAGAGCATCTTCTTTAAAAAACGAATAAAATTACTTAAGGCAATGCTACAGTATTTTCCACAGGAAGGTATATTTGTTCATCCTTTCATTCATTAAAAAAACATTCATTTGGTACCCTCCACATGTAAGGCCTTTGTAGGAGTACTGTGAAGATACAAGTGAATCAGATGTGTGTCCTGTTCTTAAGAAGCTTACATTTTAGTAGGGTTAATTGTAATATACATAAATAAGACAAAATCAAAAGTGGTAAGAATTATAATATAGATTATTATGGGGATGGCTGGAATTACGGCATTTATACACACCATCTGTTTCATATCTATGTTATATGATGCATATTACTAACACTTAGTGTCTCACATAGAAGAGATAAAATATAGTCACATATGTGTGCTGACATATGTGTGTGTAAATAAAAACTGGAAAGACCTTCTGAATGTATAATTTGTAAAAAAGAGCCAACATTATGGTTAGTACCAAAGAACATTCAACATGACAGATGTGATATTTTTGAAGAAACAAGGAACTGGTATTGCACATAATAATAGTGATAAACCACAGTAAGTTATAACAATTCTGAGCCATAACAGAAACTCTAAAGAAAAGCTGTAATAAGACACTGCTTTAAGCCATTTTGGATTTAACTACCTCACATTTATGTCCATAAAACCAGCTTCCACAACCTGTTTTTATTGGACAGAATTCAGTGAATGTTCCTATAATACTGCGGTGTCAGTACTTGAACATGAATGTGAGTACTCCAAGACGGTAGTCTTCAGACTGGGGTACACATACCCCTGAGGATAAACAAAGACTTTCCAGAGGTACAAGCATGAAGAGTTTTAAGGGAATCAGTGTCTACATCCACAGTTCACACATACATGCTTCCAAAACTGATCTGCCAGAAAAAGAGCTTGTGCCCTAGGAGTTCTCCCTTTGCAACAACCCTTTCAAAATAGTCGTCTTTTTACTTAACACTTTACCAACTGCATCTTCCTCAGTTGGAAACCTCTCTGGGGCAAAGACAAAGGGACAACTACAGAAAGACTTACTCCTGAGAGAGTCCCATGAGAGCAGAGCAGCAGCAGCTTCAGAACCAGTCACTGGATGGTGCAGTGCCTGTTTCTTCATCTGGGGAGAACTCAAAGCAAGCCCCTGTGCCTCATCTCTCTTCAAAGTGAAATGGTTACCAGAGGGATGTGTATTTACACATTTATAATAGTCCTCCCTCATGCACAGGGGATATATTCCAAGACCCCCAGTGGATGCCTGAAACCACAGACAGTACTGAACCCTATATATACTATGTTTTTCCTATCCATACAGACCTACGATAAAGTTTAATTTATAAATTAGGCACAATAACAGATTAACAACAATAACTAATACTAAAATAGAAGAATTGTAACAATATACTGTAATAAAAGCTACCACAGACCTTGGCAACCTCAGCACATGATGTTTTTTCTTTCCTTATTAAGTAGGGAACTTACACATTTTCACTTAAAGCAAGCACTTTACAGCTTCTTTTTGTCATATCCAAATTGCCAGCATCACTATTCTTGTGCTTTGGGGCCATTATGAAGTACAGTAAGGCTGACCTGAACACAAGCACTGCGATACTGCGACAGTCGATCTGATAACTGAGAGGCTACTAAGTGACTAATGGATGGGTGGCGTCTACAGTGTGGATCCTCTGGACAAAGGGATGAGTCATGTCCCAAGCAGGATGGAGCAGGAGAGTGCGAGATTTCATCACACTACTCAGAATGGCAAGCAATTTAAAACTTACAAATTGTCTATTTCTGGAATTTTCCACTAAATATTTTCGGACTATGGTGCCCATGAGTAACAAACTGTGGAAAGCAAAACCCTGGGTAAGGGCAGACTACCATACTTGCAAGTTCAAAAATGAAGTCCGACTTTTCCTGAATGTCTGATCTGGCTGACTGATTTGCCAAAGATGACTTTTGGATTATATGACAGATGTTAATATATATCTTTTGCAATTATTTAAACCTTGAATAAAAAATTCTAGATATCAGGTTTAAAATGTGTGAAGGGGTTCTTAGTTTTTAAGAATTCTTTTAGAACAAACTATCACAAAGAGAAATTAAAACAATCCTATTTACAAAATGACAAAAAGAATAAAATATTTTGGAATAAATTTAACCAAGGAGGTAAAAGATCTATACAGAGAAAACTATAAGACACTGATGCAATAAACTGAAGATGACACAAATAAATGGAAAGATATTCTGTACTCATGGATTGCGAAAATACTATTAAAACGTCCATACTACCCAAAATGATCTATGGATTCAACGCAATCCCTATCAAAATTCTAATGGCATTTTCCACAGAAAGAGAAAAAATAATCCTAAAATGTTTATGGAACCACAAAAGACCCCAAATAGCCAAAGCAGTCTTGAGAAAGAACAGAGCTGGAGGCATCACAAATCCTGATTTCAAACTATATTACAAAGCTATAGTGTGCAAAACAATACTGACATAAAAACAGACACATAGACCAATGGACCAGAAAAGGGAGCCCCAAAATAAGCCCATCTCATATATAGTCAAGCTTCACTTAACAATGGGGATACGTTCTAAGAAACGCGTTGTTAGGCGATTTTGTCACTGTGTGAACATCATAGAGTATACTACACAAACCTATATGGTACAGCCTACTACATACCTAGGCTATATGGTACTAATCTTATGGAACCACCATCATATATGCAGCCCATTAATGACTGAAACATCATTATGCATTGCATGAATGCATGGTCAGTTAATTTTCAACCAAGGAGCCAAGAAGATACAATGGGGAAAGGATGTTCTCTTAAGTAAATAGTGTCAGAAAACTGGATATTCACATGCAAAAGAATGAAACTGGATCCCTGTCTTACATCATACACAAAAATCAACTCAAAATGGATTAACGATTTTACTGTAAGACCGGAATCTGTAAAACTCCTAGAAGAAAACATAGGGGGTAAGCTCCCTGACATTGGTCTTTGCAATGTTTTGGATTTGACACCAAAAGCAAAAATAAACAAGTACGACTACATCAAACTAAAAAAGCTTCTGCACAGCAAAGGGAACCATCGACAAAATGAAAAGGTAACCTATGAAATGGGAGACAATATTTGCAAACCATGTATTCGATAGTGTTAATATCCAAAATATACAAGGAACTCATACAATTCAATAGCAGAAAACCAAATCACACAATTAAAAAGTGGGCAAAGGACCTGAATAGACATTTTTCCAAAGAAGCCATACAAATGGCCAAGAGGCAGATGAAAAGATGCTCAACATCACTAATCATGTGGGAAACGCAAATCAAAACCACAGTGAGCTATCACCTCACACCTGTTAGAATGGCTATTATCAGAAAGACCAGAAATAAGTGTTGGCGAGGATGTGACGAAAAGGGAGCCCTTGTGCACTGTTGGTGGGAATGTAAATTCTGGTACGGTCCCTATGGAAAACAGTATGGAGGTTCCTCAAAAAGTTAAAAATAGAACTACCATATGATCCAGCAATCCCACTCCGAGGTATATATCCAAAGGAAAGGAAATCACTATCTTATAGAGATTTCTGTACCTCTCATATTCATTACAGCATTATTTACAATAGCCAAGGTATGAAAACAATCTAAGTGTCTGACAACAGATGAATGGATAAAGAAAATGTGATATATATATATATATATAAAATATAGCAAATGTGGTATATATAAAAATTATTATATATAAATGCATATATTATATATAATATGTATAAATATGGCATGTATATATATTATATATATAGTGAAATATTATTTAGGCTTAACAAACAAGGAAATCCTGCCATTTGCAACAACATGGATGAACCTGAAAGGCACTATGCTAAGTGAAATAAGCCAGACAAAGAAAGACAAATAGTACATTGTATCACTTATATGTGGAATCTAAAAAAAAAAGCTGAACTCATAGAAATAGAGACTAGAATGGTGGTTTCCAGGGGCTAAAGGTGGGTAGGGGAAATAGGAAAAGGCTGGCAAAAGGGCACAAATCAGTTATAAGATGAAATAAGGTCTGAGGATCTAATGTATAACATGGTAACTAGAGTTGATAATACTGAATTGAATAACTGAAATTTGCTAAGAGAGTAGAAGTGTTCTCACACACACAAAAGAAGGTGAATATGTCAGGTGATGGATGTGTTACCTTGGTAGGAATCCTGTCACAGTTTATTTGTGTATCAAATCATCATGGTGTACACTTTAAGTATTTTACAGTTTTATTTGTCAATTATACCTCAATAAGCTGAAAAAAAAGTAACACTTGCTAAAGGGAAGTGATACGAATACTCTTTATAGGAACAAACTAGTTGCACATAATAAAACAATTATTTTAAGAGATATAAGCGCAAACATTTCAAAACCACTGATCTATGAGATATGAACTAAAAAGAATGCAAGCACAATGATAAATGACAATTTTTCTTTAAGTTGATAGTTTCTCTAATACAAAGAGTGTTCCTTGAGAAAGACACTTTGTATATGAAGCAGGTCCATGCAATAGCTCTGTTCTTTGTTGAAGAGGCAATGTGGTATGGGGAAACGGCACAGGGTTTGCCCTTTCCTGACCTTTCTGAGCCTCAGTTCTCATGGCTATAAAATAGATACAATCATTCCAAAACCCTAAAGCTTACCATGAGAATTAAAACCACTAGATGTATAGACTTAGCTCACTGCTTAGCAGCACATCATTGGCACTAAATAAAGGTAGCTCTTATATATATATTCTCCTATATTTTAGTCTTTAGGCTGTGTGAGGAAATCACAAATTGGAACTAAAATTATTTACTGCCCTTTTTAGGTGAAAATTTAACTACTGACCTACCACCTATGATATGCATTTTGAGTCATTTTTTTCAAGTAATGCGGACAGATTTTAGCTAATTTAGTCATGCTCTCTTACCTGATATTCTCTGAAAAAATAGATAGTCCCCTAGGTCAGGAATACAGGCTATGTCCACAGATTGGGGTATAATCAATAATGAACAATTTGGCTGAGTTAATATTCAGCCAGAATACTATTTCCAGAAAACATGACATGTAAATAGTAAAGTTTTGCTACCCATAGTCAGTCCTGGTATCACCTGAAAGTTCGTTATAATGCAGAAGTTGAGGCCCATTCCCACCTCCTGAATTGGAATCTGCAATTTAACAAGATTCCCAGATAATTCACATGCACTTTCAACTGTGAGAAGCACTGGTAAAGAAGAGGCCATTAGCATGGAAGATACAGTGACCAGGTGTATCTGTAACTCAGGTGGGCACTTTCAGTTGCACCTGCTTAATTAATGCTGAGAGAGGCAGGATGATGGAGAGTCTAACTTCCATTGATAGACTGACATACATGTGTCCATAAACACACATACATACACAGATCAGTGATTCTCAACTGAGGGCGATTTTGCGCCCCCCAGGAGGCATTGGGCAATGTCTGGAGACATTTTTGGTTGGGGAGAGGAGGGTTGTACTGGCATCTAGTGAGTAGAAACCAAAGACGCTGCTAAACGTTTTACAGTGCACAAGACAGTCCTCCACAACAAAGAATCACTTGGCTCAAAATGTCAACAGTGCTGAGGTTGGAGAAACTCCAGCATAGACTGTACAAATATCCCTACATAAAGGCACACTAATTGGAACTATTCATGTAAAAAGGAGCAATAATTTGACTACACAGCTCTGAGAGAATGAATTTCATATCTGGACATTCTGCATCTCAAGATTATGAGTACCCTGGTTAAAAGCTCTCAAAATCATTTATCTAGTTTTGCTAGCAAACCCAGAGTCAATGATAATCTGTATTAGCATATAAAGTCAGTCAGCATCAATGCCTAACGCCTGTTAATATGCAAAGAAAAATAATGGAGACAGAAAATTAAGTTACCCAATCCTACTGAAGAAGGAAGCAAGCTTAGGACCCTCAACTCCACACCCTCCTTACCCAAAAGACACCAACAGTCTGTACCTTCATTGTACATGTCCACAATCCCTTGTCTGTGATTTCAAACATCTAAACACTGTGCAGTTTTTGCTAAATTGTGGCAGCAAAACTTCTTATCTGAACTCACTTGGCAGCAAAACCTGAATAGATGTGAGGCTATTTATTATCTCAACTGTCCCACTAAGTGTAACTGTTCACATGGGTCACTGCTGAAGTATTCAGAGATTTGCTTAGGAGGTGGTGGTGTCACAGCCTTACTGGAACTGTTATATAATATATGGAAGATGCTCCTTATTGCCTTTCTAAAATTTGAAAACTTTAGAATTTTGATAAGTGATTGTGGACCTCAAATGACTAAAATACAGTCAACACTCAGCAAATATTTACTGAAAGCACTCATATATCTTTGAAAGAAAAAATATACCTAGCCAAATATATGTGTCACATACATAAAGACATCCCTCTGCATTAGTAATTAGGAGTGTGCTTCCTTGTTTAGGGCACTGTGCACCAGAAGCCAGGCTTGCAGCTTCAAATCCTTTAATAAGGACCAGCTAACTGTGCAAAGAAATGCCATTCTTCAAGACCATAAACTAACCTCAAACTTCAGTCTTTTTTTTTTTTTTTATTGTGGTAACATTGGTTTATAACATTATATTCAAACTTCAATCTTCAAATGTTCCTATTTCCCTCCCTGACCGGCTTTATCTGACTAGTCTGTTGACAGTCCTATGCTGTGCTCATGGGACTGGCCCAGGGAAATCGCAGGTTGTTGGCAAACAAGTGGTAAGGAAATGCTGAGAGCAAATGTATTCAGATCATCATCAGTTCTATGTGCCCACCTTGTAAGATGGGGCTTGGGAATAGATGGGGATGCCAGCTGATTTCCAGAAACCTTGAAAAAGTTTCTGGATACATGAGCTTGCACAACGCTGAGCAAGATGCATCATGCTTGCTGCCCAAAACACTGAACACAATGGAAACAACGGAAACTTCTTCAAAATCTGTTTTTTGGCAGTTATGGCACTGCCAAGATTCACTAATCACCAGTCAATTGTAATGCTCTTTTCATTAAACTGCAAAACAATCTCCCCCTTCCCCCCTAAAAAACATACCCCCTTCTCATGAAAATGAAATAGCATATGGTATTATTTAATAAGTTGAAAAGAAATCCTGAAAAGTTTTTGTGAAACTGTTCTCTAAGCACTGTGATATAGAGACAGGAAAATATTTCACTGCAGTTATGCTCAGCACATTGTTAAATATGATTCTAGTGCTAAGGTGGGAGGAAGAAGCACTTTGCCAAAGTTTCTGTAACTGTTTTACCACCAAAGCAATTTACCCGTGGATTCTGCCACTGGGTTGAGAAGTCCTATGACTGTTCAGGAAGGAGCCGCCATGTTTCTCTTCTCAGGCTCCCAGGTGTCTCAAATAAGGAGTGGTACAGGGCCAGAAGTCATGGGCAAGGCTCTTGCCAAGACTGTGGATGAGATCATCGCCAACCCCACCCCAGCATTCAGCCCTGCTTCTTCAGAATCTCGCAGGCCACAGCCTTGGGCCAGTCTCCTGTCAGGTTCTCAAAACAGGAAAGCTAAAAGTGGATCCTCCCCACAAAAAAGTTTGGGAGTTCTTACATTATACAATTATTTTAAACATGTTCCTCTTGTGTAGTGTAATTACAGAAAGAACAGATTAGGATCTCAAAAAGGACTATTTTCAAGAAGACTGCCTCAAATCTGTTTTCTTTTAAAATGTCCTCTCAAATCCTTAAACTACTTTCAAAAAGAAAGTTTTGTGGCAAGGATTAAAGACATGCATTAGATAATTAACTTATTCCTAATGGAAAAGATATATTAAAATATTATGAACTCTATGTTTGACCAGAAAACAAATATTTATAATTTTTCATCCATGACAAGTCCTGTAGTTCACTTCTTCAGGGATTCCATTCTATTTTAGCTTCTGTATAACAATAAAGCAAAGCTGTAATTACATCCTCTATAATCAGCCCATTCCCAGTGTAATTAAGAGTACCACAAATTTAAAACTATGACCTCACTACGGAGGAAAAAAGTGTGTGGAAGAGATAGTTCATATTGCATGTAAAATGCTCTCATGTTATGCCAACAAATTCAAAACATAAAAGAAAAAAATAATGTTATAATAGAATCATCATGTACAAGGGAATCATTATGTTCCTGATAATAGAGTTTTTCTTACATCATTTCTAGAATCGGACTCTCATCAATAAGCTCTTTCCTATCAAACCCCATGCTCTTCCCATAGGTTATGAAAACTCTAAACTCTTTCAGATGACTCTCAGTTCCCCTCATTCAATTACCATCCACTATGGGGATAAAGATATATGTGAAGTGATCCCTAGCACAACGTCATGCTGGTGTAAACCAAGTTTTAACTGGCAGAGAGGTCCATCAGTGAAGTGCATAACTGCTAAGCAATGTGAATAAAATTTTATCTTAACTAAGAATCAGGAAGTTGTGCACCAGACATTAATGTACCACATTACATGGTTCAAGCAAACCATTTGATAAATATAATAATCACATTAATAAAAAAGAACAACAGCAAAGCTGACACTTATCAAATGCTTACTATGTGTCAGTACTCTGAGAATCGTAGACGAATTATCTCATTCAATTTTCACAAACGGCCCCTGAGACAATACAATTTTTGCCTCCATTTTTCTTATCAGGAAACTGAAGCTCAAAAATGTTAAATAACTGTCCAGCTTAATTAGCTGGTATAGTAGGGTCAGTCTAGAAGCTAGGTCCAGCTGAATCTCGAGCTTGTACCTGTTTTTACAGTCTTCAGACTAAGATGGCCTACTAATTATGTTACACAAGAAATTTAAACTAAATATTCTAGCCCTTATTCTTCTAAAACTCCTGGTGAACTGCAACTGTTACCACTCAATGAAGGGTTGCAGGGAGGTGGGTAGTGAAGGCGAAAAAGCAAGCTAGCTGTATATCAAGATTCTCCTCCCCCATCAAATTCAGGAATTCCTTTCCATATTCTATATGAGCTGATACAATCTTTCTAAATTACATAAATGTTTAATCACTGCTGATAATTTACTAAAACACGAATCACAAAATAGAATATACTCTTGTATTTTCCAGATTAAAGAAGCTGATTGACCAAGAAACTGAATCCCAGGAGAAGAAGGAGCAAGAAAAGGAGAAGAAGGTCACCGCCCTGAAAGAGGAGCTGACCAAACTGAAGTCTTTTGCTTTGATGGTGGTAGACGAACAACAAAGGCTGACAGCACAGCTCGCCCTTCAAAGACAGAAAATCCACGACCTAACCACAAGTGCGAAGGAAACACATGCTAAACTAGCCCTTGCTGAAGCCAGAGTTCAGGAAGAAGAGCAGAAGGCAACCAGACTAGAGAAGGAACTGCAAACACAGACCACAGAGTTTCACCAGAATCAAGAAGCAATTATGGCGAAGCTCACCAATGAGGACAGCCAAAATCGCCAGCTTCGACAAAAGTTGGCAGCACTCAGCCGGCAAATTGATGAGTTAGAAGAGACAAACAGGTCTTTACGAAAAGCAGAAGAGGAGCTGCAAGATATAAAAGAAAAAATCAACAAGGGAGAATATGGAAACTCTGGTATCATGGCTGAGGTGGAGGAGCTCAGGAAACGTGTACTAGAAATGGAAGGGAAGGATGAAGAGCTCATAAAAATGGAGGAGCAGTGCAGAGATCTCAATAAGAGGCTCGAAAAGGAAACATCACAGAGTAAAGACTTTAAACTCGAGGTTGAAAAACTCAATAAAAGGATTATGGCTCTAGAAAAATTAGAAGATGCTTTCAACAAAAGCAAACAAGAATGTTACTCTCTGAAATGCAATTTAGACAAAGAAAGGATGACCACAAAGCAGTTGTCTCAAGAATTGGAGAGTTTAAAAGTAAGGATCAAAGAGCTAGAAGCCATTGAAAGTCGGCTGGAAAAGACAGAATTCACTCTAAAAGAGGATTTAACTAAACTGAAAACATTAACTGTGATGCTGGTAGATGAACGGAAAACAATGAGTGAAAAATTGAAGCAAACTGAAGATAAGTTACAAGCTGCTTCTTCTCAACTTCAAGTGGAGCAAAATAAAGTGACAACGGTCACTGAGAAGCTAATTGAGGAAACTAAGAGGGCACTGAAGTCCAAAACTGATGCGGAAGAAAAAATGTACAGTGTAACCAAGGAGAGAGATGATCTGAAAAACAAACTGAAAGCCGAAGAAGAGAAAGGAAACGATCTCCTGTCCAAAGTTAATATGTTGAAAAATAGGCTTCAATCATTGGAAGCAATTGAGAAAGATTTCCTGAAAAACAAATTAAATCAAGATTCTAGTAGGTCCACAACAGCATTACACCAAGAAAACAATAAGATTAAAGAGCTCTCTCAAGAAGTGGAAAGACTGAAACTGAAGTTAAAGGATATGAAAGCTATTGAGGACGACCTCATGAAAACAGAAGATGAGTATGAAACCCTAGAACGAAGGTATGCTAACGAACGAGACAAAGCTCAATTTTTATCTGAAGAGCTGGAACATGTTAAAATGGAGCTTGCCAAGTACAAGTTAGCAGAAAAGACAGAGTCCAGCCATGAACAATGGCTTTTCAAAAGGCTTCAAGAAGAAGAAGCTAAATCAGGGCACCTCTCAAGAGAAGTGGATGCGCTGAAAGAGAAAATTCATGAATACATGGCAACTGAGGACCTGATATGTCACCTCCAGGGAGATCATTCAGTTCTGCAAAAGAAACTCAATCAACAAGAAAACAGGAACAGAGATTTAGGAAGAGAGATTGAAAGCCTCACTAAAGAGTTAGAGAGGTACCGGCATTTCAGTAAGAGCCTCCGGCCAAGTTTCAATGGAAGAAGAATCTCTGACCCTCAAGTATTTTCTAAAGAAGTTCAAACAGAAGCAGTAGACAGTGAGCCACCCGATTACAAGAGTCTCATTCCTTTGGAACGAGCAGTTATCAACGGTCAGTTATATGAGGAGAGTGAGGACCAGGATGAGGACCCTAATGATGAGGAATCCGTGCTGTCCTTCAAATGCAACTCATCTACTTCCTGTCCTGTTAACAGGAAGCTATGGATTCCTTGGATGAAATCCAAAGAGGGCCATCCTCAGAATGGAAAAATACAAACTAAACCCAATGGCAACTTCGTGCAACCTGGAGATCTAGTCCTAAGCCACACACCTGGGCAGCCACTTCATATAAAGGTTACTCCAGACCATGTCCAAAACACAGCTACTCTTGAAATCACAAGTCCGACCACAGAGAGTCCTCACTCTTACACAAGCACAGCAGTGATACCAAACTGTGGTACCCCAAAGCAAAGGATAACCATCCTCCAAAACGCCTCCATAACACCAGTGAAATCTAAAACCTCTGCTGAAGGCCTCATGAATTTAGAGCAAGGCGTGTCCCCAATTACCATGGCAACCTTTGCCAGAGCCCAGACCCCAGAGTCTTGTGGTTCCATAACTCCAGAAAGGACAATGTCACCTATTCAGGTTTTGGCTGTGACTGGTTCAGCTAGCTCTCCTGAGCAGGGACGCTCCCCAGAGCCAATAGAAATCAGTGCCAAGCACGCGATTTTCAGAGTCTCCCCTGACCGGCAGTCATCATGGCAATTTCAACGTTCAAACAGTAATAGTTCAAGTGTGATAACTACTGAGGATAATAAAATCCACATTCACTTAGGAAGTCCTTACATGCAAGCTGTAGCCAGCCCCGTGAGACCTGCCAGCCCTTCAACACCACCACAGGATAACCGAACTCAAGGCTTAAGTAATGGGGCATTAAATAAAACCACCAATAAAGTCACCAGCAGTATTACTATCACACCAACAGCCACAACTCTTCCTCGACAATCACAAATTACAGTAAGTAATATATATAACTGACGACCCTCACCCTCATCCAGTCTATACTGATATTATTGCAAGGA
The DNA here is from genome assembly GCF_041296265.1 of Equus caballus. Lineage (NCBI taxonomy): Eukaryota > Metazoa > Chordata > Mammalia > Perissodactyla > Equidae > Equus > Equus caballus. The sequence continues at coordinate 65,599,856 of NC_091702.1, forward strand.
ACTCAATCCTTTTTAATGATCCCTCCACATCCCCAAAAAGGCTGACTGAACTTGTACTTTGGGAAGGTTTATGCATGAACTATCCAACAAGAGTATCTGCAACTAACTAAGTGTTGCCTGCATAGTCATACCAAGTGTGCACTTACTGTATATCTTTTCATTTACATACCTGTATGGAAAATATTTAGTCTGCACTTGTATAAATACATCTTTATGTATTTCATTTTCCATAACTCACATTAATTTGACTGCAACTTGTCTTGGTAAAATACTTTAACATTATAAAACAGTAAATAATTTGTTATTTTTACCATTGCTTGCTGAATTTTCTTTTGGTCATTTTGTGTTATATTTTTGCATGTACAAGAGAATTTTATTTCCTGTTCATAATGTCTATTAATTCTTCCCTAAAAACAAACAGGAACTACTTCCCATTTACAGTCAACTTCTGATCACATATTAGAGGAGGAGGAAGTGGTTCAAATAAATAAAAATGTATGTCTCTCTGATTTCAAAGTGAACTGTGAGATCTCTCAGAAGCAAACTTAACTTCATGCTTGAGATGTATCTCAATACCCCTAGTGCCCAGCACAGTGCTTAGCGCATGTTAGGAACTTAATAAATGTTTACTGATAATAACTGAATAAAATATTAAATAACTTACTTTTGTGAGCACATAGGAGCTGATGGTGAAAGTGAAAAGCTTTGAAATGTGAGAGGAAGCCAGAGAAAGCACATTTGGAAATACAAGTTACCTTGACTATCAAAAGTTGACTGTATTTCTACCACAGATGAAAACCCCCATAAAACACACATGTCTACCTCCAAACCTGGAATCAGCCACTATGATATATGTTGTTGAACACTTTCCTTTTTCCTATTTGGTTCCCAAAATAGTCTCAATTACTTAAGGTAGATGCTTCCTACCTTGCTTGTAAGTGGGCTGCATTCAGAAGCTTACAACTTAATTGTGTTTTTTTTTTTTTTAACCTCTCAACAAGCAAATAAAAGCCAAAGATAGTTACAAACACAAGTTACAGAAAAGGCTTATTTTAAAGAAAATCATATAGTATGTTCATTGAGGGAAGTTTCTTCTGTGATTATTGTTCTGCCATTTATAAGGTAGTGGAGAAAAATTCAGCCAAAGCATCCTAAGACTTCTAATAGCCAGCTCATGGGACTCTCTGGGCCTAATCTGTACTTCTACAGCAGAAATGTTCAGAGGAACATTTTAAATTACAAATCTGGTCCCCAAGTCACATTCCAAAAAGATGATTTCAGACAAAGTAGCTCACTGTCATTTTCCCTTTTCCAACCTCATAACTGTTAATTTAGTGTGGTCAATTTTATTGCCAGTTATTGATTTTAAACACAATTCATTTAGACACCCAGGCAAACTGTGAAGATCTTTAGAAGTAAAAGGAATCTTTCACAATTATCCTCCTTTTCCCTGCAAAATCAATTTCATGATAGCAAAGCGAGGATTTGTTGACAGAAACAGTTCCATGGTGATGAACGGCAACACCAGTGCTGTGGGTCTGCATCATCATTGAATAAATCTAGATGAAAGCTGAGGACAGTGATGAACGAGAAAGCTTCTGTTTAAACACACTTATCTTGGGAATCGGCAGTGACCCAACTGTATTACAAAATACATGATAGTCTAAATGTTTTCCAAAACTACAGTAGTTCCCCCTTATCCACAGGGGAGATGTTCCAAGACCATCAGTGGATGTCTGAAACTGAAGACAGTACTGAACCCTATATATACTGTTATTTCCTATAGATACAGACTTATGATAAAGTTCATAAATTAGGGACAGTAAGAGATTAACAACAACTAATAATAAAATAGGACAGTTAAACAACATACTGCAATAAAAGTTACCATAGATCTTGGCAACCTCAGCATACAATTTTTTTCCTTTCCTTAAGTGGAGGACTTTCACCTTTTCACTTAAAGGAAGCATTTTATGGCTTCTCTTAGGCATATCCGAATTGCCAGCATCACTACTCTTGTGCTTTGGGGCCATTATGAAGTACAATAAGGGTGACTTGAACACAAGCACTGCAATACTGCGACAGTCAATCTGATAACCGAGAGGCTACAAAGTGACTAATGGGCTGGTGGCATCTACCGTGTGAATCCGCTGGACGAGGGGGTGAATCAGGTCCTGGGCGGTATTGAGCAGGATGGTGCAAGATTTCCTCACACTATTCAGAACAGTGCACAATTTAAAACTTATGAATTGTTTCTTTCTAGAATTTTCCATTTAATATTTTCAGACTGCAGGTAACTGAAACTGCGCAAAGCGAAACTGTGGATAAAGGGGGACTACTTTATTTTTAAGTCACTTTGGGCTAGAACTTTAGAAGGAACCACATACTTCATTTTACATCTTTCAAAGTAGACATTGATAATGTTGCTGCATAAGATGTTTTTCTTGATAATAATCAAGAGAGGGTAAATGTAACATTCTGGAGAGCAGTGATCAACTTGTCATAAAATTATGAACCGAAACTAGAAAGAATTAAAGAGGAAAGTCTTTTCAGTCCTTCCCAACCTTTGTCACATAATGGCACAAACAGAAAACATGTTTCCACAGCATTGGATACAACCGGATAAAAAGGCAGAGATGACCAGCCAAGGGACTCCTGTCACCTCCAGGGTCCTCTTGGCTGCCCCAAGTGCTGAGGGGAAGATCCATTCTTGGCACACCTGTAACTAAGGGAGTTTGAGAAGCTCTGGGCTATTCACTAGTCCATCCGTTTTGTAAGGATTCAATTTCTTATGTGAGCCAGAGCAATTCTCTACAATAAAGTTAACACCACAAGTCCTGTACTCCATGTTATAATGCACAAATTCTCATTCATCATCTGCTCCAGGTATTAACTATAAATAGGCTTCCCAAGTGATTAACATTACTGGAAATTTACCAGACTTTTAAGGAACCAAACCTCTTTCAGAGGTTCCTCTACTGGGAGGATTACTTCAGTATAATAATTCATATTAGCATCAAAATTTAGGGACAATCTCATATTAATAACAAATAGATTACTAAAGTGCTACTAATTAGGTTTATGGTAAAGACAGCATCATTTCTCAAAAAAGCATCTTCCCTTTTCCATAACATCACACATAAAATGACAGTGCAGATTTTTGGCCTTTAATTTCAAAAGAGATTTTTTATAACTCTGTGTGTGTGATTACAGAACTTTCTTTTTCATTCACATATAATCACACAAGGACCTTGAAAACTAGGAAGGAGAGAAAAGTGACACTGGAAAATCTTCATATGAGATATGTGAAGGTGGAGGGTGAGCTTGGAAGATACACATATCTAAAAAAACAGTATCTTCCTTTCATTTCATTTCATCTGAAGTCCAAGCTTCAGAATCAAGTTTCATTTTACTCAGTCCGCCATCTCCTTAACTTTTTGAGCTGCAGCACTGTATCACAGATTTGAATGATTTTACCAAATCCTCCTTTCACCAGCAGTGGCAACCAACAGGATGCCACTGCTCTCTGGAGGCACTGGCAAAACTAAAATCTTCACCCTCAGAAGGACACTGTGCATTACTAGAGCTGGGTCTTTACACACAAAGGAAAGTCTCCACATGTGTTCGGGATGATGCCAGGATTACATAAATTCTACTCAGGCCTCCGCAACTACATTTCACAAGGCCAAGACATCAGGCACAGGGTCTTCACGACCCCCAAAGGATAAAATTAGGTTGCATGGTGAGATAGTTATAAAAGGGATATTTAATTAAAATTTCTTAGACTTGTAGCCCAAGGATGCTGTGATCTTTATTGACTGAAGTATAACTTCACATAAAACGTTTTTAGTAGCTTCTTTGATTCTGAATCTTTACAAAGTGAGTCTCCTTTGAGTTAGACAAAGGAAGGGAAAGATATTTAAATTAACAACATTCTAGTTTCCCCTATACCTTGGTTTCTGTTATTGTTTTTTCTTCCACAAAAATCATTTTGCTGTGCAATCCTAAGAGAAAAGACAATCAGGCAAAAATGCATGCCCCAAACATTAAGATCAGTGTTTCTCAAAGTAAAATCCAAGACACACTTATAAGAATTCCCTGATGTCCCACCCCGAGCTATCAAATCGAACTCTCTACAGGTAAGGCCTGGAAAGCTACATTTTTAATAAGCTCCTCTGCTGATTAGTATGCACCCGAAAGTAGGAATTCCATTGTTTTAGGAATCCCTATATTGATAAATATTAGCAAATGTGTTCTGACTGTAGTCCGCTCTATCAGAATGAAATTACACCTATCCCAGGAAGTGTGACCATTCTGCCCTCTAGTGGCTGGCATGACAATCAGAAGGCTTATTCCCCAGGTTTTCTTTTCATTCAAAAAGAAAAGCTCAATAAAAACTACCATTTTATAGGGTGGGAAGGTTCCCAGTTTTACAACTGTAGCAAAGCATAGATGCCTGAATCTTTGGCTGAGCAGTAGCAGGCTGTCTGACACCTACAAGCTCTGTTTCTCCCTCAGATGCCAGGCCCTCAACATAACCCTACAGCATTTCTTGGGAATGATCCAGAACACACATTAAAGAGAGCAGTTTGGATGAACCAAAACAAAGGACAGCATTCACTTTAGGCCACAGTGAAGCAAATGCAAGAAAGAGCAAGGAATATCAGTGGTTCAATAAAGTCCCCAAACCTTAACCCCCTTAAAATTCATTTTCATTAAAATTCCGGGTCCCTTCCCTTCCAACTGATGGACCCTTCCACTGTTCAGTCAAATATATCAGAGCAGGCACCCCCTTAAAGGTAACGCTGTAGGGGAAGAAATCCTTACGGAGTCCAGCAAGCCAACTTGCCAACACTTCTAAGTACTTTATAATTTGATAATGAATTAACACTGTTCGTATGGCAGCACATACAAATCTGTCAACATTTCATCAGGACACCAGCTCTTACACTTGAATGGTGCCATAAAAATGTGTGCTAACCTTCGGCAATGCAGTCAGCTAATCTAGGGATAATCCACTTTACCCGTGACCTCATTTTAAAATTTCACTTAGTTTTCCACAAAATTATTGGTCAAAAGAAATAAAATTTATCCGATTATTTGAGGCAATTTTTTGAAAGCCTGAAATTCGTTTTCTTCTTTTAGTAAGTTCATTTTTCCTCCACGGCCAAATGGTCCAGTATGATACTTCTGTAAGGTTACCTAAGGGACTTTTTTCTTGTCTGAGTTTTTAAAGGCTAGTCATCTTTGGGCAACTAACAACGTACATAGGCCACACAGACCTACAAAGGCTGTCTCACTCTCTGGCATTCCTTAGGCCTCTGGAAAGGTGAAGCAGGTTTGCTGACTGACATACCACTCGTGCTTCAGTGACACACACAGTGTCTCAGCACATAGTGTCTTCTCTTCAAAGCACCACATGGACACAACTGATCAAGCCACTGATCATGACACACTGAACTGCCTACCTCCTACTCAACGCTGGAGCAGGTATTATGGAAACAAAAGATTCACTGTCCTTGAAGAGCTTATCAATTTGGGCAAGGAAAGGAGACAAGAAACAAGAGTATCAGACAACATTTAATCAAGTGGCAAACTAAATTCCCTACAAGAAACTAGAGATTAAGGGGGTCTACAGTACATTAACAAGGTTTCATAGAGCAACTGAGACTTGAAACTGGGCAAGGAAAGATTTAGATAAGTGGAATGGTTGGGAGAGGGAGCATTTAAGGCAGGCAAAGAGACCAGGTTCAGTTCATGCCCTTTCCAGTCAGCTACGGGGCCCTAGACAAGCCATTCAATCTTTGTGAAATAAAGAGAACCAGGCTTAGTGATGTCTAAGACCACATCCAGTTCTAACTTCCAATGGTTTCTGAATTCTCTCCAAGTCTTGCCACCCTCCTTTAATTGTTTAAAATTCCTTTGGGAAATAAGGTTGGGGGATAAATAAACCAATTACCTGCATGAGTCTCCTTTCAGAAATTAAACTTCTCTTTCCTCATTTTCCCACCTGTAGGTGTCTTAATGACTAGGTGGTTTCTAAAGATTTGTTTTGCTAAGATTCTATGAATTAATGTCTTTTAATCCTTACCATATCAGCTCTTTTTTCATTACAGCAAAGTTTCTCAACCTCAGCACTATTCAGTGTGGGGCCAAGGATTCTCTGTTGTGGAAAGATGTCCTGTGCATTGTAAGATGTCTAGGAGCATTCTTGGCTGCTATCCACTAGATGGCAGGTAGCATTCCCCAACTGTGACAAACAAAAATGTCTCCTGAAACAGCCAAATGTTCTCTGTGGGGCAAAATAGCCCCCCGTTGAGAACCACTGCTTTAGAGAGATGGACCAATTGACTCTATAAGCCAGTTCCTCTTTTACATTACTTGTTGTGGGAGATATTTGACAGCTCATTTGAAAACTTATATCTAGTGTGTAGAGATGAGAATCTTGAATCTGACTAAACATAAGCCTTGAAGCAACTTAAAAAATCTGCAATGAAACTTCATTGCATAAGGACTGTTTCCACTAACTTGACAGATCAGCCCAGAGCATGTGCATATTTCAACATTTGTATTTCTATTAAGAACTTGTACCTTTGTCTCTTTCAAGGATACCATATTATAACTAGAGTTTTCAGATGAGCTTTCCATTTCTCACATGCCTTTGGGAGAAATAAGAGAAATCTAGACAACCAACCACTTTTGCCTTAATAGGGGAAAAAACAGGTTTCAGCAGGATTCCCAAGAATTTAAGAGATAACCCATTACTGTTTACATGTTTCTAGAGAGTCTTCTCTGAGGAGTTTCAATTCCTTCTGTATTAGCTTATAACCATCAGAAGCACAAATGTCTTTTATTAGGACACAAGCTTTTTTCATTCCTCAACAAATCACCTAAAAGAATGAACTGACAAATATTTATGAAGCACCTAATATTACTGATTGCTGTGCCAGGCAGCTATGCAGGTGTAAGACTCAGAATCTAAGGCAGGAGTTGAGGACTAACTTAAAAGGTAATTAAGAGCCCAACACAGAGAAGGAGTTTATAGAAAGTAAGTATAACAGGGGACTAGAGGAGAAGCAGGTTGCTCTGGGGCAGGGTTCAGGGGTTAGGTTTCAGAAACAGATGAGATTTGAGCAGAAGCTGGGAGATGAGGAATACTGGGATAGAGAGAGGACAAAAGGCCTTCCAGGGAGGTGCCCACCTGGCAGGCAAGAGAGCAGAAAACCAAGGTTCAAGGACAATGAGTAGTGCAGTGGGGCTGAAGCTGAGATGGTTGGGGCAGGGTAAGGCTGGAAGGGCATAGTCCCATCAGACTTTGAGGCCTTGAACACAATGCTGGGGAGCACTCAGGGTCCTCTGAAAAGGTTTCTGGGTAGGGAGACAATGAAGAAAAACAATCCTTTATACACTGGTATTCCATTTCACAACAACTCTATAAAATGGGTATCATCACAAATTTAGAGATAAAAATATTTAAATTCTGAGAGGTAAGGAAAATTGCTCCAGGCTGCTGTTAGTATGTGACAAAAAGGAGACATGACACAGGTCTAATTCCATCGTCCCATTCTCTTTCCACAGCAGCATACCGAGGAGCTACCTCAGTGCAAGAGGGAAGCATAAGAAATTGTACTTGATCCTCTCCACTACCTATGGACACAGACAGGCTGCCTAGCATGACCTTCCTGTGCTCTGCCTCACTAGTCTGCCACTTTAGCCAGAATGCTTGGAATGCTCCTAAATGTACATAGGGTTTCTCCCTGCTCGTCCCCACTACTCTACATGGATAGAATCCTCTTCTCTCATTAAGTGACCCACACTGAAAGGTCTGGCTCAAACCTTACCTCTTCTGAAACCTTCCTTGATCACTGCAGTCAAGAGGGACCTGCCTCCCATTCCAACTCCTCTATCTCTCTGAGGCCACTGTTAGGGTAACAAGAGATAATGAATGTGAGAGGCCAAGCCCCACACAAAAGGGCAGGCCTGGGGAAGACTGACCTGGGGGTGGGGTGTGCATAGGGGATGGGAGAAAGCAAGACCAAGGAGAAACACGAATCTGCACTGTCAGGAGACTGTACTCAGAGAGCACTGGAGCTGCAGTCAAAGTCCATTCAACTTTAAAGCCAGATTCTATAAGCAAAGGCACAAACGACAGGCATGAGGAGTGAGTTTAGACAGGCTACCAACATGTGCAGAGCAGGAGGTCCCTGATCAGCCTCAAAGGTGGCTGGAGAGAAAAGCGAGTAAAAATGCTCCATAGAAGGAGCATCACAGCCATGCACATGGAAGCTTCTAAGCAGGTGGCTGCCTCAACAGTCATGAGAGTGACCCAAGAGCTCCAGAAAAGGCAGTCAAGGGGTCACGGTCTAGCCACCAGAAAGACAAACAGCACCAACTCAGCCCAGAGGTGGTAGAACTTCTGAAGCCTTTACAGAAGCCAAGAAAATCTTCCTAGATGGTATACCCTAACTTAGGGTTTCCATTTCTCAAGTAACATAACTTATAAGGAAAGACTGGAAGTCTCAAAATCACTTAAAAAAAAAGCATTGTGTGTTTTCCCAGCTCAGGGCAAGAAGTATCAGGGTTCAACCTTGTCAGTCTCTAAATTCTGCTTCCAATTCAGGATTAAATAAATGAAAACCAAGGAAGCATCACAAATAAAATTGCCGTTGCAGAGGCAAGTCTTCAAGGTGGTCTCCAATGTATCTCTCTTAACAACTAAATGCACATAAAAACCTGCGTCAACGCAGCCGCTCTCCAAACAACTCAGAGCAATTCCTCAAGAATGAATTACTATCCTTCGTTATTAGTGAGTTCGGTTTTTCCCTCCAATTTAAAATAAAAAACAGACAGCTATTCCTTTTCTGTTCTTTGCCTTTTAATGGTGTTCTTGCCTGAATTCATTGATATCAATCAGCTTTGAGGCCTCAGAAAAGTACAGTTTAATTGAAAGAGGAGTTAACTAAAAACTGCAACAGATCCCCAAAGGCTCCATAACTTAAGAAACACTTAAACACCTGACAGTCCCTTCAGGGCAACAGGGAGGAGGGGTAGATGGGTAGGAATCACGCTGAGAATGATGATATCTCTCATAGTGAGAGACACAGGCAGCACAAATTTTTTTCTACAAAACTTTTTCTTCTGATTATAAGAATAATACATATTACAAAAATTTTAGAAAATTTAAATGCTGCCAGAGCTGCTGATTTTAGCTTCCAAGAAGGGTAATGAGAGGACTAGGGAAAACAATGGACAATTATTATTTCTTTAGGCCAACCTATCAACTCTGGCCCTATTTCAGGTTTTCTCATACTGCCAATGAGGTAGGAAATGTGCTTGGGGGGGGAGCATCCTGTAATTACTGAACACCCCTGTGCCAAGGAGTGGCAGATCCCCCTACAGTGCAAGTTTATGTAATCTGTCTGCTCAGCCCAGACACAATGGCCGAGGGGCCAGCCTGGTCACTGCAGGAGGAGGTCAGGATTTCCTTTCCCCCAGCTAGCCAATCAGTGCCTGGATAATGGCTTAGTCACTGTGAATTGTTTAAGTTCTGGGAAGAAATGGTGGTTGCTCTCAGAACTAGTTACACTTTTTTTTTTTCCCCAAAGATCGGACCTGAGCTAACATCTGTTGCCAATCTTTTTTCTTCTTCTTCTCCTCCTCCCCAAAGCACCCCACTACATCGTTGTATATTCTAGTTGCGAGTGCCTCTGGTTGTGCTATGTGGGACGCTGCTTCAGCATGGCCTGATGAATGGTGCCATGTCCGCACCCAGGATCTGAACCGGCGAAACCCTGGGCCAAAGAAGCGAAGCGCGTGAACTTAACCACTCAGCCAAGGCGCCGGCCCCAGAACTAGTTGGACTTTTATCAGTCAGTAGGATCAGTGGCCTTGCGGAGGGGATGTGGGCACAGGATAGAGCCAACAAAACTCACCTCTCAGGCTCTGGGAAAGGGATACAGAATTAGAGTGGCCAGTGAAGAGGAATTACATTTTCTCCCTGGGTTGTCTCAGCCACTCAAATGGTATCAACAATTTCTCTATGATGATTCCCAAAGCAACATCTCCAGGTTTTCAGTGCCTGCCAAACAGTTCCACATGGAAGGTCCAACTACATTTCAAACGTGGCATGTGCCTATACCCAGTGCACTGTCGCTCTTGGACTGCTCTTTGTCTCACTTCTGATGATGGTCTGCCACGTTCCCTGTCACCCAGGCTCAACATCTGGGAGCCTTTCTCCATTTTTCTGCTTGTCCCCCCGACCCAGTCCGCCCCTCTGCCCTAGTATTTCTTTCTCTGCCTCCCCGTTGTATCTGTGCTTCTCCTCTCCAGGGCCAGCCCTCAGTCCACAGACAGCTGACCAACTACATTTACCCTCACCTGTCTAATACAACCTTCATTTGTGGTGCTGGTGGTCCTTCTACAACACTGTCCTGATCATGGCAATTCTCCACTCCCCCTCTCCGCTAAACAGCACTCACTTGGCACTCACATTACTGAACGCACAAAGTCCAAACCTTCCACCAGGCCCTATCTCTCTCCCTCTGAAACTCAGAACATCCTCCACACACCACTGGGTCTTCTCAGCCTGCACCTTTGCTCATGCTGTTTCTAGGACTGCAATGCTCTTCTCTGTTCCTCGTATTAAAAGCTTACTTGACATCAATAACTAACACTTTGGATGGAACTTTGCAATACCTCTACTCCCCAGAGAACTTGCAAGTAGGTATTCTAATCCCCAGATAAGGATTACAGATGAAGAAACTGAGGTCTGCATAGGCTACCTGGCTTGCTCAAAAACATACAGCTAACTGGTGCCAGAACCAGAATGGAGACCCAAGTCTGGCTCCACAGCCTGTGCTCTAGTCACCAACCCAAGGCTGCCGTAAAACGTAACCCTGTGAACAATTAAAAAAAATCAAATGGGTGCAAATGAAGGAATGAGAAAGAAAAAAAGGGAGAGGGTGGAAAAAAAAAAGAAAGAAAGAAAAAGAAAAGCTAAGGTGAAAAACCTGACAGATGGATAAAAAGAAGGAAGACAACAGTTCAAGGTTAGTATATTTTATTGTAATGTACTAGTCTACATGTGAGGCTGAGTGTCTGGACACAAAGTGGAAGCAACTGGGTTAGGAAGGATTTTTGAAAACTATATTTCAATGCTTATTTTTGGATTACCCTCACTGTCCATGGTGTAATTACCACAGAGAGATTGGGAGGTGAGTAGGTACAACCACAAACCATATTACATTATAAAATAAAGACATGAATTTCCTCTTACCTTTACCTCGGAAACTGGTCAGCTCTTTAATATAAATCATAGCACTGCAACTCTATTTAAAACCAAATGTTCTCTCACAAGAGGTTAATGGGGATGAGCTAATCAAACTACAGAGTTCCCTTCTGAAGGACCTCTTGTCATATAAAACGGAAAAATCTTCAGTGATAAAGTTTTATTGTATAATGACGAAGTTCTGTGAAAATCAAGAGAAAAAAGTCAAAGCAGCATATAAAACTCTGGGCTATTTGCCAGATTCATTATCTGTTCTTTCTTTTTTTTTTTTACGAATTAGCAGTGATTTACCAAACAATACAAAAGACAAAAGAAGGCAAAGTATTTTAAAGATATTTTTTCTCCAGTTTTGCATTTCCTCCTTTTCATCAGCATATCCGTCATCATTACTAATGCACTTTTCCCATTAAACAGAGATAAAAACAAAAATACAAAACACTGTCATTCTGCTAACACCTGGCCTTGACCAAGCATTCCACAGCTGGGTCCCTGAGGGGTTCAGGCAGCTCTGAATCTGCACCCTCCCTGCATCACTCCAATGACCACAAATCAAAATGATCCAAGGTCTTTGGGAGTATTTCAACTTCTAGAGCTAAAGGTATAAGGAGGAGCCTTGCAGTCCCTGGAGTCAGGAACACTCCTGATGGAACACTGCTTTCTTACACAATATGTTGCCAATAATCTGCAAAAAGTTCAAAGCACTTACAAAATTAATTTCATTTAGAGAAAAGGAAATATCCTGACTCCAGCTGTCTAGCTAGGATGTGATAGCCTCCCCATAAATGCTGATGTTGTTCTGGTATATTTTCAGATGTTTGCCCTCCACGATAATGTGAAAGAGCACAAGGATCAAGTAAAATTTAGGCTACAGATTCAAGACTTCGAAAAACACTGAAAACACTTTCACCTTTCTGTACTTCTTGTGGTCACTAAGGCTCCCTGCCATCTAATGACTTGCTGTAACCAAGAAGTCTTGTAGACTGTTCCATTTCTTTTAATAACCCATGGACTAAATAAGCCAAGATTTTAAGAATTTGATGAACACGCTCCACAAATATACTCCCTTTCTTTCTACTGCTCCCTAGATAAAACCAATGCCTCTGCCTCACTGAACTCAGCATCCTTCAGACTTGTAATTCATTCCAAATCCAAATCTCCATGTTGAACTGAATTAAACGTTTTTTAAAAAAATCTTTTCTTTTATGAATGAGCTTTCAGACTTGCTTAATCTCTTCCAAGGCATATGCTTTTTGATAAAACCCAGGAGCCTCCAACTCTGAGTAGAATATTCACTGTGTGGTCTTAAAAGAGCCATATGCATGGATTCCTCTTGCAATATGCACCCCAAATTTGGATAAAACTTTCTTGGAGCTATTTGACATAACATTCTATAAAAATCATCCAAGAGATGACACATTTTAAAGCTCAATACTTCATTTACCGAAACATGTCCAAGAATAAAATTCATACCAGAAAAAAACACACCATCATTTTTTAAAGATTTGGGAATGACATGGAATGGGGGAGGGGGGTGGGGGTGGGGGGGTCCTGACAAAAAACTAACTAGCCTTTGCTGCCATCTAGAGGTTAAAACTATGTAGTGAAATCAGAGTTATCAAGAAAAAAATTAACTTGCAGCATCAGTTGTGTAGAAACAATGGAAGCCCAATAACTTCTGGGCAGCTGGCCCTACCAACAACTACCATCCCAAGCCACACTGTCTTCACCAATACATATCATCAGTAAAGCTTAAAAGAAACAAGCCCCAGTAATACTGTGTTCCATACCAACTGGTTTATTGGACAGATTTCAGTTCTGAATAACCTGTGGTGCTCACTAAAAATTCACATGCCTGGACTCTACCCTAGACAATCCAAGTCAGTAGGTTCTGAAATAGGATCTGGGCATCTGCAGTGTTTTAAAAGCCCCACGGGTGGTTCTGATGAACATCTAGGAAACCACTGGGCCTTGAAGCCCTGACCTTTCAGAGTTGAGCCTCTCATACCCAAGCAGGCCAGGGTTCCAAGTGAAAGAAAATTTAAAGCTTAGACCTAAAGGAGGTTCATTGATGGCTGTGTTTCTCAAAGTGTGGCAGGCTGACCACCTGCATCAGGTGAATCAGCCTGCAAGTTTATTAAAAATGTGGATTCCTGGGCACACGCATAGACAAATGAATTACAACTTCTAGGGGTAAGGCCCAGGAGTCTACAATTTAAATAGGATCCCAACACAGATTTCTATGCACTAACTAGGAGAACGAATCTAAATCTTGAGAAAGTTAAAAGACATCACAGAAATCTATCTTTGAAAGGCTATTATTAATGCTATGGTCACAAGATCAGCTGACTTGAATTAGTCCATCACTGATTTCAAATACAGCTGCTACTGCTCATGGTTTGGACAATATGGTTGATGCTTACAGAAATGTCCTGATCTCTGAAGTGCTTTCTTCCTTTTTATCCCTTAACATAACTTAGTGTTGCTTTTTCTAAATGTATACTTATAACAGAAAATGTAGAGAATATAGGAAATGTAAGAAAAGTAAAAAGCACCTATAACTCCACTAAACAGAGATAACCACTGTTAGCACTGGTGTATTTTCTCCTCAAATATACATACCTAAAGCATGTATATAGTTTTTAATGCTGCTCTTAACATGTCTGAATAAACAATTTCCTATATTTTCAAAAGCATCATTATTTAAAGACAGCATAATATTTTCATGTAATTATAGGGGAATTCATTTACTCCATTCTGATTGTTAGAGTCTTAAACTGTGTCCATTTTTCATCATTACAAACAATCCTAAAATGAATAGCCTTGCCTGCATCTCTGATTATGTCCTAGAAAAGATTCCTAGCAGTAAGATAAATGAGTCACAGGGTGAATTTTAGGGATCTTGATACACACTACCAAACTACTCTCCTAATCATCGTTGAGGCTGCTCATCTCACCAAACCCTTACTGGGCACTGAGTTTTATTACTGAAAAAAAAACAACAACAAAAGCTCTGCCTATTTAAGAGGTAAAAGCATTGGGTGAGCATTTCTGCACTGAAGATGAGACTATGAGGACAGGTTGAAAGGTAGGAATGCTCTTAGAAAAGGAGGAAACTGATATCAGAGTAACAACATCTCATTTGCTATGTTTAGGATTAAATACAAAAAAAAATGTCAGAACACTAAGGCCCTAGCGGGGGCCGGCTCCGTGACCAAGTGGTTAAGTTTGCGTGCTCTGCTTCTGTGGCCTCAGGTTTGCCAGTTCGGATCCTGGGCGTGGACCTAGCACCGCTCATCAAGCCATGCTGAGGTAGCATCCCACACAGAGGAACTAAAAGAACCTACAACTAGGATATATAACTATGTACTGGGAGGCTTTGGGGAAGGGAAAAAAGAGGAAGATTGGCAAAGATGTTAGCTCAGGGCCCATCTTCCTCAAAAAAAAGAATACTAAGAACACCAAGGCCCAAAAACTCTTCTAGCACCTAGGCATAGACTAAATTGTACCAAAAGACAGCATATTCCCCACAAAGGTTATCCTTAGTTGAAGGACTCATATTTTTAGCCAAGTCTGTGTAGGGTTTACTTGAAAATCTAAATATGGTTATTACAAAAGTTAGGAGGCATTTTAAATAAGTGAATGTTTACATAAAGAGATAAAGGTATTTCACTGTACTTTGTCAGTACAATAAAAATGTGGAAACAAATTTCTATACAATGAAAAAAAACATAAAAAGGGTTCCCATAAGAACAGTATTAGAAACCTATGATGAAAACTACAATGCATTTTTAAAAGATTTATATGTTTGAACTCAGTGCAAGGAAAGGATAATGAAACCAAAGAGGGGGAAAATCGTCATCGTCACCAACTGTGGATTATAATGGGAGAGCTACAGTTAGCTGATGCATTTGTCCCATCTCTTTATCAACAAATATTCTTACCCAAGAGTATTTTTCCTTAATAAATGCAAATGGTATATTTCTAAGCGAATAAGAACTCAATGAAGCCTTCACTCTTTCACACTGCACAACCTACTCTCCTAGTCCAGATCATTCAACCTATCTGTGAATCCTTTCTCACTCCTCACACATTCACAGTGAACAAACAGTAACACAATTCTGTCTCCACACTGTGTCTTCCCCAACCTATGTCCTTACTATCCCGCTGCCACACACACACTGTCTTCAGAATCAGGTACAATTTTCCTGATCTAGCCCCAGTTTACACTGCCATTCCACCTCTCAAATACAACCTAATTTGAAGTTCCTCTATTTCTCAACTGTGTCCCATTTCCTGCCTCGGGGACACTGCCAAAAGTATTCCTTTACTCCAGAATGCCCTCCCATTTCTGCTATTAAAAGTCCTCAAAGTCTCTGGAGCCCCAAGTCAAACGCTGCTTTCTCCATGAGGCTCTGTTAGACCTCTTGTTGAAACTAATCTTTCTCTGGCGATCTCATGACCCTTTGAGATTAATTTGTGACACTACTCTTGTTTATCTCCCGCTATACCATGATTGCCAAAAAGCAAGAAACATAACCTATGTACCCCTGTATCCAGTACTATCTGCTGTCAAGGGCCTTGCACAGAACATACGCTCAACACATGCTGGCAGAATTGCTTTACTGAAGTTTTTTTCTTCAACCTGACAATCTTTAATCTGACGTGTCCCCAGAACGTAGAGCTTTCAAAGAAGCTAAATCCTCCAAGCTGACTCTATGCCCTGAACAATGTCTGCTTCTCCACCAACTGTACCATTAACTACCTTTTGTTCTTCTGTTTCATTCAAGATCAAGGAGGTATGCAAGCAGAGAATCTCAACACGGCTCCCTAAACCAAAATCTACGAGCTTCACTAAGCTTTCCCCTAAAGCTCCCACAGGGCCTATGGATAAGCCTCTTGACCACACTGGCTGTGGGAAGCTACAAGTCATAAGGACTGTCACATCTAACACTTTCTTCCACATGGGAGGGAAAAGGTAAGTCATGCCAATGCACTGCCTGGATATATTCACCTACAGAAATATCTGGAAAGCTGAAATTACCAGTATGGAAGGCCAAAGACGAAGGTCACTTCTCCAGGAAATGGTGAAGCAGCAAGTGACAAATGTTTCATTCACAGGTTGCTGGACCTGGTGAAAACCATCCTGAAAGAGCAGTGCATCTACAATTACTTTACCTACATATGTGTATACACACACACACACAGGTCCAGACACCCACCCCAAATCTTCCCAATTCCTCATCCTACCTGTAATCCAACCCAAAGTTGGACTATGTATAATTAGCCTGCGATAGGACTGAATTCATTAGAACAGTTCAAAAGTTTTCTGGTGAACCCAGAAGTAATCCTTCATTCTACAGAACTTTATTGAATCATATTTTGCTAAGAAGGTGTGCTAGTGAGAATCTCTAATCTGCTTTAAGAAAGTCAGATTATTTCCATCAAATTGGCAGGACAATTAAAATCATATTTTAAAGGTCTAAAACTATGATTTCTTCATCACCAGAAGAAGAAGAAAAGTAGTAATTCTCAGTTACAAGGAGGAAAGAAACAAAGAAAAGAGTAATAGCTGAACACATCCTTTGTGTGGCTTACCGGATAATGACTGGTGCAGTACGCACACTTGACTGCTAGCACATAGTCTTCTGTACCACTTTTTCTAGTAAGGTGTCCCTTGTGTATAGACCAGGCCATGGAATTATATTGCTAGGCTTGTAAGGCAAACCATTTTAGACTGGTACTGCTGCTTTCTATGGCAATTAGGAAATTTGAGAGTCCAAAGTCACTAATATTGAAATCTTTCAGGGAGATACGAACCCTGACCTGAGTGCTTAGGAAAAAAAAAGACAACAATTTGTCATCTCATAGGACATTCTTTAATCATATCTCTTTCCTTAATGAACGCTATAGAAAAATCAGTTGATTCAACAAAAGCTTGAGATCAGGAGACTCAAATTCCAATCCTAGCTTTTCACTCATTTGACACTGAGCTTGAAATTCACTTAGTCTAGGCCTTGAGTTTCTCATATGTAAAACAGGAAAACTGAATAATTCTTCAAATCTCTTCCAGTTCTGATAACCCACGAGTATGTCCAAGTACAGAACGTTGAATTCAACCAGTCATCTACAAGGCAGGACACCGCCCCCTAGCAGTAAGTGAAAGTAATTCTTTTCATCACACTAAAAACACTCTCATTGAATCAAGAGAAAGGTGTGCCTGTAATTCAGTGTGAACAGAGTAACACAATGATATTTTAAGACAAATAAGGCCTTTTTGACACAGGAGACAGTTATATTTCACAAAACTTCAGTCAGAAAAAAAAGAATCCTACAAAGAGCACGACCCAATGTTCTCTAGGATCCTATACCTAGAACTGGAGGCACAACCCTAGAAGAAATCTTTACAGCTAAGGACAGTGCTTTAGCCAGCTTTCCTAATGGCAAAGGAACTGCCATTTTCCATCCAGCCAAGCGTGCTTCAATGCACTGATGCCATTGTAGAAATACCCCCGGGCCCACTCCAATTTCAAGGAGAAGGAGCTGGAAGCCTGGGCAGTATTGATCTAACCAGGCCAAAGAGAGGGATGATGTGCAGCCGTCCCAGAAGGCAACTGGCAGAGGGAGAAGGTGGGGAGGTTGGGTGAATTAAAAGCTTCAAGTGGAAAAGTCTAAGTTAACAGGAAGTAGTGGGAGAACAGTGGGAGGAAGTGGAATACAAAAGGTGATGAAGTTCTGACACAAAAATAACAGAAGAGAGCGAGCTCAGAGGGAT
Organism: Equus caballus; assembly: GCF_041296265.1. Taxonomy (NCBI): domain Eukaryota; kingdom Metazoa; phylum Chordata; class Mammalia; order Perissodactyla; family Equidae; genus Equus; species Equus caballus. Next base: position 65,617,915 of record NC_091702.1, read on the forward strand.
GTGCAGGGCAGTAGCAAGTGGACAGTGCAGTGGGAAAACAGGCAGGGTGCCCAGTGCTGTGCCTGACATAAGCGGGTAATGTCAAGTGAGCAGAGGATGAGTGAAGGAGGGAGAGAAGGGCCATTCAGTCACAACACAAGTGAGAAAGGGCACTAAGAGACGGCAATGGTATACGACAGGGTCAGGAAAAGCAGTTACGCCAGGTGACACGCAACACTGATAACCATGAGAATGGAAAGAAAAAACACTGGACCGCCTATAGTGGAAACCAAACAGACTGACAAGAAGCAGAGAACAAGGAAAACAAGCACCAATACTCCCAGGAGAACAAAATACCCTGGGATAGTTTTACCTTGAAGAAGAGCACAAACTATGTTATATGTTGGGAGATTTCAAAATTGTTTTCTCCTATGTCAGAAGACTCCCTAAAGTACATTTTCACACCAAGATGTTATAAGTTCAAGAGCAAGCAACAATAGAGGTACAAGATATTGTACAAAGTACTAAAAGACAGAGTAGGAAAATAACAGTAACACTTCCATGGCAAGCAGCAGAAACCCATCTTTAAATGGTAATATAGTTCTAATCCCATTAAGACAAAAGTCTATACAGTAACAAAGTCTATTTTAATGAAAGAATTACCAACTAAAAACCATGCTTCTTTTAAAGCAATATGTAATACAATAAAAATGCATAAACAACTCAAAACTTGGAACACTATCTGGAATTCAATGAAATGGTGTTTGACCTATAACACAACTGAAACACAAAGAATCCTGTCTCCTGAGCATAATGCTGTTTCTGCAGAAATGTGGCCCCTCTGAAGAACAATGAAAATGCAAGAAGCTATCCTAAAAATTCCAGAGTGACTTTATTAAGTCAAAATTTTTAAAGGAAGCAGAAAAAAATCCAAGTGAATGAAACTAATCCAAGTTGTAACAAAAAAATTTAATAAGCTGATACTTTTATGCTGGAGTCTTTCCTCAGCCCTTCTTTTACTTAGCTTCAATGACTTCTGAACTAATCACCTAGTAACTTTTTGGAATAAAGTATCTGTTTTAACAGGGACGTGACTGATCTAATATATGACTGATAATTATGGACTGAGTAATGAAGTAATTGATGTAAAACACAATTCTCTCTGAGGTGTCTTTCAAATTCCTGCTTTTGGGGATACGTGACAGACAACCAGGGGTCTGACAATGAGTCTGGGGCAAAGGTCTGCAAACTTCAGTCCACAGGCCAAATTCAGACCACTGTCTGTTTTTGTATGGCCAGCAAATTAAGAATAGAGTTTATATTTTCAAATAGTAGAAAAAAATCAAAAGAAGAATATTTTGTGAGATGTAAAAATTACATGAAATTCAAATTTCTTTGTCCATAGATAAAGTTTTATTGGAACACAGCCACACTCATTTGTTACAGACAACATTTACTGTCTATGATTGCTTTTATGCTACAAGGGTAGAGTTGGGTAGTTTTGACAGTGACTGGATAGCAAAGCCCAAAATATTTACTATCTGGCCTTTCACAAATAAAGTTTCCTGACCTCTGGTCTAGTATGAACTAGACTAACAAGGAACTCAGGAATAAGAGACAAAGAAGAGCTTAATCAACTAATTTTTAAAAGCAATATTAGCAATTTAAGAATTCGATTAAGAATTCTATGGGGGCTGGCCCCATGGCCGAGTGGTTAAGTTCGCGCGCTCCAGTGCAGGCAGCCCAGTGTTTCGTTGGTTCGAATCCTGGGCACGGACATGGCACTGCTCATCAAACCACGCTGAGGCAGCGTCCTACATGCCACAACTAGAAGGACCCACAACAAAGAATATACAACTATGTACCGGGGGGCTTTGGGGAGAAAAAAGAATTCTATGAAAGCTGAAGAAAATGCAGAAACTATATTTCAAGTTGTTTGTGATCTATTTAGTAAAATGTATAATTCTATCAATGCACTAAAGTGTTCAACTAAAGAACATCAGATAAGACAGGTCAAAGGATTTGGGCCTCAAAATAACGTGTTATTGTTGAATCTGAGGGGGGAATAAATGGAAGTATGTTTAGGCCTTCAAGATTGCGGGTATTTTTTAAGAGATTCATAGACATTTAGCAAAACTACAGCAGAACTACTGTACATGTTACTTGGAGAAAGATGTGTAAATTTGTACCTTTAAACTTCACAATTGTTGTCAAGAACCAGTTGTTTAACTATTTGCAAGAATCATGGAAATTGTTAAACTACCATGAAGGTTATCTGTGAGTCTATTTGTTACACAGTCTTCAAGCACAGAACAATGACTAATGATGTAGTTCTCTCTCTCCTCTTTCCTTCCTTGTGCCTTTTAAAATTTATCCTGCCCTTGATTTTTGCCCTTGAACATCTGTCTTAAAATAATATTACTTGCATTTTGATTCAACCACATCCATGTATAAATATCGTGATGTAAACAGATTTTCTCCCTTTAATTCCAATACGGTGTCTAAAGTAGGGCCAAGCATGAGAGTTCAATAAACGATTTTGAAAACGACATGCCCTGAAGTTGATTCTGTGTTGTGTGTTATAAACATCTACTGTAAATATTCTAAGTCTGAATTTTATAAGTAGAGGCAATGCTTTACAACATCTACTATGCATGGCTGTCATAGGTGAAATTCAACTGTAAAGGCCTAACTTTGATGTGAGAAAAGGAAAAAAACAAAAACAGGAGTTATTCAAGTTTAAAAGATCCAAGGTATTCCCCTACTTCATCATTTCCAGAAGGAACTCAGCATAGGTAAAGTAATATGATTTGAAGGAGATACTATAAAATAATATTACAATAAAAAAAGTACAATGCTCATTTTAGCAGTCTCAAACATAATGAATAACCACATTGATTATAGGTGACAAAAGCTGTTACCAGCAGGAATTATCAGCTCATTTACAAAGCAAAAGTCTGTTGTCTCCTTTCAAAATATAATTTATAAAACTAAATCCAAATATGGTTAGAACACAATGTTAGTAGACATAGTTGTATGACTAGGACTTCTAACGTATTTCCAGAAAGAAAAAAGGATCATCTACCAAATCTGTCAAAAGCCCGGGCAGGACTGTGACAATGCTTCCAGCAGACCAAGTTTCTTTCGATGCAGAACCCCTACGTTGATATGCCCAAGATGTGGCTACGAAACGTTAACAGTTACTTTAGGCACAAATTCTTAGTGAGCCTCCTAAGGACCCAGCCACTATTCTGTGCCCTGAGGACACAACAAAGGACAAGATAAACAAACCTCTGTTCATAAGGCATTTCTGTGCTTGTGTGCAGAGAGCCCTCTGCTGAGAATTACCATAAGGTGATAATGTAACAGAACAACTTGATGGCTACTCTGGACTGGCTGACCAGGAAGCGCTTCTCTTTTGGTGATGTCTGAACTGAGGCCTTAATATTAGGAAAAGGCCAGCCATTCGAAATTCAGAAGGACAGCCTAGAAAAGAAAAGGAACAGCTACTGCAGAGGGCTAAGACAGAATGAGCTTGGCCTGCTGAGGCACAGAATGAAGGCTGCTGTGGCTGGGACAGTGTAGACCAGAGGGGGGTGAGTAGAAGATCTGGCAGATACCAGCCATGGTCAGCAATTTGGGCTTTATTCTGTGTGCTGGGGGATGTCACTGGAAAGTTTAAGCAGGAATGTGATCTGATCACTCTGGTTGGCGAGTAAAGAATAGTCCACACAGGGACAAGATGGAAACTGGGAGCCCTGTTACTTTACTGCAATGGCTAAGGCAAATGAGGATGACGGCATGTACTCTGATGGAGTTAAAGAACAAAAATGGAAAAAAAGATACAGGAGATGTTTTGGAGGTAGAGGCAAGACTTGATAGATCCGATGAGAGGAGTGAAAGAAAGAGATGAATAAATCAGGATACTCCTAGGCCTTTGTGAAACTGGGTAGTTGGTGATTTAATTTACTGATCTAGGGAAGTCTGAAGAAAAAGCAGGTCTGGGAAATAATTCGGTAGTTGGGTTGTATTTGTGTTTGACATTCCTATTAAAAAACTAAAGACTTCAAGAAGACAGCAGGTAAGTGAGCTCTAGGATCAAGTCTGAGTTCCTGGCAAATAGACTCTTCTCAAAGCCCAAGGGTACAACCTGCTTATTTGTAACTCTGAGTAATCACTGTTCTTTAGCAGAGTAAATTTTGGGAGACTCAGGGTTAACAGACACAATTGGATAACAACGATGTATATAAACAAAAGCGTTTATAAACTATGAGCTCTTTAATTTCATAAAGGATTGTTATTTTAGAGATGAGATTCTTACCACTGATAATTAGAATAATTATCTATGAGAAATTTAAGTGCACAGACTGGTTTCAGATTGCCTGCCTATGAATCACAGCCTCCTCACTTACCAACTCAATAACATTGGGCAAAATCACTTAAACACTTAGTGCCTCAACTTCCTCACCTATAAAACGGGGAAACAGTAACTACATCATAGTGTGCTTGTGAAGATTACAGGAGCCAGTACAGGTAAAGCAATCAAAACAGCATCTGGCACATAGTAACCACTCAACAAATGCAAGTGAGTACTATTATCTGCAGTCTCCTGCACAGTACACAGAAGTGTCTTCACACTTCAGTTTTCCAGTTAGATACTTGGTAAGAAATGGCACCAAAGACTTAGAATGACCTAGGGAAGCATATGAAAAACCCTCCTCAAAAGAAGTGGGAGCTAAGAGTTTTGCAGCAGATTGCTAAAAACACCCTCTTCAAAAATAAGCTTTACATGTGCCAGTCGTTCCCAAATCTGTATCTCCAGCCCTGACCCAACGCTGGAGTTCCAGACGCATATACCCAGCTGCCTACTGGACACCTGACTTGGTAATTTAATAGGCATAGTATTGGAATAAAAAGGGAAAACAATCAGTGTTCTTTTCACTAAGTGAATAATGATCACGTGACCACCTCTAACTGCAGAAACCCTCAGCTCTGCTCCTAAATCACAAAATCCATGCTGTGAATGGCATTCTCTGTTTTTAGCTTCACACTGAAAGTGCCCAGTTTGCTCAACTACATGAAATCTCAGGCATTGTATCTGCTCACTTCAGCATTAATGTTTTACATTCATGATTCTACTGCATGGATTGTTTACTATAAATCACTTCAAATAATTTCTTAAGGTAGGCAGGGAATAAGGAAATGAAATGAAGTATCAGATGCCCTTAGATGACTCCTAGGCCCTGTTGCCTTAGGCAGACTGGGCTGCGCACTCCTCAGCAGAGGCAACTCTCAGCTGCCTTATCCTGGGCCATGACTCTAACAACCAATATCACCAATAGTGTGACCAGACACCCCAGGCGGACCAAGACAGTCCCAGCAAAGTTCTAATAGCATGGCCTTCCTCTCTCAAAAGTGTCTAGATTGGATGAGAAATTATATGTCTATCCATGCATGTGATCACCGAGAGCTCTGCAGCATGTTTCATGTATGAATGCATTCATTCATAAAATTATAGCTTTTAATACCTGAGTCGAGGGGGTCAGGGGTTATTAAAATAAATGTGGAACACCACAGCTGCAAAGAAAGGTACTTGTGCCTTCAAGCACAGAGACATTTGCTACAAAGTTGCAAAAGAGTCAGGAACTTTAATCCAGGAAGTATTATACTGGCTACCCTTTTAAAAATGACATCTGCTCAGTTTGTACCTGAAGGCCGCCCTCCTGGAAACAACGCTGTAGGAGAATTTTGTTGTTTTTAATGGCTATTTCACAACTCATATTTCAAGATTAATATTTGCAGCAAATATGTATCAAGTGTCAGTCACGTGCAGGGTCCTGTGGACTACACAGATATGAATCAGACTTCGGTTTTCTCCTAAAAAATTTTGGAATCTAGTAAAGGAGAGGCAAACTTTGCAGAGTAATAAAAAACATAATTGCACAGTAAGCCGTAGGGGACTTGAAAAGTTCACGGGAGCCTGTGGTGAAGAGTTAGTTACCGCTGCGCACTCAAGGATCAAACGTCCACCGCACTGGCAGTGGGTATATAGCCAAACAAACCCAGTTTGAATTGCATTAACTGACTTCTAGTCTTGTTTCTGGCACCAACCGGCTATGTGACCTGGACAATTTCCTCGACATCTTCGAGTCTCATGTTCCTGCCTGTAAAATGGCTGAGTTCAAGCGGATGATTTCTATCTAAGCCTCCCTCAGGCTCTAGAAGTCCAAATTACACGATGCTGCTGGTGATGCTGACGACAGCCTGAGAAACGATGGCTTCTATGTGCCGCGCACACTGCGCGCCACGCACTGCGCTAGAGCGCATCACCTGTACTATCTTCATTCAGTCCTCACAACAATCGCATCAAACTGGCATCGGTACCCCTATGCCACAGACGAGGAAAAGGACTTCACGAAAACTGTCCTATCCATCATGAAAGGAGGAGAAGTAAAACGGCGCTCGGAGAAGGGCCTTCGGGCGGCCCGGGCTAACGTCACGCCCGGCTGTGTCCCACGCTGGTGAGTCTCCCGCACACCTGCTCGGGGAGGCGGCCCCGGCCGTGTGCACCACGCGGGGCGGCTGCCGCGACTGAGGGGCCCGCCGGGGCGCGTGGGGACTCGGGGAGGAGACCCCGCGGCAGCGCGGGCTGGGGGCGGTACCTGGGCTGCTGGCCGCTCCCGCCGCCTGGTTCTCCCACCACTCGTCTCCGAGGTCGTCTGCCATCTCCACGCGGAATTCGCCGGCTAGGGGTACAGGCGCTGGCGCACGCGGAGCCTCCCCTCAGACCCCGTCGTCCCCGCCCCGCGGCGATGACGTCACATCTCCGCCCCGCCTGCCCGGCGGCGGCGCCCAACGCGCCGCAGTTTCCACACGGGTGATGACGGGCAGAATCAGTCTAAAGACTCAAAACAAATCCTCACAAAAACAAAAAGACAAGAAGACGCATAAAAAAAATATTATCATCTTTTAAAATAACTTCTTTTAAAACTTCTTCTTTAGTTTTTTTTTTTTTTTCTGAAAAGGTATTGCCGAAAGTGCGAAACAGAATGGTGAGACAACTTTTCTCTGTTCCGTTTCAAAGACCAGGAGCGGCGGGAGAAGACGCTAGCACGTGGATGTGTTTTCGTTTCTGTCTCAGTTTAGGTGTCCGTGTGCTGATAGAATTTGCTCTGGGAAGACTTGCACAAGAATTCATGGCCGTGTATGTGGGTACTGCTCTTTTTATACGATATGAGTAAAGAAAATGTCGAGTGGTCCGGAAGGGCTCGCCCACGGAAAGACCCAAGTGGTGGGGAGAGTTGAGAGTCGACTCCCCCACACCCTTTTCGGTTGTGTTTTCCCCGCGTTTTGTGAAACGAGAGAAGAAGAAGGGAGCCCAGTGCTGCCTAACGATAGGTAAGAGACCTACAGCACTTCTCGTCTCACCTCCAACGTGAAGTGGCGAGGAAAACCAGCAGGGCGCCGAGTGCTGGGGCCAGCTGTCAAGTCGGCGTGGACGATATTTTTCAGGACGGTCTTCGTACACAGAGGTAAAAATCGTACAGATATGTATTTAATGTGCGCAATGTGTTTGCCACTGTGTTTGGAATAGTTGTTTAAAGATGGGTAGGATGTGATCCCGCTTTCCAGATGTCACCAACTAGAGTAGAGGAGATAGAACTTGTAAGAATAAAGGTCTAAAGTCATGATAGGATACATCCTCAGAAATGACAAGGACAGAGAATCTTAAACTGATGAGGTTAGGATTAGCCATATGTGAAAAATTACCCAAAAACCACCTAGCGACTAGGTGACTTATAAATGAATTATCGATTAGACTTTGTCGGTCTGCCTTACATGCCCTAAAAGGGAAGATATTAGGTATAAATGTAGCAAATGTAAAATAATCTGTAATCATCAAAAGTAATGTGTCTTTCATGAGGAAGTGTAGATGGCAGAAGATTTTAATGGTTGATAGATTACTGAAAAGGAAAGTTAGATAAAAGCCAGTATGGAAGAGGAAGTACCGTGACCGATTTACATGTGAACAGATGCTCTGTCTCATGATGAATCTGGGAAATACAAAAAGACCACAGTGACATACTGTTTTTCATGCAGTAAACTGATGAAATTAAAAAGCCTGGCGTTACCAAATTCTGGAGAGTATGCATATCAATGAGAGTTCTTAAACAATACTGGCATGAGCGTAAATTGGCATAACCACTTAGAAAAGCAATTTGGCACAGTTTTGTAAAGATGAACATATACACCTTATGATCCAGCGATTTCCACTCCTAAATATATACACTTGGTAAACTCTTGTATATGTGTACCAGGAAACTATAAAATAAAATTCCAAGCAGCACTGTTAATAATAGCAAAAAAGTGGAAACAACGCAAATGTGTCTCTATAGGAAAATGGATAACTAAATTATAGTGTAGTCACACAATTAAGCAGAGTAAATGAGTGAACACACGTAATAACATTGATATATTTTGGAAACATAATGCCAAGTTTAAAAAGGCCAAATCCCAGATGCTGTTTTATAAAGTTCAAATACAGGGAAAACCAGAAATTGTTTAGGCCAAAACATACATATACGATTTTAAGCGAGGAGAATGGTAAGCACAAAATTCAGGATGTGAGTTGGTGGGGGAGGGGAGTAGACAGGGAGATGAGATTAGGAAGGAGAACAAAGGTAACTGTAAGTTATTGGCAAAGATCCAATTTGGGGAGAGTGGCGAGTTCACAGAGGTGCATTAATTATCATGCTTTATAACTTACAAATATGTTACATATATTTTTGTGCTATCAAGTAATATTTATATAATTTAAAGGTTAGGGAAAAGATCCACTTGGACAAAAAAGGCATTTTTCATAGAGTTAAATTAGGTGCTGTTTGTTAAGAACTCACTACGAATTCCAATTAATGACCCTACATCTCAGATGACACTCAAAGCTGCCTAACAGTCCTACTACCTTTCCCATGAAAGTTCATTTCGCCTCTGTCCCCGATTTTAGCCTGGGATCAGTTTTGCTCTCGTGCACTGGGTCCCCACCCCTTACACCTTCTCCTAACCTCCTCCACTTCAGTAAGTGGCAGCACCATCCCCCTGGTTGCATTGTCATCTGATTCATTGGTAAGTCTATGGGGTCTGTCTCTGAAATATATCCTAAATGTAACCATTTAACATCCTTCTCATCACTCCCACCAGTATACCCTTGGTCTGAGACAGTCGTCTCTCTCCTGGGCCACTGTAATAGCTTTCTAATCAGGCTCCCTGCTTCGTCTCTTGTCCCACTTCAGTCTTGCTTCCACACAGCTGTCAGAATCATTATGTCACTCTCCTGTTTAAAATGCTTCAGTCATCTCTCATCACATACCCACTCCCTCATCACTTCCTTGGGGATTGGAATTGCTTCTCTCTTATTCATCACTGTGGCCCCAGGACCAAGGACAGAACCTGGCACAGCGTAGACACTCAGAATGTATTGGCTGCGTGACTAAATTTGAACTCGTTTACTCTGATTGTTTTACTCACCAAGCAGCCTTCTGATAATTAAGTTTGTTTCCCAAGTCAGCCTTCTTTCTGGCAACAGATATCAGAGGTCAGCAGACTAAAGATCCCAGCCAAATACAACCCATGGCCTGTTTTGTTCCAGTGAGCTAAAGATGGTTTTTACATTTTCAAAGCATTGTAAAAAAACCAAAATAAACCAACAACAAAAAGACAAGAAAAATGTGCAACGGAGTCTGTATGTGGCCCTGTTTACTATCTGGTCCTTTACAGAAACAACTTTGCTGACCCCAGATTATATAGCCAACCTAAGCTGTACATCCATTTAACTGTTCTGTTTATCAGTGAATTGGTGTCCTAATTTATAAACCTGTCGGTTGTAAGGTCCCGCGCCTCAGTATTTGATCACTTCGTCTAACACGGAGAAGCTCAGGTTGAGACAGATCTTTATCTGCCCTCCCTTTCTCAACAGTATCTGAATAAGTAGTGTGAGGCTTTAGAGGAGGACGCATTCTCTTCACAGTGGAGTGAACTGAGAAGCTTTCATAAAGGAGGTGGTACTTGAACTTGACGTTGTCAGTGGATGTCCATTGACATGTTTTGTCAGTTGACATTGGCATTGTTTTGGAAAAGTCATTTAACCTGTTGGATTTCACTTTGCTCATCTGTAAAATGAAAACAATAAAGTAGAGGACTCTCTTAGGTCTGTTCCAACTCCACGCCTTAATCCTGAATATATTAGACCAAGAATTCTGGGTATTGTTGTTCATTAGATACAAAGGATGTGATGGAAGTATTGTTTTAGGAGAGCTAAATTGGTGTCACTCTGCAGGGTCGATGACAGATTTGAGCGGAACTTTCCACCTGGCATGGCTATGTTAAGATACTGACCTTTGGGGTCAGTCTTTGGGGCAGGCAGAGCTCCTGGGCTAGTTGCTTCAGGGTGAGGGGAGCCTCATCTCTTCACTCCGGGGTTGTACAAATAGTGCTATGTTCCATGGTGCCGTGGTGTAAAATGCTTGGGAAGGACTGGATTAGAATGAGGGAAAAAAGTCTGAAGGCTGTTTTGTGAAGGCTCAACATACAGTGAAAGGAGCTTGATGAGAACAGGGCGTCTTCGTCCATGAACCCAGTCTGTAAATGTGCTTCAGGGAGCCCATGAACCCCTGATGATGTTCAAATTTTTGCATCATATGGACAATAATAATAATAACAGCAATAGCACGTTCCAGGCACCTCTCTAAGCACTTTATATCATAATTCATCTCATCATCATAACTCCATGAGGTACTGTGCTGGATTGGACTTTTTCCATTTACCACTCTCGCCCTTTCTGTGACCTAGAAGGCTGATGTGAATCTCCCCTGAGCTCTAGTTTCAGATTTGGGTTCATGAAATTGGAGGCATCAGTAAGAAATCAAAGGATGAGAGAAAAATGACACCCTACACGTCATCTTTTCAAGGCTGGGACTAGGGTGCTGCAAGGAGAGGCCTAGGGTGCGCAGCTTAAGGAGGCACTCACTCTTGGGCTGGCAGTCGCTTGAACCGAACCTGAGAGTGATGCCTCCGTAAATGCTGTGCTGGATGGAGGTGCCTGCTTGCCTCTCCTGGTCCTGGCCCTCATCCCTCTACTGAGGCCACAGCCCCTGAACTTAGAGATGGTAACGATGTTGGCTCCTGCTGTTACTAACTATCCTTGTTTCCCTAACCCTATCTCATCTTCATAAACACTCCCTTCACTAAATTCTTATCAGTTATTCAACTTAAAGGGATCTTTATTTTTTCCTGGCCAGGATCCCAACTGATACAGTCACTGCCTTAGTTTGGGTTCCCATAAAAACAGAGCATGGGTGCAAGTAGTTTATTTGGGAGGTGAGCCCGGGGGTCAGGAATAAAGGCAGGGAAAGTGATTCAAGGAAGGAAGGATGAATATTAAACTGGTTATTGGTATGGGCAATAATTGGCTCTTTATTGTATTGGGGGCCCTCTGAGAAATAATGTAGACTGTGCCTCAGAATTATCCTCAGGAAGGAGGAGGCTGGGCATTTATCCACAGACTGCCATCCACCCTTGGTTGAGACTGTCCCTGGGGATTTGAATTTCTAGCTACTCTCAGGCTGTGCTGCCATTGGAGCAAGCCCTGCAGCAGAAGAGCAGAGCGACATGCCTGAGCATGCTTGCGGTGGGATGCTAGCCGCTGCCCAGAACTTGCCTCGATGGCGAGACTGATTTCAGAGTGGGCTGAGGGCACAACAAGCATCTGCTCCAGGTTTGCACTGTTATTCTCTCTGTTTTATAAATGATGAGTCTGAGGCACGGAGAATTAAGTAACTTGCTTGAGTCACCCATCTAGTTGGTGGTTTCCCATCTGCCCATGGCTTTCATAACACTCTCAAAGTGGCCTGTGACCCAGAGTAGTCTGTGATCCAAAGTGGTCTGTGATCCATAAGCAGTGGACTAGGGAAAAAACAGTATAGACAGAAAAGGAGGAACTGAAGTGAGGAACATTACCATCACTTTGTGGTAATGGTTTGGAAATAAAATGGTGACGAAAAAAGAGGTCAAAGAAACCTTAAGTCTTAAAAAGTGAAAACATCATCTTTGACGGAATTAGCAAAATAAGAAGGAGGGAACAGTTTTGGGGGTGAAATGATGTTTAGTCTTAGACGAGGTGGAAACAGACAGCAAACAAGTAAATAAATAGCTGATTTCGAATGATAAAAGTTCTATAAAGGAAATAAGCAGCAGTTGTGACCTGGGTGGGAGGGTTAGTGGAGAAGCATGGCAAGAGGGGAAGATAGAAAGGGAGGCAGGGGCCAGAGCTGGAGGGGCTTCTCGGCCACGGTAAGGATTTCAGATGGGAGACTGTGGGGGACTTTTAGGCCGGGAGACCTGCTTACGTTTGCACAGCTGCCTGCAGCGCAGGAACAGTTGAAGCAGGAAGACCAGGTGGAAGGCTGTTGTTGCCGTTCCCCAAGTGAGATAGCATGGCTTGGAACATGATGATAGACATGGAAGTGAAGAGAAATGAGACTGCACAAGATCACTCAGGGAGACAGTGTTGAGAAAAGGGTGCAATGGACTGAATGTATCTCTCCGAAAGTCCTATGTTGAAACCCTAATCCCAATGTGATGGTATTTGGAGATGGGGCCTTTAGGAGGGAGTTAGGTCATGAGGGTGGAGTCCCTATGAAGGGGATTAGTGCCCTTATAAGAAGACAGCAGAGAGTTAGCTACTCTCCTTCTACCATGTGAAGACATAGCAAGAAGGTGGCTCTCTGTAAATCAGAAAGAGAACACTTGAGATGGAGGAGGGGAGACCAAAGAGCCCCGGAGAGAATGACCAGACAGGGCAGAGCAGAGCCAGGCCATTGTGATGTCATGGAAGCAAGGAAGAAGAGTGATCCCCAAACAATGGGGTGCTGCTCCTAGTCAAGGAAGAGAATGGATGATTACAGGAGTCAGTTCTTCCGGAGGGAAACAGCTGAGATCCAGAGCCAAGGAGGAGATGCCATCTGGTTGGAGCAGGGTCACTTCATTGTAAGGGGATTTGATTGCAGGAAGATGAAGGCATTGCTGTTGTGCAGCTTCTGTTTTCTCAACCAATTCTGAGACCTAATAATGATCTAGGACAGTGGTTCCCAATTCTGGCTGTGTGGTGGAATTTCCTGGAAAGATTTGTTAAAAATACAAATTCACAGGCAGTACTTCCCAGGGATTCTGATTGAGTACGTCTTAGATGGGCCTGAGAATTCAGTTTTCTTTTAAGAATTTTCAGGAGATATGATGCCCTGCCAATTTGGGGAGTGATAGATCTTTGGGATTGGATGACGTTTTAAAGGCAGGAATGACAGGTGAAATGAATAGGGTGGGTTGCCATGAAATATTTCTGCAAGTGTATTTTTCTTGATTTACCAAGTGAATAGAGTGATTTTTGTCCATAATAAAGAACCACTGCCTCCCCTCCGCCCCCACACCATCTTTCACATCTGCATGAAATCAAGTGATCTCCGGGTATTTATTCTATAACATGAGTCCATCTGGATTTGACTTATGTGTATGTTGTTGGGGTTGGATCCAATTTCACTTTTTCTCACGGATAACCAGTAGTTCTAGCACCATTCATTTAATCAGTCGTTCTTCTCCAGTGATTTGTAGTGACAGCTCTGTCATAAACCAAGTGTCCATGTGTTTATGGGGCAATTTTAGGACCCTCTCTTCTGCTCCACTGGTCAGTATCAATCTTTATTCCAATATCATGGTATGTTAATTAGCCTTTCATATTTTCCATCCCTTGATCTTTTTGTGTTTATGTTTGGGGTGATTTCCTCACATTTTTTTTAGATTGCCTCCTTATTTATGACTAATTTGCTATGCTAAGTCCACAAGGGATATATGTGTATATATATATATATATATACACATATATATATACATACCGTTATGTGTTGCTTAACAATGGGGATGTGTTATGAGAAATGTGTCGTTAAGTGATTTTGTTGTTGTGTGAACATCACAGAGTGTACTTACACAAACCTAGATGGTATACCCCACTACACACCTAGGCTCTATGTTACTAATCTTACGGGACCACCATTGTATTTGTGATCCATCGTTGACTGAAACCTTGTTATGCGGCGCATGGCTGTACTTATATTCTGGGAAGAACACTCCTGTGTTTCTCCTTCACTTTCACACTAATACCACACTCACAATACTTCTAACATGAGTTTCGTGGGTTTTCCACTAATCAAGCAATTCTCTGGGATACTACACCAGCTGGATGTCCTTCAATTCGATTCAGTTCTAACCAGAGTTAGCGCAGACCCCACAGGTTAAGGGCTCAGTTCCACAATACGCCCGCCCTGTACCTCAGACGCCAGTCACAAGTCCCAGGTTATCACCTGTGCTTCTAACCTCCTGGCTGTAAATTGGAGGTTCTCATGTCCCCTCCTTGGTTTTGATTATTTGCTAGAACAGCTCACAGAACTCAGGGAAACACTTAATATTTACTGGTTTATTATATAAAAGATACAGATGAAGAGCAAGATAAAGAGATACACAGGGCAATGTCTAGAAGGATCCCAAGCAGTGAGCTTCTGTCTCCATGGAGTTGGGGTGCACCACCCTACCAGCCTGTGGATGTGGTCACCAACCTGGAAACTCTCTAAACGCCATTCTTTGGGATTTTTATGGAGGCTTCATCACATAGACATAACTCATCACTGACTCAGTTTCCAGCCCCTTTCCCCTTCCTGGAGGATGGTGTAAGTTGCAAGCTTCTAATCACGGCTTGGTCTTTCTGGTGGCCAGGCTCCATCCAGGAGCCCACCAAGTATCGCCTCATTAGAATAAGACTCTCCTATCATCCTGGAAATTTCAGGGGGTTTAGGAGCTCTGTATTGGGTACTGGGTCAAGGACCAAATAGCACAACAAAAGATGCTCTTAGTGCCTTTATTACTTAGGAATTTCCAAGGATTGTAAGAGCTCTGTGCCAGGAACCAGGTGCAGAGACATAGATACATGCTTTTAAAACCCTCCCTTCCTTTTATTCAGACTGCCGTCTTCTTTCACTAGGACTTTGAAGCAGTACTGTTGATGCCTGCTCCTTTTTCCTTTGGGCATGTCTGAGCTTGCAGCTGTGTAGACCATTTCCATTGTGCTGACAGTGTCCCTCCCTGAACACCCCTACTCTCTGCTTCTCTGGCGCCATGGGAGCTTGCTCAGCCCAAGATTCAAAGAAGTTAATGCTCCCAAGGGCAACCCTCAACCACAGGGGGACAGGCCATAGTAGATAGTTGCTCCAGGTTCTCTGTCCTTGGGTGGGACAGTTCCGAGATGTGTTTCACAATTTCTTAAAGGGCCCAAGATGGACACTTTATTGCCTTTTCTGTATTTCCTGTTTTCTTTCCTCACTCACTTGTGCTTCCTGAGATCATCTCCCAAATAATCTACCAGCACCCTTGTCTCAGGGTTTGCTTTGGAAGCAACCCAGATTACAACAGTTGGCATTGGAAATACCCCAGAAAGCAGACCCTCAGGGTGAACTGCCTTGCCAGTTATTAGGAGAGTGTGGGGAGGCTCAGAGCAGTGTGCTTTAGGAGGATTTATTATGTGAGACCAGAGAGCCTGCCAGCTGACTGTGTGCCCTAGGAGGCCCAGAGGACAATCCTTTCGCTAAAGCTGTGAGATTGCAGTAGTGTGTGGGTACTGACTTAGTTGAGAGGCTCAGTGGTGACTGTCCTGTACAGGCCAGAGATGACAGTAGGAGATGCCCTAGTGTCAATGAGAATGATAGAATTTCAGAATAGCAGGACCACTCTTGAGACTTGGTTAGGACTTGTCACCATCAACCCATCGTCCCATTCCTGGACTGAAGCTGTTCACATCTCCTCACTGGTTGACTACTTATATCTTCTCCATAGAATTAAAGTAATTTTTCTAAAATACTTATTTTCATACCATTTTCCCACCTAAGGACTTACAATGTCTTCTTATTGCATATTAGAAAAAATATAAATGTCTCTTCCCTATATGTAAGGCCCTGTATCACTTGATGCTCCTCTGGTCATTGTCAGTTTCCTTACTAGTCCTGGGGTAAATCCTCTGATCCCCCTTTCCCCTATCTCAGCCTCCTCCCCCTTCCCAGAGAGACACACACACATGCACACAAAATACCAGTTTCCTCCTGTCTATTAGAGAAAGACAGGCTGTTCCTATTGGGATGCCCTATGCTACATCCATCCAAATTCTATCAAATTAAAGATGATTTCTTTAAAAGTCATCTTCTCTATAAAAAACTATCTGAGATTAGGATTCATCCCACAGTAGACTTCTAAAGCATCTTGGAACGTATAATCCTCTGCGTAGTCTTGGAATCTCACAGCTGGGTTCAGTCACACCTCACACTGAGTTTAGCACTGCCTCCCACAGCAGCCCCGAGAGATTCATTCTTTCCTCCCACCTGCTACTGGACCTGCACTCTTGATGGGCTGTGGATGCAAAGATGAAGCGACGAGGTGCCTGCCCTCAAGAAGCTCACACTGTCTCTAACTGGGGAGACAAACAGTTCAGTTGCAGAGCAGGGAAAGCAAAGGGACAAAAGACTGTCCAAGGCAGGGTGGCGACATGGGGGAGAAAGTGACTAAATCTGAGCAGTAGGGAAGCTGAGGTGATGCTTGTGCTGTGTCCTGAGGGGTGAGGAGGAATTCTCCAGCAGACGAGTCAGAGAAAGCATTCCCAGGAAGGGAGCAGCGTGGAGTGGTCTCTCTATCTAGCACGTGTGCATCCAGTCGGCATCACGCCCCCCTACACTGATTTGTGTATCACCTGGAAATCCATTTCCTGTTTAACAAACATCTTGATATCCTCCAAACAGAAGATACTTTTTTAAGGAGAAGGGTCATGTTCTGTTGCTTTTGTATCCCTCACATTGCCTGGTAATATCAGGCGCAAAGGATGGGCTACTTTGTGTTTTGTTTTAATGTGAAGAGATACTATAGACCCATGTAAAGATGGGTTTTCCCAGCTTGTCCAGCATACTGGACTCCACCTATTTATTCCTCCCTGCCTCTATCTCCTGTATCTGTCCTTCCAGTTACTTCTGTGACCAACACTGTGTGCACACAAGATGGCTGGTCCATGTTATGGAAGTCTTTGGCCATGGAATGAAATAGAACAAATTGGGCTATATGAGAATGGAAGCTGTGGTCTTGACCTTCCAGGTTGATGCTTTAAACAAGTGAATTAACCAGCCACAGACTGGTGCTACATCCTTGCTTGTGGAATGATTTGAATAATCTCTTTATAATATTCTAGACATGGTAAGTCGTGATCATTCTGAGCTTGATAAGTCATCACAAAAGAGTGCTTTCCTTATCGGGGATGTTCTGTAAGACTCTTGGGTTCTTGAACAGGTCTTCTTCTGCTCTGTAGCTCCACTCACCATCTCCCCTCAAAATATTTGGCTCTAGTGTGACACAGTGAAACAGAGTAGAGTATCTGAGGATTGGTATCCTATGAGAGGAAAGAGATCTGAGGCAGTTTTCCCCTATGATGGATGCAGCAGCTAATTGACCCCAAATAGCTGTTCTTCCTTCTTCCATATTAATAGAGCCCCTTATTTCCAGCTGGACGTGTGATTACCCTGAATAAACATTCCGTTGCTCACTCTCCCTTCCAGCTCATTGTGGCAGTGTGGCTAAGTTCGGAGAGCGGATGTGGGAGGGAGTGACCTAAGCAACTGCTGGGTTGAGTCCTTTAAGAAGGGAGCGTGCTGCCCCCTTCCTCGTTTTTTTCACCTTCCCCCTGGCTGGAACGTGGCTGTGATGGTTTACTATCCTGGACCTTCGAGAGGAGGGCAACACCTTCAGGGTGGAAGAGGACCAAGATAGAAGAAACCTGGGCCCCTGACTGGAGCCACCACATGAGCCCAGACTGCTTGTGTCAAAGAGAAATATCGTCCTGGTTAAGCTATGAGTATGTTAGCTCTCTGTCTCCACAGCTAATTAACACATTGGGGGATAAAAAAGTTATGAGGTTCAAACAGTGTCAGCTGAGTGATATGAACAAGATGAGAAACATTTTTAAAGATATTTAATGACTTTTTTTCAAATCAGTACAAAAATTTAAATACAAAAATGATTTGCTATAGACAAGTCTCAAATCTATCATGGAAACTCAAAAAAGTTACCAGTCTGTTCACTGTTCATGATAGTCTGTAAAATATTTGAGAACAGTCACCCACTACAGACATTCTTTTCCCCTGTGGGATGTCATACTGCAGTAAAACTCTGTATTTAAATAACAATAATGCCAGTTTGGTCCATTTCACATGGAAAAGTTCTAGTTAGTTTTGAGTTAAATAGGGATGATGGCACTGTCCCTAGACTTCAGAAGACGTGGCGGTTTCATCTGCTCTTACCCTGACCTGTTCACACGATGTGCAGCCCTCGAAAGGGAGACACAGACATAGACACAATTGCTTAAACTCTTCTTTAAATTAAATGGAGTCATTAATTCATTTAGCTCTGAGATTAGCACCATTGTAGAATACACAGTATCTGGCATAGATTTTGCTCCTCCCCTACCTAAACGTTAGAAGCATATGCCTGATCACACATACACACATGCACACATGCACACACACATAGATTTAGGCAATTGAGCAAAACCAATAAATAAGTTGGAAGGTATTTTGAAAAGTGAAATTTGGTTTTAACTAAAGAGGTACTTTCTCTCTTACTTGATGGCAATAAAAAGCCCATGCATGTACAGATAAATACAGTTTTACAAATCAGCTGATCCGACTTGCTTCCAAGCCGGTTCCGTGCAGCTGTCCAGCAGCAGGAGTCCAGTGGATCCGTGTTGCCCCCATAGTCATCAGCCCAAAACCAGCATCCTCAAGACCAAGCCAAAGGATATTTGGCCACGTAAATGTCGCCTGCATTGGAAGTGAAGTTGGATGGGACATCTTTTTGATGGGAAAAGTCCATTATATAATTACCAGTGAGCAAGAAACCCTGTGGTAATGAACTCATTTCTCTATTTAAGAAATTGAGAAGAAATGGTGCTGTTATATCATATAAGGGAGAAGACAGATATTAGGTTGAAGAGAATTTTCTTGATGGTTAAAATGATTCAGATTTGACATAGACACATTTCCATGTAGGTTTATACCGTATTTATTTGTGTATTTTCCCATCTGTACCTATCCCCTCAATTCCTCACTCTTAATTTTGAGGAAAGTATACAAGGTTCCACCACCATAACCCCACGTTATTTCCTCCAGTGGCATATAGTGTCAGCCGCAGACTCACAGCCAACTTGAAATGCTTTGTCTGTGTTTTGAGACCAGATTTGAATGCCCAAAGCAGTTAATAGGTACCTACATGAAAACCTGGAAAATACTTATTCTTCCTTTTAAACTTGCGTTGACTCTTGACTTGTGCTGAGTAAGTGGTGACATAAAAATCATGGGCTATCACTGCCCTTTGACATTCCAGATAGCTCTTCCACAGTTTGCTTCTAAAGAAACAGTCCTTTTCCTACAATTTTAGTACCTACACCAGGAAGTAGTACGTCCATTTTTAAATTTATAACTTCAGAAATTATTTTTTCAAAAGAATTTATTTTCCTATGTAATTCTGAATCCCTTGATGGCCGCCCCCTGCCCCGCCCGCTAGTAAAGGATGGCTTGGATTTTGGAAATTGACTTTGGAACCCCAGACGACACACCAGTTTGCATATATACTACCCAGGGAAATTTCCTCGAAACTCAACAGCTACTAAAAAAAATGGCTATCCCCTTCATGGATAAAACCTCATTGTAGCCATTTGTGTGTGTCGGCACAGGAGGGGGTTTTTGTATGTGTGTGAACACAGTACTGCTGTTGATAATGAGCATCCCACAAAACTGGAACATTACTGGGCGAGAGGATTATTTTTTTTCTTGTTACTTCCAGGTGTTCATATCAGTTAGGCCATAGTGGAAATTACATGGAGGGAAGAAGAAAGAAAAAAAAATCAAAGAAATAAAAAACAAAAAGAACCCTTGAGGAATAAATGAGTTAATTACTGCTCATGTCTCCCAGTGGGCTTGTGAGCTCCTCGCGAGGCCCTCCCTCTCTATACCCCACAGAAGTGTCTTACCCAGTGCTCGCACAGAGAAGGCACTGGGTAAATGCACAGTGCTGATTGGTTCACTCGTTCTTCTGGAGACACGAGACACATGATTCTTGGTAGGACTCCTGTTGCTAAAGACACAGCCTCTGGTGAGAGAAGCATTCTGATACTGAAGGCCTACCGTGGTCCCCCGGCCCCTCCCATGGGGCAGTAACACTGGAGAACTCCCCTCCCCCCTCCAAGACAAATATCTGCATAAATACAGAGGAAATTATGCAAGTAAATACGGTATGTAATTGTTATCATTGACATCTCTTTAAGCCATATTTATAAATATTTTAAGTAAACAATATGAGTGAGTGACTTTCATTAGCTATGATCTCTTACTGAAATATTTTGACTGATCTGAATAAGCAGGTTATCATGGAAGCATATAACATACAACAGCTAATATGATTCCAGTGGGTACAACAGGTGTCAGTACTTGATACATAAATCTATCCCATCCTTTTCAATTACAAGCTGCTGTGCGGAGCATTAAACATGCATCTTAGTTTTTATTTGTACATGATGGTTCAAATTTTCACTTAAATATAACTTTCCAACTATATAAATGTTTTGAAGCAATTATGTTTTTCATTTGGATCTTTTGGTGCGTCATTGTCTTTTCTTCTATTAAATCTCTCTTTTTCTTTTCTTTTTTACATGGGATACAATAAATATCCTGAAAAGGAGGAGTGGACGTACTGCCCGGCGTACAGCCCTGCAGCCTGTTCTGAGGGCAGCTGGAGGAACACGCGGTCCCCTGGCCTGAGCAGCAGCACCGCGCTCCCCGACGCCTGGTCCAGAAAGCCCTTTTTGTACTCATCGTACGTGTACATCACCGGCTCGTTGTTCTTGAACAGGGCAACCCACACGTTGCCCCCCTTGCAGTGAACGTGGTATGCAAAGTAGTAGACGCCAGGGACCTCACAGGTGAAGATGCCCGTCTGCGGGTTGTAGTTCTGTCTGCCGTTATAGAGCAGTTTGTCAAACTTCACTGGGGCCCCCACGGGGGGGAAAGGTGCAGTCAGCTCAGCGGTAAACGCGGGCATCTCGTAGGCTGGCCCTCCGTTCTTGCCCTTCTTAGCCCCATAGGCGTGGGGGGGCTTCACGCCATCAATCCCCACCCCCATGTCGGGCAGATACTCTCCATGGGGTGGTGGTGTAGGGGGCATCCCAGCTGGGGCGCCTGGGGGCCCTGGAGGGCCAGGGGGCCCTGGAAGGCCAGGCTGGCCTTGAGGACCAAGGGCACCAGGCTTTCCTGGGGGGCCATGAAGTCCTGCGACCCCCGGCTTCCCTATTCCAGGGAACCCAGGGGGCCCTGGGAGGCCTGGTTCCCCTTTGGGGCCTGGAATTCCAGGTGGTCCAATGGGGCCACTAGGGCCTGCAATCCCTGGGATGCCTGGGGGCCCCTGTAGACCCTGATCCCCTGGGATTCCTGGTTCTCCCTTTGGTCCAAGCAGCCCTGGAGCACCAGGGAGCCCTGGCAAACCTTTGTGCCCAGCTTCCCCCTTGGGCCCTATGGGACCTGGCAAACCCCTTATGCCAGGGGGCCCCACTTCACCCAGGAAGCCTGGCTTTCCTGGGAAGCCCTGAAGCCCTGGTTCACCCTTGGGACCTGGTGGTCCCTGTGGCCCCACAACCCCACCTTCTCCTTTGGGCCCAGGAAAACCAATAGCACCTGGAGGGCCCATAGGACCAGGGATTCCAGGCAGGCCTGGCTCTCCTGGGGGACCCCCCACTCCAGGGGCACCTACTGGTCCTTTCTCCCCTCTTGGGCCCAGAGCCCCAGGAACACCACCTACACCCCTGTCACCTTTGGGTCCTGGGAAGCCTGGTTTCCCAATCCCTGGAAGGCCTGGGGGTCCTGGCAGCCCTGGCAGTCCTTGCTCCCCTTTGCCACCTGGAAATCCTGGCTGGCCAGGGATCCCATCCTGGCCTGGTTTTCCAATTCCAGGTATCCCAGGAGGTCCTTGAATCCCTGGGACCCCAATAGGACCTTGTGGCCCAGGTTCGCCTGGAGGACCTGGCTTTCCCAGGGGCCCCTGGGGCCCAGGGAAGCCAGTCACTCCTGGTTTGCCCACTCCTGGAAGTCCGACAGGGCCAGGAGGACCGTGCATCCCTGGAGGGCCCTTCAGGCCTGGCAAACCTGGCATCCCAAAGCCCTTCTCTCCTTTTGGACCCTGAAGGCCTGGAGGTCCTGGTGGGCCTTTGGGTCCTCGCTCACCCTTTGCACCTGGTGGCCCTGGTAACCCTGGCCCACCTGGCTTCCCAATGCCAGGAAGTCCGTGAGGCCCTGGAGGTCCTTGTGGTCCTGGGATCCCCATAGGCCCGATCTCTCCTTTGGGTCCAATTTCGCCTTTTGCCCCGGGCATTCCCATGGCTCCTGGCTTTCCTGGCATTCCAGGCATACCTGGTTTTCCAACTCCTGGGTATCCCTGTGGCCCTGGTTTTCCTTTGATTCCAGGTATCCCATGACCTGGTAACCCAGGGGGCCCAGGCGGTCCTCTTGGGCCAGGCTCTCCACGGGGACCTTGCTCCCCTCGTAAACTGGCTACTGGGATTTCTACTGAGAAAGAGGAGAGAGAAAAAGAGGGAGGGGGAGAGAGAGAGGGAGAGATTAATAGTGATTATCCTTCCCTTCAGGGACGTTAGGACAGTGGTCATTTAGTTCTGGTGCATTGGCCTGTCGCGTGTTGAGGGAGACTAGGAGTTCCGTGCTTGTCCTCCAGGACTGTTAGTTACCAGCACTCAGAGGACAGTCAAGCTGGTCATTTCTGTGAGACATTTGAGACGATGTTTGAGAGTGGGTATCTGCAGCTGCTTTTATCAGTGTTGGTTAAGTAAAAAGGCTAAAAAGTAATGAAGAAACATTTTTGCAAGTACAAAAGTTGGAGATATTATGGTGTGTTCACTATAGAGAATTTAGAAAATTTAAAGAAGAATAAAGAAAAATCAAAGTAGCCTATAAGCCTCCTCCTGAGAGGTAATCACTTGCCATTTATGTGTATTTCCGTCTCGTGTCCTAGGTATATATATATGTGTGTGTGTATTTTAAACAGTGTTGGAATCATTCTCCATTTTTATTTTTTCTATTTTTTTCTCCTATTTAATGTTGTGTTGTATTTTTCCATGTCCTTGATTTTTTAATATAATGATTTAGGGCAAAATAATACTTCCTCCTGTGCTAAAATACAGTATGATGTGGATGATGAAAGTCATTATCCTGTGTACTCAGGGAAGAATAGAAGCATTTTCTTTTGTATCTGGTTAATAACAGCTTCCACGTCTATCCTCTAGAGTCAAATAGATTTGCTGAATTTCTTTAATGCACTATAGGATTTACTGAGCCTCAAATAGCATTTCTTTAATACATTATTTCTCATTTGCAAATTTGGTTTTTAAACAGGAGAAGTGAATAAGGTATTTTAGGAGACAAGCAGTGTGGATAAGAAATTGAGCTGGGATCAGGAGCAGAAAGCTCAGCTTCTCTCCCTGGTCTTGACATGAGATCGTGATTGGGCACGTAGCCCTCAGCTCTCTGCCTGCCTAGGTGTACTGCCAGAACAGTACACCCACACTGCAAGATCAGGTAGTAGGTGTGAAAGGCATATGCTTTCTCGAATTGTTATCGAAATACAAAGCACACGTTATTATAATGATTAGGCTGTGCCTTGCAGAGAAACACAACTCTGGATCTCCCATGCTACTGGGGGTGATGGATGGCATGAAGAAATGAAATTTGTAGTCCCAAAGTCTTATTTTAACCTATAGTCACAACTGAATCCTGACTGTTGTATCTTTTCACTGAACTACTGTCAGGGAACAAAATAGAACCACAGAACTCATATTCTTTCCAGATCCCACAGTTGCACTCTGGTACCCATCGGAATGAGTACAGGAAGTGCCACACACCAGTCAGGCCATCCAAGAAAGCAGGGGAAACACACGGCCGAGGTAATCCCCTGCGTGGAACAGCAGTGCCCCAAGAGAAGGAAATCGGGACTGCTGCTCCTGTGCTGGGAGACGCTGCTCTAGGACTCCTGTGGCGCGTTACTTCTAAGCAGTGAATCGTGCAGCTGCTGTATCGAGGGAGCGTCTGGGGCGGGGTCACTCCTACTCATCAGGAAGCCTTGGGTCCAGCACAGCCCCTGGAACACACTCTGTTCTTACTCGGGGTTTGCTGATTGACCAGCTGCAGCAGCTCGACGCTCCGCTCACATGGTGTTTTAGTGTTTACTTAGCTCTTTTACTTCCCTGACGTCACTGATGCTCTCAACAGTCTCACTTCACTAGGAAAAATGTAGGTTCAGAGAGGTTCAGTGACTGGGTTGCTTTCATTTCTGGCCTCCAGGCATCTAGGCCTCTTAGAGCCATATCCCCAGTTCCCAGAAGTGGGGGCCTCCTGTTAACCGCTGGGAGCAGGAGTGGCCTCCACTTCCTCAAGGGGCCCTGGGACTCGGAAGCAGTTCGTTTCTTACAAATGCTGGGTTCCCTAGAGCGCCAGGTAAACCAGCTGAGCTGACAGGAAGTGTCTCAGAGTGGTAGGCACTTTGCGAGTGTTGAATAACTAGGGAATATGCCTAGAAATCGTGGGAGAGCCTGTCTGGTCCATCGCTAGCGCAGTGTGTACTCTTCAGTCTGCTCTGCGTGTCCTCAGCCTGTGTAGTGGCTTCGTTAGAGCAGTCTTAGAAACACCTGCATGTGTCTAACCTGGCTCACAAAACCTTCTCCGATTTTTGTTAGTGCTGCAGGTCCTTCCTTACCACATCACTCTCCTGTTTCATAAGACTGACTGGTCACTTATTTGCACTGCTTTATCCCCCAGCCCCCGGCCCAGAGCCTGACACGAAAACAGATGCTCATTAAATAGTTGCCAGATGTTACAATAAATAAATAATGAATAAGGGAATAAACTATTTGTTATTAAATATGCTTTGTCATTTGATGCTGTTAAATAATAAAGCATAATGTAAAACGGTAATTTTGTCTTTCTTTAAGACTTGAACTTTTCAGGGTAGAGTTTAGAACACAGTAGGCATTAGTGAGCATCTGTAACACATTCTAAAATAGAGGTTTCTACAATTGAACAAATTGTAGATCCCACAGTTTCAGACCTGGGAAGGCTGCCGTTCAGAACCGCCCAGGAGGAAGATGTTACCTTTGCCCTTCTTGGCTGCTGCATCCTTGCCCATTCTGGGCGCCGGCTGAATTTCCTTCATATATTGGGGTAGATGTGGGTACTCTTTGCCCACATTAAGGCCGTCTTTGCCCAAAGGCATGTGAGGTACTTGCTGGCCTAGGGGCTGGTATTGTGGAATCTGCGGTGGGATCTGAGGAGGAATTTGAGGTGGCAGTGGCTTGATCCCATAGTAGGCACCAGCCTGAATGAGCCTGATGAAGCCCAGGGAGATGGTAAGCAGCACTCCCAGCAGTGGCAGAGGGGCAGGTGGCACAGCCATCACCTGTGGAAGGAAGGAATGCACCAACATGGTGAAAACCTGCAGGCCAGGTGACAGAAGTGTATTCACAGAAAGAAGGGGGAGCAAAAAAAAAAAAAGGAAACAGTCTTTATCATCAGAACTTCACGAGAGGAAGACCAATGAAAAGGTGTTACCTTCAATAGAAAACAAAAACCAGAAAAGGAGTAGGGTCTGTGGGACAAAGGCACTTGGTGGGTTTACAAGCTATGGGAGAGACTGCTAGCTGTCCCCTATTGTCTGTTCTGCCTTCTTCATGGTATTGGGACCCCCTGATTTTCAGCTGGAACAGAACAGCCTAGAATGAAGACATTTCAGCCAGGTGTAGCCGTGTAACAACATTCTGGCCAAGTGGATGTAGTTATAATGGGTGCAACTTCCAAGAAAGATCCTCCAGGGGAGTGGGCATGTTCTTCCATTTGCTCCTTCCTGCTGGCTGGGATTGGACGGACTTCCTGGAAATGGACCAGACACCTTGGACGTGAAGCAAAAGCTGTGCACTGAGGACAGCAGAGCAACAAGCTAGAAGAAACCTCAGTCCTGGTTGAACTTGGAGGCATGCTACTAATGCTTAAATATGGGATTTGTTCACGCAAGAGAGAAATAAAGGTTTATCTTCTTCAAGCCGCTGTTATTTTGGGTGCCACATATCTGCACCAGACTTAATCCTAACAGGAGGAATAGATTCTCCAAAAGGAGGCAAACTTGGTAGCACGTCAGGCTTGGTTACTAAGTGCCAGGATTCTATTCTAAAAGGAAATAGTTAATAATGTTTGACCTTTATGCCAAGGGCAGAGATCTTTCATCTGCCGGATACCCTTTGGCTGTTTGGTGTGGTCACAAGCAAGTGTAAAGGTTAAAGAGCAAACAGCAACAAGAACTGAAGTTATCTGAATTGGAAGGAAGGTACCTCATGTGACAGTGCCCAAATGCCATTTAAAAAATCACTGTCATAATCATGCACATACAGGGACGCCATCTCTTTCTTGTATTTGAATACTATGGAGTCATTCGTTTAGAATTTGGCTAGTTGGACCTGGAGTCCATTTATCTTTGTACTATTATGAAAGAAAGGAGTTTACAAAGCAAATCAGTTGTATAAATAAGATAGAGATGTTTAACTAATCACAAGAATAAACTGTTTCTAAGCCCTTTGATAATACCCTTTGCAAATCAGCCCTTAAGAGAATAAATATAAATGGGGCTTATCTGTTTATAAAAACCAGCTTGAGAAGACAGCTGTTTGAAAACGCCCAGGGCTGAAGACTGACAGCCCAGGGAAGTGCAGTGTTCGCAAGTGTCCGCTAGAGGGCAGGTGTGGAACACTAAAGTCAGCTCCTTACTCGGTGCTGCTGACAACGCCTGAGAGGGCGAGATGGAGATGGGAGATGATGGAGATGGGCGAGGGGCGGGGGGATGAAGGCACATTTCTCACAATTTTTACGTAGGTGTCTTCTGGAAAACTTTTAATAAACTTCTATCTATAAATTAATTTCCATTCTCCTGAGAGTTTGTTTTTGCTTCTGCCGTACTAAATTCTGGATCCTAGTTTTCCAGGTATTAGGAAATATGCATTGACTTATCCTATTCAAGAGTAATACCAAGAGTGTGAACAGGCTACAGAAGAATTGGCTAATAAAAAGCACCTAAGAAAATAATAAGAATCCCTACCACAAAATTCACTGCTTTACAATTTTTCTAAATATACTAACTCATCATTTTTTCCCCTGCAGGGGAAAAAAATGAAGAAACATCTGTCAGCAAAATGATTTATAAAATTTTCTCCATTTTGTAAATCAGAATAGTCTCAAGAACTATTTATTTCAAGCATTCTCTAAATAATATAGGTACTGGTAGAATGGGAGAAGAAAGCTGTTATTTTCTGTCCTAAGAATGATTGTTACAAACGATTTGGAAAGAGCCACAGAATTAATACTGATTTATACTCAATAATAGTCAAATATATGTTGGGTGGCAAAAGACCATCTGCTATGAGCAGTCAGTGGTAATTTATTGAGTGCTGGCCAGACACAGTGCCAGACCCACCCAGGGATTATTACAAAGACGAACATAATGTGGTGAGTGGGCTCTGCCCTCGCAGGGCTTATGCTCTGTTAGTAGGAGTGACAGATGGGTAAACTATTAGTAGCTAAGGATATCCAGAAAAAAGCAAATTTCCCTCCCACTTCTGTTCTTTAGTATCTGAAATTCTTTCCCATTGAGCAACAACTTTTCCCATTTTCCCCCATATTTTTCCAGAGATAGTCTATGAATATGCATGTATAATCTGTACCCCTTTAAGACAAATTACAGCATACTACACATACTTCTCTTTCTTAACTTTTTTCACTCAGAGACCAGAACTTCAGACCTTCTCATCTTAGTTTTATGTATCTGAACAGATCCCTTCAACTTCCTTTGTTAAAAATAAGACTCGCTTGTTCTCTACGGTCCCATCTGCCTCTAACATTCAAGATCTAAGGCAGTCACTAGAGAGCCGCCAGTGTTAATTCGTACCAGAAATCCATGGTAATACCTGGTAATGTATACACTGGGACTTACTTCTACCTTTGGGGGTGAATGAGTTTAATTCTGAAACCCTCGACTTGTGGTGATGTCTTTAATAAGGTAGTATGCTTGGCCCTTCAGCTGTCCATCAATTCAGTGGATGTCTTGGTTTATACTTAATAATCTTTAAACCAGGACAGTCTAATGAAACACTGGAAAACTGGAGTGAGGCGAAGTGCCTGGAAGAAGACCAGTAGAATAGCAAAGGCCCGTGGGCTCCTGCTTCACTGTAATTATTTCCTCTCATAGGCTTGGCCTTTCTCTCCCGAAAACCACCTCCTTGGGTCTGCCATCTGCCATTTCTCTGACTATTTATTTAAGGAAACTTTGTTCAGTTTTAACTTGAATATTTATGTAGGGGCCCTGGTTAGAATCTACCACTTGACTTATCCTTACTAACTTCCCTCTTGTCCCTGAGGGTATTTTTGGTGGTCAAAGTGGTGTGGTTGTTCTCCCCAAATCACTCAGAAGCACACTGGGTTTGTGTAACACTACACAAACATCTGCAGGAAGAAGGAGCCTCAGAATTCCTGCTGAGAGGAAACGGTGGGAGGAGGTTTTCTTCTCTCTTTTTCCTTTTCTCCGAGGATGCAGAACACAGTAAACGTTGTGAGTTCCATTTGACGTTTCCTTGGATTTCTATTTCATAACCTGTGTGTGTGTGTGTGTGTGCGCGTTTGTATACACATGAACATAAACATCGTAATGTGTGTGGACGCTGGATCTTTGCCAGCCAGGCCAGCTTAGCGGTAAGTGTCATGTCGTACAGGAAAAGCATGGTAGAAGAGGCCAGAAGACCTGAGGTTGAGTCGTAGCTCTGTGATTCCCCATCTCTATGACCTTGGACAAGTCCCTTATCTTCAGTAAGCCTCAGTTGCCTGACCTATAAAACCGAAATTATAATCTCTGCCTCTCCCACAGAGCTGTTTAAGGGCACAAGTGATAACAGGAATTCTTTGTAAGCTGAAAAACACTATTCAAATTTAAGTTATTAATGGAGTGTGACCAAAAAGACAAATCGAAACCAACTGAAATGTCAAAGACATTTAAAGAAGGATACCAGCCAAAGTAAGTGTGAGGTTAACGGCAATAATGACAAACCTAACATGAATATAATAATATAATAATAATGGCCATTGAAATATACTTGTTAAAAATGGCAAAAAAGAATGGCTGAACCGAGGCATTCATTCGTTGTGTGTCAGAGTCACCAGCCCTCATCATTTTGAACAGCCCTAAATGGTCCCCTATATTTGGGCAGGACTGCAGAGATTTGGTTTCCCCGTGTGACCTGGAATGTATATAACAGAATAATGTGATAGACATCATTTTAGACAATCCTCAGCATTTTATTTGCACATTCATCCTCATGAAATTTTTGGTTTGCTGTCCAAAAGAATGTTTAAGTATTTAAATCTTGGGTCCTTGCCCTCAGTCCAACTTTCCCTTTCACATGGGGCTAACACAGCACCTGTGTGTGTGTGTGTGCGTGTGTGTCCATGTTGTGTGGTTGGACGACCAATGTCATCTGCTCCTGGGCAGGCCTCCTCTGCACCCCTGCTTGACCCTTGCACACGGTTTGTAATGTCTCAAGGCCTCAGCTTGACCACACCTGGATCAAGGGAAAGTCAAGCAGAATCCTACTCCAGTCTTCACCAGAATTGTCTTCTTGGCTTTCCTGTGCTTCTCAAAGAAAATTCTCTCCTGATTACACTTCTCAGGGCGATTCATTCACTGGATGGAGATGTGTAGGGATCACCTGCTGATTGTTGCAAACTGTTCTGGTTCACAACAGAACAGTTGTGAAGAGATAGAGTGGTGAGTTACAGAGATAAGGTCCTGGATCTCATGGAACTCAGATTCCAGTGTGGGGAGACAGGCAGTCAGCAAGTAACAAACTGTAATTCCAGATTCAAGTGCTGTGAAGAAAACAAAGCAGGTAAAGGGCTGGAGAACGGTGTGGAAGGCGTCTCTTTGGAGGTAAACTTTGACAGAGAAATGAAGGCTGAAGGGTTTATTATCTCTCTTAAGACCAGACACTGAAAAAAAGAAAGAATCACATTTATTACAGTGATAGTTGTGGGTACCCTTTCACTAATGTGAACCTGTTTCAAAGATTTATTCCTCACCTATGTGTGTCTTCATTTTGACCTCTTTATTTATTGTGTTTTTTCCTGGGGGATTCTTATTTACTTTTTTACTGCTCTCCAGATTTCAACCCTACTATATGAGTTTGCTAGGACTGCCATAACAAAGCATCCCAGACCAGGTGGCTTACATAACAGACGTTTATTTGCTCACAGTTCTGGAGGCTGAAGTCTGAGATCCCGGTGTTGGCAGGGTGGATTTCTCCTGAGGCCTCTCTCCTTGGACTGTAGATGGCTATCTCCTCCCTGTGTCCTCACATGGTCTTCTTTCTGTGTGTCTGTGTCCTAATGCCCTCTCTTATAAGGACACCATCATATTGGCTTAGGGCTCACCCTAGTGACCTCATTTTAACTTAAGTTCCTCTTTAAAGACCCTGTCTCCAAACACAGACACAGGCTGAGGTCCTCGGGTCTAGGGCTTCAACATACAGATTTGGGGATCACAACTCAGTCCCTAACACCCACCACTGCTCTAAAGAACTCAATTCCTACCTCCTCTGTAAACCTCCTTCTTAACCATTGTCACTCTCCTTGACCTCTTGAACGTTTAACACAAAGTTCAGTGTGATTCTAATCAGTCTTATGTTTTTGTCCACTAGACCTCAACAGGATTGTAAGTTTCCTGAGGACAAGGAAAATGTGTGATATTCTTTTGACTTTCTCAATGTTTACTGATGGATCCTCACAACCAACGCCCTCAGTGTTGATAGGGGCTTTAGAAAATATCTAACTCAGCCCCACTCCCCATTTAGAATCCTGCCCACAACAGTTGCTGACAGGAGGCCCTCATATTTCCTCTTTGAATATAAATAATGATGGAAACATTCATAAGGCAACCTGTTGTCTTGTCGTATAACTTTTGCCAGTATTTTTATTATCCACCTTTTTTGATTCATAAATGGCAATGCACATGTAGCTTACTTTTATTGGGGACAGGGAAGGGGGAATTAAGAAATGTATCCCAGAATTGGCTAAGGCAAAAGATGGATGGTCACGTGACCTTTTATTGTCATGCAAATAAGCCCAGCTTAGGGTCATCTAACTAGGGATATGTAACTTTGTTGCAACATTGATTATATTACAGATATTAACAACTGTAAACTATGTTGAGTAACCCCACTCTGGTTATGGTTTTATTGCCCTTTAGAATATTAACCAGTTTTGTGTCTAACTTAGCATTATTTCAGCATTTGTTTCTATATAATAAAAAACCCAGGTTTTTAATATCATTTCAAATTGGCTTTGTCATCCTATTAAAGAAAACTTATAACCTGTTCACTTATGAATGACAATTGTGTTTTTAATATTTTCAGAATTATGCTTTCATGGGGATACAAAAAATGAAAACACAAGTATTTGATGTGTTGGATGATGTGGAGAAAAACACAGCAGGAGAGAGTGGGGCTGGTGATAAGCTGGATGGTTATCATTTGTTGAGATGATGCTCTTTAAAAGCCATTTACTGTAGAAAAGCCTCTGTGCTTGGATGGGCTGGTACCTGGGTTTTAAAGGAAGATAAAAGTGACTCTAAATAATAGAGAGTAGAGAAACTTGGCCTTCTGGCAGATTCGGGAGGAGAGGAAGTAAGAGCAGAGTTGACTGCTATGTGGGGGAGAGTCAGCGAGAAGATCTCCAGTGGAGAAGCCGTCAAGACAGGAAAAACTCACTTCAGAGGGGCTTTCTATGTTGTAAGGATAGGTCTTGTAAATTCTCTCCTTCATCTCCTGAGAGATGAAGAAATCCTAATCCTCTGAAGAGACCTTCAGAAAACCTAACTCTTGTGGGGATGGATTTTTGGGGGTAAGTGGAAGAATGGTTCAATGCTGTTCCAGATTGGCAATGGGCAAAATCAGTGACTATATATGAGAAAACCAGAACCAGGGGATGGCTGGGGGAGGCGGGGCAATGAACATCAAAGTTATAATAATGTTAGCTTTGTTTCTGAGCACCCACTTTAGGCCAGCACCACAAGCATATTTCAAACACATTGTATCATTAATCCTATATCTACTGAAGAGGTCTTTTTTTTTTAACATTAAACTCTTTCAAATGATATTTCCCCATCCTGTATTTATATAACTGATTATTTTACTGAAATTCAAGACTGTTATATCCCAAGTTGGAAATTTAAAATTCTTATTTGATTACTTTTAGAAGCTGTCATCCAATACATTAGCTAACAAGTCCTTCTACGTTGTTTTACAAAGTACAGATCTAACCATACTGTCACTTTCTCCATCTTGTCCTCCAAAAGTCCAAGGCTGTCTTTTTTAGTTGAAATGAAGAATTTCTCTGTTATATACAATGAGATCCTGGACTGGACCCCTTACGTTTTGTTCTTTGGAGTAGGGACACAAGCTTGGAAGGTATTCATGAAGTCAGGAAGCCACTGGCAAGGCGAATATGCTGAGATGGAGCCTAAAGAAATAAACCTAACAGACGTTGGTCAATCCATGCCACGAAGGCAGTGGGCAAGACCATCCAGCAAGCAATCATTAGTTTTAGCCACCTGCCCTTTTACACCTATCAGGACTGAGAGAAACATAAAACAGAGCGTGAATTACATGCTTCAGGGATGAGTCCTGAATCCGCTCATCATTAAGAGCAGCTAACAACCCCACCTACTAGCTATAGGCAGAGCATGACCTCAAGGAATCTACTAAACTTGAGATGTCAATTGGGTTGTGTCCCCAGCTCTAGAGACGGGCCACCCACATAACCCCTCTGAAATGGATGGCCAACCACCAAATTCCAAAAGTTCTCCAAAGGAGGAGATTTCACAACAGTCTCCAGTAACCAGTTACAGGATTGCACAGATCTACATTTCCTAATATCTAATCTGAACCTTTCTTGCTGAACTTTAAGCTCGTTTCCCCTTTTCTATTCTCAAAGGAGGTGAGAAACATCTGGAGAATATTTTTCTTAAAATAATAGTTCACATACTTGAAATCTGCAATTAACTCCTTTTGTTTTTCTAACTGGAATCATGTCAGCTGCCAAATAGTTTATAAAACACTTGAGAGAATCCCTAAAAGAGAAAGTTCTAAAGTGGAATCTTTTTGTTTGCTTGTTTTTCTTCCCATAATATGAAAACATCATTGTTCTCAGAGCACAGAGAGCCAAGATTCTAGTTCTGACCCAAGAAGTCACTCATCCTGACTGGGCCTCAGTTCCCTCATTTGCAGAAGAGGGGCACTGGCTAGAAGACGTCAAGGTTCCTTCTTGTTCTAAAATATCATGGTAGCTGTGAACGTGAGCAACGTCCACACTTCATAGATAAATGATTTCACAAATGTACATGCTCAGGCTTTTGGGATGTCACACAGTTAGATCCATCTCACACCTACAGCTACCTTTCAGTATTTCACTCTCCCTCCTTACAGTTAGAGAACAGGACGAGTTTGAACAGTCCCCCACAAGTATTCCTCTGATGAAACAAACTGTACCTTTCCAAAAACCAAAGAAAGAACCTAAATAAGAAGCAAAGTTTAGAGACAAAAAAGTGATTTATAACTTTTTTTTTTTTACTATATTCAAAGATTGAATAAAAACTGAAGCTTACTGAGAAATCTTTAAAAAGTGGCTACAAATGATAAAAACTTCCTACAAAGTGTAGGCTCCAGAATGCCCCCAGAGTCATTCCACGAGTATGAATCCATGCCTCCTGTCATAGGAATGACAAATGAAGACAAAGTAGGCATCCTGGGAAGGAGAGGCGGGTAGTGACTACATGTGACTACTCCTGGTTTTAGGAGCTGCAGTGTTTATTTTGTAAGAAAACTTGATGAGCTAAAATTTAGAGGCAGCTCTATAATAAAGTAGGTGATGAGGGCATCCCAAGAATAAGGTCCTCCCCATTCCATGTGCCTGGGGATGTGCTGCCAGGTGAATCCCTTCCCAGTGTGACCGAGAAGGACTGAGGAGCACTCTCCTGCCATGGGAGCATCTCTCTGCCTTCTCCGCACCAGTGCAGTCTGTGTAAATAACACGATGCGAAATAAAGGGGTTTTCAGGCCTTTGCAAGGGAGACACGTGTGTGAGGAAGTTCCATCTAATGTAATCCACTGAACTGGAAATTGTAAAAATAGGTATTTAGAGAAAACAACTCCAATGTCTTATATAAAATATAAATCTCACAAAACATTTGTTTACCACAAACACTTTATCTCATCCTGAACTCTTGTTCAGACCAACGGGATCCAAGTGAATTTCAACCAAACAGAACTGGGCAAGGTCCTTGTCATATGCATAATGAAAACTTGGTAGTTGTGATTGAAGGAGCCTTTGGAAATAACATTAATGAATTGAATAAAGTAAGATGATAAAATTACACTCATTCCCAAAACATCTAAGGTGGAAGAGACTAGAAAGTTTAAGCCAAGTTAGGCAAAAAGACAAAGGCGGATAACTTGTTTCCTGAATGACCTTCATCTAGGTCTTGACCTTTAAGAAGCTGGGGTCCCGGGGCAGCCTCTAGATGTGGGAGGGAGGGTGGGACAGGGCCAAGGAGGCTTGCTTATGGACCCCAACTCTTCCAGAGGAAGCTGTCATGTTGGAAGCTCTTGCCTCTTCTGTAACTCTGTGTGCCTTCTCGATGCTTCCCTGTTGCTCAGCAGCTTTCTCAAGGAAGGTTGAGAGATTAGGTGAAGGAGTTAGTGGTATTTCTCATGATTGGAAGTTCTGGCGAAAGTTTTGAAAATTGAGAAAGTTGAAATATAAAGCACAGCGGGCTTAGCTCCCAGCCAGCATGGCCCTTCCTGGAAGCCGGAGGGAGAGCCAGGTGCCACCGTGGATGTTTTCCACCATTTTCTGAGGATGGTGGCAAGGAAGGACTGAACAGCACGCAAAGGTCTCTTTTCTCTGCCCCTTCTGACTGGCATTTCATACTGACACTATCAGTATATCCAGAAGATTAGGTGAGCAAGCCAACTTCCTGTGCTAGCATTTTATTTTTATTAGCAGGCTATTATGGCAGTAGACTGTTCATTTTGGTATTTTTATAGGAAACTGTGATACAAACAAAAATTTCCTGAACCAAGGAACAAATTCTAGCCTTTCCCTCTTCCATAATACTAAAATAGTTATTAATTAAATTACTGGGTGGGTGCATATGTGTAGGCGAGAGGTAGCGGGCACGAGGCAGCCAAATGTTCTTTTTTTTCACTTTTGAGCTGGTTATTTTAGGGGTTCAATTGTTGAAGTTTTATTTAGTTAAGATTACTTTGAGCCACATAACCTCCAATGACCTGATACTAAAAGTTAAGCCCTAGAGTTTCTGTTACACATGGGCAAAATATTAAATCAAGTCAACAGCACTCGGAAATAAAAATAATTAACCAATTTCTTCCAAAATTGGCTCCCGGACTCCACATCCCTGCCGCCCACACTCACACACAGAGCTGACCTCCAGTCAGAGCCATCCTACACCAACCTCCGAAAGCTCCAACATTAGGTCTTGGAAATTTCTGAATTATAAAAGAACTAAAGAAATCTCGACTCTTTTTTGGTCAGTAAAAATGTGAATCTGTTCTTTCTCTGCTGCTCAGCTCAAGAGCAGCAGAGATCACACCACAGGACTGTTCCCAAAAATGAACTTAAATAAATAAAAAAATCTAGTTCTCCAGCTGGGGCTAAGCATAAAACACCACGTCGCGATAAATCGTCAGCTACAGAGCGGGTCTCTGAAACCCGCCACCTTAACCACAGCTCCATCAGGATAATTAGCTGGTGTAACATCCTGCACTTTGAACACAGCGGAGCCGGAGAGCAACCAAACCACAGCCATCTTGGGATCGGAAGTTCCATCGCTTTCAGGGCTGGAATTTATTTTGAGGGAGAGGAAGATGGATGTGCTGTCTGGGAGGAAAAATCCTAAGGTTTTCACAGTTAATCCACTGAACATTTTTCAGAGAAAATGGAAGTGGAGAAAAGTAAGGACGAAGAATTATGTAATAAATGCCTTTCTTGGGGATACGTAAGTTAAGGAGGCTGTGAGTGCCTAAGAGACTTTTCTTTTTACAAGCAAAACTTACTGCAAGATGCAAGAATTCACACAAACATGGGATTCCACTGATGAATGTGCTTCACGATGTCATTCCTTAAGACGGGGAGGGTGACCAGGACACTGACTGGAGAGAGGAGACTTGGGGTGTAGTCCCTCCTGTCATGATGCCCTTGTGAATCTTTTAGAGCCTCCTTTTCCTAAACCTCAAAATGACAGGATGAGTCAGATGTAGGGGTAGGGGGCAAAGACTTGGGGGAAGTGGGGGAGGGGAGTGAGCAGCGCTGGCTGGCAGGTGGTGGACCAGAGAGCATTTACCCCATCCAGCCTGGGGCAGTGTTGAACTACGCGCTTGTGTGCCTGGTTTGGACAGGTCTTCCAATTTTTCAGGAGAAGCCACATTTGGGACATTCTGTGAAAGCTTTTCATTTAAAAGTTTGTCTCATTTTTTTTTTTTCTAACACTGGTAGATAAAAACAATCCCGCTGTGGGCAGGATCCAGCCTTTAAGCGGCTGGGTACCTTCGTATCAGACGGTTTCCAACATCGCTCTCAGTCTAAAATGCTGTATGGGGGATTCCCATGCCTTGGTTTGCTTAAATTTCTAAGTCCTGGCCTTGCTTCTCTCCACCGTGTCAGCGAGTTAGTTTAATCAGTAAATTCAACAATCTTATATTGAATTTTTAGGTGCTTGCTCCTATGTTAGTGGCTGGAGAGATATAAAAATAAGGGAATATGAAACAAGGACCTACTCTCAGGAAGTTTCCAGGCAACTGTTGAAAGTTAGATCTTAATCTAGTGCAAGTGCTTCAATAAAGATAAAATACACTGCTGGTAGGAATGTAACTGGTGCAGCCACTATGGAGAACAGTGTGGACATTGCTCCCAAAATTAAGAATAGAACTACCATATGATCTGGCTATTTATCCAAAGAACATGAAAACACTAATTTGAAAAGATACATGCACCCACTGTTCACTGCAGCGTTATTCACAAGAGCCAAGACATGGACGCAACCTAGGTGTCCATCAACTGATCAATAGATGAAGAAGATGTGTTTTATATATATAAATATATATATAATGGAATACTACTCAGCCACAAAAAAGATGAAATCATGCCCTTTGTGACCTAGATGGACCTTGAGGGTATTGCGATGCTCAGTGAAATGTCAGACAGAGAAAGACAAGTACTGTATGATTTCACTTATAGATGGAAGGTAAACAAACAAACACATAGACACAGAGAAGGGATTGGTGGTTACCAGAGGGGAAGGGGGAGGTGGGAGTGTGAAGGGGGGAAAGGGGCACATGTATATGGTGACAGATAACTATTGGTGGTGAACATCCATTATAGTCTATACAGAAGTTGAAATATAATGATGTACAACTGAAATTTATACGTTATAAACCAATGTGACTTCAATAAAATAAATTTTTTTTAAAAAAGAAAGAAAAGATAAGATAGACTTTAACCCGGATGGGGTGGGTGGGAGGATTGGTCAGACACAAGGTCCTTAAGGGGCAGTGTTAGAACTAAGGGTGAAGAACAAATGGGAATTGTCCAGCAGAGGAGGCAGGGAAGTGGAGGGTATTTCTTGCGCTTCATCAAAATTATCTAAAAGCAGACATTGGCAGCTAAAATAGTTAAAGAGCAGCTATAGCGGGTAATGATTAAGGGCAGCAACTCTGAGCTAAGCTGCCTGAATTAAATCCTGATTCCATCACTCACTAGCTCTGTGATCTTAGGCAAGTTACTTAACCTCTCTCTCCCTCCATGTCCTCATGATAATTGAGGATGATGATAGCATCACCTGTCTTATGAGGTTGTTCAGGGGGTTGAGGGAATTAACATAAGTACAATGCTTACAACAGTGCCTGG
Organism: Equus caballus; assembly: GCF_041296265.1. NCBI lineage: Eukaryota > Metazoa > Chordata > Mammalia > Perissodactyla > Equidae > Equus > Equus caballus. The sequence goes on from NC_091702.1 coordinate 65,656,137, forward strand.
CTACAGCAAGCATTCTGTACATGCTAGCTATTATTTAAATGAAGAGGAAGAAGGGTGGAGGAGAAGGAGAAGTGGCAGCAGTGGGGTTGAGGGGTCAGGAGAATATATTCCATGACGCTTTGCATTACCGTGTTACTGCAGTCTCGGTTTTGCAGAATTTGAAAGGTGATGATTTTTGTCATCTATTATGAAAATTGGCTGAAATTCCAGAGACAGGTCAGCTGAAGATCGTTCCTCATAAGCGGTAGCAAGTACTGTGTCTGCATCCCACCTCTCAGGGCAGCCCTTGCCACCTGCTCGACCTGCAAGCCACCCGACCTTCAAATGTTGGGTCCCCCTGCCCTGCCCTCAGCGAGCTGGCCACTCAGCGCCTGCTTCTGTACTGCCCGTGAAGGGCTTTGGCTCTGAGACACAGAGAACAGGAGAGGTTCTGGAGGTGAGAGCAGCAGCTTGGCCTGGCAGGAGCGGCTGCAGAACCTAGGCTGTATTTTAGTGCTGATGGAAGTAAAATTTGCAAGTAATAATAGCTATCAACTTTTAGGTCAGAAAAACAACCAGCTTGCAATCACTGTTTTAGAAGCTTGACCTTTCCGTGCTATTTTCAGGGACTTGAATAATAATGATAATAATATTGCCATAGTGAGTTATTTACTGCTTAATATTCCAAGACTTGCATCTGGAAGATTCATGCCCTCCTGCAGAGCCCTCCGCTTAATTCAAAACTATACTGAGTTTTGTATCTGAAGAAACACAGACTCAATTCAATATACACTTCTTTTGTAGTTAGTGCAAACAAGTAACCTCGAATCCAAAAGCCCAATACATCCCACCATATTTAGCCACAGCATTTATTTAAATAGAAAATGTTAATTTCCCCCAAAATGAAGCAAATTTGTACTGTATTTTATTTTGAACAAGTTCTTGGTCACAGGTTCTAGGAGCATGGATGGGAAGCTCCATGTAAGTGCTCTCTCAAGAGCCTGGAGGAGAGGATCGGACCTTGCTCTTTGGGAATTCTCTTTGCACCTAGTTCATAACTGTGTACAAAGTCAGCTTTATAAATGCTTGTCGAATGAATATATGAATGGCACCCTATTCTCGCCCTGTTCCCCGCCCCCTTTTGTCTACAGGTTACAAGACCTCAGGTGGTGTCAAGGCTAAGAGACCATCACGATTTCCAAACGCAAGTCAGTGTTACTCCTCTCTCTGCCTTCTCTTCGTTCTCACTCTCCTGATTTTGTGTCCTGGGGTCGCTGTCAGCTCACAAGGACGGGAAATCCTACCTAATAGCCATTTTTCCTTAGAAATTAATAAAGAGTGCTGTTTTTGATTTAAAAAAACCAACCTTGTGAAGAACAAGGAAAGGTTGGTTGGAGGTAAAACGATCTTGAGATGGGTGACAGTCTTCACGTATCGCAGGATGCTTCTGAGAGGCTCTCTGCGGCTCCTCTGAAGGGCTTAGACTTGACTTCAGATGAATAACAGGGTCAGGAGGCAGTTTTCTAAATTCTCAGTCTTAATATTCAATTTAGGGCGTTAGATGTTGAGTGGACATCTTTGAAGTTCTCTCCTTTGTTAAAAGAACCTCTGAGACTCCATTTCCTTGTTTGTAAAACTGAGTGTGTTGGACTAAATGATCCCTAACCTTACTTTCTGGTCTAAAAACTCTGCCCTCAGCCCTACGCAGTCCAGTTTTTCCTTCCATCCTAATGACGCCAGAGGCAGGAGGCGGTCAGGCAACAGGTTGTGGAGTCACGTATTCACGTGGAATTGACGGGTGGGCACATGGAGGAGGAGAGATGAGCATTTTATTATTTCACAGCCATGCGAACTCATCAAGAGCACTTTGCAACTTTCCACGGGTCTGTCCCCTGTGACGGCCTGTTTGCGGGCCATGTCCTTGCCATGAATTCTGTCTCCTCGCTGCGGAATGAGCCAAGGACACATTATTGACCACCTGCTCACTTTCTTACACAAGACGACTCCCCAGACTTATTTTCTTTGCTCTCTCCTCCTGCTGGTTTATGGCTTTCCCTTACATAGCAATAAAACTCTTGGAGAGTCCTCTTAGGGATGAATTAATGCCGCTTAAGTATATTTCTGTTAGCCACTCTTTGATGGTTCCATTTAAAAACAAAGGGGGAGTTGGGCAGCTTGGTTCTTATTGAAATTTTCCTTCCCTTGCTTTAGTTACCACTCCTCAGAAACTCTTAGTTACACTCCAAGAGAGCTTTGCTAACAATAAAAAATGTCTGGGAAATATTGTCAGAAGACAAACTTAACATCTTTCAAGTAATTGTTTTCCCATTGGAAAGGTATTTACATTATAAAGGGACCCAGCCTAGCTTGTGTGAGCTTTCCTCATATTCCTTTAAATATTTAAATTTATAAATAATAAATAAAAAGTGTGTCTGAATTCCAGAAGAGCAGAATACGATCTTGCTCTCCACCCTAATAGCAAACAGACTGAAGATCGAGTGTCATGATCCCACTTTGACTGTGTGTAGTCTGCAATTTATTTTTACTTCCTCCACATTTTATACTTTATTAGTTCATCTGAATCTTATATTTAATCTGTGTCTGCTCTGGGACAGAACATCCTATGAGGTTCAGCTTCCTCTTCTCGCAGTCCCAGCCCCGAGGGTGGGAAGACATGAGTGTCTGTCCTGAGTTCGACACTTGCCCCTGTGTGGCCCTGGGAGAGCCGCTCAGCTTCGCTGGGCCTCTGGCTTCTCCGCTGGAAGAGCAATAGAATCTGGGCACTGAGGGAAAAAATCCCCCAAGGTGTTGGGGGTGGAGTTCAGCCACTGTCATGGAAACTACCACTGGAATAAACTATTTTCATTTATCCCTTCTTCTGTTTGCTTAAAAAGTGGAGCTAACCAGATGACACACAGTGGGGCCTGGGTAGGGTCTCCATGCTCCCTTCCACTGAACTCGTTTCCACACCACTTCAGTTGTCTTATTTATCCCATTCCACAAACATTTTTGAACCACCATGCTAGGAATGATGGAGCTTTCGAGCTTGACTAAGCCATCACTCCTGCCTCAGTAAGAATTCAAGGCGAAGACAGACATGTCTGAAAAAAGTACAAAGAGACAGACCCAGCTTTCTGGATTGGCTTTCTGTCCCTCCTTTTCTCTTGTAACTGCATCTTCTCTTCCCTTGTCCTTTCCCAACTCATTCCCAATTCCTCTGCTCTTTTCCAGGTTTCTGATTCCTACCTGGTGTTTACAACCTCAGCAGCTTATTTTGAACCTGAGCCCAAATTAAAACTAATGTCTTCAAAGGCCACAGTGGGACACATGAATCAGATCATCTCTCTTCACTGATTCAAGGGCAGACTTCCTGTAATCAAGGAAGAAATGCAACGTGGAATGATTAGGGTGGTGTCAAAAAGTACCCATCCCTCCCTAGAACCAGAACACCTCCTCATAGGTCTGCTAAGTGCCTGAAATTTCCACTCAAGTTCCAGAATCTGGGAAAGCTCATGCATTCCAGAGATTTTTATGACAGATGATTGAGCTATAATGTAGAACAGGGCCTAAGGCACAGGGGCTCAGGGAATTGAGAAGAATGGGGTCGGGGCAGTTTAGGGGCCCTGGTGGGATGCCTGACAGTAACATGGAGGTACACGGTAATGGTCATCTTAGGGAAGTCAGAGGCATGAGATGGAGACAGGAAGCCTAGCCTGGCTACAAGCTCTCCAGCAGCTCCTGGGGGAAGGGCTGGTCATGATGGCATATGTAATTTGTGTCTAACACGTCACCACTGAGAGGCAAGAGTTAACATATTTAAGAGGGATCCCCTGCAGGTTGGACTCTCAGGAAAGGATTTGACCTCCAGCAAAGCTCCATGGAAACTGGCTATAGCCCAGCCTTAAATTTGTGCTTAAGACAAACAATCCTGGTCATTTGCAAGGCTTGGACCCCGGCCCTCACTCCTCCCATCATGTCAGCAGAGCGGCTGGTGCTTCTCAAATATGCACACGGGTGGGGCAAATCCTGCCACCAGCTCCTGCATTATTTAGTGGGAGTTGAAAAGCTTGGATCCCAACTCCCAGATAGGAGAGGGGCTGGCACTCCCCTCAGCCCGATTGATGAGAGGCCAGGCGAGGGCTGGAGCCAAAGTTCTGCCGCATCACAGCGCTCTTTTATCTTAGCCTCTGATCACATCAGGGATGGACTGGTGTGATGTCATACAGGTCAGATGCCTCACAGGCCCAGGGCCAGCTCCCTCTCCTGGATCTGACTTCCAGGCCTGCTGGATCTTTGTGCAAGACCCCAGCCTGGAAGGTGCCAAGGACAATGGGGGAGGCCCTCCCACCTGCTACTGCTTCTCTCTCTGCACATTTCCCTAATAAACAACACTTGGCCATTTGCCGTTGTTTGCACAACAACCAGATTCTACCTCCGTGCTTCACTTGGGGATTGGAGCGCTAAGACAGAAAGAATGCAGAGAAACACTCTCACCCATTAAGTAGTTAATCCAGTGACCCATCCATTCAATGTTGTTCAGTACTTAGCAAGCGCTGGGTGCTGCAGACACAACAATGAGTAGAGAGTGAGGTCCCTGTCCTGGAATGACTCAGTCTGGAGGGCCGGCGAGCTGAGGACCAGACTGCTCAGCCTCCTTCCCTGCGTCAGTTTCTGTCTCTGTGAAGTGAGTCACAGGGAGACAGTCCTCTCCCGCTTCTGTGTTCTGGGCTGACCGGCTCGCCAGATGGTAATGGCCAGCACTTTCACAACCTTGCGCTGGCGTCCCTCCGTCTACCAGCGTGTGGTTAGGCTTCTTCTGCCCTCTAGTCCTTGATGTGTATCCACAGAAAACAAACTTATTTTAATATCAGTGTCAACAAGACTTGCTAAGAATGCAAATAGAAGACACTGCATGGCAAACATAAATGACTTTTGAATTATCTCTATGAGCACCTGGCCTTATACAGAAGCACATTAAAAAAATAATGAATTCTCCATAAGAAGTCTGAGGCAGGCAAAGAATTACTAAACCTACACATTATTTAGCATATAATGATATTCTGGTTTTTTTAAGAAGAACCATACTAGATTCTTACTGCTGAATTCTACCTGTTCTAGCTTCTACCAAAAGCAAATAACATACTTGTGAAGAAAATTCCTTTTACATATGTCTTTCATCTACCCACCTACCTATTTTCTTCCAATCTATCGTTTCTCTCCCCCTCTACCTGTCATTATCAATGTGGACACAGTGGTACAGAGACACAAAGCTTGGCTATTTGCTTGGCTCTGAGATCTGACTGGGTATAGAAACGGGTCTTGCCAGCATCTCTTAAAGGATCTTTTGGATTACACGCATAAAATACAATTATGTATTATAATTTATATGAGGCTTTTCCTTCAAAGAGCTCAAGTTTCTACAAAGTTACTTTTAAAATAAAGATCTTTGTGACTAGAAATGATATGAGTCTGAATTTTAATTTATTTTGTGTCCTGTCAGATTCATGAAACACAGAGGTGTGGACAACAGTTGGAGCGGAAACGTCATCCTAACTTGTTACAGGAGGTTTCCCCGCCAGCCACCGATGACCCCACACCTGGAAGGGCCTGCTCGCTGTGATGGAGAGGCTGGTGTCGCCCTTTGCCCCGACACTGGCACTACAGGGCTTAACTGAAGTCTGGTTATTATGAATTCGTTGAACACTTATTTCGTGAGGGCTTGGGACATTTTAAGCGCTGCTAGACTCTATTGGTAATAACAATATTAAGAGTAACAAACTTTGAATAAATGTTTACCCAGTACCAGACACTGTGCTGGGTCCTTTACTTAAATTATCTAACATACCCCCAACGACTCTGGGAGGCAGGTGCTATTATATTCATCTTACAGACAAGGAAATAGTGCCCAAAGCGTTTACATAACTCGCTAGAGGTCATCACACACCTAGGGAGGGAGCATGGCAGGATTCGAATCTGAAGGTCCATCTCCGAGGTCTCGCCCCTCAGGACTGCTCTGGGGAAAAGCCACCACAGAAGAATCCGCAGCAATAGGGCCTCAGGAAGGCAGTTCGACTAAGTTAAAAAGCACCCTCCGATCAGTGTTATGTCTGGGTTGTTTGTTTCCATCAGTACAAACATTGCCAGGAAGGCTGGCAACGCTGTTCTGCACATCCCCAAGCCCTGCTTCATGCAGAGCAAGTGCCCAGGAGAAATCATGGGGGTGTGTTCGGTGGTCCCCTCTCCCCTCTGGTGACCCCTGGATCCTCTTGGCATCCCCATCCCACTGCCCAGGATTGCTCACTGAGACCTCCCATAAACCTTCCCCTCTGCTTTGTAATCTAATTCCATACTGTTCTGCCTTATATTATTTAATTTTTTAAAAATAGACTTTATTTTTTAGAGCAGTTTTAGGTTTATAGGAAAATTGAGCAAAAAGTACAGAGAGTTCCCATATATCCCCTCCCCACACATGCACAGCCTTCCCTACTGTCAACGTCTCACACCAAATGGTATCTTGTCACAATAGATGAACCTGCCCGGAGGCCATGGTTCACGTTAGACCTACATTAAAACATCACACTTAGTGTTTTACATGCTATGGGCTTTGTATAATAACACGGATCCACCATTATAGTATCCTACGCGATAGTTTCACTGTTTTAACAATTATTTACTAAAAATTCTCTGTACTCTGCCTGTTCATCCCTCCCTCCCCTCGAACCTCTGGAAACCACTCATCTTTTTACCGTCTCCATAGTTGCCTTTTCCAGAAGGAGATATCATTGGAATCATACAGTATGTAGACTTTTCAGATTGGTTTCTTCCACTTAGTAAGATGCATTTAAGTTTCTTCCACGTCTTTTCATGGCTTGATAGCTCATTTCTTTTTAGTGCTGAATAATATCCCACTGTGTGGATACCACAGTTTATTGCTCAATCTGCTCTTTTTAAAGCCACATTTTGGACTCCCCAAACTTCTTCCCTGACTTAAAAAAAAATGCATATGGACTCTGTTAGGCAACAACCAGGTAATTTAAGAAACCAGCATTGAAGGATATTCCTGACCGACCATGGTATAATTGGGTTACTCCTCCAGGATACAGCGTTTGTCTCCTAACAGAGTTCCTACCACCTCAAGGAGGATTTGTGATGAGGAAGCTCGGGAGGGAGAGGGGTCCCCAGGAGGATCACTAGGGGCCTCCTGATGCCTCTAGGATCACACCAGAGGACACCTCGTCCCTGGAGAGCGGGGCAAGGTAAGATTCCTTGAGCCCCTGCCTGGTGCCACTTTGGGTTCCTTAGCACCTTCCACGGTTAGTACACTGAGATTTTCATGAATGGAAACCTCAGAAGCGGCCCTGGCTTACTCTCAGCTGCACGGAATTAACATAAACACACACCCAGCTTGATGGGCAGGGAGAATCCAGCTCAAACACTCCTGTTCTGCAGAACACACGCCAGGTGGAGGCACGCTAATTTCAAGTAGGTTTACGTGGCCTGGCATCTTTTTGGTCAGAATTTGTTAAAGGATATCTTTTTGCCTCACCTGGGTAATGATGGACCCCAGTCACTGAATGTCCCCAAATGACTTCTGCATCAGTCCATTTAACCTAGTGATGCTGAAACTATACTTGTTAGAATTAGTATATTATATATTATAATTATTTGAAAATTGGTAATCAGTATATGTATAACGCGATAAAATAATCGCTCTTCTTGAATCCATTGAACTTTGTTAGAGTGTGATTATATAAATATCCTTTATCATTTAAAAAATGTAAATCAGATCATAGTACTCTTCTGCTGAAAACCATCCAATGTCCTCCTATTATTCTTTGAACAAAATTCAAAACCCCTATTTCATCTGGTCGCTGCCTGTCCCACATCTTATCTCTACATGTTGACTAAGGGCAAACCACATTGACCTTCTCTCTGCTCACTGAATTCACCAATTGGCTCCTGACAGGGCCTTTGCATGTGCTGTTGTTTCTGCCTAAATGGTTTTTTCCCAACTCTGCACACAGCTGGCTCCTTTTCATGTCATGCAAGTCTCAGCTAGATGCCATCCTCTCAGAGAAGTCTTCTCTGATGACTCTGGCCAAGGCAACATCCAAATCTGCTCACTTTCTATCACACTGCCTCATTCATAACAATTCTCAATAGCTGCAACTGTGTTGCTTATTTAATTTATTCATTGTCTGTCTCCCCGGCTATGTCTAGGAACTCTGAGAGCAGGGACCTGGCCTGTCTCAGTCACTGTGCTGTTTTCCCATTGGCTCCAAAAATCTGGAGAACGAATGACTGAATGGATGGCACCATGGATAGCAGTCAGTGTTCTCTGAGTCAGATGCTGCGTCTCGTGTGTGCCTGCATGTGAACGCCTCTAGAGGGAAGTGCTTCTTTTCTGTTCCCCCTTTGGTTGTCACCCCTGCTATCAGGTAGCACATGGCAGTTCACTGGCTACTTTTATTTCTGCATCCCTTGGGGCTGGGCACAAGATTTGGCATATAGTAGCTGGCGAATACATGTTGTTGAGTGAATGGATAAATTTGTAGCAAGGTTGATGGATCCCTTTGAGGAGCAGGCCCTGCCCTGTGGGCACATAATCCAACATAACGCCGACATGGTGAACACTGGTCTCTAGTGAGGTGCAGTCTCGCCAGCCCTCCAGGGGCCCTGCTGACGACTCCTTTTCCAGTGAGCACACGAATGGCGGGCGGGCTGCCAAGGAGGCAGAGAGCAGAATGTCTGCCCTTACTAACAACAAGAAGCCTTGCTAGTCTGTTTTCCCTGGTACAGCACTACTGTGAAGAGTTAATGACTGGCTTTTAAGAAGATGAGGAACCAGAGACTCAGAAGATTGGGTCACTCACCCAACTTTACATAGCCGATATGGGCAGAAATAGGATTTCAATTTCTTTCTGAGTCTAAATGCTGTCGTCTTTATACCATAAGCACCACAAAAGCAACCAAATCACAACAAAATCCCCTCCAGTATGATTCATTTGGGCTAATAAAATCCTCTTCTGAAATGCAAATCCTCTCGGATGGAGTTGTCCTACTAAGTCACCCACACATTAGTGTCAATAATCTTGACAAGGTAACTTTCCCCTGCTCTCTAATGGAGGTCATTAGCCATGAGAAGGTACAAGGTGGACTGGAGGGCTGGGCAGAGGGACAGTTTCTGAGGGTGCAGCCCCTCAGCCCTGGGGGAAGAGGCTCGGGGCAATGAGAGGGTAAGGGCGGTGGTCTGAGGACCGCAGCAGCAGGGTCGACACTATCACTTGGCATCATGCATTCAGAGGGCAGTTTACTGGGAGGTTTGACTGGTGGGCTGACCGGCAGGATGGTCAGTGTGAGAAACAGCATAGCAGGGTGGTTACAAGCATGGGACCTAAACCACACGCTTAGTTCAATACGGCCTCTGTCACTCATGGTCCGTGGGACCTTGGGCAAGTTACTTAGGTTAACTTTAGTTACTTTAGGGTTAGGGTTTGTGGGGTCCCCATATCCAGGAACATGGGACCTTTTTGGCTAAAAGGCACTCTCATTTTGCCCTTATGATGCTGTTATTAATTTACCTTAATATCACCAATTGCTTTTTCGGTTTGAAAAACATAAATTCTCAACTCTTTGAAATAGTTAATAAAAGATAATCTCATTTCAAATGAGATTAGTTATGTGCCAATCTCAATCAAATTTTCATTATGTGCAGATGAGTTTCCATTGTATTTTACAATTTATGACCGTCCCCTTCTATCACCATCAAAAGGAGAACAGGTCCTGGATTTGAACCATCCTTCTCGTTTTGGTCTCTCACACTGACCCGTTCTGAGCCCTCCGTCTCACTATGATCGTTGGTGTTACCTTCACTCTCACTCCTGTATGTCAGGACACCTGCCTTGTCTGTTGTAACATCGTGCACTCCACATTCCGTCGGCACATCGTGATTCAGAGGCCCAGGGGCAGTATGCATTCTACATTGATCTGCTTTGTGATAATCCACTGAAACTGTGAGGATGGGCTGCAGGATATTCAGGTTGGAGCGAAACATTCATCCCGATGAAATGTGACTCTATGAAAGAAACGCTCCGAATCCTCTCCAGGACTGAGCCAGCCCATCATGGGGAAATGGGAGGTATTTGAGGTTTCTTTCTTCTTTCTTTTTTTCCAGAAAACATGTTGGGTCCACCAGCTGTTAGCAAGAGCGTTATTAAAAATCTTGTCAGCTCAGAGTTACTGCTGTTCCTGAAGAAAACATAAACGTATGTATTTTTAAATCTGGATATATGAAGCTTTAGAAAATATTGTTGTAGAGTTCTCCTGGCCACTTTTCCTTAGGTCTTTTCCAAGTTTTGGGCTGGAGAAACTTAAAAATGTCTCTCTGCCAAAGTTAAATATTAAATGAAAACCTTGTGTCTGAGCAACTCCAGGATTAATAAACTGTGGTGAAATAGGTAAGATCCCAAATCATCACAGAGAAACCTCTAAAGGGAATGGGCTGCATTATAAACAGTGCCACTTTCTGAGCTTGGGGATGAAGCCCACAGGAAAGATGGACCGTGGCTTATTTCAGGCTCGGAGGAGGCACGATCTCTTTGAAGGAGTCATTGTACCACGCTTACTATTGTTGAACTAGTACACAAAAAAAATATTTGAAGGAGCCAAAGAAGTTAATGCTTTACACAAATGTGCAATGCGATATCGTAAGAGAGCCTCTCTCCCCTAGGGGACATCTTCTTTAAATATCAGTAGTGCTGGCTTCCGAAAGTCATGTCCAATTATGATGATGAATATTAATTTTAGTAGCACCACATTTCCTCTTAAGATTATCTTTTTTCTCAAGGAAAATACTAGGGGAAAATGAAGTATCATTGAAGGATTATACAATGACCCAGGACTATAAAAGTTCAGTCTTCCTTTCCAGGTTAGTTCTAGTGATCAATTTGCTTCCCAGCCTTGAGCGCATGGGTCGGTTGAGCTGTCTGGGTTTCGGTTCTTCCTTCCGAGTGAGCTGAGTGACTGTGGACCACGTGCTGAGAGGCTGTCTGCAGGGGGAAAGAGCTGGAGGCTGGAGAGTCTGGGCCTCCTGGATTTGGATCCTGGCTCTGCCACTTACCAGCTGTGTAACCTTAGGAACCTCTATTTCTCAGCCTGGAAAATGGGACTCATAATCCTTATCAGGAAAATATTAGACAACAAATGTCTGACAGTTATACGGCAATTAGCAAAAACTCCATACAGGGTAGCTGTTATAATAGGCATTATATAGCTTTGCATTCTTGCTATTTCTGGATCCAATAGGATATTAACATATCTTTTACCAACCAATTCTGGTACCTTAGGCATATCCATAAACAAAACCATCCTTAAGAGAAATAATCTGTTCAGGGTTTGTTGAGCTAGCATCTGATATATAAATGCCTGCATTGAATGATGTTTAGAAATTTTTTCTGAAATAAAAACGTAATTTTGATACTTTTGAGTAGGCATGAGAAGAGAAATCTGTTGTGCTGGCGAAGAGAAAGGTATTGAGGATACCTAGAGGAAATAAAATGGGATGTTAATAAATTTAGGAGAAACTGTAACAGGCCAATGAGACCGCATGGAGAAATATACAAAAGAAATAGGAAGAAACTATGAAATGTTAGCATTCTTAGACTGGAATCCAAGAAAATGGATATGACCAAAAGGAGTTAAAGGATCCACTGAACACTACTCTGGTTACTTTGCCAGCAGAAACCCTGCCTGTGCTAATGATATTATAATGAGAAAGCGACACGCAATGAAGTAAACAGTAACTAGATGTAGCACCATAAGTGCTCCAAGCTTTGCCTTGAAGAATGGCCTGGGAGGAGTCTGGGAAGGCTTTGGACAGCAAAGGTTAAGATCACGAGGAAAGGAATTTGGGCTCCAAAAAGGATTTAAACTGGTGTGTATGCTTTCGAACATCCTGTATATTGCAGCCCCACTGGCTTCCTTGTGGAGAGTGTAAACAGAAAAGTCCATGCTGTGGATTCCCACTGCATTACCCATCCACGAGACACCCTTCGCTGAATGGATAGGACACTGGTCTGGGAATGGTGGAGTTTATTCCCCCGGTGTGCGTTGGTGTGAGTTGGTGTGAGTGTGAGCAATTGTGGCAGACTGCAGCTAAGACTGATGTCCCTGATCCTTGTTATTCTCAGATGGGGAAAGCCTGCTCAGAGGAGAGAGGAGGACAGTGAGTCAGCTGATGCTGTGATAGCCAAGACCCTGTCTTGGGAAGCCATATTTTCACGACATAACTTATTACATTGCCTACACTTGGTGGCTAATGCAACACGTAGCGTATCCTGTCATTCCTGGTTGTATCTTGTTCACTATTATCATTCATAATAACTGTTGTCTTAACACAGTTAACTACTTTATCAATCCCTTAAAAAATACAACTGTTTTATGTGCTGAAAGCTACCATATTTGTGCTTAAATTCTGAGATGGTTTGGCATGACAGCTAACATTCATGGAGAACTTACTACTTGCCAGGCAGTGTTGAAAGCACTTTTATTGATTCTTTTAACCACCCTGTAGTGATTAACTTATTTAATTCTCAGAACCACCCCCCCCCCGAAATGGAAGCTATTATCATAATCATTCCTATTGACCTATGAGGAAACTGAGCCACAGAGGGTTTAAATGTCAAAAGTCCCACAGCAATTAGTAATTAGAAGGACAGGAATTTGAAGCGGGGGAGGCCTCCTCTAGCATCTGGGCACTTAACTATTACCCCATATCACCTCTCTGACAGCAACACTGGCTACAGAATAGACTCTGGCACATATATACAATTTCCATATTCATGCCCACCCACAATGATTGAATTTTGAATTTTTATACAAATGTTGTTCTGCTCTTTATATTCATTGAACTGCCAGAGTAAAACTCAGTTATCAGAGAATACGGCAAAACTTCATTTATGTAAAAATTTCTGAACACCTCTTGTATGTAAAGAACTCTAATAGGAATTGGAAGTAAAGAAAAATAAGACACAATCCCTAATCTTTAGCGAACCTTCAAGGCAAGAGAATAAGTAAATTGTCATACACAAAGCTCCTCTTAAAAACATCCGGTTGGGCGTTGAGAGAATTGGGGCTGTAATGGTTTCCTTGGTCTCCGGTGGGTGACGGCCACCAGGCCTGAGAAGAGGAAGGCTGCCCTCCTCCCACAGGACACAGAAGGTCCTGGGTCAGCCACAGGGACAACAACTCTTCCCACTACTATGGGCAAATGCACAGCTACCTGGGGAAACAGGACAGAGGGGAGGGTGGCCAGCGGCTGAGCTGGCTGGTCCTTGGGTGGTGGGCCATCTCAGGAAGCGGTAGATCGTGTTGCTGACTGCACAGACTCTGGCACCACATGGCCTGGGTTCAAATCCCAGCTCTGAACATTATTATCCACGTGACCTTAGGCAAAGTTAGTTTTTTAACAAACACCTTCTTATGCTTCACTTTCCTCCTCTACAAAATGAGGATAATAATAATACCTGCCTCCCAGGGCTTTTGTGCAGATTAAATAAGTAAACGTTAGTAAAGCGCTTAGAATGATGTCCAGCCCAGAGTCAGTACGACAGAAGTCTTAGCTGTTAGGATCACTGATCATCCCAGATCCCTCTCTCCCTCCCATCTGTCAGACTACACTTCTCTGACTCCTGCTTGTTTCATCTTCTAAAGAAATTTATGACAATGAAAAATGTGCTTGTACTTCCTTGTCTCAAAGTTATTTCCGTGTTAGATAATAATCCATTGTTATTGATGTCTCCTTCTGAATATTTAACAGATTTTGTTTCTTCACTGGCTTTGGACCATGGAAACTGGAACAGGAAATCAGATGACTGTACTTGCAATCCAAAGAGTCAATTGCATAATCCTAAGCGATACTGAGATACAGACGCCCTGCCTCATGTGAAACCAAGGGTCTTGAGCCTCTCATTCCAGATCTTCTCCTGAGGTACTGCTCACTGCTAGGGATGAAAAGTGTCCAGTAAATAAGGTTTATTCTCACTTAGTCGTAACGAAAAAGGGGAGATTAACTCCAGACGCCATTCATTTGGGGCCAAGAGGGTCCCGTGCTCTGACCCTCCTGAAGCTGTGCCTCCTCCAGCTGCCAGGGGTGAGGAGCCAAGCGACTGTGCTGTCCAGAGCCCACGCTCTTCTGACCATGCTCTGTATGCACGAGACTCTAGCATTCTCTACCCAGATGATCTTGAGCTCTTTCTAGTGACTACACGGGCTTTGTCTCAGGGTTCATCCTCCTGAGGTGGACTGACCCCTGGGTGTGCACCTCTGACTCTCACGGGGGGCCAGGGAGCTGCCGTTTGCAAGGGGTTGTAGAGGGAGTTGGCTGTGCGGATGGGCTGTTCACATGTGTGGTTGTGAAAGCTGCTGTGGTCCATGGCCGAGCTGGAGGTGGGATCAAATGAACCGGGGCAGGCTCTGCATCCTGGTGCAGTGCTCCAAGGAGTCTGAGAATTCTAAACTTGAACTGGCCTTCCAGGTTGTTAGGAATGTCTATTTGCCAAGGCAGAGGGATAGAACGTAAGTTATTTAACAGTTTGTTAGCTTGACTCATGACTTTTAAATATTTAAATGTATGGAATGTGGGCCTCCAGTTGTACTTTTGCCCAAAGTGTCACACATTAGGGATGGGCCTGATGCACACAGACACATAAAAACCCGCTGCTCAAATCTCCATGGTCTCTTTCGCCGACACACAAGTGCCCAAGACACAGAGCAGACAGGTCAAAAGCAAGAGCCGAGGAGAGCTAACAAGATACCAGGGGAGACTCTCCATTAACATTTTTATTCTTTTTTTATCTTGCAAATGAGATTTCTGGAAAGGGAAATATGATCATAATCAATAAATCAAAAGCAATAATGGGACAGTTTCATTGGAAGAGAAAGCTGAAGAAAGCAGAGGGAAGATCCCCAGACGTGTCTGTACCGAACACGGTATGTATCTGCTCTCTGTCAGCCAAAGCGTGGTGCCTGAGAATTGTTGCTGGAGTATCTGGAATTCTGAATAAAAATTCCAGGAAACCTGGGGGCTTCTGGGCAGCATATGTGAAGTCAAGAGGAAAGAAATATTTCATTTTCTGTGAAAGTTACATTACAAAGATAAGAGGTTAACAAGCTGGCGGCTGGGCGTGGCAAGGTGAGTGCATCTTCTTTTCATGTTTCCTATATGTTCTCTAAATGTCTGAGGCCTAAGCTTATTGGAGAGAGGAGCAAACACTCCCTTCTCCCGTTAGAGTTCCCGGGGAAAGTCGCCTGTGCCTCCGTGGTGCAGTGGTGTTCCTGCCTGCATACAGCTGCCAACTCCTCCTGCCCTGGTTGTCCCAGCTTCTACACAGGGTGTCCATTTATTCCCGCACCACGTGCGAGGAGGTGAGAACCAGCAACAGCTGGTCTAGAAG
Source organism: Equus caballus (assembly GCF_041296265.1). Lineage (NCBI taxonomy): Eukaryota > Metazoa > Chordata > Mammalia > Perissodactyla > Equidae > Equus > Equus caballus. Next base: position 65,671,568 of record NC_091702.1, read on the forward strand.
AAACTTAGTCTCTGGAATCAGGTTCTTTCCATTGGGACTTCAATCCTCAGGAGCAACTGGGAGCTCCTCCCATACGTCAATCTCAGCCTCTCTCTCCTTTACAACCACTGTGGGCCCCGGCAAAGCATTGCATCTTGGTGAGCCTCAGTTTCTCCAGGTCCGCCACGAGAACAACGACAGCTACCCCAGAGGGTTACTGGGAGAGTTGCCAACGCAGTGTCCCCTTTATAATAGATGCTTCCTAAGACGCTTTGAAGCCTCTTCCAAATAATGCCCTATTTTAAAATTGGGATACATTTATATGACACATACTGTTTATTAGTTAAATAAATTTAAAATTACCATTTAAATTTAAATTACCATTTAAAATTATTACTTAAATAAATTTCTCCCTGTACCCCACCCCGAGTTTATTCACTCATTGTCTCTACGTACATGTCGGAGGTATAGTCCTGGAGAGGAAGTCTAGCAGGACAGTCAAAATGAAACCAGAGAATGTTGTGTGATTATTTTCTGCCTGTCTTCCAAGGAACTCTGGAGTTAAAAATGCATCTGGCTCCCATTTCCTGCAGAATTTTGCTTATTTGAAATGTTCAAGAAATCAATTGATCTGACTTCAAACGGACGAGGTTTTGCTGGCCGTGTAAAAGCCCAAACCCCTGTTTGTGTCGCTTCCCAGTCTGGGCCTCACAAGCAGCCAGTTCCTTTCTACCTTCGTAAAGGACTTCTCTTTGGCTGCGCATTCTCTGTGCTGAGCCAAGTGTCAGGCAGGGAATTGAGGCCATAAATCTCTGTGATTCTTCATATTTGGAATTTCTCTTGTTGTTTCTGATAAGAAAATGACAGAGTCTCTCAGCTCGATGCATGAGCCTCAGATAAATGTGTAATCCAAATCATGTTTTGCTCACAAAATGGAAAACAAAGTGTGCTAAACCTGGCTTTGAGATAACCCAGATGGTTTTGAGGACTTGGGTAGTGAACGTAGAAATTATCTTTCTTCTTGACTGGATTGCACTTGGAAAGTTTTAGAATGAAAACAAATTCCACTCTCTTTTAAAACATTCTGATTAAATCTTTCTCAATGGGGGGAGGGAGGAGTGGCAGGAAAATTCTTCCTAGACAAAGGTCTTTGCAAAGGATCTTTGCCTTGCTACAGTAAGAACAGACCTCACCTCTGGTTGCATCCTTTCCACATCTACTTTGGTAATTCCAAGTTTCCTACTAAGTCAGCCACTGACTGGAATCAATGTGACGGTGGACCAACAATTCTTCAAAAAGGGAAAGATTTTCCCAGGATCTATCCACATTTTCTGAGATGACTAATGAAGCGGAGCCAGGTCTGGCTAACTCCCTGTGTGATCACAGTGAGAGACAGTGACAGACAAGACCAGCAAGATTCCTTTTCTCAGGGAGTTTATATTTTAGTGGAGGGAGCCAGACAATAAATCAGACCAGGTCATTCTAAGTAGAGGCGAGGGCTGTAGAGAAAAGGAACAGGGTCTGATGATGGGACCGGAGTGGGACTGAGGCCACTGGAGGTGCAGTTGGGGGGGGGTGCTTCCTGAGGAGGTGGCAGCAGAATGTAACAGAGAAGCCAGCCTTGTGACACTGTGGAGTGTGCAGGCAGAGTGCCCAGCAAGTATTGAGGCTAATAATAGTCCTCTGTTGTGAGGATTAAATGAGTTAATACGTGTAGAGGGCTTAGAACAGGGCCTGGCATCCAAAAATGCTAGCTGCTTTGCATTCGTGAAAGAGTCAGTGAGGATCCACCAGGGTCCTCGGTGCAGGGGCAGGAAGGACGATGGGCTACATGGGGAGTCCTGCCTTCAGGGAACTCACTCCAGACCCCAGTGCGGCGACTCCCTGTGTGTGCTGTGCAGACCACCTGCCTCTTACTTACTGGCTTCCTTCTTCCCAATCTCCTCCCCACAGTCTGACTGGATGGGCTTGGGGAAGGGGCCGGAAATCTGCATTTTCTACAAGCTTGCTCCAGTTGATTCTTCGGCCCACTAAAGGTTGAGGACCATGGTCCTGCTGGATGGATTATGGTCAACCTGAGGTTCCCTTCAGTACGGCACACATTACAGCATGGAGGATAAGCAATTGCCCACTGCAAGGAGTGCAGCAGCATACCGGCGAGCTCTGCCGTTAGCATCCTGACGTCCTTAGGCCTACTTTTCTTGTTGATTTGGAGCTGGCTGGGGATGTGTGTGACTGGATGAACCTGCTTTTGGCTATGGTGTGGAAAGTTTGCCTGACACTCTTAAGTGTCATTTAAAACCAGCCAAAGAAAAAAGTGTTTTTACCTTTTAGGAAGAATGTGCCAACCAATGTTTGCCAAAGGCTCTTGTGTCCTGGAGGAAATTCTACTTGTAAGTAGATTAGCTTAACTGAAATTCTTCCCTTGGGCTCCTCCCCAGACCTATTTTTAAAGTGTAATGTCACCAAAAGGGGAGATAAGAAAGATTTATTTTATTATCTCTCCTTGGCTTTCTACTAGAATGTATCCTGTTCATTTTCTCACTTTAGAATGACTTATATACATTTCTAAAAGGTCTTAGGTTCAAGGATCTCAAAGAACATTGGTTACCAGGACAGATTCATGCTGGTTGACTGGAGGCTGAGAGGCAACAGCCTCTGAGATCCAGACTGGATTCCAGGCCAGCCGAGGCTGTAGAAGAGAGGCTCCTGTTTTCTCATCAAATACTTTCCTCAAAGGCCGTTTCCCATCCAACTCCTTTTGCATTTCTTATTTTTCTCTATTTACTAGTTTATACCCTTAGCTCTTCAATAGCTGTGGCAGGATAGAATGATGGCAACAGAACAAAGGCTGCCCCTGCTCGAGAGGTCAGGCCTGGTGACGGGGAATGAACTGATGTGAGATTAAGGCAAACTGGAATCTCAGACATGGATCTTAGGATCTTACAGTCGAGTGGCTGGTCAAAAGGAATCAAGTTTTGGTGCTGCCAATTATTCAGTTTTTTTGTTTCACTCTTCAGGTTGATAATGGCCCCTCAACAAAGAGTATGAAGAATGAGTGAGAAATGTAGATCACATAAAAACTAGTGGAACCCAAGACAAAGATCTATTAATGCCCAACGTCAATGCACGCATAAACATGTGGGACACCCAGAACTCACCTGTGCCCCTGGAAAAAAAGAGTGGATTGACAAGAGCTATTCCCCCTGAGAAAAAGATTTCTCCTATAATTTTTATTAGATTTCACCTGTCAACATGGCTTTTTGTATAAAACCAAAGGAAATAAAAGATTCCTTTCTACTTTCTATTTTTTCCTTTGATTTAGCAATTTATTCAAGCTTTTTTTATTCATCCATTCAACAAAGTTTTGCTGAGTGCCAAGTGTGTGTCAGGTACAGTTCTAATTGCTGAGGAAATAGCAATAAAGAAGACAGAAAGCTTCCTGTCCTTATAGTGTTGATATGCCATTAGGATTTCATTTCTTCATCTGTAAAAATGATCACAGCTAATTAGCCTACCAGACAAGCCAACCTGTGGAAAAGGGGCCCTTCCCTATCTGAGAGGGGACCTGACAAGAAACTACTTCCCTTAGAATTTGGTGTCCCTTCAATCTTCTCTGCTTATGAGTCAAAAAATTTCTGTGTCCACTTTAAAACTACTGTTTACTTAGTTTTGGCTCTAACCCCTGAGATTTACTGGTGATTTTGGCTAAGTCTTTGTACCCTAAAAGTGTTTCCTTGCTCTTATCTGTCACGCATGGGTGATGTGATGGCACTGTCCCCAAATTTTTGAGGCCAAGCACAGTGTGTCATAGCTGCCTGGAAGTTCAAGACTCTCGTTCCCACAAAGAGCCACTGGCTCACCAACCACATTTCTTCCCCATTCCCACTGCAACATTTCTTTCTCAAGAGGATAAATCTCAAGCCGGTATTTAACATTCCTTTGAACTGAACCATAGACTTTTACCTTGTACTTCTTGCAAGAGTAGAGAGCTAAGCTTCCATTCTTCATATTTATAAACATGTCCTAAAGAGAAGGCACGATTTCATAATTCTCTAGTCATGGGTCTTTGAAACTATTTTACAAAAGAAGATTTAGAAACGTCATACCAGGCCAGACTGATGGTCTGTTTCAGGGTTCTGTCTTGGACCGGGATTCCATGTGGTGGCAGAATATCACTGTTGCTACACACGGCTCATCCTTAAAAAGCTGGTGACATCTAAACAGGCTCAAGTTAAAAATTCCTGTCATTTTTAAAAATTAATTCTGAAATCAAATTAACTAGTACAATTAGAGGGTTACAAATTTGGGGAAACAAATTCTACCCCAGGCTTCTCTATTTTGGAAAATGACGTTACTACTTATCCAGTTGCTCAGGCTCAAAGTCTGAGAGATGTTTTTTTTAAAAAAATTTTTGAATCTAAATTCTGAGAGTTCATGTAGTCCTTTTTATTTAACGTTTCTTTTTATAAATGTATAATAACATTTCAAATTTAAGTTTTGAGGAAAGCTATGATTAAATGACATTGCACGGTTTACAAAAAATTACGTTGAAAACTAATCCTATTTCTCTGAAAAAGTTTCTCAAAGTTACGGCAGTTTTTAAGGTCTGACTTTACAGGGATAGCAACGATCCTTTTTGCTGTTGCTGTTGTGGCAAGAAAAGATAACGTGAGCTCTACCCTCTTAACACAGTTTGAAGAGCACCGTGCAGTATTGCTAAGAAGCACAGTGTTGCACAACAGATCTCTAGGACTCACTCATTTGCTTAACCGATACTTTGCACCCATCGAACAGCAAGTCCCTATTTCTCCTCGCCCGGCCCCTGGAAACAGCACTGCATTTCTGTTTCTATGAGTTTGATTGTTTTAGATACTAGCAGATGCTCTTGATATCTCTTTTTCTCACACGTCCAATCCACCAGCAAGTTCTAGGATCTCCCCATCAAAACGTATCCTGAGCCACTATTTCTAAGGCACCGTCATGTTTTGCCTGGACCACTGTAGCAGCCCCTTAACTGGAGTCCCTGCCCCCACCCTTGCCCCACTCCCATCTCTCCAGGGAAACTAGAGTGATCATTCAAAGATGTGGACCAGGCACTGCCACTCCCGTGTTCAAAACCCTCCTGTGCTTCCCCACCCGGGTTCCCGGAAACCCCTGCCCTGCCACGGCTTGCAAGGCCTATGCGATCCAGCCCTCCCTTCTTCCCAGACACCACCTCCTTTGTCAGTGGGCTCCAGCTACGGTCTCCTTGCTCCCCTGGAGCCCAGCTGACTCCCAAGCCTGGGCCTTCCCACTTGCTGCTCCCTCTGCCTGAACGGCCTTCCAGATCGCTGTACAAGCTGACCTGCTTCAGACCTCCAAATGTCACCTCCTCCGAGAGGCCTGTCCTGATCATCTTACTTAAAGCAGTGCCTTCAACTCACTGTCATTTTCCATCCCTTTGCCTTACTCAGTTTTTCTTCATTACCAGACACTGTATTCCTTAATTATTTGTTTTCTCGTTTATCGTCTTCTCTCCAACTAGATGGAACAGAAGCTCTGCAGGTGGAATTTCGTTTCTGGCCTCACTCACTGCTAAGTCCCCCAAACCTAAAACAGCGCCAGGCACAGAGGCATTCTTAACACATGCTTGGCGAGTGAATTAAAGAGCCTTCTCACCGTCCTCGGGGTCGCAGTGATCTGTTACTTCTGCCACAGTTGTACAAGGAACTCCTTTCTAACACAAGCATCAGAGGGCGTCGTCTTATGTCAGGATCTTATTGTTAAAATAAACTACAATTGTGGGGCAAGCACAGGCCCAATAACTAGGAGATGTGGACCCTCAACTACTCACTCAATTGTTTCAAGATGTTTAAAATTTCTGTGCTTCACTTTCCTTAATTTCTCCAGTGAGATTGATAGTAACACATCTGGTCTAATTCTGGATTTGCGGTGATGATTAAACATATGCAAAGACTTGGAACGACATACAGAAATCTGTTAAAGTGAGACAGTGATGTTTTACACGGCTCTATGTGAATGGCTACCCTCTAGCCCTCTAGCTCTGCTGACGTATCTGTGTTCCTTCATGATCGTGAATCTGCCTACCTGCAGATCCCAGCATGTTGTACACACACAAGGACAAAGAAACCACTGTCCTTTGGTGTGACAACCACCCTGTAGCATTTGCTTTACTGAGATAAGAAATGGTTTGGTAACTGCGAAGTCTTAGATAAAGAGCTGAAAGGATGAGCAGAGACCAGGTTTTTAAATCTAAGGAAACCCTTGAGCAAAGAAGTCTGGCGTGAGGGAAGCTGGACCTCAGTCCCGCAGCAGAGAGGGGCCGATCGGCAGGAGTCCCCTGGTGAGGACTCTCGGGAGGCAGGAAAAGGCGGGGTGCCCGGGCAACACGCAGCACCCACGAAGAGAAGTGAAACCCACGGCGCTTCACTCCTCAGCCAGCTCCAGAAGTGTTGTTATTTACGGCCAGCACTTCCGGACAACAGACCCGGAGAGCAGCTCTGCTGTCCTGGCTCCCTTCCGACATGCAGGACAATTTGAGAAGAACAGAGATGGTCGCTGGCCATCAGCTCCGTTTGCTGTTTGGGATCACATGCACCGCATAACTTGAGGAGTTACTCAAAAATTCTGTCTGGCTTTAAAGAAATCCAAACCATGTACGCTACATTTTCATTTTTTCTATTTTATAGATTAAGAAAGTGGAGCCCAGAGAGGTTAATGACTTATCCAAGGGTGCAGAGCAAGTTGGACGTTGATTCTAAGTTGGTGCTCTTTTTGTTGCATAATGGTGGCTCTGTGTAGGTAGAAACATTTCCTTGATGATTGCACATGAGCTGATTTCATTTGGAAGAACCAGAAAAAATTCACGGCTGCAGTATGTACTTTATAAAATTTTTCAGACTCCTATCTTGGAACTGATTACCGGCGGCAGGTACCAGTTGTTTCGGTAACTATTTTAAACTGCTGATATGGCAGAGGCTGGCTGGAGTAATCTCTCTGCGGGAGCTGGCTAGATTGAGTCCCAGCTCCACCACTTGACTGACTGCGCAACCTCAGGCAAGTGTCTTAATTTCTGGTACATCCGCAGTTATAGTTCCCGTCTGTAAAATGGGGATAGCAATTGTCTCTCTCTAATGGGGTAGCTGTGAGTGACTGGACATATATGAGGTATTAGAACAGTGCCTAGCACACAGTAAGTGATATATCCATGTTTATTTTCACAGTACCTGGATACAAATGTAGATGAGACTGGAGTAATTTGAGCTTGTTCTCAGAAGTTCTCATCTTGAACACAGTTTTGTTATTCTGTAGTTTCTACCTGCAGTAACTAGGAGTGGTCACTAGATGGCAATTGTGATCCATTGTGGCTTCAGCTGCAGCAGGTTTTAACAGATGCGTCAAACCCTGGAAGTTTTCAGCGCCTGGCAGTGTTGTGAACGCAGGCTTTTCACAAGGTGGGCCTTTAACAAAACTGTTAGGGCCAGCAAAGTTTGCCTTCTGTGGCCGCTCTTGGAACTCACCCATAGGTGCCCAGTCCTCCTGAGGGCGGCCTCACAGAAGCCTGGATTTACCTCCCTCCATCCTATTGAGAATTTGCATATTAGGAGTGCTCTCAGTCAGGTGACAAGAGGACAGTGTCAGGATCCTGTGTTAAGATTAATCAGCGGTTCTCAAAGTGTGGTTGCCCCACCAGCAGCCTCAGCATCACCTGGGAACTTGTTACAAATGCAATTCTTGGGCCCCGTCTCAGACCTGCTGCCGAGGCATAAGCGTTTTGCAAGCCCTCTTGACGATTCCAAGGTCTGCTAGAGCCTGGGGACCGCTGAGATGAACCATTTAGCATCACATAAATGTTGGCGCCAGGCAGGTCCTCAGAGAATATTTTGCCAACCGGCTCATTTGACTGAGCAGGAAACTGAGCCCAGAGACGTTAAATGACTCACCAAGGACACAGGGTTAGGCTGTGGGAGAGCCGGGTCCCAGGGCTGCCAACTGCGTTCCCAGCTTTTCCCACCATGCCCTTCTCCCCTTCAAAACTCAGGCCACTAGGTGCACATTCTAGCCTGATACCTACTCACCAAGAAAAACCCACTTATTTACTTACACAGGGGTTGGTTTATTCACTTCCACAGACATGTCTACAGCGATACATATATCCTGAAAATGTGATGCATTTTCAGTCCGCTGTGCGTGTGCGTGTGTCGGAAGTGAGGGGGAATCAAGTAAAAAGAGTCACGCTCTCAATTGCGGGGAGAGGCGTGTGTGCAGCGTACCTGGAAACGAACGAGTGAAATGAGGTCAGGCGCGGGGATGGGGGACGACAACGATGCGAGGAAGCTTCAGAGCTGAACTCTGGGGGACGGTGGGGGTTCACAGGAGAGGAGGTAGGAAGAGACGGTTGGAAGCGGGATGGGTATGTGCAAGGACATGGGGCACGACAGTGGGGGAACGGCAAGAGCTAGTGTGAGCGGAAGGGTGTATGTGGAGTTATATTACAAATAATTTAACAGTATTACTACCAATGATAACGTCTGCACTTACTGAGTGTCAATCATGCGCCGAGCACTTCACTGAGCACTTTACATCTATTATTAGTTGACTTAAACCTTAAACAACTTTGAGAAAGTCTACTTTTATTCCTGTTTTATAGATGGCAATAGAAATGCATGCGCTGTGCTATTTTGCTTAAAATTAAGTGTTATTATTTCCACTTCTTACACAGACATTGAACTTTGAGAAAGATTCTTAATAGTTACTGGTTCCAGGACAATCTCTGTAATGTGCAGTAAGGATGTATTTTTGGGGGGGATGAGGAATATGTTTTTAATACATATAATTTTAATATAAGTATATTCTTCATAAATGCATAAAATCAGGAAGATTTTAACATATTTTCTTCTTTAACTCAAGGAACGAATGTCCCATTATTCTCTGGTCTACCAGAAGTTGTGGAAGTAGCCAATTTCTCATGACAATAAGCAATTTGTGTCTGAAAAGTGGCAAAGAAAACTCCTTTCAATTATTTGACTCACTGAAGAAAGGAAGCTGCATAGTGAATGAGTGACCTAGTCTGAAATCATTGGCTTTGTGATATTTTTGGCTTTTACTTTATAGGCATTCACTGTGAATGTGCTTTTCATATATTATATGAATATTTGTCACTATTAGCATATTTCCTTCCTTGCCCTGGAGTACTCACAACAAAACTGAAAATTCAAATCATAAAGTTCCGGTAGGATTTGAAATACCCAGCCCTTCCCAGGTACACTTGCAGCAATTCCTGGATTCTTTGGGATATTTTTCAATGATTTCACTTCTCCTGAGAAAATAATTTTTCTGCAGCATTTTCTCATCTGCAAAATTTTGGTATTGGATGAGATAATCTAGAAAGCCACTTTCAGCTCTAATAGTCTGTGGATTTACGATTTAATGACTAAATGACACAAGGAGCTCATTACTGAGTTTTCTTTGTAGTAAAATTTTAGTGTTCTTTTCATAAAAGAAGTTACCAGGCCAAATATTTCTTCATGAGTTTTTAAATGTGATGCCGCAAACAGCTCTACATTCACTCTTAAGGATCACTAAGACCCCATCCAGCTCAAAGATGTGATTATATGCTATGTTCCCACATGATGTTTTGCATCTCAGGGCTAAGAGCAGGCCAGTTTTGAGCAGACGCCATTAGCAGTGACTGAGGGCCGGTTTGTTTTCATGCGGAAGAGCTCACTGCACACGGTGCTCTGCTCCTCCCGCTGCCGCAGCGACAGCTCTGAGCTCTAAGAGCTCATAGGACAACCTCGATCTTCACACTCACGGTCACAGCGAAGGATAAACTGTTTCTCAAGAAAATCTAGGAAACCCAATCTAATTCTTATCTTCCCTGTCTAGAGAAGTTGAATAGTCCACAGGTTGCTTTATCTTGAATCAAAGGAAGACAAGAACGCCTGGAAAGAAGAATCTATAAGATGTATCATTATTTTTAAATTTTGTGATTGAGAACAAAATTTGCATTTTACTCCCCCCAGACAGTTTTTGCCTTTTTCGTTTGCAATCGGTTTTGGAGTTGATTATAATAATTTTTCTATTTACTTATTATAAAAGCAATATATGTTTACTCTAGAATTATTACAGAAAAGTGTAAATAAGGACATAGAAATATCTAAAATTCTGCCTCCCAGAGCTGGCTATTATTAATATTTTTCTTTGTATTTTATTCTAGGTAAGCATGAACATTAAGAAATTGGCAACAAGTCATTATATTTTAAAATCTTCTTTTAAGAAATTAATATATAATTAGCTTATATACACAATTTTTAATCTCTGCCTTAAAAGTCACACATTATTAGTATTGTATAAAACATTTTGGTTTTCCCTGTTTTGTGATTTTCAGTACTGGTTTGATTTAGGTCATATTATTTAGGTAACATATTATTACTATTGTATTAAAAATTATAAAACCCTTTGGTTTTCACTGCTTTGTGATTTTCAGCGCTGTTTTGATGTAGGTCCCCTTTTTGTTTGCTTTCATTCCTCCTTTTTCCAGAAAAGATTTAAGGTAATTTCAGCCCACTTTCCTCCAAGTGGGTATAATATATAGAGGAAAGTAAGCGTCTGAAGTTCATATTACATAGCTTTTTTTTTTTTTTTTTTTTTACATGAGACCTTTGCTTTATAAACAACAGGTAAATTTTAATGTACTGGGGAACAGGGCTATAGCGATTTCTATTGTAACATGAAGAAACCCTTTAAAAAGTGAAGAGTAACTCTTCCTTCATACAATCTTGTTTATAAGCATGAGTCTTTCAAAAATATGTTTGTAAGCCTCCAACGGGCTCCTCTCTGAGGGCAGGCCTCTTGTCTTACTGCCTGATACTCCCTCAGCGTCTGGCGCTATTCCTGTCCTTTGTGTTTGCTAGATAAACACCAGTGGAGATACAATGAATAAGACAGAATCATGTCCCAATATTCTAATACTGTTATGAGAGGCTGATTTCAAACAGCATTGAAGTTTGAGTTGGTAATGAATAAGACCTTCGTTCTGCTTCCTCTTGCTAATTTTCAAATCCCCAGATGAGATAATCTTGGTTTAGCTCTTAGCATAGTGCTTGAGCCCCAAGAGTACATGCTAAATAGATGTTAGCTTTCAGTGACTTGGGCTATTTTTCTTTTCACTATTTAAGCTACTTCTTTAGAGATTATATATAAAATATCTTAAAGAGTTTGTCGAGGGAATAAATTATACTATATTTTATAATAAATTGGTATATAATTATTATTTTACATTGCCTATATCATCTAATAGTCCAATGTCTCGTTCACTCATAAGTTTTAATGGGAACATATTTTAAAATAAGGCAGGCTCCAGTCATAAATATAATTTATAGTTCTTTCCATGGTACTTTACTCCAAGCCTTTCAAGCACTCAGCAAGTATAAAATGAGCCCTTTTAATGAATGAGTAATTTGAGGTATCAACTAACAAAGTCTGACTTTCTCCTGCATGTGGGAGATGTGTGAAATGACTGGAGCATTGCTGCTAATCTAAATGGCTCTATGTTTGACAGAGCCTTTGGGAATTTGTCTCAGCCACATCGAGACAGGTGCATAAACAAGCCCAGTGCTGTGAAATCTGTACTGTGGGCTCTGAACAATGGAATCTTCTACTCCAGGCAGGGCTGTCCGATAGAAACCATGTGAGCCACATACATGGCTTTGTGTTAAAAAAGTTAAAAGAAACATTAAAAAAGCCACATTAAAAATGTTAAAAGACACAGGTGAATTGACTTTAATAGTATATTTTACTTAACTCATGATACCCAGAATATTCTCATTTTAATGTGGAATCCTTATAAAAAGTATTAATGAGATATTTGACATTCTTCTTTTTGGTCAAAGTCTTAGAAATCTGGTGTGTACTTTACACTCTCACTACATCTCAGTTGGGACCAGCCACGTTTCAAACGCTCCGTCACCCACGTGGCTGGTGGCTACCATATTGGACAGCACAGCCCTAGTCATTCCCCCTTTAGAGGCACCTCTACACCACGTGGTGAAGAGGAGAGAAGACAGACCAGCTCGGAAGGTTCAGCATACATGTCTTTTCCTGGCTCTGACATCTGATGCTGATGTCACTGTTCATTTCTCTGGGTCTCAGACTCCCACTCTCTATAAAGGAGGATGTTAATATCCGCCACATTGCTTTTAGGAGGCTGTGGGGAGATTAAATAAGATATTGTGTGTGAAAGTGCTCTGTTAGATCATAAGGCACCAGGCACATGTAAGGCATTATTACCCCTTTTACTGTAGATTTACTCTCATGACTCGCCCAAGGCCACATTCCAAATTGGTAGGAGAATCAAGGCTAGAATCCGGGGCTTCTGACTTCCAGCCATCTGCTTCAACTAAAGGCTGTTCATACCAAGCTGGCTTTAAAAAAAACTCTTTTTATTAAAAAAAAAAAAAAACTGAGGAAGGAAAAGAGTGGCAGTAAGAAGGAAATTCCATATTGAATAGTTAGGGTCTTTTGGCACCGTTACAGCGTTCTGCAGTAAAATTATACATACAGGATATTTATATACTTATATATCAGAATTAGAACCATCAAGGATTGGACTTTATTGCTGTCATATAATATAAAACCCCATGTTCTTCAAAGTTTCAAACAACTTCCAAATTGAACTGTGGTTCCCCACTCTATTTATCTCCAAAATGTGGTACGACCACAAGAAAGCCCTTCCGCAGTGGGTTTGATTAGTAAAACAGATATGGACCAATTTAGCAGGTTTTCCATGGATTATTTTTGGTTGCAGATGTAGCTCATTAATTTCCATGCAAGAGACACCACCTCTCTAGTGTGAATCCAAGAGACACATTCATCTCTGAACAGAAAGTGAGAATAATTCAATTCAAACCATGATATTCGGAGCTTCCTGTGTGTGAGGCACATACTTTCATGAGCAAAAGGAGTTTGTTTCTATCATAATTGTCACGTAGAGACATATGCTATTTAACTTGAGGAAAATATGCAATCTGTTTACCAAAATGTCTATGATAATGTGATTCAAGAATCTATGTTTTCAGAAAGTAAAAAGACGATCAGAAAGAAAATTCCAGATTATTCAAAAATAATTTTTAAAGTTACCTTCTTTAACTTCATGCCTCCTTCTTTAACTTGTGTAGGGTGCCCAGAGATTTAGTTGTCTTGATCTATTTCCATTTCCCAAATTGTAAGCCTATCATGGTTTCCATATTTAAATATTTTTTGTCATTTCCTACATTTGTTTCAAATGAATTTCTTCATAGAACTTAAAAACCACATAAAGTATTTAGAGTTTTATACTATGTGAAATTAAGCATAAGCCAAGTTCGTTTTCACTGAGAAAAAGACATACATTCAAAAAGTTCTTTATTCTTATTTCAGTCAAAATTCTTCCTTAAAAATGACTTTCAGCTGGTTATTTTTATAAGAAAACGATCACACATAAGCTTTTGGGCCTGCCTGAATTGATGACCATATTGAATAAATGTAATTTTTGTTTTCATTTGCTGAATCATTTCTGTTGACCACTGAATGAAAAAATTTATTGGGTAACCTTTACATTTTATTGCTTTTGCACCCTAGTTTAAAAACAAAGCTTAATTTTTTAAAAGTCCAATAAAATGTATTTTTGATATTTCCACCATAACTTTATAAGCAATTCCTCTCCTCTACCCTATAATAACCACCTTCTGCATTTTTATGATTTAGTTTAACATTATTACTGTAATTTTTTACTGCGTGAGTCCACCAATGTCCTTGGCAGCAAGATTTTGTTACAAGAAATCCAGAAGCTGAGCCTGTTGTTGGTTGCTACAATGATAAGGTTTTTTTGGATCGAGTCCAGAGCCTTCCCCTGACGTTATGAATGTAACCTCAGTCATGCCTCCTTCGTCAACTTCTCCAAAATACATGATCAGCTCGATCCTAAAATCTGTTGCTTAAATGAGCATATATTTTTTACTCAGTGGTTTTCATTATAAATATTTCATTTGATTAACATCTGGCCTTGATGGACTCCAGCCAAAAGAATTAGTGATACCTGTAGTAAAAATGGGATACCTTAGGAAAATCATTAATGTATCCGCATTTCTCCAGAAACTCTGGAAGGATTCACTCTAGCCAGGGTGTGCTCAAGGGGCATTAACTACGGGGCTCGATGCTGTGCTGTTATTTTCGTCCAAGTGCACCTCCAGCAAGAAGACAAAAATCTGAGGAATCTTAACCATTCATTCTTTAAATTACTAAATAAAATTAAATAGACTATAAAAAAGCCATTGAACTGTTAAATATTAGGAAATATTGAGCTGTGTGTCCAAAAGTCACACTTAAGACCAGGCAACGGTAATAATCATAGGATGGCTGTGGATACTATGAGATAATGTCTACTTGTCAGAAATGGATGGTATTTTTGTTTTCCGTCAAGGTTCAAAAGTTAATGATGTACTTTATATTTTAATTGCTTCTACTCAGAGGTCAATTAAGGAACAAAGGAGATTCTGGCATACTGTTATTCTTTTTCCCTGTGGGTATATTCAACATCGTATGTGAACAAGACCACATGTGTTAGAACATGCTGTTGCAGACTGCCCAGATTATCTAGGAAAATTTAGGACACGTCACTTCAGTCATCTGAAAGGAATCATTTCTTCATTACAACTCATAACTTAAAACTATAAAATAACAGCCAGAAAAAAAAAATTGACCCAGTTAAGAGAAATTTGATAATGGTAGAAAAGCACATATAGACATGACTGGGAGATGATAAGATTATTTTAATTTTCCCATTTGCACTGGAATTATTTATTTTACAAATCTCCAGATCTTTTATTACTTAAAACCTTCTGCTGAATCATGAAAAGAAGCTTAAGTTAGCAATTTCCCTCTGCAAAATCGAGCTGCTAGCATCTGGTGGACACTTGGATACCTAGTCAGGTCCTATGGAAATGATTATTTTAAGACTCTATTCAACATGCCCGGACTTAAAAATCAGCTAGAATCACACTCCGCACATGTATTTAACTCTAGGAGATTTTAAAACCTGGCATGAGTAGCGATGGTCTCAAGGTTCTTGCCGCAGCGGAGATGGGGATGGGAGATAGGATGCGCAGTAGGGCCGGATCCCGGTGTCTCCCAGCGCCCTGCGCACCCCCAGCGACAGCCGGCGCGCACCCCGGACCACCGCAGCACCGCCAGCGCGCCCGTCCATCCTCCTCACACTTACATTGAGACGTGCGCGGCCGGCGGAATCGAGGACCGGGGTCCTTGTGCCTGTCTGTGGCACCTCGGCGCTGCTTTCCGTCTCTTCACCAGACGCTGCTCTGCGTCCACAACAGCTTCTGAGGGGGAAAAAAGAGGACACTTTGACTCAATTGGAAAGATCACAAGAAGCTGAATTATTATCAAAGTGCATTGTTGTGGGATCCTAGGAGAAATTACATAATAGGAATATGTAAATACACGCCAATAAAAAATGCTATTATTTATCAAAATGTAACATTCAAGGAGATAGAGATCCTTGTATGCTGATTAGGAGAATATTTTTTGTTTCTGTGTACGCCAGTCTGCACTTATTTGAGACATATACTATAGTTTTTGTCCAAATAAACAATTTATTGTATATCTTTATTACTTTTCACAGTTATATGACGTGTTGAGTTCTCATTAGTTTAATTCTCATTAATACAGATTTGAGATAATTTAGAAAGGATTTGGGCATCTGCTACGGAGGAAGCAAATTCATGCGAAGTAATAGCTCAGGGGCAAAAGTTCGGTTTATTTAAGAAAAGTGAGCTCTTCCAGCAACATATTTGCATCCAAATTATATACACAGTATTTGAGTTAGAAATTATTCTTAGTTATTTCTCAAATCAGGTCTGATAGAGCTATAACTTGGCAACACGTTTAGGTTTTGCTTGAGCTCTCCGTGTAATTTAATTAGTTGAGTACATGTTGTAAATCATCTGTAATTTAGACTTTTGACAAATCATATGGGACTTCTCTCCACTTAAACAGGATTTCAGAAATTTAACTCTGTGTTTTGGAAAACAGATACTCCCTATTTTGTTTTGCTATATTTCACAGATTTATTTATCATCTACATTTGTTGTTCAAAAAGGATTTGAATAGCAACAACTTCAGACATTTAGATAAATAAAAAGATTTGAAAGCCAGGATTGATTGATTAGGAAATAAGTGCAAAATTGGGTATCCAATTTAGAATTTCTGCAATGTGATATAATGATATATTCCAGAACAATTCTTTTCATTAAAACTTTTTGTAATAGTGGAAATCTTCTCTGACTGCTCACTACGATAGCCACAAGCCACATATGGCTACTGAGCACCTGAAATGTGGCTAGTATGATTGAGGAACTGAATTTTTAGTTTTGTCTAATTTTACTTAATTTGAACTTAAATATCCACTTGTGGCTAGTGGCTCCTGTTTTGGAAAGTATAGTTCTACTTTAGCTGTATTCAGTATTCAACATGAAATGAAGAAGTGCTTGAATGTCTAGCTGCCGCACGTCTATAAAACATGAGAGTCCCCAAGACGTCAGGCCCAGGCCCTGACGCGCGGCCTTCCCCACGGAGCCCTCACAGCGAGCGAGCTTCGGCCTGGAGGGTGCAGACAGCAGCGTTCTGAACTTTGGCTCAACTTGCGGATATTCAGACATAAATAAAGTTTGGGTTAGCCATAGGTGATCTGAGAACGTTTGTCTCCGGAAAGCTGTGGGATCTCGAATTATCTCTAGTAATAAAGTTCAATGACGGTAAATGGACTCAAGGGCTTGACTTTCCAGTACGTTGCTCGTGTGGAATGATGGGCAGGTAATAGGGACAGATGGGAAGGAGATTGCCATGAACACAGCTGCCTCCATGGCAAGGAATCTCTCCAGATTCAGACTGGAGAGTAGGAACAGGCTGATAAATACTTCCGAGCTTCTGCCCAAATCATTCGCTAATAAGCCTTCACTGAGCACTCCATGTGCAAGGCACAATGCTTAGTGTTGGCGATAAAACGTTGAAAAAAAATAGATGGCTCTTGTCCACATGGTGACGAACTACATTAGATAATAAGATTTTTTTCCAGTGTCTTCTCTCAAAATTCACTTGTTTCTGGATATGGTAAAAATAAAACAGGAGAAAGATACACAGGATAAATAGAAACACTGAAGATCACTACTGAGTGTGTGTCACACATCTTATTCCATGTACTTCTCTTAGCACAGCTTTCATGGACCATACCCAGTTAGATGACAAGACTAGTTTTTTTTATTCATGCTGAAGAAGATTCACCCTGAGCTAACATCTGTTGCCAATCCTCCACTTTTTGCTGAGGAAGACTGTCCCTGAGCTAACATCTGTGCCCATCTTTCTCTGTTTCATACATGGATCACTACCACAACACGGCTGCCTATGGGAGGTGTAGGTCCACACGGAGCTGAACCTGGGCTGTCAACGTGGAACACGCCGAACTTAACCGCTAGGCCAGGGGCTGGCCGACAAAACCAGTTTTTGAAAAGCAATATTAGAAGCAGAGAAAATAACTGAAAAGATCTTAATTGCCATTTTAGAACATGAGATGAGTATCATCACTTAGCATTTATTGAAACGTTTGCAATGTATGTTTAAAGAGGGTTCTTTCCTCTCTATGAGCCAGAATAACGTCTTTTAAAATAATTACTAATCACAGACTTTTTTGTTGCTATTATGTAATGACACTCGTCTTCATTTTGACATTCACAACACTGTAAGAAAGAGTGCTACAATCACCATTTATGAACTCAATCAAATTAGTCAATACTCAAGCACCATTGCAAGACCTGAAGGGAACTATGAGTTACATAGGCCAAATGTAGCTCATTGTATTTCAGTTCATTTTGGAAAAAGGAGCCAGAAACGTGGGAAGGTACTAAGCAAGAACTATTTAGTTGGACTTCTATTTTTTCCTCTACGCAGCAACTACATAATTAAACGTATGGCTCCATCTGCACTTTTAGATGAATTTCCAAATGCGTCACTGATGGAAATTTCAGTATGAAAAGGATTAAGAATTAAATTAAATGAATGCAACCATAATACATAGACTTAATGTATCTAAAGACCATAAAGTCATTTCTCCAAAGATAATGTCCTTGACTTTGTGGATAGACATTCTGAAAATAATTTTAAAAATGAATTACAAAGCAACGGAAGAAATCACAAGAAAAAAAGGAGATAAATTTATATAAACACTCAAAAACCATTGCATATAAAAAAATATGAACAAAATTAAAAGGTGAAGGGAGTTTGCTTTATTCTTTAAAAAATTTTATACCCTATGGAGATTTGAAAACATAGCCACAGATTCTTTGGTCCTCCTCTGTGCTCCCTCCCATGGAGTCTGGGAGGGCTTAGGACAGCTTTGACCAGTGAAGGACCCTGGAACTTCTGAGGCTGGGTCAGGAAAGGCCACGAGGCTGCTGCCTTGTTGCGGGAATACTGTCTTTTGCAGTCCTGATCCTCCAAGTAAGAAGTCTGGCTACCCTGGGGCCACATGTGGGATCAGGCACACATGGGGGCTCCAGCTGGCAATGCTCCAGAGCTCAGCCTTCCTTCTGTCCCTGCCAGGGCACTAACTGTGAGTGAAGCCATTTGGGGCCCCTCAGGTGAGCCAGTCTGCCAGGCGAGTGAGCCATGAGAGCAGAAAAAGCCCCCAGCCAAGACCCATAACATTGTGAGGTAAAATAAAATGTTGCTTTCAGCTACTAATTTTTGATGTGGCCTGTTATGCAGCCACAGATAACTGATAACAGATAACTGGAGCATACCCTCTTGAATGGATGATATTTTTACAACAAAAATTAAAAAATTGAATGCAAAGGACACTCTGGGAAGTTATTTGCAAAAACTGACAAAGACAGTAGTAATGTTCTTCCTATATAAAGAGCTCTTACGAATCACCAAGAAAAAAAATACTAACACCATATAGGAAAATGGGCAATTAAATAAACATAAAATTTACAAAAGAAAAATAAAAAGCCTAAAAAACACGTAAAAAAAAAAAAGTCCAACCTCATTAGTAAGTAAAGGAAACATGAATTAAACAGTAGAATTAAAATTTTGGCTATCAAATTGTCAAAGAAAAAAAGAATCACATTGGTTTGGATTAAGTGGGAGTATAAATGGCACAAACTTTCTGGAAAATAAATTGATATTCCATATTCAGAGTTTAAAAAATATCCTATTCTTTGACACTAATAGGTACGTAAGCATTCAGGTAAGGAAGTAATCAGAAATGAGGTAAAATAATATAGAAAATATTTATCACAGTTCTATTTATAGGAGCAAAAATACAGAAACAAGCTAAATGTCACTCGATACAGTTAAATATGTACTTTATATTACATAATATTATTTTATTATTTAGAATAAAAATTTAAAGATGTTTTACTTTTTAATTCTGACCGGGGAACACCATAGTAGAGTAGAGAAAACTGGGGCTTTTCGTCACATAGACCAGGCTTTGACTCCTGGATTCGCCGTTTGCTTTTGCAGGATATTTATTTGGAAATTTGACTGACCTCTCTGAATTTCAGTTTTCACATAAGGAAATTGGGATGAAGTACCTATTCCATTGGGTGTAGTGATAAGTAAGTGAAATGATGGGTAGAAAAATAAGCATAATCGTTCCTCAATAGGGGTTGTCTCTTTTCTTACGATCTAAGGACAGGAGCTGAGCACCATATCCAAGTTCACACCACATTTCAACTTCACTAAAAGCTCTTCCTCTCTGGCTCGCTCTATATACCCTAGTCCACCATAGTCCCGTCTCTACACCATAGTCAGAGAGATCTTAAAAAACAAAATAAAAAATAAACACATCCATTTTCTTGCTTACAACTCTTCAATGGTTCCAATTGCATTAAAAATATATCTACTCTGCTCCACCCTCCATACAGCAGATGGGGGACTTCTGGAAAAGTAAATCAGATCATGCCATTCTCCTGCTCAACATCCCTCCCCTTGCACCCAACAGCTCCCCAGAGCATTGAGAACAGACCTCAGCTTCTCTCTGGCTTCTACGCCCCATCTGATTCCTACCTTGCCTCCATCCCGATCTTGACCCCTCTCCTCCTTGCCTTTATTCTCTGGCCACACTGGACTTCTCCTTATGGAGAAAAACATCGTGCTGGGCTCCACTCTCAGGCCGCTGCTGTTGGTGCACTGGAATGCTCTTCCCTGCATAGCTAGGCCCTTCACCACTTGCATCTCAACTGGAATATCTCTTCCTCACAGAGGTTATTCTTGACCATTCAGTCTAAAGTCAACCACTCATTTTCATGTATCTCTAATCTAATTCTCTTTCCTTGCACAGTAGCAGCTATATCTTCCTGACTTCATCATACATTTTGTTCATTTGCATTCTGCATTAACACCAACCCTTCTTCTCTCCTCCCCTCTTCCTTGAGAGCAGGAAACTTGCTTGTTTTGTTTACTGGAGCATTGTTTGCAAGCAGAACCAGGCCTGGCACATGGCAGGTGTTCCACAAATATTTGCTGGGTGGCTTGCAAATACTTTTTGTACTTCTGAAACACAGAACTTTGCGATGCAAAAGAAACAGCTTGACATCATTTAAAAAAAGCCAGAAATTGTAAATTATATGGGCATTTTTTAAAGCTTTCGTGGTTCTGATTAGAGTCAAGTACATTGCCTCAATTTTGAAAAAGGAAACACCCCCAAGCTGCCTCACAACAGCATAAAATTATTTCAGGAGTGTGATGAGAGCCCTCGTCAAACCAGATACTTTAAAATACACCACCACTCAGCGGGCTCCTTGCTTTGAAATGAAGAACTGTGCACCTCCCACGAATATTATTATTGCTGCTGAGCATGCGACTTATTCACTAGATAAGTAACAAATCTTAGTAGACTCCCCTTTCAGCACTGAAAGCGTTGAAAACAGGGTTTCATTTTTTGAGGCTGGTTTAATACAAGCCTCTAATGAGGACATGCCTTAATTGCCCCATGGGGTGGATGGGAGTTAAGCCTGTTCCTCTTGGCGTCATCTGCTCTGGGACTGCAGGAACTCAGTGGTTGGGCTTCAATGGCCAGAAATGATCCCAAGATTCTACAGTAATGAGATCTATTTCTATAGAATCCATGCGAAAAGTCTGAATTGCTATTTATAGATATGCCATACCATATCAGAAATTATATAACATTCAGACATTCGGCCACAAGTTTTGCTATGTGTTTCAACAAAGCCTATTCCCACCAGTTTTGAATTTCCTCCACAAAACAGGCTGACCACATTTTTATGATTCTTGAAGGGAAAGGAAATACACATTTATTAAACATGTCCTTCGGGCCAGCCTCCTTGCTAATTGTGTTATCTGTACAGTCTCATTTAATCCTTACCACTGTGCAGCAAATGAGTAAAGGCAGCGAAGGCAGATTCTATTCTCCCCCACAGTGTCAAAGGAGATTGGCAAAGCAGGAATCAGCTAAGTCAATGGCCTGCCTTCTCATCCTGCTGACGTGATCCCAGGGGTGAGTGTCGAGTGTGTCACAGGACCCTGTATTCTACTTTACTGATTCATGGCAGTTGTCTGAAGCATGACAAATGTTACTTATTACAATGCTATTAAATTAGGCACAAGATTTCCATAGGAACTCTGCATTTGCGTTGTTTAGAAATATCAGGGCTTAGAAAAAGACAACTGGGTGAGGCACCTTTAGATTCCTGGAAGCCATTCTCATCATGCCGTGGAGTCAAAGATCTGATTTGGTTTTATCAATACTGTTTGCAAAGGTGGAGGGGGCTGTGTGTGTGTGTGTGGGGGGCCCATTTCCCTCCACCCATCCAAAGGAACTCCTTAATCCTTTAGCTGAGTTTTTAAAAAGTTAAGGTTGTACTGTCTCAGATAAAACTAGGACTGTGAATTCCATTTCTGTTGAAATGGGATCAATTCTGAATTAACAAATAAAACCTGATAAATTAGAAGAGAGGGAAAAAATCTGGTAAGACTATACTAAGCCACCATTGAAGTTCTGGACTTTAGGGTCCCTGGCTTTCTTTTAAGGGCATTACAGTTAGAGAGACGTTCATTTTCCTTTATTTATAAAACCCACATAATGGTCATATAGTTCAAGGAAGCCAAGTCTAAATGATCCAGTAGAAGAAAGGACTGAAAAGATCTAAATATTTGAAGTACATTTAAAATCTTTGGATTCTATTAGTTTGGCATAAGGAAATTGGAACTGAGAAATTAACACTTCAAGATGTGGATGAATTTGAGTAATAGTGACTTCAGTTCAGAGAACTGGAGAGCAGAAGCTTCACTGGTTGGAACTAAAGTTAGGTCTCATCATACAACTCAAGAGGAGATATTTAACAGGAAAGAGTCTATGAGATTTTCATTCCAGGTGCATCCTTCTGATACTTTTGCAATAGACAGAAATATATCAAATGTTTCCTAGAAGTTCCTCATCCTTGCTGAGAAACTATAGCCCTTTTCAAATGAAACCACTGGATGAATCTTCAGACAGGATAAACTATTGAGAATATAATGGTGATTCAAGGAATGGTCAGAGGTCATCTAAATAACACAGTTCAGTAAAAAGACTAAGACTATATCTCTATAAGGTAAATAATCAAGGAAAATCTAGTATCCAGATTTTCCAGTCATCCAAATATTTGGCATTATAGAGCAATGCTTAAATTGAATCAAAAAGTACAAAGTGAGTGGATTCCTTTCTTTGGGTTAACTACATCATGACATCCTTGCTTCAGTCATCTTGTCATCTGCATTATGATTCGTTCATATATTCATCTATACAATTAGTTAATTGAGTAGTTGATTAATTAAACATACCTCATCTAACATAACCTGTGAAGCAATTTGTTTTGGGCAAGTTTAAAAAACATGCCTTAGGTGAGTAAAATTTGACTTAGTTTTACCTCCCGTTAAAAGATGATTTATTCTTGTTTAAGACTGATGATACTGATTAAGTAACAGAAAACTAATTAAAACCATGCCCTGAAATAATCATTTTATGGACCTTTGAAATAAATGTGAAAAACTTCAAGTGTATCTTTGTAGTCACTTGCCTTATGGAATAACTATGATCCAGACCATGGTAGGAGGAAGCAGGAAGGAGAAAAAAATGTGTCGTTTGTGTTTGGGATATAATTGAGGCTCTGAAACAGTCCAGAACCTTGACTGGAAGAGCAGGATGAGAACCAGACTCTTTTGGGATATCAGGATATGGCTGAGCTCCATTTTTGGTGGGGAGAAATTGATTTCAACGTTCTAGATGATGGTTTCTTTTGGACTTGAATGTGAAGTTCTCTCACCCCCACAACAATCAAACTATATTGTCCATAATCCCAGTCAAATTTGGTTTCCAGAGAGAGCCCTCTCAAAAAACCATTGCTCTAAATTACGCCATTACTCAGTAGTAATAGTAATAGCTATTACTTATTGAGGATATCTTATGTGGCAGGCTCTGTGCTAAGTATATTTTACATATATATTATATCACTTAACCCTCACCATGATACTACAATAAATCAATCTTCTTATATTTAAGATTGTTTAATGAAACTTTAACTCATCACACACATTTTGAAGATAGAGTCCATGTTTTGTTCCCCTCTCTCTCCCCGGCACACAGTGAGTGGCTCACAATTGGTGTTTGAAAATACTTGTTGAATTAAATGAAATGTCATTTCCTGTGCTTTCCCTGAGGGAAAGGTTTTCATCAATCATTTTGCCCTTTGTCCCTAAGAGTCTTCAAAGTTACACCAAACAGGCATTGCAAATTTTTAACCCAACTAAGAAATGTGGATTGACTCATCTCTGTCTACTTGGGTGAGTGAGGAAGACTAGCGTAAATGAAGGTTGGAGGAGGGTTGTGTGGGGATTGGTGGGAAGGAAGAAACATTAACTCTGGTGAAAATAACTTTTGTTCCTTCTGGGCTGTAAACATAAAGAAATAAGAAAGCCACGATACTGTGAACTTGACAGTCTTCCGTGGAGAGTCTGAAAGACAACAACCTCCTTTGGCAATGGGCACTGACAGATGATGCTCTGAGCTGAGAACTCCAGGAAGACTGGGTTTATACAAAAGAGAAAAGAGGGTCATCAGGGAGGGCAAGCTCGTGAATAAATGCAGTCTTGTTTTCTGTGCATTTCAAGCCCTGATTTACTAGATTTTCCAGTTGTTGATTGGACCCTTGTCATCACTGCTCAATTCCTGATGATCCCTGACATTCATTGTGGCTTTGGTGTGCTGCATATAGAAGGACCATGGGATGACACAGACTCTACAAACTAAGTCCTCTCTCTCCAGCTTTGATTAATTCATGGCATTGTTTTTTTTTTCTTTTTTGAGCATCTAGTCATGCCAGGAACCATCACCGTCAAGCACAGTCACGTGGTGCCCACCTGTGTGTGCACGCACCATGTTGTACATAGCAAATTAGAGACTCCATTCCTTTCCTCCAGGAGTTCACAATAAAAACCAGACAACAGAGGTGGTGAACACAATGGGGCAAAGAGAGGCACAGCTGTATAAACAGAGAAGTACAACAAATTAGAGAATTTTGGTATGAACTGGGAGTGCAAGTGCTGTTGTACGCTGGAAATAAGAGAAAATTCTGCTAGTTGCAGAGAACTTGCTAGAGTCTGTGTAAGGGTAAGGAAGGACAGGGATGGTAATGGTGGAATCATCCTGCTTCTTTCAATTAGGAGGGAAAGAAGTTTCTTTTGGAGTAGGGGGAGAGATTTTTTTCTTCACAGGTGTTTACTCTGAGGGCACATGGATTGCTACTTGGGTCTAGGTTCCTGTAAGAGATTCAGTTGAAAGCAGCCTAAAGAAGGAAAATAAAAAAGTATTAAGCAGGGCATAGACTGCCAGAGAGATTTCACAAGCCTTCTTTCCACTGTAAACCAGGCTAAAAAGAAAATAAAAACCAGAATGTATTATGATTGTACATTCCACTTATAACCAACTAGCATATGCCAATTGATTTTCCAAGGAAATGATTACTTTGGGCGAGTTTTATTTATTTTTTTTTAAGGGGCAACATGTCTTGCCATTGTCTAGCATTTACTGTCTTTGACATCTCGAACATTGTCAGGAATTAATGTGGGCCTACAGAATTCAGCTGAAAGCGAATTCCAGGCAGGTCTCTATCTCAACCACCACGGGCTGATAGGCATCTCTCTTCTTTTAAATATATTCAGATAGAGAATTTGAAAACCTCCCCAGGAATCTTTTCCAGGGTTTATAAAACCTTCACTGCCAATAAGATCTTTCCACTGAACTTAAATTCCTTTGGTTGTAATTTAAATTCATTTCCTCTTCTTTCCTCATTAGAGAGGAGAGTACTACCCCCAATATCCACTCCTCTAAGCACAGCTGTTAAACAAACCCCTCAGGCTTCTCTCCTGGACACACAAAGGATGGTGGAGCCAGTATGGAGATTTCTCAAAAAATTAAAATAGAAATATCATACGATCCAGCTATCCTACTACTGGGTATTTACCCAAAGAACTTGAAATCAATGATCTAAAGAGATTTACGCACCCCTATGTTCATTGCAGGATTATTCACAATAGCCAGCTGTGGAAGAAACCCAAATGTCCTTCTATAGATGAATGGATAAAGAAGATGTGGTATATATATATATATACACACACACACACAATGGAATACTACTCAGCCATAAAAAAGACAAAATTCTCCCATTTGCAATAACATAGATGGACCTTGAGGGGTGTGATGTTAAGTGAAATAAGCCAGACAGAGAAAGACAATACTGCATGATTTCACTCACAGGTGGAAGATAACAAATACATGGATAAAGAGAACAGATTAGTGGTTACCAGAGGGGAAGGAGATTGGGGGGCGGGGGATGAGTGAAATGGATAAAGGGGCACATATGTATGGTGATGGATAAAAATTAGACTACTAGGGGTGAGCACGATGAGGTGTATTCAGAAATTGATAAATAATAATGTATACCTGAAATTACAAAATGTTATAAACCATTATGATCTCAATAAAATTACTAGGAAAAAAAAGAACATTCCTCAAAACAAATGAGCATTTTGAGAATATGATGACACAGTTTCCTTTAAAAGATAATCCTTTATTTCGAACACTTAAGTAGTATGGAATTTAAAAAATATTTATATTATTGAAAGAATTCTCAAAAGTAGGGCATCGAAAAAAGTCCATGGCAGAAATATTTTGGGGGCGGATCTCTTTCTCCAGTGATTATATCTTGTGATCAATTTTCACTTCATTTCCTTTTAAACTTTTGCTGAACTTTGAATTAAGCATCAAAGGAACATCAGGGCAAGCCACATCACCTCCCTCACTTACAGAAACCCAGTGTCTGCTAAAACATTCTCAGGGATTTTGCCTTTTCGTTCATCAGTGTGGCCATCCCTTGTCTCTTCTCTTGAAGACACACCTTACTTTTAAGTCATTTTCTGCTTGACTTGAAAAATGTTCTTCATCAAACCTAACGGTTAATTAAACTCGGGCAGTCTGAATCTAAACACACTTCAGGTATCCGAATGGGATGGACACTGTGTAAGCAGAGCCACTCTTCTTCTGTTATTACAAGGTTATCAGCAATTTATTTTCCGCCCCAAACAATAAACCTACCTGAGTTTTAAGCCACTTCTTTCGCCCTTCTGTGGGCACCCCCACGCCCCTCTTTCCTTCTCTCTCAGTCCTGTCCATCCTGCCTGCAGACGTGGCTTTTGTACCAACTGAACACAAAGCAAGTGTTCTGGACTGACTGGTGGGCTGGCAGGTCTGCTTAGCAATCAGCTGACATTTCTAAGGTGTCTTTCGTGTTTTGTCCTGTCTTGCACCACAGAGCTCCCACTACATGTCCCTGAGGAACATCTGCACTTTTCAACCAGTAGGTGTGCCTCCTGGCTTGGAGTTGGAGTTGGAGTTGGTGGTGAGCAAGCGGGTAGCATCTTGCACTGCCCCATCTGGAGTGCTACTCCCTAAATTCTGAATGGCTTCAAGAATGCTCTCTGCCACTCCTTTCATCTCTTCCTCCCTTCCTTTTCTTCTGGTTCACCTCTCCTTCTCTCCTGTCCTTGGCCGCCTGTCTCTTTTCCTCTGCTTATCCCTCCCACCACACTGAATTCACCAACAAAGCAGCGAGGGAAAAAAGTGGGCCAAAGAGAATCATTATGAGGCTCTTTCTCCATTTGTTTTGGTTCTCAGAAACTCCTCAACATCCTTCTCAGGTCTTGACAAATGATTTGTCCCCAGTTTTAATTCCCAAAACAAAGATTGCCTTTTCTTAGCTCATAGTCCAGTTCTAGCTTCCAGCTTTTGAACACATGGCCTGTTCTTTCATTTTCCTGATATCCTAACCACTAAGCAGCTCATTCCGCAGTGGGAAACCAATTCACACATGGCTCAGAGTGTTGGAGAAGACTGTTCTAATTTAGATTCTTTCAGGTATTTATGCAATTTACATGATACATTTTTATGAAAGACTGCTTTTCAGTGAATATAATCCCCTGCTGAAGATCTATATATCATTATTATCCTTACGTAATGTTATCACCTTGAGTTCTGAGAAGGGGAAATTCAGGTCAGCTGGGCATCTAGGAAGCCATCCAGAGTAATACAGCATACATGTACAGTAAAATTGGTATTAAGAACATGTTAAATAGAAGGTCTATAGGTTTCTAGAGCTTTTTCCTTCTACATCTTGCCACTTATCTCTTTCCCTGAAAATTCTCCACTTGTCATTTCATATTAGAAAATAATATAAGATATATTTATTCTGAGGCTGGCTCAGCCATACACAAAATAGTAACTTGCCTCTTTTGCTATAATCTTAGCAGAGAGAGATCGACTGGATGAATCATAATATGGTATTGGGGAGGCAGCCAAGTGAGAAGTTCTATGACAAAAGTAAGAGATCCAAATGGATCAACTCTAGATAAGAACTGTCTACCCACAGGCTTTGGGTCCATAAGATTCAAGATAGCTTTGTCTTAGAGACCATTGTCATAAAGATGGTCAAAGACAGGCCTGGATCTGAAAACCATAAATGATTATAATTCTAGCCATGTGGACCCACAGATGTGCAAATGCGCAAAGGAATCCAAAGTTAATCTAACTCAAAGCAAATGTCAGAACTCTGAGAAGCCAGTTAGATGGAGGAAACCACCAGTGACCATCCTAAAGCCTGTTCAAATGGCCCCATTGCCATTAGGATGGAGTCCGTGTCCCTGGTAGTGCACTCAGAGCCCTGTTGACTCTGCAGCTTCCTTTCTCCCCTCTCCTGGCTCCTGCATCCACACACAGTTAAAGGAAGGGAGCACACTCACCTTCTGGATTTGTCATGTGCTGTTACTTCTAATTTGTTACAAGTTAACAGGTCCTTCACATCTCAGCCCTGATGTCATTCCCTCCAGAAATTTGAGGATACAAATCTCTTACAACAATCTCTGAGTTAGGACTATTATTATTTCTACTTAATAGGTGAGGAGAGCAAGGCACAGAAATGTGAGCTGACTTGCCCACAGCTACCAAGTTTCAGACCCAGAATTCCAACCAGGACTGTTGGACTCTTGAACCTGGGCTCTTAACTTGTTATTATATTTAGTTAATACTTAACATTCTCTTATTATTATAATCATTATTATTGTCATGAGGCACACAATAATGCATGCTAAATAAAAAGAAGCTGGAATAAGAAATCTTGTCCTAAGATGTGGAATGCTGCTTAATGCTTATTTAATGAAGATGTGGCATTCTGGTACAAGTATGCAATTGATTTTTTTTACTAATATTGGCTCATAGAATTCCATATTATTCATCTTTTACCACATGGAGTCAATGAAGTTTTTCTTACCCCGGAAAAAATGTTTCACTTCCAAAGATAAGACATATTGCCAGAAATCGATGCTGCGGTAGAAACCTCATTTAGAAACAGCTGTCAGTCACCTGGCCAGGCTCAAGTGGATTTTCTCTACATTTCAAAGGATTGTAGGATGGGATTAGCAGCAGCCTATTGGCTGTCCTTCCCTGCCCTCCCTAATTAGTTCTAATTAGTTCAAAACCTCAATCAAACTTGCCAGTTTTAAGTTTTTGTATTAGTTTTTGTGGATTCTCAGAAGTTAATCAAGAATGGTTAAAGAAACAAGAAAATGTTTGTTCTCCTCTCTGCCTCCCTGCTCACTGAACTGAGTATTAATTGCATACCCACTGGGGGCCCATCCATCACAGTGTTCTGCTGGACTGCAGCTAAATAAGCCCAAGTCATGGTACTTGTCTTCAAGGGGCCATCCATCTGATTGAGATGATCAGATGTACATGAGAAACAATGACAAGACATTATACCCAGTAGATAACTGTGTTCTTTCTCAGTTGTCTGGACCAGCCTTGGGGACTGTAGGATTTCAGAAGAAAGGGAGATTCATCAGGGCAGAGGAGTGAGGGAAGATATCCCAGAAGAGATGGGAAACTGGGTCTTGCAGAGTGAATAGGACTTGAATAAATAGAGAGGAGAGGGGAGGTTGTGGTGGGTATGGGGAAAGATTTGGCAATGGAATAAATGTCTGTGGGACTGTAAAGACACTGGTCTGGCTATAAGAGAAGAAACATTTTGGAGATGGATGAACATTATGCTTCCATGTAGTGAAGGGAATCCTTGAATAACAGGCAGAACAATAATAAAATACCTAGAGCTAGATGAGCCCTTAGAGAGCATCTGCGTTGGGCAATTCCATCCACAACAAATGATCCAGCCCCAAATTTATTACTGGTTTGTAACACTGGGCAAGTCAAGCTCTCTGGAGGGTCACCATTAGTTAGAAAGTATAAGAACCATGACTAGAGCAGCAGAGATTTTAAATGATAAACCTAACTGGGATTTGGTCCTCTTCTGATGCTAGCACATCACTAGGTTATATGACCTTGTGAAGGTTACTTATCTTAGTTGGGCCTCAGTTTTCACATCTGTAAATAATAGGAGTTGAACCTCTTGATTTATTTTCAATGACACTTTGAGCTCTAAGATTTGTGACTTTGATTCCTTTTGCATTTTGCACCCATGTGATCTTTTATGATGGATGAACTAGGATGGATTTTCAGACCAAACTCAACCAACAGCCTGAATTTCTCTTAAATGGATTGTTCTAAGTGGTATGTTGGATGTGTCACGTCTCTGTGGGGCCATGGAAAGTCAAATCATAAGATCAAAGATTTTAAGGCTAAAATAAGCTTTGCTGGGCATAAGCTGAAATGGAAAACAGTGTTCAGTCAGTTCCTACCTTTACGTAAATGGAGTGATGTTGTTGATAATGATGATAAGGAAAGATACATGCTATTTACTGAATGCTTATTTTGTGCCAGGAATTTTACATGTAATATCATTTATATAATAACCCTTCATGTAAACATTATCTTCTATTTATCATGCAAAACTCAGAGGTTCTATGACTTTCTCAAAGTCACCTAACGCATCAGCAGCAATGCTGAGATTCAGTTCCAGGGCTGTCCACACAAAAACTTCCTTGCTCAGTGAAGGATTCAGGGGCCTACATTGCTAAAATTAACACAGGTCCTAGTTCCATATGGAGCTGGGAAAATTTGAAGCACACTGGAAAGTTCCATGGAAGCATTAGGCTCCTTAGAAATCATTAGGATTTTCAATTCTCTATTATGTTTAGGCCAGAGAGTCAAATACCATGGCTGGAATTTAAAAGGGACTGAACAATCTTATGACTAATAATAGCATTTGTAGTCATGAGGATTGAGACAAAAAAGGAGCAAACAGCAAGCTTTCAGGTCAAACATTCAGCACCGAGCAAATACTTTTTTTCCTAAGTTCAAATGTCATGCAAAGAAATGCTGAGGCTTGACTGCAATTGTGACTTGTACCACTAAGAGCAAGGGGTGTGGGTCATCTGCTGCAACACAAGACCAGCTGCTGCATTTCTGTCTTGGTGTCTATTTTTTCTAGCATTGTTGACAAGGCGTGCTGGTTGAAATTCTTATTTAATAAGTTTTCTTTCTGTGGCACATTTTAGAGCATGCATATAAAAATTCCACTGTCAGTATTATTAAACGTATCTATGCATCATCTTCAGGGAGTCAATGAATTTGCATTTTGGTTCTAATCATTTTGATGGAATGTTTGTCTCAGAAGCAATTTTTTCCAATGCAACTCCTTGGGTGCTTATTCAAGACACTGCTCTGATGAACGACCTTTCACAGGCTGAAGGAATTCAGATAAACAGGGTGCTTCCCAGGCAATGTGAGAATTAGCATGCTCAGAGAAGTCTTTTGCATATGTTCCTGCACCAACCAGTTGTAGATAACCAGTCTACTAAGAGAATTACGACCCTCCTCTATACTAGGTTACTTCTGGCTCTATAATTACCAACCTAAGGATGCCAGAGTACGGTCAACTGAGATGTGGCACATCAGGGTTTAATTAGATTCAAAAGGGTATCACACAGAAAGCAGTTTGCTGATTGCAAATTCTTCCACCTTTATATGAAAGGGGTCATACTAGTGTAAAGTGTACTTATTTTAACAAAGGCAATGTGAGAAGTGCCCAGAGTGAATGCATTTTAATTCTCTCTCCTAGACTCCATGAAACATGGATATAGAAAGGACTGTTCAGAGAAGCCATCTCCAGGAGTCCATTAGTCTTTGCGGATTGGTCTAGAGGGTCAACATTTCAGGTCCCCACCCTAACCCCACTTTTAGCATTCCCACCTACTAACAACTCAGTCAAGTTGCTCCTTGCAAGGAGCAAAGGAGGACTGAAAAATCAGAATGTGTGCCTTTGTTTATTCTTTCATTTTCTCAGATCCTGAGGAGAATTATTTCCTCTTTGCTCACAGTTTAGCTCTGGCCCTAACAAATTTTTGCTTGCTCTGAGATCCATGCAAAAAAAGAGCTGCATTGGGAAGACGCCACGAGCTGAAAGCATAAATAGCCTCTTGCATCTTAAGAAAACATGGAGTGAAGTGGATAACAGTTCCTAGGTCTTATTCTACCTGCCTGGATTGGGATTATCCAGCCAGTCTCAGGAAAGGTACTACCACCTCCCCAAAGGCATGAGCCAAGTACTCAGAGTCATTCTCGATTCTCCTCTTTCCCTCATTTCCCACATCTAATATAACCATCGTAAGACCAGTCAGCTCTTTCTTTAAAATATATCACTAATATATTTACCTCTCACTGTCTCTACTACTAGTCTGAGCCACCATCATGTCTTGTTTGTTTATAGTGACAGTCTCTTACATGCTCTCCCTGTGACCATTCTTGTACTTCCACCCCATCTAACATCCCATTCTCCACCCAGCAGCCATATGGATTCAGTAAAATTATAAATCTGATAATGTCACTCCTCTACCCCCACACCTTCTAATGGCTTTTTGATGTACCTGGAATAAAACACAAAATCCCCTTAGCCTGAAAAGCCCTATTTTAGCCTCCACCTCCACCTTACACTTGACTCAACTGTGCTCATCTTCCTCTACAACAATGATCTTGCTGTTCCTGTAACTCACAAGCTTATTGCTGTCCCCAAGGACTTTGTGCTTACAGCTCCTTTGGCCTGGAGTATTCTTATTTAAAAATTTTAAATGATTCACGTCTGAGCCCAAATGCTATTTCCTTAGAGGAAACTTCCCTTTGTAAAGTGGCTCCTTCTCCCCGACATCATCCCCTATTTATTCTTTATAGCACTTGTTGTCATCTGAAAATATTTGTTTTCTTGCTTATCGTCTGTCTCTCCATTAGACTACGAGCTCCTTTAGAGAAGGAACTTTGCCTGTCTTGTTCTTTATTTTACTCCCAGAACTTAAAATGATGCCTCAAACATGTGTTGAATGAATGAATGGATAGATGGATGGAGAGATGAATGATGGATAGACAGATGGAAACAGAACCCTAGGACTATTGCCAATGAACATAAAGGGAGCTGTCACCGGTGGCCGGTAGGATGCAGAAGTCTATTTAAGTTGTAAAAGCCCCAGGACAAAGGTCAGCTCCTCAGACAGATTCCATTCCATCATTACATCTGTTGAAATTTTGGAAAGCACTGGATACCTACATCAAGAGCTCCATGAGTCATTTGTTTCCTTGAAAATCTGGAGACTTTATGGGACTGGCTTTAGAAACTGCTTCCTTCTAGCCAGCTGGTCCTACTTTCATAGTGGAGGGGGCCCTTGGGGGAAAGAGAATGTCATGACTTTGAGGTGGGTCAAGTGTTAGGAAGTCCAGCGGAGTGCTAAGTTGAAAACAGATGGTGTGGATACAAAAAAAGATGGAGCTGCTTTCATTACAGCCACAATTGTGTGGGGGTGGTCTCTGGCCCACGAGTCACAAAGACATGTCTGTAGACACGTCCAGTGAGAGATATGTCAGGAGCTACCATTTAAAATGTGAATGTCTGAATTT
Source organism: Equus caballus (assembly GCF_041296265.1). Taxonomy (NCBI): domain Eukaryota; kingdom Metazoa; phylum Chordata; class Mammalia; order Perissodactyla; family Equidae; genus Equus; species Equus caballus. The sequence continues at coordinate 65,705,046 of NC_091702.1, forward strand.
GTTATCCACCTGCATCGATGGTTAGATTTCTGGTTGGTTGTGTTCTCCACTTGCCGTTTTAAGTGTTAACCCGGAGATGCACCCAGACTGCCTTTTTCTCCACCCTTCTCATCAGAGACGCCAGATCCTGGCATGCTGATTTTACCCAGGAAACCAGATGAAGTGAAACAACTTATCTCCTAAGATAAATCCTCCAGTGGCCAGTCTGGGGCAAGTTGTCTCCTCCTGCGCAACTACACACTGTGTATTTCAATAGAACACTGTTAACATTTCTTTTAATTGTATTTTCTTCACAAATCCACTCCCAGAGCCTGTAATACTCTTAAACGGTAAGCCAAGCAATTACAGTGGCAACTTTATTCAAACAATACCACCGCTCCCCGAGAGAGGGATTAATCAGGCTCTGGGGCAGCTGTCTGGCAGGCTGCTTAGCTCACAAGAGATTGCCCAGTGCCTAGGATCAACGAGTGAAGAATGCTGTAGAGAGAAGGCACTGAGGGGCTCAACGGATGCACGGTTCAAGCACCCTTCCAGCTGTATTCCATAGAAGCTGTGGATTCTGTTTTAGGAGGTGCTAAACCAACTGCCATTTAGCAAGCATTAGCTTTGCTGGTCTCTCACTTCCGTAGTCTGTTTCTTGAGGGAGCATGTGGCATTGAGCAAGATCCTGGGATAGCAAAAAAAGAAGAAATACATCCTGTTCTAATTCCATCTTAAAGCTTAGACAGGCTGCATATGAGCCATGACAACTTTGAGTGGTGGAAGGTGGAAGGCATGACTCTTGGTTAAGGTCAACATACTTCACGATACTGCTCATTCTGGCTCTCTCCTTGCTGTTTGTGGGAACTTGGGCAAGTTACCTGAATTTCTCTGTTCCTCAGTTTCCTTATCTACGAAATGGGGACAATAATAAGAAGTAACTCTCACAGCTGTAATCAGGATTAACTGAAGCAATGTTTGCAGAGCACACAGCAGAGGTCGGGCAACAGAAAGGGACGCTATGAACGTTAGCTGCTGCTACCAGAGTTTTTATTTCTATTTCCTCCCTCTCTCAGTTTGGACAAGTTGTTCTGAGTTTTGCTGGGACTTTTCTTTTTCAACATTTGAGCCACAAAGGCCTCCAAAGTCTCCTTTTGGGTGACCAACTGTCCCAGTTGGCCTGCACTGAGGAGTTTCCAGAGATGCTGGACCTCCAGTGCCAAAACCAGGAACCACCTGGGCACATCAGGCCAGGGAGTTCCTCTTCCCTTGGGACAGTCGCATGCCAGATTCCCAGTTCTGTGAGGTCTTCCTTAGGCTAGGTAATCCTTCCAAAAACAGTCGGTTCTGATGCTCTTTGTAATCCACCTTGTTTCTGGAAAATCTTTAGGCCTTTTCCCTTACGTCATCTCTGCAGACATTGAGCAAAAGGCAGTGCTGTGTTTCACGTGCCAAGGGAAAGCAGGTCCTCTGGGCACCTTCAGCTGCTGGGTTTTCACTTCAGGATTATAAGTCACGGGCCCAGATGTCCGGCAGGCTGGGAGGTGGATGGAGGAAAGGCTTCAGGGCAAACTGAAATGACTCTTGCCATTGGCTCAGCCAGTCCACCTCGTCAAACGGGGTTTCCCTCCATTGTAAACAGATCAGTGTCATAAACGGAAACAGTCTCCCTATGTGGCTTATGTCTTTACCCTCAATTCAGAAAAACCCCATCTTCTTGGAGAGGCAGTGCTTCCAGGGACTGTTTGGAACCTTTTGCCTCAAAAAAGTACCACCTGAATAGTCACAAGTTGCTCGGTTTTTCTTCATGGCTCTTGGTGGGGATAATAAGACTGATTTTGGTTTCTGCCCCAAAAGGCCCTGAGTATGTTCTCTCCTCACCTTTTAAAATCCCTCATTCCCAAGTATAATTTTGCTCCTTTCCAAAGAGTACAGATTTTCTGTTTTGTTCACTTCCAAGTTTACCCGAATGTAATAGAGGTCCACGAAAACCTGACAGGCTCAAGAATGTTTTTGGTGGAAAGAAAAGTAAAAAACTGAGAACATCGCTTCTATTTATTGATAACATCAAAATGATTTTTTTTTCAACCAGCCTCAGTTTGGAGACATAAATCATCATTAGCGGCATAGATAGGTAGAAAATATTATCCCTGCTTTGTTCATTTTTTTCCTAAAAAAATTCTGTTATAAAAGAACCATACGACTTAGCTTAATCTTATAACTCTCTCTATCCCACATCCTCTCTCTCTACTCTGAAAGTAAAATTCACCTGTTTTTCCATGACCCCATCAGTTGCCTCTAAGCTCTGACGTGGTTCTGTTTGTCAGTGGTCTGAGGACAAGACAGGCCTGGACACTTCACCATTGATGGGTCAGGGCCCCCCCCCCAGGTATTAGGTCACCTCATTCTGTTTGTCTGAGAACTGGCTTCCTCTCCGGAGACTGGACGCCAGATTGGTTCAACACCAGGATACGAACCTGGAACCAACATCGGTTTTGCAGATGTGCAAAGAATTCCCAGGAGTTTTGAAAAAATAGAAAGAAAAGGGGGAAAGGGTTTTGAGAAGAGAAAGGGTTTTTCAGGAGGCTGAAAACAACACAATTAATCACACGGTAATGATTCCATTTGTTTCTATCAGAGTGACTCACTTTCCCTGCGTGTTCAGACTCTAATTCAATTCCATCTTTACATAACTATCGAACAACTATCACGATTTTTTTCCGTGCTTTCCCTTTGTTGGTGTTATTGTTTCTCAGAGTCAGAAGGCTTTCAAATTGCCTCCTGACTCCTAAGCCAGATGAGGTCAAGATTTCACATGGGGGACAATGAAGTGAAAAAGCAGTGCCCGAACACTGCAAAGATTTGCAATTGGAAAAAAAAAAAACGGTCTAGAAAAGAGGCTTGGAATTGTCATAATAAACTGTCCAGGGCAGCCGCCTTTCTCAGGACCCTCCCTCCACCATTTCTGGTTTGAGGTCAGATTGGTCTCTTGGTACCCAGGTGGAGCTCCAAAACGGAGAATTCCATCTCCTCCAGGTAAGGCGCTGGGGTGGGGCCAGAAATGACACAAGAAAATGTAACCTTTTTTTCTACCTCACATTCGCCTAGTTCATCAAGAAATTATGACTTAACGGCAGAAGTTTCCAGATTCTTCACAGTGCAGGCAGCATGGGGCTGGACTCACATAGGCAGGATGTTAACTTCACCACTTTCCCTCTGTGCGGCTCTGGGTTAGTTACCTAAGGTCTCTCACTCGACTGTCTCACCTACAGAATAGGGGTGATAACCACAACAATGCCTGTGCCTGGTAGCAGACTGACGGGTCCTCCTGACAGCAGCCGACAAGCGGGTTGGACTCCTAGGAGATCAGTGGAAACCTCTTCCTTGTGCTCTCATTTCCTCAGCTTCAGTTCATTCAGTGATTTTGGAACTTTGTTTATGGGGCACTGGAAACTTAGTTTAACAAAGTCCCTTTTATTCAGACATAACTGGCATTCCTTAAAATAGTCATAATTTTATTATTTCTCTGAATTAGTCCTCCCGTGGGTGCTTGGAGAATCCTCGGAGCCAACAGAGCTGGTCTGTTCTGTGTGCCGTGGGCCGCGCCTGCCCTGGACGCCTCTTCCCTTTCGGGCAGGATCAGGAGAGCAGCTGGGGAGCAGCCCAGTCGGAGTCTGGGAACCGTCCCAGTTCCACAGATGACACGGCTGCGCTCTGGGATTCCTAGGTCGTCTTTTTGCAGTTTAACATATCACCCAGAATTTTGTTTCTGGGACATAACCTTTTTTTTTTTTTAAAAAAAGATTTTACTTTTCCTTTTTGTCCCAAAAGCCCCCCGGTACATAGTTGTGTATTTTCAGTTGTGGGTCCTTCTAGTTGTGGCATATGGGACACCGCCTCAGCATGGCTTGATGAGCGGTGCCGTGTCCGCGCCCAGGATCCGAACCAGTGAAACCCTGGGCTGCCACAGTGGAGCGCAAGAACTTAACCACTGGGCCACGGGGCCAGTCCCATGGGGGATAGCCTTTTTAGGGAGTTAAATAGCCAGGCTCTCCTCACACATGAGAAGGGAGGCGGGTGTTTGATGAAAAGGAACTTCCTCATGGACGACCGTCTCTCTCTAACTGAATTTTGACATAAAAATTCTTCGTGTTTTAAGCCTTGTTCTTGAAAATCTTTTTAAAAATATTACAACAGAAGGCTCATCTTCTGGTCAAAAATTAATTTTTCATCACTGACAGTGCCTCTGCTGCTATTCAGAACATTGATGGGGACCACCCAGGTCAGACAGAATGGACGTGAGTCAGATTCAACACGGAAAGACACGAGAATTCTGTGCCTTCTGGTTTTTGACTAAACTCTTCATATAAACTTGTTTTAATTGCTTTATCACTTTCTGTTAAAAATGGAATTACCATAGTCCCTCCATATCCACAGTTTCACTTTCCTTGGTTTCAGTTACCCACAGTGAACTGTGTTCTGCAAATATTAAATGGAAAATTCCAGAAACAAACAATCCATAAGTTTTAAATTGTGCACCATTCTGAGCAGTGTGATGAAATCTTGTGCTGTCCCGCTCTATCCCTCCCGGGATGCAACTCGTCCCTTTGTCCTGAGGGTCCATGCTGTAGACGCCACCCGCCTGGTTGTCACTTATCAGCCTCTCAGTTATCAGATCTACTGTCGCGGTATCGCAGTGCTTGTGTTCAAGTCACCCTTGTTGTACGTCATAATGTCCCCAAAGCACAAGAGTAGTGATGCTGGCAATTCGGATGTGCCAAAGAGGAGCTGTAAGGCGCTTCCTTTAAGTGAAAAGGTGAAAGTTCTCCACTTAATAAGAAAAAAAAATCATATGCTGAGGTTGCTAAGAGCTATGGTAACCTTTATTACCATATATTGTTATAATTGTTCTATTTTATTATTAGCTATTGTTGTTAGTCTCTTACTGTGCCTAATTTATCAATTACACTCTATCATAGGTGTGTATGTACAGGATAAACATGGTGTATCTAGGGCTCAGTCCTATCCACGGTTTTGGGCATCCCCTGGGGGTCTTGGAACATCTCCCCCACGGATAATGGAGGACTACTGTAGATTAACTCTTGAAATTGAAGATTCCTTTAAAAAAAAGTTCTGAAAAATTGATTTGCTTCCTTTCAGTTCAATAAATATTTATTGAGCACTTACTACAAGCCAGAAAGTGCCAAGGTCTGAAAACTCAGCAAAGTCCCTGTCCTGACAGTCTTGTGTAGAGGAGAGATGCTAAATAACTCAATTACCAGGACGATGAGGGGACCACAGGGGTTCTGGGGGCAGAGCAGGAGATTTAACTCAGTATAGAGCAGAGGTTCTCAAACTTCCACGTGCATGTGAATCTCCTGGGAGTTTGTTACAATTCAGTTTTCCGGGACCTCATCATTCTGATGAGGTGGTGCACAGGCCACACTTTGAGAACACTGGCTAGTGGATCAGGAAAGGCTGCCTTGAGAGTTGAAGCTCAACCAAGATCTACCTGATGAGGAGTTGCTTTCCTAATTGGCTGTGGGAGGAACAGCCGTCCACACAGACAAGAGCCAAAAGGAATGTGCTAGAGGTGGGGCAAAGGGACACTGAATGATGGGCTCCCTTCCTCCGGGGCAGCCCCAGTGCCATAGCTTCCAGGCTTGAGTCTGAGGAAAACACCATTTCTTTTTCTTTTCTTTTTTTTTTTGAGGAAGATTAGCCCTGAGCTAACTGCTGCCAATCCTCCTCTTTTTGCCGAGGAAGACTGGCCCTGAGCTAACATCCATGCCCATCTTCCTCTACTTTATACGTGGGACGCCTACCACAGCATGGCTTGCCAAGAGGTGCCATGTCCGCACCCAGGATCCCAACCGGCGAACCACGGGCCACCCCCCCGCCCCCAGAAGCGGAAAGTGTGAACTTAACCGCTGCGCCACCAGGCGGGCCCCAAAATACCGTTTCTTTAGGGCTGTGCTCTCAGGTGAGAGGTTGGAAAGCAAGGCCTAGTTTTCCAGGCAATACTTCCTAACACCAAAGAGAAAGAATTGGAAAGGGAGACAGGGAGAGAAAGTATGCACCCGGGTCTAATTTCACCCTCAGACCAGTCCCACCACTGGAAATGCAGGGTTGGAAAATGCCTCCATAAGCAGAATTCAGTAGTATAATTAGAAAATTATCTCTTCCTAGAACATTTTGTGAAATTCTGCCGTGAGGTGTCAACAGGTCTTTGCGGGGCTCTCTCCAGCATAGATCGACTGACATGTAAAACACAGCGGAGTTCCAAAAACGCCACTGTAAAATCTCAAGTATGTGGAAGGAGTTCGGTGTGCTCGCCAGTACGGTTATTCCAAAAAAGAAAAATTCTGCAGACATCAAAGAAGGGCGGAGGAAGCGGGCTCTAGCTTCAGGAGGAAGGTTTTATCATCAGAATAATTCAAACTGGTGATTTTCTGGCAAGGCTGGTCGATGGGCCAAGGGAGAGAAGCGAGTCTCTGAACTTTGGATGAGAGACAAAGAGGAAAGGAGACCCGAGGAGGAGGGAGAAATGAGGAGCTGTGGCCGCCACTCCTCTGGGACTATGTCCCTGACCACAGACTGTCCTGAGGCCCCTGGCGTCTCTTCCTTTCCAGTTCTAGGACAGAACCTGCCCAGGGCTTCCTCACGCGCCCATCACCTATCATCACCTATCTCCAACAGCCACGTCTTTGAGAAGAAGGTTGGGATGATGTAGGGGCAGCACAAATAACACTCGGCGTTTCCCCTCAACATTCTTTTTTTTTTTTTTTTTTTAAACAGAGGGGCATCAGGCTAACGCAAGGAGAAAAGAAATCTGAAATGGGAGTTTCAGGACCACGTGGTAACCGGGCGAGGGAGGTGAGGTGGCCGGTCTGGCTCAGCTGGGAGGGCAGCTCTGCAGGGAGACCCTTGTGGTCACATCTTCACTGTGCCACTTACTTACTATATGCTCCGGGGAGACTGGCCACCTCTCCGCGCCTCGGTTTCTACATCTGTAAAACGTGCAACCATGTCTGCCTCACAGGGTTGTTGGGAGGATTGAGTGGACGAACTGTGAAGCTCCTAGAGCAGTATCTGTGCACGGCAAGTGCTTACTAAACGCAGACTATTATTTCATTACACATATGTACGGGAGTGTAGACGGCAGGCTTCTAGTTTAATGCTATTATTTACGTGTTTTTATTTACTTTACGTTTTTCTTCTTTGATGGCACTTTCTTGAGTTTTCTTTCTGGGGTAATGCCCCAAGTTAGGCAGGCCCTGGGCCCAACCATGTAGATCCTCTGACTTTCCTATGCTCCCCTCAATGCATCAGGGACAAAATAAAACAGAAGCAAGGGACATCCCAGTGACCACCTCCTGAACACGCTTGCCAGCTGGCCAGGGAGAGAGTTTTGCGGGGCGTCCCTGGGGACGGTGGGTCAGCACAGGCCGGAGCAGCAGGAAGACGCTCAGCTTGCTGAGGTTCTGAAGCTCCCTGGATTCCCATTGATATAAAGAGGAAGGTGCTCTCCAGTTGGATGGGAAATTGCACGAACACCGGGTGCCATCTCGGGGCTCGAGGGCCTGGTTATTCTGCCTGACTGCAGCGTTGTAACCCTCCCCCTCAGACCAGCACAGTCCACCCCTCAGTGTCAGCAATGGTGTGAGCAGTGGGGTAATTTGTGTGTGTGAGTTTTTACAACTGATCATCTTTCCCTTTTCACATGGCCTGCTAGAAAGATTCCACCCTACCTGTGGCCTGCCTCTCGCGTGTACACGCAACTGTATGGGATGTCGTGATGCATGCTCTGATTTCCCCCTTCTCTATACTCCATTTCACTTTCCTACTTAGTCCCTCTGTGACTCATCTTCATCACTTATTTTTAATCTGTTTTATTTTACTGCGTTGTCTGCATGATTATAAGCTGACTCAAATCCTTTTGGAATAAGGAAAGTTAAACTTTTAAAATACACTCAATCCAAGGCATTGAACATTCAACGAGACTGGTGTGGATCCTGGCAGCTCCCTTACCAGAATTTCCCTCTCTTCCTTGATGCTTTTTATGAGAATGTCCCTCTTGCAGTGATTCCAAGAAAACCCAATATTGCTCATGAACAGCAAAGTCTATATACCTTTCTTAAGTAGTTACTAAATCTACCATTGCAAAGATGTAAAGGTCAAGTTTGAATTAATTATTTAGAAATGACGTGAAAATATGCACTTTCAGGTGACTGAATTGATGTAACTGTGTTTATAGAGAAGGCCGCTGACAAACTCCAGACTGCTCAGTCCTAACCAGCCAAGGAGTCAGAGCTGTTGACTGTGATCAAACATAAAGGGCGCTTGGTAAGAACCCAAGGCCTTCAGTCTGAAAGTGTGTTCAGAGTTTTTGAGTTCTAACCCTGGAATTCTAAGCTGGAATTCTATTGGGCTCCGGCAATTTTTCTTTGGGAGAATGACCATCTCAGGTCTTGAGCAGCTTGTGTTTTAGAAAATGAACTTCCAACTCTCCTTAGCTGGGTTCTAGGTAAGGAAAAAAAAGAAAAGCAAAAAGCACTCTGGAAACAAAGCTCATTTTCATGGAGAAAATTTACCCCGCTCTTTCAAAGAAGATTATGTTAGGAAGCTGGAAGACCCGACCTGGAGATTAGCATCCTTCCTGACTGTCAAGGGTGCACATGGTCATCGTCTCTCCAGCACTGAGGAGGGCAAGTGCAAGCCCAGACCCCTGTGGACTCGGGCGGGTGGGTGTGTGGAGGAAAAGACTCTGAAGTGTGTGCACAGGCTCCACGTTCCTCCTGGCCCAGCAGTAATTTATCCACCAGTCACCCAGGTCACTGTAGTTATGATTAAGGACCATACAATTTGGACTTTCTCCTAAAGCGCCTTAAATGTTTATGAAAACATAGTATAGAAAGAGATACAAAAATATAACATGCTGAGAAAAAATATATCGATACTTTAAAACAGGTATAACTAATTATTTAGCACGATATTTGTTCTGGGGGGGAAGATGTTAAAAGTGAGTGAACTGAATAAATAAATAATTATTCATTTTTTACTTTGTTAATTATGCTGCCCAAAGGATCACACCTAGGGGCAGGAGTTTATTCTGCCTCTTTTTGCTTCTCAAAAAAGAGTGAGCTTTTGACTTCTTCCAATTTTTGAAATATAAACCATGTCCTGTACGTGCAGACTGCTGATCTGCGTCATATGACAGTTTCTCAGCCACTCCTGTGATCGGTCTCTCTCAGGACCTTTATAGAAATGAAGTTGCATGAGCTTTTCCAGCACGGGAGTAATTCAAGTACAAAGGAAGAGAGAGGAATAAATAAAATCAAATGGTGTGGAGTCCCTTCTTCTGGGCTTTCATGTTGTCCTTAAATTAAGGAGGGGGCAGCATGCAAATCCTCATAGAGAAAGAACACTAGGAACCCTCTACTTGCCACGGGGAAGAGTTCCCAATGGCGCAAATCAGCGGTCAGGAATTCAGAACACGGATCACCTATGGAAACGGCTGAGGTTGGGCTCCACGCTGGTCCTCCGAGGCCCACTTAATTCATAACAGAGGCTTCATAAATTTGCTAAATGAATAAACAAACTCGCAGTGAGTCAGTATGTCAGAACTCTCTTGGGATTCTAGCGGGAAACCAGGTTTGGGAATCAAATGACTCTAACATTAGCTTGTTGGGCGGCGCCGGAGCAGAACCCCATGTAGGCCAGAGGAGAAGGGCACAGACATAGCTGTCATCTATTGCCTGAGTCTAGCGTCCAGCCTCTCAAATCTGAAAGGTGGCACCCTCCTGCATTCTGCTGGGCAACTCTCCCACCTTTTCATATCTTCTTTCCCAAACTCCTGGACGTCTAGCACCTTCTGGCTGTCCGAAGCTGCCTCCTAGGTACCTTGCCTTGGACTATCACTCTGGTCATGGGATCATGTTCAAAATTGCCTGGCTCAGCCCTTCTTCTCCCAAATCCATCCAAAGCCCTGCTCTATCAGATGAGGGGCCCTGCAATAGGGGGAGGAGGAGAGCCCCTCCACACTCCCGGGGGCCTAAGTAGGTACTTTACAAGATTCAGTGGGTAGTGCAGAAGTGTGATAACAGGAAGGAAAATAACCCAGGTGGCTCAGAGACTGGAGGGCTCGGGCAGAGAGTGGGGGAAGCCTGACTGGCAGGAGGGAGCGAGCGCCGAGGTGCCCAGTGCTGCCAGGAGCCGAGCCCATGACGGCTCGCTGAGTGCGCAGCTGCCCTACGGCTTCAGCACTGTTGTTAACCATCTGCTTTTTTCCCCTTTTTGATATAAGATATATAAGCCTTGTCCTTCTGACAAGACTGCAAATTCCCTGAGTGCAGGAAAACCCTGTATCTAGCACTTCTTTAGCTTCCCTTCAAAGCGTTAAGGCGCTTAATAGATGCTCTTTGAGCTGGACTAGTTCTTGCTTATCTGGTGAGATTCAATTTACTTGACAATCTCTAAAAAATGAATGAGAAAAACACCATGCTTGACGTATAATTTTTATTACATATTTATGTATACATCACTACATTTTACCTAATTATTTATGTAAAAAAGATGGCTTTTTACTAAGGTTACAGATTCTAATTCTGAAAAACTCTAAAACTCTAGCCCATCATGAAAGAAGCTAATTTAGTTATGTTTCTTTACATTCAAAGATGGTGCTAAAAAGATTTAATGATGATAATCTTCTCTTTGAAATTCTGGCAATCAGGTGTTTGATTTTTAAAAAAATTGTAGATGAGAACTGACAATGATTATCATACATATTTTGTGGAGAATTTCTTTACAAGTTTAAATAATTGGAGAAACTCGAGCTGTCTGGGAATGAGGGTTGAGAATACCTGATGAGCAGTGTCGACAGGGCGACGCGAAGGGACACCCAGTCCTTCCCACCGTCTCCTCCACTTTGCCCTGCGCGGGCGGAGGCAGGAGCCCCCTGCTGGGTGTGCAGTTCACAGTTGAGGTACTTGCTGCAAAGCTACTAGTAGGTTCTACTAATAAATGCTATATTCAGGACTTGTAATAGACTTTTGTGTTTTTTCTAAACAATGTGACAAAGCCAGGTATTTCTGACTCATTGTCTACAAAGTGCAATAGGATCCATGAAACAATGAAAATGGAATGAAGACAAATGATGCTTCTTCCCGCAGTTGGGCCTACTCCTAGTGGTCTCCATCCCATGACACTGCATAAATTTTCCTGGCCTCAGCCCTTGACATCTTCCTTGAGAAGTGGAAGAGTGCAGAGGTTAAAAGTGTGACCTCCATGGCCAGGTCACCTGGGCTGATATCCCGGTTCTGCTATTTACCCAGTGTGACTTCTCTGTCTCAGTTTTGTCATGTGCAAAGTGGGAAATATCACAAATCTCATAACTCATGACACTTCAGTGAGTTAATACCAGCATCTGAGCTTGTCTCCTGAAAGTCTAATCTAAACAGAGGAGCCAGAGTGATGCTTTAAAACATGAGTCAGATGCTCTCGCTCTTCTATTCAGCACTGCTGCTGAACCCCCATCTCTGCTGGTGCGAAAGCTGAGATCCTGATGATGGTGTACAAGCCTCTGCATGGACCTCTCCGACTTCAGCTTCTACCATTCTTCCCTTTGCTTATTAAGCTCTAGTCCCACTGGTGTTCTGGCTGTTCTTCAAACACACCAAGCACCCTCTCTGTTCAGGACATCTGCACCTGCTATTCCCTCTGCTTGAAACAGCCTTCCCTAGAAATCTTCATAGCTCACTCCTTGTTTCCTTTAGGTCTTTGCTTGAATGTGTCCTTTACACTGAGGCCTTCCCTGACCAGGTCTATAACAAAGCAACACCCACACCTGTTTCCTTTCCTTTCTCCACAGCCCTTTACGCCATCTGTCACGTTATCCATGTACTGGTTTACTTGCTCTCTGCCTCCCCACTAGAATGCACACTTCATGAGAGCGAGAACATTTTTTCCTCTCACCACTGAATCCCTAGCATCTAGAAAAGTGCTTTACATGTAGAAAGCAGTACTGAGTGAGTGTTTGTTGGATAAATGAATGAAGGGATACACTTAGAACAGTACCTGTCACACCTGACATTACCTGTCCTCATCAGCAGCAGCAGCGGCATCATTAGCATTATCATCATCGTCTTTATTATTATCTCACATGAATTGAAATCTCCCCTGGATTGTCTCTGGAATGTTAGTAGCCAAAAAAAGTTCTTGATTCAATTGGAAATGACAACTAATTTTCATATTCTCTATGGGCACTGCTCATTCCTTAGCTGCAGTTACTAGAGGCAACCAGACTCTACACGGGTCTGCCTCTTGTATATTATGGCATGTCAACGTGTTTAGAATACAGTGAAGGCCTGGCTTAAGCGAGACTGTGAAGCAGATTGAATTTGGCATATTCAACTCTCCTGTCTGTGCTTTTCTCTCTTTTCTGAGCTGTCCTTAGATTAAGGCCTTATTTCTCCCATCTGGAGAGAAGTTGCCTGATAAACAAATTCAGAGTTAGCCGTTACTGACTTAAAGTATCATCTCGCTCAGAATGTTTGAATTTTAAGAGAGGACACGAGGAATAGAGCAATGCTCACGTTGACACTCCGAACCCCTCATGGTGGAAGCTGCTGGTGTGTGGCAGGGCTGGGGAGGGCGATGGAAAGGTCTTTCCACTGCACTGGAAATGACACGATGACACAGACCACTCCTCTGCTCCCTGCAAGGCGAGCGGCTTAGACCACCTCGGTCTCCATCACAGGCGCACCCCTTCCAACAACAGAGGAACGAGAGGGCAGAGGACAAAAATGGGCCCAAGAACACCAAAGTGCTTTCCAATTAATGTTTCCATTCTTTCATGTAAAATGGGTGCAGTGAAAAGAGCACGAGATTGGGAGTTAGGAGCCCCAGCCCTGCCTCTAATTAAGAAATATCAACATTTCACTGCAAAAGGCCTCAGTCACACACGCATAGGACATGCTCTCTAATGAACGTTCAGATCTAAAATTCATGACTTCTAGAGTTCCATGACTACGTGGACGTTGACAGCTGAGATATTTTTTTTCAAGGAGGGGAGATGGGGCTGGGCATAAGTTTTCATAAATGCCCCAAGTCACAGTGTCATGGGATTCAGAAGCAGACTGAGAAAGGACCTGGTAGTTCAGGGATAACCATTACACTTCTGCTTTCCAGAGGACACAATTAGGAGGAGAACGTCTGTCAGGAAGGGAAACTTCTGCTTCCTCAACATGTCTAATTTCCTTTTCTGTCCTACAGAGGGTGGGTTCCAAAAGTCATGGAGAATGAAGCCCCTCTCACGCATGTGTTGCATCCCATTGACGGTGACGCTCTGTTGCCAAAGGTCACACTTCTCTTTTTCTGTTAAGGAAAAATCTCACCCATGAAGTCCAGGGTAAAGCTTCTATGGGGAAATTCGTACTCTGTCCACCCATGTTATGTCTGGCTCTGATCAGCACCATTTTCCTTTTATGTTTTAAAAGGGGTGAAATTTGCAAGCCGAAAGGAAAACACAAGCTCAAGATCTTTCACTATATATGTGTTTTGTGAAAGGGAAATTGAAACCAAACGAATTCAAGGCTGACATTTTGCTCATCAGACTAAACTAGAAGTGAGCGCTCTGTGTCCCAGTTCCCCAGCCAGGGCCTCGCTGTGGTTCAGATGCTCTCCAGTGAGCTGTGCCCACTGGTCCTGAGCAGAGGAGAAGAAACTTATCCTGCTGTTTGAATATGCCTCTTGTTTTGCCTTTCTTCTTGTAAACAAGTTCTTTCGGAACCTAGGAACCTGATGCAAAATCATGAAGCTATAGGAAGAAGAGTGGGGAGGCCTATGCATGGGAAGCTTCTAGATCTTTCTAAGTGTCAGTCAGACAACTGTAGACATGGGACTGCCACCAAGTAAACAAAATGTGGCCCACGTACCCACACTACCTGGAGGAGGGGTATGTGTGTGTGTGTGCATGTGCAGGTGTGCACAACACAACTCAAAGGATGTCTCCAATGTGGCTTGGTAGTAACACTGTGTTTAAGTCTGGGCCTCTCAGATTTCATAATCAGCTGGTTTAAGAAAATTAAAAAAGTCATATTTTCTGTCAAGGTTTTGGCAAAGCTGTGGTAAAAAGGGAGAAAAGGCAGCCCAACTGATTTGGCAGAATTAAGGCTATTGCTCCTGGTTCTGTCCATGGTGGGTTGGAGGTTAAGGTTAGTAGCTGAGGAGGATGAGATGGGAAGACTTGTCTCCTCCTGCCGAGGAGGTGGGGAGACACACGCTGCTCTTCCGAAGGTGAGGTCTCCCACCGTGTGCGTCAGAGGAGAGGCGGGTGCGTGTCGGGGCACCTCCCCTGGGGCAGCATGGCATCAGGCGGCCTGTGGGCCTGGGCTGGGAGGTCTGTTATATGTGCCGGGCCCGCGTCTACCAGTACTAGCCCTGGGGCCCAGAGCACAATATTTCACCCATCTGGGCCTCAGCTCCCCTGTGAAAACGAGGGCGTCTGACACGGTGATCTCTGAGGTTCCCTTGTGCTCTTGCTCCTTGTCACCAGCACCTTGGATCTCAGAGCAGCAGTGTCTGCATCCCTCGGGAGCTTGTCAGAAGTGCAGTCCGAGGCCTCGCCCCAGAATCCATCTTTCCACGAAACCCCCAGATGGTTCATGTGCACATTAACATTTGGAGGCACTGCTCTAGCATTCTTCTTCATTCATCTAATTATTTCATCAATAATCATTAATTTTAACACACATTATAAGCATGACTCTATTTGCTATGACTACAGTGTTTAATCTATACTTAAAAGGAGTAAGAAAGAATGTGTGTGTGTAATCCCATGAAACAGAAAGAGATTTTTGCTTAGAATGGAGAATTAACCAGATTTTTAAATTTTTTAAACTATATTAGCATGGAGAAAGTCCTGTGCTCGGCATGAAAATGTATTTGAGAAGGTAAAATAAAGCCCAGGAAAGAAACATCTTTAAAGGGTCTTCGGTTTGAAGCTCTCAGATAACTTCTCAATAGGATTATCTGGGAAGACCTACTCTACTACACGACAGTAACCTTTGAGCATCCTCTCTGTCCAAAGCTGGTGCTGGGTCCTGCAGATAGAGTCTCACAGGAGTCTAAGATGAGACCAGAAGGACTCCTGTGGAGACGAGCCAGTCCCCCAGTGCTTCAGTGTCCAGTGTCCAGATGAAAAGACTAAGGCAGGGAGATTTGTGATCTCTGTCCAGTGTCACACATGTCAGCCTAGAGGCTGAGCTAGGACGAGAAGTCAGGTCTTGGAAGGCAGACTGGGGCTTTTGAGGACAGTTCAGGGGCTGCTGCCATAGCTCAAGTAACTGTCAAAGGGAGCTTGGTGAAGATGTTGGTGATAGGAACGGAGGAGAGGATACAGGAGAGAGAAAGGGCTGAGCTAGAGTCGTTAGAACTTGGACACTCCTTGGCTGTAGGCTGTAGCGACGGGGGACAGGAGTCTTAGGTGGCTGTCAAGTTGTGAGCATATGTGATGGGGAGAGTGGCATTTTTAGTGGAGAGGGGGTGTGCTGAGCGGAGCTTTCAGTATTGCACCTCGACCACACGGAGAAATTCGGGAGGCAGCCAGTGACGATCCTACCAGCAGCACCTGTTTCGGCCTTTCACATGCTGCCTCCCTCTGCCAATGGTCCTTATCCACCTCTTCAAACTTGATCATCTTCAGTGGCTTCCCCCTCCCTCTTTGGCAGAGCCTTCCATGACAATCAAACTTCACTCTACTCTTCCTCAAATGCTTGGGGCTCTTATCATCTGTATCGCTCATCAAGGACTTAATGAGACACAGCTGTGGGGGATCTAGTTCACTCAGGATTAATATATTCATTCCACTAGTCTTCTGTTCTAGACACTGGGAGCTCAGACCTGGTCCCTCCTCTCATGGAGCACACCGAAAGACGCATCACGAACACATAAACAAACAGAGCAATTTCAGACAGTGGCACGTGCTACAGAGAAAATAAAACAGGGATGGGATAGAGACTGGAGTATCTTCCTGTTGTCTGTATTTTCTCTCTCCAACTAGATTTCAGGTCCCTCAAGGGCAGAAATCCAACCTTATGTTACTCTGGTGTCCTTTATAACACAGAGTGGCCTCCTGCTGACGGAGCAGGGTCTGACCACATTTCTTTCTGAATAAACGACTGTTGAATGCTTTACTCTAGCTCCTTCTCTGTCATCGCTTCTGGCATTTCTGTTACACTAACATCTGTATTCTGAGCCGGCCAGGCAGCAGTAGTCCCACCAGCATGGGGGGAAAATATGATCTGGGACGAAGAGGGTTCTGTGTTAGGAAGTGAAGAAGTGCGCAGGCGTGAATCCACGAATGCCCCCAAGAACTGGCCCCCAGACGTAAGCAGCTGCACTGACTCTTGGGTGTCTCTAGTCTCCTCTGACCAGCTGCGGCCGCTGAGAATTTATAACCCTCATTGTTGCAACCGTGTGTTTTTCAACCTCCAGTCACTCCTAGGTGCTGAGAGATTCTCAGACCACCTTTCTTGTGCCAAAGCATTTTCAGTGAACTCCCTGGAACTCGCTTTATCTCGCCTCCCCGATCTCTTTAGGGACTGCCAGCATTTTAAACTAGGCTGTTTTCCTTTTAACTTCCTCATCTGACTAATTTAATTCTGAGTCATAAACCTACAAAGTTTATTGGCAGATCTAATCGTCCCAAAGGTTTCTCTAGGGCAGCTACTCCCTTAACGTCTCATACAGTTAACAGGAAACATTTTATTCCTCAAATAGGCACTCGGGTTTTTGTGTGTGGTTTTAAATGTTTATATATTTCAGGTGAGGATTATAGCAAACTGAGTAAATTACTGCATAGTAAATTTTTTAAACAAAAATCTCAAGGAAAAGTGAGTTTGAGAGTGAAAGTATGAGAAAACAGATCTGAATCAGTGCTGCTGGAATCTGTCATGTGAATTCCACAATAAATACCCTATTTCTACCTTGGGTACCACCTTAGGGTCTGGCAGCTGTAGTCTGCTGTGAGATGGCTGTTTTAGTTCCTGTTATGATGCTGGGGAACCTCGTGACCCTGAGCCCTGGAGGAAGGCTGCTTGGTGTCTGTGCAGACGGGCCCTAGCCGGTCCAGCCCCCAGGGAGCCACTGGCCACAGGCAGGCTGGCCTCCAGGCCCTGCCTGAGCTCTCAGGCCTCTGCCCGTCCCTTCAGGTGGGTGGTGGGATATCCCCGCAGCCCGCTTCCCTCTTTGACACTGTTTCAAGCTCTCCCCCGACCGAGCTGCTGCTGGATCTCTGGGTAGAAACATCCTAACTCTTGGAATCTCCCTCCTTGGTCCAGGCTTCTCACGGTAGGGGTCCCCAGCAGATCTTTCCTCACCTTGGGGGTGGGATCCAGATAAGCTTTAAATCTTGTAAATCTCGACATTTGGAAGAGGAAGATTATTCTTAAACGTCCAGAAATGTGCTACAGAAGTTGAAATTTTTTTCTTTTTTGAGGAAGATTAGTCCTGAGCTAACATCTGCCATCAATCCTCCTCTTTTCGCTGAGGAAGAGTGGCCCTGAGCTAACGTCCGTGCCCATCTTCTTCTATTTTACATGTGGGAAGCCTGACACAGCATGGCTTGATAAAAGGTGTGTAGGTCCAAGCCTGGGATCCGACCTGGTGAACCTGGCTGCCGAAGTGAAGGGTGCCAAACTTTAACCACTCAGAAACAGGGCCAGCCCCACTATTTTTGGTTTCTTGAGAACTCTCCATACTATTTCCCATAATGCTCCACCAGTTTGCATTCCCACCAGCCGTGTATGATGGTTCCCCTTTCTCCACATCCTCTCCAACATTTGTTAATTTTCGCCTTGGTAATTACAGCCATTCTGACCAGTGGAAGGTGATATCTCATTGCAGTTTTGACTTGCATTTTCCTTAATAATTAGTGATGTTGAACATCTTTTGATGAGCCTGTTGCCCATCTGTATATCTTCTTTGGGAAAATGTCTGTTCATATCCTCTGCCCATTTCTTGATTGGGTTGTTTTTTGTTGTTGTTGTTGAGTTGTATGAGTTCCTTATATATTTTCGATATGAACTCCTTGTCGGATATATGATTTGCAAGCATTTTCTCTCAATTTGTGGGTTGTTAGTAATTTTTATTACATGTTGAAATGATAATCTTTAGGACATATTGGGTTAAATAAAATATATTACTAAAATTAATCTTATCTGTTTCACTTCACGTTTTAAATATGGCTGCCAGAAAATTTATAATTATATATGTGGCTCATATTCCTATTGACTAGTCTGCTATAGAATCTTGGTATGAAAATGTATTTATTATTTGAATGGATTGTAGTTTAAGATGTGTACCCTTATCATTTATTACTAAAAACAGAAAAGATGTGAGTCAGCAGAGAGGATGTTAATTGCATGCTCTCCCATCTGTCTTTTATAAGGATCCACCGCGGTTTTACTTCCGCCAACAGTCAAAACGTCGTGAGCAGAGGGAGCGTGCACTTCCATCTGTTCTTTGCTGCCCATCCATCTGCTAGATATGTTTCTTAGCTACGCTTTGTAAAGCACCTCATCTCGTCACACTGAGGAATGCTTATCAAAAAAGCTCTAAAATTTTGTATAAGAAAAAGAGATTAAGAACAAGAATCCCCCCGATTTACAAAGATTTACAGAGAGCAAAGAATTGAAGAGGGAGGAAGACTTCTCAAGCATAAAAGAAACACTGAAATTAACTTTAGGTTTGGCACATTTGGTTCAACAATTCTCAGATGATAGTGCTATGAGGGAGAAGAAAAAGAGAAGATCATTTTCAAAGGGTAGACACGGCACCATGCAATTATTTTTTTCTTTGTTTTAAATATAGTAGCTGGGACTTTTAATCCAAGCAAACCCCAGAATAGTCTTGAGGCAAATTGAAGAAAGTGTCAGATTACCAAGGCCAAGTACAGGATGCTCAATTGTTCCTTCAAGCAGTTTTGTTCCTCTTCCTGACTGGGTGTACGGATCTCCCTGCTTCTAGGGTACCACTCGATGGGAACAGTGGAGAGAAGAGGGGGAACCAGACGGAAGAGGGAAGACTGCCCCGAGGTGGAGAGACACTTGTCACTGGGGGCATACAAGTGTCTACTACATTCAAGGTCGAATTAGTGAAACTTGTTTAAATGTGACCATAATACTATTCTCTCAACCTATATATCCATCCATTTCTTTGTGATTATTTGATTTTTGTGATTTGAGATATATTTGGTTTTCAAGCTACAGGTTTCAGTTGTTTTAGACCAGGCAAAATGCCGGCTGCTAAAGGGGTTATTGATGAAACTGGACTTGTGAGCACCCTGGATCCTGGCCTCACTTGGTTTCTGCTGTTACTCATAATTGAATTACTCGTTGCGGGGTCGGGGGTGGGGGGTGCCGGCAGTGGGGGGGGTCTGTGGTGAGAGGGAGGGAAGAGAAGCGGAGACGTCTGGCCCAAGTACGGAGGCTGTCCTACTGCCTGGAAGAGGAATGAGACACCCTGTAACCTGATGCTTCTCTAAATACCTCCAGGAATAACATAATTTCATTAAAAAGCAGTCATTTTTTAAAATTTACAAAAGCTTTTCCAGGAGAAGAAAAGTATTGCAATGCCTTTGTTGTAATAGTCACACTTGGCAGTTTAATCCACCACTTGGTAACATCCTCGTAAAATGGTACAACCACCTGCACTGGAAAAACAAAATGAAATCTGGATTTCGCTACTAATTAGCTGTGTGGTTTCAGGAAATCTGCTTTACCTCTCTGGGCCTCAGTTTCCTCATCTGTCAAACGAAAGGGCTCTGATTATCAGAGCTTTCTAAAACATTAATCCTTACTGCTAATTCTGCCCTCAGGACCCCATCCATGAGGGTAGGTACGGGGGTGGCCTGAGGCGTTAGGAATAGAGTTAGAGACCAGTGTACTAGTTCATCTAAAGCATCTTGTTAAAATGCAGCTTCTGGCTTAGTGGGGCTGGGGTGAGGCCTGAGTTTCTACACTTCTAACAAGATCCCAGGTGATGCTGTGCTACCGTCCACCCACCACACTTTGAGTAGCAAGGTGCTAGACGATTTTTTCCCCCGACCTTCTCATTCGCTAGATGAAAGTGGGACTAAAGCTGCAAAGTGACTTGCCCAGGCTCCCACAGCTGAGCAGCGCACTCCATCCAAGAGTTCCTGCTACTACGACTCAGTTTGATGATCGTCACCTTCTACATCTCTCATCTCTCTTCCAACGCTTAAACTCTGTTTGAGAATATTTTGGGGCTGCACGTCTCTTAGGAGTCACTCTGGGCGCAGTGCTTTGGCCATACTACCTCACTGACTTTCACAATTTCATGTCAAACCATATGCGGTAGTTGGCAGAAAAATTAAATTTGACAAATTAACTGATTCTCACTTCATGGCCTCACTCTCCACTTAGAATGACCCCGGCCTGTTTGTGTACTGTGCACGGAGTGGAAGTAAGAGGCCACTAAGGAAAATATCCTGTTTGCTGATTCTGAGAATTTGAACAGCTGCCTGTGAATGCTCTTTAGGCGATAGCTTCGGCAAAGATGCTCAGGGCCCACATTCTGTGGAGCTTTATGAGTTAAGATAAAAAGAAGTTAATTACTTCTCAAAGTAAAGAAGTAGCCAGGATAAACCACGCTATGGCCAGTGGAAGAACTTGCACAGTGTCTTTCTGTTTATTTATCATTCACATCCAATAATATTTTTTGAGTTCCTGGGGGTACAAGGCAGTGATTAACAAAGTTAATCCAGAAAAGATAGTCTGTACCTCTAGGTATTTTAAAAAATAAGATAGCCTGCATTTAGAAATATCATTACGCTAGAGTTTGTTCTCCTTGGTCTGAGGAAAATAAAATTTTCTCTAATCTAGACAGATTAGCATTTTCCAAAATATGTCCCTTAGAACACCAGTCCCATGAAATGCTCTTAGGGCAAACAAAAAAGATTTTTGTTGTTAAATAAATGTAAGACTGCCTGCTTAATATATATTTCCTTAAATTTCACAAAGCACAGTAGACTATGAAAGTCCCTGAGAAGTCTTACAATGAAAATATTCTCTTAATTTTAACAGCATTTCCCAGAATTATTGACCCTACATGTCCCCCTGCTTTCCCCCCTTTTTATCCTGTGATGTATATTAAGATCCTATGGAACTAATGTTTTGTGGAATACCCTTTGGGAAATTCTGATCTGGATGATTTTCCCCGACGTTTTAGTTTACTTTTTCTGTGGTTATCTGGCTAAAGTTTTACGTTAAACAAACTAGTACAGACGACTTGGTAAAGCTGTTTTTTAAGGATGTACATTTTAACTATTACATATTTTAAAGGGAAATGAAAAGGACGATTTCTAGGAAAGCATGCGGTTCTCTCTGGGGAGCAGGCTTCTGGCATCTCTCGGGCTGTTTGCTGTGTCGCACCCTGATGTCCTCCATCTGTGAGGAACTTGAATAGATGGGAAAAACATCTCTAGAATTACAAATAAATGTCAGGCTTTGCTGATGTTGGTCGCCTCCAGGGCAATGTGTCTTAAAGTATCGTAGGTGCATCTAATGATGAGACCCTGTTAAATGGCATGTGGACAAACATTAACAATTTTATAGTTACATATTTAATTTAATGCATTTTAGAAAAATTATAATAGCATTCTAAAATCTATGATTCCATGTATATTATTGCCAAAGTAGTATTTATATTTGAAAAAGTAAGTCGATTTAAAGACAAATATCAAGTAAACAATGGCAAAAAGAAATTTTGAAAGGTGTACAAAGGACTGAAGCTTGGGAGTCGAGCAGGAACTGGCCAAGAACTGGGCTCTGGGGCCCGGCCTGCGTGCTCTCAGAACCACTGTCAGCCCGTTTGAGACCAGCACAGGATAACGGAAAGGAGGCTAGATTTAGGCTGAGGAGATCACGGTCTGTGGAAACAGGACAGGAAGACATGGATCCTGCCACGGAACAGCTCACAGCCCCTGAGAGAGGTGACGTACGGAGGCATCGCTCAGCCTGGTACCCAAGAACTGAAAGCCTTGTACGTAACCCACACTGTCCACGTCCCATAGGTGAGTCAATGCCAGCGAGGAACACTCAACTCTGAGTTTCTTGTCTTTTGGATAAACCAAATTAGTAGTAAATTTAGCCTGCAAAGCTGAGATAAATGACTCACGTTTGCCCCCTTGAGATGAGCTGTCGATACCCCCCAATCTTTTGCCTTCTAGGAGTTACTGATGTTAAAGAGGCCATTACAACACTTCGGCTGCTCTCTGTTAGACCGGTGGTTCTCCACTGAGGGTGATTTTTTTCCACTCAGAGGACATTTGGTTTATGTATAGACACATTTTTGGTTGTCACAACTGTGGGGGCAGTGCTACCGGCATCTAGGGGGTAAAGGCCAAGGATGTTTCTAGAATTCCCACAATGCACAGGACAGCCCCGCCCAACAGAGAAATATCTGGCCCAAAAATGTCAATAGTGCCGAGGGTGAGAAACCTTGTGTGTTAGACTGACTTGGGCGGGAAAAACTGGACACAAGGATTGCAGAGCTCAATCACATAGGCTCACTGGGCATACGTAAACAAAATTTTTAATGCTCCCAATGCGTTATTTCCCTTTAGAGAAAAAGTAATGATAACTTGGGAAATTATCTGTGGTATGCTGAATAGTGGACTTCCCAACCTGTCCACGTCCTAATGCCCAGACCCTGTGAACATATTATTTTTCATGGCAAAAGGGACTATGCAGACGTGATTCAACGTAGGATCTTGAGATGGGGAGAGTACCTGGGATGGTCTGGTTGGGGCCAATCTACTCACGAGGGTCCCTATAGAAGGGAGGCAAGAGTGTCAGAGTCAGAAAAGGAGCCGTGATGACGAGAGTGGAGGCTGGAGCAATGTGCTTTGAAGACAGAGGAAGGGCCATGAGCCAAGGAACACAGGCAGCCTCTAGAAGCTGGAGGAGGCAAGGAAATGGATTTCCCCCTGGAGCCTCCAGATGGAATGCAGGCCTGCTGACACCCAGACTTTAGCCTTGTAGACTTCTTTGGACTTCTGACCCCCAGAACTGTAAGATATTAAATTTTGTTGTTCGTGTCACTAAGTTTGCGGTACTTTGTTACAGCAGCAATAGGAAACTAACACGCTATCACTTGGCATGATTTGAGAATGGATTTCCAATATAACATAAATAGATTTCAGAACACAAAATACAGTTAAACCCAGAGCTACGTGGAAGCTTCTTCCTCTAAGGGTCTGGGAGGCACTCTGGGGTTTTGCGTGAGCATTGAGATCATCCTGGTGAAAAAGTGCTGGGGGTGTAGCAGCTGTTCACGGAATCTTAATATGCAACTTTCTCTCTGCCACCTTCTTCTACAGGCAATTCATGGGTAAAATGATTCATCGAGTGTGTGGGAAGATGCAGAGTACAAGGAACTATTTTGACAGTGGCTGCACAATTATTTGTGAAACCTCCAAAATTGCAAACACTTGTTATTCTCTCACTTACATGGTTTCATTAAGTTTTTACAACAATCACATTAAGTCAGTTGTCATCATAAGATTATAAGTTTCTCACGGAAGCCTCACTGACATGCTGCTCTTCCGTTTGAACCCTGAATAAAGATGGTGTTGGGACTCTCTGGTCCACATCAAGTCTGTTGGTCAGAATCGGGTGGCATCCAGCGCGCAGACGGAGTTACAACTGTCAACACCTGGTGCACGTTTCCCCCGGCGAGTGTGTGCGCGGCCGCGGCCTTCCGCCCAGGCACAGCTCCCACACCCGGCCTCGTCACATCCACCCCTCTCCATCTGGGAACTGTAAGAGTTGTAGAATCACTTATTCCACAATAATAGTAAGTACACGCACGCACACACACACACAGATGAGGATAGCTAACATCTGCCCGGTGCCTAACAGCACACGAAGTGCTTTTCCCTCCACTGTCTTACAACCTTAAGTACAATCCTTGTTATTACCGATATTCCACAGAGTAGGAGACAGGGACTGAGAGCATTTTAGCGACTTGTCTAACGTCAAAAAGGCAGCGAGGGCAGCTGATTTGAATTTTATTTCTCTGACTTGGCCACCACTGGTCCGCCTGCTGCTGGCGGTGCCGCTGCATCCGGACTTTCAGAGATGGACAGTTACGGGGCTTGGCCAGGGTCACGGGGGTGGTCACACTGGGCACTGACGGCAGAAGTGCCCAACCATGTGGCCCTAATGTCCTGCTGCTCCTCAGCCTTTGTTTCTCTGCCTCTGGGCCTTGGGAATGCTCCCCTGCAGCCTTCCCGTTCTCCTCAGGCTAGCAGGACACAGCTATTTCTCTGGCTTCCGGCGTCAGTGTGGCCCTCTCCCCAGAGTCCTCTGGCTCTTACTTGTGCACCCTTTTCTGGATTCATGCTCTCTGAAATCTAGTAAGTAAACCAACAGGAAGTGAAATGAAGGATTAGCTACTTCATTGTTCTCTTTTCATCTTCATGTGTTGTAAAAAGCTTTATACTAAACTGAATAAAGTGTCTCATTCATATTATAGGGTATGGTGGTAAACTCTATGAAAAGTTGGGTGCAGGTCTTTTGTCAGAAATGTAACGCTTGATTCTAGTATTGTTATGAGGATGCAACATATGGCGTAAATTTATTTTGCCTTATCTGGGAAATTTTAAGATCAATTTAGGGCTACACGGTTAGTTCTAATGGAGTGAGGTTGTTAAATTTTCAAAAGTGGCAAAAGAGGGATTTCTGTTCCAGCATTTGATGAGGAAGGATAATATTAAGATATTTATTAGAAGCAAAACTATTTTATGTAATATTAAAGACAAAAAAGACAAAAATAAAAACCCTTGTGTGGTTAAAGCTTGCAGAGTCCCCAGCTGAGCAGCCACCTGGGTAGGGCAGCCTATCATATCTGTGTTTTTTAATCACAGAAAACGGCCATGGTGGATGAATTAGCACTCGTGTTAAGAACTTATTCTATTTATTACTGTATTACAGACTGAAATAAGCAAAATCAACATGACTTGCCCACAAGCTTTTAGTATCCAGAGGTAAATTCTCTAAGTTTGGATTAAAAACAAATTCTTTTACTCTATGTAGAAAGCCAGCAGAAGGAGAATCATAAATGGAAAACCAATATAGGAGAATTTTGGAAAACGCTCTAAAATTCTCTAACATAAAGAAAAGGGGAGAAAAATGTATATTGACACTGGGTATGGTATAGACTGTGCAGGGAAGGGAGAGTCTCATTTCTTTTCTTCACATTGACACGTTTTTATTTGGCAAATTTTTAAGTTCATGAGGAAACAGAAAAAAAGATTAGCAAAGATGGCAACAATAGCATACTAATCTTATTATCCAGTAGAATGTGACTAAATTAATATTACTTCCTGGGTATGTACATAAAGTAAAATTCAAAGTAAAAGATTGACATGTGTGGCAATAGGAAGATATTCAAGTTTGGGGCCCACCAAGGGTACACAAATTCCTATGCCTCCTTCTCACCACTTGTGAGGCTAGTACCACAGTGGTCAGCAGCGTCCCTTTCCATCAGCTTTTAATGATGTATTTTGCATTATTTGCATTTGTCTTCTTATTGCCTGAGCTTTCATTTTAGTTGAGTGACATAATTTTTCTGTAGAGTCTTTATAGCATTAAGAATAAATTTATTCATTCCTTAGAGTGAGGCAATAAACTAGCATATTAACATTTTTTGGAAGATGTTAACATTTGCAAAATACTCAAATATTTTCTTCATGAAGAGCACAATTGAGCTGTAGGTGTCACTGGAGAAAGTGGGGAGAAAAGCATCGCCTTTTATTCTCCCTTCCAGCTGTAGTTACACCAACAAATAGGATGACAATCCTGTCAAAACTATTTCCATGTCTGTTAAGAGTGAGAACTTGAGGTCAACTTGACTTAAGACACGCTTCCCCTCCCCAGGGCCTTCTTAAATTGTGGCGACCTTTTGGAAGTAGGTAATGCAACCACAATTCTCGTTCAGAAAATTATTCTCCAAGGCACTAAATTCAGACATTATAAACAAAACATGCTATTCTATCTTAAAAAATGATTTTATCAGTAAAATAATACTAGCAATTCGCAAATAGCAATGGGTTACTGAGATCTGACGACTCTCCATTTCAGTAGGAAAAATACATACAACTGGTTTAAACCAAATCACAAACCCTTATTAAAGAATAGGAACTGCTCATTGAACAACGCTTTATGTCTGCTGGTCTCTCGTTTCACAGCTTTCAGGTTTAAATGCTCGTAAATGATCCAACGGTACGCTGAGCCCTACCCGCTACTTTAGGAAGGCAAGCAGAGAGAGGCGTTTGAATCTGAATTCTAACTCTAAGTTGGTAGCTGGACAGCATTGGGCAGTTTGTATAACCTCTCTGAAGCCCCACGTCTACAGATATAAAATGAGTGTAGCGACCTCTGCCTTTCAGGATTGTTTTTAGGATTACAGAGAATGTATATAAAATGTCTAGGACAGTCCCAGACACCCAGGAGGTGCTTGGTACAGTGATTAAACTTGCGAAGAGAGACCTTCTTACAAATTCCTGCTCTGAGTGTGGTCCCCATGGCACGTGTGGCTTACATCATTGGATGCTGAAAGGCCAGAGTGAATGCAGGATGCTGAGGTTTCAGACCTGAGGACAGTGAGGTAGGCTCCCAGGACCTGAACCTGTTTGACTGATGAGTTTACTTATTCAGTTCACTTTAACAGAAGTAGCTTATTTCAGATCTTTGCCCCCAAACTTGGTTTCATGAAATGTTCAGCTTTCCAGCCTGTTGTTCTGGTCTTATAGAGACAGAGTCACAGTCTCTACCGGCCCACATCCATGGCACACGTGCTCAGCTGAAGCATCCACTGATGTAAAAACAGAACATTTGCAACATGACAACAACAGGTTAAATATTTGGACTCTGTTTATGTGAGCTTGTTCGAGACATAGTCAGGGTAACTGGAAAGAATCATTTGATTGGAAGGATTCCCAAGGGTTCATTTGGAATCACTGAGTCGGTGAAGCTCAGGCTGGAAGAAATCCTGTGGTCCTATCCACGTGCTCCCCAGCAGGACCACCCACTCCCTTTCACAAACCAGAATTTATGCTGTCCCTCAGGAGCTGCTGAGAAGGGCGTTCTGGAGGTTTTAAACAATTGTGAAAGACGCTTACATATTGTGCCTAGTTATAGCTCTTTCTACATCTAAATAAAGCAAAACACGATTTTTGTTTTCAGTGGATGGTCTATCGGTCTTAGTATGTGAAATAAGTTTCAATTTATCTTTTCTCTCCAGGGATTTTATTCCCCTTTTTTCAACTAGGAAACTTCACTGAGTTATTCATTCATTCAACAAATATTTTATGAGTGCTAAGATGTGCCAGGCCCAGGTTTGGAGATTATCTTGGTAAATATGGAAAGGAGGAAAGGATGGATATTGCCTTCTAGAATCCAGAGTCTTGGAGAGAAAGACATGTAAAAGGTAAATAGAATATGATATGCACTGTAATAGAGATACGAACAATTCTATGAGACTACACATGAGAAAGCAAATAATGACCCTGCTGGGGACTTTTCTCTCTGGATTGTTTCTGGAAAAAAGCATCTTTCATTCAGAAGATAGCAGTTCTGTATTCTTCCTTTCTGCACTTGGAAGCATATTTCACAACACTTAATGACCGAAAGATGTTCCTTCTGGAACACAAGTCTTTTGTGCAGAGGGAAGGTGGGAAGGGAATTCACGCTGACAGTGGTAAACACAACAACTCTGTGAGGGAATTACGATTCGTTTCCTTTTCCAGATTTTACACCACTGAATTTCAGATAGAAGTGTGTGCTCAATGAATAGTGTTGAATAGGTGAAAGAGGAAACTGAGCACGAGAGGTTCGTGACATGCCCAAGGTCACAAAGTAGTAAGTTCAGCCACATTCCATGACCTTTACACAACTCTGAGCCACTCAAGCCATTTCCAATGATTTTGAAGTTAGTGGAGATGGAGAACGTCAAATTACATTTCTCTGTTACAAGGTCTCCCTACACTTGAAGGTCAAATCCAATAGCTTCCTTTTCTTATTTCAAATAAAACTGGAGCTAACTAGAAGAGAATCGATCTGTTGCACAGAGGAACCACATCCTACGGAAGAGAGCGGGCTCTGGAGTCCAACTCTCTGAGCGACAGCCCCCGCTCCTCTGCTTGCTAGCTACTAAAACCTTCGGCTGTCTTCTTATCTATAGAATGAGAACAACAATAAGGTTCCTCTCACAGGGCTGTTGTGCTGATGAATGGACATAATGAATGCAGTGCACTCAGTGCAGAGCCTGAATGTAGACGCCTTTCCTACCCGTGAGCTGCTATTAGTGTCACATCCGTCTCAAGTCTCAAGATACCCCTGAGACGTGGTTAAAATCTCCTCTTGTAGTGACGTGTTTCAGAGACCCAACCAGGAAACTCCTTGGGTCTAACCCAAAGCGCCCCCTTCTGCTGTAATTGAAGGCAGTTTCCTTGGGTTGTTGTCTCTAAGGAAACATAGAGCAGCTGGGTTTTCATATTCTTGATGACTTTTATTAAGCCAGCCACATTTCAGAGTTTTTGTTTCTAGACTAAATACACTCCCCAGTCAGAAACTCTTTCTACATAAATCTTTTTTCTCCCTCTAATCTTTTAGTTTCCTTTGGACCTTTAAGGAAAAAGGCCATTGGTGTGAAAATTTTGCAGATGGAAAATATAAGAGTTTTCTTAGAAAATAGAGTCTACAATTGCTGACCTAGTGTTACTGGACACTCTCAGCGAGGGATAGGTGGAGGAAGAGTTGCTGGGGAAGTAACTCAGGGACGGAAATTTCTCCGGATATTAAAAGTACAGTCGACTCCATATTTATGTATCTTTTAGCCACAGTAATTCATCCTGTAAATGTGCTGGCCTATTTTTCCCACTATCCTAAATAGAGATTCTGAGTCGGCCATTGCCATGCCAGAAACAGACTGAACCTTTTCTGTAAACATAAACCAATTTGCAAAAAGAATAGAATAATTCTGGAAAGACCCAGGAAGATCATTTATTTCATCTCTCTCATTTGACAGACAGGCAAGCAAGGCTGAGAGGGGTTAAGTGATCTGCTCTAGATCATTCACCAAGCTAGTGAGACTGAAGTCTTTGATTCCCATTTCAAGGCTCTTTATTTGATATCAAGAACTGACTTTCATGTTGTTGATTTCAATAAAACTAGTATGCCACTATTGCCATACGAAATATGAAATGAAATCGCCTTACAGTGAACTGAACTGTGTCACAGAAAGACAGAGGGAGACTCTCCATAATGTAATAAACATATAATTTTCCCATTTTCTGGGGAGTTTAGAGAGCGGATAGTAATAAACCCCTACAAAGAGAACATAGGTGGGAAGCTTGCTCTCTCATTCTTTTCTTTGCTATTATACAAATGTCACTTCCCATATGTCCAGCTTCCATCTGGATTGAATGCAGAAAAGGGCAGTCAGTAGTAATATTATTTCATATTCTTAAGCTGATCTCCCTTGGATTTTACAATTACCTAATGACTGTTTTCAAGCACGTCTTGGACTTAGAAGATTGCAAGCTTGGCTCAGAAAGGAGCAGCCTTATTCCTCAGGCTATTTTCTTAAGCTCTGAAAGCTTTAGTGAAATAATGCATTACTATGTCACATATGGTGCTCATCTCAGATGACTGCTAGAAGCTGCTGAGTTCTATATCCGTAAGAGACATCCATATGTGGGTAGAGTGAGCATGTGTGTCAACATTTAAATGGAGACTGATCTTATGTGCTTTTCATCCCTCAATATTGGGACATTTTTATTTGTAGTGGCAGAAAGAAAAATTCAAACATATCTTGAAGTATAGGAGAATCAAACATGAACCTTAAATAGTTGGTTTTTGAATAAATTATCTTGTATTTCCCGATGTGAAAAATACTATTTGATAAATTTTTGCTGTTATATTGTTCTCTTTACCAATGACCTCTCTTCAACATTATAATTACTAGGGAACGTTTTGATGGAGAATTTGAACAATCCTGCCACAAATTTTACTTTTTAAAATCACACCTAAGGGAGGAGGGAAATAGGTCCTGAGAGGCAATACAGTTGCAGAAAAAACCAGTAGAAACAGGGAGATCTAGTTTACTATCTGCGAGGACTTCTGGATGCCCAATGTGCTTACTTTTCTTTGTCTCAAATCTCATCTTCAGGTTGAGTGTGGTGTTGGCAACATATCCTTCTAGCGCACAAGTATAGAATGCCTCCCCTTCCACGGTCACCATTGTCTTCCCTTTCTTAAAAGCCTCCTCTAGGCCAATGAGGAAAATTTCATCCCCGGCACTTAGGTTACACGGTGTATTGAGTCCAAGTCAGCATGGCCAAACAATGGTTGAGAAACAAACCAGCAGCTGTTTGAGAATTATCACTGGCCAGTGACTCAGTCACCAACATCTCAGACAAGTTGTTTTGGGAATTGTATGGCCTCAAGCAGGGAATGGCAAACGTTCACCCACATGTTGAGGGGTGAGAGCAAGGAAGACGGTAATTTGTTCCCCCAAATAAATGTGTTCCACCCACTCCTAGCCACAAGTGAGAGTGCAGGATGGGGCTTCTGGCCTCAAGGGTGGAGTCACACCCGTCCCCCTTGTTTCCTTGTTGGGGATGTTGGGGAGACCAGTGAGATCATGTCTACGAAGTGGATTGACTGGAATGTGCTCATGTTGTCCAATGTAAATCGTGCCAGTAAGACTTTTTTTTAATTTTCCCTTTGTTTTCTCACAACTCTCACAAACCATTGGCAACCTGTGCAGACTGTCCCATGTCCTCAAGTTCGAGTCCTCCTGCCAGCACACTCTGGGTCATTCATTGTGGTCTGTGTGTAAACGGCCAAGTCCTAGCTCTTTGTCTTACAGAGCTTTCCCATAGACACCTGGAGCTGTTCTGGGTGAGGAACTGCATGGAAAAGTACGAAAGAAGGCTTGTAGTCAACCCCAGTGTCCAGCAAATTCACCGCAGAGCCACATAACACTTGAATACTCTAGACCTTGTCTGAGATGGTATTCAGAAGTTCTCCATTAGTTCAGAATTGCTTCTCTAGACACCTTGTACGTTTTCATGTGGTACGCTCTAAGATATTCTGCATGAAGAAGCTATCAGATTACATGAAGGATTATGCTTTTAAGAGAGCCAGAAAGACCTTGACTATCATGTATCAATTTAGTCTCTTTTGGTACTCTCCCTCTGAGACACAAAACCAATTAAAAGCCAGTGGCTTCCATGGAAGGTTTCCTGAAGTCTATTCCTATTTTCTGATGTTGCCAGAGAATCACTGCTGAATTTTCAAATAGCTGTGATAGCTAAGAGAAGACAGGGAGACGAAGAGGAAGAAAGACTTGGCTATTGGCCTTAGAAGATGATTATTAAAAATTACTCATATTTACATGGATTTTAGATTTTTAAGCACTTGTCCCATCAGATTATTATTACTCTTACAATAGTCATTTTTTGATGTTTATGTTTTAAACTCCTTTGCATACACCTGCTAAGCTGATGTTGTTAATGCTACTATAAATGGTATCTTTAAAAAAGTTGCATTTTCTGTTTGTTTAATGTTTGTTTATAGAAGTTAATCACTTTTTGAATATTGGACCTTGCACCCAATGGGCTTGATAAACGCACTTATTCATTCTAATAATGAATAATTAAAATAGTTATTTTTTCATTTCCAATTCCTATGCCTTTTATTTCTATTTCTTGCCTTATTGCACTGACTACAATCTCCAGTATAATTTCAACAAAAATGGTGATGGGGGCAACCTTGTCTTGTTCCAAAAATCACAAGTAAGGATAGTACTTGCTATAAAACTTTTCTAAGTATGCCATCAGATTAAGGAAGCCCTCTTGGTTTGCTAGGCACTTTTATCAGCTGAATTTTATCTAATGCTTTTTCTGAATCTTTTAAATGTATTATGTGATTTTCTGCTTTTTACTGTTAATGTAGAGAATTAACACTGATTGATTTTTGAATCGTAAACCACCCTTGCATTCCTGGAATAAAGCCCACTTGGTCATGCTAACGTTGCTTATGATTTTTGCATCTATATGTCGGCTATTTTTCTTTCTCATAATGTCCTTGTCAAGCTTTGGCATAAGATGATGTAGGGCTGGTAGATAATAGCTCTTATTCCTTTTTTCTATTCTCTGGAACTGCTTGTGTTAGATTGGTCTTATTTATTCTTTAAATTCTGGAATAATTCACTGGTGGAGCTATCTGAACGTGCAGTTTTCTTTGCAGGAAAGTTTATAAAAAATAGGTTCAATTTCTTTAATAATATTGGACAATTCAGATTTGCCATTTTTTCTGTGTCAGTTTGATAATAATTTCATACAAATTGTCATATTTATTTGCATAAAGTGTTTCATATCTTTCATGATTTTTTAATGCCAACTGATAGTTTACAACATTATTATTCCTATAACCAGTAACAATGCCAAATATAATTATCAGTTCTCTGAAGTCTGCCAAGTCATTTCATAGTGATTACCACATTGATTCATGCCATTAAGCGAGATGAAATAATACTGCCGTGAATCACACTCTTCTTTATCTCTGTGACTTCAAATGTTTACACCAACATAGAAGCACTTCTTCCGACACTGAGGGAGTCACAGTTCCAGTTACATTCGTGTTTAGAGGCTGTGGCTTCTGTGAACTGAGATATACCGCCAACGTCTCATTAATGTGTGAAATCTCACCTTTCAGCTACCTTTTGTTCTTGAGATAATTCCAAGGGTGAGTTGATGAATGTCTGAATTCCCTGGATGAAGAGTGTGACATTCCGTGGGGACGATAAGGAAAGTTGCTAACTAAATCCTGCTGGGGTCAGACACTTCAACTTCAAGCAGCAGAGCCTACTAATTCTGTCACATAATAGATCTCTTTTAGCTTCATTAGTAACTGGCTGGTTGACTTGGGCAAGTAACCGAATCGACTCATTGTGCTCTTTTCCAGGACATGAAGTACAGTTAATACGATTTTCCCTTTGTGCATCACTGGTGCTCACAGCAAATAATGATACATCGTATATAGTGTCTTAGGCTCCAGGGAACATCCAGAAGGAAGGTCTTAACCTATGAAGCTGCTAGAGACAGTCCTGATCTTATTGGATTTTTCTCTGGGCCAAAAATAAAGCAGGAAAAAGTAGCCATGGAAAGAGGTCTCTGAGGGAGCGTCACCACCTCCTTTACTGTGCCTCTACCCTTCCAGGCCACGGCCACAGGCGGTCAGGCCAGCCCCATAGTGAAGCACCAAATGGAGCTGTCAGAGAAAGTGATGGTGGGAGCACGAGTTCCCTCGGACTATGGATGAAATGATAAGATCAGAAAGAATAACTAGACAAAAGGACACCTCTCTAATTATTCCTAGAGCGCCTCATAAGACAGTGAATTTCGAGCTGGAGGAGCTGCAGAGGTCCTTGAGGCTGGTCCATAATACTCCCCTGAAGAAAACCGAGCACCCAATGGCCACGTGACACCTAGAGTGGAGAAACTGATACTGCAGGTGTGTCTTCTTTAAGGAAAACCAGATGCCAGAATTCTAAATATGAAACAGATAAGCTAAAGGGCCATTATTACTTTACAAAGGAATTTTATTATTCAATAAGATAACCTTCTGCAGCATTCATTAAGCAGCAAATTCCCAATGCATTTAAGAAGGGATTGAACTTGCAAACATTTGATTTTTATGCAGAGTTTCAGCAACACACTTTTTAAAGAAAGCAAGGTGCACTGATATTCTTTCTGTGACTGGCCATGGCGAGCTGAGTCATATTCCCGGGTGTTTGGCAGAGCACACATCACCAGGGACAATTTATGGCATTTTCCCAGGTGGTGAGTGACCACTCTTGCTTTCACAGAGCCAGAGCTCTACGGCCAGAATAGACAGGGTGAGCCACGAGGTGTCTGAGGCAGTGTGGCAGGATATTGCTTTCCTGCTTGTCAGCCACACCTTCAAGCCTTTTCTTTAACGCGTACAATACACTTTATCACAAAGGTATATAAAAATGGAACAGAAGCTGGGTGGAGTAGCAACACCACAGTGCAAAACCTTCACCTCCGAGTTGCCGGGTGGAGTGAGCTGGGCGCTCCCGGCCAAGTGTGTTTACCTTGGCCACAGGACCCCCCCTGGGCTGCAGGGGGCGTGAGGGCCCCCTCTGGCCACAGAGCTAAAGGGTTCTTCTTGTGCCTCAACTCCCTCCCCTCTCAAGAGATTTCCTGTAAGCAGTCTCAACAAGGGTTTCGATTGAAAAAAGGAAGGGGTATTTGCATTTATTACCTAAGTCACCCATTCATGAAAAAAGCAGGAGATGATGAGAAGTGACAACATAGGTCTGTTTCTTTCTCTATGCCTCAAGATACTATGCCATGAGATTTGTCCCCAAAACCATGACATCATCAGGCTAGGTTATGGCTAGGAACACTCTCTGAGAGATGTCTGAGCAGAAAGCCTCATGGAAATCGGAAATATAACAACAACAAATAACACATATTGAGGGCTCTTCCAAGTGCTTTGTATATATCAATTCATCTTGTCCTTATAACAACCCTCTGTGGCAGATATATTGTTATCATCGTCATCCCCTTTGTCCCTATGTGGAAACTGAGACATAGAGGTTAAAACGCTTGGCCACAGCCGCACAATCAGTAGTAAGTGGTGGAGGCTGGATTCAAACCTGGGGGCTCTGACTCCAGAACTGAGACTCTTAACACCAACGGTCTGCCACCACTTGTACATAAAATGAGATTCTAAAAGAAATGCCCCCCAAACCAACAACTGTCTCAGAATCAGAGTGAAACAAAGGCAGGAAAATAAAATAATAAGAAAAAAGAAGAAAAAAATACTTTCTCCCAAAATACTGTTCTTCAAAATTTACTTTCATATAAATAAATGTTAAGGATTAATAATAAACTGTTTAACACCACGAATAATAAACTAATGTTTTTTACACCAAAAGCAAAAACTGTTTTAATATTTAAAGAGGTATAAAATGTTTTGAGCAGGAAAAATGACTTACTAACTTCCACATTTTCAGAAAAGCTATTGAAATGAGCGGCAGAAAACCTGTGGGCAGTGGTCTCATAACAGGCATTGAGGGGAAGAAGGATATCCCTAATCTCCAAGTCTGATAATTCACTCAGATCCCTTTTTGTCAGAAAATTCAAGGACTTCCACTCTCTATCAAGGAGGGCGACCCCACCCTTCTCCTTCATGTTTTGGTGCCAAAGTCAGTGGTACTAATCTCGGTGTCACCCTTTCGCTAACCACATGTCGTAATGTTGATGGACTTAGGACCTTGTATCATTTTTCACTACAAAGGGTTTCTTAAACATTTTTCAAAGTGTTCACAAAAAATGGAAGAGTCAACAGAAATGAAAGTCTGATAATTCAAACAAGTGAGTCTATTTCTTACTTGTAAAACACTACTTCAAAAAGGTATCTAGCTACAAAAATTCCCAAATTTGTTTTTTTCAGCTACAAAATTGATTTCTGGGAAGGTTGGTTGACTAAGCAGATATAGTAAGCGTGTCTTCTAACTCAAAATATATAGGAATGTCAGCTACAATATAAATTTAAAAATATTAGCTACAAAGCTGAGTTCAAAAGTCAGAAAGAGAAATCTCCAACTAGCAGGAAATAGAGGAAACTGAAGGCACTGTAGTGAGTGGTGGATGCCAAGCAGGCTAAGGGTATAAGTGTGGATGTGGCTTTAGAAGCTAATGTCTAAAGCTCTTTGTACAATGGGGAAATATATCTGGAAGTAGTCTGTCCACTTAATGAAGGGAGCTAGAAAACTCTGGTCCAGACACAGGCACGGGATACAGCAAGGGGATGTGGCACAGAAACAGATCACCTGCCCTGGGCCATGGGAGGAAAGACTCGTGGAAATCGTAAGTCCACATCGAGACTGCTGTGGGACCTGAATTTGAATAACCCAAGTAGCGCAGAAACACAACCTCAGAGTCTAAGGTAAAGCTGGTCCAGAACTGGCGAAACTTGTAGAGCACCAGAAAAGGACAATGCAAAACACTCCAAAAGGAATCTCCTCATTTTGGGGTATAATCAGCACAGAGGTAGGAGGCAACTCTCCCTGACGATGAGCTCACAGACAGAAATTACAAAGCACAAGCAGAAACTCACTGCTTACGAAAGAGTTAATTGATGCAATGATGGAAGAATTCTATTAGATAAATTAAACCACTGATAGTGTAGTCACCTAAAAGAGACTTAAAAATAAGTGTATGATGAATGATCAGTGAGAACAGAACGAATAAATTAATAAGAAAAAAGGAGGGCATCCTGAAAAAAGGGCAAATTTTTTTAAGAACCAAATATAAATTATAGAAATGAAAGTCATTAAAAATGAAAATATGTTACTAAAATAAAAACCTCAAGAGATGGGTTAAACGAAAGAGTAGATAAACTGAAGGCATAAGGAAAGAACACAGAATGTAATCCACAGAGAAGAGATGGAAAATATAAGAGAGGGTAAGAAAGCATGGAGGATAGGAAGGAGTAGTTCCAATACACATCTAAGGGGAGTACCAAAACCCTTCTTCTGAATCAAAGTACGTAATGGTTACTTTTACATAAAAGAAGAGACAATGCCATTTACATATAAGAAATTGAGATATTGAAATAGAGAATAGGTTTTCTACCTCTCTTTTCAATGGCTTTTCTGAAAATGCGGAAGTCACCAATTTTCCCTGCTCTGAGCGGTGGAGACTCGCTACGATTGGTTTCGTGCTGGCCTCTGTGGAGTCCTCAGGCTTCTCCAGCTCTAGATTAACTGCGTCTCTTCTGTGTTAACAGCGCGCAGGCTCTCAAGTGGATACGCCACATAGTTAATCAGTGTACCCTGGAGAGGACAATCAAGGGAATAACTCAAGTCCCCAAAGACCTGCTTTCTCCTCCGGCAGCACGTTGGGAAGAGAGAGTCTAGATAATTGAATATTTACTTCTCTCCAAGTTTGATGTACCTCATTAAGAGCTTTAAAGTTTCTGCCTTCGAACATCCTCTCATCAAAGAATTAAAAAATGTTTCTGAATCTTAAAGCATCTGATAAATTGTCTTTTCTACAAGACTCTCAAAGAATGCTTTCATATCACATACATCTTAATTATTACCTTTATTTTTTCATATTTCAAAAATAATTTTATTCCAATTCCTTTGAAATCATCTTCCTTCCCCCAGGATCATGCTCCATATCCTTTAATAAACTGCATCCTCAGGGATTTTGGTTCTGTTGCAGATGGGTAGAAAGAAATTATACTTTTTTTTTAATAAGATTTTAAAGATTTTATTTTTTTCCTTTTTCTCCCCAAAGCCCCCCGGTGCATAGTTGTGTATTCTTCGTTGTGGGTCCTTCTAGTTGTGGCATGTGGGACGCTGCCTCAGCGTGGTTTGATGAGCAGTGCCATGTCCGCACCCAGGATTCGAACCAACGAAACACTGGGCCGCCTGCAGTGGAGCGCGCAAACTTAACCACTCGGCCACGGGGCCAGGCCCCAGAAATTATACTTTTTAAACACCTCACACACCCGTACGCACACACAGCAGAGGAGACTGGGTGCACCGCAACTGGGGAAGGAGAGCAAGCACACAACCCGCATCCCAAGAGGCAGCGAAAAGAGGCGTCTTTGCTGCTAGACTGAACGCTCCCCTGCTTCCTCTCCAAAAGCTGGTTCCAAGTGGGTTTACCCGTCACCATAGGGCAACAAGATGACTAAATCTGACTAACGTTAGGTCTGACTTCGTACGAATGGAAGAATCACAAACGTGTTTCATGCAAGCACACCTGGCACGCGAGGACAGATACGACCATTACTATTCAAATTCATTTTTGGTTCAAAAAACTTCCCATAATG
Organism: Equus caballus; assembly: GCF_041296265.1. Classification (NCBI taxonomy): domain Eukaryota; kingdom Metazoa; phylum Chordata; class Mammalia; order Perissodactyla; family Equidae; genus Equus; species Equus caballus. Next base: position 65,742,995 of record NC_091702.1, read on the forward strand.
GTTATGACTTAAAAATATTTGTCATTTAGGTTATCACTGCTAATGTCAGAGTGACATCATCGTTTTTCTTTTCTTTTTTTTCACCTCATTTGAAAAACAAGCTCTTCAGCTGAAATACAAAATATGTCCAAAAATGCTAAGTCTGATATAAATACATGAAATATAAATCATCTCTTGTCTTGGGTCCTGAAGGTTATGAAGTGTGTATGTTCTTGGATCAGAAATTGTACAGGATTTTGCCAGCTCCAGAAGGCTCTGGAAAACTTTTTCCCCCCCTGGAATGAAGGGACAAAACTAGGGGTAAAAACTTCATTATTACCTTATATGTCCGGAAAGTGTTTTTTCCCCTCTCCTCCAAAGAGCTGGTATCACACCTTAGCAATTTCATCTTTTATTTTCATTTCTAGGAGTAGGTATCAGAATGGAAATCTAAACTTTCTGTTTCTTTTCCACCCGATTCCGGCTGTCTCTAGAATTCTTCTTACTATAAACTTTATCCTCCTTCTCTCTCTTAACACTTGTAATTTTATCTCTCCTATCTTTCTTAAAGAGATCGAGGTTGACTTCCATGCTTACTATGTGGGATATGAGAGAGGAATCTCATTTCTAGAGCTACAAAGGCATTTCATGCATTCACTCAACATTTATTGAATATCTACCACGTGCTGGCTTAATGTCTCTGAGCCTTAGTTTCTCCATCTGGAGTCTTCAACTCTAAAATTCGCTAATCTTAAGCAAAAAGTGTTCATCCCAATTATCTGATGGTGTGCAATTCCAACTTAACCACAAGAACATTAATAATGTTGTGCATTTACAGACGCTGCTTCTGTGTGGAATGACCTTCTTTCTTCCTTCATTTGTCAGATGACTCCTCATCCTTTAAAATTCACCTCAAATGACAGCCCAGCCTCCTTAGTCTGGTTGAGAGCCTATTCTCTGTGCTCCCACTGCCCTGTGACTTTCTCTTCCACAGCATTTATCATGTTTTACTATAAAAATCTGCGGCAGATAAACCCTCAAGTGGCCCCAATTATCCCTTCCTCCATCTTGTTAACAGACTCTCTGTTGCCTTTTTGACTTGCATACTTTGATAAAAAAAAAAAAAGCAGCCATGCTGGGGGGGCCCACTTAGCAGGGTATTGAGGATGGCCTTCAGAAAACAGCCAGCAAGATGCTGAGGACCTCAGTCCAAAAGGCCACAAGGCACTGAATCCTGCCAACAACCACATGAGCTTGAGAGTGAATCCTTCTCCACGTGAGCTTTCCAATGAGAACTCAGCCCTGGCTGACATCTTGATTGCAGCCTTGTGAGGCACCTGAACGATGACCAAACTTTGACCTCCTGAAGCTGAGAGATAATAAATGAATACTGTTTTAAGCTTCTAAGTTTGTAGGTCATTTGTTACACAAAAATTTACTTATCGTCAATCTATTTATTTCACTCTCCCATTGGATTATAAGCTTCTTCACACTGGACAGCGTGTCTTATTCACTTTTGTATCATCAGAACCTAATACTATGCCTGGCACATAGTAGGTGCTTGATAAATATTTCTTGAACAACGTGGTAGTGAAGCAAGTTCCCTGGCTTTGTAGAAAGGGACTCAGCTTTCCTCCGCCAACTTTATGATCCTCACTGCATTCAAGTTCTGAGTCTCAGGTTTTCTAACGTGAAGCATTAGAGGATTTGACTCAGCTCAAGTAGTTTCCGTATCTCAGTTCTCGTTATAGGTAAGCATCAGTGACGTGTGTGGCCGTATTATATGTTAGCAGATGACTTGGTCTTCAATGTAGGTCTATATTCTGGTATCTTTTTTAACTCTGACGTGCAGAAAGTAGTTATGGCAAGAATAGTATGTTTTTGACTTTTGGAAATGATGGCTGTACTTAAAAGAAACCTCTAAAAGATTAAAGTTAAATAGTGAGAACACAAAAACTGGAAGGAACTCATGAAAAATTGAACTCAGTTTTACAAAGGGCATTTGATGACATGTAGCATGACATTTAACAGCTTTCTTAATTAAATGGACTAAAAACCAGATAACACAATTTTAGACAGGAATTTCTTTTTCCATGCTGACAGGAAACATTTGTTTTGTTTTAGCCAGACTGTTAAAAAAAATGCTATTTATAATAGCTTTGCCAAAGAGAAAAAAAAAAAAGAAGTCTACAAATTCTCATTCATTTCTAACTTAAAAAAAATTTTTGCTGTATTATCTTTTCAAATGTTTCTTCCCTTTCACCGAGTGTTTAGCTGATAGGAAAATCATGATTCACTCCTTGAAAACTGAAGAACAAGACATTTCTCGTTCTCTGGGCCAGCACATATGGAGAAGGTAATTCTTATCAAGCGCATTAGATAGTTCTTGATGACATCAGTTATCTGTCAGTTAGGGCCACCTTTCCTTCCTCCCCACCCTCTTCCTTAAGTGTTTCTCCAAGGCCAAAAGTCCCAGGCACAGATGATATTGAATTTTTGTTATTTAAAAGAAGAGTCGGTGATGAAGAACATTTTTCTTTTATGTAAGACTTAGGCCCCTCATCTGTCCATCTACGAACATTTTGTTCCTTCTATTTTTAATCTGTACAGACAATCCCTGAAATACCAGTTCCAGGAAGGAATTAACATTCCTCGTGGTGTATCAATACAAGATTTTTGTGTCTCCCCTTAAGCGCACCCTGTCCTATTACTTCCCATCACAAGACAGGGATAGGAAACAATGATCAAATTCACTCTAAAGCACCGACGATAAACTAGACTAGAAGGGAGCCACATCAGACAGGGAAAAGCTCTTCCTCCCGCTCGCACACGACAGACGGTCTTCTGAGGAAGGCTGTAGAATCCCCACTGGCAGAATCTTTAAAATAAGAGGAAATCTATTTGTTTAGGTAGAATATTTTTGGAAGAAAAAGTCAAAGAAGATGAAGCTTCCTGATATTTCTTTTTTCTCCACCATTCACAACACAAAAGTAGTTACAAACTATTAAGATCTGCTATTTTTTATTATGTGTAAAACCAGCAATAATTGACCAATGATGCCTCTTGCAATAAAATGAAATAGCTCCATGGCTCAGAATACGGAACCTAGAGGGATAGTTTAGGGAGCTCAGAGTTGCTTTAGGTCATAGCCTATGGCAGCAATTAGAATTAGGGGTTTGGAACCAAACAAATGCGCATTCAGATTCAGGTTCTATTGCTGACTGGCCAAGCCACACGCTGTGCAAGTTACATAAGCTTCCTGAAGCTGTTCCTTCTTCCCCAAATTGCAGATTATGATTCCTTCCATATAGAGTTGTTGTGAATACAAAATAAATTAATCACATAGGATAAATGCTCTCCATAGAACCTGGTAGAGAATAGACAATAAAACTGAAACTGACAGATGAGGAAAAAGACTAGAGGTTAATACTTGCCAGGGATGTGTGGTTAATTACAGAACTTCGATAGAACAAAAGTGATTTTTTCTCATAAACTCAAAGTTTCATTTTACAACTATCCTTTTATTTCATTGATACAGCATTTGTGTGAGAAAAATAGATGTTGTCCCTTGTTAGTGAAAGAATGAGAAAGTACTGAAAGGGAAATTGGTTTATATAAGGACGTGAAACAAGTTTCAATGGAAAGTTGAAACCAACAAAATTAGCTTAATTCTCCCTCCCCCCAATAACGTTCCACGCTAATCTGAACTTTTGTTCCCTGAATGCACGTATTACAGAGGGATGTATCTCATATGTTCACTGAAGATCCAAAAAAAGCTAGTGAGACAGAATGTGAAAGCTAAAACCACACGGACTGCTCCACTTTACTTATCTGCGTTGTGGCAGAGAGAGAACCCAGCGACAAGGCCTTCAATGTGAATCGAAGCCACAGGAGGAGGATTCTTAAACATCTGTAAATTGTGGCCTAGTGTTTCTGTTTTAGGATTCTGGTGGCATTATACTCCAGGAGCTCATGAGACATTTTAAAGCCCAAGGAGCTTGCAGCAAACAGAGAAAAAAGACTGTGTTGTTCCCAAATGTCTCTGTTTTTAATTTCCCCTGAAGCATGCATTTCATTTAAAAAATATTATCCCCGTTCTCTTCTCATATGAAAGATTTTCTGATGACTGGAGCCTTTGGAGAAGCCCAGCCCTGAACCCCGTGAAGGTTCAGAGTGGGGTTTACGAACTCTCGCCTGGGTCTCAAGTCTCCGTGATTTCATGAGGATTCACGACGTGATACCCACAAGCTTCTTTCAGCAGGTTTCACTTTGGAGCCTAGAATTTCTGGTCAACAGCTCCAGGACCTCATCCTGTATTGAGAATTTAATAAGTATTTATTGAGTGTCTCCATCGCTGCTTACAGGACAAGGCACTATGCTAGGCCCTGAGAGAGATGTAAATGTAAAAGAATCTTTTTTTGTAGCATAAATAACAGGATATTGGTGGGACTTCTCCTGTTGTGCTCAAATTGACGTGTAGGGTCCCAGTTGAAAACAAAGAGATGGTAAATCCAAAAAGATTCACCAGTTGCTCCTCACAGCCCAGTGTGGCCTTACTAGGGGACCCCAGAAGTACCAGCCCTGTGGTAACCAAACCTAATGTTTCCTCTCCTCCCTGGCCCTCTAACCCCACTCTATCTAAGAAAGTACAGAAGATGGGGAGAGGTGGTGGCTGAGAACATCCGCCTGTGGGGGACTCGGGGTTCATGGTGAGAAGGTGATCCTGTGGGAGGGAGGGGGACGTAGGTGTTCTCCACTCCCCAAGGCCGAGTGAGTGGCTGGGGCCAGAGAGTGGGGGCTCCCAGAAACTCTCTTATAAAAGCTGAGAATGCCTGCAAGAAGGGAGCCTGGTACCCGCTCCCCAAGTTTCCAATCAGAGAAATGGGACTATTGAGGATGAGGGGGCACAGAGCAGCTCCCATTCCCACTTTTGGGTGTGGCGAAGACGTGTTAGTTTCTTGGGAATCAGGAGGACTTCACAGAGGTGGCAGTTACCCAGCAAAGATGTTTCAGTCAATGGAAAACGCACTTCAACTACAGCAGGTTAAGTAACACAAACAAAGCCAGTCCATCCATTCTTCCACCTCCTACCCCAAACACTTGAGGAGCTGGGCCTCCACAGGGGGGATTGAGAGCAAGGGTGTTAAAACCAGAGCCTGGCACGCCCAGCCTCCACAACAGGGTGCTGGGCCGAGAGGAGGAATGAAAGAGCAGAGTGCAAATCTAGCATGGATGAGAGGAGAAAGATCTGCATTGCATTTGAGGTTGAAGCTTTAAACTGGATTGAGCCTTTAATTGCTGAAAATGACCAGAAAGTTACAGAATCTACCTGGGTAACGTCACTAAAAGACAGCCAAAGATGATTCAGTGGAGCAAGTCTGAACGCTGTCACTGGAGAAAAACCACCTTGTTACATGCAGTCATAGCAGTCAAGCGCGGACGCTAGGCCTGGCACTGCTCTGTGCCTTGGGGACACAGCAACTGGGGAACAAAATAAAGTCCCTGCTCCTTAGAGCTTACGTTCAAGTGGGGAGAGACAGACAACAAAAATCAGACAAGGGTGTAGTTGCATACTGGACCCTACACAACCACCTTGCCAGGGTGGGAGAATGTACTTCCAACATTCATGCAATGTCACAGAATTCTACTCTGATCCCAGGGATAGACTCGGCTCTGAGGCTGCTCTACCCACGGTGAGTATCTGATAAGAAGGGGTAGGCCTTTTTTGTTGGAACCCCCAAATCAATGAACTGTGATGGAATGTCCAATGGAAGCAGAAAATTGTGGTAGGGGAATTTACAGAATTGGGGAAGGATGAGGAAAAAACTTGAATCATTTTTTCTTAGCTGTATGGAGAAATTTTAGAAAATATTCTAGATTTTTAAAAATTCCAAAGAAACCTGTCTTCAATAAGAGAACCCAGGTGCATCCCTTTCTGTGGGAAGAAAAATCTCACCATTTTCACCCCTTTTGCATCGAGCTTGTTTCCTCTAGTGTACACTTTTCATGATTTCAGAAGTCCAAAAAAATGATGGTGGGCATGGCTGGAAAATAAGATTTAAAGGTCAAAGAGTCAGACATCAGCTTACCTTGGGATTTGGTAAATTGAGAGAGCTTATTGCAGTGAAAAAACAAAACAAAATACCACCGCCATCACTTTGGCCAGAATTCTTTAAAAAAAAACAAAACCCAAACTGTGTATTTGCTTGAGCTCTGCTGCCTCACGTGAAGACACATTATGGGGACAGGAAACAAGAATTCTGAGAGGCCTTAAAGAAAACAGAAAAGGAATGTGAACCATTCACCTTGGCATGTGCTGTGCTGGAAGAAACCAATACGTGGTCAGTCTGAAGACTTTCAAAGGGACACCGTGTTTGTGATGGTCAGTAAAAGTGAGGAGTGGACCACGGTAGATGTTGACTCTGATGAGGAATGAGTAAGTGCTCCTCACTATTTTCAGGACTTATGATCAAATACCTGAAATCCTTCTACACCTGGACTTGGCAGAGTGGATTCTCCTGCCTACGGTGAAAACACGGCACCATTCGGGAAGTTGAAAGAATGTATCCCAGTCAGAGATGCCACTGATTCTCTTTTGAGCAGCTCAGCCACAGGTGCTTGGTTGCTCCACGCCCCTTCCCAGCAGCTGTAGATGCAACTGAGAGAGAGACTTCTTGGAAAGCCAGTGGGTAGAGGGAAAAATTATCTAACTCATGATTTCAAAGCTGAGTTGATGCAATTCTTTGAGGAGAAGCCTTCGTTCGAAGACCTTCTAAGTCTGAGTTACAGGGCCCCCAACTCAGCGAGCTAGCACCCTGGGATTCCTTTACCAAGATACAGTTCACATTGTCTTGTAATTGCTTGTTTTCTTTATCTCCTTCAACTGAGTAGGAACCTTGATTCTTTTGCTGATCAATAAATCCCCAGGGCCTAGTACAGTCCTGGCTCGTAGTGGGTACTTAATAATTATTTCCTGATTGAATGGAGGAAGGAAGAGAAGCTCTGAAGGAGGGACACAGCTTTGCTGGTTCAGCTCTGTCTGCTGTCTGAGCCTGCGGTGGACGTTGTCCCTCCTATGTCGATAGAGGAGGTTGGCATAGACACTTTGCAGAGGCAGAGTGGAAGGATCAGGCTGCTTGATCATATAATGGCAATTTGCTGTCCTTACAAGTACAGAGTGCAATCCGTGGCCTCTGTGTTCTGATCTTTGTCTAGGAGAAGTGACGGCTGGCTATTTTTAGGCTCAGTCAAATTTGTTGTGACGCACAACAAACATGTATGAGCCAAATCTGAAGAAAACAAGGGACTGCATATCTGAAATTACTGAAATATTAAAAAATATAAAAATGCAAATGCCAGTGTGGTTAAGAACCTAAGGTCACATGGCCAGCTAGTGCGGGACATGGAGCTCCATCTGGCTCTCCTGACTCCAAGCGCGGTGCTATTTCCACTCCACCACTGACTCACAAGCCTTTTGTGGGAACATATGAAATATTCCTGCTTTGTCCATTGATATCTGAAAAGTATTCCAACAATTTTGGGTCACTTAATTGTTGTAGTTCCCACTTCTCTCCAAGGCAGCCTAATATCCACCATGATGGACACCTATAAGTTGTCTTAAAAGCTTTTAAGTTGCTTGCTTAAATTTGTAATAGCTATACATACTTGAACAGTTTTCAATCAATTCAGAAATGCGGAGATAAAAATTGTCAGTACTGCCCACCCACCCTCCTCACCATCTCCCAGAGTGTAACTCCAGTTAGCAGTCTGATGTGTACCACTCAGTCCTTTATATGTTCATAAATACACACAGCCACTTAAATATGTAAATGCATACGGACATGTATACAGGTTTTCTAACAAGAAAGAATGGGATCATTGTTATGGGTTTGAATTGTGTTCCGCCAAAATTCATATGCTGCACTCCTAACCCCCAATGCCTTAGAATGTGACCTTACTTGGAAACGAGGTTGCTGCAGATGTAATTAGTTAAGATGAAGTCATACTGGCGTAGGGTGGGCCCCTAATCCAATATGACTGGTGTCCTGATAAAAGGGGGAATTTGGACACAGAGATAAACACGCACACAGGGAGAACACCATGTGACGATGAAGGGAGAGACAGCGGTGTTGCATCATCCACAAGCCAAGGAACAAGGAACGATAAAAACTGCCAATAAACCATCAGAAGCTAGGACAGAGGCATGGAACATATTCTTCCTCACAGCGCTCTGAAGGAGCTAACTCCTGTGACCTCTTAGTCTTGCCTTCTGGCCTCCAGGACTGTGAGACAATAGATTTCCATTGTTCTAAGTCACCCAGTTCGTGGTACTTTGTTATGGCAGCCCTAGCAAACTAATACAGTCCTTATAAGCACGCTGTTCTGAAAATTGGTTTTGGACTCAAAACATAGACCCTGTACTTCTTTCTAAGTTAATATATGCATACATACAACATCTTTTCACTGGGCGCATGGAGTTCTATTCAGTGGCTGTTTGCCATCTGAAGTATTTGCATGCTTTTATTTTTTCAGTATTACTGTAATTAACACCATTATTCTTTTTTTCAATTGTGGTAAAATGCACATAACACAAAACTTGCTGCGTTAACCATTTTTAAGTATACAGCTCAGTAGTGTGAAGTGTATTCACATTGTTATGCAATCAATCTCCGGAACTCCTTTCATCTCGCAAACCTGTCATCCTACACCCATTCAACAACAACTCTCCATTGCCCCCTCCCCTCAGCCCATGGCAACTGCCTTTCTACTCTCTGTCTCTATGAATTTGAAGACTCTATGTTCCTCATATAAGTGGAATTGTACAGTATTTGTCTTTTGGTGACTGGCTTGTTTCACTGAGCATAATGTCATCAAGTTTCACCCATGCATTAGCATGTGTTAGAATTTCATTCCTTTTCAAGGCTGAGTAATATTCTATTCTATGTGTATACCACATTTAGTTTATCCATTCATCCATCCATGAATGGACACTTGTGTCATTTCTACCTTTTGGCTACTGTGAATAGTGCTGCTATGAACATGGGTGTACAAGCATATCTTTGAGACCATGCTTTCAATTCTTTTGGATATATACTCACAAGTAGAACTGCTGGGTCATATGGTAGTTCTATTTCAAATTTTTGAGGAACCATCATATTGTTTTCTACAGTGGCTGCACCATTTTACATTCCTACCAACTGTGCTCAGGGTTCCAATTTCTCCACATCCTTGCCAACATTTGTTATTTTCTGTTTGTGTTTTTTTAAATAATAGATATCCTAGTGGGTGTGAGGTGATATCTCATTGTGGTTTTGATTTGCATTGCCTTAATGATTAGTGATGTTGAGCATCTTTTCATGTACTTGTTGGCCATTTATATATCTTCTGTGGAGAAACGTCTCTTCAAGTCCTTTGCCCATTTTTAAATTGAGTTGTTTATTTTTTTATTGTTGAGTTGTAGCAGTTGTCTGGATATTAACCCTCTATCAGATATACGATTTGCGATTTTTTTCCCCATTTGATAGGTTGCCTTTTCACTCTGTTGACTGTCTCCTTTGATGAACATCATCCTTCTTATATCCTAAGACAAACGTATTTCTGTAGGATAGATTCTTGGGGTCGAATTACTAGTTCAACTTCCAGAAGTTGTGCCAATTTAGACTGTTACCAGAGTGTAAGGTAAGTGTATGACCGTTCCCCCATCTCTATTGTCAGCACTACATAAGAGATATATTTTAAAAATTGACACAGACATTTAAAAGTATATTTTTATACATAGCTACTCTGTTCTTCAAACAGTAAAAGCCTTTTCCATCACGGTTAGCTATTAAACAAACTTGAGACAAATCACGTTCCCTGGAACTTTAACATGCACATACAGAAAAAACTTATAATTCAGAAATAGGTTCTGCCCCAGCCCCAGGGTAAAAAGGAGCTTTTAGTTTATTTTTACTAAAAGCTCTATAATTAGTCCTTTTACCTCAAGTGATCTACTTTAATGAATGGTGCCATTTTACATATTGAGTAAATAAATCCACTCCAATTCATAGCTAGAAGAATTATAGGAGAAGCCACTATGCCAGAATGATTCAGCGTATGCCAAGGATTCAATCTCTCCGCCCAGGATTCTTCGCATTGCCCGCCCCACTGCACCACCACAGATCTCCAGCTCCAGGGGCTGGAGCTGATGAACGAAATGTCTGACACTGGGATGAAGGCTGATGATGCCCCACAGATTTGGTGGGAGCTGGGGAGCTGTGTCACTGTGAGAAAAGGACCTGGCTCAGGAGGATATTTAACTGTTGTTATACTTTTTAAAATATTAATTATAGGAAAAGAATCATGCTTTTAGGCTTTGGGACTAGACAAGGGACAGAGGCAATGAGCTTCTCCTCCTTAAATCAAAGCACCTGTGTACAGAAAGGCATTTGCCGTTCCTGCACCGACAGTAGGGAGGTTATACAGAGCCACGGTGCCCTTACATATTTCCTCTTTTTTCCCTGCTGGAACTTTCTGTACAGAGCACTTGTGATGGACAAACCACACTTGTGGACAAGCACCCATGCTCCTGTGTGGTTCCATGTTGGAACCCAAGGGTCTCACTGTTCCTAAGGTCCTCCATTGCAGGTTATTAAAAACCAGAGAAGGGGAGCCTGACGCTTCCATATGGCTTTTATTGGCTCTATTTGCTTGTAAAAGTATGTTTTCAATTACACTTAAAACATTTGATTCAAACAACTTTGGGAAAGTCAAGATGTATTGTTTTCTCTGCCCATATCACATACATTCGGGGTTTATCGGGCACTTAAGGTACAGTGCGCTGATGTCAAATGGCCAGTGACAGAACAGAGTCTTGGGAGGAAGGTGAAGAGTAATCTTCAGCTATAAATAATAAAAGAGTAACAAAAATCAGTGTTTATTACGGACTCGTTGTGAGCATGACAGATTACGGGCAAGACCATAAATGACAAAACTATATGTAAAACCCAAAGGAAAAAATGAGACTGCTTGGAATACAAGATCAAAACAGGAAATATTGGTTTGAGGTGAACCTCTTTTCCTCAGATAGAACTTTCTAGACTTTTTTTTAGCCAGCCATATCTAATTATTTTTCTTTGACAATAATGCAAAATTGGAAAGGGCTTTAAAACCACAGGCTCAATGGGGCTAAAGGGGACATTTTTGTTTTCCTCAGAGGAGTAATAACTTACAATAAATTCTTCATAGTTAGTATTAGCCTTTTGTGCAGGTCCCGGACAAAGGAATATTCCTTTATTGAATGTTGGTTAAACATTCATCTGTCCAGACAGAATGCATAGACGGAGTACTGGGCCAGGTTCCAAACAGGAGAAGGGAGGCTGCAGGGAGAAGTTAAATGGGGGTTATGACTAAGGTGCCATGAAAGCACCCCGCACCCCTACACGTGACCCTTGCTGGAACCTCAAGGGCCAGCCATGAGATCCAGCTCTGCATTAGCTCATCACGGATGAACCAGGGCAAGGTACCCTTGCCCATGAGTCATGTACCACCTGCAGAGCCACGGGGGGCTCCAGGGCCGAGCTGGCTACCACCAGGGAAGGGTGTCCACTTCCTGCTCTTGCTCTCCCTGCTCACCCTGCCATTGTCATCGTCCCCGCTTCCAGCCTGGGACTTTAGGGTGCATTATTATTCACCTGAGATGCTGGCTAAAAAATGCAGATTCCTGGCCCCAGCCATGAGATTCATTAGGGCTAGCTGGGGACACGGAATCATGAGGCAGGTAGATCCTGGATGGCGCTGTGACACACTCTGGGAACTCTGCCCAGGAGGAGGATGAGGGTCTGGCAGGTACTGAAATGCTCAGTCCTTGCTTGCTCTGATCACTAAGGGCTGCCTTAGACCTTTTCTTCCTGCCTAACACTCTCAGCTGCTAAAGATTTCTTGATTGACTTCTTTGACCAGACTTTTGACCACTCACTTTTCCTAGAACCCTGGCTGACCCTTGACTCTTGCTTTGTCTCTGATATCTGTGCTTCTCTGATTATCATTTGTGTATCCTTTATTCATTCTTTCATTCAACCAATATTGAGTACCTATGCTTGGTTTCAGGCTCTGTGCTGGGGAGCCACTGCTTAGTAAGACAGACTCAATTCAGGCCATCATGGGGTTTATAGACCAGTAGGAGAGACAGTCAGTTAATTAAACAGCTACGAGAGTGTGAGATGCCATAGATAGATGTTGGGGCAAAGTGAGAGCACATGTAGGGGCATTGAATCCAGTCCAGGGGTTCAAGGAAGGCTTCTGGGAATAGTTGGGAGGGGATGAGCAGGCAGACTCTCCCAGGCAGAAAGACAGACAGTGTGAATGAAAGCCCTGAAGGATAAGAGAGACCGCACTTTCAGAGAAAACTGTGACTATAGTGTAGAGTAAGGCTGGTGACAGCAGGTGGCATGGCAAGAAATGGAGTTGGAAAGAGAGGGGCAGGCTCAGACCCTGAAAGGCCTTGTAACTCCTGTGACGGGGGCCGGACTCTAATTTGAGAACCATGAAACACCTCTGAAGAATTTTAAACACGGCTGAGTCACAATCTGGTCTGCGCTGGAAAAGAAAGCCATAGCTGCAACGGTGATCTCAGAGTGAGTGCCCAGAAGGCAGGAGGCTGGGAGGAGGAGCCGCCAGGAAGCCTGTGAGGGAACAGACCCAGGCAGGGAGGGGCTCCTCCACTGTAACAGGAAGGGGGAGCAGAGGACAGGTGGCTTGCAGGGACGGTCAGCTGAGAATGTTTTTACAGAAATGTCCTGCCAGGGAGGAAAGAGTGAAGACATCTGGAATGTCCTTAGAGCACCTGACACAAGGAGAGTTTAGCACTGAGATAAATCCCGCAGTTGGGTGGTATGTAGGGTAAGCCAGGGGCTCAATCTCATCAGCCAAAGAATGACACTAGACATTTAGAGACATACCAAAACTATTATTTTTTTTTCAGATTGTATCTTTAAGATTTAAAACAAACAAAAAAAGACTGAAAAAATAAAAGATTAAAAAAAACACATTAAGAAGTCAGGAGCATACTGAGTCTTGCAAACAGGTGAACATACATGGAAGGGCTTGTGCCCTCTAAAGTCATCCGACCATATTAGATTGTGACAGATGTCAAGAAAGCAACATCTAAGAAAACAGAAAGCAGGACATCTGATCAACCTCAGGAGGTAGTAATGAATTTGTGTCATAAATCTTAGCGAGGACTCTCGGCGCATCTTCTGCTTTCTGAGCCACGTAGACCTTTTCCTCTGGAAAAGGAGTGGGGTCAGCTTTTCTAGGCACAAAGCTACACCATTTTCCTTTTTGTCCTAAAAGCAAGTGTAGAGGATTGGAAATGGCCACTCCAAAATATCCCTCTTTGGCAGTAGGATTATTTTGGGCTGGTTACTTTTAAAATCTGTAGACATGAGAGAAACTCTGAAAAGTAGAAGTTACCCTTTGTAAGAGACATCTACATTTGTGCCGGAAATCTCCATCTGTAAAGGTGTTTCCCTCTCTGTACCAGGAAGAGGGAGATGACCTTATCTCTAGAAACTCATCAATGCAGAAGGCAAGGACTTAAATCTGCATAATAACCTTACTCTTGTTTACGGTGCTTTTCTGGTCATCTCCCATAACTGACCCCACCACCCCCAACATCCTCCTTTGTCTTTAGCTGAGGATGGTATTTAAGATGAGAACCTCTGCCATTTTAGTGAGTTGCTCAGTTTTCCTGAGTCTCTCCCGTGTATACATGTTATAAAGCTTTGTTTGATTTTCTCCTGTTATTCTGTCTCATGTCAATTTAGTTCATAGTCTGGCCAGAAGGACCCAGAGTGGGTAGAGGAAATGTCTTCCTCCCCTTTGCAAGTTTAAACTGAGAGACCATCTTATGGCTTGAATGAGTAAGATCTGAAAAGAAAAACCCACTCAAGATCTCACTGAGAGGCCAAGCTCAGCCCCTTCTTTTGTCAGGAAGTTCTGACAACAGGACAGGCCTTCCACAGAGCTGCACGCCCAAGTGGATTTCTCCCACTCAGGCGGGACGCTGCATGGGGTCGGGCAGACTTGGAATGCGCCATTCTTTCTGCTAGGGATGTTTTTCCACTCCTGGCCTTCCAAAACGCGGAGTTCAAAGCTTCACCACCACTTTTTTATGCGGGAGCAAATTGACCACAACACTATTAGAAAAAGACATGAGTCAGGGTGTTTGGCTCTTTGTTTCTTTGTGGTGTTCTCTGGAAAGAAAGATTGTAAGGAAAGAAAAGTAGGAAAAGAGAGACTGACTTTCTCTGCATCTTTTCCTTGAGGGGTGTTTGCTTAAAAAATGATAACCCAAATCAGGCTATTACCGGGATTTATATTAAGCATTTCCAAGTTTTGAAACAGGAACAAAGTCCACTAGACCCTTGTGAGGTAAGCTTTCATTTTACCCATTATGCAAGTAGAGAAACTGAATCAGGGAGCAGTGAGGGGATTTCCCAGGTCTCACTGCCCTTGATGACAAGAAAGCAGAAACTCCAGGTTTTGGATTCCAGGTAACCACTTTGATGGTGCTTTCATTGGAAGACGACAACCAAAAAGTTAATAATCTGTTATACTGCATGTTAGGGAGATGAGGTTTTCTAGCTTAACAGGAATTCCACTTCCTATGATTTATGTATATATATTTGTATGTGTCTGTGTGTGCATACACACTCACACATGTTAGAAGAGCCTCAACTTCCCTGAATCTTTAGGGAATGAGACATTTCAGGTAATTAAAATTTTCCCAATAGCTGATATTCTACATCCATAAGGATCAAAATATGCTTGTTTGGCTATGACTTAAAAATATACAATTTCATTAATTCTTAGACGATGCTACTAAGTATGTCAATATTCATATGCAGCTGTGATTCAGTCATTCCCTCAGCGGCTTCCTAAGGGTAGGAAACCATTTGTCTCCTCAGTGAATGTCAGCAGGCTTTGAAAATGATCCAGTGAGGGCTTCACACGCTGGCTCATGAACTTGAGCCCTAATGACCACTGTCTTTATTCTCGGAATACTTTTGACTTACTTCTTGTCCTCAGTTGTGTTCTATAAGGTTCAAGTTTTCAGAAACTGGAATTCTAGATAAATGAAAAGTTCCTTAAATACATTTTAATTCTACAACTCAACTAGGAATAATTTCATTTTTCTCCAGTGATTCAGAAGCTTTCATCCAACAAGCATTTACCGAAAGCAAAGGGCCTGACTGTCCCAGGGCCTCGGGATCTCTCAGCGTCTCAGGCTCATTCCTGGGACCTTCAGCATTCACTGTACCTTGTTGACAACAAAATTAAGAAGACTTCATAACAATTTTAGTTGACAGAATATCAGGTAAAAGATAGTTTACTGTTTTGTACATTTTTATATGTGTGTGGTGAAATTCTGAAAATATGTCTATTAAGGTGCTGACTTGTTATTTTTTGCCACCTAGGGAGTGAGGTTGAGCTTGAATCTATTACCTTCGACAGTCTTGAGTGAGTGCCTTTTGCTGGGTGGGGACAGGTGTGTCCTAAGGACACTGGCCCCAGGGAAGTCTCACCACACATTGATTAGCATGAAAATGCACAAAAAGTGGCCTCCCCTTTGAAGAAAAAGAAGTAAAGCGGTTCGCACACTCCCTGTGCATTTATGCTCCACGTGGCTTTTTACTGATTTCTATGCATTTCAGCTGCAAACCGCAGGTGCGGGTGGAGGAGACCCCGATGGCATCTAGCACGGGGCTTCGAACGTGGCAGGTCCCCAACAGCTATTTGTGGAATAAATGAAAAAGTGAGGTTGAGACTGGAATCCTAAATAGACAAAATGAGTAACTGAACTTGAAGCACAAAACCTTTTAAAACTTTTATGGCCTTTCTTCCTTAGTCTCAATGAACTAAAATGCTTTCCCCTATAGCTGGCAATTCCTTTATTCTAACAATGGGCTTCTTAGAGCCATTTTTTTGAGGGAGCCTGAATTGAAAGGTTTCCTGATAATTAAGGCATGGCGATAAAAGGGTTAGGGCATTTTCATCAGGAAAATGGAATTCATGTAAGGTAGGTTTCTGATGTGTTGACACTGAATATTGTAGGGAGTATGCACATGGCTTACGAAGATATATTACTGCATCGAAATGCAGGGGCCAGGATGCATTCAGGATGCTGGCAGCCTCAATGGGAAGGCAGCACGCAACTCTGGAAGCCCACAGGATGAGCTAAGACCTTAGATGAGACACCCAGGACAGCCATCTTTTTCCTGTTGATGTCACAGCTGCCCTGACATGGTGTGCATTGTGCATCGCCATGGTGAGGGGAGGGGGGCGGCCCGGCACTGGGGATTCATGCAATCACAGAAATTCCCTCCTTTGGGAACGAGTAGGGAGACTGAAGTAGTGCCATTGAGTGCAAGCAGACAAACAAATAACAACAACAACAACAACACACACACAAAACCAACCCTCCTACCCTCCCAAAACCAAAAGGCCAGAAACATTATTCAGTCCATTAACAGCCCATACTGTCACCACAATGAGCTCATAGTGGCACCCTGGAGTGGGAGACGGGGCTCCAGCAAATGGACCACGAGGCAGAGGTCCTTGGTGCCCCTGTCTGCAATAGGAAAAAAGCAACATGCCAAGTTTCTACTCCCCTAAATGCTCACTATCCTGGCACTGAAGGAAGCATTCAATAACCTATAGTCACTATTACCAAACAGCTTTTACTGAGCACCTTCTGAGTGCCAGACACTTCCTCACATATCATCTTACTTAACATTCACGACAATCCTGAGAGGCAGACTTATTGCAAAACAGAGGAAGGGAAGACTCTGAATCTCCCTGTCTTGCCCAGCGTGGCTGCGTTGCTAGGGGGCAGAAGTTTGGGACTTGACCTCGTGACTTCTTACGCTAAATTCAGTGCTTTCATTCACACACGACAGTGGCTTCTCATAGAGGATTTAGGAGCTTAATTTTTTCCCCATAAATGGCATGCATTTTGGCATTAATTAAAAGGAGGACTCTAAAATACCCTTTAAAAATTACAGGCAGGTTTAAAATGGATTTGTGTTCTTTAAAATCATAAAGTATACAGAAGACAACCTACCCAACGATTCCTGCTGATCGTCAGTGGCATTTCCTGTGTGGTTGATCCTTCCGCCACTGCAGATTTGCTTGTCCAGAGACTAGTAATAGGACGTTGGGAATGATTCTTTGGGAAAAAAATGTCAGTGACGTAGCAGTTACAGAGGAGGGCTCAGGAATCTGATCTCCTGGTTTCTCATCCCGGTTCCTTTACTTATAGCCATGTGACTCGGAGGCAGTTACTTAACCTCCCTCACACGGTTTCCTGTCTTATAGGACAAGTGATCAGGAGAAAATAAAATAAGATTAAAAAAAGGTTTCAGCATTCTGCTTGGCACAGAGTAAAACTTCAATATACACTAACTGCTATCATTGTTGGATTCTATCTTCTTGAAAAGCACATTCTCAATCACTGAACCTGGTTTACTAAGCAACCCTTATAGGTCATTCCACTTTCCTTTGATGCAGTTTCTCACTTATGCTGTCAGGATGTTCTAGACCATTCCTGGGTGTGATACTGTGAAGGTTCAGCCTAGATTAGTAGAAAGAAGAGGACTTCAGGAATGGGATGATCCAGGTTCATATTCCAGCTCCAATACTCACTGTCTAAATGATGTTGTGAAATTTACTTAATCTTTCTAAACCTCTACTGCCTCATGTGTACAATGTACATAAAATCCTTCTCTAATTCAAATGAAGGAGTATAGAAAATTCATGTCAAACTGTAAAATTTCTCTACAAAGGTTAATTAGTATTATCATCACTATCTTCATGTTTAAAATTTCACAAATGAAGATGCTTACTAACACTCTTGCTGATGTGGTGATAGTGAATTCTATTTCATAAAAACAAGATTTTGCTTTTCTCCAGTGTTCTTGCTCTGTTGAAAAGGAGTTATGGATTCTTTCTTTAGCCACTGGCTCCTGTCTGCAGATGAGAATTTTATTTACATGTATTCAAATGTGATTTCAACACATGGTGATTCTTTTATGACTAAATATAAAAAATTTACAAGTTAAATGTTATTGCTATCTTTACCATTTACTCAAAAGCTTGTTATGCTACAATCTGTAAATATTTTACAAGGCAGGGGAAAACATACACCCATAATTATTTCTCGATGTTGTCTGGCTCATGACAGCTGGGTAAATTCTTTTATTTTATTTTAAAAAAAGTTTTCATTGAAGGTTTTTCCAGTCACTCCAAATAAACTTTGCTGTGAATGGAAAAGATACAGCTGACTGCCCAGGCTCCTTGAGTGGCCTTCTGCCCTGTCCCACTGCTCACTGAGTCAGAAGGAAGGCATGCGGCGTGGCTGACCTCCGAGGTCCTCAGACTTCGCCTGTAAACTGAGAGACTCGCTCTGGTTTCTTTTCTGAAGGCTTATTAGTAAGTCAGAATCTAATCTGCATCCAGACTGTGTGGCCACTTTGCTCTCGGGTTGGCCAGGCACAGGATTTTACTGCAGGGTTGGCCTGTTGGTATAATGATTCCTGAAGGGACGTCGGGAAGCAGCAAGTGCCAGGGGCACATCATTGTCAAATTCCAAAGGAGTATGACCTTCCCTGACCCGCTGGTGGAGGGTGTAGCCGCCTTCAGAGCGCTTCAGAATGTTCACTAGCAACAGACACCAAACGCCCTGGGAAAATCTATGCTAAAGAACAACCTTCCTTCAGAAAGCGGTGGAGTTGCAGGGGGAGAGCACAGCAAAAAACTTTCTCTGCAGAAATGGTCATATGGAAAACTGAAGCAATCCTAGGTCTCCTCAAGTATTTAAAACACACTTTTCCCCAAAAAGGGAAAAGAGAAGAGATTGTGATGAGTAATAGAACTTTCTTTTTCAGAGGCTCAGTTCAAACCATTCCTCATCTCATTTTGTTTGTATGGGTATGAAGGACCAAGGTAGTGACATAGCGCCATGCTGCGTGAGGTTAAACCACTAGAAAAAGAGCTAATACCATGCGTACTCTCTTATTAAGATCATGCATGTAGGGGAGAGGACTTCCTTACGATGACATAACCACCAGAGGCAGCGGCAGACCTGGTAGTCAAGCAACGCAAGGACCACAACGTTCAGCGAACACTCCTGCAGCAATGGCATTCGCCTGGGATACCAAAAAGCGTGTCTTACTCAGTTTTTTCAAGAGTTTATATTCTCATCAAGGGATATAAGACATAGGACATGAAAACTTAAATATTCTGTGTTGTCCAAATATAGTAGCCACTAGCAACATGTGGCTATTTAATTTCAGATTTAAAGAGATTGCAGTAAAATTAAATAATTCAGTACCTCAGTCACACTAGCCACACTTCAAGTGCTCAGCAGCCACATATGGCTGACAGTCCATATCAGACAGGTCACATTTCCATCACGGCAGAAAGTTCTAGTAGACAACCCTGACTTCAATACAGTGCACAGGTAACACGTAACTGTCACTTATAGGAACTTTGTCAGCTGAGAACAAGGAAGGATTAACGCAGGCTGTGATACTTAGGAAGACTGACAGAACCTTGAATTACGGTGTTTTGACAAGTGAAAAGGATAATGGGGGACATTCAGTAGAGAAAAGAATGTTTGGGGGAATAAAACCCATCTGGCTTAGTCAAACTCTTATTACCGACTGGAGAGGGAGGAAGATGGAAGGATGGACTGGGGTGAGAGAGGAGACGGACGTGACTCTTAAGCTAAGGTGTTTCTTCTGTTTGAAAGTGCCACTGAATATTTCTGAGCAGAGTACTGCCAGTCCCGGGACAGTGGGACCACCCAGCAAATAATTTTCCCTTATGTATTTTCGTATCTGGAAGGCCAATATTTCATATAAGCATACCAATGGGAGTTCATCCTGTGCCAGAGTTGAGACTAGTAACGCTGTACGTGTGTGTATGTGTGTGTGAATCAATTTAGGTAAATTGTGTCTTCTTGGAACAACCTATGAGGACAGAGAAAAGCATATTCAGAGGCTACTCATTCACCATCACTGCATTTTATTCCATCTCTTTTTTTCTTTCCTCCTTTTCACATTTATTAAGCTCTTATTATTGAGGTGCAGAGATGAACAAGACGTGAATCCTTTTACAAGGAGCTCACAGCCTTGCACATAAGATGAGCCAGTGCCATTACAGAGTGGACCGGCCACGACAAGGCTGTGCACAGGGCACAAGGGAGCAGGGAGGAGCTGCACAACACAGCCTGGGGCAGGCGGCTGCAGGCACGTCTTCTCAGGGCAGGAGACAGGGGATCTGAATCTCGGAGCAGCAGCACAAATTAACTCAGTAGATTAAGTGGAGAATACCACACGCAGAGAGGGAAGATCAAGCACGAAAGCGAAAAATAGAGCAGAAGGTGATCATATGGAAAGAACTAGACCTTGTTGCCCCTTTTGTCTTCGGCACAACACAACGGTGGGCTCAAGGCCTATTTATTTCTACCTCACTGCAGGTTAAGCAGCAGGTGTTGACAACATGGACATTTTTCTAGGTGGCTCACATGGCTTGGGGGAATCATGTAAGTTGTCCTGATGCTCAACACCTGGCTGTGGATTATAGTAACAGTACCGCCAGAGAGGATGGTCTGTGAGCCCCAGGCAGGTCTGGGTAAGGGGCCTTTGTCCCAGTCTATTTCTCCTATAATCATGGGAATGTCTACTTCCTTAGGAATGACATGCTAGGTTCTCACTCTCTTTCCCAGACTGATGCCAAGCAATTTGTGATTGCTTGGGGAGAATTTACGGAGAAACCTTAGCCCTTACAAATTACCCTAGGGAGAAATGATGGCTTTTTTTCTTTTTTCTAGTTACATGGCCCTTACTTTTTTGGCTCTAAAATGACAGCATGCTTTTAGGAAAAAAATACGAAAAAGAAAAAGAAATTAAAGTTACAGTATTAAACAAGAAACAGAGCCAGTCGGCAGTGTCCAGGAAAGGAGCCACTGGAATTCTCTCCCTTTCCTCATGAATCAGAGGCACTGTTGTAGGGAGTAGATGGTTTTCTCCTTTTTGTGAGGCGACATCATGGGAGGCAGCGTGGAGGAGCGGGAGGACCAGGGGCTTTGCAGTGTGACCTCAGTGGGGGCACCTCTGGCTCTGCCACCTCCTAGCGCTGTGACCTCGGCCGAGTCGCTTGACCAAGCAGAGGCTCAGTTTTCCTCTCTTTAAATCAGGAATGATAATACCGCTGTGTAAGGTTGATAACGGGAATAGAGATAATGAGACTGCACAAAGTCTGGTCCTGTTAGACACTTAATAAGTAATATCTATTATTATAACTAGTCATGGTGAGTTTGCGTTTCTCCCTTGGAGGACTGTGAACTCCTCATTCTCTTAAAAGAGATAGGCTCCACTCTGCTGCTTTTGGATCTGAGCCTCCAGGCATTATCTTCGTGAAGGGGAAAGAGAATTCCCAGAGGAAGACCCTAAGAGAAATAGGGGATCTGATGGGGTGGGAGGTCTGAGTGACACAGAGAAACCAAACAACCCCCAGTGTAGCAAGATATAGTGGAATATCAGTAAGTGTGTTCCTGTTACCAGAATGAGCTCCCTGTTGACGGTGAGAAAGTAAATGCTCAAGGAAGATATCTGGCTAATGACCTCAGTTAATTAATGGTGATTAAGGTGAAACAGAATTATCAGCTCAGAGATTGTTGAGCTAATTCACGGAATTATCTAGGCTCCTTGTTTACTGGACTTATTGCTTACTGTTGGCCATTTCAGTATTTATATCACAAAATTCACTCAGTGGGAAAGAGAGAAGGAAGAGACTCTCCCTCCCTCCCTCCCATCTGTCTGTCTATCTGTCTACCTATCTAGAACTTGGAAAGTTCTTAAATCATTCTGGTGTTTCTGCTATTATCATTATAAAGAACTAAGCCACGGAACCAAGACAAGTTCATCTGCTTGTTTTGCTTCTTTTTCATCTGGGTTTGGAAACCACCCTGGGATTGTTTCTTATTTTATGGGTTGACATAGCCCATGATTGACACCGACACTCAGTGTGTATCACACAATAACTAGCAACACTGTCCCGGCGGATCTTAAAATAACGCAGCAGGACAGTGATTCCTGAACTGTTCTCAAGCCGTTCTGCAGAACACCAGTCCCGAGGGATGCTCTCAGGCTGGGAAGATTGGTCATCAAGTAAGTTTAGGACACACTATTTACTGTAAATCTTTTGAAGGATGAAAATATACATAGCATATCAAGGTCTTTGTGAAGTCTCACGGTGAATAACATTGATCATATTGTTTAAGTGTTTTAAAAATTTATTTGATCGTAGAAACTACTTCTGCATAAACAACTATTAATATCCCCAAAAAACTGTTTTTGAAACACTTTGGAAAACGTTAAAGAAACAGCGTTCAGAGATTTTACACAATGTAATAGTCATTATTAAAAATATAACCTTTCTCCAGTTAAAACAGATTTTTTAAATCACAACACCTTTTTTTGTGTGTGGGGAATTGTCTTTTGACTGGTGTCAAAAATGGACAGGTGAGCATATAGGCCTTTTGAGACTCTTAAGCCATAACTTACTGTTTCTTTTCCCCTTCCTACTTACCCTTGACCTTGTCTGGCCCTTTGAGACTGGAATTGTCCTCTGTATTCTAAGAAATAAATATGCTCTTTCACATCGTTGAAGGCTATGTGCTTATTTGGAATTTTACTCCATTTTGACTTGGTTCTGTATAAATACCATGCGCCATTCCCAGGTGGTGTGAGCAGGATCCATTCACTATACTAAAGAACAGTAACAACGTGTGCTTGAGTAGCCACGTTCTGTAAAATACTCCGCAAGACCTCAAGTGTCTCCAAATGGTAAAGAGAGTGGTTATTTGAGAATTGTTCTTCTTTTTAAGATAAAAAAATTAAGGCAGAGAGATGATCAATGACTTGTCCAAGGTCCCAGAAAGAGTCAGGGTGTTTTTGAGATTGAAACACTGAAGATTTTCTGGAATGGTGGAGTCTCAGGCCCCATGAAAACTAACTTCACAGCTTCATCTCTATTGACATCAGAGGCAGCCTTAGAGAGACTATTGCTCTACTTCCCTGTGAATGTCATAATTTTTACAAAGTAAGCAGCCCTTCTCTGGTTTGTCAGGATATTTTTTATCGTCCTAATTGATCCTATATCCCCCAAAGGGTTCTGAATTATGCAAGTGTCTCAAGTCTTAACAAGCCATCCCCACACAGCTGTGCAATGGAAACGTTCAATGGAAAGGTATTCCCTTCGGTCTAGGCAAGGCCCTGGCTGCTCCCCGGAGAGACCTGCACCCAGGAGTGCAGGTTCTGAGCCATCTTGGTTGGAGAAGCCTGTTTGGCCCATTACCACCTCCTTCTTTCTCCCCGCTCCCCTCCCCCTCCCCTGATGACAGGAGGGTCTGGTCATGGCAGGGCACCAGCACCTCCCTTTTAAACTTGAGATCTGCCCGGCTCTCCACCCTCTCTGCACTTGTCTCTCACTGACCCCCAGCTGCCAGGGTTTGTTTATTACTGAGATGAGCATTTTGTCTTGGCTGGTGGTGGCCTTGGAAAGAACATTTTCTAGATTGCTTTGGTTTTCTTTCAAATAAAGTTCTACAAGCCTGGACATTTCTGGTGTTGCTGAAATGCAGGTGATTTATTCCTAGAGGCTTAAAATGGAATTTTTTTCAAAAAAGAAAACCAACAATGTGATACACTCCTTTGGTACATTTTAGCCACTGGTTGCAAAGGACACCTTGCTCCGCCTTTTATAAGAAAAATTTAAATCTACAGGCCCCCTCTGGGAACAAGTCAGTTTTCTATTCAGAGACACAGCTTCCTGGCTCCCTCTACTGGCCACCAACCTCCCTCCCCATCCATCTGAACAGTGGATTGGCACAGACTGGGAGCAAGACTGGGAAGTCCATGTGTCGTTAAACTAGGAATTGTGGATCCAACCGCATATTTTTGCTGCAGATCCCTTTTCTTCCCTCATTCTTCCAACCTCAACAATCTTGGCCACCTAAGCCACAAATTCTTAGCTCCACCTAGTGTCTCCCTTCATGCACTTCTTGGCCTTGTCTTGTGTCTGCCTTTTAAAAAGAGGCCACTTGTTTGGATTTATAGCACTGATGGATACCATGATCCCTGGACTTTAAGACTGGACAAGTGCTAAGTAGGGCTCTTTAAAGAAATGTAATCATATACTCTGTCATCACTTTGAATTTATGAACCAAGTTTAGGTTTATCTTTAAAGCGCACGTGGCATGATAGCTGGAGGAACATGCTACATGGGATGATAGCTGACAGAACATCTCCCGGCTGCCCCAGGACAATGCCCTTCAACCAGCTCTTAAGAGTCACTGTCCTCCGGTTGAACAGAAGGCAGCTGAGCCTTAGCCATTCCGCGGCTAGGTAGAGAAATTTCTGCATAAACCAGACACAGTTGCCCTAGTACATGAAGCCTTAATTATGGAGGCCATCGGCCCCGACTTTCAGAAGAACAGCTGTTTTATCTAGTTAACAGGGACTGGAAAAGCTCCCCAACAGGCTGGATACATTTTATTTCCTGGAGAAGCCAACAGCTGACACCCACACCCAGGCCTATTCAGTTAGGGTTGGAAAAGTAGCACATGAAGTGATTAATTGTCGTTAATCTCAGCACATCAAATGATGTTAATGCCTAAATATCCTGTGGTGTAAACACATCAATAGAGAGCTTAAGAGAGGCAGTTTTCAAAAAAGACTTACTTAAAAGAATGTTTTCACAATGATGCTTAGTCATAGACTATGTAAATTTCAACATACAATAAACTGATTTCAGAAACACAATGACTCTTTCACAGATGTGCAAACAACTGTCAGGGATGCTTTAGAGGATGGGGAGGCAGCATCTGGGGTAACATCTGTCCATTTACTCAGGGGAACCGTTTTCAGAAACAACATAAGAACGTTCTTTTCTACCTTCATCATTTTCTATATTGGAGTAGCTTTACGTACTACCAAAGATTGTATTGTTATCTCAGCAGAGAACATTTTGATGATGTGACATCCATGGAGTTAGTAGGCTGGGTCAGAGTCAAGTCTAAAATGAGGTCAAATAAGGCTCTTTTCCCAGCTGAAGCCCAGTCGATGGTTAAGAAGAGTTTTAATAGAGGTAATGCTCAAAAAGCTCTCACCCACGTGAGCCAGTCCTCAAATGGTGTTGTAGTCGAAGAAGCCTGACCCAAATAGGATTTCATCTCCCAAACATTTGAGACGGTCTTGGTCCAGACAGTCTTACTAAAGGTCTCTTCTCCAGCACCTCAAAACTCCCTGCAGTTTCTCCCTCTTCAGTTTCAGAGGAATGAGCCTCTAGCTGCACCACCCGTCTCTACATGCTTGCCCTCTGGATGACCCTTCCCTTCTGTCACAATACATCTCAAGCCTACACCCCTCAACCAGTATGTCCCTCAAGTTTTCTCTGATTGCGCATTACGCATATTCTGCCTTTTCTCTCATTAGAGACCTAGGAAGGTTCAAGGTGGTTATACTGGCAACACATTGTCTACTGGGTAGAAGCAGAGGAAGTCTATACCGTAAACCATCACAAAGTAATACATGTATTCTGTCACATTGACATGGGATCTAGATTTTAAGCCTGCTCTAAAAGATAGTATAATTTCTAGAATTCGGGTAAACGTGGGAAGGACTAGTGAAAGCATGGCAGGAAGGGAAATGGCTTAGCCTTTGACAAGGCTGCATGAACTCTCCCCAGTTCCTAAATCAAGGGGGGAGCCTTAGATTTGATATATCTGAGATGCGAGTCTATAAGTCCCTATGGACTCCTTACAAGGGTCTGTAGGGAAGGAGTTAATAAAAATGGGTATTTTATAGTTAGCTTTTCCCCCCATTCACTCACTCATTCAACACAGATTTTACCCAGCAGCAACTACATAATAGGTCTTGGAATGGAGAAAAACATACGAGGTCCCTGTGATGGTGACAATGGGTGATGTCACTTCTCACAAGGGTTTGTGTCAAGATTTCCTAGATGTTCTGTCGCACAGGTACTGCTGCAGCCCAAAACCTCTACCAGGTTATGGTTTCTGAGAACCCTCCATGTTAAGTTCCAAGCGAATTCTTAAAATAGTCAGAGACATCTTAGAGACACACTGGATGGGGAGCACACAGTATAGTCACTCCAGGTAGGGCGCTGATCTGGACAGCTTGGCTCCAGCCCTGGTTCTGCTATACACATCTAGGTGACCCTGGGCAAGATGTTAACCTCTCTGAACTTTTCTCATATGTAAAATTAACTTTAGCTAAAATTAGCTCCAAGGATCCTTCCAGCATTTATATTCTGTGATTCTCTAAGTTTCTAAATCCCTAAAATGTTAGAATAGGGGCTAGATAAATAAAAATGCTTAGAAACTTCATGTCAGAGAGTCTGTTGGAGGCAAGTCACGATTTTAAACTACCTTTCTTCTAGGTATATGAACTAAGGTTTAGAAAATGCAAAGCCTTTTTATGTGTTGGAGGGAAAATTGACATCCTGCTTAAGGAAGTAATGAGAAAAGCCACAAGTATGAGTGGTACTCCAGAGACTTGATCTATAAGAACTGAAAAGAGATTTCCTCCAGTGAAAGAAGAAACGGGGTACACAGAGGGGCCCTGATGGCACCTGCAGATGCTGTGCTGAAGGAGAGGGGGACAGCTTTTGTTTTCCACGAAGGACAATGGAAGGGAGCCCAAAATTAATAGAGGAGATTGAAGGTGAGCCATCAGTGTGTTTTAATATTTTACATAATCAGCTATGTGTGCTGTGCGTGGCTACACTGAGAAGTTAGAATTCATTATGATTTTAGCTGATTACTCTGTAATCAGTCTTTGGGAACATTTCTGTTTAAGTCACTTCAGTTCGACTCGATGCAATTCCAGTGGCTTTGTGGATTTGCACACAGAGGGCCCCCAGATTACAGACATTCCGACCTTGTGTGACTCCCTCTAACCCCCTTCCTGCAAATCTATTTGCTTGAGGAAAGACTATAAAGAACCTCCTTGCTCCAACAGCAAACATGGTTACCAAGCAATAGTGGAATGTCTGATCAGCGGCTTCTCTCGGTCATGCTAGACGTGGTTAATTCTCTCTCCCACTCTTCCCTCTGTCTCTCTGGCAAGGGGAAGGATAGCAGAGTTCTAACCTAGTACCATGGGGTGTAAACTGTGTTGACGGCTGCCAGGCCACTGGAAGATCTTTTCTACTATATCCTTAGCATTTTGCAACAATTTGTAAGCTGGTCCTTTTTCTTTTTAATTTCCAGATGCTTTGGGTAGTAAGAGGTCCTTTCCATACGATGCTAAAGTGAAAGATTCTCTAAATTCCAAAGGGCATTTGTTCTGCCCTTCTCTTCCTCCTCTCCTCTCCTTGTTTCTTTTCACTCAATAGTTAGAACAATACGCCTCTCAGAAGATGGCTAGAAGTAGTCTCAAGACCTGTACCAAATTAAGCATCTGCATGGGTATGGAGGCCTGGTGGAGGAGAAGGAAGCCCAGGCAGGCAGGAGCCCGGGTTCTCGGCGGGTGACCTGCAGGAGCACTCACTCTGTCAGCTGCCATACCAAAGTGGTGACCACGCATAGGAAGGAGCAAATTACTGCTTTTAACTTCTGAATTGCAAATAATTACCCAACATTGGACCCTCTGGGAGAGCTAGGGGTGGATTTGTTGATGTGAAAGACTCATTAGTTAAAATATGTTCTGAGGGTTTTTATACTCATAATATAGCTTTTGAAATTATAACTGGCAAAGTCCTGCGGGTTTGAATGTTCAGGCCTGTGGGTTCAGGCAGAGCTGAAATCGCTTTGGTCTTTGGGTCTGAGCTGTTCTCTCCTGGTACAGAAGGGCCCAGCAGAGATGGCTCCTCACTTATTAGTGGAAAGACCCTCATTGATTTAAGAAAAAAACAAGAGCAGATATGGATCTTTGCTCTGCCACATGTCCTCATATTCCACATAAATAAGGGCAAGAAGAAGTGGTGTCTGTAACAGAGATTCCGACCTTCCTCTGCTAGCAGGACCCTTCCTAGAGGCACTTCCCCCAGGCTCCCTCTCAAGTCTACCCATCTCACTCTCCGCTCCTCGATCTGCGTTTCACAGATGGAAATCAGACGGGATATACTTTCTGATCACGGGAAGAATACGGCTTTACAAGTTTCAGAATAGCAGAAAATCTAAACTGTGTGTTTCCCTGGGTGTAGCAGGCCCTCAAGATCCGCACCCTCTCGTGTCCCCGGGGAAGGGCAGCCGCTCACCTTTAGAAATAGTCAAGGAACTGTTCAAAGCCTGCTGAAAGGGTGTTGGATACGTCCAGGATGAACCCAATCCAGGGGCAGCTATACAGGGGCATAAAGAGGAGATTCACACTGTGTCTCCACATCCTGTGCCAAGGGCGACGCTGGGGTAACGAAATGAGCCCCACCACCGACTCTTCCAAAAACTTAGTAGGGAAGTGTCATCTTGCCTGATGTGCACCCTAAGTGGAAAGAATCACTTTAAGCGTCTGGTGAAGGCCTCTGGGAAAGTGAGATCATGAGCAATCGAGGATGATCTCACCCCGTTATTTAGGGGGTTGAACTCGACGGCACATGGGGCAGGCAGTTACTGTTAAATGGTTCGTAGCTTGTGGAGCGGGTTAACTGCCAGCAAAAGCAGAGGCCGAGCCTGGAAGAACTCTCTTCATCCCCAAACTTAGGAAGGACAGGGAGCCCCTTTACACTGGGAGCACTTTCTTTTCTCCCGGAAAAGATAACTTCCCTCGAGGGGTCCGGGCGAATGAGACAGTGCATCTTCTCCGTGGTGGCGATGAGCACGGGTCCAGCACCCCCATAAGGATGAACCACCGTGGACACACCACACAGCCCTCGGCCGCGTCCATAGCCATGCTCTCGCCACGGCTGATCACCCACGTATACCAGCTGGGGAGCAAGCGTCTGCACTGTGGCTCGAGATAAAAGGTATTTGACTATGCTCAGGTCACATATTATCTTGGCCAATAGTAATTTTATATTGTTTTCTTAAATGAAAACTGCACTCCTCGTAATAATCTTTTTCCAATAAAGCAAAACTTCACACGACAGAAAGCTTTACATATAAATATTTCACTGACATAGTAGCAGTGAGTGCCCTCTAAGCCAAACAAAAATTTGAAATATTTTTATTATTTCTTTTGATACATAAACAATGAGGAGAAAGGGTTTGGAAGACCCTCAGTTAAACTTCTAATGATTGTACTTTCTTTAATAGCAAAGTAGTTTTCCCAGCCCTGGAGAGTTTTCACTCTTCAAGTGATACAATATAAACAAACCAAAAAAAAAAAAAAAAGAAAAGTGAAACTTTTCCTGTCTTACTTCAGGAACCTCAGGGCTGAAATCATGGTGTGGTTTCCTGACCGCCCGCTTTGGTTCGCAGCCCTAAGCGGTCTTGTGCAATTCCCCAGAGGAAACATTTGAAGAGGGTTTTTCTCCCACATGAGAGAGCTGCATCCCACACAGCCCACAGATTTCCACGGCAAACATCATGGCCCCAGCGTCTGGTTCCACACAAGGAGCTGTGGAGTTTGTTTTTTCTTTCACAGGTGCACAACACTCATTCACAGACCCCAGAAACAGGACCATATCCATCTTTAACAGTGAGGGTAGTTTAAATACTGGAGAACTCTGTGAGACCCAGGTGCCAGTCAGGTCGATTTTAATTTACCAGATGAGGGAAGAGAGAGTGGCAGGCAGGGTTTAAATTCCCAGAGCCTCCGAGCTGATCTTTCTTCACAACTATCTGGTGTACACAGAAGTAGTGTATAATCTGGCCTGTATTCTTCTCTTACTGTGAAACATAGTGAAACGCTCTATGTTTAGGTGTGTGTATAGAAATTCATGAAGTTCTTTTATACACTTTCTTAGTTCCAACACAATTCTCATTTTAGGACGTCTTGAAAAGACAGCTTTGTGAGAGCACATTCTGCCCCGGCTTGTAAATTTGGATGTGTTCTTTCCTATCTACCGGCCACCTGATTCCCATCCTGTGCAAAGGGCACCCGTTCACATCATTTTTTCCAAGCGCTCAAACCTGGAAAGATATTTCTTAAAGGACTCACAGAAGCTGTCTTGGGGGTTTGGAAAACATTGCAAAATTGTTAGCAGACCTTTTCACTGTGCTATTTTAAGGAAACTAATTGTGTTCTTTTAAAGTACATTTTTGACAATGGGACAAAGTTTTCCTTGCCCCCACTGATATGTGAAATATTTACAATGAAAAACGTCAGTAAAATACCCCAAAGAGATACATTGTAACCTCAGTAACAGTCAGCAACAGGGGAAAAGTGATTTAAAAAGAGAAAAGGTTTCTGCAATATTTATGCTGCTGTTTCTGCCCAAAATGAACTTTTATTTTACCGTTCAAACAGAAGTTTGTTTTCCAACCAGTTGCTAGTTAAAGGAGCAGCTGATCTGGCATCCGTAAGAATCAGCTCTAACCCAACCGTCAGCGTGTTGACCAGAGGAAACGCGTCCCCGCAGCAACCCCCGGAGGTCAGACGCCTGCAGAGCTGTGATCTTACCTTGAGCACGTTAAGGTCCAGGAGAGAGGCTCGGCTCCCACAGGAGAGGACCGGGAGAGGACTCGGATCCGCCGCTGGTAACATGCACTTGGCTTTTATGGGCAGGTGGGAGGAGCCGCTCCTCGCGGTAGGTGGGCAGGAGGGCGGGCGGGCGCGCAGCCCCGGGAGGAGCGGACCGGTTTCTCTCGGGAGGGCGGGGAGGGCGCGCGGGAGCCCGAGGAGGGGAGAGGCGGGAGGGTGGGGTGCAGGGGCGCAGGACCGAGTGCAAATGGGAGAGGGAGGGGGACAGAGAAGGAAAGAGGAGGCCGAGGAGACGTGGAGACAGGATGTAGACCACTGATGGGGAGAGAATGAATGGGAGACACAGACAAGATGTGGAAGGCGAGGGGAATTGGGTTATTTTCCTTTTTTGTATGACATCTTTTTGAGGGGGGAGTTGTGGGTGACTGTTATTGCTGAAGGTGTTTTCTGTGACTCTGGAAAGCTAAATAACGGTTCAGGAAGACTGCGGGCTCCTAAGCCAGGCGCAGGAGGGAACGCTAGGCGTGGGCGCAGCACAGCCGCGCCCGGTGGGCCCTGAGCCGGCGGCAGCGGGGCGACCCCCTAGGTGTCCCCTCCATGTGCCCCCAGCGACCCCGCGCATCCCCCCCATCCTCCCACGCTTCCCTCCCCCGCGGCCCTGCCGCAGCCCCACGCATCCTCTCACGCAGTTCCCCTGCGGCCCCGCGCATCCTCCCACTCATCCACCCCTACCGCCGCCCCGCGCATCCCCCCACGCATGCCCCCCCACAATGCGGCCCCGCGCATCCCCCCCTACATCCCTCCCCCCGCGGCCCCGCGTATTCCCCCCCGCATCCCCCGCCCCGCGGCCCCACGTGCCCCCTCGCGGGTAGGGCCCGCCCCCCCCCCCCCCTCCGGCCCTGCTTAGTGCGCTGCCGCAGCGGGCAGCATCCAGAGGCCCCTCTCGAGACTTCTGCAGCATTAAGGTAAATCCGGCGAAGGTTGGGGAGGATCAGGAGATTGGCTTGTGGAGAAAGGAACCTCAAAGCCAGCCTGGCCCTCCAACGTCTGCTTATGTAACAGGATTTCGGGGCTCTCTGCCCTCTGGTTATTTTCGGTATTTTAAAAACTCTCATTCCTAACAATTGGAAAACGTTTTGGTGCCATAGCGCTCTCTCTCTGTGTCTTAAACATTAAGAGAGGATTCTTGGTTGAATCAACAAGCGACTGAAGGATCAGGCTGAAATTCTTAAGAAATACATTCAGAGAAAGAAAAACAAGCTCCTTTAGCTGCTGAGTGGTGACTCACTTCCTAGCCGTCGCTTGATTTTTGCCACCAAAGGAATTAAAGCATTTTAAAAGACAGAACCTGAGCCTTGGGGATGGGAGTACCGACAGCTGGAAGAGAGGGCAGGGGCATGGGTGGGTGGGCTGGGAAGAATAAGGGAACTGACTTTTACTGAATATATTTATATTGCACTATATAACTATACATACATATATGAAACTCGATTCAGTGCTCACCACAGCCTTATGAGGTATGGAGAACGTCCATAATTATAAAAAAGGATTTTAAAGAAATCCGTTAAGAAAATACCCAATAGTGGCATTTGTATAATCATAATACTGGCTGCCATATGTGCTCAGTTTACACTGGACCTAGTTTTACATATTCATATTTCCATCTGCCAGCCTCTGGAGTCCAAAACCTCAATTGCTTCCTTGTAACTACGTTTATTCTCAGTTGGATGCACCTGGGAGTCAACAAGGGTCAACCACATGTGCCCGGGGTATGAGGGAGATGAGTGATGTATGAGATGAAAAATTTAAGATCTTTATCATAAACACGAATTTGACATTAGAAGAATTATGCAAATGTTACTCCTGATGTTTTGTGACATTGTCTTAATATTTGCAATTTTTCATCTCTATGTCACCTATTCAAATTATATTCAGTAACTTTTTGGCTGCAAGGAAGTTATAGCTAGTGGTTAATTAACAGAAAGTAAGTGCTCAATAGATGCGTATAGTCTGACTAATTGAATCAATGACAGTACTGAGCACTGACACAGAGAGAATGGCCAGTATTTATTAGTTTAATGAATGAATAAAAGAATTAATGAATGCTTATAAAGATGAAACTTCACATTAATGTGCCTGCCCATTTACTGGTTGGTTTTACTCTCTGCTCACTCTCCATAACTCAGTTTTCCTCTTTCCAAACATTATGTTTGTATTTTGAGGATGTGGCCAAATCAGTTAAATGAAGTCTATGAAGTGAATAACCCTTGTTACTGGACTTGGATATAGGACTACACTGACTATTCT
Source organism: Equus caballus (assembly GCF_041296265.1). Lineage (NCBI taxonomy): Eukaryota > Metazoa > Chordata > Mammalia > Perissodactyla > Equidae > Equus > Equus caballus. Next base: position 65,775,931 of record NC_091702.1, read on the forward strand.
GGGGCCAGCCCCTGAAATCAGATGTGATTTTACAGGCAGGCTACCACTTCTGGCACTTTTTAATTTATCAGAGAAATGTGTTCTGGGCAAACTAAACAGGACCCAATTCGAGGAGTGTCTGGGTGATAAACATGTTAGTAGAGATCCTCATAGGATCGCAGCAAATCGTCTTCTCAGTTCTGATTTAATGCTTCCCAAGCATTCCAGCTCCATCACATAGTTATGAAAAAGAGAAACAGAAAAGGCAAGAAAGTACACTCAAAGGGAAAGCAGTGGACGGCTGTGTTTTTCTTCTCTTTCCTCCTGCACTCCCTCCTTTCAAGTCTGAATATCCAGCCAACGAAACAAAGGAGCTCCTTTTATTTCGTTTGGATGGTGTTAATGATTAGTTCATTTCTCCAGTTCACACTTGCCTGAATCTGATTCAGTAGCAGATCTGGACAGCGAGTCAGGAATCCAGGAATGCAATCTCTTTGCTGACTTCTTAGCCTGCCCTTCCAGAGTCTCTCAGAAGGTGACTGAGGTCTGAAATGACCTAGTTTGGTCTTCTGCGGAAAGAAAGGAATCCAATGACAACATGCTAGATGCTCTGAAGTTTCCATTGTGTAGATATAATAAGAGTTACAGATGATTACCTTATTTTCAAGAGTTTGAAAATGTAAGCCTTTTTTTAGCGGCGTATTTAGAATTAATCAATTAACAAATATTTATTGAGGATGGATGCAGATAGTATGGGGTATTCAAGGTAGAGGAAAACAAGAATGTAGATCTGTTCTTGTGGAGGGGAGAAAAGCATGAAATCCTATTAGCTGAGTAGCACAGAGACTTCAGGGAGGAGGCGGCGTTTGAGCTGAGCCGTGGAAAGTAGCATTTGGGGAGATGGGTGATGAGCAGTAGTACAGGGAGAGAATGCACACAAATGGGGAAGGGATAGAGATATGTGGAGGCTGGTGAATTGGCCAGCACCACTGAAGGGACGGGTCTATTTGGCAGAACAATGAGGCTAAAAAGCAGGAAAGGGAGGTGGAGTCAGCTGGTAGGATGCCCTAAGCGTCACGTCAGTGGTCTGAACTGTATACTGTAGGCAAGGAGGTGTCCTTGTAGACTTTTGAGCAGTAGAGTGGCATGGTGGAAATGGCGTATTATTAAGAATTCACTTCTCTTTAAATAGGATCTGTATGGTAGCTTTGCAGATAAATGCTTGCCGGTGTGTCCAGGGCCATTAGCATACTTAGAAATAGAGAAAACTGAGTGTCTGTGTCCTACAGACTGGGAGGTCTGGGAGAGGTGGCAGAAACACTTGGTGGTCCTAGCCAGCGTGTCCCTTCAGTGCTCTGGGTGGTTGTAAGGAGAGAGGAAAACAGGGTGGCCAGGAGGATGGGTGGGATTAATGTGAAGGTGGTGTCTGCTCTGAGTGGCAAAGGAGCCAGTCTCTCCTTCACCTGTGATAGCCTTAAGGTTATCAAAAAGGACCCGTTTCCAGATAATAGGTCTGATGTGTGAGGTCCTTGAGGCTCCCAGGGTTCCTGGATCAGAAGACAACGGAACCTGGCATTGAAAGCCATACCTTCACATTTACGTCTTCACACAGCAACTTTCACTTGTTGCGTATGCGTTACCCTCGGCAGATTTCAACCTCTGACTCTTCCTGCCACTCCTGAGTCCTTCAGAATGCAAATGAAAATGGCTTTTGGTCTTAGCAAAAGTCCCCATGGATTTGAAATTCAGTGTACAGAAGTTTGCTGTCTACTGAGTGACCCGTCAGTCAGTCAGCCTAAACATGTGCTAGGTGTCACCAGATATGACCTTGGCCTGCGAGGCACTTAAAGTTGCCAGCTCTCCTAGGGCATTTAAGTAGGGTTTTATTTACAAGAATTGAAAAGGCTCACAGCACAGAAGAAAGGCACACCTCTCCTGCGTTCCAAAGGAATGTTGGATTCTGTGAGTCACTGTTTTCCTGTTGGCCCAGATGGTAGAGAGCTGACTGACTCTGGTGAGCCCACAGATGACGGCCTCGCAGCTCCCGCTGGCTTCATAAAGAGCACTGGATGGAGGGTCAGGAAGTCTGGAGTTCATTCCCAGCTTGGCCACTCGCTACCTGGGAAAACTTGGGGCAGATGTCTTATCCTTTTTGGATTCAGGGTCCGTAGGTAAAATAAGGAGGCTTAACCAGACACTTTCTGAAATTCCTTCCACCCTTCAGATGCCTGCTCTGTGCCAGTGTGTGGATGCTTCTCTTACTCAGCATCTCCATCCAGTCAACCCAGCACTCAGTGATACATGTGCTCAGTTGCAGACATGAGAGTACGAGCCCGAAATGCACTGGTCCAGTGATGCTACAAGGGGATTACACCCCCACGTGCAAGCTCGTCTGTATTCTGGATACAGAATCCCAAAAGTTTGGGTATACCATTCTCACTTACCTAGCTCTCACCTGTGTCCGTTGTCTCTCTCGGTCTCAGGACTTGGCAGAAGTCTCCTGGATTTAGCCGTCAGCCTCTAAACCTTGAAGCCTTTTAACTCTCCTCGTTTGAATCAAGTAGTAATTCTCGTTTTGATTGATGGAAATGGAACCACACCACGCAGATCCCCAGTTTCTGAAAACTCCATCCATTGTGCCAGATTTACTTGGTGTCCAAATTAATTGACTTGATTTCCTAAGACGCTCTCTGCAGTACCTCCACGGTAAATTCCCCACTCCCTACCGCCTCACCTCTTCACTTCTTCAGTTAGAGAAGATTTGGTTGCTCTTTTCAATGTAGGCTAAATTATTGCAGCTCTTTTTAGTTTCCCAAATGATTAGACTTTTACCAGGGTCTCTGAACCCCTTTCCAGCTCTCACCCTCGCCATAACCAATGACACCTAAAGTCACTCTGTTTTTTCTATACCTTAAAAGATTTCGCTGTAGTAATTCTGTCATGGGGGCAGTGCAGTGGATGGGGAGAAATAAGAGTCCAGGGATTTTTTTTCTTACTCAGGAGTGGAAAAGTAACGGCCTTGCAGGGTACTAGGGAAATACCGTCCACCCTTCCTGTGTGCCATCTGAGACCCTCTCTACAGTGTGGGAGTTGTCTTGGTCCTAGACTTCCCTTGCTGAATAATTTTTAATTCTGCTTTATCTTCTGTCCTCCTTTTTTTCTAATTATAGTTTACTCTCTTATGTTCTTATTAATTTTTACCTCATGTTCAATCTTTATAAATCCCATGTTTCCTATTCAGAGTTATATTTTATACAACTTAAGATTTTCATGAAAAACTCCAATTTGACAATAAAAATATTTATCTGCGATAAGAGATCTACTAGGTGTCCTGGCCTCAGACTGGCCCATCCCATCCCCACGTCACCTTGCCTGTTGCCCCCAGAGCGGCCACTGTAAACCCAGCAGTGATTCTGTCACACCTTTGTTCTGACAGCTTCGATGACACCGCGCTATTTATAGGAAAATCTGAGTTGGTATTCTGGCATTCAAGGCCCCTCTCCAAGGTTCAAGCCTAGCCGTCATTTCTGATCTCGTCACACACCTGTGCTTCAGTCGGGGCAGCAGTGTGCTTTTCACAGTGTCTCTGCCCTCCACTGTTCCTCTTCCACGCGGCGGTGGGTGGAGCTCCTGCTGCCGGATCTGCCCAGGGACGCTGCTCAAGTCCTCTGGGACTTTAGTCCCACCCTCCTCAGGAAACGTCTTCTGATCCTTTTGTGGAGCCTTCCAGGGAAATTGGTACTTCTCTCATGACCCTTTCCACTGTCTGCTGTCGTGTACATCCACTTACCTCTTTCCTCTCCAACTTCGCTCTTCTCTCCTTGAAGCCCTGACACTGGGCCTAGCACAGAGTAGGTGGTCGATATATCTTTGTGGGTTGTACAGCTTTTTTGGAAAACCTTTTTCTACTCCTAGACCCTTTTACCCCATTTGGCTCTAAAAACATTTAGAGCTTCTAATATGGTTCTGGCAGGGTCAGAGAAACTGGGTTTAAAAGACCAATATATCTTGGTTCCCATTTTTGAGGAATTTAAACAGTCTTGTGGGGGACACAGAGAGATAAATTTCCATTCAACATGATAAATTCTGTGGTTGAGGTAAGTACTGGGCAGCATGGAAGCTCAGAGAAAGTCCTTGCTCATCACGGGGAGCTTTGAGGTGGTTACTCGGAATGCCAGGTGTAAGTCAGTGATTGACGTCAAGAAACACACACACACAAAAGCCTGTTGCTTTTCTTTGCTTGTTGCGGGGGAACTACAAGGATATGCTTTATGATTTTTGGTTGGGGATCAAGAGAGTCAGTCTGCATGTTTGGCCTGTTAAACTGTGTCTTCCTGCCCGGTGAGGCAGTCGAGGTGCAAGAGTTATTGGAGCAGATGTGGTTCAATGTTGCTGAAAAGAAAAGGGCCTGAATATACTCACCATCACACATGGAGAGTGTTGACTGACTAAATGAGTGAACAGCAGACTGCACCTAATGCTGAAGGCACTCAAGAACTGGAGATACTTATTTGTGGACCCTCCATGATGGCTGGATACCATCTCATGGTGTCTGGTTCCCATCTATTTCCTTTAAAGGGAAACATCTTCCAAGATTTTCTTAGAGAGCCTCCATGACAACAAAGGGGCAATATAGAGTCCTACATACATTGGTGTCTATATTATTCATGAATTTATTTCCTAAATGGGGACATATAATGGTTGGCCTTTGTCATTTCTGCTGAGAGCCGCCATATGGTTTTGTGAGCACACTCAGTTTGGCAATACCAGATTTCTTCATCTCTGGCAGCCCATTTGTTTTCCTAGAAGGAAAGTCATGATCTTGGAGCTTTAATCTATGCATAAGGAAACAGGTAAGTCTATTTGCTAGACAACCTTAAAAACATCCCAGCTATTGACACGTGATTAAATGAGCTTCAGGTCACTAAGTTAGGGAGTGGGAAGAGAAATGACCTGTTAAGAAGTGAGACAAATTCCTGTGCTGAAAGTGGCCCCTGAAACTCCTGTAAGTTGTTACTTACAGCTTTGGTCCCATTGGATGTTAGAGGAGGAGTCTGTGTCACTGAATCTTGGTTCATCTTATTTCTCCTTTTGTCATTTCTTCTGTGTACTAATTTGCTGTTTCTCTTAGTTCTCAAGTTAATTTTATCTTGTGTGTATTTTTCATCTTCTCAAGAACTTTCCCTTTTATCAGACTTTCAGTGCTGGATTTATTGTCAGAGAGTTTCAGGTGGGTGCTAGGCCGCATCTGGCACGTGGCGCAGGAAGAGCACTGCTCAGGACCAGATGGGCCCCATTTCCCACACTCCACGACTAGACCAAGAGTTCTTCCTACTGGAATTTCTGAAGATAACTCACATTTGTGTTGGCACAAATGGATATTATTTGCTATTTTAATTTGTGTTGCCCTGACTTCTGCCTTCTAGATTATAAATTTTTCGAATTGAGAAGTCAAAAAGACCATGAGTCCCTTGAAAGCAGGAAATTGTGTTGCTGAAAGCGCTAGCAGAGGGTTAACCACACTGATAAACACTTGTTCATTTAGTTCCATTTTGAGACTATGAAGACTACACATCTTTAAAATCCATGAATGTATTTTCATCTGAATATTCCTTTTTATGACAAAGGCATTATAGGCATATGTATAAAAAATGGTAAATTGTAGATATTCGCGACATCCTTTTTAGCTCTCATCTGGGTCTTAATTTTTGAAGGGGATATCAGCATCACTGGTTTTACTCATAAATTAAGAACCCCACCTTTCCTGCTGTAAGTATAGGCAAGAGTTTGGGGTCTCATGCAGGGAAGGAGTTGGTTTATTGCAATGAACATTTGGTCCAGGTGAAAATCTAATTTTCTGTTTCTTCTGAATAATAATAATAATGCTCTGAGCGACTTTAGTGCCTTGGAATACTAATCGGTATTATGTTGGGAAAAAACCTTCCAATCCATTTATGTTTCAGAAATTCTGGATTATTAAAATTTCTTTATTGCAGGGCTGTTCCAAACCTTAAGTGGCTAATGTGCCTTTTCAAATTCTAACAGGTAGAGATATTACACATAGTGTTTCCACGATTGACTACAGAACCAACCCCACACTGAGCCGTCTCTCCAAGGGACTTCTTGCATAGCTAGTGCCCTGCAGGCCCTAACTTGGGAAACCCTGTCACTCCGCCTCCACTGGGTCCGCCACCAATACCGGCATCACCATGCCCTCTTGTAGCGCTGGAGGCTTCTCAGAACATTTTCACCTACACTATCTCATTTCATTTTCATTGGCTGTGGTGTGTGTAGGGCAAGTATCACTTTTCAACCTGGGAGATGAAAAAAGAGATACACTATCCCAATAGCTGGTGGCTTAGCGTTTCAGAGAATTGTTGAGTTGTGCATATGTAAAGAGAACTCAGGTTCATGGCTAGAGAATCCTTGGAATTATAAAGAGTAGAGTTTTTCTCGGTTTTTTATTTTGCAAACATTTTGCTCCCTTTAAGCTCTCTGCCAAGAGGAAACTTTTCTACTGGTATGGTGAGATCCACTCGATTTCAGATACTGTCCCGTGTGGTGGGAGATACACTCCAGATGATTTGACTCAGTGTCAATGTGCCAAATGGATTTGCCTACGTAAAACAGATTAGCTCAATATTAGACTATAATACAATTGGGAGAAAATTGGAGGAAAATATTGGAATTGGGCCAAACGATTTCATTTATATCAGAGAATTTTGTACAGATTTCTTAGAAATTTTTGGCATAAACACCTCACTGGGATGGTTTGGAAACTTCCCTCTGTCCCCATTTTGTATTGGGAAATTCATATATTTCTGATGTGTGTAATTTGCACTAAATGTCCAATACTGTTTATGATTTTCTTCATTTGATGCTAATGGGAGCCTGTGTTCTCTCAGTGCGTGTAAACAATGTGCTGTGGGCAAACAGAAGTTAAACAGCTATTATCTGAGCCTATAGACTTAGTTTGGTAACCAGAGTTTTCTGTTTTTTTGTTTCCCCTTGAAGGGAATTTGGAGAGAGACAGACAGCAAAGAGCAGTGAGCAATGGGAGCACGTCCTCCAGACAACATTCATCTATAAAGGCATTCCCTTCTATACCTAAATCCATTTTCCCATGTACATCCTTCTTCCCTTGAAGCAGGAGGCGTTAGTATTGTGTGAAAGGAGTGATTGGTACCAAAGAGATTCATTTCCTGAGGTCCCTGAATGGCACAGATTTATGCAAAGCCATTAAGAGCAGAAATGAAAAGAATAACTGAAGTAAAAAAATAAGTAAGAGCAATGAAGTTCTTCAGTCATAGTTTAGACATTGCCTTTCGAGCAATTGCAGGCTGAGTGGCTACAAATGCATTGTAGTAACTGCCCTGACACCAGAAAGAGACAGTGCAGTGTGCAATGCTGATGTGCAATCTAGGGCAGAGGCCCTGACATTGTGCAGATCTCCTCAGTGCCCCCGCTGGAGCATCAGGGTCAGCGTGGCTGGGATGCTTGCCTAACGATGAGTGCCAGGGTAGTGGGCTAAGGGATCTCCCTGGGGCACTGAACTATTAAACACTGACAGGCACAGCTAGAGGAACCAGGCTAAGACAAATCTGTTAGGGAAAGCTGAGAGTCAAACATCCATGTCTTATTCTCCAATATATTTTCAGTGCCTGCACTCGTGCTTGGAACGTAGAATTCTGTTCAATAAATATTTATGGAAAAAGATGGATTGATGAAGAGAAATGACAGGTGCACCAAGTAAGAATACCAAGTCTGATGGGCGCAGGCAGGATGGAAATCAAAGTGTTGTGTTAAGAGTCCAAGAGGGCACCACAGGTGGAAACATGAAACCTCACAGTACCAGGTTTTGTCTAGATTAAAAGCAACAGAGTGTTGGAAACAGAAACAGAAGAAAACCAAGAGTGTATGGAGAGTGTGACTCTAGCCACCCATGTTAAAGGCTAGATGATTGGTGGTAAACTCCAGATAGACACTCACATGTTTGTATCTTATATGGATTGTATACGGGCATATACTTGTTAACTATTCCACAGTATGGGATCACTTCTTATTGACTAATCTTTATAAGATCCCCAATGATGCAGACCCATTTAGATACTGATAAAGAAGTAGGAAGACCCAATGGGTATTTCAAAGCTTCTTTCATTTCCTACGTAGGTAGTGCTCCTAGGTAAGCAGCACTCTCCTACGTGGATGCACAGTAAACAAGGATGTGTTGGGTGGCAGGGAAATCCAGTGTACATTTAAAGTTTGTCCAGAGACAGTCTACGTTGGTAGGAAATCAATGTGGATATCTGGAAGAACTCATAATTCAAGTGGCAGACCGAACTGATTCTTTCTGGTCCTTGTTTATCAAAGTTTGTCAAGTCCTTGGAATAAGCTTCAAGAAACAAGAGGTTTAAGGCTTGTGTCGTTCTCATCAACTATCACACTATATTCGTAGTGCTCATAGCTCTGGTTTCTATTTATACAATGGCACTGATTTTAGCAAATTCAACTTGTGGCAGTTTGCCCATTATTTACATGTTGCTTTAAAGCATTGGTAATTGAGAATGAATGGCTTGGTTTTCCAAGGATGAGAGTAGAAATGCCTGGGTTATCATGGGACTGACCATGTACACACTTCACTTGTCACCATGTCATTAAGTCAGTTTCCAAAATGGACTCGCCAGACTTCCTGGCACGCACATCTGTCATCCGTATATGGGACTCGTTTGTAGTCATCTGTGCTTTCTGTTCACAGGGCGGAGTACTCAGCAATATAAATAAGTCACAGACAAAGTCTTGGACAAAAAGTCCTTTGGTCTGGGGAATAATATAAGTTTTCTTTTTAATGGGTTTGTTGCTTCCATATGAGTTTTTGTTTATGTTCTGGATTACAGCCATTGCCACCATTGTGCAAAAGCCAGAAAGAAATTCAATCGGGTGTTGCCCACAGGGGTCGTGATTTATTATAGTTTTCAGTTTCACTATGTCTTCTTGAGTCAATGGGCCCCGATGCAGTGAGCGTCCGTGGCAGAGATCTAAGGCACACACACTCAGAAACAGTTTCCTAATTAAAACATGGTCCTCGCTCTTTAGATTTCGTTAAAGATAAAAACTCCTTTAAAAATGATCCTACTCTCGTAATTAGATGTTCCTCCAATTCTTCTTTGCAAATATCATGTCTAGTTTTTGGTTTCCTGAAAAACATCTGCCCAATAATCCTTTTCTAAACATACGGTTAATATAATTTCTTACATTTCTCTAGCTTCTATCTATTTGCCAGTATATTCACTCCTTCACCTTTGTAAAAGAAATTAAATTCTGAAATTTAATTTCAGAATTCTCAGAGCACAGTTGGGAAAAAATTCCGTGTAAGCCTCTCTCATGTTTTCTTCAGTCTGGCCTCGTATTTCTCCTAGTTGCTTCATTGGCTGTCACGTTTTTTTGTTCTCTCTCTTTTGCCTTCTGTTGTCAGGGCTGTTTATTTGGTCAGCGATTCATTTGCGCATTCATTCATTCAGCCTGTGTTTGCTGAGCCTCTACTTTATGCATGCAGAGGGTTAATCTCAGGGCCTCGTGGGCACTTCTGTCTGCAACACACCCTTTCCTGTCACGAGCAAAGTACAGGCCTCGTCACTTCTCAGACCGTTGATCCTGCCCTTTAGGGGCCTCAGGCCAAGAGCCCTGAACACAGGGCTGGCCTGCTGTGGTTTTTAGTGTGTGAAAATGGAGCTGTTTTCCTGTCCAGTACCATGCTCTTGTTTGTTGATACCTTGAGTCTTCCTCCTTCGTAATACTTGGCAGAAGTACTCGTAATACTTCAGTAGGCAGAATAACAGACCCCCAAAGATGGCCATGTCCTTATCCCTGAATCCTGTGAATCTGCTACCTTATGTGGCAAAGGGGATGTTGCGGATGTGATTAAGTTAAGGAGGTTGAGATGGAGAGGTTGTCCTGGATTATCTGAATGAGCCCAATCTAATCTCGTGAACCGCTAAAAGCAGAAGACCTTTCCTAGCTGTGTTCAAAGAAGGAGATATGACAAAGGGAGAAGGGGCAGGGAGATGCTACCTTGCTGACTTTGGAGATGGAGGAAGGGGCCATGTGCCAAGTAATGCTGTCAGTCTCTAGAAGCTGGGAAAGGCAAGGAAATGGATTCTGCCCTAGACCTCCAGAAGGGAATGTAAACCTTTTTATAACCTTGATTTTAGGGTGATCTAGGTCAGCCTTAATTTACAGATCCGTAAGATAATAAATTTCTGTTGTTTTAAGCCACTAAATTTGTGGTATCTTGAAGTGGCAGCAATAGAAAACTAATACAGCTCCCTCACAGCCGTGGGCTTTTGTCCTCCTCTGGTTGACTTCCGGCATCTCCTATCTAGTGGCCTCTCTGTATGGACCTCGGTTATCTACCTTCAACCCTTCTTGGATCTTGAAGTGAAGATATCGCCCATGCCTTGATATGTGGTGCTGACTCTGCCTTCCTACGCTTTTAGTTTCTTTTCTGCCAGTCATTTCTCTGGGCTTAACATAACTGTTTCCCTTGCTTTCCTCCTTGTATACCTTCCAAACTAGACTGGGTCTCAAGACTGTATTATCTGACCCCAAACTATCTTTCTGATCCTCTCTGCTCCAGTTCCTCATGGTCAAGCATATTCCAGTTAAATTGTACTTCTCGCTATTCTCACACATGATCTCGACTTTAGAGGCTTGCATCAGGCAGAAGGGGCTAGGTCATGCTGTAGAAACAAAAACACCCTCAAATTTTAGTGACTTATGAAATATCCATGTGGGTCAGTTGAGTGCTCTGCTCCACAGCTCCTCATGCGCCTGATGGAGCAGCTGCCATCTCAGCAATTGCTGGTCACTGTGCAGCAGAAAAGAGCTGTGCATGAGATCAGCAGTTATGCTCAGTCCAGAAGTGACTTCTGTCCCTTTGACTTTCAGCCCATTAACCAGAACTAGCCACATGGTCCTACCCAAGAGAACTGTAGAGTATAAGCCTAGCATCTTTGTGAAAGATGGCCATTGCCATCGGTTCATAGCCCTCCACAAGAAGGACTAGGAATAGCTTCACATCTGTGAAGTCTGTCCGTAGCTGTGTGCACTTGCAGAAGAGGCTTTCCGGGGTGCACCTGGCCATGAAGTGGGGAAGTGGTTGTTTTACTGTGTCCCCAATTTATATCTCCAGTGGATTCTCAGAACTTTAGGGGAAGAAAATGTCTGTTCACTCAATTGCCACGATTATGCATTGAGCTCCTACTGAATGCAAAGTCCAGTTGAGTGCTTGGGGACCATGAGGATGAACCGGACATCCTGCGGGGTACGGTGTCCCTTAGGTGTAGGCGGGGCTCTGGGGCAGACTCTCTCCCCGACTTCAGCAGTCAGTAAGGAGGGGTCAGGAAGGCAGGTGGGATGACTAAGGGAGTGCCCTAGGCTTATCAGTTGGGCCCAGCTTTTGCCTGGGGTTTGAAGATGTTTGTTTTAGTCTACTTCGTAACGTCTGGAGGAACTTACGAGAAACCGAATTTTAGGGAATTGGACAACTATCTAAGGAAGTGTTATACAACAGTGGAAAGAATACGTGCTTTGGAATTAGGCCTATCTGAGCAGTATTCCCAGGTCTGTCCTACGTGGCTGTGTAATCTTGGGAAAATTACTTAACCTCTCTGAGACTTGGTTTCCTCATTTTTAAAATGAGTAATAAATTCCACAAAAGATTAATGAGAAAACAGAAAATTGTACTTATGCTGGGACCTGGCACAACTAGGTTCTAAATAAATACTGGTTTCTTTCCTCATGAGACACAATAGGTACTAATATTTCATTTCACTTTGTACCAGGTTCTATATAGCATCGTTTAAAGAATTGTTTTATAAAGACATTTGTTTTGCATAAGTTTGCGCATTCTGTGTAGTTTCCTTTCCTTTTTTTGTGTGTTTTTTATTGTGGTATAATTCACATACCATAAAATTCATGCTTTTAAAGTGTACAATTCAGTGATTGTTATTATATTCACAAAGTTATGCAACCAACACCACTATTTAACTCTATAACATCTCATCACCCCCGAAAGAAATCCCAGACCCATTAGCAGTGACTCCCCATTCTGTCCATCTCCCAGCCCTGGCAGCCGCTAATCTACTTTCTGTCTCTATGGACTTGCTTGTTCTGGACCTTTCCTATAAAAAAAAATCATGCAGTATGTGGCCTTTTGTGTCTGGCTTCTTTCACTTAGCATGATGTTTTCAAGGTTCATCCATGTTATAGCATGTATAAGCCCTTCACACTACCTTCTTATTGCCAAATAATATTTCCTCGCATGGATATACCACATTTTTGGTTATCCATTCTTCAGTGGATGAACATTTGGGTGGTTCACTATTTGGCTATTATGAATAATGCTGCTACGAGCGTTAATGTACAAGTTTTGTGTGGTTCGTATGTTTCATTTCTCTGGGGTATATCCTAGGAGTGGAGTTTCTGGGTCATGTGGTGACTCTGTTACCTGTTTGAGGATCTGTCAGATTGTTTTCCAAAGAGATGGCATTCTTCTCTCACCAGCAATGTATAAGGGTTCCGCTTTCTCCAAATCCTTGTTAACACTTGTTATAACCCATCTTTTTTATTGTCTGTCTTTCTGATTATAGCCATCCCAGAGGGTGTGAAGTCGTATCTCATTGGGGTTTTGATTTGCATTTCCATGATGACTAATGATGTTAAGCATCTTTTCACATGCTTATTTGCCTTTTTAAATAAATTCTTGGGAGGAATGTCTATTTAAGTATATTTCCTTTCTTTTTTACACCATCTCCTCTTGTTTTAAATTTTGCTTTTTTCTTTATACTGCTAGACTTTCCGATTACTCCTAACTGGACACAGAAGTGGGGTTAGAGTGAGGTACCAGCTCCTTACCTGCAAGCTGTTGAAGGTGAGAACATTGAACTGTGAGCCTGAGATCTGGGGCCCAGCCCTGGCTTTGTCATACCTGTCTGTGAGGCCTTGGATAGGTAGCTGTAGGCTTCAGCCTCCTCATCCTGTTCAAGCAAATTAGCTCTTGTCCATCCACAGATGTAGTATTGAGCACCAGCTGTGGATCACATGTGCTGCAAGGTCCTGGGAAAGAGAGATGAATAAGGTTTGGTTCCTCTGCCTGATGCCCCTTGACCTCTGGACATGTTTAAATGGATAGTACAGTGTAACAAGATACAGTCACAGCGAAGAGAATCAAATACTGCGGAAGCTCCGACAAGGAGGCAGCTTGCTGTCCCCGAGGCCATCTGAAGAGGCTTCTGGGAAGAGGGTCTCTGAAGAGTCTCCCACATTAAAATTCCCTGGATCTAGGATATCCATCCCTTCAGTGTTTGTACTTTGTTCTGTTAAATGGAGAGATTGTTACACATCAAAACACACAGACCACAGTAACTAACGTTTATGGAATACATTAGAAAACCGATGAGTAGAGTGCTCCACAGTTCTTGACGCCTGGTGGTAGAACCAGGCGTTACTGTCTGTAGCTCAGGTCCTAGTGTGTGTTGGACGACTGAGTCATTTTAGATAGATGGGAAATTGCAGACTACGTTGTGGATGCCCCACCTCTAATGTCTCTTTCACACTTGAGCCCAAATAGTAAGATTCACTTTTAGGATACTTTAATGCTTAACAGGAAGAATTTAGCTTCCTTATGGTGAGTTCTATAATGCTCTTGGTTAGCACGTAGTTGTCACTCCCTTTTCCCTGGTTCCAAAGTTCTTTACATATTGAGTCAAATTGACTACAAATCTGTTCCTTTTCCTCCAGTATTACAAAGTCCTCTTAGATTTAAAGATCAGAGAGTCTGTAGATGTAGGGACATTTTGGAGTCATTTAAAATGCCATCCCTTCATTTTCCTGGAGAGGAACTGAGCAAGTAATGTCAGATGATCTTGGCAAGTCCACGTCCAGGATCCAGGCACTCAGCCCACCTCCCTCAACGGATTCCCTTTCTCTTCCATATCCCCTTTGCTCTCTTTTCAAAAAAAATATCAAGACTAAATAAGTGGTCTGAACAAAAATGAATGTGTGATAACTTGTAAATTGAAAGTATTTGGAGCTCCCCAGTTCCTCAGTAGACTTCGAAACATCTTTCTAAGATTAATTGTATGGGTCAGCCAAGGCAATCATGACAAAATACCATACAGTGGGTGGCTTTAGCAGCGGAAGCTTATCTTCTCACGTTTCTGAAGGCTGGAAGTCTGAGGTCAGGGTGCCAGCATGGGCAGGGTCTGTTGAGGCCCCTCTCTCTGGCTGGCAGATGGCTGCCTTCTTCCTGTGTCCTCACACGGTTGAGAGAGATCTCTTTCTTCTCCCTCTCCTTATAAGGCTGTTAATCTTATTGGATTAGGAACCCTCTGTCGTTTAACCTCAGTCATCTCCCAAAAGCCGTCTCTCCAAATATAGTCAATTGGGGCTTAGGGCTTCGACACATGAATTTTGGAGGGGACACAATTTAGTCCACAGCACTAATGGATTCATCCTTTAGTTTAACATTTCCCTCCCTCCCTCCTTCCTTCTCTCCCTCATTCCCACCCTTTCTCCCTGACTCATAGGGACTATTGGGGGTGAGGTATTTATAACATAATATTTTGGAAGAAATTCTTTTTCTTTTCCCTGAAAAATATTTGTGTGTGTGTGCGTAATAACTGAAATACGTATTATTATTCCCTAACCAAAGTTTAAATATTGTTTCCAATCACCCCTCAGAACTTCTCTTTGAACCACTAATATGGAAAAGAGCTAAACCAGGGGACCATAAAATTTATTGCTGGAGTAACTGAGCATTGGCTCTGTTATTCTTCAGAATGTTCGAGCAGGGTCTGGCGTGGATGAATATCTGTCAGGGATGGGCTGGGGGAGATGCCAGCACTGGGTGGGAGTTGGAAAAGATAACCTTGGAGATTACTTCCAATTTTAAGATTTTATGATTCTCAGCAGAATATTGTATGGGTTTGAGTTTTACCTCCTTTTTCCTACTGGATGCCCCTGATGGAGGTGCTAAGAAGCTATGAAATGCCCCCAAATGCAAGTAGCAGGAGGGTGCAGGGACCCAAGCCAGGTTTCTGGAAAATCCACTATCAGAATTGAGAGTTGGCTGCATCAGTAGTGATGGTCGATAAGTAATGATGATTTTGGAATATTAATACACTAGTGTTGAAAAGGGAAGATACTGTTGCCACCCAAGGAGCAATGGCAACAAAGTGAGAGGAACAGAGAAACAGCTGCTGATGAAAGAGGGCTTTATGTGCAAGGGATTGCTGACATCTTTTATTATATTTATTCAATATTTTGATATAAAGGAAACGTAAGGAACGTTAACTACCATCTTTGAAACAAATCTCATAGCTTACCTTTCCCAGGTGGTAGGTGTCTATTATTTCACAAATCTGTGAAGTCCTTGGGAAGGAGTGTCATATTCTAGAAATATTTCTGCTCTCAGCATCTAGCACAGTGCCCAGCACATAGGAGCCATCTGGTAACTATTGAATGAATTAGTTAATGACTATATCTGAATAATATGGGTTACTTATTTCCTGTATTTATTTAAAATTTTTTCCTCTCTTGAGTGTGTTTTTGAGAGCTCTACTGAATCATAATTGACTACAGTAACCTGCACGTATTTATAGTGTACAATCTGATAAATTTAGACGTGTACACCATGGAACCATCATCACAATCATGATAGTTGAACATGCATATGACTCCAAAAAGTTTCCTCATGCTCCTTTGTAATCCTTTTCTCCTGTAATCCTTCTCCCTAAGCAACCACTAATCTTTCTGTCACTATCAATTTCATTTCATTTTCTAGAGGTTTCTTTTTGTTTTTTTTTAAGATTGGCACCTGAGCTAACTACTGTTGCCAATCTTCTTTTTTCTTTGTTGCTTTTTCTCCCCAAAACCCCCCAGTACATAGTTGTATATTTTAGTTGTGGGTCCTTCTAGTTGTGGCATGTGGGATGCTGCCTCAGTGTGGCTTGACGAGTGGTGCCATGTCCACACCCAGGATCAGAACCAGCGAAACCCTGGGCTGCTGAAGCGGAGTGTGTGAACTTAACCACTTGGCCATGGGGCCAGCCCCATTCTTTAGAGTTTTATATAAAAGGAACCATACAATGTCTACTCTTTTTTGTGTAGGTTTTTTCAGTTGGCATAATTATTTTGAGGTTCATCCACGTTGTCGTGTTGCATGTATCAATAATTTGTTCCTTTTCATTTTTTTTAAGTCACTAGTTATAGTTGCTGAGTAGTACTCCATTATTTGGATATACCACAACTCGTTTATTTTTTCACCTGTTGATGGTTTCAGTTGCTCCTGGTTTTTGGCTCTTGCTGATAAAGCTGCTGTGAACATTCACGTACAGGTCTCTGTATGGACATATGTTTCTTTTCTCTTGGGTGAATACCTGGAAGTAGAATCGCTGTATCATATGGTATGATGTTTAAATATGGTACATTTTTGAATTTTTAAGAAACTGCGAAATTCTTTTCTAAAGTGATTGTACCATTTTACGTTCTCGCCAGCAGTTTAGGGATGTTACAGTTTCTCAGCGACCTTACCAATGCTCAGTCTGGGCAATCTTTCTGATTTCAGCCATTGTAATATGTATGTAGTGCTATCTCTTTGTGGTTATTTTTCACTTCCCTAATGATTAATTAGGGTGAGCATCTTTTTATGTACTTCTGTTATGTACTCCTAGTTGAAGTGTCTGTTCAAATCTTTTGCCTATTTTTAAAGATTGAATTGTTTGTCTTTTTAGTTATATGAGCGGTCTTTCCATATTCTAGACACAGGTCCTTTATCAGATATATGCTTTGTAAATATTCTATGCACTTTGATTTTTAAAGTTATGAATACAGTCCTAAGCACTTTTTGAATACATAAAAATGACTTAATTAATAATGCTTCAAACCAAGCTTATAAAAATTAATGTTGGGGACAGGCCTGGTGGCATAGTGGTTATGTTTGTGCACTCTGCTCCAGCGGCCGAGGGTTCGTGGCTCAGATCCTGGGCGTGGACCTAGTACCACTCGTCAAGCCACACTGTGGCAGCATCCCACATAAAGTAGAGGAAGATTGGCAAAGATCTTAGCTCAGTGACAGTCTTCCTCAAGCAAAAAAATTAGGAGAATTGGCAACAGATGTTAGCTCAGGGCCACTCTTCCTCAGAAAAACAAACAAACAAACAAATTAATGTTGAATACAAATGAGGATCAGTGCCATCTTAAGCACAGGATCAATAGGGGGTAAAGTTAGGCTTTCAGGTCTCATTTGGATCCCCTTTGGTTTTTCTACTTGCTGAACACTTTGCTTCTATGTTCATTCTTAGCATGTCGAGAATTATCTGTTTTACCTATATAAGGCAGTTAGAAATGTGAATCATTTTTCTTATTGCAGATTATCCCAGTTTCTTAATATAATATTTAAATTTTTATCAAGCTATTGCGTACACCTGGTTAGATAATGCAATATTTATAGACAAGGCTTGTAAGGAACATGAGCAAGTCTCTGGTCTATCCGTCACAGTCTCAGAGACAATCACTGTCAATGCTTTTAGCTGCTTCTTCTGACAGTTGCATCCGTATTTCTGAATAGTGTTATATAGGGTTATCTATTTTAGACTTTATCCATTGATTTGCGCTTATGATAAAGGAAGATTGAGATCTTTTACATGCCTGCGTCCGTTCAGCCCCTCAATTCTAGTTACATCAGTAGATAGTGGTCATAATAACAACAGTAATACTGCAAGTATGTCTACTCTGCTTTTACAGTGTACGGTCATGTGCCACGTAATGACATTTTGGTCAACAATGGACTGCATATATGACAGTAGCCCCGTAAGATTAGTACCATAGAGCCTAGGTGTGTAGTCAGCTCTACCATCTAGATTTGTGTAAGTACACTTTATGGTGTTCGCACAATGACGAAATAGCCTAACGATGCATTTCTCAGGACCTGTTCTTGTCAGTGAGCGATGCATGAAACTGTGTTGTGGTTCCTTTTCCTTTCTTGTACATCTTTCTGTTTTTCCTAGAGTTCTTTCTTTCTTTTTATTTTATGCTACGCAGCTTTCTTGTACCTGTTCTTTCTACTTCCCGTTTGCTTTATCAGATTGGTCATATACCCATCAGTATTTTTTCTCAAATACTCAAACATTTTGGTTAATATATTCATTTTTTTGCTTCCCTTGGGACTTACCCCTTGAGGTCCCTGTTCTTCTGCTCCATGCCAGACTGGTTACTCTTGAAGCCTTCTGCACAGCAGTTATGCTGGGCTTTACCCTTCTGTCTCTTTGCCTCTGTTAGGTGTCCCGTGTCCTGCATTGTGTCTTTTCCCCTTGGCCTGGAGCACATCCTCTAGCAGCTTCCTAAAGAAGAATGCAAGGAAGGCCAAGTTTATTTTTCCCTCATCTTTGATTGACAGTTTAGCTAGATATGAAATTCTAAGTTGAAAATAATCTTTCCTCAGAACTTTGAAGGCATTTTCCCTCTGTCTTTTAGCATCTGATGCTCCTCTTGAGAATTTGAATACTATTCTAATTCTTTTCTTTGTGCCGCCTCTCCCTTTTCCCTCTCTGGAAATTTCTGCACTCTTTATCCTGGATGCTTGTGGATATTTGTGATGGTGTGTGCCCTACATGTCTTTTCATTCTGCGAGCATTTAGGGAATTTTCTTAATCTGTGGAAGCCTGTCATGATTGGGGAAATTTTCTTGAATTATTTCACTGATAATTTTTCCTGCATTTCTTCTGTTCTGTGTTTCTGGAACTCCCGTTTGTCAAGTGTTAGAATATCTTGAACTCATCACCCTATCTATTCTATTTTTCATTTTTTAATCTTTTTTTCCTTTTTGAGATATAATTGACATACATTATATTAATTTCAGGTGAGCAGTGTAATGATTTGGTATTTGTGTATGTTGTGAAATGATCCCCACAGTAAGTCTAGTTAACATTCTTCACCACACATATTATGGAATTTTCTTTTCTTGTGATGAAAACTGTTAAGGTTTACTCTCTCAGCAACTTTCGAGTATACAATACAGTATTATTAACAATAGTTGCCATGCTGTACATTACATCCCCAGGGCCTATTTATCTTTTTAGAACTGGAAGTTTGTACTTTTTGATCCTCTTCATCCATTTTGCCCATTCAATCTTTTAATTCTGTTTTTTGAGAGATGTCCTTGATTTATCTTCTCATCCTTTCACTGAATTTAAATTTTGTCTATCAATTTCTACTCTCTATGCATTCTTTATTATATTTGGATTGTTTCTTTTTCAAAGCTCTCTTTCGGTTTTAATTAATGCCATTTCTTTCTACCTGTTTGAGAATTTAAACTTTATGGTGATTTTTTGTTTGTTTGTTTCCTGCATTACCTCTGTTTGCTTGGAGTTCTCAGCCTTTTGAGGATTCTGAAATATGAATCAGCTCCATTTTCAGTTCTTCTTGATCCTTCTTATCAGATGCTGTGGGTGCCATGCTGGATCCTCTTTAATGGGTTGGTGCCCACATTCCCCAGCTTCAGGGGGTGCTAGTTTGCTAATGGCTTCCATATGCAGCCTTCTCTAGAAGCTGCTGACCTGACAGAGCATCAGAATGACTTCTCGATAGTGCAGTTGAGGGACCTGTTGACACCTGCAGATGATAGGCACTGTCCTTCAGGATCCAGTATTTGCTCTAAACCCATGACCTTTATATGTTGCATTGCCCATAGCAGGTAGACCACATGTATCTGGGACCTAAGGGATGTAAGTAAGGATGATCTGACTCATCAACACTATGCAACTCTCGGTTCTAGGGTTCTCTCTGTGGGTCTAGGGATCCTGGTTCCCAGAAGGGGAATTCTTCCACCTGTATATAGTGAGAGTCCAGCTTAATTTAACACCACAGCAGCCATGTGGCCTTCTGGGATTCCCGCTCCAGCAGACCAGCAGGCAGTGGAAGGAATTGCCATGTTAGCAGGGCTAATTGTGATCCTGATCCTTGCTGAGGTGGTAGAGTTCTACTGTATAAGAGGGGCAGGGTGGAATATGTTTGGTACTCAGATGATCCACTGGGACATCTCTTGGTATTCCCATGTCCAATTTTAGCTGTCAATTGGCAAGAGTCAATAAAGCTTTGATAACCAGTAGCTTAGACTACTCAAGGATAAGGATCTGGGATATCCCATTAGATGAGACAATAGATCTTCAAAAGTGCTAGTAGAAGGGGAGAGACATCTAGAAAGGGTGGAAGAGGAAGGAGATATTTGTCACTTATGGTCTTGGGACCAACTTCAGCAGAGTGTCAAGAGCTCATTCCACTAACTCTCTTCCTGTAAGTTTTACTGGAAATTGAAATTAACTAAAATCCTCGAGAAGCAGGGACCAGATGGAGTAAACTTAATGTGAGAAGCAAGTGGACTGAGTTGTGCAAGGGGTGAACTACAGAAGGTGCTGATGGTGTCCTGTCCGGATCCCCTTTACTGGGGGCATACACCAGCTCCCAGCTGCTGCAGATGCTGGCTGCTAATGGTTCACATCTGCACACACTTCTTTGAAAGGTGGTCCTTCGCTGAGGGGAGTGTCTTTGCCCAGAGAGACATGAGAGATTACACTTTTATCCCTCTGCCTGGGGCAGCCCCGTGGCCCAGCCTCCTGCTGTCTGGATGGAGTAACCTTTCAATGCACTTTATCCTCCCCAGCTCCGTGTGGGATCAGGCTGAGGCTAGACTTCCTCTGAAATCTCGTTGCCTAGCCTTTCTTCTGCTCTAACCTGATTCCCTCTTTGCCCTTACAGGTGTCTCCTGAGAGCCTTCCATCAATAAATCATTTCTGCAGGAAGCCCTGTTTCAGCCTCTGCTTCTAAGGAGCCTGACTGAAGGCCCTCCTTTTCAGGCACTTCAGATTGTAGTTAATTTGGTTACTACTCCTCATCAGTTACCATTGCTCCATCAGCATTCCAAAAAGTTGTTGAAATCTCTCATATTCTGTTGTTTTCTTTCTCTTACTTTTGTCCTAAGATCCACACCTTTTTATTCCTCTGCTGGCATTTTAGTACGTTTTTGGGGAGAGGAGTTATATGCATGTGGCCAGTCTTTTAAGGGAGCTTAAACTGTCTGTATATAGAAATTCCAGTTTATTCTGTATTTTCTAGTAAATATACCATTTCCACTGAAGATATTAAAGATTCCACCAAAAACTATTTAGATAAAAAGACAATGAAAATTAGAATTAGTAATGCTCTAAGTTTTCGACTAGGCTGTCGAAATTCCAAAGAACAGTGTCTCGGGTGAAACCATCTATCTTGCTCTTAGTTCAATGTTTCCAAGAAACATTTCATTAATAGAGGGATGTGTATGAAATGTCTGTCTACTTTGAACAGGTCTGCTAATCTCTGCTGGAACAAAAAATGCCAACACTTCTATTATTGAGATAAAACGAGTTCATTAGGGTTATAATTGCATGCCTCACTGAATTTTCACCAAGTTTATCCAGTTCATTATTGATTTCTTAAAATATTTAAGTACCATGATCATACTTCTTCACTTGCAACAAGAGTGTGTGTGTGTGTGTGTGTATGTATACATAGCATTATGTCTATGTGATATATGTCACAGTGACTTGACGGTGATTAACCAAAAACCTATTTGGAGTTCTAAGAGAATGTTGTATCCGTTATTTGTGGGTGAACCCACACTGCGTTGTGCTGTATCTATTTGTGTACATCTTATCTCCCTGCAGAGTTGAAGGCAAGAGCTATGCCTGCTTTATCCTTCTGTCCGTACAGAGTCTGGTACATAGTAGATGCTCAACTGGATATTGGTTTAAAACAAAAAAGAAAAACCAAGCAAATATTTCTGTTTGAGAAATTTCCTGTAGTCACCAGTGACTCGCAGGTTAGTCATGATCTCTCTCGATCTCTGATCTCCTGCAGGTAAATTGGTAGTCTTCCTTGCATCTCCTACTTTCTTGTTGCAACTAAAATTAGATCAGATCGTGGCAGAGCTGGTTTGAGTACCAGGTACCAAAGCCCCGCTCAGGTGAAGTCACTCTTGGTGCAGCTGGCTGGCTCCCGGTCATTCAGTTTCACGTCACAGAATC
Source organism: Equus caballus (assembly GCF_041296265.1). Taxonomy (NCBI): domain Eukaryota; kingdom Metazoa; phylum Chordata; class Mammalia; order Perissodactyla; family Equidae; genus Equus; species Equus caballus. The sequence continues at coordinate 65,798,025 of NC_091702.1, forward strand.
ACAGTATTGCTGTTCTTCCTTCCACATCTGCAGAATTCCTCTCACAGTCGATGAGAACGACAGGCCTTGAGCACACTGGAGACATCATGTGAGACTTTAGTTTGTGCTTATGTTTTTTCTTTTCTTTTTTATTGCCAGAGGACAGGATTAATATTTGGTTGGTACACAAACAGTGTTGTAGAGTTCCCATAGTCAAATAACTTCACCTGTCTACTCAGGCAAGGGAAACAAAAGGAAAAATAAACAAATGGGACTACATTAGACTAAAAAACTTCTGCACAGCAAAGGAAACCATCAACAAAATGAAAAGACAACCCACCAACTAGGAGAAAACATTTGCAAATCACATATCCAACAAGGGGTTAATTTCCAAAATATGTAAATAACACATACAACTCAACAACAAAAAAGTGAGCAACACGATCAAAAAATGGGCAGAGGGTATGAACAGACATTTTTCCAGAAAGATATACAGATGGCCAACAGGCACATGAAAAGATGTTCACATCACTAACTATTAGGGAAATGCAACTCAAAACTACAATGAGATATCACCCCATGCCTGTCAGAATGGCTTTATTTAACAAGACAAGAAATAACAAATGTTGGAGAGGATGTGGAGAAAAGGGAACCCTCATACACTGCTGGTGGGAATGTAAACTGGTGCAGCCACTATGGAAAACAGTGTGGAGGCTTCTCAAAAAATTAAAAATAGAAATACCTTCTGATCCAGCTATCCCACTATACTATATACCAGTATTAATATTGGGTATTTATCCAAAGAACATGAAATCAACAGTTGGAAGAGATTTATGCATCTCTGTGTTCATCGCAGCATTATTAGCAATAGCCAAGACATGGAAGCAACCCAAATGCCCACTGATAGATGAATGGATAAAGAAGATATATATATATATATATATATATATATATATATATATATATATATATACACACACACAATGGAATGCTACTCAGCCATACAAAAGACAAAATTATGACATTTGTGACAACATGGGTGGACCTTGAGGGTATTATGTTAAGCAAAATAAGTCAGAGAAAGAAATACCATATGATTTCACTCATATGTGGAAGATAAACACATAGGTAAGGAGATCAGGTTAGTGGTTACCAGAGGAGGAGGGGCTTGGGTGGAGGGGAAAAGGGGTAAAAGGACACATATGTATGGTGGTGGATAAATAATAGACTATTGGTGGTGAACGTGATGCAGTCTATACAGAAACTGAAATATAATGACGAACACCTGAAATTTACACAAAGTTGTAAGTCAGTATGACCTCAATAAAATATTTTAAAAAGAGAAAAAAATTAAGGGCTCAAACTTTTAATATTGAAAATTATTTCTACATACATCAATGTCTGTTACTACTTCATGTGTGCACGAGGCCATGGGGCCATTTTAATCTTAAATCAATGAATAAAACACTCTCATTGCTCCAGGGTCATTGGTGTGAGATTCTGGAATTGAATATATAGAAGGCAAAAAATCATTCTGAATATATACTGACCCCAGGCCTTACATCTAGGAAGAAAGTTTTAAACCAAATTTTTTATCTAAGATTGTTTTAATGCCTTTTAATTTTTCTAACAAAAAGTTGAACATGTTAAAAAAATGTTCAGATTATTTGAAAGTCAGAGTTAAGCGGTTCTGTTCATTTACGAGCTGTTCTAAATATTAGAGGACAACTTTTGTTCATGCTGGTGCCCCAGAGCGTTTTATCCACAGCTTGATATTTTTTAAGGCTTCACTCACACACCTGGGTATATCTAGTTGAGGTCAAAAGATGAGACACCTGGTTGAAGGCAGGTGCGTTCGAGGGCTGAGCAAGATGGCTTCTCATACAGGGACTGTGCTGTCATTTCTTCTTTAAGTTCCTGTATTCTGCACATTGTAGTTATTCCACAAATGCTCACTAAGTGAAAGTTGTATGGATCACACACACACACACACACACACATATGTGCATGCACTTGCTTTGTACCGACCCTGGACCAGACTTGAGACATGTGTTTAGAAGTGAATGGGTTAGCTTGGATTAAACATTTGGACAAAACTGCATGCTTTACTAAGCCTAATTTACCAGAATCGTCACTGGTCAGGGTAAGAGTTACCATCTTTCAATTCTTCCATATAGTGTTGAGGCTTCCCCCGCACAGACTTCCTGGCATGGGCAGCTGTGTACTCACTGAGGTCACTGTTGACTTGTGTGTTACTTTGTGACTCTTTTAGGACTGTAGTTAGGGACGGTTTCCCTGGGCGTATCAGATGTGAGAACTTGAGCAGGGAAAAGAATAAAAGAATTCATTAGCCTTCTCTTTAGAGTTTGCTTTTGTGGAAAATGTTAGGAAAATAAGGCATCAATAAGCATTTTCAGATAGAATAGAATTTTTTAACTAGCGGGGGCCATGTAAGTTTACATGGAAATGGTTTTGGGCTAAGATGGTATAATTTAAGTTGTTGTGATGATGGCAACTAAAGTGGAAGCCCCATGAACGTGTGGAAGCCCAGCAGTTGTGATAAGAACTGCTGTCTTCTAGTCTCCCCACAGTACTGCAGGATGGCTTGAAAAAATTGCTTTACCTCTCTAGGTCTCAATTTCTTTGTCTGACACATGACACGTATAGACTAAAACTGTAGGGTCCTCTTCAGCTGTGTCCATGGTGTACATTTTGTTTCTCTCACAAAGTTTTGGCAAATAATGGGTGCTTATTCAATAAATACTGACTGATTCTGGCCCTCACAAAGCCTTGTGGTTCTAAGAGAGAGAAGTGGTCCCATGTGTAGGGTAAACAGGAGGAGAAGGAGATGGGTGAATCAATCTACCAATTGAGCATCTCACTGATGTTTGTCGTAAAGACAATCTGCTGGGCTCTGGACAGCTGATAGCACAAACAGCTGCTTTTGAAAGTAGACCTGCTGGTGATAAAAGTTGCATCAGCATCTGAACAAGGTGTGGATTAGCAGGACCTAACTTCTTAGGAAGGGTGGACAAGGGAGATGCAAGGGAAAGGCGGCTGACAGGAAGGGCATCCAGGTAAATTGAAATGAACTCCAGCTTGCAGATTGTTCCCAGCAGAGGTGTGAGAGATTCCATTGTAATTGGCAGAGAGAGTGTTTGCTCTCTACGTGAGGGGAGCAAGCGAGAACAATGGAAGGGACTCGACAAAAGAAATGAGGCATTCCAAAACGATGGAAAGACTAATATGGTCGTGCAGTCCAGAACCCCTCCTATGATGTTATGTATTATGTTACCTCTTCTTTTCTCAAAGTTTCCTTTTTTTCTCTCTCCTTTTGTCTTCCTGTCACCTCTTAAAAGACTTGAGGTGTAGATTATAGGTTCTGTATACCAGTGAAAACTTGTACTTGAACCATTAAGTTGAAAGATGCTTACTCAGAGGCCCCTGAAAGATTCTCACAACAGAACTGCTTCTGGGGACTTGGGAAATGACCAGTCTCTTTGATTTCCTGGGGAAAGCCACCACAACAAAGTCCTCGAGGTCAAAGCTCAACCTTACACTGAACAAGAAATTGCAAATTTTGACTTTTGGGTGGGTTCACAGAGAGGTCACCAGGACTGATTCCTACACACACTGCCAGTAACAACAGATTTGTCCACAATGTAAAAAAAAAAAAAAAAAGAAAGAAAGAAAGAAAAAAAATCTCTGGGATAATTGTTGCAAAGTCTCCATGAATGAATTTAAAAACTTGATGAAATGATTGACCAAGTGGCTGTAAAATTTGATTAAATGGATCAAAGCGTGGCTTAGAGTGAGATAGCAAACAAGCAAACCCATCCACTTAGGTGCAGTAAGGCAAGATTTCTCATTTCTGTGACTTTTGCAATCATGTTAAGCTCCCAGTCTCGTTGTTTTCCGTGGAGAGGCACAGTTGTCGCAGGCCTCTTCCTGGGTCCCCTCTGCCCCCAAGTGTGACTCGATGTCCTTCTGCTCTCTCGAATCTCTTTTCCCTCTTCCCTGCTACTTTAGGCAGTCATCTCGACGAACCTGGAAGCCCGGTCTAGGGCTGTGTAGACAGACTGTCTGCACAGCTCACGGTGTTGCTGCAAGTCCAGAGCATCGCTGTTAAACGTGGGACTCTCTCTTGCTCTGGAGCCAAGCTTCACAGCTATCTCAGTGTCTGCAGAACCCAGGTGTCTGAAAGGAAGCCTTGTTCACTTACAGACTCGTCCAGAGCATCCTCCTTGGACAGGCTGCCCCAGGGTCACTAGCTCTTTCCAACCACAGCTCTTGGGCAGGAGGGTCGAAGTTTCATAGGTAAGAAAGTTGACGTTTCACCCAAGAAGAAGTTCTTTATCTTCTAAAAATAAGGGGATGTATCTGAAACCAGAGACTTTTAATTCAAATACAGTTGGTAATTAGAGTTTTCTAGTAGTAAGGAGAACTTACTAGCGCAAAACTCAGTCACAAGGCCCTCTCGGACTAGAAAATGAACTACCTGGGAGAAAGGACTTGTGCCCTTTCAAACGGCCTGACCCCCTTGGATGAAAAGCCCTTCATACCTCCCAGTCACTTTAATGTTAGTTATGGGGAGAAAAAGTCTTTGCTTTTGATCTTAGTTTTTAGGCTTGGTGTTTTAATATATCACTGTTTTTAATGCAAACATTTCGAAAAAGTTTAAACCCCGTTTGAGTCCCTATTAGGAGCCGTAAGTTCATTCTGTGTCAATTCGGGACTGAAGGCTGCAAGTGCTGGGTTTTGTTTTTCCTTTCGGTGGAGCTCTAATAAACCGTCCTCCGCCGTCTGGACTTTGGGAGTTGGCCCACCCAGCTCCGTGGCTGTTCGCCTCCTGCTTTCTCGGGAAGCACACAGATAGAGCTGCCGTGGAATGCACAGGACGGCTGAGGACTCCGGGGCCTCAGAGAAAGCCCTTCTGAGGGTGAGTTTGGAAAAAAGGGTGAGGGTTAATGACTCCCTTCGTGAGGCTTGCTGGCAGCAGCACTCACCTCAAATGGAAATTTCAGAAGTTTCTGCACGGCTCACAAGAGCGTTCCTGGAGTTGAGCAGCAGAAAGTTAGGCCAAGCATAATGTAGTGACTCTGCTGAACACAGCTCTGTCTCCAGGAACTCATCATCATCATCAAATAGCATTTATTAAAAGCCCACACGCATATGGTGCAGAACAAACCACATGAAACAAGCCCAGTTGGGTTGCCGGTCCTCTGGAGGGCCACAATTTAAAACACTGAAAAGCCAACTCTTGCTTCTGCTGGGCTGTGTTCTGACAACCCAAGAACACCGAGAAAGGAAACTGTTTACACAGTGACTAATATGAATGCAAATAATAATTAGTACACTAAATGTAATATTAATTGGCACAGGTATCATTAATTAAGGACTTTCTCAGTGCCAGGTCCAATGCTATTGCAAAATGATCCTCATTGCAACTCAATGAAGTAGGTGTCATTAATGTATCTATTTTATGTAAGAGGCAGCTGAAGCTTAGACCAGTTGAATAATTTGCCCATGAAAACAAAGCTGCTAAGTAGCAGAGCCAGCTCTTGAAGTTACATTGATTCAAAACCAGAGACCCTGCGAGGCTATCCTGCCAGTTCTCATTCGACGGGAAATTTGGCCTTGGGGGGATTACTAGAATATATATATTTACAATATAATAACTTCTGTACTTTTTATAGTATAATAATTTGTCTCTGACTCGAATAAAGTTCAGAACCACCTCATTTGGCTCAAGTTATTTAAAATGGTGTCATTCCTAACATTAATAGGGTTAAGAATTTCCTTGGGCATGGCAAACAGGAGAAGTGGGACTGGTGGGCTTCCGATTCTCTGACTAGAGTAGTTTACACACAAAACTGAGTGAAGAAGACTGATCTAGATAACTGGTCCGAATTTTGAAATGCACACTTCCTGTAATAATCTGTGCTGACTAATAGCCCTCAGGTCGGAAGGAGGAGGACTCAAGTAACGTCAGTCTCTTTTCTTTGGTATTTGTCCTGCTTAGTGTTCTCTGAGCTTTCTGGATCTGTGGTTTCATATCTGACTTTAATTTGGGGAAATTCTTCGTCATTATTGTTTCAAACATTTCTTCTGTTTGTCTCTTCTCCTTCTTGTATTCCCATTATACGTATGTTATAGCTTTCGTCATTGTCACACAGTCCTTGGATCTTCTCTTTTGTATTTTTCAGTCTTTGTTCTCTTTGCTTTTCAGTTTTGGCGGTTTCTATTGAAATATCCTCCAGCTCAGAGACTCTCTCCTCAGCCATGTCCAGTCTACTAATAAGCCCATCAAAGACATTTTTCATTTGTTATAGTGTTTTTGATCTCTAGCATTTCTTTTTGGTTCTCTTAGGATTTCCATCTCTCTGCTTGCTTTACCCACCTGTTCTGGCGTGTTGTCTGCTTCATCCACTAAAGCCCCTAGCATATTACTCATAGTTTTAAATTCCTGGTCTGATAATTCCAACATCCCTGCCATGTCTGGTTCTGATGCTTGCTCTGTCTCTTCAAATTGTGGTTTTTGCCTTTTGGATTGTCTTATAATTTTTTCTTGATAGTTGGGCATGGTGTATCAGGTAAAAGGAGCTACTGTAATAGGCCCTTAGTGATGTGGTGGTGATGTGTGGGGGGAGGGGGAACCCTCTGTAGTCCTGTGATTAGGTCTCAATCTGTTACTGAGCCTATGCCTCTGGACTGGGAACTTTGCAAGAGTTTCTCCATTGTTTTTCTCCCCCCTTAGGTGGGACAGGATGGCTAAGGTGGGCTGACCTGGGGTATTTCCCTTCCCCCAGGTGAGTTAGGCTCTGAGACTACCCAGCAGGTGAAGCTCTGGTTAACTAGCTCCCCCGAGGGCAGGCCTTGTTAAGAAGAGCTGAGTACTCTGGGATATTTCAAACTGGTTCCTTTTTCCCCTCACTCTGCTGGAAGCTGGAGAAGATTTTTCTCCAATATTTTCTTAGGGAACCTGGTCAAGGTCTAGAAGGTAAATCTCACCCTATTGTGGGGTCCCCCTATGAATCAGTCTCTGTGGAGTTTTTGACTCTCAGACTTGTCTGGGCTGAGCCTCCAGTAATTTGTCAGTTGGAGTTCCCGGTTTCCTGCCCGGCTTTTGGTCCCCAAGGTGAGTCTCTGCTTTGGGGAAGCCGTGGCTCCCTGTGTTCGCCTGTCTGTCTCTCTAATCTTGGGGGCAGCTGTTTGCCCTGTATCCTCTCCTGTGATGGATATAAGACGAGTTGTTGATTCTTCAGTCTGTTCAGCTTTTTACTTGTTGTTAGGATAGAGTGGTCACTTGCAAGCTCCAAAGCAGAGAGCGGACTGATTAGTATCGTAATTGCACAAAACAGTATCCATTTTGGGAACCGAGACGTCCCACCATTACTGCTGTCCCTGTCCTTGAGGCGGGTCACAGCAAGCGGTCGCAGGGAAGGTGGGCAGGTGGAAGCTTGTATGGAGGCAGCACGCCAGCTTAAAGGTGGGCCGGATCCAGGGGTGGGGTCGGGGTGCAGCTGACACGGCACAGCTTGTGCTATGAGTGTCTCTTTTAGCCAGAGTTGGTTTGGTCCCTCCCTATTTTCATTTATGAGTGGCTAGGTGGTGTTAATTTCTCCATTTATAGTACAGTTTATTCTCCTACCTATTAATTATGCTGACTTTTATGAACATCTTTCCTGGTAACTTTAATATTTCATACTGACTTTTATGAACATCTTTTCCAACTCCTATTGTATTGTTGAGGAGTGTGTCGTGGGTGCTGTGGTGTGTTATCCAGATTCTCTTGCAGATTTGTGGCCCCCATTCCCCCACCTGTGGGGGTACTGCCTGCAGACCCCTCCTAGCTGAGTGTCTCTGGAAATTGCCGTGGAATAAATGGAGCTGCCCTGCTTGAGGTTCTACCCTCTCCCTGGAGACAGCCCACATTAAATAATTGATCTATGTGGGTGTACAAAGACCCGGCCTCCTTGCCTTAACTCTAGAAAACTCAGAAGGGCCATTCTAGCCCCAGTGCTTCTTGAAGGATTGGCTGAGGCCCCTGTTACAGTGCACTGCAGTTCAACTTCTCCCTCTGCCCAACCCTCATTCCTTTCACCTTTACGGGTCTTGTTCCCCCTTAGAGTCTGTTTTCTGGGGAACCCAACTTAAATACTCGTTGGCACCAGGAGTGGTCTGAGGACCCAGACTCTGGGATTTTGGGGCTGGGTCTCTTGCTGGCTGGAGGGCAGTGAGACCCTCGTCCCTGGTGGTGGGTGGGATGCTGCTGGCTCCTGGCGTGCTGTAGCAGTGCAGTTAGAGCTTTCTCAGGTGGTGAACTGGGGTAGGATATGGTGGCCGGGAATGCCCTGGCAGGCGTGATGTCTCAGGCATCTGAGAGGTTCTAGTAAGGTAGTAATTATTAGGCCAGTGGAATCAGATGGTTTTTGCTATATAGTACAAGCAATGCATTGGAGAAAGGCAAAGCTGAAAGGTGGTTAATCACAAGTTTAAAGTGAAGTGTGCAAGCCAGAGGGCCTTCTTGGCAGCATACAAAGAATTTTATCTCTTACAACCAGAAGAAGAAATTGAGGATCAAGCCCCGGGCTTGATTATGAGGGTAGTGGAGCTTTAGAGAAGGTTGAATTTTCAACCCCGACAAGTTTAGTATGCTGAGATCAGGGCCCTGGTTAGAGGGCAGTAGGACCCTGAGACTTGAAATGGGGACATCTGTGTTTATGTCCTCAAAAACCTTGAATCCTCAGATTTGCTTAAACTCTGGGCCCACAGAGGTGGCTCACTCCCCACTATTAGATGCTAGTCCCTCTTGCTGTTTGAAGATGATACCCTCCCTTCGAGAACTAACCTCACCTCCACTCCTGGATGGCAGACCAAGAACCAGAGCCGGTTCACAACATAACCCAGCCAAGGAGTCTGGGCCTGCTAAGGCAGCAAAGAGACTGTATGCCCAAGGGACTGCTGGGCCGGGCTAATATGTGCTGGCCGGAGCCAGGGCCGCGTGTGTGTATCCTGAGGGTGCCGGATAGAGGGGTGGAGGTAGAACGTCAAGTTGGATAAGGGAGCATGAGAGGACTGTCCCAGGTTATAGGATTTAACACCCCATCCAGAACCCAGGAGATGGAGCTAAAATGCTGCTAAGGTGACTCCTGGAAGCTCAGGGGAAATGATGGCCCACAGTAAGTGAAGTAGAAATGTCAGGACTCCCGAGGCTGACGGTGGAGGCTGGGATCAAAGGGCTGAGAGAACAGGGCCTGAGTGAATATGTGAGTGAGGCTGGAACGCCCCAGCTGACTGTGCTCCATGGGAGGGCCGAGGACGTGTTATTTAACAAAGCGATGAGGAGTTTGCTTGTGAGAGGTGCACCTGCATGGCTGAGAAGCTAATTGGTAACTGTCATCTTAAGTTGGGCTGGTAGAAAGACCAGGTGGTAACATTTTACCTTAATAAGGTGGGTACAGTTGCTATAATGAACAGCACGGTCAGCAAGGCAGCCAGAGGACCTGACCTGCAGAGGGGTCTGGTGATGGTTAAAAAAAACCTCGGGGTCCCCAGGGCCAGGATAATCAGCCCATGAGGATATTACTAATTCACACAAACAAGAAATCAGGAATGGATGATCAAAATGCCAAAGCAGAATAAAAGTTGTGCTTACCTTTATGGCTTTGAAAGAGGGCCATGCCATCTGCATGAGCCCAGCACCAGCCCAGCAGCATGGGCTCCCCCTCACCAAGACTGGTAGAGCTACAGTCACTGCCCAATGTCCAAACCCCACCAGGACACTTCGCCCCTATATCCTCTATGAAACAGAAGCTGTAATCTACGTGTAGGGGGAGGGCAACAAACACCATTGCCCACAGGGCACTGGTAAAAAGCCTTGGCATGTGTGGGAAGTGAATAGAAAAAGTCCTTCATCCCTCAGGGGCTGGTGGGAATACATTTGTGCTCTGTCTAGCTGGAGGAGGGGCAGGAATGCTGAGAATAACACACACCCCAGACCCAGGGGTGTGTTAGACACAACAATGCCTAACACTGAATCTTAGAACAGAGGCTTCCACTGCCTCCCTCCCTCACTCCCTCCCCTTCCCAGGGACACACCAGGTCAACAAGTAACAAGAGAGTCCTGGAGGAGTCACAAGAGCAGGGAGCCCTACCTTCTCTGAGGTTAGTGCAAAGGGACACTTAAGACACAGCTTGGATTAGATGTTGAGAAAGCCCCTCCAGGAAACCTGTCCACACCCCACACACAAGGTATTGCTAGAATCGTTGAAGCCTCAGGTGCACTCAGGGTAACCATGGCAACAACAAACCTCTGCACACGCGCTTCTCCAAAGAAGATATACAGATGGTAAATAAGCACGTGAAGAGCTGCTCAGCTTCATTAGTCATTAGGGAGATGCAAATTAAAGCCACAATGACATACGGCTTCATATCTAATAGAATGGCTCAAAAAAGTAACCGACAATACTAGGTGCTGACCAGGATTGGAGCAACCGGAACTCTTGGGCACTGCTTGTAGATATGCAAAAATCTATAGTCATTTGGAAAACAGTTTTGCAGTTTCTTATCAAGTTAAACATAAACTTACCCTGTGATCCAGAATTCCTTCTAAGTATTTATTCAAGAGAAATGAAACCTTAGGTTCACACAAAAATCTGTGTGGACATGTTTATAGTACCTTCCTTCATATTTGCCCCAAACTGGAAACAGCTGAGATATCCTTCATTTAGTTAATGGATAAACAGACTGTGGTACATTCGTACTGTCAACTATACCCAGCAATGAAAAGAATGAACTATGACTCAGACTAAAGGATGAATCTCAACTTTGCTAAGTGAAAGCAGCCAGACCAAAGATTCCATGTTGTGTGATTCTGTCATGACGTTCTGGAAAAGGCAACACCTTGTGGATGGAGAACAGATCAGTGGTTGCTGGGAATTCGGGCTCAGGGGTAGGGGTTGATAATAAAGGGGGAGCACGGGGGAGCTTTTGCTGTGCTGTAACTGTTTTCCATCATGCTTGTGGTGGTGGTACAGGACTCCATTTATTGTTCAACACCCACAGAACTATGCATCACCACGCATGAAAAATTAAAAAGAAATGCACAAACTTCAAACAAGTTGAGGTGACCAAAGGAAACCTTTATAAGTCTAACCAGATAAAAATTTAAACCTTTAGTAAAACTGTAATAAAAAAAACCTCATAAAGATAGAAATATACTGTTAAAGTCTTTTCAGTAAATGCAGTAGACGAAGGATTAATACAATTAATTTGTTAAGATTGAATATATCTCAATAAATTAAGAGGCACAAGAGAACTGAAAATTTTCAGGTTCAGGAAAAATGGTGGCTATTAAAAATAGTAAAATATTTTATTCTTACAAGTAATAGAAATGCAAATTAAAAAGAAATGTAATATTTCAAATATCAAATTAGGTTTACAAAAGATAATAAAATCTGGTTAAGGGTGGATTTGTGGAGCTGTAAATTGGTGTAACATTTTTGAAAAAGAATTGTGCAAAATGTGCCAGTAACCTTAAGCATATTCTTATGTTGATCTAGAAAATTCTCCTCGGAAACTAGTCTAAAGAAATAATTATATATGCAATAGATATATAATACATGTAATATATATATAAATATACATAAGAATTATATTTATATATACATAAAAATGCCTATCCAAGATATATTTATAATAGAATACATTTGAACATAGTCTAATTTTTAACAGGAAAACGTCTGGGTAAAGTATAGTATATTATAAAATTGGGAATTGTGCAGGTGTATAGTGTTCATCTGAAGCACCTGAATGGTAATTATGACGTGAAAATAGTCAAGATAAAACTGAATGTCATCTGATGTGAAAACACACTGACTTCACCAATATAGTAAAAATGGTTATCTCCACATGGTGGAGTCATAAGTGAATATTATTTTCTCTCTCTCTCTTTTTAATATATATTTCAACCCTTCTCCAAAGAGAATTTATTTTTATAACCTGACAAAATTTTACTTTGAAAAGTCCCTTGGGGTCTGAGGAATCCTCAGTTTCTCGTTCTGAGCTGCACAGACAGAGGTGAGTGAGCAGCTCTCTTCCCTCGTTGTCCCAGGGTAGGCCAGGTCCTTTCAATTAACACTTGACTGCATTAGCTAGGGCGAGCAGGGTCCCCTCTTGGAAATCTCACCCAGTCTCACAATTATGTCACACTGGAGAGAAAAATGTTGATGCAGGACAGAATTATTTTCTCTGAGGATATGAAGATAGAAAATATCTTTAAACTGTTAAAACTTTGGGACACAATCTGGGAGTATCTAAACAAACAATAAAACAAAACACAGACACAAATCCTTCAACCCGTCCATCTCTACCCTGGAAATCTCGCCCACAGGAATGAAAGCCCTCGCATCTAAGGCTCCGTGCACAGCTGCTTCTGCCGTAAGGGTTTCCTTTGAAAATGGAAATTGTTCCAATGCAATTGACATATTAGGGAACACCTTGAGCGTACCAGGAATTTCGCTTTCCCTTATGCACAGTTTCCTTTGCAAGAAATACTGAAGAGCGGCAGGAAACTGCACCAGCTGAACCAAGCTGCCTGGGAAAACACAAAACACCGACACCTCATACATCTCCAGCTACCTCAGTCCACTATGCGTGTTAGGAGCCACGCCCATCCACATCTGGTGCGATAACTTTCCATCTGATTCCAGAAAACCCTGCTTCCACCCCTTCAGGATAAACTCACAGATGCAACCCCTCTGATGTCTGCTTCCTCCAGCAAACTTCAGGTCTCTTTCAAGGTTGAGTGTCTTATCTCCTAACCGTTTATCCTAACCATTTATCACACGTAAAATTGTACTACCATTTTTTTAGATTCCTGTCTCTTTTTCAGTCTGTTGCGTTTTTCTGGAGCTTTCGTATGTTGTGTCTCCTAACCCCGAACTTCCCAGAAGCTCTGTGGTTCTTACTGTGCGATTTTACACCGCCGGGCGATTTTGAGGGATGTTATAGCGGAACTTAGTGTAGAGGCTGTCGCTCAGAGCTTTGTGTGGAGTGGCCAAAACTGGAAACAAAGGAAATGCCCTAATAGGAGTGTGGTTGGATAAAATGGGTTTATTCGTGCCATGGAATATCGTGCAGCAGCCTTTAAGAAGAATGGATCAGCGTTATAAGAGCACCTTAGAGAGTTTCCGTGGTATAGTGCAGCTGTATTTTTTGAGCCCTACTATATGCCAGGCATGCTGTTATTTCAGCATTTAATTTCCTTGAGTGTAAGATACAAAAATGAGTGCAATGGGAGCTTTTAAACAAACAAACATAATCCTAGGCAATCAGGGCCTCCTAATTTTTTGTGGGATCCAGATCCATAAGTAATCACTACAACACAAATCAGGCTGTGACTTCACAAGGGCTGATGGCCTTCTCCAAAGACAAATGTGGCTTAGGAGTATAGCTGAGGGAGAAGCTGTGTACTGACTTGAACTCTAGGTGGTCTAGACATGGTGAAGCAGGTGAAATGCGCGTGTGAATAACGTCAGTACCGGGAATCATGCCACAGCCGCTAAGTCAGAGGGTGGCAAGATATCTGAGGGCTTAGAAGGTGCCCTTTCTGGCTGGAGCCTGCAAGAAGTCATCATGGAGGAAATGGATGTAAGAAATTCTTTAAATTAGAGACGGGGCTCATGTCAAAGTTTTAAGAGCAGGGTTACAGAGTTTGGGGGAACAAAATATATATTTTAAATAGTGATAGAGTAGAGGAGTTAGAGTTCAAGTTTATTCTCTAAACACGTGAATATGAGCTCAATATGATAGTTGAGTGCCAACCAAAAATCAGATGAAAACATTTGAGTAAACATCTAGGTCATGTTCTGATTTCAGGAAGAATTGCAATTAGCCGTCTCACCTGTGTTCTCACTGGATTTGCCAGAGGAATCTCTGGAGGACTCCGGGAGACACACGTTATCGTCTGTTACACTGAGCAAGCCGCGTTGCCTCTCGAGGCTTAAGTTCCTCATCTTTGACATGAGGATGTTGAACGAGATGATCTCAGCTTTGGGGTTCCACAGTTTCTTGACAGATTAGCCTCCATTTTGTTTCCAAGGATTTGTAGGAATCACGCTGTTTTGTATTTGTCCTTCAACTTTACTGAACTATGGGCTTTTAAGATCTGGGTTTATTTGGCATAAAAGAATAGTTCTCAGACGGAGTCTCTTCTTTGGGTGAAAGGGGATCCTTGAGCTGGCACATTCTAAGATGTTGGCTCGCATCCAAAAATTCGGTACGTTCTCTTTGCAGGGAGAAAGCACAATCAGTAGGTGTAATTTGTGTTACATTCGCTGTCACTATTCAGAAATTTCAAGACTTTCCCCTTGAAATATCACAATGATTTAACAGTGAAAATTTATTGCATGCAGCCATCAATATTGATTCTTGCTCTCTTTAAATGGCCACAGAGAGGCATCTACTCAGATTTCCTCTGTGCTCCTGGTATTTCTTAGAAACACACACACACATATATGCACACACACATTTCCCACACACAATTTGAAGAAGATGTCTTAGGGATAAAAAAATATAAAAAATATATGAAAATTAGAATAATAAAGAACGCACTGTATATGCACATGGCTTCTTATATTTAGGAAGCAAGTTACAAGATATCAAATCTGACTTCTTTTCTCTTTTGGAGTTAGTGAAAAAGGATCGGAACAAGCCTTTAATGGAAAGCAAGATCCTGCAATGTTTTAAAAAGTCTTTAGGAACTTGCTAATATATTTACTTTCTATTAGAAACTGTCACGTTGAAGATTAGGATTTGGCTTAACTGATGGGGTCTCCTTTTCTATTGAGGGGACTGCACTAGGTGGTCTCTAGAGCCCGTTAGCTCATCGCGTTTATGATTCAATAATCATTATGGACAGTTTCCTTTCAAAAACCCGTGAGTTTGTGACAGAAGGAACAGTGATGTATACACGAACAGAGAGTTTCCTTGAATGGCTCTCAATTTAGAAATAGATCTAGGAGCAGCATAAAATTTGGTTTTGCATAATTTAATTTGTTATGAATTCTTGAACGATTCAAAACACATTTTGCCACTGAAAACATTTTCCAGGGGCTGGCCGGGTGGCGCAGTGGTTAAGTTCATGTGCTATACTTTGTCACCCCTGGGGTTCGCTGCTTTGGATCCTGGGTGCTGACCTATGCACCGCTCATCAAGCCATGCTGTGGCAGGCGTCCCACATATAAAATAGAGGAAGATGGGCACAGATGTTAGCTCAGGGCCAATCTTCCTCAGCAAAAAGTGGAGGATTGATGGCAGATGTTAGCTCAGGGCCAATCCTCCCTAAAAAAAAAATTCAAAATGATTCCTCTACTGAGGAAGACCTTGTCATGACATCCATTACAAAGCAGAGGTAAAATTACACCTGTGCTGTAGCAAACGTTGTTGGAGGGAGGGAGGAGTGTCTCTGAGCCAGCACTTAGGATTGTTGTTTCTATTGCTCTTGGTTTTGCTGACTTACAGCTGACCTCTGTGACCTTGGTATTTATGTCTTTTCCAATTTTCACTTTATAGGAGACTTTTTGATACAGAAATGGTCTCTCCATTTTGGAATTTAAAAAAAAAAGGCCAGTTCCTGAGTGCACATTGCTACCAATGTTGCTGTGAGAATAAATAACTTGAATCAAAATATAGGGGTACTTACCAGTAGCCACAAACCAAAGAATTCTAAAAATTCCATCTTTTCTTGCCATTGTTCCAACTTGTCATCCTAGGGTAGGAGGGTGCTGGGATTGCCTCTGCCTATGATTTCTGTGTTCCTTTTCGTTTTTCTGGTGCTTTTCCTCATTACAGAAAATATCTGATTGAATACTTGTTGGCTCTTATTCTCGTTCAAATGGAGGTTGGGTGTTGGCTGCAACTTCCCATTGCACGCAGTGCGGTGCACGGTGTGCAAGGCCGCAGCCCCTGTGCGGGTGGAGTCAGATGGCTGCGCTGGTGGGGAAACTGGGAGAGGAAGGACAAGGGGCCCCAGGGTTTGCTGCCGCTTCTCAGAGGGCTCCTCATCTCTGAGTTTGTCCTGCAGCTTAGTGGTTTCCTTTGTCCAGGCCAGTTGGAAGCATCTCACGACTCTCTTCTTGTTTGTTTGGATTCGGGTTTCATTGGGAGACATGTCAAAGCTTTTTATTTTTTCTGAACGGTTGCATGTGTGAGTTTCAGAGTTTTACTGTCAGAATTGTCGTGCAGCCTGAGCCAAGGTCGTTGGGTTCTATTGGCTTTCCATTTCTCTCATGCCAATTAGAGGGAGTTCAGCAGGCAATTTCTTGTTTTTAGAAGCAGTTAGTTGTTTGTCAGAGTTCTGATCATGCCTGGAGGAAGGTCTCCTAAGGCGGCCCCAGAAAACTGTTATAATCAAAGGAATTTGGAAACAGGGGTTCTGTCGCTAGACTCAATCACGGAAGGTTCCGAATCAGAGTCTTCCCTTTCCATTGGTTTGGATTCGTGCAAACACAATACTTACATTACTCTGCTTTTCCGATGTTTCTAATGAGGATATTTTGTCTCTGATATGAACAGAAGAATATTAAGTGTGGGCCCTTGTGTTATATTGAGTTCTTACAGGAGTCATGATACTCTTTAGGCTGTTTCTTTTGCCTGTGCTTGGGTTTCATGAGCCTTCCTGCTTCTTGATCTGACCTTTTCAGAACCACATTAAACTGTCAGTTTCTAGCGCTCATTTGGAACATTTTCAGAATAAGCATATGGGTTTTATAGTAAGTCTTTATAACACCATTTTGACTCATTGGTACCTTTTTCTCATCATAATATTATTTGCATTATATTGAATCCTGGATATTTTGCTGGGCCAGCATGAGATTAGGATGTAATATAGAGAACGTGTTTTAAAACCATTTGTGTAGAAATGAGAACCTGGATGAATGCCATCACAGTCTTGCTGTTGACTGGCAGGATATAGAATGTGTGCTACCAGCATGGAACATGATTGGAAATGATTTAGTAGGAAGAATAAAATATCTTTACTGAAATCCAGGCAAAGGAATACTTTTCATAACAGTTTTCTAGAACTTGAGCAAAGAGCATGAATATTTATGTACGTTCTTAGGGAATACATAAACTTATTTAATTTGGGCTCTCCAAAAGTAATTTAATAGAATATATGAAACAGACAATTCCCTATAATTAAGGACCTAGTCCAATGCAATTGTGATTTCTCTTCCAGTTCTTTGAAAACAACTCTGGAATGCTAATTGCCGGAGATCTGTCAGGAGCAAGGAGAACACAGATTTGATTTGGTTTCAGTTCATTCGTGCTCCACCCAATGCTGGATTCAGGCAATGGAAGGTCTGGCTGAAGACTGGATGGGGGTCAGGTCAGAGCCACCCAAATGTTGTGTGGTTAGTGGAACTCAATAAAGATCATTAAGGACCCCCGCCAACAGCTGATCCATTTAGCACCCTCTCTTGCACAGTGATTTATAATTTATAAAATGCTTTCACATCCATTTCCCCTTTTGAGCCTCATAAAACTTTTTTGTCTAAGTAAGGCAGATAAAAATATTCCAGTTTTGTAGGTGGGGGAATTCGGGCTCAGAGAGACCAAGGAACTTGCCCCAAGTTACAAGATAGTAAGTGGTTCTAGGGCTCAATTACCGTTCTTGGGACTTACGTCCAGTGCTCGGCTTCGGGAGGATACGAGTAAGATAAGTCAGGGAATGTGTCTGCAAATTATGGAAACCCCTTCATTTTTGGTCTGTGCCTAAAAACAGACTGAAGTGCTCTGGGCCATCCTAATTCCTGAAGTATCCAGATGCTCAAAATTCTCTTTAGTGCTGCCTACCAGTGTGGCCACTTATGCTTTTGTCTGAGGGGTTGGAAAAATCTTTCAATATTCCAGGCCATTAGTAACACCAGGGGTGCTAGGAAAAGCATATGGCGGCTTTCAGTTGAAGAGCACGCTTCTTCTCAGGTGAAAATGGCCCCGGTTGTGTTTGACTTTAATGCGGAATGTGGCTTGTTTCTTGGTTAAGGGGACACGTGGGGAAGAGAGAACCTTTGGCGTGGCAAGCGTCCTGTAAGCACTTTCCTCTTCCTGCCCTGCCTCTCCTCTTATGAACGCCTCTCCGGAAATTCTGGGCATGAGACAAGAAGGGTCGCCTGACAGATGCTGCTGTGGAGTCAGCACTGCCCCTGACCCAGCACAGCACGGCCCCAGGGCCCCGAAATCTTGATGGGTGCTGCCTCAGCCTTTGAAGGCGACGACCGTCCTGCTGTGATCTTGGCTCCTTCCGGCGACCCGGCTCTGCCTTCCCCGCCTCAGTGCTGCTCCGCGCAGCCTGGGGGCGGGGGGGGGGGGAGGGTGTCTCCTGAAGCCCAACGATGCCTCAAAGGAGTCTCATCTTTGCCCTTGTTGTCAGCTGGAGCTTTCCTCCAGTGGGCCGTCTCACAGAACTAGGAGATCCGCAGCCTTGCGACCCAATATGAAAGGGAGATTTCCCAGGAAGGCTAATGAAGGAAAGGGAGCCAGGAAAGAAAGAAAAAATGCCTCAACGTGACCTCAGAGCGAAAGCAACCAGTTGATAATTCTGTGGTCGCATAGATGTTTTTGGTCATAGAAATTTAAAGGAGAATATTGTTCAGTTTATAAATGTCTGGGTATATATATATGTATATATATTTTCTTTTTTTTTTTTTACAGAAAAGATCTTTATGAATTTTTAAAATCCTTCTCTATTTTTTTTAAAGATTGGCACCTGAGCTAACATCTGTTGCCAATCTTTTTTTCTTTTTACTTCTTCTTCTTCTCCCCAAAGCCCCCCAGTACATAGTTGTATATTCTAGTTGTGGCATGTGGGACACCGCCCCAGCATGGCCTGATGAGCAGTGCCATGTCCGCCCCCAGGATCCAAACCAGCGAAACCCTGGGCTGTGGAAGTGGAGTGCACAAACTTAACCACTTGGCCACGGGACCAGCCCCCAAAATCCTTCTCTTTTAGTAATTTGATCATCAGTCAGTAGTCCAGAAAGTTAAAATATATGTGACAGCAAAAGTAATTGCATTATTTTCTTGGGGCATCCAATGTTCTTTGCCTCTTTCTTGTCTGCTAAGTGCGAAGCTCTGGGCACTTTGCCGGGTGGGGGTTTCGGGGAGGGAATATATGTGCTGACTCTTACCCTCAAGAATCTAAATTAAAGGAAGAGAAGAATAGCACACTTAAAGTGGATTGGGGCTAAATTACATGCTAAGATTGACATTTTGCAGACCACAGAGAAGGGAGATAGGGTTCTGTGAAAAGGACCAGCCTTTCTTGAGCTCTAATAAAGTTGATGAAGTTGACCAGAGATGGCCATTTTCCTTGTTCCCTTGAGTCTTGAACACTCTCTTATTTTTCTTCTACTTCCATCAAGAATTATTTTCAAATAAGGGCAATTATTTGGGGTATCTGAAATGTAAGGTAGAGAGGCTCCTGCCCCTTCAGCTGGATAGTTGTCCTGAATGCCACACAGCTGAAGGGAGGGCTCTGACAGGTCAGGCTGGCTGATCACAGGTGAGGGGAGAACAGCTTGGACCCATGTTTCACTGAGTTCTTTGCAGAACTCATGCTGGGAGTCTCAGAGTCAGCTAGAAGCCCCAGGTATAATAACTGAAGACATCTGGCCACATAACATAGAGACCCTTAGAAAAGCCGAGCCTTTCCCCATTAGCCTCTTGCTTGCTTTTATCAGCTGTCTTCAGTGCACACACAGGTATCCTGGCAGTTGAGTAGGACATCTTAAAGCTTTGGTGGCTCCCTGTTCCCTTCAGGCAATAGTTTGACAAAGTTTCTGTTTATTTGTTTTTTTTCGTAAACATATCAAAGGTGAGAAACCACTTGAATCACTAAGGAAACTGACTTAGCACAATCGGAAATTACTACAATGATCTCTCTCTCTGGACGCTTCATTCTGTCCCCAGAGTGATTAATTAGTTGTTGTAGACTTGATGAATGTTAGAAAGATGGCTGTTATTTTTAGAACTTAAGGGTTTGTTTTTTGGTAAACAAAAAAGCCCATGACTTCCCTCAAGTGAGAAAATGATAGAAAATTGGAATTGTCTTTCATTTCTTAATTCTTTGACTTGTGCAAGATACGTTTCAGACTCGACAACAAAGGCAACTAGAGTTACCTTTCTCTTTGTGTGTGTCACTTTCTCTTTGTGGTGTCACATACGCCCCAAAACTTCATCATGAGGAAAGAAAAGAAACTGGTCAAATATCTGCATACAGAAATTTCAAAGACAATTTTTTATTTTTTTCTTTGGATTAGGGTGCTGCGCACTGTGCCTGGTACATAAATAAGAAGAATACTTTCAATCAATGACTTTGTTGCCACCTTCACCTGCCCAGAGGAGAGGAGGACTTCCTGAGTGCAAACATATTTTGTGGGGCCTTTGTTGAAAAAAAAAAAAAAACAATGGAAAGAATGGAATACTTGGAAAACACATATTTTAAACGGTTGGACAAAGATAGCTGGTGCATTTTTTTCTTCCTGCCAAGCCGTTTCCATTTAGGATTCAACAAAACCACAGTTCGACATTGGATTTAGAACCAAATTTTCAAAGAAACACATTGCCGGGGAACATGCGCGGGATTCCCACTGATAATCGCATAAAACACGAAAGGATGGAATCTGACTGCCCAGTATGGTTTCTCCTTCTGGCATATCAGGTAACCAGCTCACAGTGTCTCTTCCTACATTGCAAACACGTTACTAGATTGTAAGCTACTTGTGGATAGGTGCTTGATTGATTTCTCTTTTTATCTTTCATGCAATTCAGTAAATAGCATGCTCAACAGATACTCGGTAATCATCAGTAACACACTATATTTAAGACTACAGTTTCAGTAGGACTGCTGTGGTCCACGTTGGTCGGGTCTGCTAAGAAGCAGATCTGCCAAAAAGTAGACACCAAGACAATTAAACTAGCAAGAAAACTTTAGGGGAAATGTCTGAGAGCAAAAGTGTGGAGGAGGCTAGGAAAGGCTGGGAGAGACGTCAGACTATAATGCAGGTCTGCCCCAAAATGAGGGAGAGAGGGAAGGAAGGAAGGAAGCTTGGGGGGAAACATTTTAGACTGAAGTGCAGCCCTAGGAGAAGTTGGGTGAGGCCGCTGGGGAGTCTTCAAGCCAAAGTTGCTTATCAAATGAATCCCAGATCTCCCAGGAAAGGGTCTGACTTGGTGTCCCTGTTGCACTCGGTCATTGGTTGGAATTTGCTGGTGAAGTGTGTGACCTCAGAACAAAGGCAGTGATGAGATTTCAGAGTGCGGCCCTCGGGGCTCTTAGGCAGTCACCTCCCTGCAGAGGGAGATCTGAGAGAGGCATATTCTTATGGCCACCACATAGTCCTTGGTCAAAATTTGTGCATTGTGCCAGTGACAAGGGAAGTGTTCTTCTTGGATAAGATCTATTGGTGCCTGTGAAGATTAACTGAGATAATGTATAGAAAGGACTTAGTATGGCACATAGCACATAGTGATTGAATAATAAGAGGCAGCTCTTTTCTTATTGTCATTAATGATGTTAACTGCTCAGCTGTAGTTTACTGAACCTCATTATGTAGTAAGCACAGTGATGGGTAGTTTAGATGCAATGGGGCATACTAGAAAGAACACTAGCTTTGGTGTCAGACAGAATGGAGTTTAAAACCAGGATGTAGCACATACCAGCTGTGTGACCACATTGGGCAAGGTATTGAGAGTCTCTGAGCCTCGGTTTCCACATCTATGAGAGAGAAAATGCTCACGAGAGAGTGATAAAGGGATTAAATGAAATACAGTACTAGTGCCTGGTACATACCAGGAAGGCCATACATGGTTCTTGTTATCGTTTCTAATCATCACAGGAACCCAGCAGAATTCTCAGCCCTGAGAGACCATGTGTATGGCCTGCATCACCAGGGCTCTCCAAGCTCTCAGGCTCTCTTTTGGGTTTGGCCAAAGGGAAGCCCTTGCAGGAAGTTGTGGGGAGGGGTGACAGTGGGCTCAGGATTGAGAAGTATTCCCTTGGCCCTTTCCTGTGAGACCTGGCTGTGTCCCTCTACCCAAAGTCACTATTTTTCACAAGATAGACTCCACCCAACTCTCCTTCTGGATGCTGGTGACTGCTTCCTCCCCTTTCTCTTCAGCTGTCGCTGTGTCCAGATTCTGTGGGTCACATCCCTGAGATGCAGCCTCCCTCTGAGTTATCCTACTTGCAGTTAGGTCCTCCCTTTCTTGTTGGGGCTGCCAATGGATTTTAGTCCCTGGTCCCTCAATCCCACATCCTGTCTCCCTGAAATATATGAGCATTAGATGTTATTTCAGTTAAAAGTGTTAACCTTTTAAATAGAGAAGAAGAAAGATAAAAGGGCTGGTGAAGTGGTCCTATATTTGGAATTTGGCATCAAGTTAATTGGTTTGGTTTAAGAAAAAACATGCTCTTTCAAAGAAAATGGTATTTATAAACAACCATGCTAAGACCTAGGGAGAGGAGTGTGGACAAGAAACCCCACCCCTGACTGCTGAAGCCGTGGGTGATTCACTCCAAATGTAGGCAAATGTCTGACTGGGACCATCCTGGCTGTCACAATACTGGCCAAGAAAATCCTGTCTCTGGGGGGAGATTTCGTTTTTTGGTTCTTGGAAAGGGCTGCGTTAAAATTCTTGGTGAAGGCATGAGCGTATTGGGGCAGACGGTTTTGTCTTTGGTGTGTGCTTGGATTCTGCCTGGAATGATCTTAAGGCTGATGTCAAGGACATTGCGGGGCAAGGTCAGAGGGCTTCTACTGAGCCCTTAGGGCGTGGTGGGCGGACAGCGGAAGCCCGGTGCCCAGGAAAGGTTTTCCTGTTTTTCTAGCTGGTATGAAGCCTAGCTGCCCTAGAATAAAATAGCTTGAAATTGATGGCCCCAGGTAGAAAAACGTCATTAAAGAATGGAAAGTCAGACACCGTCAGTGTGAATGTGAAAGGTCCAGCCCGCAGACACTTTCAAACAGATTTGCAGAGGGTTTTTTTCAAGAACTACTCAGATGGGATTCTGGGTTTTCTTGGACCTCAAAGATGAGACATGGGGCCCATATGATACCTGTGGATTCGAGACAGATGACCTGTTCTCACTCTGCTTTTTGGCATTGAGAACAAGCAGAGAGAGCTCTCTCCCTGGGTGGGAGGTGTTTTCTAATGGTTAAAGGAAAGTTTTGGCTCCTGGTTCCAAAGTGGCCACATATCACCTTGATTATGTTTTAAAGGATGTGAGTGAAACTATATAATTGAAGAGAAATTGGGTTGCTTTGCTTTTTTTCTTGGGGAAGAAACTCAAAGTGCTCAGCAACTGAAACAATAGATGCCAGAATTAGAGGAGAGTAACAATAAACCTAACTCTGAGAGCTCTGGATGGGGGATGCCTGCCGGCTTTCACACATCATGGAGGTGCCCTCTGTGGCTTGTGAAGCCATGCTGCTGTTAGTCTCCTTTTTGAAAGAAATGACAGACTGCAGAGCACCACATACTTTCTCACCACCACAGTTCAGTCGTGCTCTCTAATCTCAGGTGCCAAGAATGCCAAGCACAGGGTCCTTTCTAGATAAATAGAAGACCAGGTGGGGAAGGGAGGTTGTGTTTAGTAGACGAAATATAGAGTTTGGATGAGATGTTTGTTGAGTGCTTGCCAGCTATGCTGTTTTCAGCAAGTCGCTATCTCTCTGAGGCTCATCTGTAAAATGGAGCTGTTGTTAAAACTTACCTTGCATGAAAAGAAACTAGGATCAAAACAAAGAGACAACCCACCAATTGGGAGAAAATATTTGCAAATCATATATCTGACAAGGGGTTAATCTCCATAATATATAAGGAACTCACACAGCTGAACAATAAGAAAGCGAACAACCCAATAAAAAACTGGGCAGAGGAGATGAACAGACATTTTTCCAAAGAAGATATACAGATGGCCAATAAACACATGAAAAGATGTTCAACATCACTCATCATCAGGGAAATGCAAATCAAAACTACGCTAAGATACCATCTTACGCCTGTTAAAATGGCTATAATCACTAAGATTAAAAATAGCAAATGTTGGAGAGGGTGTGGAGAGAAGGGAACCCTCACACACTCCTGGTGGGAATGCACACTGGTGCAGCCACTATGATAAAGATTATGAAGATTCCTCAAAAAACTAAAAATAGAACTACCATATGACCCAGCTATCCCACTAGTGGGTGTCTTCCCAAACAATTTGAAATCAACAATACAAAGTAACATATGCACCCCTGTGTTCATTGCAGCACTATTCATAATAGCCAAGACATGGAAGCAACCCAAGTGCCCATCAACCGATGATTGGATAAAGATGTGGTATACATATACAATGGAATACTACTCAGCCAGAAAAAAAATACAAATTCATCCCATTTGCAAAAACATGGAGGGACCTAGAGGGAATTATGCTAAGCAAAATAAGCCAGTCTGAGAAAGACAAACACCAGACGATTTCACTCATGTGGAGTATAAACAAGTATTTGGACAAAGAAAACAGTTCAGTGGTTACCAGGGGAAGGGGGGTTGGGGTGGCACAGGGGGTGAAGGGGAGCACTTACGTGGTGACAGACAAGAAATCATGTAGAACTGAAATCTCACGTTGATGTAAACTATTATGAACTCAATAAAGAAAAACCAACTTACCTTGCATGATCACCGTAATGAGTAAAGGAATTGAGGTACATAGACATACGTTGTAAACTATAGTATACTATGTAAACCTTGGTTGTAATTAATGTGATCTATGTAAGAAAAAGTCTTTCATTCTGTTTAAATTTGTCTGTTTCCACACCGTCTTTGGGCAATTTGGGTAATCACTTTGGGCAATTTACCTTTGTGAAATTGATCAGTTCACATTTATTAAGCATATGCTTTGTGCAAGGCCTTGTGCTACATGCTATGGAAGATATAAGGTGACTGGCACATGATTCTCATTCTCTTGGATCATACAAACTAGTGAGCGGTTTAAGACCCTCAAAAATACTTATCACAACCTTTTTCTCCACTCCTTGTAGCTCTAGTGGGGTTGTTGGCGTGGAGCACTCTCCCCTTTTGTCACTTTCTGTGTTCTCAGAGTATTAGTTGGAGTTCCTTGATTTTAAGAAGCAGAAATGAACTCTGGCTGAGTTGAGCAAAAATGGGACTTTGGGTGTGTCATGAAGCTATTAGCAGAATTTACAAGAAGTGTCTTAGGTAACTTCCCTAAAAGCAGAGCATAGGGATTCTGGTGCCCATGGTTTATGAGGGTTTGTTCTTCAGGGAAACTCATGAGGAAATGAGGGAAACAGTATAGGTGAGGGCAGGGAGCTAAGAAAGGATGTGATCTTAGGTAAAATCTACTCTTAGCTTGTCCTAGTCAAGGAGCCTGGAGTTTTGTACCTCCCTATCCGTGCATCATTGGCTGCATTGCGTCATTGGCTTGGGGTGAGGGATACTGAAACCTCTCAGACATCTCTGAGTGAGGTGTCCCAGTCAGCCTAGGGTGATGCTCTGGAGAAAGCTGCAGGTATAGGCTGCGTCTAGTTTATACGTTATAAGCTAGACATAACTTGTACATGAGTAATAGATACACTGGCTGGTAAAGAACATATGGGTAGGGCACCACAGCATCTACTAAAGGAGGTCAAGAAGGTAAGACTCAGAAAAGGTTAAGACCCAGAGTGTTCTTAGGGATATAGTGGGTCTCAGTGTCAAGAATGAATTATTATGGTACGGGAATGAATGAACACCAACCACTTCCCCGTTACTAGAACACTCTACTTAAATTCAAAGTCCAGGGGGAAGGGCTTTGATTGAACATTAGAATAGAGAAGCTCCCTTTTTCTGTGGGTCAGTAATCTGGGAACACACAAAATTGGAACTGAAGGAAATCAGTCTGCAGTAGGAGAGAATGAGGGCACGCGCAGCAGGACAGAGAGCTGAGAGGTGGAGTCTGAGATCTGATACCGTCAGGCGTGGCTCCATCCATAATGAAGGCAGTGTCACCCCTGAACTTCTCAGCCAGTAAATTCCCTTTAGTTTAAACTAATTGGGGGAGATTTATAGCACTTGCAATCAAATGAGCTGTAGTCTGCAAGATTTGACCCCCGATGTTGCTCCTGTGAATATGTTATGTCACGTAGCACAAGGGGCTTTGCAGATGTAATGAAGGTTACTGATCAGCTGACCTTAAAATAGGGAGATTGCCCTGCATTGTTGGAGAGGCCTAATGTAATCACATAAACCCTGAAAAGCAGAGATGTTTCTCTGGCTGGCAGCAGGAGGGCACGTCAGAGATGTGAGATGCTGCTGTTGGCTTGAAGACGAAGGGCCCCTGTGTCAAGGAAATGGGGATCTCAGTCCTCAACAGCAGGGAACTGAATTCTACTTCAAAGTGGGGTCTCCCCCAGAGCTTCCAGGTGAGATCCCAGCCCAGCTAACACCTCGATTTCTGCCTGTGCTCCCTGGCTGGAGATCTCTTGTGCCCGAACTTCTGGCCCACAGAACTGTGGATAGTAACCGGGTATTGTTTTAAGCCACTACATTTATGATTAGTTGTTATGGCAGCAATTGAAAACTCATAGATGAGCCAAGTAAGTGGTACTTTTTCACTCAATAATGTTTATGGCGTCCCTGCCTTGTGTTCAAATGTCTAGAGCCACATGGACACAATAACTAAAATACTAAACAGAAGTAATTGTACGAGGCTCCTCTCAGAGGTGTTATGGCTTCTTTACAAACAACATTTGCTCCGATGTTTGGTCCAAAGCAAGGACCATATCTTACTCGTCTCTGTCTCATGAAAGCTTCCTGGCTCACAATAGGTATGAACTCCTGTTTGTCCCACTAGACTGAATGTCTTTACAATGCAGTTAACTTACCAGTACACAGTGCTCGGGAGTGAAGAGCTAAGGACTTTAGCGTGGGCTGCAAGTTATGCTTTAGGGAAGACGGTCTGGTTCCTGGTTTGCCCTTCAATTTATATTATAGTTGAAGATGAAAAAAACTCCTTTACATTCTTAGGGTTCTCCTCCCCATGCTTAAACTATAGAGTTGCTTGGTCTCCACAAGGATTCCTATTTTGGTTCTGTAACTAACACTTGTGAGTCGCTATGGCTCATGATTCAAGTGCCTTAACATCAGCATATGCTCCAGGCCAGGCCTGGACCAGACTCAGAAATTAACAAACTCAGCAATTATCTTGTATCTTCTTCTCAAAAATTTACTGTAATTTTGCTTAACTGATGTGTTTCCCTTGGTGACTCGTATTAATGTGCAGTCTGGTTGCCAATATTTGTCCCCCTGTAACTGTTGCAGATTGTGTGGGTGTCCTGGTCCTGCCTTAGCATTTTGACTCTAGGGTAAGGTGCCCGCTATACCAGGCAGGTGTGAGAAGCCTGTCTCCTCTCTTTGATCTCCCCAGTCCCAGCCATCAGTTCCTCTCCCAGGGCTGGTTCTGGAGACTCTGCAAATTACTGGTCCTGTCCACTCTGCACGAACTCCCAGCTGCCTCCTGACTGGCTTACTTCCATCCTTTTACTGCCTCTCTCTCAGCTGGAATGAGCATGTACCTTAAGTGACCCAGGCTTTCTCCCTGATGCCTGTCCTTGTGAGGAAACTTGCAAGTTTCCTAAATTGTGAGATCCTTCCATAGGACAGCTACTGACTATTTTGCGTTTCAGAGCTGTGAGAGTTTAGGGTTTCGGTAACTTTGATCCATATAACCTATCTGGTCAAAACCAAATAAACAAGTAAAAGCACTATTCTATCATGATCAATTCTGTTTTTACAGATGTGCCATTCTTGAGATACTGCTGTCCTTGGAATCATGGCTTCACATCTGAAAAGGGGCAACAGGATTAAGTAACAGTTTGGGTCTCTCTTTGACGTCTTCCCTTGACAAGTGTTAAATGTTGCCATTCTCTTGACAGTTCAAGAGCTAGTCATGTGGTTGGTATTTTACCAATGAGATAAATGGGAAAAACGTCACTCTTCCTTTAATCAGTTCTGTCAGTACAAACTTGGCAAGAAATAATAGTAAGGAGATATTGGCATTGAGGCCTGTTCATATTTACTTTTGTGATTTAGGATTATGATGACTTTCGTGTAGCCTCACAGTGACCCTGTCTGGTTTGGAAATTCTGAAGTTAGAATGTCAAACCTCTTTCCCATTCCTGCAGACAGAGGCAGCAACACTCACCAAACACTGGAGTTTTGGTCAGATGCATCCGTGCATCCATGCAAAACATTTTATTTTATATTAACCGATTGATATTTGTGACTCATAGAAAAATAGGTCTCTCATTTTCTTTTCCTGGCAAAGTTTGCTGCATAATTTGATTTGTGTTTTGTTTTTTGTTTTTGTTTTTTCAACCCTTCCCTGTGTTTTGTGTGATCAAAGATATTGTTTTCAAGCCTAAAATAAAGGGAGCTGGTCTCTTGTCTTATCAGAGAACGGAACACATGTATGACTGTGGCTTTTTACTTTTCTGGTTCAAATCACTAGAATTCAGAACTTAGCTTTGGGATTGTATTACTAGAAAAACCAATGAAGAATTAGTTTCTTACAGATTTAAAAGCATCTTTTTTTTTTTTAAGTGCATGACAATTCTGTGAAGAGAAGAAGGTAACAGATATGCTGGTTAGGCTAAGAGAAGGCACTATAACAGAAATATTAGCTACTGTTTACTGAATGCTTATGTGTGCCTGATAATGTCCCTGAATAATACAACCTTCTGTTTCTGATAATATGGTAGGCCAGATACTCAGATACACCTTCCCACTGAAAATGGCTAAAAATGCTATATGATGGTGCTGAAAAGCACCAGTGAGCAGGCAGTAAAGTAAGGAATTATCAGGCTAAAATCTAGGTAGGTGAAGACAAATCTAGAGAACTAAGCTACCTCTAAATTTTGCTTTCATCCTGAAGAAGTTTACTGAACTTAGTAACCTTCAGCTTTAATTTTCTCATAGAGTCATGAGACAGGAAACAAAACTCAGGTGTTGAGTCCAATAAAGGAGCGTTCTCCACAAAGTTCAGATGAGAGCCCTTTGCCCTCAGCAGAAGGTGAACTGGAAATGCTGCCTCTCCTCTCAGAAAGACAAATACATGGAACATATAAAAAATATTAATGGACACGAAGGAGAGAGTGAGATATCTAATATGTGTAATTTGAGGTCCATAAAGAGATAATAAAGAGAACAGGAAACAATATGCAAAGAGAGATGATGTCTGAGAATTCTCCAGAATTATAGAAAGATATAAATCCTCAGATACATAAACCCCAATGAATCCAAAGCAGATATTAAAAAAGAAATCTCTAGCTCAAAACTGGAGAACACAAACGACAAATAAAATATCTTTGAAGCAGTCAGAAGGAATAAACTGACCTCCCACAAAGGGGTGGTTGACAGCTGCTTTCTTACAGCAGTAATGGAAGCCAGAAGCCAGTGGAATGATATCTTCAATGTTCTAAGAGAAAAGGATTGCCAATCAGGAATTCTTAATCCAGTAAAACTATCCTATAAAATCAAAGGCAAAATAACACTTTCAGGCAAGCCTGAACTTAGTTTACTTCCAAAAGATCATCGCTGAACTCATTTCTAAAGGATATATTTCAGGAATGATGCAAATGACCCAACGTGATAAAATATGAGCTTCAATAAGAAATGGTGAACAAAGATAATGGTACGTCTAAAGAAAGGTGAGGATGAGATGTAGGTTAAAACCGAAATACTGAAATGACAAAACTGAAATATGAGAAAACAATAGAGTTTAAGTTGGGAAGGAAGTGACTGAGGTTAAAATTGTGTTGTTTGAGAGGGAAGTAAAGATGTTGATTTTTACGGTATATGTGCTATAATGTCTAGGGAGACCATTAAAAGAATAAAAATGGAGTATACAACTTTAAAGCTAGGAAAGAAAAATAAACATTCGAAAAAGTAATCAGTTTTAAAAAGGCAAGAAATGAGAGGGAAAAAGAGTATGGAAAGGCAGGATAAAAAGAAAACACCAATTAAGGTAATAGATACCAATACAAATGTCAATAATTACAAAAGTACATGCTTCAGCTAAAATATGAAGATTGTTACAAAACAATATACACAAAAATGTAATTTATTTTGAAAAATGACTTCAACTGTGTACCTTTTCTCCTACAATTGATGTAGTTTTTTCTCAATTTCTGTGTTTTATTCTAATTTCTTGTTCAACATTTATAGAGTGCAAAATACGTGTTCAACTTTCACTTTCATACAAGGAGGTCATCTCCTGCTATTCCTCCAATCCGCGAAAGAGAAAAAGTAGCCGAAAGTAATGAGTTTTCATTTATGAAGAAATTAAGGATTAGATATATTTGCTTTGAGAATAATTCAGACACTTTTGGGTTTTAAGAAATTTGGTTTCCATGAAACACTAGCAAACCTCCTCAGTAGCGCTTTTCATTGGGTACCAGTTTTGTTATCAAACTCTCCATGTTACAGTCGTCTTTCCTTATGATTGTCTGCAGTGGACGTAATTGAATAGGAGAAGACTCCTGACGTCTCAGGAGATCCTGACACACCAGTGAATTCTTATCTGTCAGTATTCTCTACCCTGCTTCAAAGGCCTCTGGCAGTTTCTTCAACAATTAGCATATAAGAAAATGAGTAAAGACTAAGAGCAGAGAGAAGTCAGGGTTAAAGGTCCAAGTGGACGGGAGGGAAAAAAACCTAAGAACTCAGAAGAAGTGTTCAGCTCAATGCTGAAAAGGGGGCCATAGCCTCAAAGATACAAGATATGAGAATACAGATACTGCCCATAAACAGTGTGTTCTGAAACCAGTCTGTCTCCACACAAAAGATAAAGACTGCACATGCAACCTGACAACACACCGGAGAGGAGACATGAGAAAAGGGAACGACACAAGTTGTCTCATATGAAAACGTCGCTGGTGGCTTTCACTTGCCCAACACCAGCTGTTCCCCCGAGCCCTCTAGGTCATTGTGGGTAGTGATGATATAGTGATAGAGTCCGCTGTCTCCCCACATGAGCTTTTCAATTTGAAGATCTCCACTGTTTATCACAAAAAGGACCCAGTCCTAAAACTCTGTCCTCTGCAAGGACAACACTGAACAATGGCGGGTGGGATGGGGCCTTCTGGCGTGTCTGCAGTGTTCTGTTTCTTTACCTGAATGGTGGTTGACAAGATGTTTGCTTTATTTCGAACAAACATACAAAACCAACAAAACGGTCAGAAGAACTAGCATCCCTAAGGGAGGAAACTAGAGCCCTGCTGTAGTTGATCTATTCTAACAGGTTCAGGAGTAGAAGGCTGCTTTCAATAAGGCCTGCAGAGACTCTTGAAAACCAGAACAATTCCAGAGTTACTCTGGGTTCCTGGACATGAGCTGAGTTCTTCAAAATTCAGATAATCAGGTCATATCAGACTCTTAGGACCTTTTCTTGTTCAAAGCTTTAGGGAGCAGGAGAGAGTGTGGGACTGATGAAAAACCACCAGGGGCTTGGGCTATGGCAAAAATAAATAAAAATAAAGATTGTTAGATTGGATGACAAAAGGAGGATTGAAAAATGTATCGGCAATCTAGCCAAAAGAAAGATGCCATAGCTATTTTAATATTAGACGAAACATTTTAAAGCAAAAAGCCTAAGCTCTTCTTAGTGATAGAATGTTTAATTGACAAGGAATATATAATAATTTAAAATTTGTGCCTAATAATGTCTCAAAATTAATAAAGCAAAAGTTGACAGATCTAAAAGAGAAATAAATCCACCATTATGAGAGATTTTATGGATCTCCTGTAATGTATGGAAAAGGCAGGATAAGACTCTCAGAAATTGAGAGATGGGACAGATAAGAAATCAGTAAGGAAAGTGAAGATTTAAACAATGTGATCAACAATCTTGTCCTAATGGACATGTACAAAAACCTGCTCCCACAGTGCAGAATATGCATTCTGTACAAGAACACAAGGGACATTGGCAAAAATTGACCATATAGCAACTCTCAATAATTGTCAAAGTTCCGTTTCATTCTTTGAATGATATAGTTAAGCTAGAAATCAACAATCAAAAGGTAACCAATGAAACTCAATATATCAAGAAATTAAGAAGTAAATTTCTAAGTAAATCATATCAAAGAAAATATCATAATGAAATTAGAAAATATTTAGAATGGAATGATAGTGAAAATACTACTATATCAAAACTTATGAAATGCAGATAAAGCAGCAACTAGAGATTTTAGCTTTTAATGATTGTGTCAAAACAGAAACAAAGATTGAAAGTCAATGAGTGATACATTCATCTTAAGAGAATAGGAAAAGAACAGCAAAGTAAAGCCAAAGGATCTGGAAGATAAAATAATTTCAGCCCAGGTCTCCATTAATGTAATAGAAAATAAGCGTTTAATAAAAAGGATGAACTAAAAGAAAATTTGGTTGTTTGGAAAGACTAATAAAATTGACAAATCTTTGGCAAGATTGATCAAGAAAAAAAGAGCTGTCCCACTAAAAAAATATGAGGAATGAAAAAGGGGATGTAACTGCTAGCATTAAGAAGATAATAAAAGGATGGTATGAACAACTTCATGCCATTAATTTGAAAATCTGTCCGAAATGGGCAAATTCCTAGAAAAGTGGAACTTAGCAAAACTGAGTCAAGAAGAAATAGAACACAGGAGAAGTCATGTAACCGTTAATGAAATTGACAGGTGGTTAAAGATCTTCCCACAGAGAGAATTCCAGGCCTTAAATGGTTTACCATGGAGCCCAACCAAATATTCAAAGAACAAATACTTTCAATTTTACAGAAACTATTCCAAAGTAGAGTAAAAGAGGAATGTTTTCCAACTCATAAGGCTAATGTAATATTGGTACCAACACAAGAAATGGACAATGATATGACAACACTGATATGGACAATACAAGAAAGAAAAATTCCAGGTGAATCTGAACCAGGAGCATAGATGCAGTTATCTTAAACAAAACATTGGCAAAGCCAATCCAGCAATGTCTTAAAAAAATAATACATCATAGCTAAGATGTGTTTATCCTAGAAATGCAAGGTTTTAACAAAAATAGAAAAATGTTATTCTCCACATTAACAGATCAAAGGAAAAAATATTACATCAATAGATGCTGAAAATGGTTTGATAGAACTCAACATCTATTCATGAAAAAACTAGTGTACTGGAAATAAAGGAGTTTGTTAACGTGGTAAAGAGCAACTAAAAAAGCCTACAGCATATATCAGACTTAATGGTGAAACACACAGCTTCCCCTTCAATATTAGAAATAAGAAAGATGTGCCTATTTTTACCGTTCTAGTCAATGTTGTTCTGAAGGCTACCACTAGCACAAAAAGTAAAGTTAAAAGAATAGTTAAAAGGCATTAGGATTGAAAAGTA
The DNA here is from genome assembly GCF_041296265.1 of Equus caballus. Taxonomy (NCBI): domain Eukaryota; kingdom Metazoa; phylum Chordata; class Mammalia; order Perissodactyla; family Equidae; genus Equus; species Equus caballus. The sequence goes on from NC_091702.1 coordinate 65,831,462, forward strand.
ATAAGCAAAAATATCATTAGTGCATGATGATTTTTTGCATAGAGAATAAAAAAACTGCAGATAAAATATTAGTATTAATAAAAGCTTAGCAGATTTGCTGTATATAAATTTAATTGTGTTAAAAATAAAGATACTATTTATAGTAGCATCAAAAATATAAACTATCTAGAAATAAGTCTAATAAAATACGTGAAAGGCGTTTTTGGAGGAAATCGTATGTTATCTCTAATTTTTATACCAGCTCTGCAAGGGCATTAATGCCATCCATCAAAGAGGGAAAGCAACTGACACGGATGTCACACTCCTGGGAAGTGGAGATGGAAGGATATGAACCCTGGCCTGTGCAACTCCAAGACCTGTGTTTTGCCCAATACAGTGGCCCTGATTTGAGGGCTTCCCGAGATGTCCTCCACTCTACGTGACTCCTGGGACTTGGCTACTTGTCCTACTTCCTGGCTAGAAAACAGTGACAACTTGTGTTATCTCCAGGGTCTGAAACACTGGCTGCCATGACCAGCCCTTCATCTCAGGTTGTCTCAGCCTCCTTGGGGATGAGATCTGGGTGTCAGTATCTCTTCCATGATACTCCAGCTGCCTTAGCACATGGCCTGACCTTATTGGAAGAGATTCTGCCCAGGTGAATTGGGCGACACAATCCAGAAATGTGGGGGGAGTTGAAATGGGGTGAATTTTGACCATGAGAGGCTGCCCACGGGAAGGAGCTGGCAGTCAATAGCTTGCCTTCCTCCCCTACCCTCTACAGAGAGCTCTTCTAAGAGGCAGTTGTTCCATGCAGACACTCTGGAGCTGCCTCTCCTTTGTGACTGGGCAGCCAGCTGTGTTTTCTTGTGAAGCTGTGGGCAGCTCAGTAACGCACCATTTTATATGTGCTCTTCCTTTTTCCCTGACTCACTTCCTTTTCCTCTCTCTGTTGCTTCCTTGAGATAAAATCCCAAAGCACTAAAGCTTTGCCTTGGGGTCTGATTCCCAGGGATCCTGGACTTTGACATCCACTAGGGCTCGACTTCTCCAAAATTCAAATAAATGTCACAACCTGTTGGTAGGCTATGAAATAATTTTCAGCGCATTGCTATCAGCAAAATATCAGTGTGTATCATATGTAATGAGTAAGAACCATTTCCTGAATTGTTATTTCAGTTATGTGTGTATGTGATGATGTGAGTATGTGTGTATTGAGTTGTGATGTTAAATGTATGTTTTACTGTGTGTTATGGTCAAAAAAGTTGGAAAGCCTCTGGTTTAGGCAGTGGCTACGTGGAGTGGAGAGTTCATGTTATAACTGTGACTGCCGGTTGTGTAGTCACAAATGTCCTATCTGTGGAAATTTTTGGTGGCCTAACTCCTTACTCTAGCAAGTATTACAATATTTGAAGAGCCCTCGTGTGATTTCCCTATAAAGGAGTATTTTGAAATATTACTTCTTTCCTTGGAAGCTAGATGGCATGCCTTATTTAGAAAAATAAAGTAGATTATCTAGTGAATGAGATTTTATTTAATGATGTCTTGATGTGTTTATTTATATGCCCTTGCGAGACTGTGGTTATAAAGGCAGACCCATTTTTCTAGTAACAATCACTGATAATTCAGGCAACCAGTAATATGCATTGTATTTTTCCTTAATGATGTTTGTGTCTGAAAAATATGCCCACTCTCCCAAATGTGATGACCTATTTGATCTCCCTGGAGCATCCTGATTTGGAGAATGCTGGGGAGAAAACACAAGTCTCAAAGCTGGGCATGAGCTCACTGACTCTAAAAACAATCCTCCAAAGCAAGTGTTAGTTTGCAGCGTGTGTACTGATTTAACCTGAAGCTATTAACTGAGAAAAGCTGCGGAGTTGCACTTGGTTAGGTATTCTGAGATAAAATACTCTGGCAAGACATATAAAATAGAAAAACAAGTAAGAAAGTTTTGAAGATACAGAATAATCTTTAAGGTATGATCCAGAAATCAAAGAAAGGGCAAGAGTTGTCTTGATTCCTCTATGATTCTGCAAAATCATACTAGAGGAGGGCAATTTGAATGGATCAAACACTGTCCGAAATTCAAGAACTTGGTTAAGAGGCCAAGACCCTATTGAGTCGCTTTTAATTTTATAATAATTCCTAAGTAGCCAACAGATAGACCTAGCTTTCTCCCTTGGTAGTCACAACACAGTCATTTCTACAATTACTGCCAAGCCTACTGATAATTTCATGCCTTTGAAAGTCTCTGAAGGGAAATTTTAAAGTTCATTCTGTCCACACCCAGATGGTCAGATCGTTAAAGCCTGGAAAAGACAGAGGTTGTTTATTTCTTCCCCATGTACAACAACTCGTGAACCCCACTCTATGTGCAGATAATAAAGGATTTGTAAGGTATCTGAAATATTTTTACTGATTCACAAGTGTTCTGATATGCTGAGGGATCTAAAGAATGATGTTGAAGGGGAAGGATGAACGCCAGCTTCATCTTGTAGAGCTATTTCAGGAGGTCTGCATTCACTGGAGGAGATTTGAGTCAATATTCATTCTTCTTGCTCTAGAGTCGATAGTAATGAGGGCCAGGTATCATATGAAGGGAATACATTTTGCAGAAGCAGCTCTGACCTGGGACGACAGGTCTGCTGACAATCTGCACATCTGTGCAGATGTCCCATTAGGGTCTGCTTGTCACTGGTATGCTTGTTGATCCCCTTTGTGGAAGGTCACATTACCTTTCCCTGTATTCATCTTCTTTGCCATATGACTGTTCAGTTTCTGCCATTAAAGGCCTACAGTTTATCTTCCAACCCCTTGATTTGGGATTGGTCATGAGATTTGTTTTGGCCAAGAGTAGCAGGTACAAGTCCAGTGTGTCAGTTCCAAGCTTAGGCCTTTGTGTGTATCCACTGCTCTCTTGGGCTTCTGCTATATTCACGAGATGAACATTCCCAGACTACTGCTGGTCTCAGGAGAGGGTTGAGAGACATGTGGAGTAGAACCATCCAGCCAAGTCCAGTCTGGATTAGCTAAACCTCCAGTCAACCTGCATTGCAGAGCCGAATAAGTGCTATTGGTGTTTGCCACTGATGTGTTGTGGATGTTTGTTAGGCAGCATTATTGTAGGAATAGTTGGCTGACAGGCCTTCCAAATCCACTTGTGATTTTCAGTAAATGTCTTGGCCCTGTCAGATTTTGGAAATTTATCTTTGTCTTGTGGATTAAATAAGGAATTAAATTGGAGCTCTGAATTGTTCTTGAGCTCTAAATCCACGGATCTACTCTTTCTGGGGCTCACGGGAACTTTAAATACAGGTCAAGTCTCACAGAGTATCATTTGACCTCTACCCACTGATAACTCCAAAATGTACGTGTTCAGTTGCTCTGGGTAAGACTTGTCTGTAGTTACTTTTCATGGATCACACCTCCACTAGATCTTTCCTCCGTCACCATGCCTCAGGCTATGGCAGGCTTCATGTTGAAACCCAGGTGGGTGACAGGAGCATTCAAAGACACCATAACCTCAGGTAACTTAGACATGTATAGGCATTATCATTGGTTACATGGAAAATCTTAAAATTATTAGTACAATTCCTGCAGGAGAAACTTCTTTTCCTAGGTATTCTTTCTGGAATGATCTAGGAGTTTCTTGAGTAAAAATCTAGGATCACAATCACTGTACTGTACGGTCCCTACCTTGTAATGAGTTCATGGCTTCTCACAGAAGGAACTCATATATGAATGTGCCATATCTTGTTCAGCCACAGATAATGATGCTTCAGTAAAAGTACCTGGGAAGGGCGGTCCTCCTCCATTTACTGTGTAGATGAAGGGCCACTCCTGAGATTTGCTAGAACGTATTTTGCCTCTGCTGTCTCATCAAGCAGAGGTGGGCAACTTTAGTGGTGGGATTGGGTATGTCCTGGTGTCACATCCTGAATACTTGTGGAAGATCTACATCTTGGTTAATTTGTTTGGTATATTGAAGTCCAGAACAAGCTCTCATCATCAAGAGAATATATAGATATGAAACTAGAATAGTTTTATTATTACGAATGCCTGGAAATTCTAGATAAATTTGTCTCTGAGACTCAGAATGGAAAAGGCACTATCACATCCACCATCCAGATGACTGCCTTGAGACTGACATGCCCAGAAAAATTTATCTTCGCTACATGTACTTGAAGCACTCCCTTAAACATAGGTTCTCTAAAGGCTTTGGCTGAGTTCAGACAGGTTTCTCGGTGTTCTCAGAGAACGAGCTTATTCTAGAGATGGCCCACCAGTGCCATCCTCCTTTCCCATGGAGACCAGTTCAGTCATGCCCCTAGTTCTGGGACCAGGGCCCAGCTCAGTTACAGCTCTGGAAGTTTTAGTGTAGTGGTTCTCAAACTTTAAACTACTTCAGATTTTTTAACCATATCTGTCAAGCTTGTAGGGCCTTTGAATTGTGTTCTGCTTTGCCACGCCAAGTGGTCAACAAACCCTCCTGGGCATTTACTATGTCCCAAGCATGTTCTAGGATCCAGTGATTTAAGAATGAACAACTAAGACATACAGTTGAATATGCACCGTCCCTGAAAAATGCCTTGATCCACGAGCAACAGTAACTCTTTCTAAATCCAGACTTACTTTGGCCAGGAGAATCCGGATCCAAATGTTCCTTGGAGTTTCCAAGACTGATAAAATGTGACTCCTCCCTTGACCTAGAGATGGCCAAGCAAGGCCCATTCTTCTAGCTGGACTCACCTCTGAGTCCTTGAACCTGTAACTACAAACTCACTTAGCGCTCTTGAACTGATGGACCTGGCTTCTCATTTTCTGAATTCTTCTAAACAAGCTAACTCAACTGGATCCTCTATTACTTGAGGGCAAGTGTTAATCTGCCCACTTAGCACTTTCTGGCGTAGTCTCAGTTGAACACATTGAATCTGACAAAGCCATTTGTTGTAGAAAGTGTTTTTAGCCTACAAAGTCCGTACCAGCTGTGCTCTGACTTACTTCCCCTTAAAATATATATACAAAGAGATGCTAGATTCAAGCATGAGAATCTGAAAAGAATCTTCAAGTGTTTTATCATTACGGCAACAAAGGAGAAATATATGCTTGGAATTTCATTAAGATATGTCATGAATTTCTCTGTGAGCTGGGACAGGTAGGTTGCAGGATATAGTGACTGTTCCTCATCAATTCGGTACCTGGAGAACCAGTGTTCCCAAACCAGAGTACCTTTTAGAGTACCCTCTAATACCTGAGGAGATTTAACTGGCTCCCTAAGTTTCCCAAGGGCACATTGACTCCCCAAAATGTCACATTCCTTGCTACTGAACCACATTCCAACTCAGTCTCCTGTGGATGCCTGCAGAGGACATATGAACCTGAGATGCGAATCCCAGAGACTGTCTAAAATATCCCAGAGAACTGTGTCCTGACACAAGCTCAGATAACTCGAAAATTGCCAGCTCAAGCTTTAAGCTATGTCCAAACAGTGCTGGAACAGTCAGCCTGCCCTCTTCAAAGTTTATGGAAGTAGCAACAAAACTTTAGGCCGGGGGGCCAGCCCCATGGCTGAGTGGTTAAGTTTGTGCGCTCCGCTTGGGCAGTCCAAGGTTTTGCCAGTGCAGATCTGGGTGCGGACATGGCACTGCTCATCAGGCCATGCTGAGGTGGTGTCCCACATAGCACAAGTAGAAGGACCTACAACTAGAATATACAACTATGTATTGGGGGACTTTGGGGAGAAGAAGGAAAAAAAAAGATTGGCAACAGATGTTATCTCAGGTGGCAATCTTAAAAAAAAATAAAAGAACTTGAGGTCCCTGGAAGAGTGAGATATCCCGAGCCCAGCCTAGCAAGGTCGGTTCAGACGAGGACTCTGAAATCCTGATGCAGAGGTGGTTATTCCTCTCCCGCCCCTCCCATGATTCTAAGTGTACCCAAACATCCAACTGAGACTTATTAGATTAGCAAATGCTAGTGAAGAGTCTTTGATTTGTGAATGCTGACTTAAGACTGGACTGTGATCAAATATGTTTCTTGTGAGGCTGCTGATTCCATTTATCTACCACCAGACCTTGAGAACCCTGAAAATATTAGAGCAGATAAACTCAACTGTTCAGCCAGCCTCTGATATTAAAAGCCACAGTGAGGGTGGGAGATCTAAGAACGTTCTACCTACCAACAAGAGCCCTGCAGTAAAACTACAACTGGGAACCAGGCTGGGAAGCCCCAGGGAAAGGAGCTGTCCCTAGTTTTGGTGCTGACTGCCCACAGCTCGTCTGCCCTACAGGGAACAGGAAGAAGTGTGTGTTAATAGGCTAGTGGTCCTGATGAGTCCCATCTAGAGACACTTGAGGAGGGAAGAGGAGGGAAGAAGAAAGGAGCGGAGAGGAACAGCAATAAATCTGAATGGGGTAAATATGTCCAATTTGGCTGCTGTTTTTCTAGCCCCTTGGTAGATAATCAACGGAGAATCTCACCACCAGCTTGCTGTTTGATGGAAACCAGACACAACCTGATCCTGGGGTTGTTTTGCCATATATCTAGTAACCCATGGAGGGAAACAACTCTTTGGGAGGTCAGAACCATGGTAAAAGCAAGTTTACTTACAACTTCACAACCTCAAGTTGCTGTCTGGCTTAAGAAGAGGGGGTGGAGGTTGTGCAAAAGGGTGCAGGCACTCAGAGGCTTAGAAAAAAGAAGCCCCCAAACAGCATAATCTTCTGTGTCTCATCTGGAGCCACAAGGCATGCTTCTGTTAAGCAAACTCAGTCAAGCATGTCCAGACTAATATCTTACATCTGTAGTCATCATCAAGGGCTAATAGTGGAAAGACAGTATAAAATCTCCTGCTGCTGGTGGGGGAGGTGTCAACAAATCCTGCCATCCATGGATGGTGCTCTGGAAGGGATGGTGCCAGTCCTTGATTTGATTTTTCTTTCATTAACGTCTATTGCTGTCTTCTTGTGTGCACAAAATCATTTTCCCACCAATCAGACTTAGGGATTCCAGGAGATAAAAGGGAGATCTCTTCCCTCATATCCTGTAATTGAGCATTACCTGTGTGTCTATATGAGCACTGGACAGTGATAGAGGTTGATCCCCCAGAAAATCAGTTTTTCCTGGCTCTTGGCCTGCTTCTGATGTCTATCCTTGTATGGACGCATGACCCATAATAGCCAGTACTGCCTGTTTGGATCCTAATGTTGACTTCTGCCTGACATCGTTGTTGTGTCCTCCTCTTTTCCATCTACTGCCTGATTCCAATCACAGCTTTAACTCCCATTTCAACAGACCTTGCAGAACAAAGAACTGTGAGAGGCAGTTTTGTGTAAGTGTTAGGAGGACAGACTCCAGAGCCAGACTGCCTGAGTCTAGATTTTGTCTCTGGCTTTGACTAGCTGGGTGTCCTTGAGCAAGTTACTCAAGCTCTCTGTGCTTTCATTTATTTGTCTATAAACCAGAGATGGTAATAATAGAGCTTATCTCATAGGACTGTTTTGAGTATTATCTGAGATTCATTTCCTCCTCTGCAAACTAGACCAATGAAGGCGTTAACACATGCCTTGTATGTTAATTGCCTGACGTGTTTATCTCTTGTGATCCTCACAACTCTCTGAAGTAGGGCCATTATCATCTCCATTTTATAGCTAAGGTCAGAGAAATTGAATAACATTTTAAATAGTAGACATCCACCAAATTGTATGGCTGGGACTTGAACATAAGCCTAACTCCAAAGACTGAGCTTTGGACATTAGATTATATGACCTGGGATTGTCTAATTGTCCCATTCCAAGCCCCTTTCTGCATCTCAGTTGGACTTCCGTCTCCCCTAGCCCTGGTCCTCTCAGATTCCAGCCTCCAGGTTGTGCAGTTTCCTTGGTTCCAGCACAGATAGAGGGCATTGATCCCAGCAGGAGTGAACACTGTGGAACAATCATCCTTTTGTCTGTCTTTCCTGTTGAGTTCAGCTCATTCAAAAAGGTAGTCACCTAGCTGTGATCTTGATTGTGTGGGGGCTTCTACTTCAGCTCCCAAAATTCGAGTGGGTGCACACAGGTGCCAGCTGATGTGTGTAGTGATGTTTCTCCAGAAACTCAATGTGAATGTGGATCAACAAAAAAGGTAAAATGAATTTAACAGTGGAGGAGACACTTTCTTCTGAAAGTCGGAAAAGTTTTAACAGAATATATTGAACCACTTTGGAAACATTCTATTAAGACCTGAGTTAGCACAATACAAGATGTTTCAAATAGAAAATTCGCTATAATTCAGAATAAAAACAAAAGAAAATTAATTACGAGGACACTTCCTTGCAATGAAATCTAAAGGATAAGCAAAGACTTGTCCTAAAGCCATTTGAGTTTGGAAAAAAGCTGCAAGATTTATGTGTATGTTATACACTGAATATTTTTGCCCCCACCCCCCAGCCCATATGTTGAAACTCTACTCTCCAGTATGATGGTCTTATGAGGTGGAGCCTTTGAGAGGTAATTAGGATTAGTCATTAGGTCACAAGGGTGGGGCCCTCATGAGTGCAAATAGTGCCCTTATAAAAGACACCCCAGAGAGCTCCCTCACACCTTCCACCACGTGAAGACCCAGTGAGAAGTCAGCAGTCTGCACCAGAACCCAACCATTTGAGACTTCCAGCCCCCAAAACTGTGAAAAAGAAGTGTTTGTTGTTTAAGCTACCCAATTTATGATATTTTTGTTATAGCAGCCTGAGTGAAATAAGACAGTGTGTGTGTGTGGAGAGGGAGTTGTTTTTTAATCCCCTCCCCACAAAATAGTGTGCGAAGCCAGTTTGAAAATGACAGTGTTACAGTTCCTTTAATTCAAAGAAGCTTCAGAATTGCTAAACTGTGTAGATTGCTTTTTTTGGGCCTCTCATGTTGGAGCTTATGTGTTTTAAAAGTGTTGAAGGAAAAAGGAAACCTTCAAACCATTCAGAGATTTGAATTGCACTGCTATCGAAACCTGTACTTAAGAGGAAGATTTATAAAACAGTAAAAGGAATTTATTAAAACCTTCCATGAAAATGGAATCAGGCAGCTAAAAATAAACACTACCATAGAGAGTAAACAATAGAACTCTTCAGATTGTGAGTAAGTCTTTCTGGTTCCTCCATTCTCAAGTACTCTAAAGGAACGTGCAATTCTGCCATTATTACTATTATTAGGTAATTGCTTCAACTTCACAAGTTATTAATCTTCTGTCCTGTACAGGATGTATTACTATATAATTAAATGTCATAACACAGATGCATGGTAGCTGGGTCAAAGTGTGACTCTATATTATTTCATTGTGAGTTAATTAAATGAAAGAACTAATACTTTTAGGTGACAAATTTTTTCCTTATAAGTTCAGAAAAAATAACTTATTACTTTTTAACATTTGCATCTCCATGAAGAGCAACACTCATGTGTTCATCGTGATGCTCTCTCTCAAATTTTCGATGTAGGTGAGCATCGTCTGAACGCCTCCTGCCTCCTATTTCTGCACCTCTTTCTTGCTCGGAGCCACCCCTTGGCTGCCCACACCTGGCTCGGCAGGTGTCCTCCATTCTTTGGCAGCTCAGTGACTTTGCTAGTCTCTGATGCTGTTCCACTGGATGCTGCATGGAGCATCTTGCTGGGAATCAGTCTCCTACAGCTGTTTCCTCACCTGTTCTTCTTTCTTTCAATCACAGACGCTCCGTTCTTCCCCGTGTTCTCAGCTGGTGATCTTTCTTGTCATTTCACTGGGAAAGAAGCAGCAATCAGAACAGGATTCCCTCTCTTTTCTCCCACCAAATCCTATCTGCCTTTCCTCCCTGCGGATTTCCTGTGCCTGCTCTTCTAAAGGCCAGTGCTCCCCTTGTGCATTGGATCCCATTTTCTCTGTCTGACTCGGACTTTTTCTTGCAAGTATTCCACTTCTGTCCCACATGAATTCCTCCGCTTCTACTGGATCTGCCTGTCAGCATACAATCTTGTTGGAATAACACTCACCTGAAAAAAACCCAAAACCCTCTTTGATGCCCTCATCTTCTTCCAACTCCTTCCTCATGTCGTTGCTCTCTCTCTATAGCAAATTTCCTGGAAAGATAATTTGTTCTTGTTGTCTCCCCTTTCTTTTCTCTTCTTTCCTCTTGGACTTACTCCAATGAGGGTTTTGTCCCCATCATGCCACTGAAACTGCATTTGATAGTGTCACCAGTGACCTCAGTGTGGTCAATTCTCAGTCCTCACCTTGACCTTTTAGGAACAACTGAGACTGTTATCACTCCTTCCTTTTGAAACATACTTTCATCGCCTGGCTCTGGGATGCCTCAATTTCTGGTTTTCTTCTTCTCAGCCTTCTTTGTAGTACTTTGTGTTCGGCAAAAGTCCTTTGCTGGTGCTGCTTTCACTACCCACCTGTGAGCACTGGAATACCCCAGAGCTCCTTGCACTCTGTCACTTCCCCATCTACGTTTATTCTTCGGATGACCTATGATGTTCAGTGGTTTTAAACACTATCCACTTATATTTCCAACCTTAACCTCTTCCCTGAGCTCAAGATGTTTCCATTAAACTGCTTACCCATTATTTCTATTTGAAAGACCAATATACAGCTCAAATGTAACATAATCAAGACAGAATTCTTGATTTTTCCCTCACCAAATCTGTTTGTCCCTGAGAAGTCACCACTGTTCACCCCAGGGGCTTAAGCCAAAAACCTAGGTGTCATTCTTGAGTTCTTTCTTACGAAGTATACATGTCCAATCTTGAACCTGCTCTTGTCATTTCTACTTTCAAAACACCAACTCTATCCATTTTTCACTGTCTCTACTGCTGTTATCCTAGTCCAAGCTACTATCCAGCTTTGCCCTTGGCCTCACCTCTCAGGTATCCATTCATTCAGCAACTACCTGTGAGACCCCAACAATGTGCAGGGCACCATTCTTGGTGCTGATTTTGCTGCAATGAATTAGTCAAATGAACATCTCTGCTCTCAAGGAACTTAGATCCTATCTCAGAGAGATGCCTCCTTATTGTCCTCCCTGATTTTCTCTCTCCCTTCTCTTCAGTCTATTCTTCATATAACAGCCTGAATATTCTGTTAAAATATCTATGTAAGATCAAGTTGTTCTCCTGTGGAAAGCTCTTTAGTGGCCTCTCTGACCTCATCCCCTCAGTGTTCCCCCCACTTAGTCCACGTCCCTCCGCCCCAAGCACACTGAGCTTATTCCAGCTTCCTGGACTTCGCACCCACTGTTCTCTCTGACTGGGAAGTTCCTCCTTCATCTCTTTGTGTGGCTTACACCCTCACTGCATTCAGACTCTGATAAATATCACCCAAGAGAGTTTCCCTGAGCACCCTTTCTTACACAGCTGCCCCTCGTCACACGCTATCCCTTGACCTTTGTTTATTTCCTTTGAAGCTTTTACCACTGCTTATCATAATATATACTTGTTTATCTGAATTTGAATTAATTCTTTCCCACTAGAATACAAACTAATGAGGTAAAAGATTTTTCTCTCTCTTGTTCCCTGTTCTTTTTCCAGTACTCAGAATATTGCTTGCCACATGATGGGCATTGAATAAAAATTTGATGTGTAAACGAATTAATGAATGAAAAAACTTCATCTATCATAATGGGGAAAAATCCCACTAAATTTGGCATTAAGAGAACTGGGTTATAATCCTGGTTCTGTCATTGACTAGTTATGAGACATTTCGCAAGTCGTTTCGATCTCCTTGGTTCCATCTCTGTACAATGAGAAGTTTGGACTAGAGGGAGCCGAAAGATCCCAATTCTGACATTCTTCAATTCTGTGCGCGTGGTGCCTTCACACTAGAGACCAACTCCCACGCCCTATTTGGCCAAAACGGGACTGACGGCATTTTTTTCTAGAGCTTCTGGGAAGTAGACGCAGGATTTTTCTTTTCTCTGGATCCTGTCAGGGTTGAGATCCTTGCCAGGAGGGAAGTCACAGCCTTTGCGTCTGCACAAACATTTCAGTCAAGAACCTCCGCGAGTTGCCTACTGAAGGGAAGGAGCCAGAGTGGGGAATATCACAAGGGAAGAGATTCAGTGGTGCTTTGATCAGAAAGTTCATTACATTTGCTTTCGATCACAATGCATACTCACTCATGTCTGCAATCACTTACTCTGTTAGGCAGAAATCCTAGTGGGAAAAATAGCATGTGTGCACGACTCCATCTGTGTGAGCCCCTGCCAGAAACATTTATGAATCACTCGTCTCCTGATAGACAACTTGCTTTTCTAGTTTGCAATCATATTTCCCACAGATGTTGCCTTTGAATTAGCCATTGTCTCATTTGGTTTTGAATGTTTTCTCCTTTTGAGACTGTAATGTGGGCAGATCCCACCTACCATCAAAGCTGGCAGTACTCGTTCAACATTGAAGGAAGGAGACAGTTGGGTGATGCCGGGGAGCTGGAGTCCAGGAGAGCGATAGACACTCTGCACAGCTTGGAGTTGGGCATTTCTCAAGTCCTGGCGTCAGGGATGTTTACTCTCAGGTTATGCAAAGTCCCAGCTTGGGTTCTGGAAAAAATGAGCTGACAACTTTGCCTGAAAGGTTCTTGCTAATTCCTGGGGACATCTTGCTTTTATTAGACCACAGCTCTTGTCATGTTGTCTATCCTGAGCGGTGAGGGTGTCACTCCCTGTGTAGAACCCATTCCTATTGTGGCCTTTATTGTCTGGCAGTTGGTGTTCAGTTAAACATCAAACCAGCTGATAGCCGTATCATCTGGATCTCAGATGTTACTGAGAAATTTTGGAAGGTAAATAGATTTTCCTTTGGCAAATTTAGAGGTTAGGACACTATATTTACAGAAATATCTTATCTTCACTTTCAAGTCACACTGCCATTCCGCCTGTAGATTCTTTGTTAACTTCCATTAGATTTTCCTTCTTTTCCTTTAGAGATAAAATATTAAACAAAATTCTATAAACCAAATTTTATTCCTGTGTAAATATCATGTCTGAATGTGCCAGTGCTGCATCCAATTTCAGATACATGAGCTTGAAGTTAAATGCAAATTTCCATTTCCTTTATAAAGGAGCTGATGAAAATCCATTGTGAAAAGGTTATGAGAAAAAGCTTATCTTATAATTGCAGCCAAGATTCAGGCCATTATTTAAGACGTGAAGCATTTGGCAACAGAAAGATTGTTGTCATTAAAAAGGAAGCCCAACGCATTACTCTTGGGCTGAGAAAAAATAATCTAGCTGTCATTGTTACTTAAGGAGTGACACAGAAGGATGGCAGCAATTCAAATGAGCAGCTTTACCTTGAATGGTAGAGTATACATTTTTTCATGGAGGAAGCAAAGATAATTAACAAACATTTGATGATTGGTTTTAGACCTATCAGGGAGAGATTCACTTTCTGGTTAGTACTTGACATCTAGCTAAATTTGTGTTCCTTAATGCACAGAGCTGAAAGGAAGCCAATAGAACTTGACTATAGTGGGAGTAAGCAGATAAGAAGGTCTTCCTTTCTCACTATACTATTAGCAGCCTGAGGTCTGTAACTTAATGAAATTATTGCCAAATTGGTAGATAATTGGTAAGTATTTTTATAAAATACTCATTTTTGGAAAGAAAGGTTAGGGTGAGGCCACTGAGGTCATCCTGGCTGGGCTTATCTTAGCCTAGATGAAGAGGAAACGGGCACTGGAGGTTTGCATAGGTAAGTATTTGGAAGGCTCTATCATTTTTGGAGGCTACGGAAAAGTCCAGTGTACTTTTTGTCAGCTCCTCCCAAATAATTTCTCCAGATGTCCCATTCCTTGGTTGTTATCCTGAATCACTGTCTAAGATGGTTCTGGCTGTCTCGTCTCTTATCTCCTCCCAATGCAGTGTTATTTCTCTTCTTGATGTGAGAGGAAAATCAATGGACATGCTCCAAAGATGTTTTCAAGCAGGTTTCTTGTTCTAACATATTATCTCAGAAAACCACCTTGTCCTTGTTTATCATGCACGCCCTAACCTTGCATGGCCCTTCTGTGAGACTAGACTGTCTTTTTTTATTTCTAGGAGGCGAGGAAGGAGATGGAACATTCAGCTTAGGCCATTAAGGAGAGATTAATAAAGGGGCTATTTTCAAGATTGTGGGCAAGGTTAATGGAAACCAGCCAGGGATGGCGAAGCACCTCAATCTAACTAGTCTCCCAGCCTCATCTCCTACTGGTGCCCCCCATTGACCACACCCAATTGAAAGCCTGAAGGAGCTTCTCGATGTAGGTCACCCACGGAGCAGGGTGGAAAAGATTGTTGTGTGTATCTGGATGGACAAATAGAGAATATTTAGCACATGATTATCTGGAAAACTATCATTTTCCTCCTTCCCTAGCATGCTTTGGGCTGCTTTCTTATCCTGTCAGTTGGTGTCCTTAGCAATCCAAAACCAAAACTTGTGCAATTGTTGAAATGAATTAGGGAACTGATATACAAAGGAAAGGGAAAGAATCCAGGGTTCTAGTGTATTTGCTTCTCATCCACAGGCTTAACGGACCTGAGCAGAACGTAGGGAAGTGAATGTGCTGTGCGGTATCATCTTCTCTGTGGCCCCATGTGCAGTATCAATGAATCTGGACTAACATGTGGTGCATTCTTCAGGCCAGATGCAGGTAACTGAGTGCTCATCTTATTAAAATTGCTTATTTTCTTTACTGTGGTTCTGTTTCATTTAGGGTATTCGTTCCTTTTCTGTTTCCATCCCTATCCCAATCACCTATCTTTTTCCCTCTCTCTTCTCATCTGTGTAAAGGAATACCCCATTTGTTCCCTAAACATTGATGAAACCACTATTGTAATTAGCTGAGACACTATCAGTGTGTTTCCTTCATCCTACTCCCAGACTAAGGGAGTCATAGGCTAGTTTCGTATGAGTATTGGAATACTTGGCTGAGTAAGGGAACTATTTTAAAGACGAACTTCCTACATGAGAACCTGCTCCCCTCTGAAATCTCACCCAGAGTAGATGATGGAAACCTCCCTCGTCTTGTGGAGGATGGAGCTGTTCTCCCAAGTTGTGAGTAACACCCAGTTCCTGGCCCCGAGATGCTCTCTTCCCTGAGTCCTCATGTCACCTCTTTATCAGAGTAGCTTCTGGCATTCCTTCAGGTTTCATCTAAATGCCATTTTTTCAGGGAACACTCCTCTGATTCCTGAGACTGGGATAAATCCTCTGTAGTAAAGCTTACTAACTATAATTACTCTGTTATATTTGTCTTTGCCTCAGATGATAACAAGCTCCAGAGAGCAGGAACAAAAAGTGTCCTGTTCACCTCCATGTCCCCTGACACCAACTATGCAGTAGGCACTCATTAAATGTGTGCTGAGTGGAAATTGAATCTAATGTAGCTGAGGGCCAACCAAGGCACAGCCAGAGTGGCTTGGAAACCTAAGAGCTTTACTGGTCATGGTACACCACCCCCACACCATCAGGCTTTATAACAAAGTCGTCTTTATTTTCTTTTTCTTTCTTTTTTATTTTTTTGAGGAAGATTAGCTCTGAGCTAACATCTGCTGCCAATCCTCCTCTTTTTGCTGGGGAAGACTGGCCCTGAGCTAACATCCATTGCATCTTCCTCTACTTTATACGTGGGACGCCTGCCACAGCATGGCTTGCCAAGCGGTGCCATGTCCACACACGGGATCCGAAACGGCGAACCCTGGGCTGCTGAAGTGGAACGTGTGAACTTAACTGCTGTGCCACCGGGCCAGCCCCTATTTTCTTTTTTAATAGCCTTTTTTGTTTGTTTGTTTGTTTGGTCAATAGCAGGTTTAAAAGTAGAATTTTACATTTAGCTGTAAGTCCAGTGGAATTGCAGCCTTACTGCAATTTACAAACGTTCCCAAAGATTTGGCAAATGTTTTTGCCTGCTTCATTTTTGTAAGTATTTATTTTGAGAAGAGGCTGCAAATTTAACTTTCTTTTCATGGTCCCTTTCTTGCCTTATTTCTGTCTGAAGGAAACTGATATGAAATGAACTGGAAACTTTAGCATTCTCTTTGTTCTTTTTTGACTCTATTATTAAAACAATGTGGAAAGAACTCTGGACTTGGACTCATAAACCCCAGATTCCAGGCCTCCATCAATCAGGTTTTCTCATCTGTAAAACAGAGATAATAATACCAATTGTATAGGGTTGTTGTGAGGATTAAATGAGATGATCCACATAAAACATTTAATGCAGGGCTTGGCAAATAGTCAGTGCTCACTGATGGTGATGGTGGTGGTGGTGATGCTGGATGCTAAATTACTTAATATATCTGAATATTTGCTGTTTTATCTACATTACAGGATTGGGAGGATCATGTAAAAATGAGAGAAAATATGTGACAGCGCTCGGTAAACTGCTTAATTCTAATGCACAGTAATAATAATAGTACCGATGGTGGGAGTAAGTAGTGCTCAACATAAGTGTGTGGGTTTCACCGCTGTTCCACGTAGCACTCAGTTCTATTCTGAAGACGCTACACTCTTTTTCCGTCTGTTTCCCTGCTTGGGGAATCAAGAGTTATGACTGGGAATGGAGTTTAAATGAGTAGGCAAAACACTCATCAAATGGTGTATTTTTCTAAACTTGATGTATCAATTTCTAAACTGAGGAGTTAGTTCCACATTTCACAGACGCTTTTAACTATAGTGTGAGGAATGTCAAGAAGGTTGTTGATTTAGCTTTACACTTGGGAAAAGTAACACGTAGTTGGCCAAGAAACACTCCTGAACCAAAGGAGATAAGCTTGCTCTAAACTTGCTGGTTGTTGCTTCTGGTTTGGTTTTGTTTTTTAAGGAAAAGACTCTTGGTTGCTTTAACTCTTATCGCAAACAGCCTGGCTTTGCAGCCGGCCCGCTGTGTCAGGGTCTCCCGCAGATGTTCATTGCACTCTCTGCAGCTTTTTCCTTCAGAATCGTTGCAGTGAATCTGTTGGCTTGTTGGAGCTCTAACCACTGCTGACTGTTGAATGCCCCTGAGGGAAGAGCAATTTCAGAGGATGTAAATATGTCAAAAAATTCTGTGGATAATCTCAGAACTCCAAGTTTCTATTTCAGCAAATTTGACATAACAGAACTTCTCTCTCTTTCCTCTTTGATTAGCGTCGTTAATGAGACATGGGTACATAATAAAAGACAGGGAGGAAAAAGTCGAATGCAGAATTTCGAGTACTTAGAATGGATAACTAGGCTTTGAAGGATTTTCGAAGCTCATGCTATTCAGTAGGTGAACAGTTGTCTGCAAATCAAAGTCATGAAATGTTAGCTCTAGAAGGTGCCTTCAAGTCCCGGTGTTAACCTTCCTTTGCCAAGCAGGAAACAGCTGCTTGAGTTCCTGCCCAGCACCCTGCTCGGTGATGAGTGAGCTCACGGGACTTCCTGCGCCTCTTGTTAGCACTTGGTTATCACCTACACACTTGCCAGCAATCAGTATAATCAGTGTTGGCAAAATATAAATGTTAATGCCCTTTAATCAGCTAGGCTTTTAGGAGACTTGGCCCAGAAGCCTGGAGTAATCCTCCTTAGCTCTAGAGATGAATGGTGCAGCAAGTTTGAAAGATTTTTATTCTAATTAATGATAGTGGTAGAAATGGCAGCCGTGTTCGCAGCGATAGAGGAAACTGCAGAGTCAGGTGTGTGGGCACGTGGTGCGCGTGTCCTGACCTCACCGCGTGTTCCACATTCCTGGTTTTCTTGTTACAGCTCCTTCCAGCATCTGTGTGGTTTAGCAATAAGCCTGGGTGTGAGGCGATGCCTCGGTGCCCACGAGTTGCTGGAGCAGAGGAGCGATCCACTGTGAGCCTCCTTGGTACAGCAGGAGGCGGGGCGTCTGTGCAGTCTGTCTTCCTGGATGCCCTGTGTGGACTGAAGTTAACAATTCTCTCTCCTAACTAAGGCCCTTCTGGCCGTGGGCCTCGCCCCATTCCTTCTCTTTCCTGTCACTGCTTCCTAATAAAAAGTATGGGAGTTGGTGCTCTGAGGCCACAGAGAGTTAGGCTATTTCTACTGCTAGCCATCTAGGTCAAAATTATTGGCACCTAGGCATTTACTTAAAAAAAAAAAAAAAGCCACTTACCCTTTGTTTCTAGAACAAATTTGTGATGAGTAATCAAGGTGAATATTAGAATGGATTTTATTAAATATAAAAAAGGAACTGCATTTCAAGAACTATGTTCACCTAGGGGCTGGCCCCGTGGCCGAGTGGTTAAGTTCGCGCGCTCCGCTGCAGGCGGCCCAGTGTTTCGTTAGTTCGAATCCTGGGCGCGGACATGGCACTGCTCATCAGACCACGCTGAGGCAGCGTCCCACATGCCACAACTAGAAGAACCCACAACGAAGAATACACAACTATGTACTGGGGGGATTTGGGGAGAAAAAGGAAAAAATAAAATCTTTAAAAAAAAAAAAAAAAGAACTATGTTCACCTAAAGAAAACATCCGTAGTGAGTCCATTTTGGATTTGAGCATCTCACGCTGGAGCACATATGGGTGATCGCCCTAGAAACCTCTCCATGGACAGTTGCAGCCTGGGATGCAGTGAGCCTGCAAGGACGGCCTTCCAGCTTCACCCAGGTGCTTCTGCTGGGGCTCTTGCTCCACGCCTGCCCAGTCCCTGCTTGAGGAGACCTTCACAGGGCTCTCGGAGGGGAGCTTAAAGTCTGCCATCTACAGAACAGAAAGGAGAGTCTGTAGTGCCTTTGGATGGGGGCGGCAGACTCCAGGCATGGGGGACCTTGGCTGGATGTTTCCAGTGTGGCCTGCGGGCAGCTGCGGATGGATGGAGTGTTTGGAGAGGGAAGAACAGGTAGTGTGACTCCTTATCTTAGGCAGCATGGGGCACTGCTCAGATGACCTTGAGCTGTGAGGGGAGCTGTGGGGGTTGGGTTGCAAAGGTGGTTTTGCTCTGGCTTCCCGGAGGGTCCCTGTGCTAGACAGACAGGCTTGACTGTGCTCTAACGGCCAGCTCCTTCTTGCTGAGTCCCTTCCCCACCTCAGCTCTTCCCCGAGGAGACGGGGAATTGCTTAATTGCTGTTCTTTGAAAAACACTTTTATTTTTCTGATATTATGTCCCTTTCCCATTTTTAGTGTTAAAATGCCCTTCCTTAATAAAACGATGGTGTTAATAGATGATATTTCTTGGTTTTGACTGTCTACTTGGTAACCTTCTGCCAACTCTCCACGTTGTTTCTGTGTTTAATTTACCACTGGTTGTTGAACTCCCAAAGTCTGGAATATCACGATTATACAAGGCTAATATGACTGTATTCTTATTGTAAAAAAATTAAGACAACACAGAAATAAATACAGTAAAAAATGTGGGAGAAAATACAGGGAAAATAGGTAAACATTTAAAAAATATTATCCTTCCTACTCATTTAAAATTTTTCTTTCCATCCAAAATGTCAGATGTCCTTCTAAATGGAAAGCAGTGAATTTCCTCTACAAAAGCCTTATCTGGTGTCAGTCACAACTAATAACGTGGGGAAAAGCCCATTCACCAGCGTCTTCACCTAAACCAGATGCTGTTAATGTGTTTAACTCTTGCATCCAGAAGAGATGGAAGAAAAAGCAGATGATATAGTGCTGTTTCAATTTGCATTTTCCTGATTAGTAGAAATTCAGCATCTTTTCTCATGTTCAGGCTCATTTGTACTTCTTGTGAAATTGCCTACTGGAAGTTGACCATTTAGTTTTCCAACATCTCAGGTAGCAGTCAGTTCCTGGTGACTAAGTTTTATCAAAGGACAGAACATGCCCTCTTTTTTGACTTTGCCTGCCTACCTACCTGCTCTGAGAGGTTGAGATCTTGGTCTTGGCTTCAGAGAGTCTGAGTTCAGCTCTTGGCTCTGCTGCTTCCTGTGTGACTTACGTCTTAGAGTTCCAAGCACATTATCCATGAAATGGGGATAACATCGGAACCTATTCCATAGAGTTATTGTGAAAATTAAGGGAGGAAATTCCATGTAAAGGGCTTAATGTAAGATTTGGCTCATTATAGAAATGGCAGTGACTGTATTTAATAAGAGGAATTCCAGAGATTTAATTATAGAGACCAACCCTGCTCCTCCACTCCAATCGGTATGATTTCTCCTCTTCAACCTCAAACCCACATCAGGCCTAGATACTCTGGGGCTTCTGTTCTGAGTTCGCTGCAATTCCTTTTGTGATGTTTCTGCACATTAAGGTAAGTGCTCACTTTGCACTTCTGAATTACCTCTTGTAAACAGTTTAGAAATTTGAAAATATGACTATCAAGTTAAAGGGTTTTGGAATTGTTGCTGTGTCGGATCTTGATTGAAGCAAAGTACAGAATTAACCAGAATCTCAGTCATTATTCTGAGTTGTAAATTATGAGAGAAATAACTAAAGTGAATGAAGATCTGAGTATGTGAAGAAGAATAAAGCTCTACAGTTTTCTGCTAGAATATTCTGGAGAATTATTTGTCATTATTGTCAACAATATTGTAATAATATGGAAATGATCATTTAATTAAATACTGCCTTTATAGAATGAGTTATGGCTAAGGTCATTTCATAAAAGTAGAAATTAGTAATTTCTCCCAGTAATTCTGTTAAGAAAATATGCTACTCTGAATAATTGTGAAAGAAAATATGTAGTGTTTCTTCTTTTTCCTCTTATTACTGAATTATAATGTGCAAAACTATAAAATGTTACATAAATCATTTATAAATGGCACTCTAGCCTCTCTTACCAATAATTTTTATTTTATGAAACTGGAATTTCTGTTAAAATGCAATAGGTAGAACTAGAAATTTACCATAATAATATTGATAGCTCCATGCTTCAGAGACTTTTTTCCCTTTTATCTCCAAAATTTACATGGGATTTTTAAGAGAAAGCAGGTGTTATGTCCTCCTGGTGGATATCAAATGCATGTGACGGGAGGGGCTTGTTGCATGAAAGCATGCAAGAAACCAGGCTAGTATCTTAATCTAAGTGCCTCAGCTCCCAGAATTGGACTCCTGAAACTCAAAGAAAACCAAGGCTTGAGGCAGTCACGTTGAGGATCACCTCCGCTGCCCAGCTTCTTGCATCTTTAAATGGTGCGTCCATCACCTGTAGGAAAATGAACAGTTATAAGACAGTGTTGGGATTCACCTCTAACTCTTGGGGGCCTTTCCTCATTATAATCACATATGTTGTGAATTGTTTAGTATCTGTTAATCTTTAGATTATTGTAGAATAAAGGAGATCAAGTAAATGGACACAATTCTTATTCTAGAAGGAATTTATTTTCTAGATGGAAATGCCGACAGGGTGGTACACACGTGTAGTATCAGGTCATCACTGAGGAAAACTTGACATCTGCAGGCTAGATGGGCAGGAACATCAGTGGGGACAGAGCTTCTTGTAGTGGCCTGACACCGTGAGGATCGACCCTCCTGGCTTGGGGATGCATGGTTCTGTTTGGATCACAAGATGAGGTGCACCTTGGAACTCAGCTCAGGCCTCTGCAGCACCATGTTACACCAGAGTTCTGTCTGTCTGATGCTCGTATGTGCTGCTCTGTCGTGGATTTGACAAGCTCCGTGAAAAGCAGATGAGATATTATTAAACAAGAGAAAAAGGATGTGGGAAAAGTATATGGAGAAGAGTGTGGGAGAGGTTTCCTTTCAGATGATAGAAAAATGTAGTAAATTTGGCTGCTCAGAAAAAAGAATAACACAAAAATAGAAATGATTTTAATTGAAAGGTGTGTCTTAGAGAACTCTTTCTATTATATCACAGCACAAATAAATGTGGTCATGATGCATGTCTGACCCAGGGGGTCAGAAGTGAATGACACAACTATGAGGAAAGGAAACTTCCATACTGTCCTCAAGGGCCAAGTGCTGGTGCTCGGAATGACTATAGAGGGACCCCAGGGCACTTGATGCCGGGTTCCCGGGGGCTGTGTTGTATCTTCAAGTGAAAGCCAGTTCCAGAACTCTCCCCAGAGCCTGGGTAAACCAAGCCAGGGAGCAAGAGTTCCTGAGGGTGAACAGTGCAGCATTGCAGCCAGGCAGCGCGGGACAGTGGGAAACATCTGGACTGTGCACAGAAGACCTGGGTCTTGGTTTCAGCTCTGTCCTGCAGTAGCTGTGAGGTGGTTAGGGATAAATCAGGACAGCTTTTGGTGTCCCATTTTCTTTGGGTGTGAAACCAGGAGATGGGACTAGATTATTTCCAAGGTCCCCTTTTAGCTCCAAAAATGCTCACGATTTGCTGGTTTTGACAGGCAATAATTACCCTCTTTCTTTTTTTCAGGGAAGACATCTACATTGTTCATTTTTAAAGTGAAGGGCTTAGATGTATGATTTCTGTTGGTTTATTCATGTGTACTTTTATTTCAGCAAATGAAGAAACACAGCTGGCATTTAAATGAAGCGTTATTGCAGCTATGGTGTCTGTCTTTCTTGAGGCTGTAGTTCTGTAGGAATAAAGAATATTCTTTGATATCTGGGATGTGACCAAAATTCCACAGAAATAGGACAAAGCAGTGCTTAGCGTAGTTGCCAGAAGATTGGCTTTCATTAAATGCATAATATTTCTGCTGGTTTTGATCTCAAACTCCACCCTGCTGCAAAAATGCAATTTGGGCCAAATACCACATCCAGGGATGAGGTAAATCTAATCTCTTTTGGTTCTGGATGAAATACAACTGATATATTTTTTACTATTTTGGTGCAGTCTTCAATCGGAATCATTATACTATTTAATCGACTGTATTTTTAAAAACTGTGTTGGCAGTAACGATGGTATCGTAAAAATGCTATCTACCAAAGGAAATCTTTCTAATAAATAGTTGGCAGATATAAATTATAATGAGAGCCTCTAATTTATTTTGGGCGCCTAATTTATTAAAAGTGCTTTAAAGAGACATCTGTATTTTACCATTTTCCATTAAATCTACAATCGATGTCAGCCTTCTTTCAGTTAGATTTAAACAGACATTCCTTCTTCCTTTAAAAATGTAGTGTTCACAGGCTTGTCTGCTCCCTTTTAGGCATTTCACCAAGTGTAGTGTTCATGTTTTCTGTGAACTCACAATCATTGAAAACCCTCTCTAAATAAAAGACATATGTGCATGATGTAGTCACAGATCATCATCTGTGGCATCCATGTGACACGTACACACGCGTGATGGAATTTACTCACTCCTTGAATAGTAACTGAATGTCTGCGGTATGTCAAGCATACGTTAACACTGGACACCCATCAGCCGTGATGGTTAATTTTTGTGTCACCTTGACTGTGCTGCAGGGTGCCCAGATTAAACATTTTTTCTGGGTGTGTCAGTGAGGGTGTTTCTGGATGAGGCTGGCATTTGAAGTGCAGACTCAAGTAGCTCGTCCTGCCCAGTGTGGGTGGGCATCATCCGATCTGTTGGACACCGGAAAAGAACAGAAAGGCAGAGGAGGGAGGCATTCGCCCTGTCTGTGTCCTGCCTGCCTGCCTGAGCGGGGATATTGCTCTTTTCCTGCCCTTGGACTGGGATTGGGTCCCCCGGGTCTCAGGCCTTTGGACTTCGACTGGACTTTCTGACCCACTTTCCTGGGTCTCCATCTTGCAGAGGGCAGATTGTAGGACTTCTCAGCCTCCATAATTGCATGAGCCAATTCCTCATAATTAACCTCCATATGTTGGTATATATATTTTAGTAGGAGATAGATATCTATCTCCTATTGGTTCTGTTTCTCTGGAGAACCCTAATATAGCAGTGAATTAAAGAGACGCAATTCCTAACTCACATGGCTTATTATCAACAGGAGATTGATTGCTCCCGCTGCATATGAAGTCCTTCCTTTTCATTCTCACACATGTCTGGGAAGCACAGCGAGCATTGTTGCTGCCTGCTGTGGCACAGCAATGCCGAGTCTGTGAAAGGGAGGGAACCCAAAGATGCCTTCTGCACCTTTTGGTTGGCCTGTGTACCCACCTATGGAGTCCATGAGAGAAAATGGATATTTACAGATTCCTGTGGGAGTAATTACCAGTACGTAAAAGTCAGGAGGTTTTTAAGCCTCGGAACTTGATTTTCATTTCTTTGTTTGATTTTCTATGCTTTAGTAAGCATGAAAGGCTATAAGATCTAATGGCTAAGAATCTGAGTGCTAGAATCAGCATATGTGGGTTCAAGTCACCGCTCTGCTATTTTTAGTTCTGGGACCTTAGACATATGACGTATCTTAGTTCTCTCACCTGTAAAATAGAGATGATACTGATTTCTACGAGCGGAATTTATTGTGGCTTATTGTGGGGATTACATAAATTAATTCACATAAAATACTGAGGGTAATGCTTGGCATGAAGCAGGCACTCAATCAATCTTATAAGTTATTACACATAATAAAAAAATCTACCCCCTAAGAGAGACATTTGGGAATCATTTTCTTTATATTTCTGTTAAAGTATATTATTTTAGTCTTTTTTTTTTTTTCGTTTCAGTGTTTAGAGGAACTTTCGTCAAAGATGAAAAACGTGACCTAATTTTGGTAAACAGCAAGATGGAGGCTGTGTTTTGGGTGCTTCTCTCTCTGAAGACTCTCCATGGCTTAGTTCCTGGCTTGTCGCTTTTGTCCTGGGGGCTTCAGGTTCCCTATGCAACGAAAACACAGAGCAGATGTTATGAGACTGAGCC
Organism: Equus caballus; assembly: GCF_041296265.1. Lineage (NCBI taxonomy): Eukaryota > Metazoa > Chordata > Mammalia > Perissodactyla > Equidae > Equus > Equus caballus. Next base: position 65,856,094 of record NC_091702.1, read on the forward strand.
AACGGTGGCCCATAGCATGAGCGCCTGACTGATGGGTTCAAAAGCTTTCTTCTAGCAATTCAAGAGTGCCAAGAATGAGTAAGCCAAGAAGGAGAGTTATGACTGTTTGCAAACCCATAAGGAGTGGTTCTCAGTCTGCACTTGACAAGTCTGAGGGTTTAGAAGACCGTTTGTGGTACAGCTGAATCCCCAGTGTGCTGTGTTCCCAGGGAAGAAAACCAATAACAACAGATCCACAACTCATGCCATTTGCTAAATGGGCTTCCTCGCAAGTGGGGCTCTGGGAGGAATCTCACAATTTCCTGCCGCTTTGTCTCTGAAGGGTAAGCAAGGAGAGTTGTTCTCATTTCAGCTGCTTTCATTTCTGGAGACGATGGGGAGTGTGGAAGTGTCTTTGCTTTTCAGTTTTGCTTCCATTCCAGTGCTTTCTCAGCTCTACGTTTTGTGTTGCCCGGTAACCCTCAAACTTGACATGGAATTCAGGTCAAACTTCCATATTTCACTGGTTTGGGGTTTTTGCATGGAAAATTACTCATAGCTGTCTTTCAGTGTCTAAGCAGACGGAAGAGTGGATGGGTTGTGATGACAATGACCAAAATGAGGCAAGACATCTCAACTAGCTGGTGGGTTGCAGAAATACTGCAGACTCACGTGGCTCCCACCAGACTCTCCAAAGGACCATTTGTTATCTGATTTTACTGATGCTAATTTTTTTCCACTGAAATATGCTTTCATGTGACTCTAGAATAAACAGAATTTAATAATTCTCTAGAGACCAAATTCTGGTTTCTGGCAGGATTTTGCAATCAAGTCCTTGAAACAAATTCTATCTGACAAACACTGGTGTTCTAAAGACCTAACTTATCACATTTTTGAATTTCAAAATGGCCTAGTTTCATCATCCAAAATGCAGAAGTTCATATTCAATGAGCCCTTGACCCTAAACAATTGATCTTTGATGTTAGTTTTAATATTTTGGGGTCCTATTCATCATTTGAATAGATCCTGGTGGCTCGTCAGCTTACCCAGCAGGGAAAAGACATGGAGTCTGAAAGACTTGAACTAATGACTTTCTTGGCCTGATTTGAGTGTCCTCACCTCTTAGACGCCTAGAGTTCTCCTGAATTCATTAAGAAGTGACTGAGTCATCACTTCTAAGAAATCAGGGCCATAATGTATTGATAACACTGAGCTCTAGGGGAATTATTTGTTTTAGAAATATACTTGACATATAACATTATGTAAATTTAAGGTGTACAACATGTTAATTTGATACATTTGTATATAGTCATATGATTGCCACTAGCAATAATGAGCACCTCTATCACATTACATAATTATCCTCTCTTTTTAGTGGTTGGAATGGCTAAGTTATAGTCTCTTAGCAAATCTGATGATTATAATGTTATTGTCTATATTCATTGTACTGTGCATTTGATCTCTAGGGCTTATTTGCTATTCATTGTAAGTTTTTACCCTTAAACAACGGCTGTCCAGCCCCCCACACCTGCATCCCCTGGTGACCACCATCTTACTCTCTGCTTTTGAGTTTGGCTTTTTTAGATTCCACATCTAAGTGGTATCATGTGCTATTTTTCTTTCTCTGTTTGGCTTACCTCACTTACCGTAATGTGCTCAAGCTCTGTCCTTGTTGTCATAAATGGCAGGATGTCCTCCTTTCTCATGGCTGAATATTTCATTGTATAATTATACACCACATCTCCTTTATCCGTTCATCCATTGACCCAAAGCCTCCCGGTACGTAGTTGTATATTCTTCATTGTGGGTCCTTCTAGTTGTGGCATGTGGCACGCTGCCTCAGTGTGGTTTGATGAGCAGTGCCACGTCCCGCCCAGGATTTGAACCAACGAAACACTGGGCCGCCTGCAGCGGAGCGTGCGAACTTAACCACTCGGCCACAGGGCCAGCCCCAGTCTGCCCATTTTTTAAATGGATTGTTTGTTGTTATTGGGTTGTATGAGTTCTTTCTGTATTTTGGATGTTAACCCCTTATCTGGTCTGTGGTTTGTAAAAATTTTCTCCCAGTCTGTAGGTTGCCTTTTCATTTTGTTAATTGTTTCTTTTACTGCGCAGAAGCTTTTAAGTTTGACGTAGTCCCATTTGTTGATTTTTTCTTTTGCTATTTGTGCTTTAGGTGTTATATGCAAAAGATCATTGCAAAGACCTATGTTGAGGAGCTTTTTTCCTACATTTTCTACTAGGATTTTTTTAGTATCAGGTCTTATGTGTAAGTCTTTGGTCCATTTTGACTTAAGTTTTGTGAGAGGTATAAGATAGGAGTCCAGTTTCATTGTTCTGCATGTGTTTATCCAGTTTTCCCAACACCATTTGTTGAAGAGATTGTCCTTTCCCCATTGGATGCTCTTGACTCCCTTGTCAAATATTAGTTGACTGTATATGCAGGGGTTTAGTTCTGGTCTCTCTACACTGTTTCATTGGTCTGTGTGTCTGTTTTCATGCCAGTACCCTACTGTGTTTATTACTGTAGCTTTGTGATAAGGAAGTATAATAACTCTAGCTTTCTTCTTTTCCCTCAAGATTGCTTTGGCTATTTGGGGTCTTTTGTGGTTCCATATAAATTTTAGGGTTGTTTTTTCTATTTTTGTGAAGAATACCATTGGTATTTTGTTGGGATTGCATTGAATCTGTAGGTAGCTTTGGGTAGTATGGACCTTTTAACAATATTAATTCTTCTGATTCATGAACATGGGATGTCTTTTCATTTGTGTCTTCTTCAATTTCTTTCAGCAAAGTCTTGTACATATCTTTCACTTCCTTCGTTAAATTTATTCCTAGATATTTTATTGTTTTGAAGCTATTGTGAATGGGCTAATTTTCTTTATTTCCTTTTCAGATGTTTCATTAATAGTGTATTGAAACTGATTTCTGTCTGTTGACTTTTTTATCCTGCAACTTTACTGAAATTGTTGATTAGTTCCAACAGCTTTTTGGTGGAGTCTTTGGGATTTTCTATATACAAAATTATATCATCTGCAAATAATGACAATTATGCTTCTTCCTTTCTGATTTGGATGCCTTTTTTTTCCTTTGTCTTGCCAAAAATTCTTATTTATTACCAAATATCTGAAAAGGACTAGAGAAATGATCCTGAAAATTTCTCCTTATGTTAGGTGAGAAAATGAGTCAGAAGAGCCTTTTATAATGGTAGCAATTATGCTTTTTCCTTTTTTTTTTTTAGTTCCTTAATTTTAAATATTTTTTAAAGATCTTTGAGATTACCAGGGGAAAGTTTGGGCTTGGTAAGAGATAAAGAATGTTTGAAGAAAAAACAGTTATAAAGGAAATAAGGCAACATAAAGATATTAATAAATCCAGTGAAAGCATAATAGAAGGAATGGGGAGGAAGAGGACAGGGCTGCATGAGAGTGGAATCAGTGAAGAGGAGAGTAGCTGGTATTTGGGTCCGGACTTGAGAGCACTGATAGTTCCTGAGACAGGATTACGTAAAATTAATTATCTGAAACTCTGCCTGGTGATTGGTATGTTCTAGGTGTTCAACACATATTTGCTCCATTCCTCTTGTTTCTCCCACCACCATCTGCCATCAAACACATGTCTTGCTTCTCATACATGCTCCATGAGGCTCGATCTTGGGGGGAAGGAATGGGTAGAATTTGAATAGGCAGATTGGATGAAGAGGAGTCTGAGAATGGTATGAGCACAGAATTTGGCAAAAAAACAGGGTCTGTATGGGTAAGGGTAAATAGACGGTTAGAGTAGGGGAAGGGGGAAATTCAGCTGGAGAAACTGCACAGATTTTAAAAGAAGTCAAGGCTGCATTTTGGTTTCAGAAGCTCCAAAGCCCTGGAACCTTGAGAGCTCTGGGGTTCTCTAGTGCTGCGTCGTCCTCATATTTCATGGATGCACTTCCATTAACTATTGTAAAGATGTACAACTCTCCAAGACATGGATTTAGCAACACCACTTTTTTCATATTAGTTTTTGTCCAAGATCTAGCATTTTTTTAAATGCTGGAGTAGCTAGGCTTCTGCTTATTTTAATACGATGCAAATAAAGTACACTCCAAGTGTCATCTTGCATGCTGGTGCTCTGAACACTGAAACAGAAAGAGAATGTTTGAGTCACTGCCATAGCTGATGGGTATTTTCCAGTTTCCTCTCTCACATGTGGCCATGAATGTGCTGGGATAAAACATATGGCTCTATAGTATGGTTGTTTGTTATTAAAGAAGCCAGAGTGTTGAGCACACCTCTGACTCTACAGTACATTATGGTCCCACCCTTCCTTCCTGCCTCGTCTGCTCCTACTCTACATACACACTATGTTCCAGAGATCAGACTAAATTTTCCTCTTCTTTCCTGCCAACATGCCTCAGTGCCTTTGCACCTGTCATTCTCTCTTTCTGGAAGGGCCTTTCCCTCTTCTATGACAGAGGATCTATCTCATCCTTCAAAATTTACTTAAAATTTGGCGTATTATGTAGAACCTTGCCTGACTCTCCTGGACTGAATTAATGAGTTGTTCCTTTGGGATTGCCAACTTTATGTCTTCAGAGTATTTTTCTAGCCTTTCTAGTTCAATAATATGCCACTGGAACATATCTGAGTTAATTATCATATTTCCTCAATGCAAATACTTATTTAATGTGATCTTTCTAGGAAAAACACTGTATTTAATGTACACACAATTTTTAAACCAAGAGTATCTCGTTGTTAAAAGGAAATCTACGTACCATTTTTCTTCATCTCAAAGTTGAGTCTGTGCATTTTTCACATTCCTAGTCTTAAAGATTCTTCAGGATTACCTTTGGCCTTTGGCAGTGTTTTTTTAGCTCATGATGACATTGTTTTTCATAATCCATGCTGGTTTTAGGCAGTTTTACCTTTAGAATTGATCAAATAATTTTGAGATGTGTTGAAGAATACCTGAATTTTATCTTAATTTCCTATTTGGTTAAACTCTTGGTTTTACTTTTTTCTTAATTGAATTTCATGTCATTGGAACTTGAACAGCTTCTTTTAGAAATTGTCTGGAAGCTTTAAATGGCCAAATGTTCAGCATGTTTCTGTTACTCTGTCGGGGTTTACATATTCCCACTGAACAGTGAACTTTGGAAGTTCTCTGATCTTTTCTGAAATTTGACAATTTCTACTGCTGTAATTGGATGGTGTGTCACGTGACTGCTGTTGACTGCATATAGAACTTTTATTTTAAGGCTGCATTATAATTTGATCTTTTTGAAGACAGTAAAGCCAACAGTGATCCAATTTATGGTAATATTCAACAGTTTCACCCTCATGCTCTCTCTCCAACATTTTATTCTTTTCATTTCCTTCCTAGGAGGAGGTTTGAAGAACCTCTAATGCTCCACCAAGATCAAGGGGCGAATACGGGGATTACAGAGAGAGGCCAGTGTAAAAACCCTAAGATATTACGGAATGAGTTCTCAAGATTTCCTCCCCCTTAACTTTGAAACTTAACTCATCAAAAAAAAAAAAAAAGAAAGAGGGTATTGCTTTTCTTTCTTGGCTCTTGAAAACGTAACAGCACAAGCTGCGGAGAGTAGAATTGTTGAATTTTTAGGAGTGGGATAGACACCCATATTTTAGTAATAAGGAAACTGAGGGCCACAGAGGTTAAGGCCCTGTCTAAGGTCATCCAGCCAAACTATCTCAAAAACCTGAAAATTTTCAGAGACAAGAGCATTGGCCTGGCTAAAACGGAGGGGATGAGATTTTCTTTAATTTTGAGAGCTTAAGAACATCGGCGTGTGCAGTTGCCTTGGGGGTGAAGATGTGCATATTGGTTACGTCTGCATGTCCTTCGAAACACTCCCGTGCACATGGGCACAAGCCACAAGTAACCCTGACTGTGAGATGCACAGGAGACGAGCTCCGTGTTCCCGTGACTTAATTTTAAATCCCATATCCCATTTAGGTTCTACTTTTAGCTGTATTGCCCCCCGCCCAACACATGCGAACTGAGTCAATGCAGATACAAGTCGGGTAAGACAATAGCCGAGTGCTTTCATCAGCATTCCTCCACCTTTGTAATGTGTTGTCTATAACAACAAAAACCTGGAAACACCCTATTTATTCATTGCACGGAGACTTTAAAAAATGAATTATGACAAGCTCTCCAATGTACATTAAGTGAAAAAGAAACCAAAGGAAGAATAATATGTATATTATGCTTGTGGGCATTTAAAAATATTCATGTATATGTATGGAAATTTTCCACAAGTATGTAAAAAACAATTGACGGGGCCATCTCTGTGCAGAGGGACTGCAGGTATGGGGCAAGAGAGAGGCTCACTTTTTATTCTGTATCATTTGTTTATCATATGCTTATTGAGTTTTCACATTTAAAAATAATGACACACGCATTGCCTATAACACATTTCCTGTTAAGGGCCTTTAAGTGAAGTATGGGAAATGGAGCTAATTTTCTCTCTCTCTCAATTGTTTTTCTTTTGGTTGCTGTGCTTAGTCTTTTGTCTGTCTGCTTTCAGATCCATTTCTCTCTTTCCCTGAATTTGCATTTACGGGAGAGGATGCCATGTGAACTCCATTCCCAGGTTCTCTTGCCAGTTGGCTTCCAATAAGTTTGGCCTGTGGGAGGCAGAAGAAAGATAATGGCTGAAGATGCTAGGGTGCTTCTCCCTACCTCTCTGCTCCTGGTGGCTTCTCTGGCTGAGTCTCCTCTGTAGCTCCAGCTCCCTCCATGGTCCTGGCTTCCAGTAGGCAGTTCTGTCAGAGCTCCAGTTTCATTGAGGGGCCCAGGTCCTGGACTCCAGGAGCGCCATTGCCAGCCTAGGGACCTTAGCAGCTTTGTGCTATCACTGATTTTTAGGCACACTTTCCCCTCGTTGCTTTTTCAGCTATTCTCAAACCTCCACAACTAGTTCTTCTATTAAATTCTCTACATTTAATTATATGTCAGGACTCTCTCTTGCTAGCTGGCCCCAACAAAGTTGCTATTGAAAATGAGATTTTCCATCTCCCATGTTTTCAAGTCAGTTATTAATTGTATATAGGACAGAAATTAATTTTATGTATGAATGTTCTTTGTAACCTTATTTATTTCCTGATTTTCCTTTTGAAGCTATTTCTGAAGACTAACCTGGTGGCCTTGCCTGGGAAGTGGAACCAAGAACCCTCGAGGTCTCAGTCTCCTGATCTAGCTATTTCAGTTTTGATTTCCTTTTTGACTCAAGTTGTTTGAGAACGTTTCATTTCTGGATGTATTATCATTAATTTTTAAATTATTTTTTATTGAGATATAATTGACATATAACAGTGTATAAGTATCAGGTGTACAACATATTGGTTAATTCTTATTATAAATTGCTTGTGTCATGACTTCGTGGTTAGAAAATGTTGCCTATGTGATTTCACTGTGGGGGACTTGAGATTTTCATCAGGGGCAATTACACTGCCTGCTTTAATATATTTTCCATGCATCTTTAAAAGATGCTTCCTTTGATTTTATTTGTGTGTGTATATATATATATTATCCATGGTATTAATTATGGTACTTCCTTTTACTCTATATCACCTGTCAAGGACTGTGTATATGTTTCTACTACTATTCATTTATGTCTATTTCTTCTTGGTTGTTTTAGTTTTTGTTTTATGTATTTTGATTTATTATTTGGTGCTTAGAGATTCAGGACAGTTAGATCTTTGTTATATACTCCATCATTATGAAGTCCCCTTCTTAGACTAATTTAACACTTTTTGTCCTGAATTCAAAATGTGTTCTTTATTAACATGACCTGAGAATGTTTCCCGCTGATATAACTTTAATTTTTTTCTAATTTGTTTCTTTTCTTCATGGAGAACATCATTTATCTACGTGTGGGAACTTATTTGTTTGCCTTCCATATCCGTTTTCATTTCTCTTTAATTATTTTCTCTAATAATTTATAGGCCTTTACTCGTTCATTTTACTTAATTTTCTCACTTCTGACCTCCATAAGTCAGTCTGTCTTTTTGGTGGAATCCATTCTAAAAATTTTCTCTTCTAAAATGGATTTTATTTCTGAAAGTCATATTTATTTCTTCTATTTCCTTGCTGAATTCTGCCAGCTCACTTTTAATATCCTTCTATTGCTTTATTTTTTCTTCTTTGAGCTATTCTGTCTTGTTCTAAATACTTTTTTCAAAAAGACTGTTTTCTTTAATTTTTTCAATGTCACTGAAAAGGATTTGAAGAAATCATCTATTCCTTCTATAATTGCTGCGCATGATTTTTGTCTGCCTCTTTTACATTACTTTCTTACTTTTTTCTTGTAGCATCTATAAATGTTGGTTTTATGCCAGCCCTTTTCTGATACTTTTCGCATCTGTAAATGGGGCCATTCTTTCAAGAACAGCGATGCGCTGAACAGCAGCCTGAGAAGGGCTGGGGGCGTCAGCTGGGGCAGCAGATGCTTCATTATGCTGATGCTGTCTCAATTTTCTTTCTAAAATTTCTGCCGGGGGACAGAGTTTCGTGCACTTCCCTCAGGGCTATGCCCATTCAGTTTGCTTATTTTGCAGTGGAACAATGTGTGGGGAATTTGTGTTTATTAGTTTTACTTTGCCAGTTTTGAACAGCAACTGAAAAACAGCAACTGATTGTCACTCACCGCCTCTCTCTGCTGTATTGCCAGCCTCCTAGTTCAAAGACAGGATGTCTGCCTCATTCCTTGTTCCGTCCCACATTGCCTGTCACTCTCCACAACTTGCTGTTTCAAATAAGAAATCACTGGCCAGGCGCCTTCAGGCTGTGTCTCCTTCCTTTGTGGAATTCCATGCCCTGCCTGAGGTCTCTTAAGGTATGCATCTATTATGCTCAATTGAATCCAAATCTTACTGTGTTCCTCATAGTCTTTGGTTTGGTATTAGAGTAGCTAATATCATTTAAAATGGAATTTCCTTCTTTGTGTTGCTTCTTTTCAGCCACTTTCAGAGAAGAGAACAGAGGTAGAAGCACCTTTATTTTGCAATCTCTAGCTGTATGTCTGTAGGCCCGAGATTGTCAGACTTGTTGTAACACAGATGGCTGGGCCCACCCCCAGAATTTCTGATTCAGTAGGTCCCGGGTGGGGTCCTGGACTCTGCATTTCCAACAAGTTCCCAGCTGATGTTGATGCTGCTGGACCATAGACCACGCTTCAAGAATCGCGGCTCTAAGCTGTTTATTTAATAGACGAGCCATCTCTAGACATCCCTAGTAGGAGTCGGATTTGAATCCCATGTCATGAATGTCAGTTGGAATTGTGCTTAATTCTTTTTGCAAAAAGGGAAGTAGGTATATGTTTGGTGATATTACTGTGTAAAGACTTTCTGAAAGTTTCAGTGAAAATGTTTACAGCTGTTGACTCAGTGGGAACAGTTCTGTTCATTTTTTCCTCAAATGGTTGAGCTGGGTCTTGTTTCCACTTGGCCTCAAGTTTTCTAACTGTAGTTAGTGTATGGTCTTTGCTGCTCACAGGTTACATAAACAGGCATTTTCTGGCCTTAACTTCTATCCGTAGTTTTAGCCCTGAGCTACCCAGCAGATCTCTGACATATTGCACTGAGCTTTACCATGTAGCTAAAAGTATACTACCTGAATGCTTTTCATACTGGCCAATGTGTTTCTAGGTTTCACATTTTGATGGCTTTTTCATCTCTTTCTCAATTGCCCTTCCTTCCCCAGGGAATGACAGAAATTAACCCAGTAAATGCCATATTTCATGCAGCAGAAAGCCCGAACACATTTGGAACTATATGATTTAGGTTCATCTGGAGAAAACTATAGGTTTGATAGAGATAATGAATTTTTTTCTTTTTTTTTTTGCTGAGGAAGATTAGCCCTGAGCCAACATCTGTTGCCCATCTTCCTCTTTTTTTGCTTGAGGAAGATTACCCCCGAGCTAACATGTGTGCCAGTCTTCCTCTATTTTATATGTGAGTCGCCACCACAACATGGCAGACTAGTGGTGTAGGTCCTTGCCTGGATGTAGGTCTGTGCCTGGGATCCAAACCTATGAACCTGGGCCGCCAAAGTGGAGTGTGCCAAACTTAACCACTATGCCACGGGGCCAGCCTGAGATAATGAAGTTTTTGATTACACAATAATAAAACCTCTGCAGCTGTAATAAACCTTAATTGGGTGAATGACTCATTTAAAACTTGAAAATTCAGAAACTGCATCTGGGGAAATAATCTAATGTTTCGTTTGTGGTCCATGGTCACCTCTTTCAGTGGCATTGTTTCTGCTGCCTCCCAATTGCAAACTGCTGTACACACAGAGTTCAAACCTGAACCTACACTGGGAGCCGAAGGATAATTCCAGCCTTTGTTGATCTACACCAGAAATGCCCATCTGTTACAAGGGGGAGCTCTGATGACTGGAAAGTATTATAATCCCCTTTCAGAAAAATGTAATGCTGCTGATTAGAGGAGGGCAGAGTGGGTTCTTAATTTCAGCAGAGGTTCCAGCAGCATTTATTGAGTTTAAAGTGAGTTCAGAGCCATGTGCCTGGGAAAGCTATTTGAAGATTTGCACAGTCGTCAGAAGATCCCAAGGAGAAGGACGACATGGCACATTCACACTTCTCTTCCTTTACAATCGTTGTCTAATATGCACAGCCGACGACCATGTATGTAACTGTAACTGATTTCCAGAAATACTCATTAAGATCAAGAAGAAAAAGAATTAGGAATAAAGTAGGAAGCTTGCTTTAAAAAATCAGCCAAAACAAATGGGAAAAAATGTTGGTTAAACAACAAGATACCTGTCAGTCCTTCCAAAATGTTATTGTTCTTGTGGGGCTTGACCCCCAGTTATGATGTAGTCTGGGTGTGAGTGCTGGCACGTGTTTCCGCCATGGACTTCCTCTACTCCCTGGCCAGCCGCCACACCCTCCCACCCCAACAAGGCAGAGACTCTTTCCCCTCTTATGTAGGGAAAAGCCCTTGTTGCAGTCGATTGAATTGGAGGCTAAAGGTGCGCAGTCATGGGGTGGTCACACCTCCTTCAACTGCAGAACTTTCCTGGTGTGTCATTTCCACCGTGTGTCCTCTGCGTTTCCAGGAGGGCCTCTGACTTCCCGGAACTTGGCTGTAGCATCTCTGCTGGCACCCGGCGAAGCCTGAGCGTGGAGATTCAGCTGCCTTGCATCCCGACCTGCATATTTTCTTTTCTCAGTTGTGACCTTATCTAATAGAATTCTGTGTATTTTCCCCCATTCAGAATGCACTACTATTAATAATAGCAATGGTTTTACTTATTATTTATTATCTTTAACTTTCATAACAATTTTCGTAGTACGGGTCTTAACGGGAAGAATGGGCTTACTCGGAGTTGGTAAGTAGGCCCTGCTGTGGTTTTCCAAACACCCCCATCCATGCTGCATGATGGAGATTGAGCGCACAGAAACCCACTCAATAGAAAGCTGTCTGCATTCAGGAGCTTAACTGTGTGCAAGTGAGCGGCCGTGGAGCTCAGGGTGGAACAGTTGACTCCACGCAGTGGCTGACCGCCTGGAAAAGCCCGCTGTCCTGACAGATCTCGGAGATTGGACCAGGGGAGGAGAAAGCGGATTTAGCTTGGCATGTGAGGCTGCCGATTGAAAACATTTCAAGTATGCAACCTAGACTTGTTTTTCCCCCCAAAAAAGGACTAATATGGAAATCTAGGCTCATAGAGACCCCTCCGGAAGTTCCTCACATTACTCTGAGTATCATTGTTTCTCACAAGCTAAATGTACATGCAGCTAAGGAATAAAGCATCCTAGCTATGTGTTTGTTAAAGATTATGCCTTCATTGGAATTTTACAGCATCAAAGGGACAATAATAACAAAAAAAAGAATTCTTTCAACGAAAGTGCAGGTACTGGTTAGTGAGTGTTAACTCACAATTAACTGTCTAGAGAAAAAGTAGGACCAACTGGCTTTCCAAGGCCTGATGTCCATGCTACTGTATTTAATTAACACAGCCAGGAGTTATAAGTATCGATGCCTTCATTAAAAAAATACTAGAAAAGTCCCCCAGGAAAAAGGAAGTCAGAGCATTTCATGAAGGCCTTGCAAAATAGAAATATAAAAGCAATTATTACACCCATGAACCCAGAATTAGTTTCTCTGTTCCCAGATCCTTCTGCTTTGTAGTACTTCTCACAGCAAGAAATTTTGGCAATAGGAACATTTGTTTACAGTAAATATACTTAGAATTTTTCCGTAGAACTCAGGTTTTTATGAAAAAATGAATAGAAAACAAATAGCAACAAAAACCTAAAAGAGAATCAAGAATAGTAAAAGATTAATTGACTTCTTCTAATCCCCATGGCTAAAGTAAATGTGATTTTTAAGTGAATGTCGGACGTGTTGATATTACCTGAACCTCAGTGTTCACTCCGAGGCTGCTGGGGGAGGGGTGAGGACAGAGGCTCAGCCTCCCTGCCTCCCCACCTGACCTGGCTTCTCCCTTCCTTGGACCATGGCACTCTGGACGCGGAGCTGTATTAGCATTTACTACTCGTATTGGCGTATTGACGTGTTCGTCTCTCTCAGTGGCAGGAATACATGGAGGTCAGAGGCTGAATCTCACATAACTTCCCATAGTGTCCTCCTCCTACTCAGTACTTATTGCTGCTAAGGAACTTTTTTCATCTCTTGACCTCCCCGTCATGTTTTTGTTTCCGGGTGTGGGGAAGATGAGGGCAGGCTGAGGAAGGGCAGGAGGAAGCAGTGTGATGAGGTCGTGCTCATCAGGGGTTAGGGGACTGTTTTCAATTCCTGGCATTAGAGAAGTGAGGACCAAAGACCTGGCTCTTGGAGTTTTGGAGATTCCGGCTGGCAGAGCTTCCTTGGAGCGCAGGTGGCAAGTGAGGCAGAGTTGGAGAGGAGTGCTCCTGCGCCCCACAGGCAGGCAGGAAGCTGTGGGGACTTGGGGAGGCAGCTCCCTGGACGGGCGTGGTGGCGTTCTCAGGGTTAGCACTGTCAGAAGCGAGGCTTCTTGGGCCTGAGGATGTGCTTCCCAGGATGTCAGGCTGCAGCTTTAAGCAAGTGAACTTCCCCTGGAAGCTCCTAGGAAGCTCCTGGCCACTCCAGGCTCTTGCTTTCCCAGAGTAGGGGCCGAGTAGAGACAGCTTGCAACAGAGAAGCTCAGATGGATCAGCCAGCCATGGACTGCTCCTGTCTTTGCTGTGAGAAGTGACATGTTGGGGCACTGTCCTGAGGGGCTGGATTGTTCTGATTACAGGAAGAGCCAAGAGAATCTGCAGTGGAGGTAGGGGGATGTCACGGCCAGTGTCATCCAGACTTGCTTCTGTTCTGGAGTAAATGATGAAGAAGCAAAAAGACCTAGATAGTGATGTCTACAGAGAGCAACAGGGAACCCTTAGAGGCAGCAGGAAGAAAGAGTTCTCTCTTTCCCGCCCTCCCCTCGTCTTCTCTCTCCTCCTCTTACTTCCTCTCAGGGTTTTGGTTTCTACAAAGCCTGTGTGCGGGGTAATAGAAAACAGTGAGTTACAACCGTGTGAACTTTGATTTAACGTATTTACATTAGTCAATATCTAACCAGGAAAATAGAAACTATTTAAAGTATTTAAAATAGGGGGAATTTAGGGCGAATTGGTTATATATGTGATGGAAGACCAGAGAAACCCAAAAGGAGATCAAATGGCAACCCAGAGATTAGCAATAAAGGAAGCCATGACAAGAGAGACGAAGGGAGGGTATTTTTCATTATTGAGATATAATTGACATGTATCCCTGTATAAGGTGTACAAAGTGTTCATGGGATCCATTTCTATATTGTAATGAGATTTCTGTGAGATCCCGGGAGGTGGTGTCAGGCCGTGGCACTCAGCACTGCAGTGGCCTTTCCTGCTATGAAGCCATGTAGGATGTGCAGTCTGAGGCAGAAGGGCAGGTGGGAATGCCCAGGCTTTTCCTTTTCTCCTGCTCTCCCCTCTCCCTATAAGTTGCCTCTCCTTGGCTGAGGCCAGAGCTGTCCAGGAGCTCCGGGAATGCAGCCTGCAGGGGGCAGCACGTCCTTGTTACAGAGCAGCCCGAGGGGCAGGAGAGGAAGCCATAGGACCAAGGGCCAGCCAGTCCCCTCTTCTTATAGGAGCCTCTGGGTGATATGATGGAGGAAAACGTGTGCGTGTGTTGTGGGGGGTGGGGTGGGGTCTGAAATTGAGAGAAATTCTTAACTTTCCTGTCAGAAGAGTTGAAGTTTATGTTGGCTTGATATTCAACTTTCGGACTAAAGGATCATATTCAACGTAAATTCATTTCACAGACTTTAGTAAACATTAGAATTTGCCACCAGTTCAGATGAGTTTGTCTGGACTGTATTCTAAGTGAGTAGTAGCAGGCAGAATTTTATTCTAAAATGTACAACAGCCAGACCCTTCAGTCAAGTGGCACTCAATCTTGACAGTGAAATGGTAATACTCATTTCTCATTATAGTTATCATGGAAGAATTGAACTTAGAGCAGATGCGTTTAATTTATTCACGATGTCACCAGATGTGGGCAAACTTGTTTGAATAAAATACAAATTGACTTAAAGGTTTAACGTAAAAATCAACAATTAAAGAGCTGAAAATGATTAATTAACCTTTTTTTCTTTTTCATTTTGATGTGTCTCTTGCGTTTTCTGTTTTCAGCTAAGAGAGACAGTACTGAAATGTCATTAAAAAAATGTTGATTTTGCAGTATTTCTCTGCCCTTGGGAACAGGAAATACCTAGAATTCTGCTAGTGAGATGGTTCTTAGGAACTTTCTCGTGTGATTTTTATAATGAAGAGGATTAAATGTGTTTGGATGACTCCAGCATTGAGAACTTTGTCACTCTGATGCTCCAGACCCATTGACATTTCCCCCAAATGCTCCCTCTTCCATATGTTAGGGGATTACTTTTAAGATCAAGTAATGAATATAATGGAGTCTGTGCTGTTTTTGGATTTCAGACTCCTTGTGAATGTGAAATAGATTAAATAGAGGACACTTGAGAAGTAATAAATTCCAACAATAATATCAACGGGTGTGACAAAGAGACCAGGCAAGTGACTTTTCGACAGCGTTAAAGTGATATTGGCATTTCCTTCTCTTTGGGAGGAGAGAAGCTGGGCCTGGGAGGAGGCGACAGTCAGTTCTCCGAAGCCTCTCGGATACCTACACAGCTTTTTGGCCTGTCATCTGAGCTGTGGAACTGATTTAGCAATAAAGTTCACAAAATAGTGTTACATAAAGGCCAAATTGAAAAACGATGCTGTTTTCATGTCTTCCTTGAATCATGGGAAAGAATCACTTCTTTTCTTAGTGTTTAGTTTCTTGAGATCTATGTCGTGTGTTTACATTACCATAGCTATAGATAATTGGATTGGCTTAGTCAACACCTGAGAAGAAAAAAAATGGGCTAATATTCACTGAGTGCCCCCGTGTTCTGGTCCCTGCGGGGTGCGTGCCAATGCTTAGGGGGATGAGCAGGCATGTTCAGTCGACAAATGGATGGCTTGCCTGTTGCGGCCATGGGCTGCACTCGGTTGTCAGCACTGATGTGAGTGAGGGAGAATGGCAGTCATGTCCCAATAAAGTTGGAGTAGACTTTGGAGTCGAGTGGACTGTTGCCTGTTTATTCTCAAATCTGTTCCCCGAACTTCCCTTGTTCCCCCTCTGTGTCGCAGAGAAACTGTCCTTGTTATTCCCAATACTTCTTCACCAATCAGCTTCTTCCCAGGAGTGGCTCTGGGAGGCACTGGCAGGAGATAGGAAGGTGGAGGAAGGAGTAATCCAGGGTACTAATCTCCACCTGTCTCTGCTTTGGGGGTGTCTTCAGTAGTAACTGTCTCTTGTGATGCTCTGGCTCCTGCCAGATAGTTTGTTCTTCCACAGCCCAAACTCCCACTGTCCAAGCCTTCTGGGTTCTGGCTTCTACCATGTCTTCTGCTCCTGACTTCCTCCCCATGTCTGTCGAGCTCTGGGGATGCAGCCTCCTGCAGTTGGAAATTCCTGGTTGCCTCCTCTTCCAGTGTTTGCTCTTTGGGCCCTTCTAACGCTTTGTGACAGATATCCTGCAGTAAACTTGGTAAACTCCTTCTATTGAATGACTAGATCCAGGCGTGGGTCTCCTGGTTGCACCATGAATGATGCTGAGCCTGAGAGATGTAGATTAAAGCCTATGTTTGACTCACCATGAGCAAGACCTTTGGGCAAGTCATTTAACTCCAAGGATGTTCCTACAACCGTACTGTGGGGTTAGCACTGACTCAGAAAATTGTAATGGAGGTTAAAGGGCATTCCTAGCATGGCACCTGGCACAACGCAAGCATCCTATGATCCTGTCTTAAGCCTATGATTTAAAAACCAGGGCACTGCTCTCTAAACTCTCTAATACAGAGAATCCTAGAGAAACAAGAAAAGCATCATGATTGTATGAGTAAAACATCCATTTAAGAGGGTGTGTGGGTTGTTGGAAAGGTCATGGAATACAAATTGGAGTTGTTTGGACATAATGTCTATGGAGAAGAGCAAACTGTCTGAGAGAAAAAGATGAGACTAGGGTGTATTCCAGGCAAAGGGTCAACTGGGAGACTAAGTTGGCTCCAAGACCTAAGGCGTGACTATGGAACAAGAAGAGTGGGCAGTGAGTTGTTACAAAAGCTGAGGGCACATGAGGATGTGTTCTGGCTGTGGGAACCTTCTTTGGATTCACGCTCCCAAAACATCAACGGAGAACGCTCCCAGGTGTAAAAGAAAGCCATGTTGCTTGTCCCTTGTTGCTTCACAGTTTTGCTAATCCTCATGGAACATGATGTCAGAGCTGTTCTGTGACACATTTGGTGATTGGAAATGGGCAGCTGTTTTAAGCAGAGGAAGCCTGTATACTTACTTCAGTTCATGGAACCATATCCAAGGAAAATGCTAGGTAGTCATCCAAAGCTTATTGATTTAGATACGTTCTTAACCTCTTTCTTATCCTGGAAATGTCATATGGGGAAGTATAGTTTATCAATGTGTTAGACATGAGATTTATGATATAATGGATCCCTTCGCTAGGGTTGTGATGGAAAAACATTTTGGTTACCTTTAGTAAAAGTAGTCAGAGTGTGACAGGAACTTAGAGAATGGCAGGTGCTCAATTAGTGCTTGTTGGATTAAATGTGTATTAAATAAAAATATTGGCAACATGAAATGGCACATTTTGCAAAAATTTAATGACACAATCACACAGAAACAACACACTGGATTAAGAAATAACGGATGTGAGACTATAAAATGTGATACAATTGTAAGATATTATTCTAAAAATATCTTGTGTAATATAGCAAGAGTTGTTGGCATTAAATCATGAATCATAATTTGAATCTTGTAAAGAAGGGAGTGTCAGGTATTTGCGTCTCTGATTTATATCTCAGTAAATCCTGGTACAGTCTAGTGGGCCCAGAAAATACAAATCCGAAGCAGACTTGAGTCTGCTTTTGATGATAGTATATCTGCGTGGAATAAGAACAACCCAGCTGAAAGGTATTATGACAGACTTTATTATCTATACAACGACACCTGGCTGAGTCTTGCTCTGCAGAGGACTTGCTCTTCATCTGGCCACTGAGAGCAGGAGACCCCACCTGGCCCTCTCCCATGTCAGCTCATGGTCTCTTCAGGCTAAATCTATCCTCAGGCTAAACCTGGCACCAGGAGATGGCACATGCACTTGCCTTGAGTCCAGTGCTTGACAAGGGAACCCCGTTCTTGGTGTATAGGGACGGGTAGGACCTACTTCTCTCAGCCCCTGTGAGGGACACCTGTTCCCTTCGCTATTGGGGATCCTGGAAGAAACTTCCTTCTGTATTATAATTATCATGAGGGTACATTCTTCAAGAATATTGGGAATACTTGGGGATATAGATTTAGAGATAAAGGCATGGAAACTTGACATCAAAAGAAAAATTCCAGCGGTTCAGTCTTGTTTACACTGTAGTCGAAGTTAATAACACTTAGTTCACCACAGGCTCAGGAAATCTTCCTTTAAGTGGACTTACACTTCTTCATAGAACTTTTTTGCTAATTCTCCCAGCCTTACCTTTTTCAATATTCCAAATAAACTTTCATTAAAAGGGGGGATAATTTAATATGCTGCCTAGATACAGCTATTGTTTTTTGCTGGGGGAAGAACACACAAAGTCCTAAGTGGAAACGGAATGGTGTTCCTTTCAAATATACCAATACGCTGGGATTGTTACTTTCGATAAATAAATGCAATTTCAAATAGCCACTCTGAATATTCTAAAATGCTCAAAGACTCTTTGGAACCATTGATAGAAAATTAATTTGTGGTTTATTCAAATTACTCCACGTGAGGAGAAAATAACCCATTAAATGAACAGAAACTAATTTCTTAATGTTTCTCGTTTGCCTCATTGCTTTCCCAAGGAATAAATAATAAACCATCAAATAGAAAGTTCATGAAAGATCCAGGCATGCTTATGGCCACAGGGCTGCCTTCCACGCTCTCAAAGCTTTACAGCTTCCCTTTTGAACCCATCGCCTGTAACGCTCCATCATTATCAACATGAACACAACAGTCTCCCATCCCCGACTGTGTTTGCCTGCTCCTACTCTTGCTTCTTCTATCTTCCTCCCTCTGCCCTCCTCCCTCCCGTCTCCTCCTCTGCCTTCCTTTTTCAACAAAAGCATCTTCATTACGCGTTTTCTGGACATAGCGTACCGTGGATTCAGAGGTGGGCTGTAAACAGTACATTGAACGAATGAAGTGGGTTTTAGAAATTAGAGTTTGTTGAAGAGAGTCTTTAGGGAGAAGGGATAGTGGAGGAATGTTCAAGAAACAGTGAGTCCATCAGTGTGGCTGGAGTGAAAAGAAGTAGGGGAGATAATGAGGGGCAGGTTGTTGGGGGCAGATTGTGAAAGCCCTTGAGCACCACGCTTGCATTTCCTTCTGTAGGCAGTGGAGAACTCTCAGTGGTTTCCAGATACAAATGTATGCTAAAGAGTGATTTGGGAAGATAAACAAATTAGTTAAAGTGTAGGTCCAGCTGGTCTAAGAGAGACCAACAGTCAAAGTGGCTTAAATAAGATTAAAGTTTATTTCTCAGTCTATTAACAGTCTAGGCTTAAGCAGTCTGGACTGCTAGGTTGGTTCCACAGAGTTGGGACTCCAGGACCCTTCCTTCTTGTTGCTTCACCATCCCCAGGGCTTGTCCTTGTCTGCATGGTCTGTGACAGCTTGCCTCCACTTTCACATGTCTGCTATGGAAAAGGGGGCTGCGGAGGGCAGGTGCCCAACTAAAATACTAACATAGAGGTTCTATTAGTATAAAAAGGAATGCTAGGGAACAGTGTCAAACATGGAAGGCAGCAATATGTAGAATATACTAGCATGGAGTGTCTGGCTTTGTCCCTTTAAATTCTCTAACGATCCGAGAGCACCGGCTTCCATATCAGCTTCCATTTCCCTGGGGGGACAGTTAGACTGTTCCTTGGAGAGATTCTGGTAACCAGGAGATGCAGAATGGTGCAGGGAAGACGCAGACTCAGTGTCAAGGGAATTAGGTTTAAGTCTCAGCTGACACATTGCGTGACTTTGGGAAGCTTACCTAAACTTAATGGATCTCAGTTTTACTGTCTGTGTATGAGGTTATAAATACTTTCTCTTCCTGTCACAATGTTTGTCATAAGAGGTGAAAAATCAGCAAGGTACTATCATTGTCTTGCTGTTAGTGTAGGATATAGATATAGGTACATCTATGTATGGGGGTGAGTGTCTAAGATAGAGACTTAAAAAAAGAGTGAGAGAATAATATCAGGGAACCAGTATGAAAATGGCAATGGTTATGACTGTGATCTTTATCCATTTCTTTATCTCCAGTGCCTGGCGTATGGCAGGCCCTACATATGTCGGTTGGGTTTGTTTCATAAATTGCAAGTTTTACTTTAAAACATCACATCCAAATGCTTTTAGGGAAATTATTTGTATTTATTTGGAGTTTCTCAAGCCTTTCTTTGTCTCGTTTCTCTTTATCTGCTCTTTAGAGTGGGACCACATTGTAGAGAATGAATGTGTGGTTTAATATACAGCTTCTGTTGTTTCTCACATTATCAGGAGGACAGCTAAAGTGTATCAATATTTTGAAAATATGTAGCAGTTATATTTTTCCTTCTTTCTTAAATCCTCTTTTACTGAAGCCCCTCTGTCATTAAGACTAAGCCTTAAGGTTTTTTGCCCTGGAAATGAGTCTCAAAGATGACTTTTTGAGAAAACAGTAATAGAATGGATTTAAAAATCTAGTTTTCTTGAGAAGGAAAAGGATTTATTAATTTCCAGCTCTCCTCCACTATAAATAGCAAAACCTGAGCCTGGCACACTCGCTTCATAGAGTTCATAAGTCATTGTATAGAAATCTGGGAGTCTGTTGTAAGGAAAGTTCCCATCAGGTACTTAGGGTTTTTGTTTCTGTGTTTGTGTGTTTTTTGTTTTGTTTTGTTTTCCCATGGAGACAGCAATGAGGAGAAGCAAGAAGTCAGATGTTATTGTCCTAGTTTTCCTCTCTTGGAGAGCACCCCAAGAAGTAGAAATGAGAAGCAGAAGCATCCAGATGGTTTTGGGAAACTCCCAGTCCAGGCAGGCTGGCTCCTTACTTCTCAGACAAGGAACCTGGAAGGCAGCCCCTTAGGGACTGTGTTTCTTTCTGCATGTGTTGGAGCATTATGGTGCCAACCAGGTAAGTACTTTGAAATGGTTCTATGTCAGCACAGATAGGCCAGACCCCATGGCTGGGAGCCTGTGGTTGGGTGTGGCCTTTAGGGGATCTAAGCATTTCTGGATGCCTTGGGGAGGAGATGCCTGAGCAGTAAATCAGGACAAGGAATCAGCAGAAGTTGTTAAAATGGTGCCATGCCAGGGACAGCGATATCGTGGAAGGATTCCTAGGGGCAAGACCAGATCAACCTCTGTGTCTAGAGGGAAGAAAAGAACAATATAGATAGGTAATCTTGCCCTGTGCCCACATGCCATCTTTGGGAGGAGGAGCAGAAGGAACCCCTAAAGAAGTGAGAAACTTGCCGTTAATTAACCCAAACGAAATCATTTTAGTTTGGAAAAAAGGGGCTTTTTTCCCCCCGCCTTAATAGAGGTTCTAGAGAAAGATGAGATGAGTTCTAGATAATGGCAAGAGGTGTAGGATGTCTCTTGGTGGTTGTGTGTACCTTTCAGCCCTCCCACAAGTTCTTAGTACGTCCAGTCCTATCCCAAAGTGATACTGACATTCGCTGATGCTTCAAGTATATGCTGTTTTGGTCAGTGGTTGCTAGTAAGATATTCTCTCTTATAAAAAAAGAAGCCATTGATCCCAGAACTTTCATAACTTCTGAATTGCTTCATGACTAGGTGGTAGGGTGGAGAAATTTAAACCCTTCAAGAGAAATCCAACTGGCCTCCATGAGCACTTGTCAGAGAACTTGGAACTTCCTGGGGAGGTGAGTGGGCATCCTGTGGAAGGTGTAGGAAGGAGGGAGAAAATGCCTGCTGCCAGTCAAAGGTCGGGGCTGCAGGCCGAGCCAGGGCACCCCCTCCACTTGCTGCTGTGCCTGCTGTTTGGCTTGGCAGAGGCAGGCTCCTTTGCAGGAGGGAACTGGTTTCTACGTTGGTCTCAAGACTAAGAGGATGTGGATTCAAAAGAAAGAAGAACTGAGTTGTTTTGACTAAATAGGTTTGGTTCATTTCCCTGGGACCTCCTCAAACACACTGATGTTTGCACAAGAAGGAAATGAAGGCAGTGTTGACAAAGGAGACGTTATAGCTGCTGCCCAAATTGCCAGTTAGTGTATTATTTACTTGTTAATGCTTCTGCAATGGTTCTGTGAAGAAGGAAAATTCCAAATAAGTCATCTAATCTATCTTCCTGGTGCTGCAGGATCACCACCTACTATTTGTTAAGGGTTAGGCTGCAGGTTTTAAATTTTCTAAGTTATGAGGGGAAAAATAATTCCATATGATCCAAAGGAGAGAATTTGAAGAAAGTGTCACTGCTGGGCAGCCTTGTCCTACAATTAAACGTATTTGCCAAAGAGCTCATAGTCTGAGGAGATAGTCAAGGAACGTGCACTTACAATGCCGCCAGCATTTTGGTCTTTGGTCCTTCATGTGTTGGAGTGTTATCACATACCATCGTTGTGCCAAGCATTGGGCTACGTGCAGGGAATGTAAAAGAGTTGCTGTCTAACTGGGGTGATGAATCTGAATGATTCCTTAGAATGAAGGAGGTGCTAAGAGAAGGGCTTGTGGAGCCCTGGAGGAGCATGGAGGGTGATGACTCAGGAGGAGGGCTGGGGAATCAGAGAAGGCTTCATGGAGGAGGTGGTATTTGTGAGACTCTCTTACACAAAGCCACATGGAGTAACTTTTATGATATAGCAGGTGCTTTAATGAATAGGCAGTTTTCAGGATTTTTTTTAAAAAACTGAATTGATCAACATGGGGGGAGTTGCTTTAGCATTGTCCTTAAGACAACCTGAAATGAGGAGATAGGCCTTTTTAAATTTAATTTATTTTGATCGCCATTAAGGTAAAATCACCTCCACCATGTGGCATTGCGCCAGATGAGTTGGGAATGAGCACTGGGAAAGCCAGAGTCTGCTGGAGCAAAGGTGGGAAAAAAGTAGAGTTTGCCAGGGTGTTTTCTAATGGCTTCTCCTTGCCCTCTTCCTTCGGTGGCCTCTTCCCCTCCTCTCCTTGACCGTCGTGATATCTGTCTGGGTTCCCCCATTCTTCTTCTGTCCCCTTGCTGCGTAGGAAAGACATTAACAAACTGGCAAGTAGCTTTCAGAACTTAGTGGGTCACCTCTTCTACGGGCACTTTGGTTGTTAAAGGAAGTGATAGGAATCAGAGGATGCTTAACCAAAAGAAAGGATGAAACTGCTGGGGTGAAGGTACTTGGATGGTAAAGAGAGAGAGCTTTACGATTTGTCCTTCCACACCCCTCAAAGAAGTGCCACGGTGGCAACCACCTCCTTAGCCTGGCTGTCAGCTAACTCTGATGATAGCTAAAAAATATACTCCCCAAAAGAATTTCAGGAGATTTAGATGAGCTGTAAAGACAGAGCCCATATGACTACAAAATCCTGGCCATAGTCTTATTTATATTTTAAAAACAGATGAATGAATCCCATTACTTGAGAGGCAAGTTGTACATTTTTATTCCCAGGGTGAGCTTGAGTGATGAGAGTAGTAAAGGAACAGGGAATGCCAAGGGAAGAAGAATATATGGGTACACATATATGCTATATATGTGTGTGTGTGCATATGTGATATGTCACAGGTTATTGTACTAAATGGTGTTGATCGTGTTGCCAAGAATCATAGAGAAAATCTAGAAAATTTTAATTCCTTTCATTATTATCTTCTCTTTGTGTTCCACGCCCAGAACCTGTGAACTTTTCAGCCTCCGAATGGATTGTTTGTTTTTAGCTGTTTAACCAGTTGAACTTTGTGAACCCAGAGCAAACCCAGATGATTCCCTGACGGTGCTTAGAGCTGATCCATTTTTAGAGAAGCCTTGTGAGTGTTATTGACAAGATTTTGATGTTTTCAGTTTCCCTACCAGGCAGTTCTGTATGTATTTCTGTTGCTTAGTTGTATCCCTACAAATTTTCTTGTGTTATTTCAGTATATTAACTTGTATTGTATGCACTCTATTTTGCCATTCAGGACAATTATTCATTTTAATTTTCCTCTGATTAGTCTGGAGAATTATTACTATATTTATCAATACTGAGCCCAGCTATGAAGTATGTTCTTTTTTATTTCTTTTCCACATTTAATTTATTTCTCCCTCTCTTTTTTTATGAGGAAGATTGGCTCTGAGCTAACATCTGTTGCCAATCTTCCTCTTTTTGCTTGAGGAAGATTGTTGCTGAGCTGACATCTGTGCCAATCTTCCTCTAGTATTTTCTGTTTTTTAATTTCACCAAAACTCTAGAAGGCTCCCGCTATATCTAATGAAAAATTCTTGACTTATTTAACATTGTATTTGTTTATTACTTTCGATTCAGTTCCTTATGATTTCTTATGAATGTCAAATGGGAGAAACAATGTAAAACAAATTTAATATCTCTGCAACTCATAAAATCTTAAAATCTAATTTTAAGTTTGTCACAAAATTGAAAAACAACCCAAACTGTCCAAATGCAACTTCTTAGAAATGTTTCCAAATTGATTCCAAATATTCTTTTGTAGTTATGGGTCCTATTTCCCTCTATATATTTGTAAACTTTCATTTTTTTCCTGGAGTCTCAGAAAAGTGAGAGTTCAAACAAGTGCCGTATGATCATTGAAACACTTGCTCACTCCGGTGGATAAGAGCTTCCTGGTTACTTTATACATCTACTCATTGCATTTTAAAATCTCTCTTATGTACATCCTCTCCAAGAGATTATCAGGCTTATTCTTGAGTAAAAAAGGGGAATTACTAACTTTCAAAGCAATATATTGCATATTTGAGCAGCTATGGCAGAGACTGTTTCCTCCCAGGACTTTTCTCCCTTTGGTCTTCGTTCTGGAGTTATCTTGGAGTTATCACCCTTCTGGAGTTGTCTTGAGCATGTTTGGTTCTTCCATCAAATGTAAACCTTTCACTATTTTATGTCAGCCACTCTAGGCTCCCAGTCTTTTTTTCTTCCCTCCCAGGAACATCTTTTCCCATTTTCTTGGTCACTGCTTGCATTGTATGGCTGATGGCTGCTCTTGGAACATGTTCCAATTTGTACCCTTCCTGGAGAGTGGTCCCCCAAATTGGTCACAAACTCCACATGTGCCCACATAGAACTATCATCTTTCCTTTTTCTAAAATGATAAACTGTCATCAGTATATCCCAAGATTGCATATGAGGAATTTTGGACGTCATCCTTCACTGTTGACTCGTAGCAGGCTGTCTGTGGACTTCAGCCATAAGTCCTGTTCTCATCTCTCTGTGCTAAGCCCTTCACTACCCAGAACTCAAACTGTGTTTTGGGATTCAGGGCAGGACCTTAAATTTATCTCCTTTAAAACTCATTATGTATATTCATCCTGACTTGGAAAGATGTTTTTAGTCTTTATTGGGTCCAAAATCATAATCATTTATGAATTTATAATAATTTCCAACTTTCTACAAATTTAGCATCCCTACCTCCCATATTTTTATATGAATCATTGATAAAATTATTTGGTATGAGAGAATCAAGGCAACCTCTCTCTCGGTTGCCACTGACCCACAGATCAATACCCTTCGCATGTATTTCTTCAAAAATTACAAATGCATCTAACTGAATGATCATCCCACCCCCATTTTTCCATATTATCAACTAAGCTATTTAGAGAGACTGTAAAATGCAGACATCACATGTTCTGTATCTACTACATTTTCTTGGCCAGGCAGAGAAGGAAAAGTAGGTTATTCCGATGTGACCTCTTAATGAACCCATGCAAAATCCTGGTAGAAACTGTTAACTGTCTGTGTCCTCACAATAGTTCCCTATTCTCAAGTTGTGGTGGCTTTGATATGTGGCTCACTGTCCTTTGGAGTGTGCTGTTTCCACCTCCTTCCCTGTTTTGGGACTAAGACATTTGGTGGGTCTGCATCCTCAGCTCCTCGCTAGTCTGCCCATTTCTTCCCCAGCATGCTGCACATTCGCGTTTCTCTTAGCCATGGGAGATGAGACTCCTTCTGACGGAATTATATGTTCTTGTTCAGCGAATGAGACAGTCTATTAAATTTATTCAAATATTGGAGGTTTTAATCCCCTCCTGCTAGTGTTTGTAGCACAAAATTTATTCTGAGAACATTCTCAACATTGGAGCCAGAGATCAAGGAAAGAGGGGTGGGCTTTTATTGTCTCTCTGTGATCTACCAACCCTAAATTGTGGACTTCAAAAGTGAGCCTGTAGCTCTTCAAAATTCACTGTTAGGAGAATGGAAAGACGAGCTGGGGGAACATATTTTCAAATTACATGTCTGATAAAGGACTTATATCCAGAACATGAAAAAACACTGAAAAGGCAATAATAAGAAAATAAACAACCCAATAAAAAATGGGCAAAAGATCTGACCAGACACTTCACTGAATAAACACGTGGCTGGCAAATAAGCATATGAAATGCTGCTCAACATCATTAGTCATCAGGGAAGAGCAAATTAAAACCATGTGAGATATCGCTGCACCCCTATTAGAAATACTTAAAGAAAAAACTGATCATACCAAGTCTGGACAAGGACATAGAGAAACTTGACCTCTAGTACATGCTGGTGGAATTGCCAAATGGTTCAGCCGCTTTGGAAAACATTTCGGCAGGTTCTTATAAAGTTAAACATACAACCCAGCAATTTCACTCCTAAGTACTTACTCTAGAGAAGTGAAAACTTACATCCACCCAAAAACCTATACGGGGATGTTTCTAGTGGCTTTATTTATAATTGCAAACAACTGAAAACAACCCAAATGGCTCTCAACTGTGGTATAACCATACAATGGAATACTACCCAGCAATACAAAGCACAGATTATCGATACATGCAACACCATGGATGAATCTCACATGTATTTTGCTAGTAAAAGAAACCAGGCTCAAAAGGCTGACTACTGTATAATTCCATGTGTGTGACATTCCTTAAAAGGCAAAACCATAAGGACAGGACAGACGGGTGGTTGCCAGCGGCTGGGCAAGCAGGAGGGATTGACTACAAAGAAGCATGGCAGATCTTTTGGATGATGGAAGTGTTCTGTAACTTGATTGTGCTGGTAGCTACAGATGATCATATGTCTTTGTCAACTCAACAGAACTGTCCATTGCAAAAAGTGAATTTTCTGGATGTAAATTAAACCTTAATTTTAAAAAGTGGGTATATAATTTCTTTGTTCTTATTATCCCAATACATTTTACTTTTGAAAAATGAAGTCATTTTAATTTTCCTAACATATAGTGAGCCTCAACCAAAAATATCATTAATAATAGCTGGACAAAACTTCCAGACACACCATCTGAGCGCTCTTTCCAAGCTGTTCCCTCAAGGACTTCTCTCTCCTCAGAGAGTTTTCCAGTGTAGATTTGCTTGTAGCCCTGAGGATTCTAGTCACCTGTTAAGACTGTCTCGGCATCTTATTCTTTTTCCTATAGGTTCACACAACACAAACTCAATAGCTACTCAATCACTTTCTGTGATTTTTTTTTCAAATGTCCTTGAACCCTAGGCCCAGTTTAACATTTGAGAAGGGCTCAGCAATGATGAAATACACACAAATTAAATATGTCTGGTATGACCACATTTTCCTGGTCTTTTATGGAATCATGAGGTTTCAAAAACCATCAGTCTAGATCAGATTTTTTGTTGATGTTCGTCCATGAATATGGAATGTGAGGTGGAATCAAAGAATCACAGAATGTTCGAACTGGAAGACTCTTAGAATTCATCTAGTCCAGTTCTTTATTTTACAGGATCCAAAGCTTCATTGCCTGTTGGCCATTATCTGGTAACTTCAGGCGCTCTCTGATCTTACATTCCTTGGGTTCCATCCAGACCCAGGTCTGAGATATGCTGGGCTCCTTGAGAAATGCATTCCACTTGGATAAAGCAAAACAAAAGCCCAGCCACCTATTCTGCTAGCAGACAGGAGTATAAATACACAGTTCTGAGGGTGCATCAGCCATCAGCTATGCTGTGGTTCGTTAAAATGTGGATTATTTAGGTAGCCCTTGGGTTTTCCCCTAAAGTCGTGCATTTGGGTTCCTTCAAGGTTTCTGTGCTCCAGTAGAGAAGACTCTTGATTTATTTTATCTTTTTATCTATTGAAATGTAACTGCAGTTCAGGCTGAATATCCTGGATGTAGGGAAGTCTGGATTGTTTTAAATACCTATCTTCAAGCCTCCTTTCTCTTATTTGTCTTTAGAACATTTCTGTGAAGGGAGTCCAAGGCTCTCTCAGAAAAAGAAAGCGTGCACTTAGGTTTTCTACTGCTGTTGGCTTCTCAAGAATAAAGTTTGTGGCAAAACTAAAGAGCTGCCAAGGTCTGCAGGTTTCACCACCAAGGACCAGTGGCTGATATTTGAGAAGGTGGGCTCTGCTGGGGGCAAACAAGCCATTCAGCTCAGTTGTTTATTTCAGTTCCTCTCAAGAGTTTCCTGGAGGAGCTCCTGGTCCTCAGTGTGTTTGCCCTTTTGATTAATTCTTTGCAATGATGTCTTCCAAATGCGAATTGTCACCTTTAACTTTCACCTCTCTCTTAGCCAAATGCAGGAGGTTAGTCTGTCGATCCTGCCCTTCCTCTGCCTCCTGGGGACCAGCTCAATCCCTACCCCTGCGGCATGAATTTCTCCTGGGATTGAATTGGCTGAAGCTCTGGTGTAGGGGACCTCTTCCAGCTGCTGAGAAAAAGAAAACATGCATTTTTGTGTCACTCGTTCTAAAATCTCGCCATTCTTGTCTCCAGGGTTCATGGAAGAGCTTAAGAGTTAAAGTCATTTAGGGTCACTGTTTTCTTTCTCTTATTTTGAGAGCGTGGATGACTTCTTGTTTGACTGGGATGGTTCTCCTCAGAGCACTGGGCTGTGGGCAGGGCTCCCACAGGGGAGGGAGGCGGGTCCTCTGGGTGCTCCCATCAGCAGTCTTGGAGGCTGGCGGCCGCCTCTCTTCCCAGCTCCCTCAGCTTCTTCCTTGACACACTTCTCTAACTCCCCCTCTGCTGCTCTGCTTGGTCAGACCCCCCGGGAACGTGAAAGTCCTGCAGGCAGCCCTTGCCTGAAGTCCCTGCCATTCTCTGTCACCCAAGTCTTGTAAAGGCCATGTCTCACTTCCCGTGATCATATTCCCTAGATGCGGGCTCACCTGCTCAGTTCTTTCAAGGGAGCTTTGTGAGCTGAAAGGTAGATGTGAGGGAAGGAGCGCATGCAGGTTTCGACAGCAGCCATCTAGAGACGGTGCCACTGCTGCTGCTCTCTGACCTGAGGGAGACTCTGCGAGCAGAGAAGGGAGGGCTGGGAGGGGGACCCCTTGGGGGGAGTCTGCCTTGCCCAGCCTGGCTCTGGGCCTGCCTGCAGCCTTGTTCCAGAGCAGTGAAACTTAGCCTGTGCTCCTAGGCTGCATGGGGCCTTCTGCGTTCATTCAGGCCTCCAACGTCCGCCTCAACATCCGGTCACCCTGGGCCCCCCAGGGCATCGCAGTTCTGGGGCTCTTCTGGTTCACATTGCTGTGAATGAGCCTCCCAGGTGACAGAACGGGGCAAACTCCCATTAAGAGAACAAGCTTTTGCAATATTTATCCAATTCCCAAAGCCACTTGGACTATATGTTGACCTAGCCTTAGGAAAAAGAAAAAGCAGAGCAAGAAGTTGTTTATTAAGCGTTAAAATTAAGAAGTTTAAAAGTAGCTGTTTATTAGCATGTTTGTCTTTCTTTCCACCTCTCCACTGGAGAAAGGAGCAACATTGATACTGCTGCAGCTCTTGCCTGGATGCAAGGAGCTCCGTCTAATGAAAATCCCATGCTCCAGGCCGAGCTGGAGGGAGCATTTTGAGTGGCTCAGACCCAGGCCTTCGAGGCAGGGGACGGACACCGCGGTACTTGGTTTGCGGCGGAGGATCTGGAAAAAGCATTGGTTACATATTTGTAACCGTTGGCTAATGAGTCCCAGTCGGCAGAGGCTGAGCTGAACACCACACAGGCAGCAGACCAGCAGCTCGCTCCTCCTGGATGCAGAGCTGTCAGCTGAACCAGGCCTGCTCTTTTCGAGGAGCCTGGCAGCTAGTTTCCCCCTTAATTAGTTGTAACACCGTTAACGCAAAACAAAGGATTTTGTATTTTCTTAAACAAAATGGTGCCAGAATCCTAGAATTTATTTTCTAAGTGTATTATTAAGCATATTTCTTTTAAACAAGCTCAAAGGTCAGAACGTTCAGAGGTTTTCTGCCGGAGACTGTTACCCAGCTCTCAGGGTTTCTTGAAAGACAGCGTGCTGACAGAAGGATATGCTCCATCTCCCTCAGGGCCCGCCCGATGTTATCGTAACTACCAATTATTACGTATTTTGAAGTTTGCAAAGAGTTTGGATATGTGGCATCTTAAGTGGAGGTCCTTATTAGGATTAGAGGGAGAAAGACAGACTCACGAGGGGAAATTTCAACATATTACTGCTTGGAAGGGCTTGGAGTCTTGTCTCGCAGTTTCTACATTGTGTCCAGCAGAATACTAGTTCTGAGAAACGATATTTGAAGATAGAGTTCCAAGATCAAAGAAGTCTGGGAGGCATGGAGCTCTTTTTCTCCTTCTGGAGATTCGGGGTGTGTTAACGGAGTCCCTGAGGAGTCCTAAAGTGAAAAAGAATCAACTTCGTTTTAATGCAGGGATTCCAACTTTGATTATGCAATATCTCAATATCTCTTACCTCTTTTTTTTTTATTTAACACTTGTGGAAACCAAAGCCTTAGAGTTAATGACCAGTTGGTGGCGAACCCTGACTCCGATCCTCAGGCTCCAGCTCGTCACGTAACTTGCTAAGGTTGTCACTCACTCCCTCGGTGACTCACACGGAGGACTTGTGAGCTGTGACCGGGCCATGTGTCTGTGGTCTGTGCTCTCTAAGATTTTGGTTTGCCAAGTCATTCTGAATCTAATGATGCTCGGGTGATTTCCCAGACTGAGGAGGAGGCAACAGCAGCTTGTGCGTCGTGCTCATTGAATGAACTGTTGACAGTTGTGGTGTGTTTGAGTTTCTGCATCTGAGAGGGGTTTGGTCCTGAGGCCCACAGGTGAATGCAGGGAAAGACCACCTGGCTGCCATCACGGCCAGCCCAAGGCCAGTCAGTGGAGAGGGGACACGTGCCTTCAGAAAAGCTCTGTGCTCAGGCCGACCCACTGGCACAGCAGTTCAGTGCACATATTCTGCTTTGGCAGCCCGGGGTTTGCTGGTTCGGATCCTGGGTGCAGACCTACCCACTACTTGTTAGGCCGTGCTGTAGCAGGCATCCCACATATAAAGTAGAGGAAGGTGGGCACAGCTGTTAGCTCAGGGCCAGTCTTCCTCAGCAAAAAGAGGAGGATTGGCAGCAGATGTTAGCTCAGGGCTACTCTTCCTCAAAAAAAAAAAAAGAAAAGAAAACATCTGTGCTTTTCTTTTATTTTATGTTTTAATCCATTCACTTCCCCAGTGCCTTTTAGAAAACATCCTACTCTAGAAGCTTTTATTCATACTAAAGTGTAAATGATTGATAACTACAATTAAAGTGTTACCTTTCCCACAAGCATTTACATTTTAACCTGAACCCTGTGCAAAAGAAAAATGTGTCTTGAGGCAAGTGAGTGGGTGAGGGAGAATTTATAGCAGGGTACATGGAATCCGAAAACCATATCAGATAGATAAATATCTATTCTGTGCTTGAATAAGGACAGCCTGGACTCCAAAAATATACATTTCTAGCCCAACCCAATATAATACACATGCCTTGACATTTTATTTTAAGATTTTTGATAAAGCACCTCTTTCAAAGCATGGGTTAGCCTTGGTGAGTCCTTAGGGAGCCCTGTGACCTGATTCTTCACATGTGACCCCTGCCTTCTCCTCTAGGGCATGGCAGGGCACGCTTGGTCCTACACAGTGTAAATGGACAAATAGATGGAAGTTATTATTCTAGCCTTATCTCCTGTCCCTGCATTTTTAAAAATAGTTTGTGATGCAGCAGTGTGCGATGACTTGTCCAAAGTCCCAAAGTCGCACGGCTCGTCAGAGACAGCCAGGGTTAATTTAGTCCTGACCTTCCCAAGCCCTGGGATTGGCTCAGTAGAGTTTTCTAGTTTAAGCCACCTTTAAACATCCATAGAGTAAGGCCTCATTTGGGGTCTTGGTCCTCCTTATAATGCTTTTGACACTTACACCGTGACATGCTTTTTGCCTCATTTCCATAGTTTTGGCAGGGGGCGTGGACTCTTATTCTTAATACTCTGTTTTTCAGTCTGTGGTCCGTAGAGCTAAACCCGTAGTGGACTGTGTCGTTGCCCAACCCAGAGCCTCTGGAATCCCTTTCACTGTGTGCGTCTGTGAGCTCCCTATTCTGTATGTTGGGCTTTCCTCTAACATCCTCACTTGGACTCTCCTCTGGACCCCGTGTGTGCAGACAGCCGGCGTGCCCGGGATGTAGTCCCCTGTCCCCTCCATTCCCCGAGCTCTTGGCCGGTGAGTGTGTGCAGGGATACGAAAGCCCAGCCCGGGCCGGCCGCGCTGGGACCAACTCTGAAGTGTGCCTCCTGTTCCGGAGCTCCTTGGGGCCAGGCTGAAGCCCGCCCACCTGAAACCCCGCCTGGGCATGGCTGCTTCGTCTTCCCTGTCCAGCTTCCCGGCCTGCGAGCGAATCCTGTCTCAGGCTCTGCTTCTAGAACCTCAGGCTTCAGATGCCCAGCCCTGCTTTTGCTGACGTGCTGTCAGTAAAGAAGAACCTTATTTGAGAACAAGCCGTCTTCTGTTTCACATGTGCATTTTCTCATTCTAGAAACCGTGCGGAGTGGAATGACTTGCTGTTTCCATGAGATCACATATGTAAAAGCTCTTTGTATGCTGTAGGAGCCATAGAAATGTGGGTTGTTATTACCCAAATTTGGTTCCCTTTGCTGTAATTTTGAGTGAGGGAAGAGAAATCTGACCTGCAAAGTACACGCCACTGTTTTCCTTTCTCAGCTTTCCCGTGCCTAGGGAGGGCCTGTTTCTGCTTCTAACACTTGATTGCTCTGATGACCCCCTTGTAGCTGACCGTGTCTGGCCAAGGAGTGGTGTCCTCTGAGGAAGGGAAACAGGCCTGGGAAGTTTGGGGCTCCCAAGCTTAGGTGTAGAGTGTATCCTATGAAGGTTGTAGATTATAGTTTTTTCATAATATTTAATTTGCCTTTATTCTTTAATTTATGATAGATTTTAACACATGAAAGTATATACTTCATTATAATTGTCAATTGCTTTTCTTATCTTTTTCCTCTTGTGTTCAGGAGAGAGGAGCATTTAGCCCTTGATTTGAAAATGACAAATGGACAAGGAAAAGCAAGCTTGCTGCAAACAAGGATGTTCCTCCGTTCCATGTATCGACACAAAACTACCCAGTGATTCTTCACAGTGCCCTCATTTAATGACTGCAATAGCAAATCCTTTTCTGTTACAAAGTCCAAAAGAAATTCAGAAGTTGGTTTTTCCCTAGATTCTCCGTGGTTTCTGCAGCACCACGGGGCCTTCTGTTGCTGCATTTGTGGTGGTTTCATCAGACTGAGATGGTGGCCCGAGGGGTGGCGGGAAGTTCTCCGCCTGCAGGCACTGCCGGGCCGCACCTGTCCTCTGTGCCCGCAGCTCACTGCGTTTTTTGGCATAATCAACTGCTCTTTAGTGGCCCTTGGAGGAGTGGATGCTGAAACCCCCAACCAGTCATTTTGCTTCTGGATGATGTTGATTCTGTAACTTGCAACCAGTGCCAGAGCTCAGGGGAGGGCCTTCCTTCCCCAGCCCACCACTCCACTATTCCAGGGCCATAGCCTCGAGCTCCAGATTGCAAAGATGCTCATGAGAGAGTTTTAAGGTAACCACTTCTTTTCACAGATGGTCCACATCAGATGTAGCTCAGGTTTACAGTTGATTGAGAGAGATTTGCAGATAAGAGCAAAGCCAGGAACTGCAACCAGATGCCATTGCCCTAGAGGTCCCAGGTACAGCCCCAGGGTGACTGGCCACATGGCCTTGGCTGAGGGTCCTAGACCGGAGTGATGCTTAGCACCCGAGAGCCTCCCAGCCCAGTGCATTGATGTCTCTAATTCTTCCTCAGTGTTTATTCAGTTGTAAACTCTGTACTCTTATTTGAGCAACCGTTATACTTGTTCTCAGGAAACCAAAAACCAAAAGGGGAAGGTCCTGGTACTAATAAAAAAAAATCACTGTTGAAATGTATAATTGTTATTTTGGCAAAACTATGAAGAATAAAATGATTCTGTTTGTGACAACCTAGTTCATCTATTCTCTCATTTTGAGTTTATAATTCTGGCTTGAAGTCCCAGATCACTGTTCCCTGCCAAAATGTACAGTCTCTGTGCCTGAATAGCTCAGAATAGATTGTTCAGTATAAAGGAGAATTCCCTTGTTCCATCCAAAGGATTATAAGGCCGTGGTGTGCATCTTGCTGCTGAGCTTGAGATCCTGAAAAGTCGGTTTTGGTTTGCTGTGACTTATCTGAGGTTTTCCCTGCCTCCAAGCTCCACCCTTACTTGTGCACGTCCTCAGAAGGGACTGTTTTAGGAGACTGCACATGCCGTGAACACAGCATGGGATGGGCTTGTCTCGCAGCCCCTGGGCATCCTGACATCCGCAGAGAAGACTGTTCTGGAATTGCTTGAGTAGATTTATTGAATTAGGTTCTGATTTCTTGATGAAGGACCTCATCTGTATTGTATTTGCCATAAGCAATGCAACTGATACCCTTTGGACACACCCACAGACTCGAGGCTGTGTGATAGTGGCTTTTAGGGGAGTCAGGATTGAAATATCACATTTGTCCCTGAGGCATACCTGATCCCAAGCTCTTGGCGCAGAGTTCGATTAATCTACTCAAGATAGAGGTGGTGGCCAGGGCCCTGCAGTCACTTGTGGACCACTGTGGGCAACCTGAAGCCATAAGCCAAGATGCAGCCATTTGTCTTTGTTTATAATTTCTCATCTGAGCTTATAGAAACTCATAGCGTGCCTCGTCCAGTGGTCCAAAGCCACTTATGCATGCCTCGGCCCTTCATCTTCAGCCTAATGGCAGCAGAATGCTGCTTGAAAGAAGAGTCCTAAAATAGAATGTGTTTCTGCTCCCACATGTAGGTCTAGATTTGGGACACTCTGCTGTATAGGATGGGCTTCAGAGGGGCCTGCCCTCTTCTGACTCCGTCTCCTCCTTCTCTGTAGGATTATGCATGTCCAGGGAAGAAAGCCAGCTCTCAGTAAGCCTTTCTTCATGCTCATAGCCACCCCTGGGTCTTCAGCAGCACAGCCTCCTGCTCTCTCTGCTTAGGGAAGTGCAGAGGGAGGCAGAGAGGAAAGGTGAGAGGGTGTCCTCGGAAACAGGAAGCTGATATCTACTTGGAGTCCTTCTGTGACTTTCCAGTGCTGGAGTTTGCCTTGAGTAACATGAGGGTGCTGGACACCCTCCTGCAGGAGGCAGGATGGGTGGTGGAGAAAGATAGATCCCCGCAGTTCATACTCTGCTTCTACCGTTTGCAGCTCTGAGGCCTTGTGACACTTTCCCACCCTCTCTAAAATGAGGCAAGTGATAATTACCTTGTAAAGATATTAGGATTAAAGGTAGCACATATAGAGCATCACATTTTTCATGTGGTGACTATTATGATTACCTGCCTCACTGTATTTGTGTTAGAAACTGTGCATCCCAAGTGGCATTGTACACTCATTGCTTTGAGTGCCTATGTTTTGGATAACTCATGTTTCTCTTAGGTCAATGTCTCCTGTTATCTTTAGAGAGAGAAGTGCATGTAAAAATGAATCTAAATGCAATTCTTTTGCCTCTCTATTTGGAGTTTGGTTCAGCCAATATTTCTTTGAGCTTGAGCTATGTTTATTAAGTCTGCTTTGTGCCAGGCAGTGTGCCATGTGCTGGGAATACGAGGATGACTGGGCGCCTGTGTCTGCCAAGCACCATTAACTCTGGTGGGAGGGGAGACAGAGGCAGACAGAGAACATTTCAGTGCAACTTGATCAGCACTTTGCACAGGGTGTGGCAGGCACGGTGAGCTGCCTCCCTGGTAACCGTTCCCTCTTTGTAGGTGACAGAACCCTGATTTCATTCAGGCTGGCAGTGTGTCCAGCCAAATTCTCCCCCTTCTAGGCTCCCTTCCCACCAGGTGTGCCTGTGTGATGGAGAGCTGCTGGGTGGGACACACACAGGCCCGAGGGGGATCCCGATGGAGCGGCTGTCCTGCTAAATGGGGATTACCACATGGGACATTTCCCTTCTCCCTTTTTCCTGCTTTGAACATGAACATAATGTCCAGTGATGCGGCAACCATTTTAAAAATAAAGTTGTATATAAGGTGTACAGCATGATGTTTTAAAATATATATATATATATATATATATATATATATATATATAGTGAAGTGTTAACAACAATCAAGCTGATTTACATACCCATCTCCTTGCATAGTTACCATGATTTCTTTGTGGTCAGAGCACCTGAAATTTACTCTTATCAAATTTCTCGTTTATAGTACGGTATTTTTAACTACAGTTATCACACTGTACATTAGATCTCTAGTCTTGTTCATCCTGCATAGCTGCGATGGTTCCCTCTGACCAACATCTCCCCATTTCCCCCACTCCCACCTTGGCTAAGTTCTGCTTCTATGTGCATTCCACATATAAGTGAGATGATCCGGTGTTTTTCTTTCTGTGGCTGGCTGGCTTCACTTAGCATAATGTCCTCCAGCTTCATCTATATTGTTGCAAGTAGCAGGATTTCCTTCCTTTTTAAGGCTGAATAGTATTCTATTGGTTATATATACACACAAGAGTTTCTTTCTTTTCTTTTTGTTTTTTTGGTGAGGAAGATTGGGCCTGAGCTGACATCTGTGCCAGCCTTCCTCTATTTTACATGTGGGATGCTGCCACAGCATGGCTTGATGAGTGGTGTGTAGGACTGTGCCTGGGATCCAAACCCACGAACCCTGGGCCACTGAAGCAGAGCATGCAAACTTAATCACTATGCCACTGGGCTAGCCCGCACTGCAATTTCTTTATCCATTCATCCGTTGATCAGTAGCCATCTTGTGACCATGAGGAAGACAAGCATGAGGGAAAAGGTAAGAGGATTCCAAAGATGCCAACCCTGATGTCATTAAGCTCCTGGATCAATGCCAGCTGCCATCTAGCTCTGAAATCTTGTTATGTGAGAAAAATACATCTGTATTTGTTTTGAGCTGCTATACGGCAGGTTTTCGGCTACTTGCAAACACATTCCTAAACAAGACAGCTCCTGGGCGTGAAGAAAAGAAATGATTTCTTGCAGAATTCTAAGCAGCTGAGAGGAAGCACTCTGGCTCCGGGCGGAACACCTGCCCTCTGTTGCGGGGGAGAGTGCTCAGCAAAACGCCTCTTGTTTGTCGACAGGGATGTTCTCATCCACCACCTACATTTCAGAACACCACTCAGGCTGCAATGGAGAGAGACAAAACCTTGGTGGGCCTGCCTCCTGGGAGATTCCAGTGCAATCTGAGACGTGTTCCCCTAGGGTCTTTCACGAACTGAAGAGAGCCTGTAAGCAAGGGCCAAACTAGTCACAATGTCACATGAGTGACCCCATGTGCTGAGGGGCCGAGGTCGGGAACTCACGGTTCCCTCTGACTTAGATCACACCAGAGCCATCCACAGTCCACATTTCAGGTCCAACCCTTGCCACGTTTTCCAGAAGCAGGGCCTTAGAGACTCTGACTGTGGCCAGAATCACAGAGAGGCGGCTGCCAAGACTAACAGACTGGTAGACGGTCTTTTTGCTGCCCTCGCAACTCCCGGAGAGTTGCCTGCTTTTTCCAGTAATTCACTTTTCTCTCTCCGTCTCGCCCTTTTCTTCCTCAGGCACAAGTTGAGAGTCTCACAGATGGCTTTGGGGAAAAGACTGCTTGTTCTCAAACATGCTGTTGGGAGGCAAATTCCTGCTCCCTCCCTTCCCCTTGCAGAGTTCTTGGCCTGCCCAGATCATGACGCTGCTGCCTCGCTCTGCGAGTCTCCATACCTTCCAGCAGTCCTGCTGGCAGCCCGGGCTGCTGGCGTTTACATTCTTCTTCTAAGGAGCTTGGCAGACAGGAAAGCCTCTGCCTCTCTGTTCTGGAGCCTGGCTTTTAATTTCTGGGCTGAGGGGAGCGCTCAGCGCTGTGCCTGTGAACCCACAGACCTCAGGGAGCGCTTCCACCCTTGCTCCCATGCCTGCCTGTAACCTCTGGGCTGTGGCTCCAGGTGCCTGACACACACAGGAGCTGACTGGAACTGCAGCCCCATTCGAGGGGAGGTGAGGCAGGACGAAGTGGGGGCCCACCGGGCATAAGTTAGCAACCAGGGCTGGAAGAGAAGCCTTGGGGGGCCCAGGAAAACACTGTGTCTGTGATCCAAAAGCAGGACAGGCACAGTCTGAGTTCCCAGGTTTAGTTTTGGTCGATTGGAGGCAGGCGAAGAGACCAGGGACCTGAGAGCAATTGCTGAGGTAAAGCTGGTTTAGATGTTGTCAGAAATGACAGTAACCATTGAGAGAAAAGGCAGGTGACACCTGACATTCGGAAGATACCAGGCATGTATGGAAACTTGTCTTTGGTTTTCCGAAGGTCTTGTCTTTGGTTTCCATTTCCACTGAAGTTAGTGGAAACTGATCCTGAGGGAGACTTCTTTCTGCTTCTGCCCTAGATTTGCCTTATGTATTCTGAGTTTTAGTTTCTTTGCTGGTAACTTGGGGATAAACATGTAGGTTCTTCTAAGGGTTGTTTTGAAGTTCGTATGAATTGATGTCTTTGAAAGAACTTCATAGTCTCACAAGTTAATTTTTCTTCCCTCCCTCCCTCCCTCCTTTCCTTCCTTCCTTCACTAGAATCTCTTTCCAGGAGCCAAATAAGAAAAGCAGTCATAAAACATGAGGCAGAAAGGCAAAGCCCAGAGAGAACAAGTCGGTGTCTCCTTCGCAGCATTACTGGCTCTCCGGGGAAGACGGGGCAGAGCCGCTTACAACTGTTAGCCTGGGATGCATTTTGGTTACCTTTGTCTCACGGACTTTTGGGGAGTGAACTCTCTGCTTTCAAAATCCACAGGGTAGGGGCCGGCCTGGTGGCGCAGTGGTTAAGCTGATGTGCTCCGCTTCAGCAGCTTGGGGTTTGCAGGTTTGGATCCTGGGCACGGACCTACACACCACTCATCAAGCCATACTGTGGTGGCATCCCACATACAAAATAGAGGAGGATGGGCACAGATGTTAGCTCACGGACAATCTTCCTCACCAAAAAAAATCCACAGGGTAGACACACTCTGTGTGTCCCTCCTCTCTATCTTTCCTTTGGGAGGGAGACTAGAATCTAGAGTCGAGAACTGAGACAACTGGATGTCACAGAATGGGCAAGAGCATCCTCTTGGAAAGCTGAGGCTGCACAGAAGTAGAACTTGATTTCAGGGCTTCAGAGGATAAGGGCACGTGGCTCTAATGTTCATCACCAGAACTTCCAGGTACACAGGGACTGCGATCCCATGCCCTTTGCAGTCAGGCATCGCCTACAGGTGACCAGAGGTGGCCACTGAAACCAGCAGGAACAACATGTGTCAGTTACAGTCCCAACAACAGGTGTGATACTCTAGTGTGCGCTCTCCCACTGTAACGCCGACCAAGCGGGCCTGTGTTTGAGATCCTGCAGCCAGGGAGGAGCAGAGACCCTGAGCCAGGATGGCAGTCCCCGCAGGAGGGAGAGTCTCCTGGCCTGCAGAGGCTTTGGTGTGAGCGAGGAGTGAAGCTTTGTGGCGACGGGTGGGGCAGCCCCTTGGCGTCTGCTGCGCCCTGCGGGGCTGGGAGGGAAGGCTTCGCTCTCTTCTCGGTGGCTTTCTTTACACTCTGCCCGCTTCTTAGCGGCCAAACCACTGCAGGGTGTCCCGCTTCTCTTTTGTTTTCCCTGTCCTAAGCGGGCGCAGCAGCTGTGGGGAGGGGCGCAGCTGTGGGAACTGAAGCGGGAAACGGCTGCTCCTCTTCCCTTCCGAGTTCCTCTTCTCCCGTAAGTGGTTTACTCATTGGTGGTCTCCACAGATGCCAGGCCTGTGTTCTCAGGTGCTTCCCCTATTCCGCATGCACCCACCCCCATCCCCTCGTGGACAGGAGCCCCGGACCCCCCACCGAGCGGGAGGCCCGGTGCCTCTTTGCAACCCGGCAGACCTGATGTGCGCCACCCACACGCCAGCTGTCGCAGAGCCCATGTAGCCACAGCGAGGGGAGTCCGCGCAGCTATTTCCTGGCAAGGGAGGGTGACTGTGGTTTGGTCTTTTTTTCTCTCTCAGAGTATGAAAATCATACATCTCAAGTGATTGAGAAGGGATAGTGTGCCTGAAAGGCAGCTAATTATCCTGTGGGCTTGCTGAGCGCTGTCTTCCTTTTCCGTTCCCCTCTGTGTACCCTTTCCCTGCAGCTTTCAGAGAATTTATATCACAATCTAGATTTGGGCATCATTTTGGTTTCTTTGGTTGGGTGTAATCATAGTTTAGTGTAATTTTCCATGGCAATCATTTAAAAACCTACGGCCGTATTTTTAAAAATATGTAAAATGTAATAATTAAATTTTGTGGACTGATTAAAACACATTAGCATTAAAAAAAATGTGCAAATCTAAACATGGAGCTTTTAAAATATATTACGAGAACATACCTTCCCAGAAAAGTCCTGGCCCTTTATTAGTTTTTTTGTCTTTACCTGTGCAATGGGGCTCCTGATTAGCAGAGGTGTTAGAAGAGCCAGCACATCTCAGCCGTTGGCTGGTAAGTATTGATGCTCATTAAACTAGTAAAAATACAGACAGAACCTACTGAAGTCATCTTCAATTTTATATTCATATTGATCCAAGAGATGAGAAAATTTTGTCAGGTTTGTTTTATTTGAGCTTACTCCATTTAATAAATCTTAAAGATTTTTGTTCCCTCCTAGTAACTAAATTGCATTTCTTTATTTCTGCTACAAAATCCTGGCTCCACATTTCTGACCTGGGGAAAAAA
The DNA here is from genome assembly GCF_041296265.1 of Equus caballus. NCBI lineage: Eukaryota > Metazoa > Chordata > Mammalia > Perissodactyla > Equidae > Equus > Equus caballus. The sequence continues at coordinate 65,896,864 of NC_091702.1, forward strand.
AATCTAACTGAGAATCAAAGGACAGGGGGTGTTCTGAACTCCAGCGTAATTCATTACGTCTTCTCTCAGGTTTGGAAACCCAGGACCGACCGCGGTGATGAGCACGAGTCCCTGAAGGGTTTCGATGAACCTCTTTTATGCTGAATTGGAGACATAAATGCACATCTCTGTGTACCGTCCTCGTTTACTAAATTTCATCTTTGGAAATTCAATCCTGACTCTTGAGGATAAATTCCAGATGAAAATTGTAATATTGATATTAAGTTAAAACACAGGTCTTGGCCAAACTCTACCCATAGCTGTGCTCAAACAGCCTTCCTGGCTTTCACAGGAAACCGGCACGTGTGTGGACGAGATTGGGATCTGAGTGATGGTCAAGTACAGAACAGGAAGTCGCTTAGTCCGTTAATGAATTCTCAAATTACTAACTGCAAGCATCTTTTTGCCTGCGGCTGCCAGTTGAGACTAAGAAAGCCCAAAGGGACTCTGAAATCTGTGAAATGAAGCACCTAACCCCTTAGGCTGGATGAGAGTCAAGGTACAATAATAGAGTATGTCTCGACCTCTGTCCACTCTCAGAGAGTTTGCCAAGATTAGAACTTGTCTGAAGTCTCTAAAGGCAGGATTGTCTAGCTTGTCTCAACAGGAAGAAGTGGTCTTGAAACTGTGACCTTCGGAGGCAGTTGAGACTGGGGGAGGAGAGGAAAATAGAAGGTTCTTATAAATGCAGCTGTTCATATCCCTCCTCTTAGATCTCCTTACACAGATGGCTATCCATGGAATTGTTTCTCCCACTGGCTTATTTTTTGGTGTCGTAGACTGAAATATTTGTTGAAAAACTTATTAGCAACAAGCTTCCAATGAGCCTTTCTTTGAATGTTTAAATAATAGTCTCAAGGAAAATTCTTGATTAAGAGCAGTCCACACCGAAATTTCATAAGATTCAAAAAGATTCCATTGACCTATTCCATTGGGCGTTACTACTGGATTGGAATAGCACATTTACAGTAAATGTGCCAGTTAAGATATGGCAAGTTATGCTTGGTAACAAACAGATCTAAAATTGTAGGGGTTTAAAACATTTGCTCACATTACATGTGCATTTTAGGTTTGGTTTTGGTTTTTCATTGTCTTCCATCAGGAAACAGGATAGGAGAGGCTACAGGACCACACTGCCAGGGCATCAAGTCAAAACAAAGAAGGCGAAACACAAAGGGACGAAGCAGACCAGACACTGATTCTTGAAGCTTCCTCTTGGAGGTGACACACATCACGTCTGCATTTCGCATGGTACCAATCCATATCATTTTTATATTTAGAAACTCTAATTTTAAATCTATAAAATGAACTAGTAATAAACATACTACTTTATAATACTTTACAGAATTATTTTGTACCATGATACCCGAATCCCATGTCATTTGCCATCATTGAACAAAGAGAAAGACTCTAAGAAACCAGGTGAGTAATAGAACAGAAGACAAATTCTGAGCAGAGAATGAATAGAACAGAAAGGAAGCCTACTGGAGGAAGGCAAGGTAAAAGAGAGTGAGACCACGGTGTGAGTTGCTCTGTCTTTACCCCTGATCTCAGAACATTATCAGCCTCTATATGATGTGCAAACTCTCTTCTTTTTTTCCCCTCTACATGTGTGTATGCTTCTTTTTGTGTCTCTTCTCCTTTTCTTACAACGACTCAGTCGTATTGGACTAGGAACCCACCCTACACCTGTATGACCTCATCTTAACCAGTTATATTTGCAATGACCCTATTTCCAAATAAGGTCACATTCTGAGGTACTGGGACTTAGGTATTCAAATACCTTTTGGGGGAACACAATTCAAGCCATAAAAATAAGTTAATGTTTACTTGGATTTACCTACATATAACATTTATATTGATTTTTATTCCTTCTTACATCTCTGAACTTCTATCTGGGGTCATTTTCTTCTGATTTGAGTACACCTTTAAGTATAGACATGCTGGTTGAAAACTCTCTCATTTTTGTCCAACGTTTTTTGTATTTCATTTTCATTCTTGAAAAAATTGCTTTCTGTGTATGGAGTACAAGCTTGTCAGTTATTTCCTTCAAAATATTGGTGATATCATTCCACAGTCTCCTGGCCTCCATTGTGGTGGTTGAGAAGTCAGCTGTCAATTGGAAACTCTTAGAGTGGTTTTATTTTTCTGGCTTCCTTTAAGATTGTGCCTTTGACTTTGGTTTTTTGTAGTCTTGCTTTGATGTTCCTGGATGTGGACTTTTATGTATGTATGTATGTATGTCTGCATTTTTTCATTCATTCATTCATCCCCTCCAGATTCTTAGGGCTCCTCAAATTTGTAGACTCATGCTTTCCATATGTTTTTGAAAACTCCCACCCATTACTCCTCACATACTGCCTCTTCACTCTTCTCTTCTAGAGTCTAATTAAGTATATATAGAGTCTAATTCTCCCTCTACGTTCTATGTCTTTCATACTCTCTTCTATTTTTTCACTAGTTTACTAATTCTCTACTTGGCTTCTCTCATCAGTTGTTAAGCCTCTCCTTTGAATTCTTAATTTCAATATTTCAGTTATTGAATCTTAGGAGTAGTCATAAAAGACCTGAGTATTTAAGGAAACACTACCTCAGATTTGTAAAGTGTTCAGTCAGCCTCAATTCACTGGCCAGGCTTGTTATGGATGATAGAGTTGCCTAGACTAGACTACTTTCAAGGCAGAATGTGCAATCACAAATACACGGTGTTGTAGCTGGATTAATGCCTCAGACCAAGTGGTAAAGGTCAATACAGAAACTTAAAGAGAAACACACTTGGCTTTCTAAGGTAGACTCTGATAGCTTGTGAGATTTGCTCAGCAGTTGGGGCCTAGGACTCTGAGGAGCATGGCTCAAGTCAGTGCTTCAGATAGGTCTCATCCTATTGCTTGGGGTCATATTGGTGGGGCCTTAATTAAATGTTACGTGAGGCAAGTTGAACAGATTTGGTTCCATCTTCTATCTGTCAGCGTAATCAGAGAGGCTAATGGAGTGGCATATTTATAAGGAAATTCTCCAGAAGCCAAGACATAAAAGAGTGGTAGGTATTGTTGGGAGAGAATTCTCCTTGGATCCTACATGTTTCCACATAGCTATGACAGCTTTTGTTGCCGGCTATCTTGGAGACAGCTTTGGAGGATAAAGACAGTATTAGTTTACTTTCTGGGATAATAAATATCGTGTCTCCCTTCTTAATTATAGCACTACATTTTCAATATTTAGGGGCTCTTTGCTCATTCAATAAATATCGTGGGCTTTTTAATTGCAAATCTATGATCTGGAAAAATTTTTGGTCACATTTAAAGCTTGAAGTTTTCCTTTCTTTCTTTCTTCCCTCCTTCCCTCCCTCCCTCCCTTCCTTCATTCCTTCTTTCCTCCCTCCCTTCTTTCCTCCCTCCCTTCTTTCCCTCTCTCTCCCTCCCTCTCCTTCCTCCTTTCCTTCCTTCCTCTCTTCCCTCCCACTTTCTCTCTCTCCTGCCTTCTCTCTGTCCCTCCCTCTCTTTGTTCTTCCTACATTTATTAACTATAGCTGCTTGTGTCAGATAGGGTACTGGCATTAGGGATATCCATTACTTAGAATATTTTTCCTGCCCTAGAAGGATGCAAAAGCCAGAGATAGTAATGAGGTGGAGGCTGTAATATGTGTGTGCATGGAATGCTATAGGAGTAAGAAAAAGAGAGTATCCAACCATGTTTAGGGAGGTCAGGAAGAGATTCACAGAGAAGGTAACATTTGAATTGGGTTCACTATGTAAGAAAGATGGGAAAAAAAATTCTAGGTAGAAGAAACAGCTTGTGCTAAACACAATAGTGAGAATACTGTTATGTATCTTGAAAGTCTTGTGACATAAAGTAGCTGAAATACAGGATGTTTGTGGAGAAGTGAGATTACAAAGATAGGTAGGACCCTGACTGTGGTGGTCTTTGTAGGCCATGGCCAAAGAGTTTTTTTCATGCATCCTAAGTAAACTTTAAATAGGCTGATTTAAAAAAAAAAAAAAAAAAAGGTTCAGCTGGTCCCATAGCCTAGTGGTTAATTTCGGTGTGATCCTCTTCGGTGACTCAGGTTTGCGGGTTGGGTCCTGGGTGTGGACCTAAACCACTTGTCAGCCATGCTGTGGCAGTGACCAACATATAAAGTACAGGAAGATTGGCACAAATGTTAGCTCAGGGACAATCTTCCTCAAGTAAAAAAAAAAAGAGGAGGATTGGCAACAGATGTTAGCTCAAGGCTCATCTTCCTCTGCCAAAATAAAAGAGCCAAAAAGGTAGCATTGTTATTTACGGAATGTTCATATTACTTGCAAATAGAGAAAATACTGTTTATTCTCAAGTTTATAAATTTGTAAGTTACTATATTAATCTCTGAATTAGTAGCAAAAATTGGCCCCCCACTTTGGTTCATCTACACGATCAAGACTACCTTCATACAACAGCAAATTTCCTGTCCTGGTCTTCAAGTAATTTCATAAAAATAATAGTCCTGGTTAGGGAACTTAGTCCACATACCCAGTATTTTAACTCCAAAGCATCTGAATGCAATTCGTTTCTTGGAGTTGTGCTTGACTTTCATGTAATCATTACAAACACACAGACACAGGGAACGTCCTGGAGATTTTTCCATTGTGTGACCCAGTGCTGAAAGCTTTCAAAATGAATGGAGTTGGCATGAAATTTCTTTCCCTTTACCATTCCATCTCAGTATTGCCATCAACCCTAAGTGCTGAACAAGCTAATTGTTGATAGAGAACCAAAGGTAATTTGTTGCATGTTATGATAATAAATGTCTTTGGAAAAAAGCAAGGATAAACTAATGACCATGATCCAGAATGCATTAGAAATTTAGAAACATTTTGGTCATTGTAGCTGGATGCTTTGAAGGAAAACTCAGTAGTACATGCTCTTTTCTGGCAGTGTAACATTTATGCAAGTTTTATAGAGTATGCTTATGGTAGATTTAAATTTAATATAAGCTATAGTAATGGGGTATTTTGTTGGAGTATGCACCCATAATCCTGATTAGCTATATGACCAAGACTGTAATATGTACTCTATTTTTTCATTAAAAATGGGTAAGACCAATAAGATAGGTATTCTAAGTAAAATAACTAATGATTGTCCTTGGATTATGATATCTCTGGAACATCCCATCAGGTTCTGTGGAAGAGTACATAAAAAGAAAAACTTAGGGGGCTGGCCCTGTGGCCAAGTGCTTAAGTTTGCATGCTCTGCTTTGGTGGCCTGGGGTTTGCCAGTTCAGATCCTGGGTGCAGACCTACACACTGCTCATCAAGCCATGCTGTGGCAGCATCCCACATAGAAGAACTAGAAGGACTTACAACTAGGATATACAATTACATACTGGGGTTTTGGGGAGAAAAAAACAAAACAAAACTTGAAAAAGATCATTGGATTTAGTGAGCAGAGAGGGAACACTTGACAGTGAAGTTTTAGTTGAGCATAGATAGAAGCCAGATTATAATGCTGTAGGATGATGAGGAAAGGATTAACTCAACTTCTTACCTCTGTAAGCCTGTTATTTACTTCACACTTACCCTGTTCATGTTAAACCTTGTTTCTACTGGCCACAGCTGAAATGCAAAATGCTTAATTCTTAGCATTTGGAATTCTAAGGGCTTGGATTCTGGTTTACATAATAGATTTGGAAAAATTCTTGGCTAGTCAGCTTATTCACTCCCCAAAAGCCACCCCCACTTACTTAGTCATGGGGAAAGAAGATAAAGACTCTGGGATGAGGGGAGAACTTCTGAGGTGAACTTGATACCAAACCTCTGAATCTCATGTTCATGCACCTAATGAGCAGTAAGCCAATCATGGAGACATCTTGGTGCTTGGAGGTAGAGAAAGGTTTATTTGAATTGGCCAAAGTGAGAAGGGAGGAGGATAGGTTCTCTCAAATCTGCCTTACAAGAGAAGAAAGCACAGGGTCTTTTTAGAGCTAAGGGGCTTGGGAGGAGGAATTTCAGAGAAATAAAGAAGAAGTCTGTGTTTCTTTCACTCCGGATAAGCCCTTGGGCAGTCAGACTTATGGACTCAGACTTCTGGATGGCAGTGGCAGCTGGGTGCTAGTTATTTGGTGGTCATAACTTCCTTAAAGGCATGCTTTTTTCTTCTGCAAAACAATCTCATAAATCCTTGTGCCCCTTGAGTCACCCCTGAGTTTAAGTAAGAAAACAGAAAATTAACAGGCTTATAGTGATGAGTGGATTAACTTCTTTTCATCTCTGTCTGTGTTTGGGACAAGGTCAAAGGGTAACCATGTTCTTATTGCATATTTACAGTAAGCTTCAATTACCTGGCTTCCAGCTTATTTTTTCCCTTGAGGACGTTTGCTAGATACTGAGGATTTCTCCCTGTGGGAAATTTAACTGATTCCGGGCATGGCCTGCAGATTAGGCTTGATTTAGGCATTGAGACACTTTCTAGGAGAAAGAAAAACCAGCAAAGTGTTATTGTTGTTAGCAATTACAGAAGGCTGGAGACAATTTGGAAACTTTAGGGGCTTCTTCAAATGCATGGCTAATTTACCCCATATGACGTTGGCTCAGTTCTAGAGATCTGCAGTAGAACTGGAGATTGAGAAGGAAGTCCAAAAGCTTCAAAAAGGCAAAGTGAATTCGAAGACACACGAGGGGAAGTGGGCCTGTCTTAGGCTCTCCATTAGTTGCTCACTCAAGACATCTGCTAGATTATTGAGATGGCTAGAGTGGGATTCTGAAGAGCTGGGCTGGAAACTTATGAACAACAGAGCTGGAAATCTTGAAGTCTTTCAGGATGGAGGAGAAAGAGACCAACTTGGCTGTCAGTCAAAAAGTTTGAGATGGCCATTCCTAAGGAAGAGGGCTTAAATAGATGGAGACCGAGACTGACTCTGCAATTCAGCTCTAACGCAGGTCAATTACTGATTGGATAGAGTTATCAGACTCTTATCTGAGATGCATAACTGAGGAAAGGGGGAACCCTCTCTGGTGAAAGATAACATCATTCAGATCCTCTTCATTTCTTTTACACTCTATGTATGACACACAATAAAACATTACTATACCTGCAAAAAGACATGAAAATATGATAGACAATCAAGAGGAAAAAGATGGAAAATAGTTAGGAGACTAATAGATGATCTAGATATCAGAGTTACCAACCCAGGTCTTTGAAATAACTATGATTAATATATTAAATAAATTAGACAAGAACATGGAAACAATAGATGAAAGTATGGAGAATTTATTTAGAGAATTATAGTCTGTATAAAAGGAAAAGGAACATATGGGCAATCAAGAACAAAAAAATGCAGTATCTAAAATTAAGAACTCAATGGGTAGATTTAAGAGTAGGTTGGAGAGAGAAGTATACAGGACAAGTGAATTGAAAGACAAATCAATAGAAATATACAAAATTAAGCATATAAAAAATAGGAAAAAAAGCAAATCAAGTTATGTAGGATGATCCAAAGGTCTAACATACATATAATAGAAGTCACAGAAGGAAAAAGAGAGGAAGTGGGGGAAATCACTTTTTAAAAAATTTTCCAAAACTGATAAAATATGTCAATTGAGACATTCAGGAAACTCTTGGAACCCCAAGTTGAAGATAAACAAAGAAAATCATGCCTGAGTACATCATAAATCTTCTGAAAACCAAATTACAAGGAAATAAAAAATCAGTGGCTTAGAAAAAAATCACTGACATCTAACTTCTCAACAGAAATGATGGAAGATAGAAGACAATGAAATAACATCTTTAAAATATTGAAGGAAAACAACTGCCAACCTATAATTTTATACTCAAAATTATCCTTCAAAAATTAAGATAAAGATGGTTTTACTCAAAGAAAAAGTGAGGGAATTTGTCACTAGCAGGCCCACTTTTGTAAAAACTCTATGGGCTTCCTTCAGGTAGAAAAATGATTCCAGATGAAACCTGGAAATGCAGGAGGAAATTCTAAACTCTAGAAGACTAAATATGTGGGCAAATAAAAATGGCTATTGACTGTATATATAAAACCATAATTGTAATGTCATATATGTACATATCTCAGCTGAATTACACGAGAAATATAACCTGTCAAAAATTGTATTGCTGCATCTAAAAAAGTGCTTAGAAATTGGAACAATCTAATTTGTGATATGTTTCCATTATAATTCAGTTCAAAATGTTTTCTAATTTCTAGCTTAATTGTACTGTCATCAGAGAATATTCTCTATCAATCAGAAAAGAAGAATGACTGAAAAATCAATTTATTTAAACTTAACAACTCAAGAAGCTAGAGAATAAAAAGCAAAGGACAACATGAGGAAAGAAATAATGAGAAATAGAATAAGCAGAAATAATAAGCAGAAATAGAAAATGAGAAGAATAGAAAAGAAAAATCAAAATTAAGGGTTAGTGCTGTGATAAAATTGATAAAACTGGTAAACTTCTCAGGGGTTGATCAACACAAAGATAAAGATCGTAACACATTGAATGACATGATATTATGAATTCTTTCTCCAGTAAATTTGATGATTTGGATGAGATGAATTAATAACTCAAAAACCCAACAACATATTAAATTTGCCATAAGAAGAAATAGAAAATGTAAAAATCAGATATATATTTTAAAATATTGGATTCTTAATGAAAACATTCTCATTATCAAATTCTTAGGCCAAAATAGTTTCACTGGTGAATGCTTCCAAACATTTAAGAAGCATATAGCAAACATGTTATGCAAATTCTTTCCAGAGGACAGAAGTAGAGGGAACACTTCCTAACTCCTTTTAAGAGGCACCATAACATGGATTATAAAATTGGGAAAGACATAATAAAGGAAAATTATAAACTAAATTTTTTCATTAACATTGATGAAAAGTTATTAAAATATTAACAGTCAACCCAGCCATACATAAAAGGGATGCTGTATGACCACCCAGAAGAGTTTATTTCAGATATGGAAGGGTGGTTTAACATCAGAAAATCATACTGTAGTTCATCATTTCATCAGACTACAGAAAAATGAGACTCTATAAGCAGATTCAGCAATGCCACTGAATACAAGGTCAAACACATAATTTTATAAATATTCCTATATACCACAAGCAAATGAAAAATGAAGTTTAAAACATCATCATTTATAATAGCATCAAAAAATCATATAGCTAGCAATGAAGGTAATGAAACGTGCAAACACTTCTAGAGTCAAACTACAAAATGTTATTAAGAGAAATTAAAGAGGATCTAAACAAATGGAGAAAGATTCCATGTTCGTGGATGGAAGACTCAATATTAAGATATTAATTCTGCGCAAATGAGTCTACAGGTTTAATGTAATCCTAATTAAAAATACCAGCATGATTTTGTTAAATGGAAACTGGAAATGCAAAGGGCCAGGGATGTCCAAAGCATTCTTGGAGAAGAACATAGCTGGAGGACTGACTTGGCCAGACATCAACATTTATTATGAAGTTATAGTAACTATATAAGTTATATACTATATATATAAGTAAGACAGTGTCTTTGGTAATGAGATAGACCAACTGATCATTGGAATAGAACAGAATCTAGAATTAGACTAATGTACATAGCCACCTGAATTATGATAAAAAGTATGAAAAAAGTGCAGCAAAGAAAAATAGTCTTTTCAATAAATGATGCTGTCAATGGACATCCACATGAAAAAAAATGTGCTTGACCCTTACCTCATACTTGGTAGAAAATAATCAGATTCAGATGGATTATGTATCTAAATGTAAAAGGCAAACAATAAAACTTTTAGAGGAAAAGTAAGGTGATCATCTTTATGACCTTGGAGCAGGCAAAGATTTTTTTAAGCAGGGCACAAAAAGAACTATTTATGAAACAAAATAGTGATCATTCAGTTTATGTTAACATTAAGAGCTTCTGTAAGAACCTCAAAGTATTTATTTTCAGAATACAAAAAGAGCTCCTAAAAATCAATAAGAAAAAGGCAGGGAAACCAATAGAAAAATAAACAAGGCTTGAGCAGACTGTTTACAAAATAAGATATTCAAAAGCTAGTAAACTTATAAAAAGTGTCAACCTCATTAGTTATCAGGGAAGTGCAAACTAGAAACCACCATATGACAATACTACACACCTACGAGAATGGCTGAAATGATGGATGGAGTACACGGAGCACTAGTGAGGACGAGAAGCAGCGGGAATTGTTGCTTCGAGGCACTGTGGGCAGGAGTTCACATTTGTAGAAGCACATTGAAAAACAGCTTGGCAATATGTACCAGGCCATAGCCCGCCTAGGTATATAGCCCACAGATATGTGTACACGGCTTTATTGAGAGCCGTGTACCAGATGATCTTAGTAACACTATTCATAACAGCAAAAAACTGAAAACTCCACGAGTGCCTGCCAAGAGTTTGTTACGTGTCATCGAGTTGGCTCTGCCTCCTGGCGACCTGATGAATGAGTGCTGTCCACAATGTTCTGTCCCCAGCAGCCCTGCTCAGCTTCTGTAGACTCATGCCTACGGCTTCCTTTAGGGAGTCAATCCATCTCCTATTTGGTCTTCCTCTTGTCCTTCTGCCTTCTACTTTGCCAGCGATATTGTCTTTTCCAAAGAATCCTGCCTTCCAAGGGTAGAATGGATTAATAAGGTGTAGTATCGTCACAAAATGGAATTACTGTATAGCACCAGTCTACTGATAATTCTCCTCAGAACTTCATTCAGAAATGTGTGGTTGCTTCCAGAGTGTGTCTAGTACTGTTGGAACACGCATTTCAGAAAGAAACCAGAGGCCCAGTCTGGGTAACTCTGGGGAGGGTGCCGTGCATGCCTCTGGTGAGGGTTTAGCCTGTGAGAGGCCATATTCCTGCCTTTTGCCAATTCAGCCTTTGTTATTCCCATGTGGCTCCCTGGTGTCCAAGTGGAGTTTGGCTTCATGTCAGCTGGGGACTTGGCTGGGGCATCCCTTTAGTCACAGAGTGACCAGAAGTGGTCAGTCCCTCCGGCCACTTGCATGGTGTTTCCCCAATGGTTTTATCCAGTGGGATACAATTAAAGTATGTTTAGATCCTGGTACTTTTCTTTGGATGGGGAGATAGGGCTGGAAAACATACCCCCAGATGTTTGAAGAAAGCAGTCTCGTGTGAGGAGTCTTGCATTAAAAGTCTGTCCCTGAGGCTGAAATTACGATGTTGGTATGCTTTCATGTGGCGTCTAACATGGCAGTGAGAAAAAAAAAAAAAAAAAGAGGGAGGGTTGATTTTCTTCCATGACAATGAATTAGACACAAAACCTTGATCATTAACTTCCTCTACAGTCAAACCAAATTTTGTAGTGTGCTTTTAAGGGCCAGGCAATTCTACCACCAAATAAAATATTTTTCTTTTGTCCACATTACCATACTACTGACATGTCTTCACCTCAGAACTCATCATTCAGAAATGTGTCTCTGCTTCCAGAGCGTGTCTAATGCTGTTGGAACATGCGTTTCAGAAAGCACCGAGAGGCCCAGGCTGGGCAACTCCAGGGAGGGCGCCGTGCATGTCTCTGGTGAGGGGTTGGCCTTTGAGAGGCAGTGTTCCTGTCATTTGCCATTCAGCCTTTGTTATGTCCGCTTGGGTCACTGGTATCTGAGCGGAGTTTGGCCTCACGTCAGCTGGGGACTTGGGTGGTGTGTCCCTTAGGTCACCAAGTGACCAAAAGTGATCAATCCCTCCAGTCACTTTAATGATGTTTTGAACTAAAAAAAATTGATTTTTAGGAACATTAATCACATTGACTCTTTTATATTTTTTAAACGTATTTTACCACAGTCCCTGGCCTAGAATGGAAATGTCACTACCGGGCATCAGCAATCACAAACTTGGCTATTTTAGCCAAGTTGGGAGAAAACAGTGCTGGTGGCCAAGTGAGTTGCCCGAGTTGTTGAGAGCTGGAATGAGTCCCGGTACAGTCCGGGGTGGGTCCTGCCGCTCACCACTGTGCCTGGCAACGCCACGCGTCGTGGCTGCACGGCGGGCCTCTGGGCCTCAGGAATTGGCGATTACAGTGGGAAACAGGCAGCCCCGGTCCCCCCTGGAAGGAGATGTCTCAGAGTAACCTCATGTGGCCTACGTGTGCCTGGCCCCTGTGCCAGTCTGCACTCTGCTGGAGTACCAGTTAATCCTTCCCACGTCTGGATGGAGTTCCTTGGCCTCCAACAGGGAAGGCACACTCAGGACATTGGGCTGTTTATCATGGTTTCAGGGCTGTCTCGGCTGTCTTCACCTCCCACCTGTTATGTAACTCCCACAGAACCAGACAGATGGTTTCTCCCAGCAGAATGGGGGTAGGGGAGACGATAGAAGAGAAACAGTGCTATTCCCAGGTAGAATATTATTGGCTGCACAGGAGGTCAAAGAATTTCAGAGATGGGAAGACCTTGGATATAAAATCATCTCACCTTTTAATGTATGTGTATGGAAACAAAGGCTCAAACGAGTTAAGTGACTTAGCCAAGGTCGTAGAGATAGGCATGGCAGGATTAAGATTTTTTTCAGTGGTCAAGATTTCTGCTTTTGTCTCACTCTCCACCTATCTGTAATTACAGCCCCCCCCCCTTACCTTTGGGTTTCAGTTAAGAAAATTATATTATTCTCAAAATCCCTATTATGTACTCATACTACTGAAATTATATAATATTGAGTAACATTTTTTTTCCATGCCTATTTGTTAGGTCCAAGGATTGTTTCCTCTTGGCAACAGCAAATCCATCATTCTTGAGTTTCCCCACCTTAAAAATTAAGGAATTTTCTTCTCCTTCCCCTTGTTTGCCTGGCAGCATGCTCAATCGAAAACAAACAAGCTGTTAATCAGTGAAAAAAAGGAGGGAGAAAAATCTCCAGAAACTGTGTTTAGCTCCATCTGGCCTTAGAAAAACATGGGAATTGGTGATCAAGTGCATTCAGCAGGATGGCTGCCTTTCAAGGGAAACAATATCTGGATATTTCTATGTCTAGACCACAGAGGAAAAATGCTTTCTTGGTAATTAACCCATTGAAAGCAGAGTAGGCCCACGTGGCTCTGAGAAGCAGAGAAGAGTTAGAGAGAGGCAGTCTCTGAGGGTTCAGCCCACCGATAGCGTTGTTGGGGGTACATTTATAAAAGCTTGTGTCCTGGTCTGTATTTCAGCAGTTTAGATCCAGAGTCTATACAGAGTGAAGAATAAATAGGGGATGGTAGGAAGTTATTTTCTTTCTCAACCAGCGCGTGGTATTTTTCATTTTACTGTCCCATTTCACTCCCCATTTGCTTGCCACTGCTAAGGGTCTCCTGAGGAGGCTCCTCCCTCCTGGAGGATGAAATAGGGACTATAGTCAAGGGCTTAAGGACATTTTCACTGAGAATTGAAGATGACAGCTTACTTAGATAAGTAGTTTGTCTGGGTCCTAGAGAGGAAATTTATGTGAATCGTGGTAGGATTATGAATTATAATTTGATTTGATAATCTCAGTCCTTGAGTTCTGCTTCATCGTTTGCAAAAGGCGGGTTTGAGTTGCTGTGCATCATTACCCAACCAGACAACTTATTTCAAAAGGATTTTTTTTGCAGGCATAGGCCACAGAGTAGCACAGATTGCAATGAAGTATTTTGAACTCTTACGTGAATATTACATATTAACAATCATAGAAAAAGAAAGGGTTCCTTTTACATTCAAGTTTCCTAAGTGTAACCTTGCATATTCCTTCCACAGCATCTATTAAATGCTCTGCATGCTTATAGAGGTGTTTAAGGTGATGGGGATGTGAAGAGACAAAATACACAGTGCCTGCTTTAGAAATGCAGTCTACGTGGAGAAATAAATGCAAAAAAACAAATGTACACATTAAAATTAATGTCATATCAACGACAGAGCAGTGCTGAGAAATACACAAAAAAGCATGGCCAATATGTGTTGAAGATTGTTGGCAAAGAACTTTTACAAACTTCAGTTAGTTGGTGAAATAATGGTACAAGGTGTGTTTGAACAGCTTTGAAGAACATAAAAAATAAATTAAAATCACTCAAACTACTCTCCTAGTTTTGCACACCCCCCCCCCCCCCCACCCCGCATTCCCTTCCAAGCCGTTTCCGCGGGCAGGCAGAGTTTTGGGACTCTGCAGTGGAGCGTGAGTCGCCCTCCATCTGCCTTTGCCTTCCTAGTCAACCTCCTGCCTCCCTCCTATGATGGCCGCCTGCCCGTGCTGCTCATCGTGGTGGGGCCTTTTGCCTTCCTCTTTTTCTATCCCATCCCTCATCGCCCCTCCTTTCACCTGTCAAACTCCTGCTCACGCTTTTAAGCTTTGGCCTTGCTTCTTCCAAGAATTCTTTCTGGAACTTTCCCTACTCCCCCTCTCCTCTTTCTCTGTTTTTCTTAGTCTCACCTCTTCCCTCCCATGACAGATTGTATTAGATCCTCCTCCTTGGTAAGCTGATAAAGACGCTTGACCATTTTTATCAGTGTATTTACCACATTAAATTTTAATGCTCTATTTCTGTGTCTGTCTTGCCAACTAAGATGTGAGCACTTTGAGAGGAGGAGTCATATCTAATTGCTGTTATATTCTTTAGTGCCTGTGTCAGTGTCTGCCACATAGAAAGGGTTCCATAAAGTTTGTTGAATGAAGCAACAAGAGACCTCATATACTCTGCTGAATGAGCAATACAGAGACTGTCCTCAAGGAGTTTACAATCTAGTAGCGAAGATGACAATGCACATGCAGTTACAAGTTGTGCTAATACAATGAAGGACAGAGAATAACCAAGCAGATGAGCCTTAGATGGGAGATTTTAAATGTTAGGTTTTAGTTGCAAACAATGGAATCCACTGTGGCTTGTTCTAGTAGAAAAGGAATTTATCAGCATATAAAGATGGCCCACAGAGTCTTTGGGAAAATTAGAGAGCCAGGAACAATGTGCAGCCACACGGGGGGCTGCTCCAGCAATAGCAGCGTAGCCACCATCACTTGGTTTCCACACTGCAGCTTTAACAAAACCCCATCCCCAACAATGCTCGGGATGGGCTGTCAGAGTGTCCAGCACCACTGCCTTGAAGAGCCTGTCACCTTATTTCTGAAAGGTGTGTTGTAGCAAGACTAGTCTCTCATGTTGGAAGGCTAACTCTGGTGCAAGTGACTAGCAGATTCTGGGTCACAGATCTGCATTCCAGCTGCAAGGACGGCTGGGAAGTGGAATTCTGGTATCTGCCCTGGGGAGGCAAGATTCATATTGTGGAAATCACCTGCATTGTGGGAATTCCTATTAATATAATAGAATACTAAAGAGACGTTAAATAACCACAGATATATATATCTATATATATATATATAGAGAGAGAGAGAGATATGTATGTGTGTGTAAATATATATATAGAGAGAGAATGCATGTATGTGTATGTGTGTGTATATATATATAGAGAGAGAATGCATGTATGTGTATGTGTGTATATATATAGAGAGAGAGAGAGAGAGAGAGAGAATGCATGTATGTGTATGCGTGTGTCCCTGCAGGTCAAGGATGAGCTCTCTGAGCAGGTAATGTGAAGGTTGATAACCCAAAGGACAGAAAGAACTCACCAGGCAAAAAAACAGAGGTTAGAAGAAAATGGAGAATGTTTTGTTTATGTCAGGGAAATGCTCAGTAGCTTCCAGGAACTGAAAGAATTCCCCCAGAGAGAAAGAATTTTGAGTAATGGAGAGAAGGGCCTGTGATGAGATTGGAGGGGTGCTGATCACTCAGAGCCTGTGGGAGAGGTGAAGGAGTTTGTATTCAACTTTAAATTCATTAGGAAGCCCTTAAAGGTTGGAAGCCAGGGGGTTGAGATGATCGGATTCATACTTCATGAAGTTTCTACTGACTTGTATTTAGAGAATAGGTTGGAAGAGGGCAAGAGGGGGACCAGGAAGACTACTAGGGAGGCTATCGGGATTGTCCAGGTGAGAGATGCTTGTGGCTTAGACTGGGGTGGTGGCAGTCGCTGTAGGGACAAGTGGGGAGAATTCGAGATATAATTTGGAGCTAAAAATTTCTGCACGTAATGCTAGTATGTGTTGTGGGTGGCTGGTGGTAAAGAGGATATCAGGAAGGAGTCCTAGATGTCTAATTCTAGAACTGCTGGATGGATTCCTGCAATGGGGAAGACTGGAGAAACGTGAAATTTGGGGGAGGAGGGTGTGCTTATGTGTATGGCTTTAGCAATATCCTGACATTTTTATGTGTAATGCATTTATTGTCCCGGTCAAAATATTCGTCGCTTCTTATGTGACTTCTTCAGTTCATGAGTTACCTGAGACTGCAGTTCTTAGCACTCAAACATTTGGGTTTTAAAAATTATTGTAGATTTCTATTTTTACTGTTGATTACTAATTTCTTTTAATTGGGTTTAGAGAATGTAGTCTATAGATCTATAGTTGTTGAAACACCTTTTGTAACCTTGTTTGCAGTCAATTCTGGAAAACATTCAATGTCGAAAAGACCACATGTTCTCTACTGATTGGGTACAGAGATCTAGGTGATCAATCAGATAAAATGTATTTTGCCATTCAAAAATACTAAACTTTGCTAATTTTTGATGAGCTTGATATATCAATTTTTGACAGTTGTTTTAAAATATCCCATTATAATTTTGGATTTGTAAGATTCACTTTCAATTCTGACAGTTTTTGCTTAATACAATTTCAAGCTATATTTTTAGGTTAATACTTATGATTATTATATCTTATTAGATTGTCCCTTTTATTATTATATAGTATTTCCCTTGATTTCCAGTAATGTTTGTGCCTTTAATTTCATTTTACTTGACATTGTTGTTACATCATCTCTATCTTTTATTAGATGAGTTATTCCATTTATATTTATTATTATTGATATTTTATAGTAATTTCTTCCATCTCATTTTGCTTTCAATTTTGTTTAAAATTCTTTACTTTCGTATCTCTGTTTACCTTTTTCTGCTTCTTTGCTAAATCTTTATCTGATACCAAATGGATTGATAACATTTAAATAACTTTTTCTTTCCCCTGTTCTTTTTGTTTTCAAGTAACATATTTCTATACTTTAATGGTTAGCCTTACATTTTAAATTTTCATGTTTAGTCAGGAAGTTTTCTAATAAATCTGTAGTTAGCATTTATATCCTTTTCCTGAATATGGCAAGCTTTTTTTATCCTTTAACTACCTACTACACACTGACCCTCCAGATCTTGTCATTTGTCTTTAGGAAGTAGGTTTTAACTTATTTTTAAACCAAATGCATATTAATTTTATAGTTATTAGTCTATGAAATTCATCAATATATTTCATCACTGTCTGTGTTCCCCAATGTTTAACTTTTACTATCCTTTTAGGTTTACTTTTTCTAATGATTAGTTTTTTCTTATTGCTTAATCATATCCTAATGTAATATCCTAATTCAGTAATGGTTAGAAGGCAGATGGGAATAAACGTTCTTAATTTTTGTATTTCTGAAGTTGTCTTTATTTTACTCTCACGGAAAGTGCAACTAAAGCCTGTTGTGGATCTAAATAACATTGTTATAGAAATCCAATTAAAAATGTGTTCAAGCTGCTCAATTTATCCTTCATATATTTTAACAACTCTTTCTTATTTTTAAAGTCTCCTTATCTTTCTGTGGTTCATTCTGGATGAATTCCTCAATATAACCTATCATTTTTCTAATTCTCTCTTTGATCGTGTTTAGTCTAGAATTTACACCATTTATTGAGATTAAAAAATAAGTGATTTCTTTTCATTTTTATGGTATCTAATTCATCCTTTTCCAAAGTCATTCGTTTTAGTCAGACTGTTTCTAACATTATTTTATCCAGAATGAATTTGTATTAATTTTTTGCTTATCTTTCTTTTCATTAATAAGCTTTGTATGTTTTACAGTTTTGTTTTGCAAGCCCTTTTTGAATGGGAGTCTTTTCTTTTCCCTCTCTCTCATAGTTTGCAATTTTCTCCACCTGGCTTCCTGAACACTGTTTCAGAACTAGGTCTCATAATGGCCTTTTGGCATTCTTTTTTTGTGTGTGTGGTTAGGATTGCAATATAATTTGCAATTTTGTTGTTGTATCTGATCCAGCAATCAATCCACAGACCTGCAACCTCATTTAAGATATAGCCTTAGGCTGCAGTTGGACAACGTTATTTTCAGCCTCCTTTTACAAATAGGGCAACCGCTCCCTACTTTTTGGCTTTAAGTAGTAAACCTGGCTCAAGTCCCCTGTAATTTTATGTGGAACACATTTTGTTCTCGTACCTTGCAGGCCAAATGCCTCATTCCCAGTTCTTGCTTCCAATCACAGAATCCAGCAGGCCTTTGATTTGAACCCTTCTTGGTGCTTTGTAGGCAGGTTCTGTTTCTGACCAGGAGAGCTGTTTACTTTTATTTTGTGTGTGTATACATATACATGCATAATTTTAAAAATATGCACACATGTCACATTATCTATATGTATATATGTGTATACAGACACACACATATGTGAAAATATATTTTTTTCCAAGTAAATAATTTAAATAAATGCATTTAAAAAATCTCTAATGTATTTGGAGTAAAAGGATTTTAAAAATCACTAGTTTACATCTTAAATAAAGTTTAGTTTTTCATTAATAATTTGGTAGAAGTTTAAGCATACAGAAGAAAGTACAAAAATTAATTTATACTTATGACTTGACCCCTCTGTATTGTCATATTTCTGTTCCAAGGTTTAAAAGTAAGTATTACAGATAAAGCTAATGTTTGCTTAAACTCTGACCCCAGGCCAATTTCTCTTCCCCTGCTCTAACAGCAGCCACTATCATGGATTTAGTGTATGTCCATCTAGTCCATATATATGTATGCACTCATAGTGAAAGGTAGCATTATTTTCTGTATGCAAATGAACTTAAATGGTACCACACTCTGCTGATTTGCCTCTTGCATTTTCACACTTAATTTTATTTTTCTGATAGTCATCCTTACTGATTCTTATCAGCATAAATACTCTTAAATTCTTTATTCCACCACATGGATAAAATATATTTGTTTCTTCTTAATTTACATTGTTTTTAAAATTATTTTTATTATTACAACACTGCTACAATTAATATTTCTGTCCTTGTCTCCTAGCATAGATATTTCGAGCTTCTCTAGGATGTTTACCTTGAAGTAGTACATCCGGATTGTAGTGTAGGCACACTTTTAATTTTATGATGAGCTGTCCTCTCCAAATGGTAATAAAAATTTATTTTCTCACTAGTGATATATGAGTGCATCATATTCCCAATATTTTCCCCAAAACATTATTGTTAGACTTTAAATTTTGCCAATGCTGTTGTGAAAAAACGTTGCTTGTTTTAGTTTGTATTTCCCTGATTATAATTGAAATTGGCATTTTTTCAAATGTTCATTATCCATGTGAATTTCCTCTTCTGTGAATTGTGAATTAATGCGTTTTGACCAATTTCTGTTGGATTATTTGTTTTGCCTTATTCATGTGTGTCTCTCTGTGTGTGTATATATAATTTATATTACTATATTTTCCCCCAAATGAAGTTAATTTTTCATTTGATATCTTGCAAATATTTCATCCATGTATATTGCTTGCTAAAATTCCTTATGTGCTTAGCACAATGCTGAACACAAAATGTTGAACTCAAAATGAATACTCATTATGTTAAAGTGATATGATGGATATTCAGTGAGCTATGTGTCCAGACAAGATAAGGAATAAATGACACACTAAGGAATCGGTAATGAGGTCGCTAGCTGAGGCAGGCGTGAACTGATGAGGTTACAGCTGTGGGTGGTGATAATGGGTGTGAAGAAGGGTCAAATTCAAAAACGTAGAGGAAGAATGAAAACCTTGAAAAACAGAGACACTAAGTACATTTCAAAATTTATGTTTTAGGAGTCTTACATGGGTAGTTGGCACTTGGTATTTCTCAAGTTCCAGAATATTTACATGAAAATATCCTGCCTAAAAATGGAATGCAAAGCTTAAAGAGAGCCATCATTACAAATTCAGATTGGACTAATACACCCTCACAGGCCTGGCAGATGCTGTGGAATAGAACCAGCATTGAAATATGCAGATGAAGTTGTGGTGTGCGTAAAAGAGATGGGAAAGGAGGAATTTGTGGTCTTAGAAAATGAGATGGAGACAGAACATCTGAATCTCAGAAGGAAGAAAGAAACTAGGAAAATACTAGCGCACACGTGCTCCAGCACAGGGTCCCGTGCTTATCTCCGCTTGCAGTTAGCTCTTACTGTCCCCTCATGCTCTGCTCACCTCTTGCTATACTCTAGTTAAAAGAAACTAGTGAAGCTATAATTGTCTCCCCCTTTGCAAAAAAACCCTCTTTGCCCCTGTCTAGTACTGTGCCTGGAACATATTGTTCACTTGACAAATGTAGGTGGAATGTAGGAATGAAGAGAAGAAAGGGAGCAAGGATTTAAGAGTGCCAAATGCCTTTAATTTTTGTGTTTATACAGTACTTGTTCCAGAAAGAATTTAGAATAGCACAGTCAACTGTGAGAATCACTCAAGAGGACAGAGAAGGAACGATAAATTAGGAGACCATAATTCCTCATTGACCGTGTAGCAGGGAGAATTTATGATTTTGACGGGAGGGAGTTTATAAAATAAACAAACGTATACACACACACACACACACACACACACGCACACACACACGTTATACAACCCTTGGAAGGAATGCATTCACAAAAATTATCGCATTTTTATTTAAAACAACCCTACCGTGAACAATAAATACTACACTGAGAGCCAAGAGATTTAGATTTTGGTTTTGAGTTTGTCTGGAACAAATGATTTTGCCTTTCTGGTGTTAGAGTCCCCATTTATGAAATAAGGAGTGTTAAATACAGAATTTCGAAGATTCCTTCTTGCTACAGAATTATATGATTATAAATGATTTTTTGGACAGTTTTAAAGTTTGATTACAGCAAGTCGTCTTTGAAGTTTTTCTTTTTTTAATAATATATCTAAATAACGAAGTCAGTGTAATTCAGTGACAAGGCTTTTCCATCATTCTGTTTTTGGGACACTAACTCGTGCCATGCATTTGCTCAGTTGTTTTGTCTCTTCCTCTCACTAGATACTTTCTTACTTTTTATTTTTATTTTTGTGAAGAAGATTGGCCCTGAGCTAACATCTGTTACCAATCTTCCTCTTTTTGCTTGAGGATCTGTGCCAATCCTCCTCTATTTTGTATGTAGGATGCTGCCACAGCATGGCTTAATGAGGAGTGTGTAGGTCCATGCCTGGGATCTGAACCCATGAACCCCCGGCCTCTGAAGTGGAGCATATGAACTTAACCACTACACCACCAGGCTGGCCCAAATACTTTCTTACTTTTTAGCTCATGTTTGCAGCAAAACTTCTTGAAAGATTCCCTTTTGTTCAGTGTCTGTAATTACCCTCCTCTCATTCTCTATTCAACTCATTCCAGTGAAGCTGTCACTGCCCCCAGTCCTCAGAAATTGTTCTTACCGAGGTCACCAGTGATCTCCACACTGCTAAATGCGGTCATCAACTTGCAGTCCTCGTTTGATGTAACCTATCACAGTGATCACTCTGTCGTTCTTAATATATTTCCTTCACTAGACTTCCAATTCCCAACATATTTTTGCATTTTTTTCTACCGTATTGGTTGTTCCTCTCAGATTCCCACCAGTTCCCCACCAGTTCCCCCCGTCTCCCAATCTCCTAATGCCAGGAGACTTCAGTGTGTGTCCTTGGTCCTCTTCTCTCCTCCACTTACACTGACTCTCTATGTGATCTCGTCCAATTCCACGTCTTTAAATACCATCTATATGCTGAAGACTCCCAAATTTATACCTCCCCACCAAACCTCAATCTAGAACCCCACACTCATACACACAACTGCCTACCTGCCGTCTCTACGTGGATGTCTAATGGACGTCTTATACTCAACAGGTCTAAAATGGAACTCTTGCTTTTTCCCTCATATCTGTTCTGTTTGTAGCCCTCCCCCTTTTGGTTGATGGCGTCTTGCAAGTTGCTTAGACTAGAACCTTAGAGTCATCCTTGAGCCCTCACATTCTCTCATACTCAATCACCTTCTCTCGGGAAATTCTGTTGGCCCAAGCCTTAGAATATATGTGGCGTAACCACTTCTTGCCACTTCCTTTTCTACCTCTAGGGACTGACCTATCATCTTCTCTCACCTGAATAGTTACAATGGCTTCCTGCCTGGTTCCCCTGCTTCTGTCTTTGTCCCACTGCACTCCATTGCCAACAACGAACTCAAGGACATCCTTTGAAAGCAGACGTCAGATCGTGGCACTTTTTGCTCGAAAGCCACTCATGGATCCCCATTTCCCTCAGGTCCTTGAAAGTCCTGTGAAGCGCCTTTGTGACCTGTCCCCGTCATTGCTTCTCTGACCTCGCCTTCTACTACTTTTGCCACTGGTCACCCTCCTGTAGCCATGCTGGCCCTCTTGATTTCCTTCCAGCATCCCAGCGTGCGTCCACCTTTGGAACTCTGCCTTAGCCATTTCTTCCCCTCGAGTACTTTCTCCCCAGTAACTGCAATAGCTAACATTCACCTCTTTTTAATGTCCCCTTCACAGTGAGGCCCACCAAGCCACCCTACTTAAAATCAGAGCCCACTTTTCCCTCCTGGCACTGCTGACCCCTCCAGCCTGGTTTACTTTTCCTTTTCTGCATTGCACTTGTTGCCTTCTAACATACTATATCATTACTTATTTGTTATGTTTCTGGTCTGTTTTCTGCCCCTAGAATGTAAGAGCCTGGTATATTATAGACAATGAATAAATATTTGTTGAATAAGTAAATGTTTAAAATGGATATTATAATTTCTAATGTATAAACTAAAGATTTGAGAGACAAAACAGAAATTTCATAAAGAACTTCAGATATGAGAATTTTCTTATCAAAGATTATTTGAAATTTATTAGTCATGGGACCACATATCTTTTCATTTGTAACAATCATTTTTCTTTATCGTATGAGTGCACTATGTACTCTAACCTATCAGCATCCAAATTGTGCATAATGTCATTGAATTGCCCTTAATATTATTTAGTAGGTTGCTTTTTATTACATCTACAACTTTAAGACACAAAAAATGAAAACATTAACATTTAAAACTTGTTTTAAAGATCTTGCCCAAAAGGCATATGTTACCCTTTTAAAGAGAAATTAATAAGTTAATGCATAATACAAATGACTTAATTTTCCCTTTGTGTTGTTGGGTTTTATGAGTTGATATCTTGCATTAAGCTTTAGGTCTTTCTAATGACAGTCAAGAAAGTGCATTTGCTGTTCTTCTGTGACCCCATTTGTGCTCTTTCTTTCTTCCTCATTTTTCGTTTCATAAATATATGAGCACCAAATACGTGCTCACTGTGGGCTAAGCCAGGAGCTGGGCTTGAGGAACATTGCTGGGCCCTGGAATGTTGGGACGCATCTGGACAAGAACATTCCTTTCCATAAATTCAGCAGGTTGGCAATAAATTTCTGCAGCAGACACTTGTACAAACAGCATCCCTGAAAGGAGTGGGGACCACATGTCTGTGAGGGCAGCGATGCTTTAGACAAGATGTATAAAGTTTAGACATTTTATTCTGTATTATTGCCTAGTGCATGACAATTCAGCAGACAGCCAACAAAGAGAAATATACAGACAGTAAGTTGTGAAAGGATGTTTTATAAATAACCCCCATACCGCTGTGGATATGCCTGTGTAGGCAAACACACACAGAAGAAGTCCGTGATTACCAATGCACGCTGTTCAGATCTGATCCAGGAATGAGCCGACTGGACTTGCAAAAAGAGAAACAAAGAGAACAAAGATATAGGGAATATTTTGTTTAAAATTTCCCCTCTGTTTTTCCAGAGGAAGTAAATTAATAAATCCAACATTTGTGCTTTTATTAATGTAAAATTAGCTTTTCTTCGCCGCTGTAAATGAACGGACAGGAAATATTTTTAAACCGTGATTTTGAATTGGCGCTGTGGTGGGCAGAATGGTGGCCCCCCACAAATGTCCACATCCCCATCCCCAGAACCTGTAAATATGTTTGTTCTATTACATGGCAAATGGGACTTTGTATATGTGGTGAATACAGACCATCAAATAAGGAGATTGTCCTGGGTTATCCAGGCAGCCCCGATCGAAGCAGATGAGTCTTTAGAACAGAGAAGTTTCTCTGGTTGGAAGCAGAAGAGACTTGCAGCACAAGAGGCAGGAAAGAGAGGTGGCAGAAGGAGAAATCTGAAGAAATTCCACACGTGAGAAGGACTCAACTTGCTTTCGCTAATTTTGAAATGCAGGGGCCACATGCAAGGCCTCCAGAGAAGCTTCTGGAAGCTAAGGGCAGCCCTTGGCTGACAGCCAGCAAAGGAGCCAGGCCCTCAGTCCTCGTCTGCAAGAAGCTGAATTCTGCCTCCAGCCTGAACCAGCTCGGAAGGGGTTTATTCCCAGAGGCTTCTGATAACAGCCCAGCTGGCGAACACCTCGATTTCAACCTTGTGAAACAGGGAGCAGAGAAACTAGTGAGGTAATACATTTGTGTTACTTTTAGCTGCTGCTATAGACACCAATTTATTAGTATTTCCAAGGCACCTAGCTTGGTTGAGTTCCAAAATTCAATTTTATGTCAATTTTTTGGGCCTTAGACTGCATTTACCATAGAAATAAAGGCTTACTGAATGTCTCTGTCCCCAGACCAGCCCTTAGAGTCTCCATTGACCCTATACCACGCCCCAAGTGCAGTGCCTGTGTTTTAACCATGTCCGTACAGTCTATAGACCATTATTTTTGTCAATAAATTCATAGCAAGGCTGAATACATCTTTTTCTCTCAAGAGCACCTGTTTTTCTGAAAGAGGCATTGGGAACAGCGTCTCTGTTAGGAGTCTGTGGGGTAGTAACTCATGGATACAAAAAGGGTTTCACTGGAGGATGTACTCTCTGTGTTCTGCACTGAGCAATAAAGGGCGATTCCTTTTGCACGAGAAGTATATTCCCTTGATAGTTGATTAATCAGGTGTTTATTGACTACCTACTGTGTGCTACGAATTATCTTTGGGTTTGAGGAAATAAAGATGTAATAATGATCCTGTTCACGGTCACTGCCTTCATGGAGGTTGCAGTCTGGATGACAGAGACATGTAAAGAATAAAAGCTTAGGGGGAGGAGTTGATGAGTCTGTTAGGATTGCTCATGGAAGGCTTCTCTGAGGAGGTGGCTGCTGAACTCAGACTGAAGTCTGGCAGAGGAATGACCCATGGATAAAGAGGATTTAGATTTGTTCCAATTTAGATATAGATCATGTTCAAAGACAAGCAGGGAAAAGGTGCAAAAAGCAGCTCAGTATTTCCAGAGGGTAAAATATGAGAGGAGGAAGCGGAGAAGAAAAGAATGGGTTAGTGGGAAGATGCCAAATCATAGTCTTATGTGTTATGCAAAAGGCTAGGTAGGAGTATGGAAATGTATATGCTGAGTTCTCATAAGTTGAAGATTCTCCATGTCCTTGTGTATGCACTTGTACACGTGTGTGTATATAATCATATGCATGTGTTAGTGTGCAGAGTGGATGCTCACTGTGTCTTTGAATGAATGACTGGGAACAAAAATAAAACAAAATCTGGAAGCAGGGAGGGAAAAGGAAGAGGACAGAGTTAAGGACTGGAACCTGGATTTGAAAGGAAGATGTATTTTCTGAATCAGAAGAGCAATTCAGGGAGAAAAGGGGCCAGAAGCAGACTTTGCTTGGGCAGACCCAATGCAAACCGAGAGAGAAAAGATCCAAAGTGAAGCGTGAGAACTGGCTCTGTACGTAGCCTTTCGTGACGTGGGTCCAATAACGTACACAGTATGTTTGTAATCCCGGGGGTGAAGGCTGCTTGTGACCATACCCAGTAAATTCATGAAGTATTAAGTGCTCATATAAGACTCATTTAATTTCTTTTTTTGGAATTTGGCATTAATTTAAATGCTACTCTATAGAAACAATAGACTGAAGTCAATACTCAGTCTTTTCAAGCTGGTAAGCAACCACCTCATTTTCAAATATGGTAGAGTTTTATGACTTTGAATGTAAAGCTTGGCTCCGGGTTATTTTAACACTTACGTTAGATTTAGTACGCCAGAAAATCAAACTATAGCTGAACACAGTTACACTGTGCAAATATGTGGATTTATACCATCTGACCTAAAAGAGCAAGCTAAAAACAAAAATTATAGCCAGTCAAGACAGACATGCTTATGCAAGGATAACTTCCCTTCTTATCGTTCCAAAGGCAATTTTTTCTTAGTGGAAAACCTGCCGTTTTTTTCTCCCTGGGGAGGGTTCTATAAATGTGGTGAATTACCTCAGCCTAACATTCCTGGAAAACAAAGGAGCTTTTTGTTCTCTGAACCCAAATCTGACTACCTCCTTTTTGAATCAAGCCTCAAAATAGCTAGAATTGAGACAATGGGCAGAGCAGACACAAATGACCTTGTTCCAATGACTTATATGTTTAGCTACGAAGGAGAGTCAATGGAAAGGTTTTCTGGTGTTAAAAGAATATATTGATTTTCTTTCCCGGTGTGTCCCTCTGTACAGAGGCTTAGAGAAGAATCTTCGTCCACTGTTGCTCCAGCATTTCCTAAAGACGGCTTCTGCTGGTTCATCTTCTTAGTGTGATCTCTGCCACCAAGGGAGGGCACTGATCAAAATGGGTAACTAAGTTGCCTGGAGTTCAGCAACCCAAAGCCATGCCATGTCATTCTTCTCTTTTCAGGAATATATCATTTATAAAAATATATTTCTTTTAAGTTTGGAATAAAGGGAAATGGGTGGAGGAAAGGGATTACTAACAAGAAGAGTTGTGGGGGTTTGGTTGGCTGGCACAATCACAGCATTTCAAGAAGTGAGGCTGTGCCATGCTCTCTGGAGACTGTTTGCTGATGTCATGAGGCCAGCACGTTTTGGGGTATTCAGCTTTTCTAATCACCATGCTCCTGAAATGGCATGATCTTTCCTCTGAGTTTTTAACCACGATCCATTCCTAGCATTAGCTACATGGCTTCCTTTTTGCACTGGGTGATCTTGGAGCTTCACCTCTCTGAGCCTCCATTTCTTTAATTGAAAAAAAGTGATGGAAAAAAGAAATGTCTCATATCTTTTCCAGTTCTGTAATACTTAAAACTGGGATCTTCAGGGGCCGAACAAAAATTCTTAGGAAAGGAATCAAACTTCAGACTAGCCTCCCTCTGTCCTTTCCTTCCTAATGACTTATATCTGTCCACCAGGTGTCAGACGTTGCATCACCTCTTTCCTTCTGCTTTAAATTTTATGCCCTATGTGTTAGTTTGCTAGGGCCGCCGTAACACAGTACCATAGGCTGGGTGGCTTAAACAACAGAAATTTATTTTCTAATTGCTGTGGATGCTAGAAGTCTGAGATCGAGGTGTCGATAGGGTTGGTTTCTTCTGAGACCTCTCTCCTTGGCTTGTAGGTGGCCATCTTCTGCAAGCGTCCTCAAATGTCTTTCATTTGTATATGTCTGTGCCCTAACTTTCTCCTCTTATAAAGACACCAGTCATATTGATTAGAACTCATCCTAATGAGGTCATTTCCCTTAATTACCTCTTTAAATACCTTAACTCCAAATACAGTCACTTTCTGAGGTACTAGGGGTTAGAACTTCAATATACAAATTTTGGAGGGACTCCATTCTGCCCATAATACCACACATAGATTCTAAACCTTATCTCCTTTTGTATCTATCAAAGCGTCTTAGCTGAGTCCAAACCGAGTACTGTTTGTAAAAATGGTTGAGCTGTCAACTCTTGAGAAAATTTGCTTGCATATGATATGCACAGGGACTTTTGTAGATGGTGCTGACATAGGAAGTATGTGTGTAC
The DNA here is from genome assembly GCF_041296265.1 of Equus caballus. Classification (NCBI taxonomy): domain Eukaryota; kingdom Metazoa; phylum Chordata; class Mammalia; order Perissodactyla; family Equidae; genus Equus; species Equus caballus. Next base: position 65,924,809 of record NC_091702.1, read on the forward strand.
AGGAGTGTCTAGGAAGGAGAGAGGTAGATACAAAAGGGATACAGGAAAAAATAGACTTTGTTCTTCCTCTATCCTCACTCCTGATCAAGTATTCTTAAGCCCATAATAAAAGAGAGTTTCAGACTAAAACTGTGTAAGTCTTAGATAAATTCATCTTCTTCTGAAGCCATGGAGACAAAAATGCAACATATTCTTGGAGAAATGTCTTCTTCACAACATCCCTCACACCTAGCCTGGCCACTATGTCACAGACCACAGGACAGCTTTAGTAGACTTGGGGCTTAGTATAGGCTCGGCGGCAAATGGCTATGCATTGTTGTGATGGAGAGAGGGAACAGAAGGAAGAGGCGGTATTGAGGCTGCTGGATGAGGCGCCAATAGTGAAAGAAAATGGAATAGGCCTCGAATCTCAGGCAGCCTACAAGGGGATGGGGTTGAAGTCATTCATTCAAAATTTGGGGTGTACTAAAAAGCATGGAGTGCTGGGCATTTATGAAAAAGAAACATCATTTACACCTGGTGGTGTAGTGGTTAAATTCACCTTCTCCACTTGGTGACCCAGGGTTCACCAGTACAGATCCCCAGTATGGACCTATGTACCACTCATCAAGCTGTGCTGTGGCAGGCGTCCCACATATAAAGTGGAGGAAGATGGGCATGAACGTTAGCTCAGGGCCAATCTTCCTCAGCAAAAAGAAGAGGATTGGTGGCAGATATTGGCTCAGGGCTAATCTTCCTCAAAAAACCCAACTTGCCTGCCCCCCCCCCAAAAAAAACCCACCATTCTTTAAGAAAAAAAATGAAAAGAGAGAAGTGAGAGTTCTTAGAAAGTGAGGGTTTTCAGAAGTCAAAACTTGATGAGTTTGGGAGTTGTACGAACTTCCCAATGTGGGGCTGTGGAATTAGGATGTTTTAAAATTTGACAACTAATTTGTGCTAGAGTGAGTTATGGATACCAGACCTACATAAGTGGAATAGATTTTAATGTTTGTTTTGAATGAGATTCAGCACATTGGACAGAGAGACCAGTATTGTCTGAAAAGGTTTTATACTGTCAACTCCTTATTGTGGAATGAGAAATAGAGATATTGAACCATTAGAGTAGATTAAGGAATCATAATCAGTGAAGAAAATTATTTCAGATAAAAGAGGTTTCATTGGGAAGAACAGAGTTTTGACTAGTATATACTCAAATGACTAACACTTTCATTAGCTAGAGCAAAACGGAGTATTACATACACTAGACTTTTTCCAGATTATTTTTTGGTGTGATTCTTTCCACATTCATTGTACTGAGCATACTTAAGTTCTTTAATCTTTAGTTTTATGTCTTTCAATTCTAGATATTTTCTTCTATTGTTTCTTTGATCATTTTCTCTTTCAATTACCCTTAGTTGGATGCTGATCCTCTAATTTTCATATATTTTTTATTCCAATATTCCTCTTCTTGGCATTTTAATCCTACTTTCTGAGTGATCCTGTTGACCTTTCATGCTACATGTTTTACTTTTTTTTTTTTTAAAAAGTTTCAACTGTTTGATTTTAACTTCAGAGAGTTCTTGTTTTACTTTTCTTCTTTTTGTAGCGTATGTGTTTATTTCAGAGTTACAATATCTTCTTAACTATCTGAAGGTACTAAATATTAATTTAAGGTTTTTTTGCTGCACTATCTTTATTTCCTCTGAGTTCCTTCTGTTGGATTTGTTTGGTTTGCCTTGGCCTTTCTCTTCCATACTGGAGGTCTTCCTTGAGTCTATTTGGTCTTTGCCTTCTACGAGAGTGAAGAACTAGAGAGCTGGTTGGAGTTCTGCATGCATGGGTGTGGCATGCCAACTGGTGAGCTTCCTTTAAAACAACTGGGTGAAAAACTGATATTCCCGTTTCAGATGCTGCAAATATCAGTGTCAGTATATCAATTTTCTGGCTGCTCTAACCTTCCATCTGGTGAGGACTGTGATTGTCACTGCTAATACTCAAGAGGCAAGTTTGAGAGAGAGGCTGAGGTCTCACTGGTGACTATATAGACTCATGCTTAATCTCTCCATCTTCAATCCAACCTTCATGCCTGCCCTCCTTTGTGCTTGGTGTTTCAGTGTCTGGAGCCTCACGGACTCACTTTCTCTGAAACAAATTCCTCCTGGCTTCTGGAGTTGTGGAGGGAGGCAGTCATCTGATGCTGGCTGTTGGAGTGGACACCTGGTGCTTAATAACTCCATATACAGGCATTCAAATCTCTATTTTCGGCATCCTACCAAACCGCTAATTTTTGCTGTTCCCCACGCTCCTAATTATTGAGCCTTTTAGGTAGTCCTATGAGGTGAATTGGTTTCTTTTTAATAGTCATCTCTACCTCCACCACCCTACACAGGCACTTGGATTCGACATTTCCTCTCTCTGCTATGATTTTCATAATTCTTCTATATGTTTTCTTTCTTTAAATCTCATAATTTAGGATCATAGATGTCTTTGAGTTTGATTAAACGTGGGGTTTGTATTTCTTTTCTTTAACTGTTTGTTGTTTTGTTATGACTTTCAGCAGAAGAGAGTGGAAAAGTCTCCACCTCACCTTACTGATACTGAAAATCTAATGCAATACTTTATAACTCTGAAGATAAAATAATAGGAATATTTGGGAAAATAATATGTGAATATAAGAGTGTAGGATAGTTTAATGTAGCTAGCACATTTTATTGGCAATAAAACAGGAAGCCAATGTTTTTAAATTTTCCTAAAAATCTAGACCTGAGACTTGATTTTTGACCTGGACATCAGACTTCTCTCTGTTCTTTGATGTTATATTAAAAAGGCTAATGTACTGAGTCCTAATAACAGAACTTCCATATTTCTCTGGTCATATCACCAATGTGTCCTGTTCTTCGCAAACTTCTGCTCTCTGCTGTCTCCTCCCTTATCCTCTTCCTTTGGGTTTCATGGTGACACAGTGTCAGTCAGGATGGATTAACTTCTACAATAAAAACATCCTCTATATCCATAGCAGATTGACTTGGGGCTCTGATCTGCCTTGTCCTCCCTCTTGGACACAGGCTGTTGGAGCAGACATTGTCAATTGTCACAACAAGAAGAAGAGAAAGCAGGGCAGATCAGAGCTAGCACTGATGGCTGCAATCAGGGAATTCACACATGCCCCTCCTGCTCATATTCCATTGGCCAAAGCGAGTCACAATCCTCCACCTATCCCAGAGGGAACAGAAGTGCAAACTTACTAAGTGCTTACTAAGGTAATTTGGGAAAACTACTAAAGAGAACCATTAGAATCATTACCACCTTTTACCACAAACTACCTAAAATATTGAAATCTAGGCAAGCTATATAAACCAAAATGCACAATGTTTGGAAATGTCATTTCAGCCATTTTACCAACTGAATGAATCAATCATGATTGAATAATAGCCACATATCAGAAATAAATATGGTTAAAATAACTACATAGATTGTACTGAAATCTAAATATATAAATCCATTCATTTTTTCAATAAATACTGTTTACTCTATTTTTACTTAGATCTTACTGTGTGCTTCATACAATGCTAAATGATGGAGATTAAACAAAACATGATGGATATGGGGAAATAGTATATAAATCTTGTAATTCTTAATTCTGTCCCCTAGTCATCAATGAATTCGTTTATACTTATAAAAAGTGAACCTGAAAATATATTTGTTGTTTCCTATAAGACAGAAAGTTGAATACGTACAAGCCTGAAACAGCTATTAAGAAAAGAAACTAGGGGCCGGCCCGGTGGCGCAGCTGTTAAGTTTGTATGTTCCTCTTCTCCGTGGCCCAGGGTTCGCTGGTTCGGATCCTGGGCACAGACATGGCACTGCTTGGCAAGCCATGCTGTAGTAGGTGTCCCACATATAAAGTAAAGGAAGATGGGCATGGATGTTAGCTCAGGGCTCGTCTTCCTCAGCAAAAAGAGGAGGATTGGCAGTAGTTAGCTCAGGGCTAATCTTCCTCAAAAAAAAAAAAAAAAAAAAGAGGAAGGAAAAGAAACTAGAGCTCTTTTGATTCAACTGCTTCGTAGACTATACTAGTTAACCAAATACGTTCCAGCTCTTAGAGATGGGTGAACAGGCTATCTCCCCCAGTTATCACCTGGATCAAAGTCTTGTTTCAATTTACCAATCTTATATTCTCCAAAAAAAAAAAAAAAGTTGGCAATTTTCAAAGAGTACAATTTTCATTTGGAAAGAACTCTTCGGTGAATCCATTAACATTTTGTAATCACTTAATTATTTTTAATCGTTAAAAAAATGTCAGCAGGTAAGCATTTACAAGAGCGGGCTTCAGAATGATGAGGCTTACATCCAGCTAATCCGTATTTGGAGCGGCTACCGGAAGTCCTAGACTAGTTCCGGGTGACAGGGAGGGTCTGGATCCGCAGCCGTGTCGCTGAGACGCCGCTCCACTGCCACGGCTTCGTGCACTTGCTCTCTTCCTAATGCGAAAGGGCATGTGGGTAAATGAGATAATAGCTGGAAACGTGAAACCCTAGCCATCAAGAGCAGAGAGCGCTCCGATTGTAAAAGTCCTTCTTCAAATGCTCCTTGAGAAGATGCTGAGATGGAATGAAAGTCAGATGGAAGATAGTGACTGAGAGCAGACGATAACTCAGAAGTCTAGTTATGAATTTTTCTTAAGGTGGAAAAACCATGCTAGTACTTCCCAAATCAGGCCAAATTCATTTTAGCTTATGCAGTTGTTTCCCACTGAGTCAAGCGCTATAGAAGGCAAAGACATCCAGCATTCTGTAATAGGTCAGGGAAAAGAATGTGTGACTGGAGGAGGGGGCGAGAGGCTCCCTACAGCAAGTCAGTGCTGCTCCAAGGATCACTGCGCGTGGAGACCTTAGAGGGTGACTGGTTTTTATCTCAAGTGTAGGAAAAATATGTATGACTCAATTGACATGGATCTGAATTTATTTAAAGAGGTCTGTATTCGGTGCTTTCTGAAGGCTCATGATTATGTTAGTTGGATCTTTAGGTTACAGGTGCCCTTCAAATGTAGGACATTTTAAAAACTGAAACATTGACATTTATTAAATAAAAAGAGTAAATTGAGTTAGGGGACATATCTATGTCTCATGGGAAAATCCAATTATCATCAAGATATTGTGTGATTGCAATGTTACACTAAGGCGTGTCCATCAGCATGCCCTCCAACCTGCTTTGTCTGAGATTCTCTTGAAGGCTCACATGGGTGAAAGTCTAGTCTGCCGGGTAGGATGAGCAGAGCTCTGGCTGGCTTCCCCTACCGAGCCAAGTCTGTGATCTCACACCTGTCCTTTATTCAGGAAGAGCCCCAGCTCTGTGTTTATATGGCTCCTCAGTAGGCCATCGTAGTTGACTCAAGGGAACCAGAGGAATGTGGCAAATGTTCCACAGAGACTTACTTCTTTGGTTGTTCAATTTTTGGAGGAAAGTGCACAGGCATGATCTCCCGTTGAGACTTGGCTCACGATGAGTAGAAGAAAATATCCATATTAGGAAAGGGAGAGTTGTTGAAAAGTCCAAGTTAAACATGACACCCTTCCTCCCCTGAGCTTCCCATGTGTGGATATGCGTGCTTGACAGGGATGAAAACATCCCTGGTTTCAGCTGGCTTAATTGGGCGCATGTGAACACAATTTCTCTTCTCAGCGGTTGCTTCTCTGGCCAGGTTCCAATGATCTCACAGTGGAAATTTTCAATGTTAAATTTTGTGTGTGAAATATTTTTAGAGATTTAAAAAAACTTTTTTGTTTATTTTAAGGAAAAAATGTCAACATGAAATCACTTACTAGCAAATCTGTTAACAACTTGAAATGAAACATACATGTAACAGAGATGATATTGAATTTCAGCAAACAGGGCCCCCATCATGAAGTTTGCACTCAATACCCCTTTGTACGTGCGAGATGGCATTTCTTTAGAGTGGACATTTAAAATGTGGCTGGCCATGCATTTTGTCTATAAACTGAATGCTCAAATAAAGTGAATAACACCAAAAAGTATTTCCAATGGTTCAACTAAAAAAATGTTTCCAGTAGTGCAATTCACTAAACATGTAATAGGTACTTTAAGAAGGTGTACAGCATGGTGGTTAAGAAAACAGACTGCTACTGCTAGCTACTTTTGCGACCTTAGGCTATTTCAGCCTCTATGCTTCGTTTTCCTCCTCTGTAAATCGGGATAATGTAACTACATGGAGTTGTTGTGAGGATTAAATGAGTTACAGTGCATAAACAGTGCTTACAGCAAGGCCTGGCACGTGGTTAGAGCTCCATAAATGTTGGCTGTTGCTGCCATGGGCCTGTTGCAAGCACAGCCCCAGGTGCTGTAGGGCAACCAAAAGTGGATGAGCAGTAGTCTTCCTCTCCAGGTGCAGACACCTGAGAGGTATGCAGTGAGTTATAATGCAACTCTGGCTGCAAGAAGAGCTCTATCAGAGACACAAATTGCAGTTGGCAGTACACAGGAAGAGTAGGGTTATGACAAGGGCTGCATTTGATTTGGGTCTTAAGTGATAGGTAAGATTTTGACAGGTAGAAGGGGAAAAAGAGGGAACCATCAAACTGAGAAAGGTTAGAAACCATTTCCAAGGTCACTTAACTAGAAAAGGTTAGAGAGAATTTAAAACCAGGGCTTTTAAAATCTAAAGCTGTATTTTTAATTATGTTACGATATTGGGCCTCATTTAAGATAACATGGAGATACGTTGAAGTTAATCATGAGCCAGCCCTTAATTGCATCTTAAAAACTTTTTAAATCGATTCTGCTTGTACAGGGAAGCTACTGAAGCCTTTTGAACAGAGGACTAGCTTGAGTGGGTTTGTGCTTTAGGAACAAAGCTCTGAGGGCAAGATGAGAAATTTATTGCAAGTAGGGAGATTGGAGATGGCATGATCGACTTGTTGGGAGAGGAGTGGAGACGTGAGTGGAAAGGAGGGTGTGGAATCAAGTTGTAGCTTCAAAGTGAAATTCATAGGATTTGACTGTATGGAAAGAGCTGACATTTCTGAAATCTTGTATGTTGTAACTTGACAGTTGATATGGGCAGGAAGACAGTGAATTAACTTTGAGATATGGGTGGAAAGCACACATGGGGATTTTCTATTAGACTTTCTTTCAGACTGTCTTTGTATAGATAAGGTTTAACATATTACATTTTGTTCTTCTAGTCAAAAAATAATAGCCATTGGACTAACGAAACTCTAAACATTTTTTGGCTATATCAAGAATGGGCACATTTTTCAGTAACAATAATGCGTGTTTGTGTGTGAGAGAGAAAGAGAATAGAGTTATAGGACTTACGTTAAAAGAACTGTTTCATAGGGACTAGCCTGGTGGCGTAGTGTTTGGGTTTGCACGCTCCACTTTGGTGCCCTGGGCTTCACTGGTTTGGATTCCCCAGTCATGGACCTACACACTGCCCCTCAAGCTGTGCTGTGGCAGTGTCCCACATACGAAATACAGGAGGATTAGCACAGATGTTATCAGAGAAATACTCCAAATTTCTCATTAAACCGCTTCTTTATGAGCAACAACATAGATTTACAATGTCGTTGCCATTCTTCCATGATGGAGAATCCTTGCCCAGTCAGACATAAACTCGTTGCCAGGGCCCAGGCTCTCCACAGTTCCATAGTCTGACCTACTTAGCTAGATTTTTATTGTGTTTGTAGTTGAATTCTGCTGAGCAGGTGTCAGAATGGTAGCTCCTGAGGCTGGTAGAGTAGAACACTCGATGCTGTTGGAAGCAGGCAGGTTGTGAGGCTCGATTTTCCCTGAACCATATTGGAATTCCTTTGACAGTAGAGGATGGCAAAGTGTGAAAGGTGTTTTATGTCTTTGTTCCATCTTTAAACATCATTTAGAGTTTATATTATAGTGGTCCCAAAGATCTCTGTCATTCTAAATAGTTTTTACATGTAGCTGGCAGGTGAGGCATGGAGAGCCTTGTAGAAATTTGCTGTAGTAAAGCAGTGGACACAGATGAGGAAGGGTTCAAGTGAAAGAAATCAGATGTGAACGAAAAGCAGCGTGCAGGCGTGAGGCTATCGGACGGGAGAGACAGCACCCGCGTGCGCCTACAGTAAAATTAGGCTGTGGTCATTAGTAAACTGAATTTTTATACCACAAATATTAGATGTGCTAATAATTAAAGATAACATTTTGCATTAAAATAATTACATTAAAATAATTAAAAAATATAAAATAATCTTTTATAATTCAGTGAGGGGAAAAAAGTGATGGGTCTTTCTCACAGGTAGCTATTAAACAGCCAATGGACCGTAAGGTAAATTGCTTCCAAAAAGTTTAACATGTTCCTAGGCATTTGTGGCTCGTGGTAAGAAAGTAGGGATTTCTTAGAAAGTAAATCCTAGGGATTTAGAAAGTGACAAAGTCATGGGAGATGCGTAATCATCGCGAATGCATTCCTATAGAACAGTCCTTAAGGGAGCTGGAGACAGAGGAGGCGGATTGCCGATTCGGAGACAGAGCAAGTATTCCTGAGAGAGAAAAAGTGCTCCTGAAAGCAGCGGGTGCTGGTCTTCAAATGTCGTCATTCAGTTCCTCAACGACCAGGTTTGGAAACTGATCAGTGCTATTGAATTTCTCTGTAATATCAGCATAACTTTGAAATATCCTTAGTCTAGAAAATGTAAGTGAATTAATGACTAAAGATTTTGTAAAATGTGGTTGTCAACAATTTTTTGAACATCTGTCTCCAGAGGAATATGATTACGGATTCAAAATTGCAGGGAAAAAGTGACAAATAGTCAGTCTTGGCTGTAAATTTTCCTATTTGGGCTGGGAGTCAGCTTCCTCAGAAATCAGCTTGGTCGTCCCTCTCCCTCCAGGTCCGGGGCACACAGAGCAGCTGCTTGTCTCTGGAGTCCAGCTGTGAAGGATTCATGGGCGCCTTCTCCAGGGTTGCCAGCCCCAGGATTGTTCTCCGTGAAGATTTCTCCCAGAATCTCAACGTGGCAAAGCTCACCATGGGACCATCCTTTTAGTTAGAGTTTCCAACAAATGGGGAAGCATTTGGCATGCTCTTTCCATCTTTGCTACTATTCATTTAGTCTTTGTCTCTGAAATGCGTTGCCAAGAGGAAAGCTTCGTGTGTTCGTTTGTAGTGTGACATCTTGCTTTGGAAACTTTGAGTGTGTGCATAGGGAGGCAAAGAAAAAACGAGGCTTCACTTTTCCCCACTTTGCATTAATTAAAAAAAAGACTGAAAGTGAAGTTTGAGTTTTTCTTTATTCAGAAATTGGAAAGAAGATTCGTATGCATTTTTGTTGTTGTTGTTGCATTTTTGTTGTTGTGTTGTTGTTGGAGTAGATGGGAGGTAGTAAGAGGTGTCAGAGACTTTCTCTTTGTTTTTAATGTTGGTACCCGAGAGATTATACTCAATGATAGATGATAAAAGAAAGGGCCAGGTTTCAGGTGGAGTAATCTTATGAGGATGAAGGGCCTGGATGTCTTGTGTGGGATAAATGGAGGCTCTAATCGTGATCCGACTCACCGCTGGGGTTGGACATATTACGTATATCAAAAAAAGATATTAAAATGGAGATAAATTTAAACCTGGTGAGAAAAAGGCAATAATAAGCCTTCCAAATACCATTTAAAATTGCCCCACAGTGACCATGGAGCCCTACATAAAAGAAATACTATGATCTCACTAATTGTAAAACCTACAGTTTTAGAAAACTAATGGATCTTAGTGGAGAGAAATTCATAGCTTAAGAATGTGACAACCACGATAAGGTACTGAAAAGTCAGTTTCCCTAAGGCGGTTAGCGTGGACTCTGTAATGAACTAAGTACTGGGAAACTTAATTTGAATTTTCCAAACTGTGTGCCCAGAGACATATGACTGAAACGTATTTTCAGAAAGCTATAAAGCAACCATAGTTCTTGACAAGGACTAATAGTCTGCTTTTACAAAGAACTTTTTTTTAATCTAAGGGCTTCAGAGAACAAGCAGAGAGTCAGTTATGCTACCAGCATTGACACTTAGAGAGAATGAATGGGTCTTAGGGAACCACTGAATCCGAAAGTTACATTCAGTCAAGGCTCATATTGTTTTCTGTTTTAATCTAGGATTACTGTATTTGCTTTTTTTACAGTTAGAAAAACAACTTCAATTATATCTGTCAAGAATATGCTAATAATTGAAGAGTGTTTAATATTTTATTTCTAATAATGAAAATATTACCAAATTGTATTTATTTTTAAAGATACTTGAAATAATAAAATTCCAAGACAGCAAAAAAACTGTACTCACTTTCCGGTCATCAAGTCTGTGTCCCTCGTTACTGAAAGGTCTTGTCATTAGAGTAAGGAAAGGGGAGCTCGACTAAGCCTCAGAACGCCAACTGATCCATAGAAGTAGTAGGTGACTCTTCACAGAGAACCTGGGGAAGGTAGAAGACGGGCCTGCCAGAGGATGAGACCCAGAGGGGGTCGTATGGGCACGCCTTGCGAAACCCCAATGACAGAAAGAAGGCGGGGGAGAAGGGGTTCTGGATATGGAAACTAATTTTGGAAGGAGCAACACAAGAACATTGAAGACAAGTATTGCCTGCCTGGGAACTTTGTCTAGTCCCAGTGTTTGCGACGTGCCTAGGCTGACATTATAGGGAGCCCGAACAGATTGGATGTCACTGCCTTCGGAACCCATGCTGTGGCCCCATGAAGAGATCCAAAGAAGGGCTCTGCTTCTGCTCTTCCTTGGCAGCTGAAGAGCATGGCCAACGCTCCTTCCCTGAGCCCTCACCACCATCAGACATTGTGTTGAACCCTCCATCCTCCATCCCGTTTGGTCCTCACAGTGGCCTATGAGCAGTTAATAATACCTCCATCACCACCGTCCCCCCCATTTTTTAACAGAAAATACTGAGACTCTGAATAGTTAAATGACCTCAAGAACAAACAAAAAATAACAGTAAAACTGGGGTTTAACCCTCGAGTTGTCTGCCTGTAGAGCCCATGCTTTATCCCAGGGTCTTAAGACACGGGAACTGGCGTCAGAGAAATGTCTGCAGAACTTGCTGCTGTCTGGTCTCCAGGCTCTGTGCCCAGCCCAGAGCAGCAGCCCCTCTAGCTGGGGCAGAAATGGAGGGAAAACTCCTGGAACTTCAGCCCTTCAGCAGCCAGTCTCAGATCCTTCCCTCCTGTCTTCCCTCATCAGATTCTGAGATGCAGATATCCTACTTCTGCTCCTCAAGACAAAAAGGGAGTTGGAAGGAGAACGTAAGTCTCCAGGGGAGTGGATCCCGTCTAGTTTCTCCATTTCCACAGTCTCTCACTCACTCCCAGTTCCCGGCATCAAAGAGGTGGAAGAAAGGTCTGGAGGGAGAGGGGTCTTCACTTTCTGCTCTGTTCTCTTCCATTTATCTTTAATTCTCCTTGTGATTCATGGTCCCTATCTCCAGCTGTGACATAGCCCTTTCAAAATAGACCATTTGTTCTTGGAGTTTGGCAGGAAGAAGGCATGACTTTATTTTCAGGTGAGTTAATTATTATATCCTGTAGGGATGTCTACACTACAATCCTGATTGTGGTATTTGCTGCTTATTAAGCTAGGGTGTTTTGTTTTTTGTTTGTTTGGTTTTTTTTTATCAAGCCCCTGAAATTCCTCAGAGCAAAGATAGGTTATAAATGACACCGAGTGGAATAAAGCTACTTATAAAACATGTCTCAAAACAGGATTTTTCTTTTTCTAGAGCATCCAGTGCTTTTTACCCTAGATAGATAAGATAGTTAATCCCCCAGCCCCCTTATTACTCTCCTACCGGTGTGTGGACACACTGACTCCCCTTTCCTGGGGTCTTGGCATACTCCATGAAGAGAGTGATGTGGAAGGGTAAAAACATTACTCAGCCACACTTTACGAAAGTTTCTAGCAGTTGGCAATACTCAGTGTGACCTTTATGTTGGATTTTGCCATCATTTTAATCACTTTACCATCACTTGCAGGAGAGAAGGCGTCTTTAAAAGTGCCCTATTTAAGACTAAGCCAAGACTAAGTGTACATTCTCATTATTTCACACGTTGTCAAAGAAACCAGCACAGTGAAATGACAGCATTTTGAAGAAAATAAATTTGCACAAAGCTCTTAATTAAGGTAGGGGAGGACATTTTATTGCAATTATTTATATTTGACGTTAATCTTTTCATTTTCATGTTTATGCAGCAAAACTTTATTTTTGTGTCCAAAATTTTGCTTTTAATTTCCTACCACTGTTTGCCAAAGCCCTTGTAAATTTCTATGTCTTTTGCAAGAGGTTTTTACCCAAGAGTTTTTGGACTATCTATTGTATTCTTTATGTTTCTGTGTATTTGGCTGATTATTCTACTATATCTAGGCTCTCATTTGCAAAAAATTAATTTCCGTATAGCATGCTAAAGGAAGTTTCAGTGTATTTACTGATCAAAAAAAAGCTTAACTTTTTCTAACACCCACAAGGATAAAGCATTTGATTTTATACTGATTATTACTACTGTCATTAATTTTATCTACTTTTTAATTTTTTTTATTTTAAAATATCAAGCCTACAGAAAAGTTGCAAAAAGGACCCTTCAATCAGACTCATTAATTGTTAATATTCAACCTTTTGGGAATTAATTATAAACATCATGACAGCCCAATATTTTAACATTTCTCGCCTAAAACAAGGACATTCTCAATATAACCCACAATATAATTATCATAAGAAAATTTAACTTAATGTAATGCTTTTATCTAAACACAGTCCATATTCAAATTTCCAAAGTTGTCCCAATAAAATCTCTTATAACTATTCATACCCCTCCTTCCAGGACCCAATGAAGAATTATTTATCACATTTAGTTATCAAATCTCTTTATCCTCCTTTAATCTAAAACAGCGCTCAGCTATTTTTTTCTTTCATGACGTTTAGCATTTATAAAGAAACTGGACCATAGTCTTGTACAATATCCCTAAAATGAGCATTTTCTTGTAATTAGATTTTGGTAAAGAGCATTTTTGGCAGGACTACAATGTGTGTGATGTTGTGTCCTTCACAGAGCATCATGTCAGGAAGTACACGCTGTCAGTGTATCCTAGTTTGGGAAATGAAGTTTGGTCACTTGGCTAAGGTGACGTCTGTTGGATTTCTTCATTGTGAAAGAACCCTCTTCTTTCATAATTAATAAGTACTCTGTGGGGTGATATTTTGAGACTATGTAAATATCTTGTTCTCCAATGATCCTTCCCCCAATGGCTTTGGTATCCATTAATAGATGTTGCTTGAATCAATCATTACTCTGATGTCAGCAAAATAGTGATTTTCCAATTTTATCATTTCTTCTACATTTATTAGTCATCATTTTTCTGTAAAGAAGATCTTTGCATTCTTCCTCTCTCCAACACCTGAAATTATTATTTTGGGGTATCATTATGAACTAAGAGATTCCTTTTGTATTCAATGTATTATAATTTATTCCACTCGTTATTTGTTATAATTCATGAATTGCTCTAAATTTGGTCTATGGAAGCCCCGCTAAACTCTGTTATCCGTTTCAATTGTCTTATTCACTTAACCTCATTATCAGAAATAAGCTTTGAAGATTCAAAATAATTTTTATCCCAATTATTTGTAGCAGTACTTCAACTCTCATATCACATTTATTTTTACCTGTGAAAAATTGTCTAACGGTTCAGCTTCAATATGTAAAGAGCTGGGAAGTTGTCACTCTTATCTTCACAAGAAAAGAGCTGAACACACTGAAAACCAAAGACCTTTCTTGGACCCAGAGAAACTAAGGTTGCGGGTCAAGCAGGTCAAATTCAGAAAGTCACAGCCAAGATCTGCTTACCTAGAACAGAAGTCATTGGGTCCATAAACTTATAGCAACAGTTAAATGGTAATTTTGGTGAATTGTTGGATGCTGAGTGGGGACTAACATGAGAGTCAGAAACTCCTGGGGGACACAGTCTTAGGGAGCTCCCACACTTTCATGGTGTTTACCTCTGGGAATCCCCCAGATCTTCTTGGTAAAGAGCCAAGAAAGATCCTCTATGCCTCTGACAATGGAAGGGAAAAAGTAACAATTTGAAAACTCACCCAGTGCCTTGGCCATAACAAAAGTCCACTCCTCAGGGTCTAAGACTTTACCAGAGCCTTATCCCCCCTGGGGAAAGAGCATGTACTCAACTCTGGCGCTTTCTAGGCATCTTGTCTTACCTAAGGTGGGGAGTAAAGCTAGGAAATATTTATGAAGCTCACAGTCCAATGACACAGACTGAAATTTCATTGTAAGAGTATAGAATGCTCCCCCTCCCCCACACCTTACACCCTCTACACCAGCAGGGCTCCAGTATAAGAACAGTGGGTTACAGCTGAAAGGGCTGCAAGACACAGACTGTCTGAGGAGGAGTTCTCAGGGAAGCTCAGAGACAATGGGGGAGACAAAAAACAACGGCAGCAGAGGTGTCTCAAGCCTCTGGTAGGTACAGCTACAGCCAACAGCCCAACTTCTAGACAGATTAACATAAAACATCATACCAAAGCCTATTTACCTCAGTTCCTATTACCCAATACATCATGTCTAACTTCCAACAAAAAATTACAAGGCACGCTAAATAGCAAGGAAAAAGTCATATAATGAAAATATCCTCTCTTTGTGAAGATGTTTCTTCACCTTCAGTTGAATTAGGATGAGATTGCCCCGAAAACTCCTTTGTTATGTTTGTGAAGTTCCGTATGTAACGTCTGATTTCTGCCTATAAAAATCGATTTGGTGACTCATATAACATGAAGAGAAATTTAATTATTCAGTTCTAGAGCAAATAAGAAGTACAATTAAAGAAGTGCAGTTAAAAAGACAACTATAGGCTGAAAAGCTGACTCTTTTCCTTAGGAACAGAGAAGCTAAAGTGAAATGTTTGCATCGAAGGGCCCTGCTGGTTTTACGGTCACATCTGCTAACCAGTCTGAATCCTTGGCTCACAGGGATCCTCATGACTGCTGAAAAAAAGCGATTCTTTCAGAAACATTTCCCCTTCGTGTAGCCTAGCATTTTTCAGCAGTCTGTGTTCCCAAAACTCGTGGTTGAAAAATACTCAACCTCGTGCCTACATTTCCTGAAAAGAAGATCAGTCCAGAGGTGATTCAGTAACACATGAAGCTTGCTCTCCAGACACAAATATGAAATACGAATCAGAAAGAACACTGGCATGAAAATGACAGAAACCTCATCACGTTGAGTTGGGAAGTCAGTCTTATTATTAGTTCACAGAGATTGAGTGTTCTTTGGCATTTCGTGGTGCCAACAGTGGGCTAGGTGCTGTAGCGCACATAGAATTAGACAAAATTCTTGCCCAGGGGGCTCATAATCAAATCAGACAAACCAGACGCTAGCCCAGTCCAGCAGTCTGGAGTGGGGAGAGTTGGGCTTCCATGGGGAACCTAAGGTCACTCTGTCCATGAGGATACACTGTTTCCCTCCAACAAGCCTGTTCTCTTGTGTTATGTAAGTTTGGGAGGAAACCTTAACATACCTTCTTGTGATTTCCATTTCGACATCACCTAGGAAATGCAGTTGGGTTTTCACTCGTCGTGTGACAGGGTTCAGGATAAATTCTGTTAAGCACGTGGCTTGGTTTACTGGGTAAGGAAGGAAAAACTCACAGGCCAGAGTTACTAGAGGGAGAAGCAAAGTTTTGTAGGAGACATTCCAGGGAGAGACCTGCAGGGCCAGGTTTTTGCTGAGCCTGCAATACGTATCTGCCATTTTGTGACGATCCATTCTCACCTCCACTCCATCATGAGCGGTGAAGGTTGCATGAGCAACCTTGACGAGTGAGCTGTTTGGCACCAGGCGGTCTGGATTTGGGTTGTCAGCTGTTTACAGAAGATTTTTGGGCATACCAGTAGGCCAGCAATTGGAAATCTTTGCACTCATGTAATATTCCCAATGTGGGGCAGTAGATGACCCTGTTGACATGCAGGTCTGAGTTTAAAAAGCAATAAATAGCATGCATGTCAAAACTCAGCTCAAGGTTGGATTGGATAATTTCCTGTGTCCTCCAAGTGCTTGGTACTATCTCTGTTCTAGACTTGGCACTCTGTATTAAGATCACTGCCTATTTGTCTGTAAACCATCCTCTAGCAACTAGATAGTGCTAGGCACATAGTAGGTTCCAATGAAAATTTGTGAATGAATAAATGCCGTAAAGAATGTAAGCCAGCTCTAACTCTGCATGTTCTTTGACCTTCCAAGGAGAACTCAAGTATGACAACTTTCAAAAATCTTCACAGTCCCCAAACCAAACCCCTTTAAGATATGTTTGTTTGTTTGTTTTTTAACAGCCTTGGGGCCTCAGCTTTATATTTAAACCTACAGGATGTTTCCATAGTTAATTAGTTAGAATCACGAGAGTAGCTACTCCCAAACCTTCATCTATTCCATAATTTTATGTATATATCACATGGTGTGCATTATGCGCTCAGAATTATGTCACTCTATTATTTTGTGTATATATCAGTACCAGTGTGGTTTGAACTCAGAATAATGGAATAATTGTTTTAAGAAAAATATTTAGGAGTTTAAAAGCCATGTGGTTTTTTTAAATAATAATTTTGCTTCTTTAAAGCTCCTTGAAGATGTTGTGGATTTTTAATAGAGGAAATAACTTTTTAAAAACCGTTGTTTAAGGGGAACGGGGGAGGGAGGAGGGTGAGGGGGTGATTAGGCACAAATGTGTGGTGACGGATTGTAATTCGTTTTTGGGTGGTGAACATGACTTAACCTACACAGAATTCGAAATCTATTAGGATGTACACCTGAAAGTTATATAATATTATAATCCAACGTTGCTGCAATAAAAAAATAAATTTTTTAAAAAATTAGAAAAAACACTGTTGTGTGAATAAAGTATAGTACAGACCAGTCTCCAGCAAGAGCAGTAAATTCATATCCAGACTGTCTTGGAGTCCATCAGCTGGTGACAGACAGAAGACTAGAAAAAGCGTGCCCCAAGTGTTATGTAAACACATCAGTCCTAGTGCCTAAGCCAAACCCAACATTGCTGAAGCTACAGTGAATTAAAGGACCTGCCTCAAATGTATCGGTTATCTCCTCTCCCTGTGAAACAGGGTTTGGGAGAAGTTTGGCTTTCTGAGAAAATTAAAATTGCTAGAATGAAAATATTCCTTTGGCGCTCTGATAGGCTGAGAAGGTAGAGTTTCTAATTTAATCGTAAACCAGTTCCTCATCTCTAACATTATGAGGAAATGCTATTTTGGGCTGGGTTAAGGACAGTCTTTAGAGATTTGTCCATTAATGAGCAAGCAGATTGATCTTTCCCAAGTACAGCTCCATTCTGCAATGTGCCAGTTTCCCCAGATTTGAAATAATCCCCATGAGCTCCATTTAGCGTTATAGAGAATGGTGTATTTTATGGAGATATTCTTTTCTGGGAAATAAAATTCTGTCAAAGAATCATGTAACTGGAACTTGATTTCAGAAGGCAGTTTGTCTAATCTACACATTTTACAAACTATAAAACTATGATTCTGAATGTTGAAGCGCCGTAGTCAAGGTCATAGACTCCGGAGGTGATACTGGATAAGAACCTAGGTCTTCTTGGTTCCTAGGTTCCATCCAATGCTGCACTCCTTCCTTTTAAAAACAAATTATTGTATTATTTTCTAAACTTTTTATTTTTGTGATAATTATTGATTCACATGTAGTTGTAAAAATCACACAGGGAGATCTCATGTACCCTTTATTCAGTTTTCCCCAGTGGTACCATCTTGTAAAACTGTAGCATGTTGTCACAACCAGGATGTTGAAATTGACCCAATCAAGAAATAGAACATTCACATCATAGCAGAGTCCTCATGTTGCCCTTTTATAGCCATACCCACTGCTCTCTCGCCCCCATTCCCTCCTTAATCCCCAACAAATAATTAATTTGTTCTTCATTTCTAGAGTTTTGTCATTTCAAGAATGTTATGTTGATGGAATCATACAGTATGTAACCCTTTGAGACAGATTTTTTCACTTAGCATAACTCTCTGGTGATTCATCCAGGTGGTTGTGTGTGTCAATAATGTGTTCCCCCGTTTTTTTTTTTCCTGAGTATTCCATGGTATGATTGTTCTAGTTTGTTTAACCATTCACCTGTTAAAGGACATCTAGGCTGTTTACAGTTTTTGGTTAACACAAGTCAATCAGCTATAAACATTCATGTAGAGGTTTTTGTGTGAACCTAAGTCTTCATTTCTTGGGATAAATGCCCAAGAGTTCAACTGCTGGGTTGTATGGTGAATGCCTTTTTAGCTTTTGAAGAAACAGCCAAACTGTTTTTCATAGTGGCTGTACCATATTAGTTTCCCACCAGCAATATATGAGTGATCCAATTTCTCGGTATTCTCACCAGCATCAGGTGTTGTCTCTGTTCTTTTATTTTAGCTATTGTAATAAGTGTGTAGTGATATCACGTTGTGGCTTTAATGTACATTTCCCTAATGACTAATGATGTTGGGTATTTTTTGCCTGTGCTTATTTTCCATCTATACATCTTCAGTGAGTGTGTCTTCACGTCCTTTGCCCATGTTCTAACTGGATTATTATTATTTTTACTGCTGAGTTTTGAGGTTCTTTATATATTGTAGATACTAGTCCTTTGTCGGATATGTGGTTTGCAGGTATTTTCTCCCAGTCTGTAGTTTGTCTTTTCATCCTTTTCGGAAGATCTTTCCCAGGACAAAGTTAACTTTGCTGAGGCACAACTTATCAAGTTTTCCTTTTATGGATTATGCTTTTGGTGTGAAATCTAAGAACTCTATTAACATATCCATAAACTTGCATTTTTGTGTGTGTGGGTGGTGAGAATACTTAAGATTTACTCTGTTGGCACATTTCAAGTATACAGTACAGTATTATTAACTATAGTCACCATGATAGACGTTAGGTCTCCAGAACTTATTCATCTTCCTTATGGAAACTTTGTACCCTTTGATCAGCATCTCCCTATTTTCCTCCACCCCCCAGTCCCTGGCAACCACCATTCTACTCTCTGTTTTTAAGAGTTCAAATTTTTTAGATTCTGCCTATAAGTGAGATCATGCAGTGTTTGTCTTTCTGTGTCTGGCTTATTTCACTTAGCATAGTGTTCTCCAGGTTCATCCATGTTGACACAAATGGTAAGGTTTCCTTCTTTAAAGCTGAATAATATCCCCTTGTATGTGGATACTACACTTTCTTTATCCATTCATCCAGCAATGAACACAAGTTATTTCCATACCTTGGCTGTTGTGAATAGTGCTGCAGTGAACATAGGAGGGCAGTTACCCTCTGAGATACCAATTTCATTTCTTTCAGATGTATACACAGAAATGGGATTGCTGGATAATACGGTAGTTCACTTTTGAATTTTTTGAATCACCTCTATGCTGTTTTCCATAGTCGCTCTACCAGTTTACATTCCCACCATCACTGCCAGAGTTCCCTTTCTCCACATCCTCACCAAAACTTATTATTTATTTATTTTTTAATACTTTGTCATCAAAATAGATGTGAATTGGTTTGTGAATTATTGTGGTATTGATTTGCACTTCCCTGCTGATTAGTGATGTTGAACACCTTTGTGCATACCTGATGGCCATCCGTATGTCTTCTTTTGAGAAAAGTCTGTTTAGGTTCTTTGCCTATATTTTAATCAGGTTATTTTTTATTTTCGGCTGTTGAGTTTGGGAGTTCCTTTTATCTTTTGGATATTAATCCCTTATTGGATGTATGGTTTGCAAATATTTTCTCCATTCTGTATGATGCTTTTTCATTCCATTGATGGTTTCCTTTGCTGTGCAGAAGATTTTTAGTTACAAGCAATCCCCTGTGTCTATTTTTCCTTTTGTTGCTTGTACTTTTAGGAGTAATATCCAAAAAATCATTGAGCAGACCAATATTAAGAAGTGTTTTTTCTATGCTTCCTTCTAGCAGTTTTATAGTATGAGGTCTTAAATTTAAGTCTTGAGTCCATTTTGAGTTGATTTTTGTGTATGGTATAAGATAAGGGTCCAGTTTCATTCTTCTGCTTGTGCATATTCTATTTTCTCATCACCATTTATTGAAGAGACAATCCTTTCCTCTTAGTGTTCTTGGAACTATTGTTAAAGATCAGTTGTCCATAGATGTGTAGATTTTTTCCTGGGCTCTCAATTGTGTTCTGTTGGTCTGTGTGTGTGTTTTTATGCCAGTACCATACTGTTTTGATTACTACAGTTTTGTAATATATTTTGAAATCTGGAGATGTGATACCTCTAGTGTTGATCTTACTCCAAATTGCTCTGGCTATTTGAGGTCATTGGTAGTTCCATATAAATTTCAGGATGTTTTTTCTGTTTTTGTGAAAAATGCTATTGGAATATTGATAGGGAGTGTATTGAATTTATAGATTGCCTTTGGGTAGTATGAATATTTTAAAAATATTAATTGTTCCAATCCATGAACACAGGATATTTTTCCATTTATTTTTGTCTTCTTTCAATTTCTTTCATCAATATTTTATAGTTTTCAGTGTAAAGATCTTTCACTTCTTTGGTTAATTTTATTCTGAAGTATTTTATTCTTTTTGGTGCTATTGTAAATGGAAATGGTTTTTACTTTTTCAGATAATTCATTGTTAGAAATACAACTAATTTTTGTATCTTGATTTTGTATCTTGCAACTTTACTGAATTCATTTATTAGTTCTAAGAGTTCTTTGTACTAGACTCTTCAAGGTGTTCTTTATATAAGATAATGTCATCTGCAGAGAACTTTACTTTTTCCTTTCTAATTTGGATGCCTTTTCTTTCTTTTTCTTGTCTAATTGCTCAGGCTAAGACTTCTACTTCTATATTGAATAGAAGTGGTGAGAGTGAGTACCCTTGTCTTTTTCCTGATCTTAGAGTAAAACCTTTCAGCTTTTCACTGTTAAGTAGAATAAATCTCCTAAGTTTTGGTATGTTGTGTTCACATTTTCATTTGTCTGGTATATTTTGATTTTTCTTTTGACTTTTTCTTTGACCCATTGGTTGTGCAGGAGCATGTTGTTTAATTTCCATATATGTGAGCTTTTTGCTTTTCTCCTCTTATTGATTTCTAATTTCATACCATTGTGGCTAAAAAAATTTATTTCATATGATTTTGATCTTTTTAAATTTGTTAAGACTTATTTTGTGGCCTAACATATGATCTATCCTGGAGACTTTTCTATACACTCTTCAGAAGACTGTGTTGTGCTGCTTTTGGATGAAATGTTCCGTATGTATCTGTTAGGTTCATTTGGTCTATAGTATTGTTCAAGTCCTTTGTTTACTTATTGATTTTCTGTCTAAATGATTTATCCATTTTTGGAAGTAGGATATTAAAGTCCCCTGTTATCATTTATTGCTGTCTATTTCTTCCTTCAGTTCTGTTAATATTTGCTTTATATATTTAGGTGCTCTGATGTTCCATGCATATGCATATACAATTGTTACATCCTCTTGATGAAATTGACCCCTTTATCATTATATGATGACCTTCTTTGTTTCTTGTGGAAGTTTTTGACTTAAAGTCTAGTTTGACTGATGTAAGTATGGCCACCTCTGCTCTCTTTTGGTTACCATTTCCATCCTTTCAGTGTCCGTCTATGCATGTCCATATACAGTCATGCACCACATAATGATGTTTCAATGACAGATTATATATATGATGGTGGTCCCATAAAATTAGTACCATATAGCCTAGGTATGTGGTAGGCTGTACCATCTAGGTTTGTGTAAGTACATTCTATGATGTTCACACAATGATGAAATTACATAACAATGCATTTCTCAGAATGTATCCCTGTTGTGAAGTGACACATGGCTGTAGTTAAAGGATGTTCATGTAGGCAACATGTAGTTCGATCTTGCTTTTTCAAAAAATCCATTCAGATGATGTCAGCAACATGGCAGAGTGAGCAGTTTTCTTTGTCTCTACCCCTTCAAACTACTACTAAATGGACATTCATTGATCAATGGAGGATACTCACACAGCCTCAGGACACCTGAGAGACCCTTGCTGCTGTACATTAGAAGGTGGATGGACTCCCCGTGGGGAGGAGGTGGAGATAGGTTAAGACTCTCCAGTCCACAGACAGCCTAGTACATGTGAGCAACTCTCTCCTGGCTGACACACTCATAGCACTGCCACAGCCCTGAGGGTGGGCATGTGCATCAGCGCAACTGTGGAAACGGGTGACTACAGCTCTAAGCCCCCCGTGATTGCCCTGTGGATCCATGGGAAAATCCACGATCCCACAGTGGCTGCAGGGAAAGTCTCTAGTTGGCCCTAGTGGAGAGGGCCTGCCCACCAAGCACAAAGGCTGGATGACCTTGGGGCAGGAGTGACTTGGCCGGGTGAGCAAACCACTGGCTGCATTAAACACCCATAGCTCTGCTGCAGCCCTTAGGGGGCAAGTGGGATCCAGGGGGACAGCATGAGTGGGCGGGGAAAATCTGGAGCTCCAGTGTGACTGCTCCTTGTTCCAGGGGAAAATCCACGGTCCCACAGTGGCCCCAGGGAGAATCTCTACTCAGCCCTATTGGAGAGGCCCTGCCCACCAAGCACAAAGGCTGGGCGACCTAAGAGCAGAAGTGGCACAGCTGGCTGAGCTAACTGCAGGCTGCATTTGATGTCCATAGCTCTGCTGTGGCCCAGAGTGGGCAAGTGAGATCCAGTGGGACCAGATGGTGGCAGAGCTGTGAGTCTGGATGAACCAGCTCCTGGCTGCTGTGAACGCCCATAACACTGCTGCAGTCCGTAAGAAGGGAGCGTGTCTAGGTGGGTCTGTGGGAGCAGGCACCAGCAACCCAAACTCCCACAGTTGGTGGGAGACCCCACAGGGCCACTGTTATCTCAAGGAGGGGCCCAGGCTCAGTCAGGAATAGCTTACAGGGATCCTAGTTGGCACAGATTACACAGCTGCTGCCCCCTCCCTGCCAGTGGCAGCAAGTGGAAGCAGTAACCAAACTCCATCTCTATGCAGAGGCATGAATCCATGCCATCAAGCTATGAAAAAATATATTAAGTCTCCAGAACATAAGGAAAATGACAAGTACCCGGAAAACAATCCCCGAAACACAGAAATATATAACCTAAATGACAATGAATTAAAAATAGCTATCATTAAAAAGCTCAATGAGTTAAAAGAGAATACAGATAGACAACTCAACGAGTTCAGGAGCTACATCACAAAAGAGCTTGATACTATAAAGAGGAACCAATCAGAAATATTGGAGATAAAAAAACAACGTAGGAGATTAAGAAAAATCTGGACTCCTTGAAAAGTAGGGCTGATAATATGGAGGACAGAATTAGCAGTTTGGAGGATAGGACTATAGAAATCCTTCAGATAGAGGAGGAGAGAGAACTAAGACTGAAAAGAAATGAAGAAACTCTCCAAGAAATATCCAACTCAATTAGGAAATGCAACATAAGGATTATAGGTATCCAAGAGGGAGAAGAGAAGGAGAATGGAACAGAAAGCTCTTTCAAAGAAATAATAGCTGAGAACTTCACAAACCTGGAGAGAGAGCTGGAAATTTACATGACAGAAGCTAATAGATCTTTAAACTTTATCAATGTAAAAAGACAAACCCCCATGGCATATAGTAGTGAAGCTTGCAAAAGTCAATGAGAAAGAGAAAATATTAAGGGCAGCAAGGCGGAAGAAAATAACCTACAAAGGAACCCCCATAAGTCTGTCAGCAGATTTCTCAGCAGAAACCTTACAGGCTAGGAGAGAGTGGAATGATATATTCAAAACTCTGAAAGATAAAAACTTGCAGCTCATAATACTCTATCCAGCAAAAATACCCTTCAAATATGATGGATAAATAACAACTTTCCCAGATAAACAAAAGCTAAGGGAGTTCATCACCACAAGACCCCTCCCCCCCACAAGAAATGCTCAGGAAGGCCCTCATACCTGGAAAAAAAAATGAAAGGGGTTACAAAACCCTGAGCAAAGGAGATAAGTAGAAAGACCAAATCAGAAAGTTGCAGCTGTCCATCAGAACAGGTTAGCAAATGCTTAAGTATAACATTAAAGATAAAGGGAAAGGAAACAACAAGAATAAATATAATCTTGTAATTTTAACCACAAACTCACAAGAAGAAAAAAGATGTGACAATAACAACTAGAAGGGGAGGAGCCAAGGGATGGAAGTGGCTTAGTCTAAGGAAACAAGAAGCTAACAGAAAATGGACTATCTCATCTATGAGATGTTTTATATAAACCATGTGGTAACCACTAAACGAATAATTAGAACAAAGACAAAAATTACAAATAAGAAGAAAACCAACAAAGAAAACAACCTAACTGAATTGGTAGTCCGAAATTCATGGGAGAAGAAACAAAGGAAAGGCAGGAGAACCAGAAAATGAGTGATAAAATGGCAGCAGTAGGCCCCAACATTTCAATAATCACTCTAAATGTAAATGAATTGAATTATCCAATCAAAAGACACAGAGTGGCAGGATGGATTAAAGAACAAGACTCAACAATATGCTGCCTTCAGGAAACACGCCTCAGCCCCAAAGACAAACACCTACTCAGGGGGAAGGGATGGAAGATGATGCTCAAAGCTAATAGTGAAGATAAGAAAGCAGGTGTCACCATACTTATATCAGACAAAGTAGACTTCAAGGCAAAACAGGTAAAGAGAGACAGAGAGGGGCAGTTTAGAATGATAAAAGGGACACTCCATCAAGAAGACATAACACTTATAAATATATATGCACCCAACACAGGAGCAACAAAATACGTAAAGAAACTATTAACAAAACTAAAAGGAGATATAAACAAAAATATGATAATAGTAGGAGACCTCAACACCCCACTAACACCAATGGATAGATCATCTAGACAGAAAGTCAACAAGAAAATTGTAGAATTACATGAAAAACTAGACCAGATGGACTTAATAGATATATATAGAAGACTCCATCCAAAAACGGCAGGTGACACATTCTTCTCAGGTGTGCATGGAACATTCTCAAGGATAGACCATATGTTGGGAAATAAAGCAAGCCTCAACAAACTTGAGGATTAAAATAATATCAAGCATCTTTTCTGACCATAATGCTATAAAACTATAAATCAATTACAAGAATAAAGCTTGGAAAGGAGCAAAGATGGGGAGATTAAACAACATTCTACTAAACAATGAATGGGTCATTGAAGAAATCAAAGGAGAATTCAAATATTATCTGGAGGCAAATGAAAATGAAAACACACCAGACAAACTCATTTGGGATGCAGCAAAAGTGGTCCTAAAAGGGAAATTCATTGCAATACTGGCTCACCTCAATAAACAAGAAAAATCTCAAATAAGCAATCTCAAACTACACCTAACAGAATTAGAAAAAGAAGAACAAACAAAGCCCAAAGTCGGTAGAAGGATGGAAATAAAAAATATTAGAGCAGAAATAAATGAAATCGAAACAAAAAAGGCAGTAGAAAGGATCAATGAAACAAAGAGCTGGTTCTTTGAGAAAATAAACAAAATCGACAAACCCTTAGCCAGGCTCACTGAGAAAAAAAGAGAGGAGACTCGAATAAATAAAATCAGAAATGAAAGAGGAGAAATCACAAGGGATACCACAGAAATACAAAAGATTATAAGAGAATACTATGAAAAACTATATGCCGTCAAATTGGACAACCTAGAAGAAATGGCTAAATTCTTAGACTCATACAACTTCCCAAAACTGATTCAGGAAGAAATAGAGAATCTGAATAGACCAATCACAACTAAAGAGATTGAAACAGTAATCAAAAACCTCCCCCAAAATAAAAGTCCAGGCCCAGATGGCTTCTCTGGAAAATTCCACCACACATTCAAAGAATATTTAATACCTATCCTTCTCAAACTATTCCAGAAAATTGAGGAAGATGGAGCACTTCCTAACACATTCTATGAGGCCAACATTACCCTGATCCCAAAACCAGACAAGGACAACACAAAGAAGGAAAACTACAGGCCAATGTCGCTGATGAACATAGATGCAAAAATCAACAAAATGTTAGCAAACCAAATACAGCAATACATTAGAGAGATCATACACCATGATCAAGTGGGATTTATACCAGGGACACAGGGATGGTTCAACATCCGCAAGTCAATCAATGTGATATACCATGTTAACAAAATGAGGAAGAAAAACCATATGATCATCTCAATAGATGCAGAGAAAGATTGGACAAGACGTGACATCCATTTATGATAAAAACTCTTAATAAAATGGGTATAGAAGGAAAGTACCTCAACATAATAAAGGCCATATATGACAAACCCACAGCCAACATCAGAGTAAATGGGGAAAAACTAAAATACATCCCTCTGAGAACAAGACAAGGGTGCCCACTCTCACCACTCTTATTAAACATAGTACTGGAGGTTTTGGCCAGAGCAATTAGGCAGGAAAAAGAAGTAAAAGGAATCCAAATAGGCAATGAAGAAGTGAAACTCTCACTGTTTGCAGATGATGTGATCTTATATATAGAAAACCCTAAAAAATCCATCAGAAAGCTGCTAGAAGTAAGCAACAATTACAGCAAAGTTGCAGGGTAGAAAATCAACTTACATAAATCAGTAGCATTTCTATGCTGTAATAACGAACTAACATAAAGAGAACTCAAGAACACAATCCCATTCACAATCGCAACAAAAAAGAATAAAATATCTTGAAATAAATTTAACCAAGAAAGTGAAAGACCTACACAATGAAAACTACAAGACTTTCCTGAAAGAAATGATGATGACATAAAGAAATGGAAGGAGGTTCCATGCACACGGATTGGAAGAATAAACATAGTTAAAATGTCCATACTACCTAAAGCAATCTACAGATTCAAAGCAATTCCAATGACATTCTTCAGGGAAATAGAACAGAGAATCCTAAAATTCATATGGGGCAAGAAAAGACCCAAAATTGCTAATGCAATCCTGAGAAAAAAGAACAAAGCTGGAGGCATCACAATCCCTGACTTCAAAATATACTACAAAGCCATACTGATCAAAACAGCATGGTACTGGTACAAAAACAGGCATACAGATCAATGGAACAGAATTGAAAGCCCAGAAATAAAACCACACATCTATAGACAACTAATCTTTGTCAAAGGAGGTGAGAACTTACAATGGAGAAAAGAAAGTCTCTTCAACAAATGGTGTTGGGAAAACTGGACAGCCACATGTACAAGAATGAAAATAGACCATTCCTTTATGCAATTCACAAAAATAAACCCAAATGGATCAAAGACGTAAAGGTAAGACCTGAAACCATAAGACTTCTAGAAGAAAATATGGGCAGTACACTCTTTGACATCAGTCTTAAAAGGATCTTTTTGGACACCATGTCTTCTCAGAGAAGGGAAACAATAGAAAGAATAAACAAATGGGACTTCATCAGACTAAAGAGCTTCTACAAAGCAAGGGATAACAGGATTGAAACAGAAACACAACCCACCAACTGGGAAAAAATATTTTTAAATCATATATCTAACAAAAGTTTAATCTTCATAATATATAAGGAACTCACACAACTCAACAGCAAAAAATCAAACAACCCAATCAAAGAATGTGCAGGGGATATGAACAGAGATTTCTCCAAAGAAGATATATGGATGGCTAATAGGCACATGAAAATATGCTCATCATCACTGATCATCAGGGAAATGCAAATCAAAACTGCACTAAAATATCACCTTACAGTGATAGAATAACCAAAGAGTGGCTAAAATAACCAAAACAAAAAATAACAAATGTTGGAGAGGTTGTAGAGAAAAAGGAACCCTCATACACTGCTGGTGGAAATGCAGACTGGTTCAGCCACTGTGGAAAACAGTATGGAAATTTCTCAAAAAGTTAAAAATAAAAACCATATGACTCAGCCATCCCACTACTGGATATCTATCCAAAGAACTTGAAATCAGCAATTCAAAGAGACCCATGCACCCCTATGTTCATTGCAGCATTATTTACAATAGCCAAAACGTGGAATCAACCTAAGTCCCCATCACTGATGATTGGGTAAAGAAGACATGGTGTATATATATACACACACACACACACACACACACACACACACACACACACACAATGGAATACTACTCAGCCATAAAAAGGAAAAATTGTCCCATTCACAACAACATGGATGGACCTTGAGGGTATTATGTTAAGCAAAATAAGCCAGATAAAGACAATCTCTGTATGACTCCACTTGTATGTGGAATGTGGAAGATAAACAAAAATGTGGACAAAAAGAACAGATTAGTGGTTACCAGGGGAAAGAGGGGGTAGGGAGTGGGCACAAAGGGTGAAATGGTGCACCTATAATGTGACTGACAAATAATTATGTACAACTGAAATTTCACAAGGTTGTAAACTATCATAACCCCAGTAAAAAAAAAAAAAAATCCATTCAACTGCTGTGTGTCTTTTGATTGGAGATCTTAACCCATTTACATTTAAAGTAATTATTGACAGGTTAGGACTTACTACTGCCATTTTATTCATTGTTTTCTGACTGTTTTGTAGTTCCTTTGTTCCTTTCTTCCTCTCTTGCTGTCTTCCTTGTGATTTGATGATTCTTTTGTAGTGATATTCTTTGATTCCTTTCTTTTTCTGTTTTGTGTATCTACTACAGATTTTTTCTTTGTTCTTACCATGAGGCTTACATAAAACATCTTATAGTTATAATAATGTATTTTAAACTGATAACTTCACTCACATATGAAAATGCTACACTTTTACTTCTCCCTTCCCAGATTTATATCTTTTTATATTGTGTATCCATGAATAAATATTATAGCTAAATTTATTTTTAATACATTTGTCTTTTAAGTTTTATACTAGAGTTAAAAGTGATTTAGGCACCACCGTTACAGTTTAAGAATATTCTGAATTTGTATGCTTACCTTTATGGTGAGTTTTATGCTTTCGTGTGTTATTATGTTGCTAATCTGTGACCTTTAGTTTTATTTTGAACTCCTTTTAGTGCTTCTTCTAAGGAAGGTCTAGCGGTGATGAACTCCCTCATGAGGCACCTAGTAGGACTGCAGCCCTTCGCTGAGTCCCCCGCCCTGGTTGCTGTGAGACTGCACCCCTCTTTCCTGCCCTTAGCTGCCCCTAGACTTTTCAGCCATGCCGATCCCTTCAGTGTTCCGGGTGGGGTGAGAAATACGTAGGTCTTTGGGTAGCATCCTGCATGGCTGGGAAGGCCAGGTGCTCACTCTGTTCTCACTTTCCCCCATGAGGGAACTGCCGGCTCTTGGCGCTGGGCTGTGCTGCCTTGGGGGAGGGGTGACATGGGTAAAGTGAACCTGTTCTTCTTACCCTCTTCAATGCATCTATTTTCAGATTTTTGATCCACTGGAGTGCTGAGACCTCTCTGCTGGACTCCTGGGCTCCCACAAAGACACTTTCATCTGTGGGTGGTCATCAAAATCAGTGTTTCAGTGGAGGGACGAAGGCTGAAAACTCTATTCTGCCATCTTGTGATGTTACTCTCCAAATCTGGGAAACTTTCACCGTTATTTCTTCAAGTAGTCTCTCAGCCTCACTCTCTTTTTCCTCTGCGTTGAGTATCCCGATGATCCAAGTGTTAGCTCCTTTGTTATTGTCCCGCAGGTTCATAAGGGTCTGCGCATTTTCTCTTGAGTCTGTTCTTTTTACTGTCGTCCACAATTGGGGAGTTCTCCTGTTGAGTCTTCAAGTTAACCAAGGCTATCCTCTGGACGTTTTCATGTTGTGTTCTGAGACCCTGGGCCTTGTTACACGTTCTGTTTTAGCCAGCTTTCTCTGACACTCCTCTGGTGGAGGCAGGCAGGATTGTGCTTTTCGTCATTGCCAGATGGAGGTAGAAGTCCAGGGTCACCACTCTGCTGGGTGGAGGGGAAGTTCTGGCTCTCGCTGTGGTCTCCACCGACATGGCCGTGGCTGGTGAAGGTCCTGATTCTCCACCAGGCCTTATCTGATACTGCCCGAACAGGGGAGGGGAAAAAGTCTGTCGTTACTGTCCACGGTGGAAGTCTAGGCTCCCCACTCAGCCATAGGTGGAGGTGAAGCAACAGTTTTTCTGGGTGTTTGTCTAGAACAGGCTGGTTGTTGTCCAAAAGATTTCTGTCTTGTCAGTTTGCCCTTCCCTAGTCCTTTGGCCTGAGAGAGCTTTTATTTCTCTCTTCATTTTGGTTTGTGTTCATCGGTATTTCTAGGTTTCTGGCTTCTTCAGGTCAAGGTCTAAGATATATGTGATGAAAAGAACCCAGGACATTCACTGCTGTGTCATTCCTTCTCTCCTGAAGACCCTAGTCGTCTTCCTTCTCCTCTCCACCTCTCAGAGTCTTCGACTGTTGTTTTACATATAATGTCCAGGGGTTTTAGTTGTACTTAGTGAGAGGAATAAGAAAAAGTGCATCTACGGTATCTTCCTGGAATTGGAAGTCCTGCTCCTTCCTTTCAAAATGAGGCACGAGGGGGCAGTCAACAGGAGTTGTTGGATGAAACAATGGCAAGTGTGTGACGCTTCTATCATTAGCAACCTGACTTCAGGAAGATAGAAAATTTGGATCCCTCCCAAAGTGGACCAGCTCTCTTTTCAGCCCATTCTCTCTAGGCAGTTGCTTTATTCCAAAAAGCAAGTTCCACGAGGGTGGGGCCATGTCTTTTCCTTCTTTGTGGTTCACTCAATTCCTACTACTGCTTTAGGCAGCGCCGCACCATGGTTAGCAACAAGGCTCTGAAGTCAGACTGCGTGGGGTCAAATTCTGATTAATCATGTAGACTGTCTAACATTGTGTGAGTCGCCTAACTTCTCTGAGTTTTCCCAACTGTATATAGAGATAATAATGTTATCTCTTTCACAGATTGTGTATGAGTAAAGCATTTAGCACAAGGCTGTCATGTTATAACTGTGCAGTAAAGGTTAGCTTGTTATAAACATAATATACCAATATGCTATGTATAATTAATGGACACGTGTTGAATAATCTTGTATATTTTCCTTCGAGCTTTGGTTTTCAGCCTTGCCTTGGAATGTATTCAAGCTCTGTTTGGGATTTCCTCCAGGAGGCAGAGAACTCATGGTCTTGAGTGGTGAAGCCTCTTCTGCTATGTGTCACCGTGTTCTCCAATGTGTTCGTCTGGTCAACACATTCCAACTAGATGGTGGGTAGTGAAGAGAAATTCAGTTGGTTTCCCGAAACACAAAGTCTGTGTCAGAGAAGAAACTTTTTATGTACGAATGAACAATTTCTGATAGTTCAGGTAATTCCAGACAGACGAGGCAGATTTTTATGCTTAGAAATTTCCAGAGGAGCTGTCTGTACTGCTCAGATTTATCCAACTTTCTCCCTCATTTTGGCAATATAGACCTGATTCTAAACATACCATGAAAGAAGCTGTACATCTGGCTCAGCGTTGATTCTGTTTGGTCCCAAATGGCATCAAAATCATTAGCTAAAGACACGTTGACTTGGAAGGAAGGAGAAAAAGAATTCAAGTGAAAATTGATTTTTATTGCCAAACTCTGAGTTCTCTTTCAGTGGCTGCTCCAACCTCACTCACACCCGAGGCGGGCGGGAGGCAGACGTCCTTCATGTTCTAGGTGTTAGTGATGACATGAATTATAGTGGGAAACAATACAGTGCTTTGTAAGGTTCTGGCTGCTTTAAAAAAGAAGAAATGAATTTTCAATATTGAGTTTAAAAATGTGCATTTGCAAGTCCTCCTATTGTTTCTTGCTCCTTTTGTTTTGAATTCAGTCTTGTAGTTAAAACAGTTGGCTTTCAGAATACTCTCACTACCATGCTAACTTCTACTTGCATGCTTCCTGTCCAGGTGTCCCTTTTTATCATTTACAAGGGAGGAAATGGTTCCAGAAGACTAGGCAACTTTTTTTACAACACGCTGAAAACAAGACAGGAGCATCCTTCCCAGTGATTGCTGCAATGCCGTGTTCTCTAAAGCGTTATTTCGATCAAGTAATAATGGAGAAGAGAAAAGAATTACTAGTGCACCATTAGTTTTCCTGATAAGACAAAGCCAGGAGAGGCTGTGGGCTTGGTTAAGCCAGCAAATGCTGAGAGTGCTCTAAATAGATAACCCAAAATATGTCCACTGACCATTTTAGCATGTCAGTTTTTAATGTCATCATAATGATTTTCATCTTCTCTTTACTCTTTTTTTTAATTCAGTGATAAGTATATCAAAGAACTGATGTCATGTTTCTAAGTACAGGGAAATATTAACTTACGCAATAGACCCCTCCCAAGGGCCTCGATATAATTTTAGGGCCCATGTGTTATAAATATTAAGACCTGCATGCTACTTCTTTATAAAGTATTCTTTCATGATTTATTAAGTAAAATACTTTAATAGATTTATTATTATATAAAAATGATAATTGGACATTATAAAAATGTTTTAAAATACAAATGTATAAATAAATAAAGGTAAACTGTAATCCCATAGCCAAATGATAACCAAGGTTGGTATGTTGTAGTATATCCTCCCAAGCATTTTTCTGGTCATATCCATAAAAATAATTATTTTTAATAAAAATGAGATTCTGTAAATTATTTCGTAGCTTAATTTTAAATGAATAATCTATCATGACCATTTTAATGCCAGTCAATGTATATCTATAATATCACTGTTAGTGGCTATAAAATATTTATCATAGTTTATTTAGCCAAGTCTCAAATGATGGACAATCAAGTTTAGGGGAGCAAGGACTCTTAGAAACAATCCTAAAATGAGATACTTATGCATGTCTTTGTGGAACTCCCCTGTTATTTCCTTAGGTTCAGCTCCTACCAATGGCATTACTGGGTTGATGAGGGAAAATTTCAGTTTGTCACATATTGAGAAATTGTCCTCCAGAGAGTTTGTATTTATCTATGCTTCCAACAACAGTACACAAGGGTACCTATTTCCTTACACACTGTTATTAAAAGTCATCATTCAGCTTTTTATTCCTTCCCAAACTGGTGAGTGGAAACTCACAGTATATTGCATTGGAATAGAAATTTCTATTTTAATTCTAAGATTATAGTTATTCACTATTTGACAACTATTTGGTTCCTGCTCTTAATAATTAAATTCATTCTGCAGCTCATACTTAATTTGGGAGGGGGGAGGTTTCTAGACCTGTAAGTATTTTAAATATAAAGTTACTTTTTCTAGCTCCTTGATTTCTTTCAAATTCAAAACATCCAATACACTCTTTTTGTGGAGAAAATTTATGTTTACGTGGGTCACTTTCCTTATCTGTTGGGAGAAAAAAAAAGATTAGATAGTAAAATAGTAACTTTATGTCTTGTTTATATTTTATTGTTATTTATTGAGAGCCTTGTGTTCCAGGTGCCGGGTTCAACTCTTCCGTGACTCGTCTCTGTTTTCCTTACACAGCCTTACGTAGGGGTGGTACAGTATCCCCACTGTCAAAGGAGTCATGGCTCTAAGCGATGAAGCCATAGTTTACGTCCAGGTTTGAATTACTAACCGTTACATCATCCTACCTTTTCTAAAGCTGTCTCACACGAATAGTGACACGAATTGATTCTCTCTTGATGATGGAAGAACAAGACAATGCCATCGTGTGATATGTCTGGCAGCAGCATTTTCTTCCCTCATCAGGAAGTTAAAGAACGAGAGGGAGGGGCTGCCTGCTATTTTTGTTCCCTTCTGCTCCCTTTCTTGGTGCCAGCTCCGCCGCGTGGGGCACAGTGGTTTGTGTGAGAGCTGGTACTCCTCTTTTCCCACGGGCACTCATCCATCCACGTTCTGTTTCTCCTCATCTCATCTCGGGCTGACATGTCATCTGCCAGGCCTCACTCATTACTCACCCTGGGCCTGTGTCTTCTCCAGAAGTCCCAGCGCTGGCCTTGGTGGTTGTGTGGTCCTTGGTCTCTGCCATCTGGGAGCTGAGGGTGAGAGATCCTCACGCTGGGAAGCTTTACTACTGGGGCCTCCAGTCCTGCTGGATCAGACTCCATTAGACCGGGTTTTCTCTCCATTCTACAGAAGGAGGTAGCACACCAGCCAGGATGTGGCGTGTAATTCTTCTGATTGTTTATAGACTCACAGCCCGTGGAATGGGTGCATTACTGTGCACAAATATCTCCAAATATTTCTTACAATTTAACCTTTATTTATTTTCCTTCATGGTAGTAAGTTTTCCATCATGGGTCTGGATCTCTAGCAACTCTTGCAGAAAAAGGCACATTTCTCCTTATATTTCCCGTCTTCAAGGCTAACACAGAATGGGATTTCTGTATAGCCTGAATTATATTGATTTATGCAGTGAGGAACTTTGTTCATTTGCTCATTTAACAAATATTCAGTGAGAAGTGAACGTATGCCAGACACAACTCAAGGCATAGAGGAGGGAAGCAGACAGACTAGATCCCTCTCATGGGATGGCACTGGGCTTAGGAGGCAGCAATAAATACACAACATCAGTGAGATTGATGATGCTCTGAGATAAACAAAAATAGAATGTTGTAATAGAAAATGGTGGGGTAGGGGGTCCTTACAAGTGGATGTCAGTGAGGACATGACATTTGAGCTGAGACTGAGTGGCTACAAGGGACCAGCTAGGCAGAGATCTAGAGGCAGAGAAGTCTAACATGAGGGAACAAGGGCCAAAGTGCAGGGAAGGAGAGATTTTGGCCCATTCTAGAAAGGCCACGGTGTGGCAAGAGCATCAGGGTAAGGGGTAGGGAGGGAGAAGTCATAGATAAGGGCAGGGCCCGGTCATGTAGGACCTAATGGCCATGGAATTTATATTTTATCCTAAAGGTTTTATTCTAAATGCAATAGGAGTCTGCTGCAGAGTTTGAAGAAACTCTGTGTCCTGTTTTCAAGCCGCATCCTGGCTTCGCGTGGCTCATAGAAGAGCCCAGAGCTGCAGAAGGGAAACAGTCAGCTGGGAGAACGTTTGCAGGACTCAAGGCTGAGATAACAGTGACTCAGGCCAGGGTGAAAATAGCGAAAATAAAAGGGAGGTAACAGATGTGGAATATATTTTCCAGGTGGAGCCAAAAGCATCTGTCGATAGCTGGGGTGGTGGTGGTGGTGGTGAAGGAAATAGAGAGATCAAGGATGACTGTAGACTTTCCCCCCGAGTGACTGGGTGAATAGTGATGACATTGCTGAAATGAGGAAGATTCAGGAGAGCAGCTGTCAGGGAGGGAAAGTTGAGACCCCTGTTAGGCAGAGTTATAATGGATATGCCTTTCAGATTTCCAAGCGTGAATGTCAGTCATGTAGTTCAGTTCAGTGGGATGTAGTTAATATTAGAGTTAGGCAATCAGCTTTTAAGTAATTGAACTTTACTGAAATGAAGAGAGCTTCAAATGAAAACATGGATAGTTTTGTATGGGGAAGAAAATTTCAATCTAACATTTCTATTTCTGTCAATGATGCCATTTTTCTCATTATCCAATGTCTTAGTCTGCCAGGCTGCTATCAAAATGCCGTGGATCAGGTGGCTTACAAACAAAAGCAATTTCTTTCTCATCGTTCCGGAGGCTGGAAGATCAAGATCAAGGCACTAGCACGTTTCCTTCTGATGAGAGTCCTCTTCCTGGGTCGTAGCTGGTGACTTTCTGCTGTGTCCTCACGGAGTGAAGGGACCAGGGCGCTCTGTCAGGTCTCTTTTAAAAGAACTCTAATCTCATTTATGAAGGTGGAACTCTCATGACCTAATCACCTCCCAAAGGTCCCAGCTTCCTAATATCATCACTTTTGGGGGTTAGGGTATCAACATATGAATTTGGGGGGACACAAACATTCAGATAGTAGCACCCAGATTCAAAAACAAAGTTTTAAAAATCTTTCTCTCCCCTCCGCTCCCCAATCTTGAACCCAATGTTTTTGTCAAATATTGTTTGGTTTCCTTCATCGTATTATTTATGTTACTTCAAGATCTTTAATAACCTTCCATTGGGTAAATTTCTTAAGTCTTTAGGCTTGCATCTTCACATTTTCCAGCTTTATTTCTTCTGCTCCACTGTCATGAACTTTTTGCTTCAAGCAAATATATCTGCCTAACAGGAGTCTCCTTATGCCATCTCTGCCCTTCTCATCTGCAGTGCCCTTCCCACTGCTCTCAGCCAACTCTCAGATAGCCTTTGAGACCCAGATAAGACCCTCCTCCAAGGAATGTTCCATAGCTTCTCTCTCACCTATGGATACCTATTTTCTCATCAGTTGAGGCCCTTATTTTCAGGATCAAGTCTCATATAATCTGCATGGCATGGATGACTGCCCATTCCTCTCTTCCATGTCACGTCTACTCAGAAAATCATAAGCTTCTTCTTAAAAAATATTTATTTGTTATTGAGGTAACATTGGTTTATAACGTTATATACATTTCAGATGTGCATCATTATATTTCGACTTCTGTATAGCCTACATCATATTCACCACCAAAAGTGTAGTTTCCATCTGCCACCATTCACATATGCCCTATCACCCCTTTCACCCTCCCACTTGCCCCCTTCCCCCCTTCCCTTCTGGTAACCACCAATCTAATCCCTGCATCTATGTGTTTTTTGTTGTTGTTTTATCTTCCACGTATGAGTGAAATCATACAGGATTTGGCTTTCTCTGTCTGACTTATTTCATTTAGCATAATACCCTCAATGTCCATCCATGTTGTCACAAATGGCAAGATTTCATCTTTTTTATGGCTGAGTAGTATCCCATTATATATATAAATATATACACTACATCTTCTTTATCCATTCATCCATTGATGGCACTTAGGTTGTTTCCAAGACTTGGCTATTGTGAATAATGCTGCAATGAACATAGGGCGCGTATATCTTTTTGAATCAATGTTTCTGTTCTCTGAATAAATACCCGGAAGTGGGATAGCTGGGTCATATGGTAGAGCTTCTTTGGGCCAGGAATTGGGCATATCCATCGAGAAATTAAAAATTGCTTCCTGAATGAATTTGTAATCAAACTGAACCATATAGTTTCCTGTAAAATAGAGGGAGATTATATATTCAAAATATTTCATTAAAAAACAAAACAAATAAAACCTAGGTAGGGATTGAATGGAAGAAAGAGCATAGGCTTTGGAGACAGAAAGTTCGGGGGATTTTGTGAGTTTTCACTAAGAAAATGTGTAAGAATCCTTTATACCCTATAAAGTACCACCCTGAACCATTCTGAGCATCAGAATCTTATGAGATGGAACACTTGGGCGTCCCTATTGCAAATGTTAATGGCTCGGCTGTCGCTAATCTTTGTCTCTGGCCTCACAGGACATTTTCCTTGTATTCTGAAATCCTTTCATTTCTAAACAAGGTGTTTAAAATTAAAGAGCTGAAGTTTGTCCTTCTTGAATTAATGTTTCATATTATCCTTTTGGATTGTTTTGTTCAACCTTTTTGAATTGGAAAAAAGATGCACAAATGTGAATCAGGGGCAAGCAGGCTCAGTCTACGCCAAAGTATGTGGCCCTCAGACTCTTCTGAATCAATCCGGCAGATCGTCTCAACCAGCTTTGGAAGAAGCCTGATCGAAAATTCTGACGTGCTCACCCCTTGAGTTGTGACAATTCCCACGTCAGCTCAGCCTCTTTGACGTTTTCAGCAGAAGCCAGAGAAAGCAAGAAAATCACGTTTCATACTTGGTTGTTTATCCACAAGAAATGAAGCACTTAGGAATTTAGATAACATATATACACACCGCCTTGAGTTATGCTGGCGGTGGATGCAGGGTGAGAGCAACACAGACAGTGTCCGCTTGAAGACGGTACCCTGGGACTTGGGCAGTGGGCAGCCAGACAGCCTGACCACAAGGCCAGAGAAGCCGCCTCATGCAGGAAGCCCCGTGGACATGCACAGCCCTGAGTGTATTCCGCTCTTGCTCTGTCGCTGGGGGACTAAACAATCTTTTAGGAGTTAACTGCCTTCTCCACATCTAGCGGAGAAAGTGCTGATATTGTAGAGGGTGATTTTTTTAAAAGTCATTACGATGTACACCAATAGAGTCTATTTCGGGTTTTCAGGACAAAGGGAGCTTTCAACAAAAGGAAGTCACAAGTACAAATAAACCACAAATTTCAGTTTATAGATTTCCTGGGAATGTGTTAGGTGAAACACTTCACATGTATTTTGGTGAGAAGATGCTTCTCCCCATGGTCTCTGGCCTGCTCCACCTCCCACCCCGGAGGCAGGAGTCCACTCTTCTGTCACCAAACTGAAGAGAAAGGTTACTTTGCTCACTGCCAGTTTGGCTGGTTTTTGGTCTGAAGATTATCTTCTAATTACTCTCACAAGTGTCCTGTGTTAGCCATGGGCAGGAGGAAGTGTACAAAGAGACCAAGAATTACCAAGTTTTCTTCAATTATTCTGAATTCCAAGAGAAAATAGTCCCAAGTACCAAATAGTCCCAAAGACCAAATAGTTAAAAGAGGAAATATTTATTTTTATGGACATATCCCATTTACTGACTGAAGAAGGAATAACAGTTATTATATGACCATTCTGCAACCTCTAGCAAATTAAGATCTAGGTAATTATCACTAATGACTAGAAACATAAAAACAGGAAAACCCTTTACGTTGCAATTCCTATGAGGTGTTTTGCCAAAAAATTAAATTCAATTCTTCTTAGGTCTCTAAATCTAAATAATAATGTGTGGAAAATATGTGGAGCAGACAAACGTGCTAAATGACACATAAATTTAAAGGGACATTGTGATATATAATCCTTATTTGGATTCTGATTTATGCAAACAAATTATAAGAAACAAAAAGATTACAAATGGGGGGAATTTGAATACTGACTGGAATTTTCATGACACTGTGGGATTATTGTTAGTTTTTACCAGAGAGTCGTATTCTATATGAGAGCAGTTGCTCTCAAGCTTTTTGATCTTAAGATCTCTTACATTTTTAAAAATTATTGAGGACCCTAAAGTTATTGTGTTTAAGTGGCTTATATCTATTGACATGTATGTATTATAAATTAAAACTCAGAAATTAAAATATTAATTAACTCACTTAAAATGACCCAGTTATATGTTAACATAGCATACTTTTATAAAAAATAACAATAATTTCCAAAACAAACAAAAAAAATAGTGAGAAGTGTGGCATTTTTGCAAATGTTTAAAAAAACTGATGGATTCTAATACCTGCTTTTGCGTCTAATCCTTTGGGACATCATGTGTCATGTAGCCTCTGGAAAACTTCACTGTCCATTCATGAGAGGACGGGAGAGAAAAAGGCAACCAATTTCTTAGTATCATTATGAAAATTATCTCTCTGAAAGGATCTTGGAGACCACTAAGGGGTCAGCCAGGCCATACTATAAGAACCTTTGTATTAGAGAGACATTCCATTTAGAAACGAAGGAAAGAATCTTTGGTGTTAACGTCACTATAATCTGGGGTGGGAGAAAAGTGAGTAAGTGTGTATTTGACACACTATTTTCCATAATTTGATAGTTGTTCAAACTGGGTGTGCAGTCCATGGGGTTCTTTATACTAATCTCTTTCTGATGTTTGAATGTAGCATTAAAAAAAGGAAAACATAAAGTTAAAGAAAAAAGTCTGGTAAATAACAATACAAGTGTTTTTGTAAATGGAGCAATTATTTGACTGTGATACAACTATGATTACAGAATTTAAAATTTTGGACAAGAGAAGTAGTAATCTGGATATACTAGTATTGTCTTCAGGAAAACATGAATGAATGTATTGTGGGCAAGATTATAGTATTGTAACATTCAGACTTTTTGGAAAGATACACAGTTTTAATTCTTTAATTGAGATTGTCGGATGAGTTTTTGCCATCAGAGTGTTAACAGTTATAAAGTTAATATAAATTTTTAAAGTTGGATGAAATAGAGTTAAGAGACTGTGGGTTTCAATTTTCTGGGCCATGTGTAAGAATAAACAGCTGTTGGCAAGAAGGTCTTCCCACAAAGGAAGCACTGAGGCTGGATGGTTTCATAGGTGAGTTCTAACAAGCTTTCAGTGAACAGATCATCTTATCATATGTAGAATCTTCAATGTCCAGCACTACTAGAAACAGTCTCTAATTCATTCTACCAGACTGTTAGAAACTGATATCAAAACCAGACAAGGGCAGAAGAAGTGAAAAGTATTGCCCTATTATACCCTTGGATATACATGCAAAAATCCTGAACAGACAATTAGAAAACTAAATTTATCATAGTATATAAGACATACAGTATATAGGATGAAGTTGAGGTATATCCCTGGAATTCAAGGAGGATTTAATATCACAAAATCTTTAACTATCATTTACCACATCAATAGATTAAAAGAGAAAATATGTAAGATCACTCAATAGATGTAGAAAAAAATACCACGTTAAAATCCTTAGTGAAATGAAATTGGGAGTGACGTCAGCAAGATGGTGGAAGAGGAACTTCCAGCACTCATGCCTCCCTCAGAAACAGCATTTGAACAACCGCTGACGAGAACACCTGTATGGGAGCCTGGGAGTACACCTGAGAAGTTCCAGCACCTCAATGGAGCAAAAAGTCTGAGAATAAATGCAGTAAAGAGGCAAGAGGAACAGTTACACTTTACCTGTGTTGCCCCTTCCCAAGGCAGCCCAGCTCAGGACCAAGAGATACCCATTTTGTGGTGATTTCTCCCATGGGGGAAAGTGAGAGCAAAGTGCACCCAGCTTCCTCAACCTTGTGGAACATTGCCTACGAGGCCCACTTTTGTCTCACACCACCCAGAACCCCAAAGGGCTTAGCATGGCTGAGAAAGCTAAGGACACCTAGAAGCAGAGGAAAGGGCAGGGTCCCACCGCACCCCACAGATCTTAACAGGCAGGAGATCTACGAACCTGCTTGACGTTTCCATCAAGATCCCGACTATGAACCCCTTAGGACCCCTCACCTGCAGAGCCCCCTCAGCGAGCCGATGCACACCCCCAGCATTCTCCGTGTACCACCTCACCCCCATGACCAGCAACCAGCACTCCCTTACAGGCTGAGCAGGAGGGAGCCACCTCAGACAGTGCATGGGAGCCTACAGGGACCTTCCTGGACCTACCACAAACAACACACAAACATCAGCAGCTGGCTCAACTTGACTGGGTTGAGAGATGGCACAGAGTCTTGAGCACTTCAGGGCACAGTCCTGGTGAAAATAATCAAGAGGTTCCTGACACCCGGTCTGGCTCTGCAGATTGAGAGACGGACAGAATCCTGAATCTCCCCTCCCAAGAAGGAGTGAGAGGACTGGGGCAGGTGCACCATTAGAAAAGGTCTGAGAGGGACAAGAATCTCCAGCCAGGCTGACTGGGGAAGGTTTGTCCCCGCTGCAGCCTGTCAGTAAAGACTGGAGGAAGTAACTGCTTCGTCAGATGTGAAGACAGCAATGCAGGGATTTCAGGACATGAAGAAGCGTGCAAACTATCACGACTAAATCATGAAGAAACAGAAAAACTGAACAGGTCAGTAATGAGTTAGGAGATTGAATCAGTAATCAAAAACTCCCCTAGACAAGGAAAAACTCAGGACCAGGTGGCTTAACAGGTGAAGTCTACCAAGTATTTAAAGAAGAATTAATGCCAGTCCTTCTCAAACTCTTCCAAAGAATGGAAGAAGAGGGAACATTCCAAAGTCATTTTATGAGGCCAGCGTTGCCCTGATGCCTAAGCTCAACAAGAACACTACAAAATGAAAATTACAGGCCAAAATCCTTAATGAACAAGGACGCAAAAATCCTCAACAAAATGCTAGCAAACCGAATTCAACAGCACATTGAAAGGATCATACACCAAGATCAAGGAGGATTTATCATTGGATGCAAGGATTGTTCAATAATGCAAATAAATAAATGTGAGGAATAATGAAGGATAAAAATCATATGATCATCTCAATAGATACAGAGAAAGCATTTGACAAAATTCAACATCTTTTCTTGATAAGAGCTATCAACAAATTAGGTATAGAAGGAACTTACCTCAACTTAATAAAGGTCATATATAGCAAGCCCACAGCTAATATCATAGTCAACGGTGAAAAGCTTTCAACTTTTCTTTTAAGATCAGGAACAAGACAAGGATGCCCACTGTCACCACATCTATTCAATATTGTACTGTAAGTCCTAGCCTGAGCAATTAGACAAGAAAAAGAAAGAAAAGGTGTCCAAAGACAGAGATAACATGTGTTGGCAAGGATGTGGGGAAAAGAGAAGCATTGTGCACTGCTGGTGGGAATGTAAATTGGTGCAGCCACTATGGAAAAAAGTATAGAGGTTCCTTAAAAAATTAAAAATAGAACTACCTTAAGATCCAGCAATCTCACTTCTGGGTTATTTATTCAAAGGAATTGAAATCAGGATCTCAAATAGATAACTGTACCCCCAGGTTCATTGCAGCATTGTTCACAATAGCCAAGATGTGGAAAAAACCCAAATGTATGTACATTGATGGACAAATGGATAAAGAAAATGTGGTATATACATGCAATGAAATATTATTCAGC
This sequence comes from Equus caballus, assembly GCF_041296265.1. NCBI lineage: Eukaryota > Metazoa > Chordata > Mammalia > Perissodactyla > Equidae > Equus > Equus caballus. The sequence continues at coordinate 65,967,363 of NC_091702.1, forward strand.
CTTAAGAAGGAAGGAAATCCTGTCATTTGCGACAACATGATGAATCTGGAGGACATTACTAAGTGAAATAAGCCAGACGTAGAAAGACAAATACTGTATGAGCTCACATGTATGTGGAATCTAAAATAGTAAAACTCGTAGAAGCAGAGAGTAGAATGGCAGCTGCCAGGGGCTGAGGGGAGTGGGAACTGGGAGGTGATGTTGAAAGGGCACAAAGTTTTAGTTGTGTGAGAGAAGAGTTCTGGAGATCCACCTACAGCTAACGATACTGTGTGATGCTGTATTGTATGCCTAATGTTTTCTAAGAGGGTAGATCTTATGTGACAACGTGTTCTTACAAGAACACGAAAAGTCGTAATAGTAGGAGTGGGAAGGAACTTTGGGAAGTGATTGATATGTTTATGGCCTGGATGGTGGAGATAGTTTTATGGATGTGTACTTCTCTAAACACTCACTGAATCGTATATATTAAATACGTACAGCTTCTGACAAGTTAATCATACCTTAACAGTGTGGTTTAAAAAAAAATGCTAAGCCAAGAAAAAAATCAAAGAAAAATAGGTCAATACTTACCTGGCTTCTGAACCGGAAAGAATGTTGCTTAAAATCAATGGAAGAAATTAGGGCAGTAAGATTCACCATGAAAAACTGAGATGAGAGTTCCTTAATATTAGAAAATTATCAGGGCCGGCCTGGTGGTGTAGTGGTTAAGTTTGCATGCTCTGCTTCGGTGGCCTGGGGTTTGCCAGTTTGGATCCTGGGTGCAGACCTACACACTGCTCATGAAGCATGCTGTGGTGGCACCCCACATAGAAGAACTAGAAGGATTTACAACTGGGATATACAACTATCTACTGGGGCTTTGAGGAGAAAAAAAAGAAGAGGAAGATTGGCAACAGATGTTAGCACTCAGGGCCACTCTTCTTCACCAAAAAAAAAAAAAGCATCCTTTTAAAAAAATTATAAATGAAATTGATTAAAAATGGAAAACTAGGAAAATGCATTTGCACCAATGCTCCTTTCAAGAAATTTATTTTGTGGAAATTATCTGAAATTTTGAGACTTTGCACACTGACTTCGGAATTATTTTTCCCAGCAAAAACTTAGATTACAATTAAAATTCAACAGAGGAAAAAGGTCCAACAGGTGAATTATTTAAAATCAAACATTTATAACCATTAATACCTAAGCTTATAATGATGTTTATGAACTATTTAAGTATATATACATATTGAATGAAACATATGTATCATAACATTCCATGTGTAACAGGAAAGACTAAAAAACAATCAATCCATAATGAAAGTTTTTAGATTAAGATTATATCTAGGACATTCCTATTTTTTGTTTGTTAAAAGAAAAATATTCTGAACTTGAAGAATAAATAAAGTGAAAATGGAATCTGCAAAATAAAGATAAAAATAAAAACAAAAAACTAAGATTGGAAGAGAATTACCTAAATTTGATAAAGTTATTAATAAAAAACCTAAGTTAACATAATCCCAAATTAGGAAGTATTAGAAAGCATTCCCTTTGGAACCAACAACCATATACAAATACTACACCACTTCTATGAAAAATTGCACTTGTGGTCCTACCTTGTACAATAAACAAAAAAAGCATCAGAAGTGGAAGGAGGAAATAAAACTGTCATTTGCAAATGACATGAAGGTCTATCTACAAATCTGATAGAATTCACAGATAAGTTTTTAAAAATCATAACTGGATTACCTAATCCAGTTTAGCTAACTAGACGTAAATTCACTACTGAAATATCAACGGCATTTCTATATACTAGGAATAATGCTTTAGAAAATGGAAGTGTAAAGAGGCAATATTTACAACAGCAAAAGGAACTATAAAGGACTTAGGAATGAACTCAATAAAACTCTGCAAGATTTATATGCAGAAATTAATAAAACTTTACTGAGCAATACTAAGGAAAACAGAAATAAACTGAGATATGGCCTACATACATAGATAGAAATATTCAGTGTTGTCAGAATGTTAATTTTCCCCCAAGTTATCTGTGCATTCAAGGTAATTCCAATGAAAATTCCAACAAGATTTCCTATGGAACATTAAGCCTATTCTAAAACATATATGGAATAACAAATGGCCAATACATATCTAAATAAGAAAAATAATGAATGGGGAATAGCCAGATATCGGTACTTATTATAGAGCTATAGTAATTAAGGCAGTGTAATATGAGTGCAGAACTAGACAAATTAACCAACAGAATAGTATGTGGAGCCCATAAACACACGTAAATGGACTTTTGTGTGAGACAAAAGGGGAATAGCAAGTCACTGGCAAAAGGAGAGACGATGCAATAAGTGGAGAGTGAAGAGTCAGTTATCCCTGTGGAAAAAAAGCAAAGTAGATCGCTGTCTGTGTCTCATACCCATGTACACGAAGATCAGCTCCAAGGAGATTAAGGAATTAAGTGTGAAAGGAAAGCTTCGAAACTTTTAGATGAAAATATAGGTGAAGGGTTTTCTATAGAAGACAAACATATTAATGATAAAGGATCAATAAATTGATTGGATTAAAATTTTAAAATTCTGTTCATTAAAAGACTTTTTAATGTGAAAAAAAAAAAAAACCAGCATACGAACTGGGAGTAGGTACTTGCAACACATATAAAGGACAAAGGATTACCCTCAAAAACGTATCAAGAATACTTACAAATCAATAAGAAAAAGATAAAGACTAGAAGAAAATAGGTAAAACGTATGAACAGACATTTTGTATGGGAGGAAACACAGTTGAAGAGATGTTTAAACTCACTCAGGGAAAGCAAGTGAAGAAAATGAGATCAAATGGTACCCAAATGAGGTACCATTTTATACCCACACAATTGGCAGAAACTGAGAAAATCTGACAGCATCGAGGGCTGGAGAGAGTGTGGATGGGTGGGAACTCTTTTACATTGCTGATGAATGTAAATTGTTACAATGATTTTGGCAAGATGTGGGACATTTCCTGTAGTATTAAATGAATGTATTGTACATTCCAGAAATCCCAACTGAAATTATTTTTATGTATAGATTCTTGAAAATGTACAGAAGACATACGCAAGAAGCTTTCTAGCAAACTGTATAACAGAAAATTTGAAACAAACAAAATGCTCATTGACAGGAAAATGGATTAATAAATTATGGCATATTTCTATAGTGGTATATCTTGCAACAGTAAAAATGAATGGATTGAAGCTGTATGCAATAACATGGATAAATCCTGATAAAATGCTGAGTAAAAAAACTAGTGACAGAAGGCTACAAAAGTATAATGTCTTTTCTGTAAAGTTCAAAAACAAGCAATATATATATATGCATACATTTACATTCATATACATTATATGCACATGTTTACACATATATTTATAGATAACATATATTTATATATGTATATGTGTATATACTTATAGATACATATATTTATAAACATACCTGTATGTACATATAATTTTACCTATATAAGTATACGTATTAATTTTATATACAGATAAATGTATATTTATATATGCATAATTAAAGTTATTTTCAAAAAGCAAGAAATTATGAATATACATTTCAAAACAGTGTGTATTTTTGTGACAATTTCTTGATAGGTAATGGGATTCAGTATTCATTGTATTATTTAACAATGAATGAATGGATATAAGCAAGCAGAGCATCGATCAAGGCTAATAATGTATCATGAACCAAGAATTATGATTAATCCAATTCTGCTCACCTAAATTTCAAAAGTAACAATAAGAATACATAATAAAGAATAAAATCTTACAAAATGAGAAAAATATTACTGTTTAACTGATCTTGGGATAAGAAATGCCCTTTCTTTTCAAGCTTAAGAGTATTAGGAAATCTTTAGGAAATTATTGGTAAATATTATTACAGAAAATGTAATATTGAGAAACACTAAAATTACTGTAAACACAGTTTAAGAGAAAATCTTGACCTGGAGAAAAATATTTGCTAGTGATAAGACATTTGATTCATTCCCTTAATATATTAAGAGCACTCATGAATCAATAAGAAACACATCAACACAATAGAAATGTGAACAATGATCATTTAGAGAATTCAGAGAAAAACTACAAATGAGCAATATAAATTTGAGAGATGTGTTTGCTTTAAACAAATGTAAATAAAATGATACACTATTTCATGTCTATCAAATAATTCAAGATTTTTTATAAAAGGTAATATTTAATAAAGAGTACAGTGATCTAAATACTCTACTAGTTGACCTTATTGTACAGGGGAGAAGATAAGTATTAATCAAATAATTACACAAAAATGTATAATTACAAAATGTAGTCTTTTCTATGAATAAAATGCACCCAATGCTAGGAGAGCATATAACAAGGAATCTGTATTCTGGACAATCAGGAGAGTCTCTCTTGAAAATTGATAATTGACCCAAAAACTTGAAGAATGATTAAGGGTTAATTAGCTGAAGAAGGAGAATTCTAGGAAGAGGAAACCACTTTAGTGAGGCTCCTGGGGTGAGAACTCAGGGACTATAATGGAGGGAGGTTTAGGACCAGGCTGGTGATGGAGGCAGCAGCCAGACCATCCCGGGATTTGTGGGTCATAGAAGAGTCTCTGGTCTTTCGTCCAAAAGTGATCATTAGTCTTGCAAATGGTGTTGGCTGAAGTGTGGGGACCAGATTGGAGGGGATTAAGAGAGGCTCATCGAGAGACTGGCGCGGGTGTGTGGGGAACTGGCGATGGGAATCTTATTAGGGAAGGGAACAGAAAAATGTTAGTTTTATTTTTTAAATAACAAATGTTCAAATGTCCTTTAAGTTGCATCCATATAATATGATATCATTCAATCAGCCACTGAAATTTGCTTTTGAAAAATATTTAATGACTTAGACAAATATGCAATGATATAAAGCAGAATGGAAAGCTATCCATGTAGGATGCACCCTAATTGCATAGGCACTGAAAACCGAAGGAAGAAAGAGGAGGAGGAGGGGAAGAAATGTCTACAGAAATGTTCCTGGCGCCTTTGTCAGGGAGGAATATAAATGAAATTTATTTTCGTTTGTATAGGTTTCACTATGTACTAGATTTTATACATTAAGTGCATATTGCTTTTAAAATCAGAAAAAAAAGATATGATATAATTTAGTTCACACTTCCATTTAGAAAAGTGAATTAAAGGAGCCTAGAATCACCTCTGATAGAATTGCCTGTGTAATTCATTAGTAGATTAATTAGCTGGCAAAACAAACCTGGAGAACTCAGAGCTTTGCAGAGTGGTCTGGGTAGCAGTTTTTCAACACCCACAGCCGCAAAATTACCCCTCCAGTTCCTTTTAAGTGTCTGAAACGTTTGCAGTCCTTTGAGAATCAAGATTCCTGTGAAGATTTGCAAATCAAATGCAGACGCCTGACTGCCTGGGTGAAGAACCGAGATCAAAGGGATAATCAGCTTCATTCTCATGATTCATGTATTTTTCGTTCCTGTTGCTTCCAAATTCTCCTGGTTTTATAAATATTGTTAATAAATAATGTGAGCAGCAGTCAGCATTGCCAGGCAATTAAAGCCACAGGTCTCCAAGCAGACTGCCCGGGGTTGAATGGTGTCTCCATTCTTAGTAGCTTTGTGACTTGGGGCCAGACTTTTAACATCTCTGTGTCTCAGAATCTTCATCTGTGAAATGGGAATAATAGTAGCACCCTCATAGGATTTTAACAAGTCGGGGTATGGCTTGCATCGTGATGAAGAACATGGTTCTAGAGCCTGGAAAATTCTCAGTGCGTCTTCCGTACAGAAGGAAGCCAGACAGTCTCATCCCCAGGTTGCTCGTGTCCAGGAAAGGTTGAAGCTTCTGCATAGTCTCAAGTGTTTCCTTGAGTGTGGGATCCAGAAGAAAAGTCTGGAGCATTGGCATAAAGCAGCTCAGTGACTTTCCAGCTGCAGTAAATTTTCATTTTCCTAAACACACAATAAGCACCAAGAGAAGAATGCATTGTATTTAAAAATAGTCTCCCTGAACTGTTCATCATTTATAAACAATTTGACATGAACTCACATACTTAGACTTGTTTCATTATGTATATTTTATATTAATTGGTTTATTTAAATAGTACTTGGATTAAGTCTTCAAATTTGGCATTCTGAAAAGTATTTAAATATTGCTGACAGCTAATAAGTTTAGTTCTCTGCTCAATCCTTTGACCAGTTCTCATGGTTTACTGATTAAGAGCAATGCATGATTGCTTTCCTCCTCCTCCTCAGGTAAAGCTGTCTTACAAGTATCATCAGAAATCAAGAAGGGCAGAATGTAGTGCATCTAGATATCAGGGGCTCGCTGGTTCTTCCCAAGACTTCAGGGATTTGAATCTAAGTTGACGTGAATTCAGATATTGTTATTAGACCAAGGAATTTGTTTCTGAACCTTGCTAATTCTTTAGTTGTAGGAAGTTGATGTACCAAAATGATTACCACAAGAGGTCTTTTTGACTTTAAAAAGTCCATAATGAGAAATCAGAAGAGTCGTGTTCAGCACATTAAATGGTGATGAAAGAAACTACATACTTTGGCGAGCGACTCAGATGTCACAACGGCCTGATATCTTATAGTTCTTGTCACAGGCACACAGGAGTTTAACAAATGTTGGTTGACTGGATGGTGTCTTTATTACAAAGAGTTAAGAGAAATTTCTGTCCTGAAAGTCATATTTTTCAGGCTTATGGATCAGACTCAGTTGATGGAGAGAGTATGCTGCCCGTTCATCCACAGCAGGGTCCGTTTAATATGAAGTTCAATTGTAGGGTTGGCTTCATTGAAAGCATACCAACTCATTCTATTATTCTAAATATTATGACGTGCATTCCTCACTTGTAAAATGGAAAGAGATTTTCTTGGGAAGAAATAAGTGAGTAATTGTCTGGGATATTTAGAAACTGTTGTGAATTACACTGAAGGCAGCTGTGGTAATGTACAACTCTTAGAACTTGAGATGAGCCATTTCTTGAGTAGATCCCGTTTTGTCAAAGTATCTGCTTGAACACGCATCCAAGAACTCTCTTGGCTCCAACTTCCTTTGCCACCAAAGTGATTTTGAAAGGTGTCTAGAGTTCTAGACTCACTCAAAAGTAGATTCAGTAGTGATGGTGTAGTGGATGCTTATGGTACGCAATCCAGATGCTACCCTTCTAGAACCAGAGCACTCATTGTCACAGGGTATAGAAATGTTGGTTAGTAATAGCTCTTAGCTGAGTCTTTCTCTGGGAATTGCCCTCTGCTAAAGGAAGCCACCTCATCTAAGTTTGTACTCCCTCCCCTGGGGCAGCCTGCATCCAATAAGTGATTGTTGAGAAGGGTACAAAGCCCCAACCTCATTGACTCCATTTGGGACTACTTGAAGGGCCATTCCCACCTCTAGAACTTCCCAGAGGACTGGCAGAGGTCTCTGTTGGAGGACTGCATTGCAGTTCAACTTGTCCCTCTGCCAATACTGCTTTCCCTTCCCCAATAGGTGTTATTCCCAAGAGCATTTTCCCAAAAAATCTCCTGCGTACAGGTCTTCATAGTGGAGTCTCTCTCACAGGGAACCTATCCTCTGACAGTTGATAATGTCAGGGGTGGTTCCAGGAAATAGACTATAAAGAAGGTCATGGAGTTGGATCTCCCTCTGGCCAGCTGGTAATGAGGACCCCATCATAGTTGGTGGGTGGAGAACTCACAGACCACAACGTGTTGTAGTGGTGTATTGTTAAAGCATTCACTGATGGTGAACTGGGATGGGATGCTGGTAAAAAGAAATGCACCAGTAGGAGAGTATCTTAGGCATTTTAAAAGGTTCTGGGGATATAGGAACTATAAGGACTATGGAATCAGATAGCCTTTGCTTGATGCCACTGGTACATTTAAGAAAGACATTCAGGGGGCTGGCCCAGTGGTATCACTATCGCATGCTCCACTTCAGCGGCCTGGGGTTCTCAGGTTCAGATCCCAGGCGTGGACCTAGCATCACTTGTCAAGCCACACTGTGGTGGTATCCCACATAAAATAGAGGAAGATTGGCGCAGATGTTAGCTCAGGTCCAATCTTCCTCACACACATAAAAAGAAAGACATTAAAATGCTGATAGTAATTAATAATTAACTAAATATGAGCTCTGACAGCCAGCAGGCCTTCTTGGGAGCACAAACAGAGACTCAATTCCTGCAGCTGGAAGGAAAGAAAAGAACTTGATAAGACCAGTAGAGCTCCAGAGAAAATTGACTTCTCAACTGATGTGCCAGGATCAGAGGCATATTGGGAAGGCGTGAAGTCCTGAGCCTAGGGATGGGGCCATCTGGGTCAGTTTGTCAAAAATCTTGAATTCCTAGTTCCTCCTGGTCCCCCGAGCCTGCAGCAGTGGTCCTTGCGTTCCTGTTAAGGCTGGTGTTCTTCCCTTTCTCTTTGCAAGACAATGCATGCTCCACTCAGGATCATCTCCACCTCCTGGCCTGACCACCAGACCAAAATCTAGGGCCAGTTTGCAGTGTAGCCCAGCTAGGGAAGTGCTGGATCTGCTAAAGAAGGAAAAGAATATATACTGAAGGGTCAGGAAGACCTAGTCAACATGTATCAGCAGGGGCCAAGAGAGTTTCTGTGGGATTTCTTCCTGAGGGGCTGGATCAGAAGAGCAGAAAATGAAGTTAGATAATCAAGAGTTTATTTGCTGCTCTCCTGGGATATAGGATTTAACTCCCTGGCAAGACTTTAGAAAAAAGTGTTAACATACTACTAGGATGATCCTTGGAAGCTTGGAAAAAACAAAGACCTGCTGTAAATGAAGTAGAAATTCTAGAAACCCCTGTGACAAACTGTGGAGATATGGATCAATAGGCAGAGAGAAGGGAATGTGCTAGAGGAGATACACTATGTATGTCTGGAAAATCCACCAGCTCACAACATTTTGTGGGAGAGCTAGGAACACGCTTGTTTACCAAAGCAACAAGGATTGCACTGGTGAGAGGAACACCCGGGTTGCTGGGAAGCTCAGTGATGGCTTCCCCTGTAGACAAGGAAGGATAGGAGGTGATGTGGTTACAGAACTGCAAGGAGGGAAGAGAGAGGCCAGGTGTTTCATCATCAGAGATGCGCCGTGCACGGTTATTGTAATGAGAGGCAAGACTGGAGTGGCAACCCAAAGTCTGACCTGCAGAAAGCTGTGAAATGACTAATAGGACATGATATTCCCACAGGAGCTAAATGGACAACCAACAAGGATATTACTAAATTTATACAAGCAAAAGAAGTGAAAGATCAATGATTAGGAGGCTGAAGGCACTGGTCCAATAAAATGTGACAATCCCTTGCCCAGTTTCCAGACCTGAGCTGAGTCTTAGCCCACAAGCTACTGATGGAAGGAGACGCTGGGTCCACAGGAAGAAGAACTCTGTAACTCCATGGTAAATGCATATGGTATAATTGCCCCTCTTTTTCCCCTAAAGGAGCTTATAGCCATTTATTCAGGGAACCATACACTGAGGAAAGAGGAATATCCAGACATTTCAAGCCCTCTTGGATATAGGGTCTGCGTTGACATTGATAGCCAGGAATCTGAAGCATCATCATGGACCCCCCTGTTAGAATGGGGTTTGTGAGGTAGTAAATGAAGCTCCACCCCAGGGATGGCTCACAGTGAGTTCTTACCCCATTCCAAACACGTAAGTGGTAATTGGTACAACTGCTGCGTTGGTTCCTTGGCCTGTGGAATAAATGCTGTCACAGAAGGGAAGCTTAGGTGGAAGCTCTTCAAATTGCCCACCGCATCCCCAGTCAAGATGACAAACAAACATAATGTTGCATTCCAGAAGGAATGGCAGAGATGGTTGTTCCTATCACTTAATTTACCAGTCTCGCCCCTGTGAAAACCTTTGGATCCTGTTAGATGATAGTATACTACCGCACACTCAAGAAAATAGCAACCCCAATTGCAGCTGCTGTGCTAGATGTGGTATTGTTGCTGGAGCAGATTAATAGAGACTCAGGGACACGGTATGCAGCCATTGATCTGGCAGACATGTTATTTCCACTTCTGCCAAAAAAAGAGGATTAAAACCAGTTTGCATTCACATGGAATAGACAGTACAGAATATGTACCATCTTGATCCAAGCTATGTTAACTCTGCAGCCCTCTCTTACAATCAAGTTCCAAGAGATCCCAACCACTGGGAATCTCTGCAGTATATCACATTAGTCAGCTATACTGATGACTCATGTGAATTGGAACAAATGAGCAAGTGTGTTGGAGGCTCTGATAAGATATGTGTTCCGTGATAAGACATGTATGCTCCAGAAGGTGGAATATACATCCTATGACTATTCATAGTCTGCCACATCAGTGAGTTTCACAGTGGTCAGGAGCATGTCTGTATATGACCTCCACAGTAAGCAACAAATTATTTCAAATCATACCTCCCACCACTAGGAAGGTAGCACAATGCCTTGGAGCCCTCTTTAGGTACTGGGAGGCAAAACATTACACGCTTTGAAACACTTCTTGGACCCATCTAACAAATCACGTAAAAGCTACTGCTTTTAGTGAGGCTCACAGCAGATAAGAGGTCAGTAGCAGGTTCAGGCTGCAATACAAGCAGTCCCTAATATATGGGCCAATAGGCCTGGCAGACCTTATGTTACTAGAGGTTTCTATGGTGAAGAAAAATGCCATGTTGAACTTACAGGCCAGCTGATGGCGGATAGCACCTGTCTTCCGCTACCTCAGTGCTGGGACAATAGCCTCATAAATGGAGTGGTCAGGAGGGCATGGATAGAAGCTATGCCTTGGCCCAACCCATCTGTTCCCACTTATCAAAACTTACCTAGCTACTGCTCCTTCTGAATGTCCAACATGCCGGTGACAGAAACTAATAGTGAGGCCCCAGTACAGCACCATCCCTTGAGAAGGGTAACCAGCCAATAGACAGTAAGTTGATTACATGGGGTCACTGTTACCCTGGAGAAAGCAGCATTCATTTTGTCATTCCTGCTGATGTAGTCTTGGCCAGCAACACTTTCTGAGGGCTGCCGAATATTTAATCCACTGACCAGATAACCAGATATCCCACTTAACACCAAATCAGACCCCAAACTCCACCTACAATAAAGGGGGTGTGGTCACATGGGTCTTGTCACATGGCAGCCCACTGCCCAGAAGCTGCCAGCCTGATAGGGTGATGCAATGGTCTTTTGAATATGCAATCTTGGCACCAGCTAGAATATGTGACCCTGCAAGGATGGGATGCCATCCTCCAGGATGCACTATGTAATCCAAGTGAGTGGTCAACAGACTACAGTGCAGCACCATATCTGGTTGCCGCCTTTGTTGTAAGTAAAGTTTTATTAGGACACAGTCATTCTCTTTCATTTACATATGGCCTATGGCTGCTTTCACACTGTAACAGTCGAGTAGTTTTGTCGAGTATTTGTGACAAAAACCATATGGCCTGCAAAGCCTAAAATATTTAACTATTTGACACTTTACCAAAAAAAATGTGCTGACACCTGCTCTAAATCACTGACTATCATATGATGTAATGTCCCCAATAGGTTGAACATGCTAGTTCAGGAACCAACTTATGGAAATCAGGATAGCTCGACATAACATCACTTCCAGTGACACACATGAGGGGAATATGTACTTTCCAATCCTACAGCTTCAAGCTCTGTGAGGCTAGAGCCTGGAGTGGGTAATGCTGTCATTGGGGACTATAGTAAAAGTCCCATTAAACTCTGAGGTATGGCTGCCATCCAGTTACTTTGGGCTCCCCATGAAGAGATCAGCAGGTAAGTGTAATTGACCCTCAACACTAGGGGGAAGTGCAGTGGTTACTATACAGTGGGGACAGGCAAGAATATGTTTGGCAACCAGATGATCCAGTGGGGCATCTTTTGGCACGCTCCTGCAACCCTGCTCAATTTTGGATGGTAATAGGAAAGTACAGTAGTCATGGCCTGAGAATGACATGTGCCCAGGGGCTTAGCTTCCCCAGGAATGAGGGTCTGGACCACCCCACCAAATAAGTCACCTGGACCAGCAGAAGTGCTGAGGTTGAGGGGAATGTGGAATGGTTAGCAGAGGAGAGAGATGATGGGCATTAGCTGCAGTTCTGAGATGGTGATAGGGTAGGGCCTATGGTTTATCCCACTAACCTTCCCTTGTACGGTTCCCAGAAAAACAGACCAACCATAATCCAGGAAAAGCTGTTCCCAGATGAGAAGACGTTACAATAGGAAGAAAATGGATGTGAGTGGCGTAAGGAAGGACTTAATTTCTTTCTTCTCTAACATCTCCAGTATCATTTCATTCCATTCTTCTCTCTCACTATGTTCCAGTTACATTAGTCTTTATTATCAATGTGCCAAGTCTTCCAGGCTTCTAGGCCATTGGATTTTTCTGTCCTTTCTGCCTGGGTGCTCTTCCCCTGGCTCTTTCCATGGTGGTCTGAATTTACTCCTCCAAGTCTCATTTCAGCTGTCAGCTTTACCAGACCGCCGTATCTAAAGCGGCCTGTCCGGCTGATGTCCTACACCATCAGCCTATTTAATTCACAACACCTGTCACCGACTGTTAGTTATGTTGTTTATCTTTTACATGTGCCTTCCCTGCTAGAAGGTAAGTTCCATAAGGGCAGGCAGGGTGTCTGCCTGATTCGTCATTTTCCCAATACCAGGCAGAGACAGGCAAATACTAAGTGTGCAGAAATACATGTTGATTCATTCAATAGATAAATGAATTAAGAAAATTAAGTAGATCTGGGTGGGAGCCAGAAATGAGCATTTTTAACAAGCACCCCACACTGTGATGTTGATGCAAATTTTCCTCATACCACATTTTAAGAAGGAGTAATTTAGTGGCTAGGCTGTTTTAAAAGGCTGTTTTGCTTATTTCTTATAAAATAGTTTGATGAGGATAGTAATCTGTAATTTCATGGACTTACCTGCCATATGTCAACTCTGGGCTCACCACTATATGTGTTACCCCGTTTAATCCTACGCCAACCCTGTTATTGTTCCCATTTTACCCAGAAGGAAGCTGATGCTCAGAGTAGTTACACACTCAAAGCTTAAACAGTGTAAGGAGATTCAGGATTAGAGCTCAGGTCTGTCTGACCCCTAAACCATACTTTCTAACTTCTCTGCTATCACACAAATACGCAAATAGCTCCCCAAACCTGTTGTTCAGAGTCTATTCAATAATACCGTTCTTTGGTGCTCTTCACTTTTTCCCTTTTTGCCTTGTCACTAAACAGGGAAGGATCATTACTTTAGCCAGCTAGCAGCCAAATCGCACCTCTCTGAGAGCAAACTGCTTGCCTTTACTTTAAATGACACATAAATCTTAATGTTTAAATCACCCTTTCAACATAGTGCCAGGAAAAATACCGGGGAAATGATTGAATGTATCAGAAATAGTCATAAATCCCTTCGTGTGGAGAGGTTTGAAGCTTCCAGAAATGGAAAGGATATTTCAGGCTGCTAGGCATCTTGCTTCAGACTGCTGGTTGAAAGATGACTCCTCTCAGAAGAGGTGGGCTTGACGAGTCTTAGATAATATTTTCAAGAACCCAGGAGACCAAATTGAATTGGGAACCTTGCCAAGGCAGCATTTTCCCAGGACATTAACTTTTATTCTACTTGTCATCATGGATATAGATTTGCTTCATAAATGTACATGGATGCTTTCTTGTAACGATGACTATCTACACCCAGAGAATGTTCTGTTTTGCTCTTAGAGCTGTTTCCTCTCTACCTGTTGGATTCATCTTTAGCCTGAATAGCTGTCCCATTGGAGAACAGAGAGCATGCCTTTATCATCTGGATTCTCATCAGATTCAACCAAAATAAAGAGTTGTAGAATTGTTAAATGAGTTTAGGACTTTAACATAAAACAATATATTTTGTTGTCTATATTCTTTTGTGGTGACAGAAACAAGAAGAGGAGAGATGCTCATTGATTAATCTATTGCTTAAAAATGGAAGTAGAGGCAACATACAAAAGAGTTCCATTTACTGTCTGAGAAATAAATGGAGAACTATAAATGAAGAACTTGTGTTATCTGAGTTTATAAACTTTATTGCTTCTGCTAAAAGGCTACTTAAGGTGAATTTATTTCAATAGGGACCAGAATTTGACTTTTAACAATGGATAAAATGTCTGTTGGCCTTTATTTTAAAAAATGAAACTAAAAATTATAAAAGTATATTTATTAAGTGAAAATGTAATTAGATTATTAAATGAAATATAGCTATACTTGGAACTATGTACGAATATTAGGAAGAAATGATGTATAAGTCAAGTTCTCCTTTTTTGTGGGGAAATCAGACAAAATCATTTGAAATAATGACCTACTTCATTTTGCATTTAACATTTTACAGACCGTGTAGAGTTATTTTTGCAAAGAGATATGGAAGCTTCAGCAATTTTTGCTGAGGGTCTTTTAGAATTTGTTATTCAAAACCATTTTCTCTTAGAGCGTTTATTCTGGCATCAACCTTGCGTTATTCTCATCTTCAGTTTTAAGCTGGACTAACTCTTCTAGGTTGCTATTTGTCAATAGCTTTGCCTGCAATTCTATAGCACCTTTTTCTTATAGTTACAAGATTGGATAATCATCCAGCAACTGTTAAAGATAATTGTATTAGTCCTTTGCCCCTTATGTGAAACTACTAAACAGAGAAAGATGTGTGAGTGGGAACTAATCTTTCACTTTTTTGTGTGCTTTGACTTGTGTTTTCCTAAGAACAAGATGTCTGCAGAGATCTAAATAAGAATTCACAGAATAGAGGAGTGGTTTAAAGAAAAGACTGTGGAGTGAGGTGACATGAGTCTTAGTTCAGGTCACCATAGCAAAGTACCGCAGGCTGAGTGGCTTAAACACAGATATTTATTTTCTCACAGTTCTGGAGGCTGGAAGGCCAAGATGAAGATGCCATCAGGGTTGGTTTCTGGTGAGGTTGCTCTTCTTGGCTTGGAGATGGCCCCCTTCTCATTCTGTCTTCACATGACCTTTCATCTCTGTGTGCGGAGAGAGAGACGTCTCTGGTGTCTCTTCCTTTTCTTATAAGGACATGGATCCCATCAGATTAGGGTCTACCTTTATGACCTCATGTAACCTTAAGTACCTCCCAAAAGGCCCTATCTCCAAATACAGTCACATTGCTGATTGGGACTTCACCATATGGATTTGGGTTTAGGGGGACACAAATCAGTCCCTAGCAACACATGCTCATATCATAGCTCCATTGCTTCCTTCTTGTTTGCTCTTGGACAAATTATAAACATCACTTAAGCCTTAATTTGATAATCTATGTAATGTGGATAATTACTCAACTCATAGAATTCCAACATGGATTAAAAGAAATAGTGCATTTGGAGGACTCAGTATAGTACCTGGCATAGCATAATCGCGCAATGAATATGGGTTGTTATTATGGATTCCTGTTGATACCCAGTACTGATTAAATCTGAAAAGTGAAAAAGGATTGACTCCTTTTCTTCATGGCAGTAAGAAATGGGGAAGCTGGGGTTTATGGAGAGGGGATAGAGTGACAGAAAACAGCTACTAAAAGAAGAGAAAAGCATGCTGAGTCCCTGAGACTTTGAGCAGGAGTAGGAAGAACATCTCTGTCCAAGAAGGAGCTTTGGTGCTTAGTTCCCCAAAGACCCATGAAGTTTCCTCATCTGTCTAGCTTTCCAATAGACTCAAAGCTCAAGGAGAAAATTGGCCAAGATTTATTCACCTTTGTATCCTTGACATTATCTGACATGGTACTCTACCTGTAGTCAGTGATCAACATGTATTTATAGAATTTATGTGATATCTAATGATTTAATTATATATATATCAGTCTAGCTCTTTGTCTAACCAATATTTCAGGGGTCCAGCCACCATAGATGATTGATTAGGCCATCCAGATCATTCTGAAGTATACGGGTTAGCTGGGGTCCTAGAGGAACACAACTGCATTAGTGTAACTCAGGGATAATCATGGCAGTCCTTCAATTACTTCAGAGGAATGTTGAGATGAGTTTGACATTTTACTGTGAATAGAAAACAAAGTCCTTAAATACCCAACCTCTCTTTGAAGTCATTCTCTCTTTAGACTTGCTTTAAATTTTTACATATTTCTTGGAATTGATGTGGTTTCGTGGGTTTTCTCTCTCATTTGTTCATTTTGCTCATCATTGCTATTCTGTGGTTTCTAGATTTAAAAATTTTTTTCCAAGATAGTCTACAGGTTGCTCCCTTATTTAGTTTTCCTCTTCTTTCTTTTCCAAAACTATAGAAATTACAGGTGGAAAAGACACATGGCTCATCATCAAGTCCTCTTTAATAGATAGTCCTCTTTAACAGAGCAATTTTTCCACTTAGCTGAAAATGATTCAAGTGATGGGGTTTCCTCCACGTCCTGTGGATGCCTGTTCCACAGACTGACAGATCCCATTACGTGGTCATTTTCTCCCTCACGCTCTGCCTACATTTTTCTTTGCTCAATTTAATCTTGTTTCTCTTAGTTATACCCCTTTGGATAACTCAAAGAAATTCCTCTCCCCTTCTTGCTCCATATTTCCCTCAAATATTTGCAGATGGTTATTATTTCTCCTTAGTCATTATTTGGCCCAGCCACTTGAATTAGGTCTTTCATCTTTTCCTGTTATCCAGTGCCTCTAGCTTTTTCTATCTTTTGGTATTTGTGCTCAACTTTGTCATTTTAAAAAATGTTCTGACTACTTTGGAATGGAAAGGACCAAATGTTGGCATGAGACTTTTTGCTCAGAAACTTCAAGGTGATAGCCATATGCATCACAGGACAGAAATAATTCAGGGCCTCATGTGCCTGGAGCTTTAGTTGTAATATTAAGAAGTGGTACTTCTTCCTGGTACAAAAGCTCCTGGTTCAAGTCCCGTCTCTTCCATGAAACCTCATTCACAGCACTTGGCACCACTAGGGGAGGAACCAGTACTGAGCTGTCTGAGCGGAAAGGATTCTTCTGGCACAGAATATTTAGAAACATCCTATAAGAGGCACCATTCTTCTGAAAGAGGGATACAATTCTTCAAAAAATAAAATTTTAATTAAAAAAGAGAATTTTCCTTCAAAATTCTTTGCAAGCCTAATTTACTCTCCCTGTATACCCTTAGATCTCCAGGTTCGTTTTTGGCAGGGTTCCTTACTAGTGCTGGAATTATTTGAACACGATGTTCTAAGAAATAGATCATCTCTTTAGACCTGCCATATAGCTGTTATTTTATTAGTAACATAAATAAGGATGGTGTGAAAAAAAATATAGCAAATATCAAAGGGCCAAAGGTCTAGAGTGTTCCTGGACACCACATATTCTCTGAGACTCTTTCTTCTTGATCTCCTGGGTGGTCACTGAATGAGTCAGATGTCCTGTTCTCAAGTCTAATGCATTTTTCCTTTCGTCGATGACTATAACCATGAAATATAATTCCTGTTTTTCTTTTTCCTTTGCGTATTCTTGTCACTGCTTACTCCTGATACTTTACAGTGCCAAAGGAACCTATTAGGGTAAGTCGTTAACAATATTTGCTTTGTTCTCTGATCTTGGAAATGATGAAAATGTAAGATAGGTGCTTGTTAAGCTGGAATGTCTTTAGTATAGACATGTTGGGATCATAGACAGAGGCCAAATAATAGTGTAGAAATACATGGGCTTTGGAGCCAGATGGATGTAGTATAGACATTTATCTCTGCCTTGCTGTGAAATGTAAAGCAAGGACCTTCTCATATTTTTTTCTGACTACTCCTTTTCTCTCCCTCTGAATTTGGAAGTATGACCAGGCATCTTCTTTTTATTAGTGATGACTTTCTTATCTTTAATATATTATCTGTACTAGTTATCTCTAAAAGTGTATAAAAATGAAATAATGTTATGATCCCCACCCTGTATTTTTTTGGCCATTCCTGCCCATTATCCTCACAGGAAGTGGACCTTGAGGATGGTTAGACTTTCCAAATAAACCTTTCACCTGTCTTCCATCTCCTGAGTTTGCTGAAGTAGTATTTGGCTTCCTTGTTAATATATTTTTTCCCTCACAGAATGTCTGTTTTATGGTACAAATTCTTGCTTATTGTCTATATTATAATTTTCAATTCCATTAAAAACGTTTATTCAGATTTCACTAAGACTGGTACTAGGTTCATTACACACGATTGTCTTCTCTAAACACCTGTTCTATCTAGAAAGTTCGTACATAACTTTCTTGGTTAGAGTGCTTTCTCAGATAGTTGCTTCAGCCAGAATACATGGAGACAAAGGGTGTATAATTTTTGAATCCTTGTGAGATCTGAAACTAAGGGCTATCTTGGGGAAGGAGAAGCATCTTTATAATGGTACTTTTTCTTGTTAGTAAGTCTTATAGCTCTCTCTTTTATTTTCCATTGCTGTAGATGAGAAATTTGAGGAGACGTGGGTCGCTTCCCTGAAGTGCATGATCCAGAGGAAAGTAGGGTGGAAGGAAAGGGAGGTGGAAGTTCTTTTATGACCTACACGAGAGGTGAATGACAGGGTGCAGGCTCAATGGGAGCCGCTGTGGAGGCTGGCTGCCACAGTCCTTTACCTTTTTGTTTAACTGAGATTTTCAATGAGATAAATATATGCAGTGTAAGTGGCTATGCAGAGAGATCCAGTAGACACTTTGCCAAATTTTGCCCAATGGTAACATTTTGCAAAACTGTAGTATAATATTACACCAGGATATTGACATTGATATAATCCACCCATTTTATTCAGCTTTCCCAGTTTTACTCCTCCTTATTTGTGTGTGTGTGTGTTTTAAGTTCTATACAATTAAATCACGTGTTGGTTCAGGTCTCCAACACCTCAGTTGAGGTGCTGAACAGGTCCAACACCACGGTAATCCCTCCTGTTGCCTTTTCATGACCACACCCTCCTCACTCTGCACCAACTGCCCTCCACAACACTAACTCTTGGTAATCACTAATCTAGCTTCATTTCTACAGAAAGATGGTTTAAAAAACTGTCATATACACATACCATCAAATACCATTCAGCAATAAAAAAGGGAGCAGACAGTTGTTATAAACGACTTGGACGACCCTTCCAGGAGCTGTGCTCTCTGCTCTTCTCAGAGGTGTGGGCGGGGCCGTAAAGGATGGCATTGGAGTTTTTCTCCGGGTAATTGGTGGTGATATGTTTGGCAGATTGAAGCTCCTCTGTCGAGGCATTTCAGAGGAAGCCTTTTTCTACTTAGGGGAAAGTGGGAATGGCTTGCAGTTTCTCTCTGGGGCAGGGGCATTCAGGAAATGGCTTGCTTTTCCCAGAGCTGCACATAGCAAACCATATTCCCCCCACCCCCAAGAGATTTACTGTACTGGCTGGCCAGCTACTCTATGTGATTCCCACTCCAGAATACATGGAATTGGTGTTTTGTTTTTGCAGAGAAGCAGTCCTGTTTCCAAGACACTGGGCTCTCAGTTACACCCCATTCATATACCTCATCCACAAGGTTTAACTTAGGTCTGCGTTCTCCTCTGCCGTGGTCATTTTGGTAGTTATGTCCTCCAACAGGGAATTGTCAGGGAGAGTTCCATCTAGTTTAATCTGCCTGTGCCAATTGGAGGAAAGAGAGAGGCTTGAACTAGAGCATCTGCAGATGATGCTGAATTGAGACTAGAGTAGCCAGAGAGTTACTAGCAGCAAACAAAGAAAATTACAGCAAGGGTTAGCGAATGAAGGCATGTTAGTGCCTTTGGACAAGGCTTAGGGCATATGTGTTTAGAGTGTGGGAAGAGGAGAGCCCTGGGAAATGCCTTACAAGCATGAGGGTGACTGAGGTCAAAAGAGGTGGAAAAGGGGGTGTAAAGCTTGACTTTGAAATATGATTAGAAATTCATATTTTCTTGGAATTTTCTTGAGGGACAGTAGTATATATTTAATCTTTAAAAAATCACGTTTGAGGGGCTGGCCCCGTGGCCAAGTGGTTAAGTTCACGCGCTCCGCTGCAGGCGACCCAGTGTTTCGTTGGTTCGAATCCTGGGCACAGACATGGCACTGCTCATCAAACCACACTGAGGCAGTGTCCCACATGCCACAACTAGAAGGGCCCACAACAAAGAATATACAACTATGTACTGGGGGACTTTGGAGAGAAAAAGGAAAAAAAATTTTAAAAAAAATCTTTAAAAAAAAAGTCAATTAAAAAAATCACGTTTGACTGTGGGATCAAAGTTTCTCTGAATATAACTCTTCATCAAGATAAGGCCACCCAGTGGCTAAGTTTTATGTGGATTAGAAGACAGGCCATCAATTAAAAGGTCAAAGTCATAGATTTTGGAGCTAGACTGTACTTGTTTACAAACCTGGCTTGACCAGTGACTTGATGGATAAAGGTGAACATATTTAACCTCTCTAAGCCAATTTTCTTATCTGTTGAATGAAGATAATACTACCTATCTAATGTGGTGTTAGGATAAATTCTAAAGTCCTAAACCAGGTTTACAAAGACTTTCACATTACGGCCGCTGCTCACGTGTTGTGGCTGATCGCACACACCAGCTGCAGGAAACCGGGACTCATTTAAGCTCCTTGAATGTGCTATAATCTTTCTTTCGACTTGAAATCTTCCCAAAGGCTATTCCTGTAGCCTATAAATCACTCCCCTTTTCTCTCTTTTCCTGCATAACTCCTGTTCATCCTTCAGGTCTCAGCTTGAACATAATCTTCTGTGTCTTCATGTCCTTAGCCTTACTCACCTATTCTCCCGTGGTGCTCTGTTTCTTTATTATACCATTCTAAACCTTTTTTACGATGATCTGGGTGTTTTCTGTTTAGGTTCTGTCTTCCTCACTGGCTAGGGACTAAGTCTTACCGTTATAGCCTCAGTATTCAGCAGAATGCCCATCATATAGTAAGTACTCACTGGATATTTGTTAAATATATAGATGAATGAGCAACTGATGTAGTGCCTACAATGAAGCAAGTGTCCCGTGAATGGTATCCTTATAGGATCCACTCAGCTTCATAATTTCCATGACGCTATTAGCCATAAAGATGGCTGTAAAGAAGTGAATGCCAGAGTTCCCTAATCTCAGTACATCCTTTGTCAGACACTTTCAATTCTACAAAGTAAAATAAAAAGCACAGTATCTTTTCATTTAACACAGATAATAACCCGTATACCATGTAGAGAGTGAGCAGCTCTTTCGCTGAGATTTATTCCATGTGTCACAGCAACAGTAAGTCACACACCAATATTTTCTAATAGACTTGAAAGAAAACCTACCAGTTACTTCTAAACACCATGAAATCTGTAAATTGGAAAGAAAAGCACTGCTCGTCATACTTGAAATCCCAGGGGTCAGTCAGATTTGTTGTTACCATACAATTTTTCCTTCACAATCCTTCCTGTCTACAGAGCCCACACATGGGAAAGAAGAGATTTCTTTTTTGTAACAGTGCACAAAATAACCATAGAAAATTCTGCTGTTTCCCACAAACCAGAACTAAGGTAGCTAAGTCACATTGATCAGACTACTGGGTAAGTTGCCAGGAGTCAAAGTACTTTCCAAATACTTAGCTGAAGGGGCAAGTTCAAGATCCCACTGGATCCTCTCGAGATGGAGGGAAAATAATAGATGAGGACAATTCCTGTCAAGGTTGCTTTTGTTCCAGCTCATCACTCTCGCTGCTGAGTAGGAAAGAGATTGCACAGCTCCTCAGAAATCTAGTGTGAAGAACATTATTCTCTCAGGACCATTAATCTTTGAATAATGTTCTGGCCAAAAAGGTGGATCTGGACATGCCAGACAAATTCAAATTAAGAGCATGTTGCTTCAAAAAAAAAAAAAAAAAAAAAAGAACAAGGACCTGGATATATTGTGAGTTGGGAAGCAGCTTCTTCAAGCAAGGAACTCTGTCTTTCTTGCAGACAGGGGAATTGGGAACATCTTCTAAACTGGGTAATAAGAACCCATAAGCTACAGATCCCATGTGGCCCGGCTCTGAGATCCAGATGGTTCAAAGGTTTGTTTCAGTGAGACTACTCAGCTCTCAGACTCGCAGGTCTCTTTCGTAATGACTGTTTGCTTTCCATCTTATCTTCTCCACCGTCCTGGAAGTTACATGAGGTCATGGACTGTTTGTGTCTTGTTTGCCACTGTAGCCTTGTCGGGTCCATGTCCTGATGTGAAACTCCAGTGTCCTCATTTTGTCTTTGGCAGGCCGACCAGGCGCCCAAGTCACTAGTGCTCATCTCACTCTCTCATTTAAAAATTATTTTTGAAGTCCTCAGTGGTTACAAAAGAAAGCTTCATGTCTTCTCATTAATTAAAGCACTAACCATCCTTCCAGACAGAGGGCATGTGATAGCCTCTTCTTCAGTGGAGACAAAAACTGTGTCTCCATACTGTTTCCAGTCTCTTATAGTAAAGAGATCACAACCAAGCTGTTTTAAGAACTGAATTTAATTTATGAAATGTGCTTTTTTGGACCATCTCTCTCTCTTTTTTAGATCTTAATGTTAATAGAGGTGAGCGTTATTTTACAATAACATGTCCGGACAACGCTGAGTGCTGGCGGCCATGTGGGAGTGTTGTTGGAAGCCTCCTGAGCAAGTAGATTGCGTGTAGACCGTTCTAGTGAGCAGCACTCACTTAAAACAAGTTCACCATGTGGGCTAAAGTTCCACCTCTAGACGGATACCCCAGAAAAAGTCTCATGCAAGTCTACAGGGGAATCGTGTTGTTTGTGGCCCTGAGGTACTGCAGCCAAACTTGGTGTCTGCCACTGGGGGACGCGGTTTAGTGCACACTAAGGAATATATGCAACAAGAGAAGAAGTACTCAAAGTGCACAGTAACATGGGTAGATTTTTAAAATTAATATTGAGTGAAAAAGTTGGAAACATATGATGTTCACCATACTATGCATTTACACACACACACACACACACACCAGTCAATATAGCTTTTCTAAGAATGCCACTAAATAAAGGATAAACTGAAAACACATTAGGATGGGAGCCCATGGAAGGGCAAGTGTCATAGAAGTGGGAAATTGTGATAAATGAGAATAAAAGAAATAATAAAGTGAGATGAGTCTTGCATGAACTACTGGAGGAAATACACCATGAAGGAATAGAATTAACTCAACCTGAATTCCTCTCTCCACCTGAGCAATACATACATGCCTACACACACACAACACACACACATACGTATGTACAGGAACTCTGATCATCTCTCCAGGCTCCGGACCTCCTAGACAGCAGCAAGAGTCTGAAAGCTATGTGGAAACCACAGGCATCTAATGGCATGGGTGAGAGAGACAGCCCAAGGTAAGGTCACAAATAAAGGTTGCCTAACATCTATTTTCTAATCTTGGCTTAGTTACTTCCTCTCGATTAAACACTTTAGGTTTCAGTTTTCTCACCTATATAAATGATCATATTGGGGCTGGTCTGGTGGCATAGTTGTTGGGTTCACATGCTCCACTTCGGTGGCCAAGGTTTCACCAGTTGGGATCCCAGGCATGGACCTACACACTGCTCATCAAGCCATGCTGAGGTGGTGTCCCACATAGGGAATAGAGGAAGATCGGTACAGATGTTAACTCAACAACAATCTTCCTCAAGCAAAAAGAGGAAGGTTGGCAACAGATGTTAGCTCAGGGCCAAACTTCCTCACCAAAAAAATAAAAATAAAAAAAATAAATAAAAACGATCATGTTCATACCTGTTGCATGGGTAGGTATTAATAACATAATATACCTATAAAGAGCTTAACACAGGGTTTGGCAAGTAGTGGGCATTCAAATAATAGGAATTTTATTTCTCCCTTCTCTTTCCATCCTTCCTTCTCTTTTTTTCTGTTTTCTTTTCTTACTTCAAATGAAAAGCTGACTTATCTTTCCAAATTGGAATAATAATGATAAACTTTCGAACACTCCCATAGTGCCTCTGCTGTGCTTTTTCTACGTTGTTTCATAAATGAGACATCATAGCCTAATGATCGCACAGTTTGATGCTATTATCTTTTTCTAGATGAGAAGACTGAGGCTCAGAAAGGCTAAGAAACTCAGCCAAAGGTTGCACAGGTCCTATCTAGAAGAACACAACCCTACCTTCTGAACCCTCCCAGAGAAACGAAAGTGTTTGAGCATTAATTCTGTTGAGGGGTGATCCTCAAACTCCAGCTGTTCTTTGTATGGCTAAGAGTGCCATTAACTGGATGCGACTCAGCACTGAGCTTTTTCCTTACTTTTGAGTGGGCCACAAGTGGCCACAAACTGAAAAAGGCATAGGATGAGAGAGCTAAAACAAGGGAAGAAATGAACACACCTCTGCATAATTGTGTAACATGTCAACTCATTTGTGAGAAATTACGAGGCAGTTATGAATATATTCCTAGTCCCTTCGTGAGCTTAGACTGCACAATCTCTGAGAATAGATATGTATCCTTGGGAGCCACGCTTGTGTTTGGTTCAACAGTTACTCATTAGCCAATCCAGGGAGGGAAGAGGCTGCTCTGAAACCCCTACTAGTGCACAGATCTTAAAGAGAACCGGGCTAAAAGGGCCCGCACTACCCAGGCTGGATTGCAGGACCTCTAGCACTAAAAGTCTCTCTCCCCCTGGATCATTTTGTGGAAGCTGGAGTGTGACACACATTACTGTCTACCAGAATCTCCCAGATGATTGCTTTCAAGCTGCAGTTCTCCACCCTGGCTGCACATTGGAATCACCTGGGAGCTTTAGAAAATCCTAATGTTTGGGTTCCACCCTCCAGAGATTGTGATTCAGTGTTCTGAACATGAGTATTTTAGAAACTCCCCAGGCAATTCTAATCTGCTGCCCAGACTGAGCACCAGTGCCTTAAGCCTGTTGTACCTACACAGCCTCGTCTGACGGCACTTTGGGAAAAAGAAAGAGTCAGGGCAGGACTGCATCTTGTTCAACGTGACTCTCTCTATCCATCAGCCCAGCAAATGGAGGGCGACTAAGAGCTCTGGGTAATGACCTGCACTGGGGAGAGGGACAATGGTCCTCGGCTAGGGGTAGAAGCAGTTTGGAGAAGCACGGAGGCTGAGCAGCAATATTCAAGCAGAGATGTCAGGAGCCATTTTCAAATAAGTAAATCTAAATTTTTTGCTTTTTTCAACACATATGAGATGAAAGCTGAGGTCATAGTGGCAAAATCAGAATTCAGTCTCAAAACCTGAGCTCATTCCACTGTACCACAAGCATTTTCCATGACTCGTACCCCAAATCTCTATATGTGTTTCAAGCCCAGTGTTCAGGCAGAGACTCATTTCCTTTTACCTCTGAGCTTTTTACTGCCTCTGAGCTCATTTCACGTTCTCTTACTTAACGCCTCCCACCTCCGTTCCATTCATTAAGGTCTAGATCAGGCCCAAACTCCCTCTGAGGTCTTCCCCAAATACCCTAACCCACATTGGTCCCTCCCAATCCAGAAATTACATTATACTTCCGATTGGCATCACGTGGACAATTGTCACTTAATATATGCATGTACTTAAGTTCTCTTTCTACAACTGGATTTTAAGTTTCCCGTGAGTAGGCATCATGCTTTACTTCTTCTGTGGTTCTTACATGCCAGGCACATAGTGGGTACTCCTGAAATATATGATCAAGTGATGGATTACGGATACTAATAATCCTCAATCTTCTCAAGGAAAGAATATAAAAAGCAAGCAAGACAGATTCCAAGGATGGAATATGATAAAGAATTATCATGTTAAACTTGATAAATGAGACTTTTTAATGAGAGTGGAGTTCTTTCAGTGCACCTGTTTTACAAATGTGTAATCAGATTTTAAGCACAAGACCCCTGCCCCCAACTTAACATTTAGACACGACATCATTGTTTCCTATGACTCAGTTAGATTATGAGAGCATTCAACTATCTCAGACTGTTTTTTCTAGAGTTTTCATTTCTCTTTTTGTCCATCTCCTTGACCTTCTCCCTTGTTTGAAATCTATATTCTCTTCTTTACTGGAAATTCTAACTCTAAACGTCCCACTGCAAATCTGGCATTTGAAAGAGAACTTCTGGGGCATTGAGATAATTTTTCCCTCCTTTCCAAGAGCCAAGTTTCTTCCCTTTTATTTTCCCAAATGCCACAGCCAATTATGACCTGAATACCTCAATGAATTCCAAGGAAAAATGCCACTTGCTTGACTGACCTCATTGTTGGGACCGTCTTTCAAAAGGGCTACTTGAACATTTGTTTTTCTCCTTTTGAGAAAATTCTACCATTAGACCATTTAAAATAATTTGTTATTATTCCAATTCCTTTTAGCTATAATTTCAAAGTCTTTTTTTTTTTTGTACCTTACCCTTCCTAGATTTCACTAGTCCCTTTTTAATTAGGAGAACTGAAAAGGGGGGCTTCATTAAGACAATGAAGGGTGTTGTGGATTCAAGACTCACACTCATTCTGTGACGGATCAATGAAAGGTTGGCCACAGTTCACCTACAGGAGGATTTGGAGTTTGATACAGAACATCGATCATCATTTCTGGTGTCCATCCAAATGACCTCTGGACCTCTTTCAAAAGTCTGTGTGTCTGGCCCATCCCCCTGAGATGGACTTAAGAGAAGCCTGCGCAACATCAGCAACAATTTCACCTTTTTAAGAAAACAGATGGGTTCAATAAACTGTGGCTGTTGTTCTTAACTCACCTAGACCTCTGCGCCCCTTTTGCTGAAAATAAACTGCTACAAGGGAGAATGTGTAATGTTCGCAGAGTTCATTCAAACTCCAGCTCTCTTTAGAATTATGAGTGCTCATTGTCTTAGATTTCTATTAGATAGAGAAAAACAAAGCCCTTAGAGTAGAGAATGAGATAAGAAGGTTATGGTCTCATATCCTCATGAACCTTCAACTTCGGGCTCTACCTACAAGCACATAGACCTCTCCAACACAACAAGAAGGTTCTCAATTGCCTGTTGCTCCTCCACCAACAGAGTTTGACTGTCACCTGTGAACAAAACTTCTTTGGGTGCACCCTGTTACTAGAGAAACCAGGTCTGCTCATGGTCCAGGACTGAATTCACTCATGTCAGAAGGCTGGAAAGTTTTGGGTATCATTTATTTATTACTTAATATCTTGTATAATAGGAAAAAAAAGAGCAGAACCATTTGGACTCTGCTCAGTGATGTCCTCAAAGCTCTGTTTCAACGGGATTAAAAGATTCCGTAGTGAGACCTCGCACAAAGGGGGGCTGCAGCGGTCCCCTATGGCAGGAGTCCCGCAACAGCGGGTCTAGGTGCTGGTGTATGGCCAGGATGTCAGAGTTTTTAAAAACTCTACCGGTGATTCAGCTATGTCCCCAAGGTTTAACACCTCTGCCTAGAATCACTTGAGGAGTTTGTCGAAATGTGTGCTGCCTCGTGTTACGCCTGGTAACGGAGCACACGGAGAGCTGCCGGTCACCACACTGCCTTCCTTCGTTTCCCAGCCGTCTCTGAGGCCCTCCTCTGTGCAGCATTGGATTAAGTGTTGGGCAGATAGTAGTGATGTGGCATCCACAGCCCTGGCCTCCAGGGACCTACCATCCAGTATCTTTCTCTTGGATGGTATTTGTAAGAAAGAGCGTGGGCTTCTAGTTCCTCCTTCGTTTATGTCTGGGCACTGCTATTAGTGACAACGCATTGAGCCTCTGGAAGCTTGGTTTGCTCATGAGCCAAGTAAGGATAGTAAGACCTCCACACACTGTTACAGGTATTAACTGTAATCATGTGTAAATATGCATGAACAAATAGAAGGCATTATTTCTGGGGACTCCCACTCAGATTCTTTTTTTCCTCCTTTGGATTTTGCTTATCTTTTCCATTTAGTCAGAGACATTTTAGCAATTCCAACTCCATCTTTGACTCACTATGCAGACTACAGCAAAGGAGTTAATATTTGGACCTAGTTTCTTTATCTTGCTAAAGTGGGTAGCAGACTCCAAGAATGCTATGAGGATAATTTTTAAAATGAAAACATGGTTTTAGATAGCGTGGCATTTGATATCGCTAGGATCCTGTCATGAATCTGTCATTGTGATTTCAGAAACTTGCTTTTGGCTGCATTAGTCGCGGCTTTGGACTCTTTCTTATGGGTGCGGACTCTGTTCAATTCAAGGTTAGCCTGTTTTGCCAGCTTCCCATCTTGGACAAATCACTTTCCCCATTTGCATGGTCTCCTTAGCTCTGTGATGCAGAGCTCCCAGGAAGATGGAGAGGACATTGTGATGATATTTTGATATGGATGTTATTTGTTACAAATCTAAAAGGAATACAAATCTGGGGTCAAGAACGACAAGGGTGAGAGAAGATAAAGATAGTCAGTTTTGTCATGCTAACCTTCATCTAAGACCCCATTCACTTTGCATCTCTTCTATAGCAATTGGCACTTTTGTCCCTTGTATTAAAATTACGTATTATATTAGTTTTCTATTGTTATTATAACAAATTACCACAAACTTAGTGACTTAAAACAACAGAAATATTCTAGCCCACAGTTCTGGAGCTCGGAAATCTGACATGGCTCTCACTTGACTAAGAACAAGCTGTGGGCAGATGGTATTCCTTCTGGACACTCGAGGGGAGAATTCATTTTCTTGCCTCTTCCAGCTTCTAGAGGTCACATTCCTTGGCTCTGATTTTAGGGAATCGTGTGATTGGGTTGATGCCACCCAAAGAATCCAGGATGATGTCCTCTATCACAGAGTCCTTAACCTTAACCACATCTGCAAAGTCCCTTTCGCCGTGTAGGGTAACCTATTCACGGGTCCCAGAGGTCAGGGAGTGGACATCTTTGAGTGGCTATTAATGTGCCTACCACATGTATGTATGTCTTATTTCTTCTACTAGATTGTAAACTTCTTGGGGCCCAAAATGTGTATCTGATTTGTTGTGTTCTCCTCAGAATCTACCCAACAGGACTACACACAACAAAGGGTTCAACCAGCATTTGTTGAATGATCCAACAGAACTCAAAACATTTCAAAGATTCATTGAAGCAAATGGCAAACTCATGGGGTTTCAAGAATTCCTGAAAGAATGGCTATTTAGATATTTCCAAATCCACTGGAAAATTCACAAACACTTAAATAATTTTGTAAGTATAGGATTACAAAAATTATTTTTTATCTTCAGTGCTTATACATGACTATAGTTATGTGCCCATATTACATATTCCAGGATGCTCTGATGATGTTACTTTCCAGCTGGATTCCTGTCTGTCAGTAGAGGTTATTCCTGAGTGTTTTATAGTGATGATAAGCACTAGTCAACAATTGAAAATCAGGTGCCACAGGAAAGACTGAGTATTGCCCGTCAGATGTCAGCCATAGAAGGGTCAAGGGGAAATTAATATGATAGGGCTGGCTTGAGATCTTGCCTTGGGCAATTAACTTGCTGATAATTTGCAACATTCATTTTATGTAGAATTGAATGTGATGTGTTGCTAGACTCCCCAAAGGAGTAGCTTTTAAGAAAGGTGTCTTTTATGGTTTGCATCACACAGTTTTGCAAGTGGTGCAAAGCAGCTACAGACTCTGGAATCTATAGCTGGCAGGAGAAATAAATATTTCCGTATTGCATTTGGCAATTGCTATGTATTAAGGCAATTTTGTTTAAAAATTATTAAGGGCTTTGTAGCACAAAGACCCTGTTAAATTACACAGAAAGGATTACATTTAGGAGGTGGGGTGAACTGAGGGATATTGGATATGCAAGCACAGATGGTCTTGATCGACTCATGAACACACCAGAGCCAAGGGGGAAGTGTATGTTTTGTGTGGTTACATATGTTGTAAAGAAAATTGCCCCTGGTTCTTTCCTGTAAAACAGTATGAGGAGGGAAGAAAAGGGGAGAGACAAGACCACGCGGGGAAAGGTGAAGCAGAGACAAGAGCAGCATATGCAGCAGCTGTCTGGCCAAGGGAGGAACAAAGAGAGGGTGAGGAGGCAGGGGAGCCAAATCCCTTCCCTGGCAGGTGAGTGACTGATGAGAGGAGGCCCTTCTGAGCCAAATATCAAGGGCACAGAGTGGGTGTCCGTTCTCTGGATAGTTGCCTTGGACTCTAGCTGTAACTCCCCAACCACACCGCCTGGTTTGGCATACAGTGTGTCTTCCCCTGAGGAGTGGGTTTATACGGAGTTGCTTCTAATCCTCCCAATTCCTTCCTTTTCCCCCAAGGACTTGAGACACCTGGAAAGGGCATGGGCACCTCTGTAATTCTGAACTGTGTTCCGAGCCCTTTACAGACCTTGCCTTGTATAATCCTGACAGAACGCTATGAGGTAGGTTTAGAGTGTTGTCCCATTTTATAGATGAGGAAACCTGGCACCAAGAGGTTAAGTAACTGGCCGGGGGCACATAGCTAGTGATATTGGGGAAGGCTTTGAAAGCCCGCAGTCTGGCTCCAGAGTGCCCACTGTTCAACCTTTACTGCCTCCATCAACACCAATGAGATGACTTCTTTAAGGCAATGAACCCCTTTAGAGCAGTAAGTGGGGATTTTTATCTCTGTGGGCCTCATAAGACCCATCAAAACATCTATCTACAAAATAGATGTTTCATTTCATATTAAATGAATTATTTACTTAAGGTTCTAATATCATTTGTCAGAAACTGGAAAAAGCTCCACTCTCATATCCCTGTTAATGGAGATGTGGGTAAGGGTAGGGACCCATCTCAGCAACTCCACAGCCAAACTGACAGAGAATTGGGGAGCCAGTCAGAAGGCAGCAGCATCCTTAATAATTTGCACCTTGGTGATGCCTGGCACCCCAGGGATATTCCGCCATGTTTTTGGTTCGGTTTCCCCTCTGCCTTATTCTCTACCCATTTCTTGCTGCCTTCAGGCTTCTGCCCCCTGCTTGTGCCTTCTACCTTCCTTTGTTTATCTCTCAAAGCCTTTCTCCACTACTGACTGTGACTTTTCACATCTCCCAGCCAGATTCCAAGTGGGAGATCTGATGGGTTCAGTCATTCCACCATTTTGTTGAGTAGAGTTCTCCAGCTGGACCCCCTCCTGCCCTTGCCCAGTCTGTGGATGGCTGCCTTTGGGTTGGGAATGCATTCTTTGGCTGAAGAGGCTGTAGCCAGAGTTGGGGATTGAGGGGAGGATCATAGGATATAAAGAGCAGCAAATCTACGGACGGAGAACCACCCTAAAGTGAGTCAGGGCCTTGGCAGGGGCTCCAGGGCTTCTCAGAGGCTACATTATTTGGCTTGTCTGTAGAGTCATATTCATGAGAATGGGTGAAGTTACAGTCCCACGAGTTTGAAAATCTAAGACGACGTGGTATCCTAAATCAGCATACGTAATGGGGCAATGAGGTAGACAAAGAACAACTTTGCAAATAATGCTCCGAGTCCCGGACTTTCAATTTGTACCAAATATGCATTGAAAGTGTTGAGATGAAATTTGGATGATTTATTCTTCTTCAAGATTCGTTTATGGAATCAGTCAATCAAACTTCAAAATATAACAAAAGATAAACACCAAAAGCCTACAGCATACCATGCACACGGTTATCCCAGTTGCCAAGGGAATATATGTTTTTCTTTAAATCACAATCCTGATGATAAACATGGTACTCAGTCTTCACACAATATATGTCATATTCATTTAAGAAGCTTAGAAAGTACGGAAATAGCTCAAAGAGCATTCTTTTTTGTCACAGTCTTAAATTTGTAATCCTCTGTTCCCTTTCAGAATGCCATATGGAAAAGAAACAACATTTTAAATGGGTTTCTGAAGAACTGCAATTGACATGAATACCAGAAAACTTCACAAAACCACTAAATATTTGGCGAGCATGGAGTCTACTGGAGGTTTTAAAAAGTCTGAAGACAAATTGTTATGTTAAGAGAAAAAGTCTTCCGACCATGGCTGACCTATCAACTGACCAATGACTTTCCCCGCCGAGCATTTAAATCACCAGACTTCAGAACCAGAGACTTCCCTCATTCCCCAGCCTCCCCGCCAATGGTTTGGAAGGGGTCAGTGTATTGCTTCGGCTCCCCTGGCGTGAGCAGGCACAATGTCTGGTCTGGCCAGCCATCCAAACCACTTTCCCATACATCAAGGATCCAAAATAATTTCACCAGACACTCTAAAGTACAAATGCAATATGCCAATTTCCATCTCACGTATCTTCCTAGAAAACAGAGATCTACCCACAGTCCATGATATTTTTGCTCATGGACTGAACACAGATCTTGGCAGATGTCTCAGAAACCCGGGAATTGATATATGGCTAGCGATAGTGCTAAATGCAGCATCTTTCCTACTGGGCATCAGTGCACAATTACAAAGTGAATAATAAAGAAAGAGGGGGTCCATATTTGACCCTTTTTGAAAGGGCTTCTAGGGGTAAGAACATAGTGAATTTCAAGCCAGAAGGTGATATGACATTACAGCAATAGGGGTATAATACATTTTCCTGAAGCCATAAGTCCTCATAGAATTTTCAGATAAAAATCTTTGCATTTCAATGTCCAAGTCAGCAGTTTCAGTAAAACTGTACATGTCAAAAGAAAATACATCAGTGCTGGGTTCATATTCTGATTTCCTTGGACTTTGCAGTGGTGAGAATTCTGCTGTTCTCCTTAGAATGCCAGCCAAGCCTGAAAAATACTTGTTATAGAATTTCAGATGCTGACAAGGCCAGTCTGGTTTATTCATAACAAGTACTGTGAGAGTTGAAGACATGCCACTTCAACTGAATGGGGAAAAACGGGGCATCTTTCTGAGCATCAGTGGAGAAATCTGTAAATACTTAGCTGTTCTTCAATCTGAGATCACATACGTGCCTTAGACTTCATTCTACTTTTTGTGAAAAGAACTGTTTGTCTTTTGGGCATGGAGGGAACAAGCTTTCCTCCACCCCCTTAGTGCCCCATTTCTCTTCCATTCAGAGCCAGATCAATAGCTACTGGTCACTCTTGTCCTCTGACTTCATGGTGGTTGCCAGAGTTAAGCTTCCCTTACGCTCACATCTCCATTGATGAAAGCTCAGGCTTGGGAGCTGGCCAGAGAACAGGGAGGTCAAAGCCACTGTCAGATTCTGCCTCTGTTCAGCTACTTAAGCACCAGACTTGTCCCACATAGATCATTACCCTCTCAGTCTCTGGCGATTTTAAGTACCAAGCTTTATTGACCTTCTGTGTATCTGACTCTTCTAGCACTGTCGTCTTTTGGAATCTAGCTGTATTTCATCTGTTAAGAATTTTTGTGGTATGAGAAAACTGTCTATAAGCTGAAGCTAGCACCTAATAAATGACAGAGCTCTGCAGGCTTTGCAGGGGAGTACATGAAGTTTATGTGTTGGCTATTTCTTTTGTAACCTAAAGGGAAATGAAACTGGTTTCTTCGGGGAAGACATTGCTTGTCATTTAAGTCAGTAGTGTGTAGCCTTGGATAATGAAGGATAGCATAAAGACACTGAGCGAATATGGCAAAAGACAGTGGAAACAACAGCTGGGCAGTGGGGTAGGGATGGTAGGAAGGATAGGAATGCATAGAAAGTTTCTAGAAATAAATCTTACCCTATTTCACAGCTACTTCTGTTGTCCCAATCAACCTCTCATCTTGGACTGAGCAAGGAGCCCCAGAGTGGAGAGGAGCAGTGGAAGCGGATCAATGACTCCTTCTCCACTCTGCATTCTTTCCGACTGTGTGACAGAGTGCTGGAGATTTAAATACACATGTATGCAAGTCTGTAATAGCTGCCAAGGTAGAGGAGTATAATTCACCTTATTCTATATTTCAAAGCTAGATTACCTGTCAAGGACTCTTTTCAGCTCTATCAATCCATGATTGTACAGTTCTCTGATGCTCCTTTTATTTTGTTCATTTGCATTCCTCATAGCACCCTGGTGATCAGTACTGTTCTCTCTGTCTGGCAGATGAAGGTTGGGCTTGGGGAAACTACGTGACGTGGGCAATTCATCCTAATGAACAGGGACAGGACCAGGAAGCAAGCTTAGAGGTTTTTGGAACATGTCCTGCTGTATAAGCTACTACACCCCAGAACAGCCTCCTCCTCCTAGTCGCTGCTTTTTGTTTCACTGCATTTATTCAAGATCTTTCTGTTGTGTGGCCCCACTGGCCTGCAATTATTCTGAAGTGGAAGGTCTTAGACCTTGTTCTTTTTCAGCTTGGCGAAGTGTCTCTAGGGAGTGTTTTAAGAGAAGTGTTGTGTAACTGTTGCTGAAGGAAAGACAGAACTCAGAGCCGGGAGTTCCTTGCCACACATAAGCTCCGTGACCCGGACGAAGCCTCTTGGTGCCTTAGCTTCTCCATCTGGATTCTCTGCCTCTCCCAACCTCACAGGGATGTTATGTGGCTAAATGCACTGAAATTATCTTGATTACTTGGATTTGATGAGCTCTAAGTTCTCCTCCTGTTTTGAAATGCTATTGCTCTTTACGGTAGGTGGAGAAGTTGAAAAAGAGAGCCAAAAAGAGATTTTTAGATGACCTGTGGTTTTTATTTCTACTGGTAAACAAGTAATGACGGTTCTTCAGCTCCTAATGTCCTCCTTGTCAATAGCAGTCATTCAAATGTAGGAATTTTATCCCTAGAGGTGTTGACTGAGATAAAAATGAAGCGTCTTCTCAGTCCAGCTACCAGTGCTGTAGTTTCCACGAATGGTGTGTGCTTTGGTCGAGGATTGGAAGCAGTATCTTGGGCCATTCCATACTTTCTGCAGGAAAAAAATACAGCCATTTTTGGTTTTGGTGTTAGTTTACTCTTTTATTTTCTTTCCTCCTCCTTTTATTTCCTCTCTCTGAGTGAACTTTCTTTGTTCCTCTCTCCTTGTGCATATAGCTCCTTAGAGCTCTTTCCACGTGAATTCAGCCCACCTACAAGATCCATTGTCTAAAGATCATTGACCCCTTAGTTCAAATTCTTACCCAATGGCATCTGGACAGCTGAATCAAGTCTTTGGATGCTCCTCCCTTTTGGGTTATGGGTCCATTCTGGTTGGAATCAGCTGTAGGAGGAAGAGGGCATGGGCAGGAAACACGAGCATGGACTTCCAATCAGGGGCCATCAACAGCACAGGCCGTAGTCCACTTTGGTTGCAGTCTATAATAAAAGAGCTCCTCCACCGGCTCAATACCAGCTCTGGTTCTAGATGAGAAGGATTGTGCTTGGAGCACGTGCTGTGTTTGGGGTCAGGAAGTCCTTGTTTATGATCCTGGCTCTGCCTCTTACAAACTGTGTGAATTTCTCATTACTTACCAGTTTTATCATCTGTAAAAGGGGGAGAAGATAATATTGATATCTTCTATCCACTTCACAGAATTGTGTGGAAGAAAATATTCCAAAAATGTTTATAAGTGTGTGAATTTAGACAATGTCCTGAATTTATGTATATTTTTTCCAGTTCCATTGAGATATAATTAACATTTAACACTGTTTTGGTCTTAGATGTACAGCATGATGTGTTGATATATGTATATATTGCGAAATGCTTACCATAATAAGCTTCGTTAATATCCATCACTTCACACAGTTACAGATTTTTTTTTCTTGCGATAAGAACTTTCAAGATCTACTTTCTTTGCAACCTTCAAATATACAATACAGTATTGTTAGCTATGGTTACTATGCTGTACAGTATATCCAAGAACTTATTTATCTTATATCTGGAAGTTTGTACCTTTTGACCACCTACACTTATTTATATTTTTAAAATTTTTATATTTTTAAAATTTTTGCTATCTTCTGTAATAAAATAAAATCATACTCCATGCTCTTAATCATTATTTGAATGTTTGATTGTTCAAATTACTTCTCCCACGCACTCAGGCCAGGAAGGCGTCCTCTAACAACACAATGAAGAGGTCCTGCCTCTCAGCTTCTTCCTCTGCTTTATTATTCTTTTAGCACTTACACTATGGACCATTATAGCATAGATTGATGTGTTTACTGATTTATTTTGTGTTCTGCTTTTAGAATTTGTGTTTCTCGGGGCAGGGGCTTTAGCTGCCCTCTACATTTCTGTGTTCTCGGTGCACAGTACTTTCTCTGGCATGTAACAGATGCTCAATAGATATTTGTGGTCAAATATTTATCAGTATGAGTGAATGTCTAATAAATAATAACTCCTCTCCCTGCTTCTGCTTCTATTCTTGGGCTCAAGGAAAGTATTTTCATAGAAATATCAGCATGGACTAAAGCAGGCAACCATTCTGCAATCACTCGAAATATGTTTGGAAAAAAAAGAAACCAAATCTCTGTGAAGGTGGAATTCATTTAAAAATTTGTTTTGGCCTAGATTTTGAGAAATTGACCCTATGGCTCCAGATTTTACTGTCAGGGTCAAATCCTACCCATGGTAAAACAGCACCAGTTCATCTCCACCTGCAAAATATAGAGTTATTATTCACGCTCCTCGTGAGCACGTAGATCTCATGTTCTGGTGGTGAGCAGTTGAAATTTATGTCCACACATGTTGTGTGTGAATGATTTCCCTTCCACCAAAGCAAATGCCCAGAGCAGAAAGAGCAGGCACAATTCTTTGGTCAGGGCACAGGTATTTTCTTTTCTAGTGTTTGACAGTCTGTAGACAGAAGAAGGTGAAGGGAAATCAAAGTTGTGTTGTCACACGTAGGCTGCTCTAGAAGTGACGCAAAGCAAACCCCTGTCCTGCTTGGGAACTTGTCACTCTCTGAGCTTGGCTTTTTGCCATCTGGGATCAGCTGTCTTAGAAGGTAGATGCTATGAAAATTGTTGATGCAAACAATCCATAGCCAATCTATAAATCAAAATTAGGGTGAGTCTTATGAGCCAGATTTGAGGACCATATAGCCCGGGAAAGTCCTTCCACAAAGGAATGGAGCACTCCAAAGAAGTGAGGGTGTACAGAGTGGGTATATACAGTCAAAGGGCATGGATCACATATGATTGAAATGTCCCTTTCCAATAGTCAGGAGATTGTTCTGTCAGTACAGCGATTGATGGACACAGCAGGTAGCAGGTCTGCTGTCTCAATGGACACAGCAGGGTGGCAGGTCTGTTGTCTCCAGCTGGGTGGTCACAGGTGTGCACAGCAATCAATTCCTAGCCTAGGGAGAGATGCTTATCCTTAAGGAAATGCCATTGTGAGGGAAGTTGCACCTTTAAGGCCCTTTGCTCTTGCCTTTGGGACATAGCAAATGCTTAAAGCAGATATACAATGCATGCTCAATGGCCATGGCAGGCGCTTTTGGAAAAAACAAGGTTAGGCCAAGTTAGTTTTACACCAAATGGCTTCCTCATCTACTCCAATATATCCTATTGCTTGCCATTTGTTTATCAAAATCATTCATAAATAAAGGTAAAACAAAAAAATCTAAATGCCATGAGGAACACAAGGAACATCAGACTTATTTATCCATGACAGTTTTTCTTTCTCAATCAGAATAGATGCCCATATTCCATAACGTTCTGTGTCCTGTCTCAATACAAAGGAAATAATAAAGCATGTTCCAAGAAAGCTAAGAAAATTGCTTTCTTGTAAAAGGAACAAAAAAGCCCTTCACTGAATACAGAAGAGTAGGACTTTCTATGCCCCTGTCCTCAACTTCCTTCCACAGTTCCATTTTCTCCCCCTGCTGAGGCTGGATTCCCGAAGGTCCTATAGATTTCGGCACATAGCCAGGTGGAGCCATCAGTCTGTGCTCTGGATGGAGAATTTACTCCAGAGCACATCCACTGTTTTAAGCTTGTCCCTGCGGTTCAGTCCCCAAGTGGAGTGACTGTCATCTTGCATGTTTAATACTATACTTATTGATCTATCTGGCTGCCATTCCTTACACATCACACAACAGGTTGTGAAAGTTAGAGAGTTCCAGTGTTTGCAGCGCATGAGGCGAGGGATCTGTGCACTGCAGTGGCCGGGGCTGAAGCTGACTGCGCTGTCACCTGAGCACTGGGGAGAGCAGAGGAGGCTGGAAAGAGTCCATAAGTACGTGGAGATGTCTTCTTGGTTGGATTACAGATCTCTTCGGCATTATTGAACTTGGGAAGGTCCCAGGAGGCTTCCTCACACCTTCTCCCCGGGTCTGGGACAGGGAGCCTCGTGTGAGTGGGTCAGGAGGGTTAGGTTCCCAAGGATTCTTACGGGCTGATGTGCAGTCCTGGTTCCTCAAGGCCGGTCTCCTTGATGGTTGCAGTAGAATATATTGGCTTCACCTGGTTGTTGCTGTAGTATAAACACTTCCTGGGAGATCCGCCTTGCTGGCAGGTCCCACTGCTTGGGGAGACAGCACCTCAGCAGCTCTTTGCAATGTTCAGCTGGAAGCAAACAATACCGCTTGACCAAGCCTGCTTTTCCCATTATTAGACCACATTTCTGGTATGGAGGTGATGCTAGGGATGTTATTTGATATTTAACAATCACCATAGCAGAGGCACATCCATCAAAATGAAAGTCTGATCAATCAGAGTGGACAGCACTTCAACCCCAAGTAAAACACACTGGGTCACACGGGCACGGCACGGGTGGGTGGGCGGGCATGTTTACCACCCCCTCCAGCAGCTCAGGCTCTGCTCAGCTTCTAAACCACATTTAACATAATCATCCTACACTAGAGGCCTCTGATCAGTCATCTCAGACATGTCATGCTAAAAATAGTTGATGGCCTTTATTTTTCAAATTACTCAACATTAAAAATGCGACTAACATAGATGACTGAGCGCCATCACCCCCAGCCTCACCTTGTTGCCCAGATATTCTGATTAAAGATTAACTACTCCTCAGAAAGCTATACCTCTTGGCCGTCTCTCCATGCTGACATCCCTAGGCTTCTGAGCAGCCCTGCCTCGCTTGGAGGTGAGACATACTTGGAATGTCCCTTCCACACGCACTGTGGCGCTAACAGACTCATTCCTTTACTGTTCCCTGTCTTCCTCTCTTCAATCCTGTCAACTCCAGACACAGTCTTGTCACAGTGTCCTGTTTATAATGTTAAAACTACTGAAGCCATTTACTTATTTATTCATTTATTTGCTTATTTTATTGCTTTTTGTTTATTATTGTGATTGGGTATATCAGAACTGAATTAGACTGTTAGATTAAGAGATATGTATTTGTTTTTGTTGTTGTTGTTGTTATTTCTGTTAGAAATCCTGTTCTGGGAGGATGTCAGAATGCTTCAAAAATTAAAAAAGTAAAGAACAAAAGAAAGACAAAATCCTGTCAACAGGAAAACAGGTAACCCTTGTTTACCTTTACCGAGTTTCTAAAATTCACTCTTGCTTCCTAAATGGCTTACAATCTCTGCTCAGGGAACAACAGACAAACAGAATGCTCTGCCCTTCTTCCTTTCTGTTTGTATCTATCTTCTCTCTGCTGCCCTTGACCAGGCCTCACCTCTCTTGTGTTTTTGTTTGTATACTTTTTCTTATCACCCAGGGTTACAGATTTCTGCCTGACCTCTCCAAGGAATCGGAAACATTTGTGGGGCCGAAGGAAATAGTGCAGGGGGTGTGCAGACTCCCCTCCCCCTGCCTCCCACAATGCCCAGGTGGAGATGGATGGAAGCCCCCATCCATTTACCTCCAGGTTACCTGTGTACTTCTTTCCCTTCAAAGTGGTCAATGCTGATTTCATCTACATAACAACACCTTTGATGGGGGAGGAGGAGCACCAATCCTTCCCAGCCCCTGGTTTCCACCTTGTCTCCCACAACTTGCGTAGTCCTGGTGGCATTTCAGTGGAAACAGATGTTTCCTCTTTCTCCAATGTTTAGTGTTGCTACAAGATCTGGGTCTCTTGTATGTTATGTCACTCCCAGGAAGCCTTCCATAGACATCTCAGAGCGTTTAACATAGAGCATTATAATACAGCCTTACAATTGGGATCTCCCACTGGACAGATGCTCTTTGAGATCAGGTTTATTTCATTGTATTTTATTTTATGTACTTTATTTTTTATTGTCTTTTAAATCTGTTTCTCCATCACTTGTTCCAGAGCTTGGCTCATCGTAGGTTGCTCGTTAATATTTTGTTGAAGGTATGAACGAATGAATTCCTCAGTAGGAGAGTGGACTATGAGCATTTTCTACAGTTCAGAGAAACTCTCGACACTTTCTCCTCTTTGTACCTTGATTATGGGGATTTTTGTTTTCCTTCTCTGGAAGATGGGAGGCAGGGACTAGATACCAGTTATCCATCAGCTATGCAGGACTAGCTAGGATCCAAGGAGCAGTGAAAAGGAAGCTCATGGAGACAGATGATGTTATTTGAAGTTGTGTGTTCCTTGGTCAAATCTGGGACTTTCTCTATAGGACAGGACCCAAAGGACTTGGGGGAAAGACTGAGTAAGTAATTCTTTCTCATTCCCTTTGGATACAGATACAACTGGGTAAAATTTAAATCAAAGAGAGTGAGGTTAAGACCATTTCTCTAAGTGATTTAAACACCTATTCTTTGCCGTTTTTTTCAGCAGTTGTGGAAATTCAAATTTTCAGTCATGGGGGCTGGCCCAGTGGCGCATCGGTTATATATGCATGTTCCGCTTCAGTGGCCCGGGGTTCACCAGTTCAGATCCCGGGTGTGGACATGGCACCGCTTGGCAGACCATGCTGTGGTAGGCGTCCCACGTATAAAGTAGAGGAAGATGGGCACAGATGTTAGCTCAGGGCCAGTCTTCCTCAGCAAAAAGAGGAGGTTTGGCAGTAGTTAGCTCAGGGTTAATCTTCCTCAAAAGAAAAAAAAATTCGGTCTTGAAGATTAGAAGGAGAATGGGATTGAGGGTCAGCCAAACTGGAATTAATGCCATTTTGGATGTGAAAAGGTGATTGACAAAGCATTTTATGCCTTTAAGCCACAGTTTCCCTGTCAAAAGTGAAGATAAAGACAACTGTTTTTCCCCCTTATAAAGATATTGTGAAGACAAATGCAAATAATATATGTAAAAATAACTTTTGAAAAAAAACTTTGCAAAACATCACAGAAATGTGAAATATAGTATGGCACGGAGCTATTGTCTTCTACTCCAAGTTTCATGGGCTCCTCCCTCAGCTGTGGATGAAGCTGTGAATTTTCCGCCTTCATCAGGGGAAAAGGGAATGCAAAATTCCCTGTGAAGAAAAACAAAACTAAGAGCTGAGTGATTTAAGGAAACGTGGGTATCATCTAATTTCCTCCTGCTTTCCGGAGGTGCTGCACTGACGGTTCTCTCTGACAACCTCAGAGCGTTGAGCAAATTCACCCTCATGACACCTTCAGGGAGGAAGAAGCAGCCACTTGCACAGGCCTCCCCTGGCCAGCGGAGGCTTCAGTTTGAAAAGCAGCCACCGTAAAAATAGTACGCTGAGACATGGTTGCAATATTTTGACCTAAATTGTCAGCCTGTGGATGTGAGGGCTTCTTAACTCTCTAAGATAACCATTTCCTCACTCACAGAAATGGAAAGAGCAGGCCAAGTTTTCCACATCACATATTCCAGTGCCTTCTGGGCACACTCAAGTTATCTGTACCCCGTTTGGTTTTGATTCTTTTATTCAGCAATCGTGGATTTTCAATTGCAAGGTACCGCGCTGGTCTATTCTTCCCAAATTATATTGACATCTTAGGAAAGGTCAGCTTTGTGGTGGTAGAAATAACAGAAAACACATAATACTCACCACTGGGCACTGTACTAGAAATAATGGGGAACACTTACGTGATGTTCACCAGCAGGCACTGTACCAAAAATGATGTGAATTTACTTAATCCTCACTGTAATCCTATGAGGAACTTTCTAGAAATGCCTCCCTTTAAAAATATGGAAAATGAGGTACAAAGAGGTCAAGTAGCTTGCCCAAAGCCATGTATCTAATAAAGTCAAAACATGAGGGCAAGCAGCCGCGCTCCGGAGTTTGTGTATACACCATACAGTGCAGCCTGTGTGCTGTGTTTCTGGGGTGATAGTATTAGCTTTAAGACTGCTGAGAAGGGTTCAATTCTAGCGGTTTGAATAAGTAAGATGATTTACCAGTAATTGCTTAGATAGCCA
Source organism: Equus caballus (assembly GCF_041296265.1). Taxonomy (NCBI): domain Eukaryota; kingdom Metazoa; phylum Chordata; class Mammalia; order Perissodactyla; family Equidae; genus Equus; species Equus caballus. The sequence goes on from NC_091702.1 coordinate 66,009,394, forward strand.
ACAAAGATTGCTGTTGAATGTCACTGATAGAAAAATCAAAGGTGATTCTATATAACAATGTAACACAGTCTACCCCCCTTTTTGAACGTCTGTTACACTTAGTATAAGTATCAGAGTTAACTGTGCTTTTGCTGTTTCAGATTGGTAAATTCTGCCTCTCCGCTAGATTCCGAGCAAGTGGGGAAGTGGCTGGGTTTACACTTCCATTTTGTGTGTATACTCTGCACTTGTCAATTTACATGGTGGGCATCCATAAGCAACACTGATAGGTTCAGTCACACTTTTTTCCTTTTCTTTCGATACATTTGCTCTTCGTCTTCTTGCTCTGAGAGTACTTATAAGGATGTAAAGATGTAAAGAATTGCCTCCACTACACTCTCTATTTGCCTTTTGAGCAGCATTCTTTTCCAGCTGAAGTGAGAACATATAAGCCTTCAGGAACCACACTACCCAGGAGAGAGGGATATAAGGGCGACCTTGGGAGAGTGGAGGCAGAGTGGTCTGGACAAGCCATGCGGTGGATGTCTCTCACATAGAAGGGGATGGAATACTGAAAGATACATAGTCCCCCATAGCATTCCGTGAGACTGGTGTTCGTGTTGTCAGGACTAGGGCCTGAGCTACGTGGCGTCTCCCTTTACCTGAATCACTGGTGCGGTTGGCATGGTATGTGGAAGGCTGACTCCTCCAGATGTTAATTCTAAATATGGAAAACAGTAAATTCACAGGGGACCTGGCTTAAGAATGACTCCTTACTCTGCTATGTTTTTCCTCCAGGAACACCATGCCTGCACTCAAATTTAGGTGGACTGGCAAAGAAAAATATACTCACACATAACACAGGCAAGTCTGGAAGTATTCTGTTTAATAAGCTAGGGGAAATGCCCCTTGATTGCCTAGGTTTTATAAAGACAAGAGAAGGGAATTTTCATGAATGAAATAAATGTATTATAGGAGGTTGAAGACTAAAATGGGAAGCATATTCTCCCTTCTGGACTTTCTTTTCCTTGTTAGAATTTTTGTATTTTATTAATAATTAATTATCCTTTTATTAATAATTCTACCCTAGTCATACAGTATTGGTTGATCAAAAAACAAAGAAAGTGTGGAAAATTAGCTTCAATTTTTCAAAGTGATCTGGTTGTGATCGATGGTAAAATAGAGTACAATTGAAAGATGGAATGCAAATCCTTGTAAAGAACTTGTAATCTGTCATTTTAAGATTACCGATTTACTTATTAAATAGACACATGATAGGCATAGTGCTAGGCGCTGAGAATACAGCGATGGACTCCACTGGTTTTAAGCATATATCCCAAAATACCAATTAAATGTTAACCAAAACAGAGTTAGGTTGAAGAGCAGAGGCACTGGAAATACAGGTTTCTGCCTGTCTGTTATTTTGAGAGCTTACCTACTTCCTTAACACAAACATGGTCAGAGGGGAGGGCAATGACCTACACTGAGTGGAGGCTGTAGTATGGGAATGGAGGAGTAGGGTTCAATTCTCATGACCTTCACAATAAGCCAGACTGAGCCACAAGTCTCTTAGGCATATCCAGCAAACCACATGCGAGCCAGGGCTCTGCAGCAGGCAGAGATGTGTGACCTTTCTGTATGCTAAATGTAATATCTAGGGAACTATAATAATATGATCCCTCTGGTGATTGAAATGAGATTTATTTTGCTGCTGAAGATACACTAGACCTCGATCAAGAGAGCTTGTCAATGGCTTATTAGGGAGAATGGAATGCTGTGGCATATTTAGCTAACATTTTAAAACAAACTCTTAATTAAAAGCACTTGTGAGAAGCCTTAATGCTGGTATTTGTTCTTGGACTAATTCTTTATTGCAATTCTAACTGAGTAGCCCAAGTAATTGCTGTAAATGTCTATCTGTACCAAACACAGCCCCATGCACAGACTGTATGTTAGATTTTACTTACTATTTTCTATTGTATCCATTCAACCGGTCTTAGGAACCAAAGAAAGGATTAACACTGTGTGCATGTCTATTCTTCCTTTGGCTGTGCTGCAAACTACCTGATCACTCCACAAATGGATCAAGCAAAGGTTGAAAGCGGATGCCCCACTCTTTGCTGAGACTTTTTCATCACAAGCACTGATTGGATATGTCTTTAAAAATTTATGTTAATGTCGTCTTGATTACTATGATCATGATCTGCTTTTGCACATCTTTTGTGTGCAGAGAAATGGGAGACTTGTGGTTCTGCTTCTTAGTAATTTAACTCTCATAGCAGAGAGATGACAAATATACAGATAATGTTTCTTAGGAGTTCCCCCAAATACTTTCTTTTAAATTTCTTGTTCATTTATTCTTCTAGAATGACTGCAAATATTAGAGTAAACAAGGTGGTTTGTTCCTCCAAGTGCTAACTGTAAAATGCCTTTTGAGCAATCTTTTGAATTAGGGGAAAGATCTTCCAAGCAAGGTCAGGAAACTATGGCCCATGGGCCAAATCTGGGTCACTGCTTGTTTTTGTAAATAAAGTTTTACTGGAACACAGCCACGCTCATTTGCTTCTGTATTGTATATGATCGTTTTCACAATAAAACAGCAGAGTTGAGTATTTGCAACATAGACCCTGTGGCTTGCAAAACCTAAAATATTTACTACCTGGACTTTTACAGAAAAAGTTTGTGAACTGCTGTATATAGAAAAAGGAAGAGAGAGCATTCAAATCAAGAGCAGAACTCTGAATATATCAAGCACGAAAGCATTTAGATAATCAGAGGACAATTTGTAGGAATTAAGGTTAATTCCTAGGACTATTGATTTGAGTAACAATGTATCTGGACCAGACTTCTGAGATAGAAAACAAAGCCCGAATGATTCTTTAATTCTGGATAGAATGGGTCAGAGAATCTAGAAGCTGAGAGGTAATAAGGAATTTCAGATGGAACTTACTGGACATAAGCAACCATTATAATCTAATGTTTGCTCATTTTTATTGTTACTACTGGTATATAATAGATTAATCTAGAAATGATATTTTATTTTTGGTATTTTCCATGTCAGCTGTCAGTGGTATTGTCAGATGGAAGGAAAACCTAGACATGGAAATGAGCTTTCCATGGCTATAGGAGGAACTCTAATCTTGGTGCAGCTTATTTTCAAAAGAAGAGGAGCTATTTTTCATTTTATCCCTAGTTTACTAAATTTTTGCCAAGAATGGGTATTGAATTTTATGAAATGTTTTTCCTGTATCTGTTGAAAAGATTATATGATTTTCTCCTTATTCTGTTTATGTGGTGACTTCTATTGATTAATTTCCAATTGTGAAATTCATATTGCTTTCCTAGGATAAGCTGTAGTTGGTCATGTTATATTATGCTTTTTATGAGTTACTGGGTATAATATTCTAATGTGTTCAAAGAATTTTTGAATCTATGTTCATAAAAGATATTGCTCTGTAGTTTTTATTTTCTTATAATCTTTGTTCAGATAATAAATTAGTAAGCATTCCTTTCTACTCTATTTTCTGAAAGAGTATGCATGGGATTGATTTTATTCCTTCCTTAAATAATTGGTAGAATTTGCCAGTATAATAATCTTCCTATCAGTTTTCTCCATGGGAAGATTTTGAATTACAAATTCAATTTCTTTCGCTTGGTTTTTTCTTCTTGGTTTTGTTAATTTGTATCTATCAGGGAATTTTTCCATTTCATCCAAGTGGGTGAATTTTTGGCATTGAATTGTCTGTAATATTCTTTCATTATCCTTTTAGTGTCTGTAGTATCTGTAGTGGTGTCACTTCTTTCAACCTAATATTGGTAATTTGTATCTTCTCTCTTTTTCTGAAAACTAGAGTTTGTGAATTTTATTGATTTTTTTTCAAAAACTCAGTTTTAAAAAACTTTTTTTATTCCATTTATTGTTGCTCTTATCTTTATTATTCCTTCCTCCTACTTACTTTGAAATTAATTTGCTCTTTTTTAAAAAATAAATTTTATAAATTCTTAAGGCTGGTTATTGATTCTAGATCATTTATTTTATAACATAAGCATCTAAAACAATAAATATACCTCAAAAAAACTAATTATAACTCATTGATTTTTTTTTGCAGGGAAAGATTCACCCTGAGATAACATCTGTTGCCAATCTTCCTATTTTTGTTTTCCTCCACAAAGTCCCAGAACATGGCTACATATCCTAGTAGTAAGTCTTTCTAGTTTTTCTATGTGAGCCACCACCACAACATGGCTACTGACAGACAGGTGGTGTGGTTCTGTGACTGGGAGATGAACCCGTGCCAAGAAAACAGCGGGAGTGTTGAACTTTAACCACTAGGCCATCAGGGCTGGCTCAGTATCTCATTGATTTTGATAGCTTGTATTTTCATTTTCACTCAGTTAAAAATATTTTCTAATTTCCTTCGTGATTTCTCTTTTAATTTATGGAATATTTAGAACTGTAATGTTTAACTTCCAAATATTGGAAGATTTTCCTGATAATTTTCTGTTATTAATTTTAAATTCAATTCTATTTTGGTCAGAGAATATCTGAGGTATTTTTTTCAATCCTCTCTAATTTGTTAAGACATTTTTATGGAGCAGCATATATAGCCTATCTTGGTCAATCTTTAGTGTGCAATTGAAAGGAATGTATATTCTGTAATTATTGGATGGAATGTTCTATAAATGTCAATTAGATCAAGTTATTTGATAATGTTGTTCAAGCCATCAATACTTTTTGCTGGTTTTCCATCTACTTCTGTGAATTATTGAGAAAAAAGTGTTGAAACCTCTAACTATAATTGGGATATTGCTATTTCTCTGTTTTCATTCTTTAAGTTTTTCCTCATGTATTTTGAAGCTTTGTTATAGGTGCATACACATTACGATTGTTATTTTTTTGATGAATAGGTTCCTTTATCATTATGAAACACACTTCTTTATCTCTAGTAATATTCCTTATTCTGAAATCTACTTTGTCTGATGTTAATATAACCATCCCAGTTTTCTTTTGATTAGTGCTTGCAGGATGTAGTTTTTCCATCCTTTTACTATTAATCTATTTTTAAATATTTAATATAGTTTATTATGGATAGCATATCATTGGATCTTGCTTTTTTAATCACTGATGATCCATGACTTTTAATTAATGTATAGACTATTTGCATTTAATATAATTATTGATACATTTGGGTTTAGATCTACCATATTGTATTTGTATTCTAATTGCTTCATTTGTTCATCATTTATTTTTCTTTTTTCTCACTTTTTACACATTAATTGACTATTTGAGATTGAATGTGTGATTTTATTTCCACTACTGGCATATTACCTATCCTACTTTGTTCAATAGATTATATTTTCTTTAAACAGTTAATTATCTTTTAAAGAAATTTATAAATTAGAAAAAATGTCTCCTATTAATTTACGTGGAATTTCTGGCACTCTGTCTTTCTTTGTGGATTTCACTTGCCATTTTGTATTACTTTCCTCTTGTCTGATGAAATTCCTCTAACATTTCTTATAATACACATACGCTGATAATGAATTTTCTGATTTTTAGTCTGAAAGTATTTTTATTTTTAAAGGATATATTTACTAGATGTAGAATTCTAGGTTGATTTTTTTTCTTTCGGCCTTTTAACAGATGTTGGTCTACTGTTTTCTGCCTCTACTTTTCTGATTAGGAGACAATGGTCCTTTGATCACTTGTCCCATTTTCCAAGGAATGTGTTGTTATACTCTGGCTCCTTTCAAGATTTTATCTTTCTCTTTGATTTTCAGCAGTTTGACTATGATCTGCATGGGTGTGGTTTTCTTTGTGTTTGTCACTTGGGTTTTACTGATCTTTCTGAATCTGTAAATTTACATCATTATGAAATTTGAGAATATTTGGCCGTTATTTTTTAATATTGTTTCTGCCTGATTCTTTCTCTCCTATCCTCCTGGGACTACCATAACATGGATGTTAGACCTCTCCATGTCATCAGACATGTTCCTGAGACTCATGCACATGTATAGCATTTTTCTCTCTGTTCTTCAGATAGTAACTATTCAATTCACTTTAAAGTGAACTGATGTTTTCTTCTTGCTCATCTCCATTCTACTATTAAACCAATACAGTGAACGTTTAAATTTCCGATATTTTATATTGTATTTCTAGAATTTTCCTCTGGGTTCCTTTTCATAGCTTCTGTTTCTTTGCTAAAATTTCTTTTTTTACAAGCATTTTTTTCCTATTTTTAAGGATAGTTACAATAGCTGCCCCACAGTACTTGCCTGCTAATTCCACCTTTGGGTCTGTCTCTGTTGATTTTCTTTTCTCTTGAGAATAAGTCGTATTTCTCTGTCACTCCATATATCAAGTAATTTTGGATTGGATCCTTGGTATTGTTGATATTATGTGTGGAGACTCTGGATTCCGCTATATTTGTCCAAAAACAGTTTGTTTGTTTTTGCAGGCAATTACCTTGGTTGGACTCAGACTGCAAATTATGCCTTTTGGGAGCAGCTCAACCTTCAGTTCAGTATTTTTATTCTTAGCTGAGTGGCTTGCAGTTGGCTCCATGCATTCCTGCTGCACGGGTCACCCCCAGACTCTGGCAGAGTGCGCACACAGACTCTGTGGCTCTGCCTTCCTCATGCTCTCTCTTTCCGGATGCCCTCGCTTTCCAGCAGCTGTACTCTGGCTTTTCAGGCTTGAAACACAGTGTGTCTTCTGTTGAGTTTTAGCCACTCCACATGGTGCCAAGCGTAGCTTGCTCTCAAGCTAAAAGCTGTATAAGAAACTTCTCTTCTGCCAAGTTCCAGAATCTGCCTGCTGTTTTGCACTATCCAATTCTTTCAGGTAATTTCTTTTGCATTTTGTCCATAGTTTATGGTCATTATCTGCAGGAAAGCCAACCTAGTAAGAATGTATTGTGCACGTCAGGCCTGGTACTCAGCAAAGACCCAGTGGGGCTCCTCGACAGACCTCTTTTTATTCATAGCTGTCTACTTTCAGGAACTTTGTCCCAATATTTCCAGCTGTCTCAGCCTTCCAGATTTGATCCCCATCTCCTCAACTCCATGAGGCCAGCGCAGCTCTCTCTGTGTTCCCCCACCCTCTATTTATGTTTTGGTAACTGGCCCCCACAGAAAGCCAGTGTCCATGTAGAACTCACCCAAGTTTTTTCCCCTTCTCTTAGGAATCCCAGGCCTGCATTTCCTCTTTTCCCACGATGAAAGCACTTGTTTCATATATTTTGCTCATTGTTTACAGCAGGAAGTTAAGCCCATTTTCTATTATTTCATCATGGCTGGAAGAAGATGTTCTGTGGATTTTTTTTAAAATAATATTTGAGGCATACAATAGATAATTATATATAGTTTATAAGTATTTTATATAAATATTGATGTTTTATATTTTCTTATTTTAAAGTATTGTTCCTAATTTTTAAAAGAATAAATTCTATTATAGAATATTTGGAAAATATAGAAAAGAAGAAAACAAAATTATTCCAAAATCTAACCAACAACAGACAATTGTTGTTAACATATAGATATATTTCATTGGAGTTCTTGCAGTTTGTTTTCTAGACATTTTTAACATTATAAATGTGTATGTGTGTATATATAAACAATGTAAATATAAATATAATTATTATGTTATATATAATAAGGTATGATTTTAATATGTATAATTTAAATAATATATGTAAAATTTTAAATAGCAATTAAAAGATCATTTCTAGATCCTAACAGGAGATAACAGATTCTGGGTATAGTGACAGCTAATATTTGTCCCTGGGTGGTTTATTGGTCTCTCTTAATTAACCAAAATTACTCAGGCCATTTAGTATGACTTTTGACCATGCAAAAATATTTACTTAAGATCCGTGGCAAAGTTCTGCTCTGTGTGGCTCTATTTTATGGGGATGGATGAGGAAAGTTTCTCTTGGCAAAGTATCTCATGCAAATAGTTTAGATACTTTTTGTAAGCACTAAATAAAAATAGCAGAAATATCGTGTATTCTTTTATTACAAAAAATAACAAGAGATGCCAGCTCAACTCTGGAATAAACTATTTGGTGGTGGACACACTACCTGGACCTGAGAAAGGAGTGGAATCAGAGGGAAACTTAGGAGACAGCACTGTGAGCTGAGCTTTTCTCCCAGGCTGCAAAGATTCACAAAGCTGCACATGAGCCAACTGGAGTAAATTGGAGTTTAAAATATATCACAGGAGAGCTCACTATGTTTTTCCTTCAATTGCTGGTTTCTCTCCTGCCTTTTTAACTTTATTCCTTCTAACTTTGATACTGTGTTTTAATTTTCTGTCTTCCCTTTCTTCTCTTATTTCCTTTTCCCCTTCTCTTTCTTCCATCCTTCTCATCTCGTTTAGTCAAATCATCTTCGATTTTTCTCTTACGACTTTGCATCTGCTAAAAAAAAAGTCTTCTTATATTTAAAGGGGAGACCAAAGAGTGTTATAAAATTTTCTTTCTATTTCTGTAGTATGTTGTTTTCAGAGGTGCATTCTTCTCTTCAGTATCTAGGGAAATTTGTCCTTTCACTTTTGTTTTTCCACAAATCCCATGTTGTTAACTTTCTGTTTACTTCCTAAACAAGGAAAACTATTTCCAAACCTAGTGTTTGCCAACAGACCAACAGGGCAGTGAATTGCCTTTGCCCTGCATTTTCTCTGCTGAGATGTTGGTCCAACTCTCTCCTCAGATCTAGAGCCAAAGACAGAGGATGAGGATGAACCGGAGTCCAGTTCCCAGTGTCTTCCGGTTTTGCTGGACTGATCTGGGCTTTTTTTTTTTTTTTTCCAATGTATAATGTATGGTTAAGTGGGTAGAGGACATAAGAAGAAGAGAAAAAACTATTCTTCCCAGTTTGCATTGTTACAAGGGCTCTTCTCAATGAAGCTTAGATGACAATACAGTTTTCAAATTGTAGTCACGAGCTCCTCAACATCATAATGCAGAGCCTTGGGCCTAATCTCAGACACCAAGCATCACCATCTTTAGTGTGGGGAGGAGGAAGGCCTGAAAACCTATATTTTGAACAAGTTCCCTAGGTGAGTCCTGTGTACACAAAGAACATCTACCATGGTGCTTTGCTTGTGTAGACTCCACAACCCTGGAATGCAACTTAACACTCTTTGTCCATCCCTACTTGTCCAACTCAATGGATGAGTTGTAGACCAAGAATACTGATGGCTGCAAGTATAAAGAAGGCCCACATTTGGTCATCATAAAAAACCAGCATCACAAGAGAACATAGAGGCTGCTAAGTGGTCTGTCTGGTAATGTCTTTTGTACCCTCCCTACACCAATAAACAGACCTCAGGAAAGGCTAAAGTGGTTATTTAATTACTTTCTGGTGATTAGATTTGCTTTATTTCAGTTTCACTACATAAGGGGTCCACAGATTGTAATTTTTCCTTCAATTCCTTTGGTCTGAAAATTAGAGGAAATTCTTCCCAGATTGTCGCTATGTTCCTTTTGGTATCTACTTTCTCAATTTTCATAGAAAATTGGAAATGGTTGTGTTAGGGCTTATTGGCTAGATGCCATTTTAAATCAGAAATTCTGATAGGTATCTTAAAACATTTGCTTATTTTGGAGTAGAGTTATAACAAATTCACTTATACTTCTTAGAATTTTGTTTATATTTAAAGGTCTTTTTTGAAATACAGAAAAATACAAAATAATATATAACAAACAGTTACACTCATTAATTGAAACTGACACTTAAAATTCTGCAGTGTTTATTTCATCATTTTTGAATGAAGTGAATAAAACATTACAGATGAAGTTTGAAGTTGCTTTTACTCCTCATACCCACTTTCCATTCCCCTCTGCTTTCACCATGCACAGCCAATATTATCCTTTTAGTGGAGATTGTTCTGATCTATTAAAAAAATTTTATACATCCCTGTATATACATATATATACAAGAACAATATATAGCATTGTATTATGTGATTCTTTATTAACACAATTTATTGTATGCTCTATATTCTACCAGTTACATTTTTTCCCTCAAATTTATGGTTTGAGATCTAGCCACGTTCATATATCAAGATCTGTTTAATTTCTTTTACCTGCTTTATAATATTCCTTCTTTTGTATATACTCATATTTATCAACTCCCTGATTGCTTACAATTCTTAAAATATTACAACAATGCTGTAATGAACATTATTGTTTATGTTTCCTTGTGTACATGTGCAAGAATCTTTTCAGGTTATATACATAGAAGAGTAATTTTTGGGGGTATTAGGGTATGCACATTTAATTCTACAAGATATTATCAAGTACTTTTCTTCACATTTTTGAACCACTTTTTACACCTATCAGGGCATGAAATTTTCTGCACTTCTAAATTTTTGCCAATTGTTGATAAGAGCAGATATTTAATTTTTGCCGATATGGTGAGTGCAAAAGAAATGCCTTACTTGTGATAATTTTACCTCCACTTGCACAAGCCTCCATGTCTAGTATACTCATGAATCCCAAGCACCTAAAACAGTGCCTGGCTCAGAGTAGGGGTCAATCAATGCGCTATTGAATGTTGAATATGTTTACTGGTGAGATCAAGCATCTTCTCACATATTTACTTGCCATCCAATATCTTTTTCCTGTGTATTGCCTGGTTTAATTTCCTTTGCCCATTTTTCCATCGGATTGCGTGTCTTTTTCTTATTGATCTGAGGAGATTCTCCATATATTCCAGCTACTAATCTCTTGCTCTGTATCTTGCAAACAGCTTTCTCCTGTTGTCCTTTATATTTTTTTATTTGATAGATTTTATTTTTAGAACAGTGGATGAATGGAATGTACAGAGAGTTCGCATTTACCTCCTGATCCCACTCAATAGTTTCCCTTATCAACATCTTGCGTTCATGTGGTACATTTGTTATGACTGATGAGCCAACATAGATACATTGTTATCAACGAAAGTCCATAGTTTACATTAGAGTTTACTCTTTGTGTGGTACATTCTATGAGTTTTGACAAATATATAATGACTGCATCCATCATTATAGTATCACACAGAATAGTTCCACCACCCTAAACTCTCCTGTGTGCCATCTATTCGCCCCTCCCTCCGCCGGAACCCCTGGCAACCAATGATCTTTATACCGTCTCCACAGTTTTACTTTTGCCAGAATGTCACATGGTTGGACTCATACAGTATGGAGCCTTTTGGCTTCTAGCAATATGCATTTAAGTTTCCTCCATGTCTTTTTTTTTTTTTTTAAGATTTTATTTTTTTCCTTTTTCTCCCCCAAAGCCCCCAGGTACGTAGTTGTGTATTCTTAGTTGTGGGTCCTTCTAGTTGTGGTATGTGGGACGCCACCTCAGCGTGGCTCGATGAGCGGTGCCATGTCCGTGCCCAGGATTCGAACCGATGAAACTCTGGGCCGCCTGCAGCGGAGCACGTGAACTTAACCACTCAGCCACAGTGCCGGCCCCTCCTCCACGTCTTATTGTGGCTTGATAGCTCGTTTCTTTTATTACTAAACACTATTCCATTGTATAAATTTACCACAGTTTGTTTATCCATTCATCTATTGAAGGACATCTTGATTGCTTCCAAGTTTTGGCAATTATGAATAAAGCACTTATTTGGCAATGATGAATTAAACATTTGTGTGCAGGTTTTTGTGTGAACGTACGTTTTCAACTCATTTGGGTAAATACCAAGATGTGCAATTGTTGGATTGTAAGGAAAGAATACGTTCGGTTTTGTAAGCAGCTGCCACTGTCTTCCAAAATTGCTGTACCGTTCATTATCTTTTCATTTTTATCATGTAGAAGTTTAAATTTTGGTTTAGTGAAATGTGTCACTTTTATGGTTTATAATTTTTGCTTTTTAAAAAAATTCCTACTGTAAAATCATAAAAATATTAGTGAAATCTCTGTGATTAAGAGTTTTAAATCTTATTTTTATATTAATTTCTTGAACCTAGCATTCTCAGCCTTCTACATTCTGTCCTCAATCTAATTGTCTCCTATCTTCAAAATAACCCCTGTCCTCAGGCCACATCAGCCTACCTGTTGACTCCCAAATGAGGCATAGACAGTCCCCCTTCTATGCCTCTGATCTTCTGTTTCCTCTGCATGAAGAGGTCATCCTTGTTTTTGTCTAAGGTTAAGTTCTACTCCTTCAAACTCAAATGAAGCTTGACTTCTCCATTGTGGCCTCTTCTGATCTCCCTTCATTTGCTCCTAAGACCCTTTTCATATTTTTCACACACAGAATACAATATCAACATTTTGGTCAATAATTTATGAGTATCTTATTAGCAGTTTAAATATAAGAAAGGAGCAGTCATAGAGGAAAATACAGCACCTTAGAGATTTTCTAGATGGTATTTCATTTATTTATGTATTGTAGGAACTCTTGATTTTTCACCCCTCTCCTAATTTATTCTTCCATTTTAAGCTGTGTGATGTTCTATCTATTTCAGAAAAGCAAAGTCCATATTTTACTTCTTGTTAAAAAGTCGTGCTTGGTTTAAACATTCATAAGATGAAATAATAATGATTTGAGGTTATAGACCATCTTCCATCTAATATCCATCACTATGCAGTTCAGTGGATAGTAGATTCAATTATCAACACATATTACTCTTTCCCACATCAGTGATATTGCACACAATGTGAGAATCTACAGCCCAGAAGAGCCACAATAGAGCAATAGCCAACATTCCTGTTCTAGAGAAGCTTGTATTTTTGGACTGAGTGTGGCTTACTATTTTCAATTAAGATCTGATCTGTTCATATATCCCAATAAATTTCCTAACCAAGTTCCATTTTTCAGACTTTCTTCACGATCTCACCACACCCAGACTCTGCCTTCTACACGAATGATTGAAGAGATGCAGATCCATGCTATCTATTAAGTATTCTTCTGGGTGGAGAAAAAGATGATTCAGTAATATCAGTATTCTTGATATTCAACTGATTTTCCCAGTTGCGATAGGCTTTTCTAGAGGAATGTATCACTGTAGAAATTTTACAAATATTTATCAAAACCATCCTGTCGTCTCTAAAACAAAAGGTTGGGAAATCCCACCCCCCAGCCAACAGAGTGTCATGGGCCTGGATAAATTATGGTCTTCCTTTTAAAAGATTGGACATATTTTCTGAGATAATAAGGAATTTTAATGAAAGCATAATATAGGCCACAATCAGGATGGCATTAATGACATATTCACCGAGGTCAAAGAACATGAGTGTTACAGGGCAGACTCTACTTTCTCCAAGTTTTGCTGTTATTCTATTGTTTTCCTCTTGAAGAATGTGTTCCTGATGGTGATGTTGATGACAACGATGATGATGCTTTTTAGAGAAGGGATATCACAAGGCTTACAAATATTCATAAATGTTAAATAATGGTTCATACTGATAGAATTATTGCATCATTAACTCTTGTCTATTTTCTCAAAGTTCTAATTTTAATTACTAGAATTTAAAAAAAATAAACAGAATATCATGGAGTTACATCTTTCACCCAAGTTAGAATCCAAAGTGGAGGATGCAGAGGATGGAATTTGTAAAAAATGAAAAACAGCCTAAATCTCTTAGGAATGTGCACATTGGGGATTAATATAACATCACTCAAATAGTCTAATGCAGATCTTTTGTTTTTCTCCAGCATTGGAATATGTCATTTATATTTTGGTTGAGCACCAAACAAGTGTGTTGACTTGCCTTTAGATTGCGTAAAAAATTATGTTTTGAAAATGTGTATTTTTTACAAAATCTAAATCTAGTAAAGATATAAATTGTTTCACAATCTTAATCTGTTAAGGAGAGAGAGACACTGTGAGAGATGTTCCAGCACTGAGACCAAGAGAGGACAGAGCAGAGTACAAACTCTCACGTCATGCTCATGCTATGACATATTATTATTGAGTGGAAGAATGTATGGAATTGATGAGTTTGAGTTTTGATTGTATTTTACTTGTTTTGCCTTCCTGTAGAACCTGCATGGTACTGCCTGTATGGTAAATTTGAACAAATTAAAGACTTCAATATACAATTTTACCACAAAATTGGTAAAATTGTCACCAACAATTTAGGAGAATAAAAATGTCTTTGTTTTATATTCAGTGCCTGCTGTTGACATCCAATAACAGAATATATGTCTCTATGTCAAAAATTAGCTTAAAATACCTACCTTTAGCCTCCCTTTCCAGCTTACCTCTCCAGCTTCCTCTCACGCCTTAAGCTCCAAACAGAACAATTACTTTCTGCAATTGCCCCAAAGACTGTGGCCTTTCTAGTCTCATGTGCCTTTGTACGTGCTGTTTCCATTACTCAGAATCCTGATTCTGCCTCATATCCTCAATGCCCAAGCCCACCTGGAGGAATGCTACTCATCTTTTTCAGAACCAGATCAAGCACTGCTGCCGCAGTGAAACCTTCCCTGATTCTTCTGTGTTATCACTGCGTTGTGTTATCACACTTCAATTAGTGCATTTATGCCATATTTACTTTTCTGCCTGTCTCTTCAAGCAGATCATTTCTTTAAGGGCAATGTTTGTAATATCTGTCTTTGCGTCCCTTGCATTAACATGGACTCAGTAGACACTCCAAATATGATTATTCAATGAATAAATAATTCATAGATGTTTATTCTCAGGATGTTAAGAACCAAAAAAAATAATAAAGGAGACATTCAGTGTGGATAATTCAAGCTCAAATATCTTTTTCTCTCAGTTTATTCTGACTCTCTCCATCCTTTTACAGGTACACACCCCGAGTGCAATGCTGGCTATAGAGTCTCCATAGGATCTGATGTCTGTAAGAGAAGAGAAACCACCACGACTTTCCAGAGCATTCCTTGTGAGTTCTTGGTGCTTTTGCTGGAAATCCTGCAGATTGTTTGGGTGTGCCAGTGGCCTGGCTGTCATCTTCCCTATCAGTCAAAACCATACAGTTTAACTCACAATTCAATGAAAAGCTAATTTCCCACTCAAACTGGGATGTAAGCCCAGTACCAGCAGGGAATCTGGAGTGGGGAGAGAAGCTCCCTCCTAAGATCTTCGGAAGGTGAAGTAGCGTCAATGCACTGACTCAATTTTAGAGGTAGAACATTGCATGACGAAGGGAGGATGTCTTCCCTACCCCTACCCCACTTCTGACAATTCGCATCACTTTATAAGCTACGGGTTGTAAAGTTAATGTGCTAAAGATGGCTTGATTTCTTCCTAGGCGTTCCTATAGGTATTTGAAATTGCACGTACTTTTTTATTCACCTGAATTTTTAAAAATAAATATTGTTAAGACAAAAGCATACATATAACTAGGATCGAAAGACTACATTCTAATTGTAGAATATTCTTATTGAGAGTGGTTTCAAAAATCATATTCTTTAAAGCCCCTTTTGGCATCTAAGGAAAAACAATAGCCCTGAAAAGATTTTATGACTTTCCTCAAGGTCACCCAGCCATAGTTTAATTCCTGGACTTCAACCAATTCTTTTGAGCTTCAGACCAGTGTTCTCTGTTTTAAAAGGTGATGAAATTTAGGATGAGATTCAAATAAATACTAATAATTTGGTATGATAGAAGATTATTAAAAATAATTTTGGAGGACTGGCCCCATGGCATAGTGGTTAAGTTCTGCATGTTCTGCTTCAGCGGCCCGGGTTTGCGGGTTCAGATCCCAGGTGCAGACCTACTCCACTCATCAGCCACCCTGTGCCAAAGACCCGCATATAAAGTGGAGGAAGATTGACAGAGATGTTAGTTCAGGGCTAATCCTCCTCAAGCAAAAAAAAAAGGAAGAAGATTGGCAACAGATGTTAGCTCAGGGCTAATAGACCTCAGCAAAAAATAATAATAATAACAATTATGGTCCATAAGTTAGAAATGATGCACATTCTCTTCATAGAGTTATGTGTATAAATAAAGTTGATTGAAGTTAGAAATGCTATTCATGTGTAGCCAAAGGAAAATTACTATCAAATGTAGAGTCATGTAAGTTAAATAAACGAATCCAGTTAAGATGTCTAGATCTTCAAATGACTCAGTGCCTATTATAATTTTTTAAATCTTTTTTATTAACTCATTAATTGTTGAGTAATACATAAAGAGAAATAGCCAAGATTAAAAATAGGTGAAAGTAATCTTCTCATGAAGATATTAATTTTTCCCAGGAAATAACTAGTCTTGCTAACACAAAAAAATTATTTGCATGTTTAAGTCATGAGGAATCTCTCTACCCTAAGGTCTTAAAATCCAACACGACATGGATGATTGCAATGTAGGGCCATGAGGTTTTATTTCCTTGACTTATACTCTTAGAGAATTTTATCCTAAAGTTGCCAACCAAGACAGTTATTAATGTACGTCTTATTGCCAAGGAATGCTCTGTTGTTTCTGTTCTTAACAGCTGGATTCACCACATAAAAAGTGACCAAAGGAAATAGTCCACATCTAAAAAATGTATACAAAAATGTTAAATTTATTAACTTCTTTTAGAAGTATGTGTAAACTAGACACCAGTTAAAATCATCAGTCGATATTTCTCTTTGTGTTGGGCCAGTCTGAGAAGAGAATTGATGATCAGAAGTCTTCTGTGTGCCTTCTTGTGCCCTCGCCCATCTCAAACACCTCCTGCCACCCCAGGGTTTCTAGAAGCCTGAGTTATGGAAACTTATGAAAAGCCTAACGTCCTGCATTAATTCTCTTATCAAACCTTCTATATCCCACATCAAAATGTACTTCTCTGTATCTCTCTACCCAAAGCTCTGATAGTAGAACAAAAATTATCCTTGAATTATGTATGATTTTCTCACATAATTCTCATATAAATTTGCATTTAACCAAAGTTTCATGGAGGCACAATCCTGTAATCCAAAGCGCTATAGTCAATGCCAAAGATTTCTGACAGGCCGGAAGGGATGAGATACATTTAGGATATCAGTCACTCCTAAATCAAACTACATAGGGAAACCCCTGCCTCAGGGATGTCACATTGTATTTATTAGTCAGGGTTTTTGAGAGAAACAAAACCAATAGGGGATTATATATATATATGAGATTTATTATAAAGAACTGGCTCGTGTGAATATGCAGGCTGAGAAGATCTGCAGATGGCAAGCAGGAAGCCCAGGAGGGCAGATGGCACAGTTCCAGTCTGAAAGCCTGCAGGCTCAAGACCCAACAAGAGCTGGTTTTTCAGTTTGTATCCAAGGGCAGGAGAAGACCAATGTCCCAGCTCAAGTAGTCAGGCAGGAGGAGTACCCTCTTCCTGAGCCTTTTTGTTCTATTCAGGTCTTCAATCAATTGGATTCGGCCTACCTCTATTAGAGGGGACCATCTGCTTTACTCAGCTTCCTGAGTCCAATATTTATCTCCTCTAGAACCAGCCTCAGAGACACACCCAGAATGATGTTTGACCCTATGTCTGGGCACCCCATGGCCTAGTCAAGTTGACACGTAAAATTAACCACATGTAGACAAAAGATTAATTTTAATCTGTGAGATTCTAGAGAGCAGAACTGGGAACAATGGACAAAACTCATAGGAGGCCAATTATTAGGGTTCATTATAAGAAGTTTATAATACAGTCACGCATCACTTAATGACGAGGATATGTTCTGAGAAATGTGTCTATAGGCAATTTTCTTGTTGTGCAAACATCATAGAGTATATTTACACAAACCTAGGTGGTATAGCTTACTACAAACCTAGCTATCTGGTATTGATGTTATGGGACTACCATTGCATATGTAGTCCATGATTGACCAAAACATCGTTCTGTGGTGCACGACTGCAGCTGCAACCAAATGAAAAAGAATAGACTGTTTTGTAGGAGAGCGAGCTTCCAGATCTTCAAGCTGAAGCTGATCTGTAATGGATGCTTTAGAAGGGGTTCCTGCTTTGAGTGAAGTTTGGACTAATGCCCCCCTGAGACGTTTCTACTCCAGAGAGATGTACTATGCTATATATTTAAAAGGCCAGTCTTATTTTTATGTAATCTCAGCCAACCCTCTGTTCTCCATATCACAGCTAGAGGGACCTCTTCAAAATACTTATCTGATTGTGTAGGAGATTGTTAAGGAAGTTCTGCCAGGAGAAGTTGATGAGGGTGTAGAGAGGAGAAGTCAAGCCAAGTCCCAATTGCAGTCAGTCTCTAGGGAAGGCTAGAACAGAAATTACATCACAGAGCTGATCCCATAAGCAATGAGCTACCCTGACAGCCAGTATCTCCTAGACACTCCCAGATCTCTGTACCTGCGGACAGAGCTGTTCAAGTCGCCCAAGGACAGTCCCCTGAAGCAAGGTATGAGAGTAAGCCTTTGGGAGCACAGTACAGAGAGGCTGGGGGATGGATGCATAGAGAGAAACCATAAAAAGATTCTGAAGGGATCTAGGCAGAGAATTGACAGTGTTCTCATCATGTTTCGTTTTAATCTGGGATGACATGTGGTCCAAAACATCGACTGTGCTAAGGTTGAGAAACCCTGCAGATTACATAAATGGATCAATCAATGTAACAATCAACCACTCAAAATCTTATTACAAAAGACAGTTCCCATGTTACATTTTACAGGGAAAAATTCTTCCCTGATATATTAGGGAGGCTCTTTCTATGAAGAATTTGTTTGTTCTTGAAATAAATATCAATTAGTGTCTTTGAGCTATAAGGAACTTCTATGTTGCTAAGTTTTTTGTTTTTTCCCCAAACAATCTGACAGTTGAAAAAATTTGGGAGGTGGGAAAATGGGCTCCCATTCAGTTCTACATTTTTCTGGAACAAAGCAATAAAAGTAAGAGTGACATCTTGCTGACTGTTTAACTGCCAACATTGCCACCTGCTATCTTGAGGCTACAAGCAGGGTTGTTGGCACCCTTGTACTCGGTGAGGAAACCAGGGGATGATGAATAGCCAGTCACCAAAATCAAACAGCGTGCACAGCAGTGGCTGGCACAAGATGAAGTGCTTGCTAAGAAAATAGAATGGCGAGTTGAAGCTCCCAGACCGTTGATCAATCTTGTTCGTAGCCAACAATCAGTGTTTTGCTTTTGGCTGCTAGACTCTCACTACCCTTCCTGGTTCCAAAGGAAGCCAAGGACCCTTCATCTGTTTATACAGACCATGTGTATCTACAAACAGAACTGTACAAAGTTATTCCTTTGGAGCCCAGGCATCCATGTACTTTTTCCATATATAAGCCAAGAAATGAATGTGTTCACTGTTTTTATTGCCCTGTGGGATCTTGCTACAGATTTACTAGTGGTATGACTTAACCTAATTTCTAACCTGCATATGGAAAAAAGTTTAAAACCAGTAGTTCCTGTTATTGTTAATAGAACTGGGATCTTTCTGACCTCATTCATGAATATAGAAAGACCTCTCCATAGACTCATCAATTTCACTTTACAGACTTAACTGAAAAATTGACTAGCCCATGGCGTAAGTAGCCACACCTTGTAAGGTACACTTCAGTAGAAATGGGAAAATTCAGCATTCGTAGCTGTTAAATAGAAACAGGCTAGTATTAATGTTAGTAAGGGAGAATATGTGTCCATCATAACTCCTTCCATGAAACTCTGAAAATAAAGGCTATTTTTTCAGAAGGATTTGAGTTCATTTATTAATATAGTAGGTATTGCATCATTTCCATAATGCTCTCTGGTCCTTCTAAATGACTGATCACTTCCACTGTGCCAAGCTACAGATTTACATACTTCTTTTATTGCAATTGTCATACGATTTTATTATTTCTAATATTTATTGAAATGTCCCTTTCAGGCTTTTAGTCCTTTGAAGGCAGTGACTTCTGTCTTACTCTGTCACTGAACTGCAGCCCCTGACATAGCACACATGCAGTAAATGCTCAGTAAGCATATATTAGATACGTGAATTAATGAATGGAAAATATAAAGCAAAGGACTGGAAGAAATTAATCCTCAAGCTCCTTTACTGCCTTTGGTGGACAAAAGATGGCCTCTAGTGTCTCGCCTTTATATAATCTCCTCCTCCTAGAGTGTGGATGAAACCTATGAATATGATGAGATATCATGCCGGTGATTATGGTACGTTATGTAGCAAAAGGGACTCCTGAAGATGTAATTAAGATTATTAAGTTTAAGTAGAGATTTAAATACTGCAGATTAGATTTAATTACTGAAAATTGTACAGATGTACTTAAGGTTACTGAGCAGCTCACTTTTGGTTAATCTAAATAGAGATAAATTGGGTGGGCCTGACCTAATCACATGAGCCCTATAAATTTGAATCCAGAGATCAGAGACAGAAGTCAAAGACTGGAAGCAGCAGAGACTTTCTCTTCCTGGCCTTGAATGAGCAACTAGCATGTTACAGAGAGGACCATGTGTCAGGGAATGGTGGACATCCTCTAGAAGCTGAGAACCGTCTTCCCTGACATCAACCAAGAACACAAGGACCTCAGTCTTATGGTCGCAAGAAACTGAATTCCACATAAGGGCTGGGAATTTGCATCTTCTGTTCATTAATGTATCCACAGGGCCAAGAACAGTGCCTGGCACATAGGAGACTTTTCAAAAATATTTGCTAAATGAATCAATGGTTTTTGAATTGGATTAAATTGCCTGCTCTATGTTATTGCTGTACCGATTGCATTCAGAGGGGTAGAGAAAGTATAAAGTACACTCGTTGTTTTGAGGATTTACATTCTGTTATTTTTCTTATAAAATGGAGATTAACATGTAGAAAAGGACAATCTGAACAAGACTGCCTTCCCTACCCCAGTAGACTATTGAGTGCCGTAGAGGGAATACCGTGAGCATTGGAGTCAGACAAATTTGGGCTTGTTCTAAGGTCTAGTGGCTTACTGGCTGGCATTATATTGACAATCCCAGTTCCTCATCTGCTGATGGGGATTAATAATATCTATCTTACTGAGTTGCTGCAAGGCTTAAAAGCAATGCTTGTACATGTGGAGTGTTCAATAAATACTACAGTTATTTTAGGGCTGACTTAATCACTTCTAGTACTTTATTCTTCATATTTTCTTAACCCCTTAAGTAAAGTTAGTATTTAATCTGAATAGGCGTTGATTGAATCCTCTTGGAAATGTTCATGTGTGTTGTTTCAGATCCATATCTAAAGGTATTCTTTATATTAGGTGCCCATCAAGATTAATTTAGAGTTCAATCAATGTGGAATGCAGATCTTAATAGGTAATAATAGGTACAGTGTGGAGTAATGGAGCACATGGTGGATTAGGGATGTGGAAATGCAGATTCCAGGCCCAGCAGCATGACCTTAGGCGAATGATGCCACTTCCCTTTGCAGAGAACTCAGATGGCTCCCATATGGCCTTGGAATAACATCGAAATTTCTACACTAGTGAAAGAGTGACTCCTGCCCTTGGCCCTGAGCTTTATAACAGCTCACTCTGTCCGTATTTCGTCTACACCCTCCCTTACGGGACAATGAGTTTGTGGGCCTAAAGTGATGTGCCCACCAGGAACCTAGGTACACCTTTGAGATCCGTTCAAGCTAGCAGGAAGCTGGATCTCAGTATCCCTGGTCCAAATGGGCCTGAGTCTGCTTCCAAGGGCCACAGGGTCCTTTACCTTGGGTTGGTCCTATGCAAGACCACTTCCAACTCCACGAAAGCCACTTCCAAAACTCCCTCTGAGTTTGCTAATGTTTTCTCTGCTGGAACACCTTCCCAACTTCCACATTTTCCTATTTGCCAATCAGAAGGAATTGCTTATTCCTCAAGTACATATGTTTTGTATCTGCATTGTCTTTGGCTGTTTGTTTGTCAATCTTCTTACACTAGATAATAAGCTTATGGCAAGCAAGTTCTCCTTGTTCATGGTGGTATTCTCTACAGCACATATTTCAGGGTCTTGCACATCTCAAGCACCCAGGAAACATCTAGCAAATGAAAGGATGCAAATTTTCTGAGCCTTGGCTTCTCACCTCTAAAAAGCAGTCTTACATAGATTATCTCAAAGGTTATTTCCAGATCTAGTAAGTATTTTACAGCACTGTATATCAAAATATTACAAGATTCCAGTGACCAGAAAAACAATGTTGAAATGCATCATTTAATAGACTCCTAGAAACCATTTAGACTAGAAACGTGGGGGTCAGTGTAGGAATTCCACCTACAACATCCTGGAGAGATGATCACCCAGCCTGACTTGAATATATCTAGCAATAAAGAGCTCACCATCTTGTAAGTCAGCATTTTACTTTGTTTCTCCTTGAAGTGTGAACGATCAGAAAGTGTTTCCTTATACAGAGCCTAGTGCAAGCATTCTCTTTTTTTTTTTGGTGATCAAGATTGTCCCTGAGCTAATATCTGTTGCCAATCATCCTCTACCTTGCATATGGGATGCTCCCACAGCATGGCTTGATGAGTAGTGTGTAGGTCTATGCCTAGGATCCGAACCCTCAAACCCTGGGCCACGGAAGCAGAGCACGCAAACTTAACCACTACACCACCAGGCTGGCCTACAAGCATTGTTTTTTCTAGACCAAACATTTCCAGTTAGTGTTCCTATCCTGAAATGGCATTCAGCCACCTCCCCTTTCTTATGGTCCTTGTCTGAGCACATTTCAATCTCTAACTCCAGCTTCCCAAGGTTGTCTGACCAGGACTGGAGACAATGGAGTCTGGAACGCCCCTGTCTAGGTGCTTTTTCATCTGTGAAGACGTCCCAGCATAACAGTTTTACTATGTTGTTTTTGTTTGCAGTGGCAACACATTGTTGGCTCATGTGGAGTCTATTATCAAGTAAACTCTAGAGTTTGTTCATGGAAATTGCTATTAAGCCAGGTGTCTCCTGTCCTGCACATATGAGATGATCTTGGAGCCCAATAATATCTTGTTAGTTTCAGCCCAATATTTCAACCTGTCATAATATTTTTAAAACTTGATTCAGTCATCCATCATCTCAGCCGTCTCTCCCAGCTTTGTGTTGGCTGTAGATGTGATAAGCAGGCTCCCTTGTCTTCATTTAAGTTATTAAGTGTTTAATGCAAGAGAACTTAGCATGAAACCCCACATCATGCCGCCAGAACACTGTTTTCCAAATTACATTCTTCAAGATACTAGTTGCATGAGATGTTAAAGGAAAAAGGAGGAAAACTTTTCCATGATCAGATAAATTTGAGAAACACCACATACTGTGTGCCCTTTCTTGGAAATCTCAGTGCATATTGCACGCTGTAAAGTGAGGAGTTTTGCAGGAATGAAGAGCCTTGTTTAACTTCAATTAACCCAACACTTCCTGAGCTTATTTATATGAGGAACGGTTCGGTGGTGGTTGTGTTGGTTGGTTTGTCTGTTTTAACGTCCTGCCATGTTCCTGGTTCATGGACAATACTTTAAGATACCCTCCCTTACAACCTCAATAACATACTTTAGACTACTACCACGAAGATCCAAATTAATAGGTATGTAGTTTCAAAAATTCATTTTGCCCTTCGTGAGCTTTAAGATGAGAACCGACCCCCCCCATACTATTTAACATTATTCTTTAAAGATTGTGTAATTACAAGTTGTTTTAATACCCTGGGCTGTTAATTTATTTGTCTTATTCTATCGTTTGAAAGTAATTTCTCTTGATGCAGAAGTTGAAAGCAAAACAACATCAAGAGTTTAGTCTCTCCCTAACCTTCTCTGTCTCACCAAATGGATTTGGCATTTCCTGTTCTTCTCACTCTGGGAAGAGCTAATTGTAATTTTTTAAAGTCATTTAAGCTCTGTATTGTGTTTTTTGTGCTCTAAAACCCATTTTGAGCTATGAATCATGGTTCTTACGGATTTATGGCACTCTTGTTTTCATTTTTGTTTATACACTGTTTATTCTGTCTTTTGTATGTGTCTTTTTAAAATATGATCTCATCCCAGACAGTACCTAAGGCTCTATTTTTTTGTTTAAAAAAATATAATGAGTGACTGTGTTATCAGAATGTCATTGTTATTCTTCCATCCCTCTAAAGCAATCTTCCCTTTTAGAATCTCTGGCCATGCAGTCATACCTAATTTGTTGTATACTTTTTGAGATGTGCTTTCCTGAAGTCCTGAGTGGATGTCTGGCTGCCTCCCAGCATTCCTTTCCACAGCTTGATTATTAAGTCCAAGAACATTGTTCACATTCTCCAAAGTTACTATCACTCCCATTGACTCAGTCAGTTTTCCTTGTTGCAAAGAATCAAGTTCAAAGTAGCAATTCCTCTTGCTTATTTCTAGACTGATTTGAGAGCTGAAATTATTGGCAAAGCAATATCCAGTTAGTCTGTTGACTTCCTCCTTAAACACATAATGACTGCCTACTATGTGCCAGGTGAAGTTCTTGCTGGAGGGAGTATGGCAGAGAACGGGACAGAGAGAGGAGGTAGCAGACATGGTAAACAAAAAAATATATCAAGATAATCTCAGCAAATGACAAGTTATATAAGTGAAATAAAATACCATAACACAAAAGAAAGTTGTGTGTCAGGGTGCACTAATTTAAGTTAGATGCTCAGAAAAGCCCTCACTAAGGAAGTAACATTTGAGCTGAGATCCGAATGCCAGGAGCGGTCCAGGCGTAAAATATCTCAGGCTAGAATGTTCCACACTGAGGAACGGCGAGTGCACTAGTGCTAAAGTGTGGATGTTCTTGGCCTAGTCCAGGAGGAGGAAGAAGGCTGACGGGCTGAGCATTAGGGGTAGGAGATACAGCGGTAGGAACAAGGTGCAAGATGTCAGCAGGAGATGGAGAGGCAAGTAGAGGTCAGATCGTGGCCCGCTGTAGACAAGCCAATTCGTGTAGGAATGACCCTTCGAGGTTTCAGTCAGGGCGGCAATATGATCTGGCTTCTAATTAAAAAAAAAATAACTCTAAAATCCAGAGTGAAGAACAGCTTTGGGCATGACTGAACAAGATGGAAATAAAGAGCCCACAAGGGAGCTACTAGACTCGTCGGGAACAGGAAACTGAGGCCCCCTCCACTGGCATAGCTCAGCTCTGTCGTTTTTGTGATCTTATGTGTGGATGTAATATATATCTCCCCTGATTGCCTGAACAATGTTTGGCTTCCTCCCCAAACTAGATTATTATTTCATATCCCTCACTTTTTCCCTTATTACCATGTTCTTCATGTCTCTCTCCTCTGGGTCAAGGCTTTGCACATAGTCCATGCTTTCCTGACACATAATACTATTCCATTACCCCATCTCTCAGAATTGGTTTTTTTAAACCAGACTAATAGTCTGGATGCTCCATTTGTGTAAAAACATGTTATAAATGATGCCCCTGGAGTTATGCCATGCAGAGCCTTGAACATCAGCTAAAATATATTTTAACCATGAGTCATGTACCATGTCCTACTCATATTTTATACTTCAGAGGGGTTCTCTTGAGTTTCTCAAAATTATTAAGATGTTCCCATTTAATAGTTATGTTTTGGATATGAGAAAGGAAAGAAACTAACTGTTATTGAGAGATGTCTGGGGAAGAAATAACATATTTGGGTTCCTTATTCAAATTAGCTAACCAATTTGGTATGGCAAAACACTGTAAGTGAATCAGACAACCTCAGTAAGGAAACTAGTCACAAGGCAATAACACTTGCTTCAGATCAGATGCTGGTTTGAACTGGCCAAAACTAATCCGGTTTTCTATGAACATATTAGTTAAGTACTGAACAGATTTCCAGGCTCACTCTCCCTTGCTCCATTGCTCCACTGTCCACAGGCTAATACTGACCTCACACAAGGGTCACAGTCTTTTTATGCTTCTTTGACTCCAGAGACCAGCGGAAACACAAGTGGGGGTGATGTTCATTTGCTTTTCTCTTCTGTGTCTGGCTCCAGGATCATAATATCAGTGATTCTTGCCTGCAGCCAATTGCTTTAATTTCTCACCAGAGATTAGTGCTTCTATTACTAGTTGAAGACAGTGGTCATTCTCCAAAAGGCTGAGGCAGCTTTACTGGCTGGAATTTCACAGCTATAATGGGGAAGAAGTGTTCTATGCTGGTGCCAACAACATTTTTAAAAAAAGAGAATAACTTTACATGTCTGTAAAATAAGCAGTCCTAAGACAGTCATCTCAATGGTGTATCAATAAAAGAATTAATAGTACTGTATCACCACATAGATTTTTATGTATAAATCAGAGGGATTATAAACTCTTAGGGTATAGCCTAAAAGTTTTCTGTGATTTACATCAATCCACTAAGAACGTTGACATAATGTTTCTTTCTGGGTGTTCTCTGATATTTCCTAACTCAACTACAACACAAAAATAATAGCATTGAGATGGGTTCTATTTCAAGTTCTGTCACCAGAAAGCTGTGAGAGCTTGGTCAGGTTACATTATCTCTTTGGGCCTCCGTTTCCTTGTTTAGAAGGAAATTCTGCCATTTGTGAAAACGTGGATGGACCTTGAGGGCATTATGCTATGTGAAGTGAGTCAGACAGAGAAAGACAAATACTGTGTGATCTCACTTATATATGGTTGCCTGGGCCTGAGATGGGGAAAACAGAGAGATGCTGATCAAAGGATACAAACTTTCAGTTACAAGATGAGTAAGTTCTGGGTATGTAATGTACCACGTGGTGACTGTAAATAACATTACCATATTGTATACTTGAAAGTTGCTGCAAGAGTAGATCTTAAGTGTTCTTACCACGCACAAAAAAAAAACGATAACCATGTGAGATGACAGATCTGTTAACTAACCATATTGTGGTAATCCTTTCACAATATGTACACACGTCAAATCATCATGTTGTAGAGCTTAAATTTACATAATGTTACTTGACAATTATATCACAATAAAGCTGGAAGAAAAATAAATAAAATAAAAGTGTTGCATTAGAAAATGAGCCCAAATGTCCTTTTCATTCTAAAGTTACATTTTCTTTTATCAAGATTTTCATTAAGACAACAACATAATAAAAGCAGTTTTGTGTATATTTTCTCCCTTTTTTTCCCCCTAGCACAAGGGAGGCCCCATAGCATGGAATTAAAACCTTGGATTCTACTGAGCTTCTTTCTTTAAAATTAGAATTTGGTCCCTTGTTACATGTTCAGCTCTGTTTCCTCGTCTGACAAAATACTGTTCTCTCCCAACATTCCAGCATGTCTACATCAAAAGATTGAGTGTGTGTGTGTGTGTGAGTGTGAGTGTGTATCGAGGGATGAGTAACATCTGGAAGAGGGAGAAGATGATGGATGATAACTTACAGTTCATGTAGGAAAAGTTAGATTTAGAAAGTCTTTTGTGTCCAACTCTTCAGCTGTCATGAACCAATTCTCTAAAGAGAAAGGACATTGCTTTTGAGTCTAGATACAGGGAATGAAATACAAGTTAACACTTGGGGAGGCAGACTTTCTATCACATAATCATCACACGTTCAGAAGGAGGTCAGCTTCTAAAAGCGGACCAATGAATTTATCAGTGAGGAGAAGAGCAGATGAGTGGTAGACAAAAGCTTTGTTCACACCTAAGAGTTTGGGGTATTAATGAGTCTATTTACAACAGCCAACTTTAATCAGCCACAATGATCTTTGTCATGTAATTACCTGATCATATACATTTCAATGTGACATAGTTTTCATCAAATTCACATTATATGTGGGAAATCATGATTTCTCCTTACTTCTTAGCTGGAAAACAATGCCCTGTTTAAAAGGTGAAGTGTGGATAAAATGATCTGTGAGTGATGTGGGTGGTTGAGAAACAGATTACTTGGCTATGATATTAGCAGGTCTGTCCATTACAGGACACTGCTAGTTTTTCACATATTTCAATGAATTTTATACTGTAATAGGATGAATAGAACAGAACTGATGTTTCATAATTTACATTGGTGATTTCCTATACTATCATTCTATCGTGTGTGTGTATGTGTGAGTGTGTACACAGATATAGCTGGAAGTTAGGCAGAATCAGTGAGATATTAGGTTGGAGTATATACAGTTGATAAACTCCATTATTCATGATAGTTCTGTTCTATAAAGTAGCCGTGAACGCTGAATTTGCGTTTACTGAACCAATGTTCCTACAGAAAAGATAAGATTAGGTTCCTGTGATCTCTGGTCATAACATTTTCATCAACCAATGAGTACAAAAACCTGTTTAATATGTGTTTCTGTTTAAAGATGCCTTATTTAACAGGCGCTGCTGTTTCATTAACATTGAACTCGAGCCAACAGCACTGTAGGTCATGCCTGCACCAAACTTATCTAAGACACATTTTCTCCTCAAGGCACATCACAGCCTTGTTGCACTTAGGGACACTAGACAGCACTTCAGCATGATGCTCGGGGGTCATTTATTTTTTTTTAAAGATTTTATTTATTGCCTTTTTCTCCTCAAAGCCCCCCAGTATATAGTTGTATATTCTTCATTGTGGGTCCTTCTAGTTGTGGCATGTGGGACGCTGCCTCAGCATGGCTTGATGAGCAGTGCCATGTCCGTGCCCAGGATTTGAACCAACAAAACACTGGGCCGCCTGCAGCGGAGCGCACGAACTTAACCACTCAGCCACGGGGCCAGCCCCTCGGGGATCATTTTAAATGGCAAAATCACCAATAATAAACACAAAATTATGAAAAATGTGTCACTAAATAGACCATAAAAGAGACTTTTGTTTACCGTAGGAGAACTGAAACTGGAGAGCAGCATTGACTCATTCAGTCTTGGCCGGGAACATCTGTGGTGAATGACTCAAATTTTGCATCACTGTGCATGTCCACAAATGATCATTAAAGTGCTGTGAGTGTTAGTTTAGGGTTTACAAATAAATTTTAGTGAGTAGGCAAATTTGCAAATGCATAATCTGTGAATAAGTAGAGATCAACTGTGTGTGTATGCATATATGGATATGGCAGAATCATGGAGAGGTCGGGTGGGAACATCTCAGAGCCTATTTGAACATAGGGAGCGGAGAGGGCACAGCCCCACCTTGTGACATTCACTCCCTCAACCTTCATCAAGCAACGCTGATGCCTTTGAATATGTGCCTATTTCAGTTATCTATTGATGCCTAACAAATCACCTAAAACACGATGGCTCAAATAGCATCAGTGATTTATTTTACTCACAAACCTAGAATTTTGTAGGTTTTGATGGGAACAGCTCATCTTTGCTCCACAAGGCATTTGGTGAAGCCTGGAAGCTCCACTGTCAAGAGGACTCAACTCATGACCAGCAAGTTGGTGTTAACTTTCAGCTTGGAGCTCCGTAGGGCTGTGGGCCAGAGCCTCTGGTTCATCTCCTCGTGGGCTTCTTCGTGAGCTGATTTGGCTTCCCTCCTGTGTGGTGCTGTGTCCTAAGAAACAGGAAATGGAAGTTACCAAATTTTTGCTTCCTGGGCCTAGAAAGTCTTACAATATGATTTCTGATATATTCTATTGCTCAAGTAGTCAGCGAGCCCTGATTTAAGGGTAAGAGACATAGACCCTTTGATGAGAGAGGGTCAAAAGAATTTTGGGGACCATGTTTTAAAACCAACACAGTGCCATTGATGTTACCATTAAGCCTAAGCAATAAGCCTCCCTACCCTACAGACTATGCTAGTATTTATTCCTTATGACCATTGAAGAGTATTATCTTTTCCTTAATTATTTTCCTACATCTTCTTGTTATTATAATTGCCATAGCACAGATGTATGACTAGAATCATAACGTCAGGTTGACTGGAAGTGAGGCTTGTAGCAAGCCATCCTATCTCTCAAAAGTCATGATGGATTTGGAAATAGCTCCAGCTAGGCTAGAGACAGGGACATGGGACTCTAATTCAATGCAGACACACTGCTTTCCTATAGAAATACTGAGAGGGACATAACAATGTTCTACCCTCTTTCTGCAGGACATATGAATTTAATGAAAGTTTTGACATGCTCAACTTCCAGATGAGTTATACAACCACAACCTACCCATTTGAAAAATAATCTTTGCTATAAAGTCCCAGGCTATTCTAGAGTAAGGGGAAGAAATAGCGGGTTGATAGAGACTCCAGTTAGGAAGAATCTTGAAGTTTGAGAGAAATTCACTCAGAATAAGCAGGTCAAGACTGGAGGGTATTTGTGAAGAAATAAATTATAGAAGAAAAGAGAATCTGAGAAAGAACAAGAGCCAATGAGAACTTAGAATGCAATGAAAAGAAGAGAAACATTGATTGAGAACTTTCTCTAAACCATGTCTACTCTAAATACATTATTTAATCCTTGAAGATATCTCATTACGTATTACTACAACCTTTTTCATGGGTGAGCACACTGACATAAAGTTAAATAATTTACTGAAGACTATTTAGATTAAATTCACAAGTATGAACAGGAATCCAAGCTTAAGAAGGAAAATCCATATATCTGAGGGGCTTGGTCTTTGGAAGGGTGGTCTCCTCAGTTTCGTTTAATGGAAAAATAATGCTCATGGGCATCGAGTAGGAGGGGTCTACTTAGGATTAGCTTGGGGATTTGTCCCTTCCTCAAAGTCCTTAATTAATGAGGCAAACTCCTGATGAGAGGAAACTTTTGTTGGCTTAATTTCATTTAGAAAACATTAAAGTCAAATTGACCTAAATATGAGGCCAAGCTAATATATTCACCTGAAAGTTGGAAATGATAGTTTCATTTATTATGCTATTCTTTCAACTATTCACATGTTAAATTTTAGTACTTAGAGGTAAATGTTTGCCCAAGACATTCTGTGACCAAGGAGAGGAAAAGCGAGAACAAGATGTAAAATAGAAATTGGTCTCAAGCTACTCACCATCTAGGTAGATGAGCAACGGGTCCATAAGTGTCTAATTCTATCATAGTAACTACAGGTGAGTGTTCAAAGTTGACAGACGCCAATTGGTTGGAGGAGTAAAATTTTGAGAAGAGCTCTAGAGATACAGTCACAGGCTGCGAAAGACTGAGCTTTGAAGAAGGGACGAGGAATCCTTTAAAGCAGGACTGAGTGGAAACGTGAAGACTTTGGAGGCCTACCCTATGGTTACCTAGCTGTGTTTCTCCAGTCAATTA
Source organism: Equus caballus (assembly GCF_041296265.1). Lineage (NCBI taxonomy): Eukaryota > Metazoa > Chordata > Mammalia > Perissodactyla > Equidae > Equus > Equus caballus. Next base: position 66,040,364 of record NC_091702.1, read on the forward strand.
CTGAACTTCTCTGAGTCTCAGTTTCTTCTTCCTCTGTAAATGTTGACATTTATGTATACCTCAAAGGGCTTAGGTGGAAGATTAAGTGACATAATATTTGTGAAGCACCTGGCACATAAGAAGCCCTGATCGTTTTTTATTTTACTTTGAAAACATATGGAGGCTGATTGACATTGGCTTCTGAATGATAAATATCCTGTTTCTGAGGCTTCCTCTCTTTGACTAGACTAGTTTCAATGGGAAACATGGATTTGCTCCCCTAATTTACAGCTTCCATGTGTGCTTGTCACTATTAAATGAGCGGGCTCGGGGTATACCATTTACAGGTTTCTCCCCAGGGGTTTCTTTAGGCTAGCTGGAATGCCACAGAATTAAAAAACAGATGGTGTATACTTGAAAAGTGTAGAAACAGTCTCATTCTTCTCTTATGTCGAACTGTCTTCACTTGTGTTTACATAAGGAAATGCGTAAGCAAATTTTAAAAAGGAATATTTTGGAATTAGTTTCTGCACAATGAATCTTTGGGTACTTGGACATCTGTGATGTAAAATCTCCTGGCTTTCTTTCAGAAAAAATATTATTGTTTAAAAGCTGTCATTTGGAATACAATTTAAAAACTTGTTTTCAACAGCTATAGAATTATACACAGATTCTGAACAAAAAAATGTAAAATAGGTACATGATGCTTGTCTTTTTCACATCTATAATAATCATTTAACAGCTAAATCTAGAAGTAATGTGCCATGTGGATGTCTTGATTTTATTTCATGCTTTTCCCTTTTGAACATCATTTCTTTCTCTGACTCATAGCCTTTTTATTATTACTACTATTCTAAACTTCCTTCCACAAGTCTCTCAGTTTTAAATTATGAAAGCAGGTGTCCAATATTTTCCTTAAAGCAGGATTCTTACATTTACTAATTTGTTTAATGGACAATGATGACCGAGGGCCAGCTATGCATCTGGCACTCTTTCAAGTTCTTTGACTATAATGGTGAGCAAAATGGATACGGTCTCTCCTTCAAGGAGCTTATAAATATTTGTAGAAACAGAAATTATTGAAATAACTCCCAGACGTAATTACACACCATGGTGAGTGACGTGAATAATAAGCGCAAGGTGCTCTTGAGAGTGTAGTAAAGGGATGTGATCTAGTCAGTTGAGAGATGGCTCTGAGGGAAGATCTGAAAGACAAGTACAACACAGGTGAGAAGAAGAAAGAACATTCTAGACAGAGGCATTGACATAAAAGCATCAGAGCATTTTCAAGGAACAGAATGCCCAAAGTGAGACTGGAGCAGTAGGGTTGTTTTAAGGATTTGATCTTTATCTAGAAAGCTAAAGGAAGCCTTGGAAGAGTTTTTAAAAGGGAGTAAGATGAAGAGATTTGGATTTTTAAAGGTCACTGTGTCCAAAGTGGAAAAAACAAAGGAGGAAAGTAGAAGGAGACAAGGAAATCAGGATGTTCCCGAGACGAAGGGGGTTTGGATTACTGGGGATGGAGAGAAGCAGACAGATTGAAGAGGTGTGTGGGAAGAAAATGTTTTTTATATTTATTTTTCCCCGTTGTTTCTCTTTATTCACATTGTCTGCTGTCTCTCTCCTTCTGTAGGCAATCATCCAAACTGTTTAATGTGTATCTTTTTGCTTCTTTATGGTCTAGCAAAATATGAAATATTGCTTTGTAGGCATACATTCTTAATTTATGTAAATGTTATATTTTGGATTTAATTTTAAGATCCAATTTTGTTGCCATATACATCTAACTCATTATTTTTCTTACGGCATAGTGCTGAATGGTGTGCTACCACCCTCCCACTGAAGGTCGCTTAGATTGTCTCCAGCTTTCCACCACTCCAAATAAAGTGGCAGAGAGTATCCAGGTACACCTTCACTTGTGGACTGATGTGAGAATATGGGGGGGCTCACAATTCTTCTACTACTAATGAATTGGAGTATTTCTTTCTAGGGTTGTTAGCCTTTTGTATTTTATTTATTAAAAATGGCCTGTTCATATCCTTTACCCGTTTTTCTCTTGGGATTGATGTCTTTTTCTTACTGATTTACACATTTCTTGTACAGCCTAGATATTAATCCCTTATTGCTCTCATTAGTCACCTGTCTTTTCACTGTATTAACAGTCTCATCATTAAACAAATATCCTTTTTGGTATATAATTAAATTCATCACTGTTTCTGGAGAGAGTTTGGGGAAATAGGTCACGGTTAATAGCACTCTGTATTGCCAAGAGGTAAGAAAGGAGAGGGCTCAGTGATCATGGAAGACGAGACAGAGTGGTGCAGGCAAAAGGAGTGGGATTTTGAATCTCAATTTTCTAATGTGTAAAATGAATAAGAATATTAATACTAGACCTATATACCTCTGCCTGACAGGAGCAAATAAAAAATTTTGTAAACTAGAAAGGTTTTCGTAAATGTTTGTTTATGAAAACTGCTTTTAATACATTGTCTGGATCTACTAAGGGTCTTCAGATGATGTACAAGCTTGGTCAAAATTTAAAAGGTACAAAACACTGGGTTTATGTGCGCTTTTAATTTAATATTTAACTCTGAAGTCGCACCTTAAAATTAAGTTTAAAATATATTCCCAGTAACAGTATTAAGCAGGTAATTTTGGGAGAACATATGTGGTCTTAAGTTGTAGGACATAGAATCTAAGTGTTCTTTTTCAGAATCTGCAATTTACAGAACAACAACACTTTGCAGCACTAGATTTATTTCCAAAAGATATATATCTAAAATTAAATGATTTTATAAATTAAATTATTTACAAATGCAATTGGTAACTTGTTCATTTGAAGGGATGAAATTTGCAAAGTCTATAATTTGAATAATAACTAACATAATGTCTACATAATAAACCCAGACTTTTTTAGGAAGTCAAACCCAATATTGCATAGATTATGTTCCTGGAAAAAAAGTCATATATTTTGAAACTGCAAAACCAGATCAATATTTCACAAAGTGTGTTTTACAGAATGCATTTTCTAAGCTACTTTAATAAAAGCTATATTGAAAAAATTTACATGATTAAACAAATTTAGAAAACGTGTACATTTTGATAATGCAGAACTTCACCATTGTTTTCATTATGCTGTTGGTCATTGTGAAAGTATAATATGTGATGGGATCAATTAAATAAAATTTTCCAAACTTATTAAACTTTATTTCTGGACTCATCTAGTGAGAGCAGCATAGCCCGGAATATACACTATCCTTCTTACTTTTTGTCTACTTATTCTATTAATTAATGACAAGGTATTTAAAAATTTCCCACTATTAGTTTGAATATGTCTTTCTTTTTATTCCATCAATTTTGCTTTATGTATTTTGAATCCATATTCTTAAGTGTGTTCAAACTTGGAATTATTTTATCTTCCTATTGGGTTGGCAATTTTATCGTTACAACATGTCTCTCTTTGTCCCTAACAATGCTTCTTGCCTTAAAGTTTAGTTTGCTTTATCCCTGGTTCATGTTCTTATGGTATTTTTTTCTATTCTTTGGTTTCTTTAATTATTCCTTGTAAGCAGAATAGAATTGGATTTGTATTTTTATCCAGTATGAGAATTTTAGCCATTTAACTAAGCTTTTTATTTAGTTTATATTTACTTTAATTATTAAGACATTTGATTATATATTTGAGACAATATCTTTTTTGTCTCAAATATTTAGGTTTCTTTTCCTTCCTTTCTTGGATTATTCTGGAGAATGAATACTTTTACTATTTTTTCCCCTCTATTTTCTTGCAATGTACATTATATGTATTATATAAAATATACAATATTATTATATAATATATATTAGTATATATTAATTAATATAATAAATTAATATAATCATTGATATAACATGTCTTTAATGATTATCATAGAGATTACAACATTCATCCCTGAATTATTAGTATAATACAAAATATTGATTTTATTTTGTATAAAATACAAAAGATTTATTTCCCTCAATAACACTAAAACCTTTCTGAGGACATTCTTGTTAAAATATCTTATCCATTTTATCGGATTGTTATTTTCTCATTATTGAGTTCTACGAGTATTTTTTATTTTTAAATTAAACTTGGATACAAATCTTTTATCAGATGTGTTTTGAAATTATGTGGCTTATCTTTTCATTTTCTTAACTTTAGATATGATAAATTTTTTATTTCTGAATTTCCTTTTATATATTCTACTTCTCTGGTGAAACTTTCTGTATTTTCATCTATGTTCTCCGTCCTTTATTCTCTGTTCTTGAACGTATTATTCAGAGGTGTGTTGAATCCTTGTCACTAAACTCTGATGGCTAGATCAGCTGTGTCTGTTTCTATCATCTATTTAGTCTCTTGGTTTTTGGTCATATGGTCCTATGGCTACACACCTAGCAATTTTTTTATTGAGTGTCGAACATCATTTATATCAAATTCTAGAGGCTTCAGATGATATTCTTTTCTTTCAGATAAAGTCACAATTTCCTCTTCTAGGCAGATAGAGTGGGGACTGATCAGTTTAATCCAAGAGGAATAGAATTTGGTAGGTACTGCATACAGTTTTGGTAAAACTAAGTCTGCCTCTCTTAATTGGATGTAGGCCAATTACGTATGCCCTGTTAATTGGGGTGGCTCCCCACTGTTTTCAGTTGAGAGCCTGTTCCACTGAGATTGTGTTCACCACATCCCCTTCACAGTGGGTCCTAATGCAAATCATTGTCTCTTTTGAACAATAAGTTTGTCAAAATCTCTGCTCTGCCTTTCACAGATGTTCTTTGTTTTAGCTTCTTTGTCTCCTGCCCCATGAAACTTCAGAAATCAGCAAATGTCTCGAGGGGAAAATTTTCTGGAGTGAAATATCCTTCAAGTGTTTACTGTTGTTACTGTAGTGTGTGAGACTGCACAGGCTCTGTGAGTTTCTGTTCTCTAACATTACCTTTCTGCCAGGGCAAAACTCAAATTCTCAATCTCTTGTCCACACCCCAATTGACATATATCCCCATGAAAGAAGGCTGCTGAAGATTGTAAGTTCATCTCTCCACAGGTGTCTCCATCTGGAATCTTAGTCACTTCTGTCTTTGTTGCTTCAGCAGCTCTCTTGATGCTTTGAAACACTTATTTTAAATTTTATTCAACTCTTCTGTTTGTCCTAAGTGGAAACATTGAGAAGTTATAAGATGCTCCTTTATATACTACATATTATAATTAAATTATATGCTAGATCATGCTTTAATATCTCTTAAGATATTTTAAATTATATTTAAGAATCCAAATTTGGGTGAAGATTCAACTTTGTAGGATAGTACCAAGACAAAAGACTTACATAATCTAATTCTTCATATGGCCAAATTGACACAAGCACAGATGATGACAATTCATTAAAGTCTACTTTTATAAATTATGGCAGACAAATTTTTTTTAAATCTATTATTAGACATATCATGATAACAAATAATATAATATTTAAAGGAGTAAATAAGGGTTTTCTGGTATGAAGACACACTATTTTCTAGTCTTGTTTTAATATTTTTGAAAGATCAAGTAAGCACAATAATCTACCTTAGAATAAGAAGATTCAGTAAACTGTGTGTCCTGTAAGGCATTCTTATTGGCCTTCATTCCCTTCTTCTGTGCAACTCATCCCTAAACTTTTTATTTTCAGTTTGTATTGTCTCTCTATTTTTCCAAAATGTTCTTCAAATATCTTTGAATGAATTAGAATATGATCCAGCATTTACCCAGATGCTACTCATCATTCTTATTTGTGACAATGTGATTACTACATATCTTTAATCTAAACCAGGATTGGCAAATGGATTTCATCTTGTATGGCAAATCAAATGGAAGAAATATCTTAAGCTGTTTGAAATTATTCTAAAGGTACATCCAAGCCCAAAGTGAAGATGTGCCAAGATAATTTAATGAGGTCTGTCATGCATTGGAAGAAGGAATAGTAACAGGCCATCTTGTTGGATCTTGAGTACTTAGAGTTGGACACAAAGTTAAAACTTGAGAAAGATTTGTTAATTGACTAATTGAACATTAGTGAAAACTTGTGAACACAATAACTAAAAAAGACTTTGGGTTTTATTAATAACTATTCTATTAAAAAAGGGATTATTTCATACGAGTGGTTCACTGAACTCTCTTGACCTCATGTCTTATTCATCTTTATATCCCACAGGAGGACTTGTCAATTTGTCTCATGGTAAGTGCTCACCGAATAATTTTTGACTAAACTTAGTTGATTTTAAAGTATAAATAACCTAAATCTTCTGAAATGTTTATTATTAATGTTTTACAACAATCTTATATTTGACGAGGAACATAAATAAAGACTTAGGTATGGACAAGACAGACTTTCATTGGTGTAATATAGACGAAAATGGTGTAAGTGGATATAGATGTAAGACATCTGCTGTTTAAAATTTATTTTGAATGATTATTAGGTTCCTCCCAACCTATTGCAGAAAATAAATCGCTGATTGAAATCATTAAGAAAGAGTTTTGAACCATAAAACGAGCTACCAGGAGCACCCTTGGATGATCCTCTTATTGAGAAACATCTTTGAACCAGACACCTGCAAGACATCGGCTCTGGGAAATTGTAATTACTGGGTGTTTATTTCTCTTTTACCTTGATATCTATCTTCCTCCACACAGCAGTCATCAAAATATTCCAGGTATTGGCTCTATCTTGGAATTTAGTAAAAGAATGAATTTTGAATGTCCTGGATACTTTGATTTCATTTGACTAGTTTAAAAAAAGTTAATTGAGTCCCAAAGGGAGTACACAGTGGAATACAGAGGTCCTCCAATCTGAATGCTCCCAATATAGAGAATAGATGTGCACAGGCAACAAGCTAGTTAATTATAGGAATATGTTTTGTGAGAAAGGTTGCACAATGTAGAGTTCTGTGGTTTCCAATATTTCCTCTTATATTTGACAATCAATTCTTTACTAAAAAGAATATCAGCTACTCACAATTTCTTCAAAGAGTCATGTATGTCCAGAAGAAGTCTCTATGGGAGCATTTTCTCCTTTTTTTCCTTTTCTAGTTTTAATTGAATATTTTATATGATTCCATTTCATCATCTCTCTTAGTATAGCAGTTATACTTATTTTTAAAATGTTTTTAGCAGTTACCCTAGAGTTTGCAGTATATCTTTTTAATTCATCTAAGTCCACCTTTAGGTAACACTGTACCTCTTCACTTGTAATGCAGGTGCCTCCTAGCAGAGCATGCCCAGTTCCTCCCTCCCATTCCTTGTTACATCACTGTCACTCGTTTGACTTACCCAAGTGCTACAATCACCCAATACATTGTTACTATTCTTACTTTAGACACTTATCTTTTAGATCAGTCAAGAATAAGGAAAATAGAAGATTTTATTTCACCCTTAGTTTATTTCTTCTCTGATGCTCTTCCTTTCCCTATGTAGAGCTGAGTCTCTGACCTATTATCATTCTCCTTCTCCCTGAAGAACATTTAACATTTCTTATGGGGCAGGTGTGATGGTGGTGAATTCCTTCAGTTTTTGCTTGTCTGAGGAAGTCTTTATTTCTCCTTCATTTTTGAAAGATAATTTCACAGGATGTAGGATTATAGGTTGGCGAGTTTTTTCCTTAAACCTTTTAGGTATTTCCTTCTACTCTCTTACTTGTATGATTTCTGAAAAGAAGTTCACTATAATTCTTATCTCTATGTGTTTTTTTCCTTTCTTGGTAAAGTGTTACTTTTTCCTCCAACTTCTTTAAAGATTTTCTCTTTGTTTTGCATTTTCTGCAACTTGAATATGACGTTACTAAGTGTAGTTGGGTTGTTTTTTTGTTTCTTTGGTACTTGTGCTTGGTGCTCTCTGAGCTGCTTGGGTTTAGGGTCTTCACTAATTCTGGAAAGATCTTGACCATTAGTACTTCAAATAGTTCCTCTGCTCCATTCTCTCTTTCTTCTCCTAGTAATCCAGTTATGTATATGTTACACTTTCTGAAATTATCCTGTCATTCTTGAATATTCTGTTCTGTTTTTGTCATTATTTTTTCTTCCTGCATTTCAGTTTGGGAAGTTGCTATTGACCTACATTCAAGCTCACTTGTTATTTCCTAGACCATGTTCCATATTGATGAGCCCAGAGGCATTCTTTGTTTCTGTCACAGTGTTTGTGATTATTCCAGTTTTTTGTTAGACTCTCCATCTCTCTGCTTACGATACCCATCTGTGGTTAACTGTTGTCTACTTTTTGTTTTCTTTTTTTTTTTTTCGGAGAGGAAGATTGACCCTGAGCTAACATCCATGCCAATATTCCTCTATTTTGTATGTGGGACAACACCACATCATGGCTTGATGAGTGGTGTGCAGGTTCGCATCCAGGATCCAAACTGTGAACACCAGGCCGCTGATGCAGAGTGCATGAACTTAACCACTAGTGACCAGGCTGGCCCCTACTTTTTCCGTTAGAGTCCTTAACACAGTAATTCTAGCCATTTCAAATTTTATGTTTGATATTTCCAATTCCAACACCTGTGTCATGTATGACCTGGTTCTGGTGCTTGCTTTGGGTTTCGAGACTGTGGTCTTTCTTACCTTTCAGTATACCTTGTAAATTTTTTTTTGTTGAAAGCTGGACCTTATGGGAACTGAGGGAAAGAGGCCTTTCACATGACGTATTATGTTTATCTGGGTCAGAGTTGGACTCCATGTAACGTTTGCTGTAGCTGTAGAAGCCTCTGCTATGCCAGAGACTTGAGATTTCTCAAATGTGCTTTTTCTTGGTCTAACTGTTGATTTTGAACTTCTGTCAGTACTCTTCCCCAGAGTCTGTGTCTTGCAACTATCTCCTCTGTAATCTGCTGTTATTATTCTGAGCCCTGTTGGTGTGGTGATAACATGTGAGAGTGGAAGTATTCTTTAATCCTGTGATTAAATCTCAGTCTTTCTAGTGGGTCTTTGTCCTTCACTGAGATGACTGTGACCTTCACAACTTTTCTTAGCTTTCTCCCTAAGGAGGTGAGATAGTAAGGCTAAAGGGGGCTGGAGTGGGGGCTGTGATCTTACCTAGATGGGGTAAAATTCTGGTAAAATTTTTTACCCTGAAAATAAGCCTTTGTTATGGAAACTCTCTGGATCTATTACAAAATGATCACTCTTCCCCTACTTCTGCCAAAGCTTTGAGGATATTTTTCTTGGCTCTTCATCATGAGAACGCACTGGGGCTCCTGGAGGTACAGCCTGCAAACCTGTGTCCTTCCTCCTCACCCAAGACGCCAGCCCTCAAGGTTTCTCACTCTCGTGCCGGTCCATGCTCCGCCTCGAGCAATTCATCAAAATTACCACGTAAGTGTTCCTACCAGTTTATGGTTCCAGTAGCTTCTGCACCAGCTAAGCAGACCTTGGCAGTGACTCTTCACCACCATTTGTCTTCCCAGATTTCAGGGTGGGGGTTTGCCTTATGGCACAGTTTCTGGTCGGTCCAAGAAAAGCCATCGATTTTCAGCTTGTTCATTTTTTTTCTTGTTATAAGGATGGGAATGACAACTTCCAAGCTCTTTTCATATATGAGCCAAAGCCAAAAGTCTTGAGGAAAACATTTTTTAACTCAAGCATTCCTAAAAAATAAGTTAAGATCTTCTTGAGGAAAAGAATATGAATAGGAATAAAAATAAATTCAAAATGATTTCTATTCTTTTGTTCTATGTGTCTGTGATTGCAATATGCATTATAATTTTTAAAATTAATATGTATCATATGTATCTTGAGCAGATGTGACATTGGCTGGTATAAGAAAACTTACTTGACCTTTTTGGCATTATTAGAAAAAAATAAAAATCAGAGCAAGAAACTGTTTTTTTCATCAACTCAGATTCTGGGTATAAAATCAAAGAAAGGTCTCTACATTTGTAAATCCTTGGCATATAACACACGATTTTGCTTGAAGTTTGAGCAGTATAAAGTATGATTTTTCCAAAGTCAGGGCATCTCAAGTCATGTTGGGCTTTTTTATGTATAAGGACTTAGCCATTCATCTGTAGCCATTTTTCATATGAACTTAAGATACAAAAACAAGAAAACATTATGTTCCTCTTTTAAAAGTTTTCTCCTTTTAGATCTAACAGAGTTATACCTAGCTCACAGTGGGTGCTCAATATATGTCTGATGAATTGAATATTTTGATATTATATCCAGTGTTCCAATGGTGGATTCAACTTTTTTCCTAAAAAACAATGAATAACCAGTCCGCTTTATACCTGAGAAGTGTAGGAGACTCTTCTGACCCCATCTCAAGTTCTCTCCATTACTTAATAGCAGGTGTCCTCTGGTTGTCATCTTCTCAATGTATATCTTCCTCTCAGTCTGATTTTACAAAGAATCGACTTTGGGTGCAGGAAGGGATTTGCTTCCCTTAATTCTGAATGGCAGGTTAAAAAATTATTCAACAGAGATTGATATAGTCATAATTGTTAAGCCGATCAAATTTTTGGGGGGCAAGATTTTAGCATTCTGTCTGCACCATTTCCTACTGGCTAGCATCTCAAGACCAAAGGCCCTTATTTGGTCCAATAATTTATGTCTGATCTGAAATTGTTACTCAGATCTTCTTTTTCTCTCAAACAGAGACTTTTTTTTTGTTTATTCATGTGACTCATCTCAATTAGGTGTTGGGTGGAAAGGAAACAGCTCTAGTCCACACTGACGTATAAAAGACTGACAGCTTACCAAGGTCCCTTTGCTCTTGAGGAGTAGGTCGTTAAACCAAATGAATTTCTGATTGAGTTTTAAGAGGTCATTTGTCTAGCAAAGGGAAATCATTAAATTTCCATCAAAAGCCGAGGCCAGGACTGGGACAAAGATCAAAACTGGGATTGGAATCAGGATTAGTCCCGTTTCTGGTCTCTGCTCTCTCCTGGAGTGGGACCGCACTGAAGTACAGAGAAAACAAAGGGAGTCTGTGCTCGGAAGTTATAATTGTGAATTCAGTGGATGAGGTCACAGACTAGACAAGGTTTGGGGCAGAGAGTGACAATGGCTGGTGTACCAGATATTCTACCATTACTGATGCTGAATATAAGCAACAAATTAGCAGAAACTCTTGAAGAAACCAATATTCTTTTAGGTGACTAGTGCCAATTTCTTCTTTTGTCTTAAGATTTGGCAAAAGAGAAAGATAGTCAATAGTAGCTGAGAATTATTTTGATTTATTAGGATTTGATGATGCTATACCAAATCTGCTACCAGTTGAAGAATTCTTCATGGTGAAGATACTTGTGATTTCAAATTCGTAGTCTATGACTCCAGTGCAATATCAGAACATGCCTTTAGTACAACCCACATATTACATGTCCTGTTGGATTCAACACAGTAAGAATTCCTTGCATCGATGCCATGAACTGATCATTCAACAAAAGTTCCTGTTATGTAAGAGGAGGAGGCAATGTCTGCATGTTAGGAAGAATGAAACAATCTCATCAAGAAGCAAAACAAAAAGAAGTAGAAATAATCTTGGAATTTTTAAAAACATATTTTTAAGAAGACCCTAAAACTCCTTTGTCCTTCCATGACTTTGTGGCTGATCCACATTTTTTCCATGCACTTTGAAAACCAAATTCATTATATTCCTTCATTATGAAAAATGGTTTTGCAAGAAGAAGTCATGACCAAAACAAACTTCTAATAAAAAGTCTTGTTAATATTAACTAACAAAGCAAGAAAGTTGACTTAAACATCAAAACTAGGAATCAAGAAATTATAGCTTTGAGTTATTGAGACTGGAAGGAAATTGTGAAGATTTTTGAAATTTCGCTCCCTGCAATCACTTCAAATCAAAGTCAGCAAAGACTAACTTCTAAAGAAAAGATGATTCTAATGTTTTCTAAAATTTCAAATAGATAGGGTAGACAAAAAGGAAACAAGAGTATATTGTTTACATTGTATAATACAACTTTTTCCCCCCAAAATAAACTTTTTCCTTCATATAGCGTACATTCTGGTTGAGAACAAATTTGTCCTTTTAAATCCTTTTTGAGTAAAGGAAATTCTTTGCCATATTTATTTAAAAACAAAACTTAGTTAATAACGAAGCAAACTGATTAAGCTACAAAATCATAGTTTTAAAACCCATCAGAGAGCTGAGAATGCAAATAAATCTAAATGGAGAAATCTATAGCTGCTTTCATCCATGAAAGAGGAGAAGGAATCCATCATAAGGACATTCCAGGCTATTATCAAATTTCTAATAGCCACTTGTGGTCTGGAATCCTGAGGACCCCCAGCCATAGAGAGACCCTGCACCCACGCACCAAGCTTTCTCTTGACCAAATGCACCAAAGATTGGGGCCAGGAAGGAGAGTCAGAGAACTAACTCTCTCTCCTTCTCTGTCTCTTGTGTCTGTCTGTCTCTCTTTCTCTGACCCTCTGCACCTGCACCCAATGCACTGCAGCAGCCTGTGAGGGCTCAAGGCCAGGCGACAGGGCAAATAATGATTTTCCAAGAGAGTTCATTGCTACAGATTTTTATGGAAATTAAAAACGATAAGAAAGGGATAATGAGGAAAATGTTATGCTAAGAAATATGACAACTTAGATGAGATAGACAAATTCCTTGAAAACCAAAAATGACTCAAGAATAAATGGCAAATCTGAATAGATTTACAACTGTTAAAGAATTTGAATTCGTAATAAAAAATTTCCATAAAGAAAATTCCAGATCCAGATGGTTTCACTAATAAGTTTGATTATACATTTAAGAAAGACGTAATACCAATCTTAGAATACACTTTCAGAAAATAGAGAATAACAGAATACTTCACAACTGGTTTTATGGGGCCAGCATAATCCTGATTCCAAAACCTGACAAAGATGTTACAAGAAAAGAAAACTATAAACCAACTTCTTTTATGAACATAGACACAAGAGTCCTGAACAAAATATTCGCAAATTAAAGCTAAAACGTCATGAACAACTGAGGTTTTATTCCAGAGATAAAAGGTTAGTTTAACGTTAAAAAATAAATCATATTAACAGAGTAAAGAACAAAATCATATGATCATCTAAATGGATGCAGAAAAAGCATTTGACAAAATACAATACTTATTCACGTAAAAATTTATAACATTTAGGGATAGAATAGAGCTTCCTAAATTGGTGAGTCATTGATGAAAAAAATCTGCAGCTAACTATATACCTAATGATGAAATATATCCACTTTTGTGTGTGTGTGTGTGTGTGTATGTGTGTGTGTGTAAGACTGAGCTAACATCGGCTGCCAGTCTTCCTCTTTTTGCTTGAGGAAGATTGTCACTGAGCTAACATCTGTGCCCATCTTCCTCTATTTTATTGGGATGCCACAACAGCAAGGCTTGACGAGCGGTGCTAGGTCCGTGCTTGAGATCCAAACTTATGAACCCTGGGCTGCTGAAGCAGAGCACGTGAGCTTAACCACTATGCCACCCAGCCAGCCACAAAATAGGCACACTTTTCACCTACAATTGTTAATAATGTAAAGATGTCCACTCTTGCCATGCCTATTCAGCACTGTACTGGCAATCAAAGCTACTGCAATAAAACATGAAAAAAGGGAAGGAAAGACTTTACGAACAAAAAAGCAGAAGTACAATTATCTTTACTGTAAATAACATCATTTTTACATTGAAAATCTTAAGAATCTCCAAAAAAAATTAGAATAAGTGGTTCTAGGAAGTTCACAAATTAATGATAATATAAGAAAATCATTTATATTTTTATATACCAGCAATGAACAATTTGAAAATCAAACTTTAAAAAACGAGCCATCTAACATAGCTTGTAAGAACAAAAATAGCTTAGGAAAAATCTATGAAAAAGAGATGTAAGACCTCCATTCTAAAAATTATAGAACATTGCAGAGAGAAATTAACAGTAACTTAAATAAATTTAAAGATGTACCATATTCATGGATTGGAATATGCAATATTATTAAGATGTCCATTTTCCCCAAGATTGAAATGTAGATTTAATGCAATGCCAATCAAAATCTCAGAAGGGGCTTCAATTATGCTTAAGACGTAGAAAGCCATGGGGACTTGCTCCCACCCTAACAATGAGAAAATATCAGACAATCTACAAAATCATAACTTTTTAAAAACTCTTCATAGAGCTGAGATTTCAAGGTAACTATGTGAACTGAGTTCTAAATAGTAACAAGTCCGTCCAAAGATAGATGAGACACACAAACTCCTTCAACTTTGGAAGAGGTTACGAGGAAAAGGACGCTACGTTAAAAGCAGGTAAGAAGAAATCAGCTCAAATTTTAACAAATTTTATTAAAGTGTAGCCTAACATATCAATTTAGAATAACCAGGAAATACAAACATAAGGGCAATTCAGACAGTTCATACTCACTTACAATGCTTTTTTTAATGGGCCTCCACAAGGTGCCCATTAAAGACGATTTGGAGCAGGGCAAGCACCTGGAGAGAGCCTCGCTTGGTGATGCACACATGCAGTGAGGACACTCCCATGACTAACCCTGGGAAGTAGGCATGAAACCCTATACGTGTCTGAATCCTTCTCTCATATGAAACCAAAATCTTAAGATACTGGAGAACGGGCAAGAAATACTCCTTCCCATAGGACCCAGAGAGAAATGTCTGCTCCTGGGAGGAGGAGGTAGAAGTTAAACCCATCTACGCCTGTGCAAAGGGCAGAAAACATTCCTGCTTCCAGTAAAAATCTGTTGCTTCTGGAGGAGTACATAGACCTGACAAAGAACTCACATGCAGAATGTATAGAGACTCCCCCAAATCTTCAATACAAAGACAAACACCACCAGAAAATGGACAAGAGTCTTGAACCGGCCCTTCAGACAGGAAATACATGAGTGGGCAATAAGTACATGAAAACTGCTCAATATCATTACTAGTCAGTGAAACGCTAACCAAAGCTACAATGGAATCCCACTTTGTACCACTGTAATGGCTAAAATCAGGAGAATTGCTAATACCAAATGCTGGCAAGCATGTGGAGAAACCGAGTGTAAAATGTGGAAATGTAAAATGTTTTTTAATGTCAAATATACAAAACAAACATTACTAAATCCAATTAAGCAATGTATTAAAATGATTCTTATATGTTGAGTTTATCCTACAAGTTCAGGAATGATTTAACATCAGAAAATGTATTACTTTAATTTACTGCATTATCAAATAAAAGACAAAAACCATAATACCGTCTCAACAGATGCAAAATGAAACATTCAATAAAATTCAGAATCCATTTCTAGTGAAAAACTCCAGCAAACTAAGAAGAGAAAGAAACTTCCTGAACCTGATATAATTGATAAAGCTCTACAACAAACATCATTAGTCAGAAATAAGGGTTCTCTTTATTATTGCTTCTATTTAACATATTTTTGAATATTTGAGCCAAGGCAAGGAAGATAAAAGAAGTATATGAACAAAAAAGGAATACCAAAATGGTCATTGTTCCCAGATGATCTTATCATACATATGGACTAAGCAAATATACAACCAAACTATTAGCACTATTAAGAGAATTTAGGGAGATATAGGACACATTCCTATTTATCAACAAAAACAATTTAAAGTGAATGAGTATAAAATAAAACATCATATTAAAAAAGACATACAATAACTTTACTGATAAAACTATAATATATATTCTTGAAATACATAAAAGAAGACCAAAACAAATAAATACAGTAAATAATGTTTATCACTGGGAACCAACAATATCATAAAGGTGTTAACTTCATCCAAAATTAATCTATAAATTTAGTGCAATTCTAAAAAAAAAACTAATAAAATTTCTTTGACTTGACAAACTGACAACTAAAATTCAAATAGAAGTGCAACCAGCCAACAAGAGTCAAAACAGTTTTGAGAAGGATATGGTGGAAGAACTCATGCTACCAGATACCAAGATATATAAAAAGGCTATAAGAGTATAATAGTAATAAAAGCAGTGTGATTTTGATGCATGAATGGGCAAAAAATGAAGTGCAGAAGTACACACATAAATATTGAGATCTGGTAGATGACTAAGTTTCTTTTTAGAATCATTGGATGGAAATTGGGCAATTGAATAAATGTTGCTTGGATAATTAACTCTCAGAAAAGAATAAAACTAAATTCTTAGTTTATACTGTTTGTTAAAAAAAAATCTACGTGAATTAAAGACCTAATGTAAAAAGTAACACTTTGAATTTTCTAGAAGAAAATTTTGAAATATAATTTCATTATATCAGAAAACAAAGAATTTGTTTTAAAAGACACAAAAAACATAAACCATAAAAGAAAAGCCTGTTAAATTTGATTGCAGTAAAATGAAAACTCTAGTATGACAAAAGACCCCATAAACAAATCTAAAAGTCAAGCTACAAAGGAAGAACACTTATTATAATTTTTAGCTGACAAAGGATTTATACTATCTGGAATTTATAAATGAACCCTATAAATCAATAAGGAAAAGACAGTTCCATAGACAGTGGGTAAAATATGTGACTAGAAGGTTCACAGAAAAGGAAATTCAAGTAACAAATAAAAACAGACTTTCAAACTTACTGAAATGAAGAATGATGAGAATGGTTGGAAGCCTAGGCAATGATGATGGGAAAGATCTCATGTGAAGTGGAAGATTGATGATTGAGGGGTAAGTAGAGGATGTGAATGTTCCAGAGTAAAGAGGAGGGCATGGGAGCCCAGAGCCCAGATGACAGAACCACGTTAGGTCAGAGGTCACCTCCTCTAGCAGCACAGTTGGAAGGATGAGAAGATGTGTGCAGATGCAGGTAGGCTTGTGGGTTGGATGGTCAGGAATTTAGCTGGTCCTTTTCAGGTGGATTTTGTTTTGCTCTGTGAAGTAAACCAGCTAAAAATAAATCACTATGGTATAAGGTTGAGAGAGAAGTTGCAGTTTGAGGATAGAAAAAAAATTTGAAATAATCTTTGGAGAAAGTAGGAAGGCAAGTTGACCAGAGAAGATAAGGTTTGTGATTCTAAATTTATAGTGGGACCTATCTTCTAAAGCAGACACAGGATTAGAGTTTTCAGAGAAAAAGAGGTCAAAAGTTCAATGATTCTATCAGGATAATTACCGAAATTCTAGATCATGCACTCTGACCTGAAGGGAGAGAAAAAGATGGTAAGAAGATAAAAATGGAAGAGTCGCTGAACTGGAGAGACCAAAAGAGTAGCGTAACATACATGTACAAGTAAACTAAAAAGATTGGAGGTTGTGATGAGAATGAGTAACTTGAATTAGTGACTTTTAGAGTTAGAGCAATTTGCATGGTGACATCTTCCAGGACGTAAGAGGTGGAGAATGCTATGGATTCGAGATATCCAGGGTTTGAGTAACTTGTCCAAAAGAACCTTCAATGGGTTGGAGAAGAAAACCATGAGCCTGGAGTCAAAGTCTCAAAGAATATGGGGAAATGACTAGGCGATAGGTAGAATGCAATGACAGGAAATTGGGAAGGTTTTTTCAACATCTGGAATACTCTCTCCTGAATTAGAGAATTGTGATACATACATGAAGGAGTCACTTCCATAAGTCTTTAGGACTACATGTATGATTGCAAACTATATTCTGAATTATCGTCATATGTACAGAAGCAAGAAAATCAACAGAGAATTGAAATTAAAATATAAAAATTCCACATAGGGATGGCTTATAAGAATGTGGCTTAAGCCCTACAGAGAATGAGAAAAGAATCTAATATGTTCTTCTTTTAGGTATTAAAATTACTTGACAGTTCCAATATCCAGCTAAACTCCTATTGGACTGAAGCAAGCAACAGTTCTGAATGCTTTTTGTCCTGAAGAACTTGGCTTGAGATAATTATTGGCTGAGCTTGAAGTTGAGTAACTGGAACATGAAAGTAGGGCTGCTCAGAAGAGGGCCAGCGAGCCCCGCCTGCTGCCTTAGACAATGTGTGTCCTCATCAGAGTCCTACTCAAGAATTCATGTCATCAAAAGTAAGTGGTTTGTTCTTATTGAAGACGACATTGCTTGCAAAGACATGCCAAGTAGTGTCCAAAGAAATGAATCAAGGTATAAAATCTGGGTGGTCCTTAGAGTTGATTTTGCACATAGGACAAAAGAAGCATTTGTGAGGTGGCCGAGCATCTGTGCAGGGAATTCTTTCTACAGTCCGGGGGCCGTTTTGGCATAGGCAAGGAGATCACTCATCAACTCTGGCATTTGTATGGCTGTATTTTTTTTGCCAGGAAATATTTACCCCATAGTCTAACACTGTCTGCTCCTAAATTGGAACAGGCGGTTACCACAATCCTATGGCATTCAATAGGTTTCTTTGGGGGGAATAAATGTTCTGGAGATGTGCTGTAACAGCTCACCACTGAGCATGTTCCCCAAGGAGATCACATGGATGAGAAACAGCTTGGTTCTGTGAGGGTGACAAAGAACAGGGCTCCACATTCAATCCTACCTTAAAATTTTATCCCACATTGGTTTTAATAGCTGCTTTCTCCCATCCCAGCTGTGCAGCCATCTTTTAGTCCAAAAAGACTGCCAGGGAGTGGTTTTCGGCCCAAATCAGGGATAAGGGAGGGCGTGTGTGTCTGCAAGAAGACGTGTGTCCACAAGAAGATGAACTTTGTCAAACCATCCACAATTTAGTGACTAAAATATCGTACTGTCCATAAATGCCATCAGATAGACTATCTTATGGTGAAAACAGACCTAGAGTGTTTTGATTCAGTGTCCTCCCTTTTGAGACGGGGGAATTGAGATCTGGTTGTGTTGAGTAATTTGCTCAGTCACAGAGCTAGAGAGTGATAGAGCCGAGATTAAAGTCCAAGTCTCTTGATTTTCAATCTAGAGGGTTTTTTTAACAATACCAGCTAATCTAGGTTTATTCTGTGATTTCCCCTTCTTAGCCTCTGCTTCCGCGGTGGGATGCCTTCATTCAGTTCAGGACCCTTACACCAAAGCCTACCAATTCTTGTTGTAAAAGATTTCAAGCATGAAAGAAGTCTAGAGATTATTTTACGGGAAACACACGCAGCTACCTAGCTTAACAGAGGTCAACATTATACTTTGCTTGTGCATCTTTCTCTTCCTCACACTTCCCAGAGATAACCACTAAACCAAATCTTGAGTTTATTATGCTAATTCAAGTTGTTATATTCTCTATCTATTCACACACACACACATTCACAAATATATAATTCTGTATCTTTATTTCATCCAACGTTATGTTTTTAAGGTTTATTTTAACCTTATGAAATATTCCGTTGTATGGATGCACCAATATTATTTATCTATTCTTCTATTGATAGACACAATTTTTAAAATCTTTCATAATGTACACAATGTTCCAGTGAATATGTTTGTGAATATTTCTTTCAGCACATTTTCAATAGTGTTTTTAGGCCTCAGAAGTAGAATTGTTAGTTGAAGGAGTACATGCACATGTGTCAGGTGGAAAAATGTCTCCCCAAAAGGTGTCCCTGGAACCTATGAATATGTTACCTTACATGGCAAAAGGGACCTTACAAATGAGATTAAGGTTGGGCCAGCCCCAGTGGCCTGGTAGTGAAGTTTGGCACTCTCTGCTTCGCTGGCCCACGTTCAGCTCCTGGGCTCAGACCTACACCACTCATCTGTCTGTGGCCATGCTGTGGCAGCAGCTCACGTACAAAAAAGAGCAGTGGATGTTAGCTTAGGGCGAATCTTCCTCAGCAAAAAAACCCCAAAAAGCAACAACAAAAAGTGGGATGAAGGTTAAGTGTCTTCAGAAGGGAAGGGTACCCTGGGTAACGCAGGTGGACCCAACTGAATCACATGAGTCCTTGATCTCAGAAGAGGCAGAATAGAGGGTCAGTGGACACCACCTGAAAAGAAACCACAGCTGTTGCTGGTTTTGAAGATGGAGGAAGGGGGTCATGAGCCAAGGAATATATGGCTCCTAAAGCTGGAAGAAGGCAGGAAAAATGAATTTTCTCCTACAGCTTCCACGAAGGAACACAGCCCTGTGGACAGACACCTTGATGTTAGCCCAGTGAGACCCATGACAGACTGCTGACCTCCAGGACTATGAGCTAACAAGTTTGCCGTGAAGTTTGTAGTAATTTGTTAAGACAGCAATAGAAAACTAATATAGCATATTAAACTTCACTAACTATTGCTAAATTTCCCTCTGAAGCGGCTATCCCAAGTTCTATGCTCACTATCAGTGTATGAGAGCCCCTGTGACCCCTTAACCTTTGTAAGCCCCTCTCAGTGTATGAGAGCCTCTGCGACCCCTTAACCTTTGTAAGATGTTCTAACATCGCCAGAATTTTAATTTTGTCTGCAGGGTTTGAAAAGGTTTATAGTTTCAATTCACACATGGTTTTAACTTTCACTTCTCTAATTATTTTCTATGTTCTTGGCCATTTGAACATCTCTTTCCTTGAATATCTTGCTCACTTATATTACCCTTTATTCATATTGGGTTGTTATGCTTATTTATTTGTAATCATTTATATATTCTGAATACAAAATCTATTCTTGAAAGCCCGTGCAATTATAAATTCTCATTCTGTGGCTTCCTTTACTTTGTTCGTGGTATTTTATTACACAGAAAGTTTTAATTGTTATGCAGACGTGTGTGTCATGGTTTTTGCTTAGTGTTTTGCATTTTAGGTCGTCCCTAATACCTCCTTCCCAACCTCAAGACCGTAAACATATTCTGTATTTTCTTTTAGAAGATAAGTTTTAAAGTTTTGCTCTTTAGGGCTTTCAAGTATTTGGAATTAATTGTTTTTTATTTGGATACCCAGTTGTTCTAATACTATTTATGAAGAATTCGTTCTTTTCTTTCTGATTTGTAATTCCACTTCTCTCTCACATTCAGTACACAAATGAATCTGTTTCTGGACTCTCCTTTCTGACCCTTTGTCTATTAGTTTATTTCAGTTCCTGCTCTACACTATTTTAATTACTCCAGCATTAAATATATCTTGATATCCTCTTTTCTTCCTATTTTTCTTTTAAATTTATTACTTAATCTTGGATTTTTTTTTCCTTTTTCTCCTTAAAGCCCCCCGGTGCATAGTTGTATATTCTTCGTTGTGGGTCCTTCTAGTTGTGGCATGTGGGACGCCGCCTCAGCATGGTTTGATGAGCAGTGCCATGTCCGCGCCCGGGATTTGAACCGAAGAAACACTGGGCCGCCTGCAGCGGGTGCACGAACTTAACCACTCGGCCACGGGGCCAGCCTCTAATCTTGGATTTTTATTCATTCAAATGAATTTTAGGATAAGTTCGACTAAACGTAGACATTCTTTCTGGGATTACTGTTGAAATTAGATTAAAAATGTAGAATGAGTTAGCATTAGCTAATTCTTTTGGTTATTAGGTCTTCCATCTGTTATCATAGCATAATTACTCATGTATTCAGTGCTTTAAAAATAATATTCAAATGTATAGTTTTCTCCAACAAAAGTTTGCTATACAGCTTCTGCTAGATTTACTGCTAGTTACTTTACTGTTTTTGCTGCCATGGTTTTCCCTAACTGATTACTAATTGATGATTATTCATATGTAGGGGTGCTATTGATTTTTATACATTGATCTCGGATCTAGCAAACTTGCTGAATATTCTCATTAGTCCCAATTGTTTGTCTGTAAATTTCTTGGATTTTATAACCAGCGTATTCTCAGTAAAGAAAATCTTGCTAGTTTTTGTGCTTCTTGTTCCTCTTAGATTTTTATGTATCTTATCGTCCGCCTTGAATCTCCAGGGCGTGCTTGGGAGGCAGTCATAGCGGTGTCCTCCTATTGTCCCTGAGTTGGCTTGAAGTGCTTCTGAAGTTTCCCATTTAAGTGTGGTACTGACTGCAGATAAGGCTCAGAGATTCTCCTTCTATTCCTCCTTTGATAAAAATTGTCAAAAATTAGTCAAAATTTGTTACATTTTTTTGTATCTATCTGCAAGATTTTGTTTCTTCTACTGTTCATGTCTGCTTTGAACAGAAGGATACGTTTGCCTCATAAAAGTGGTTGAGTTCCTTCCCCTCATCTTCTATTCTTGTAGCTTTGAATATGGTTTGAATTATTTGTTCCCAGAAGCTTTGGTATCTGTTTGGTAGAGTGAGATTTCATGGCCTATTAAATGTAATTAATGATTATTTCCTCCTCAGGCAATTTTGCTAACTTATATTTGTCTGGAAACTTGTGAATTTCATCTCAATCTACAAGTTTATTGCACAAATTTCTTCATAACATTTTTATGATATAAGAGAACACCATGGAAATATGGTGACTTCTCTTTTTACCATTGCTAGTCCCTTTTTCCATTATTATTTTTGATACTCTTTCTCTTTTTTATTCAGACTCAGTCTACTTTCTTTCTTTGAAAGAAATAGTCTTTGTTTTATTGATTTTCTTTATTATTTTCTATTGCTATCTTTACTTTTTCTTTGCTTCTCCTTTTATTTGCTTTATTCTAATGTTATTTTCCTGTTCACTCAGTTAAACCATTGTCTTAATTTTGATCACTATTTTTAATAAACGCGTTTATGTCTGTAAGTTTCTCTCTAATTACTACTGTATAAGCACATCACAGGTTTTGATATGTAATACTTTTATTTTTATTCAGTTATTAATATTCTCTAATTCCTATAGTATATTTTTTACTCATACTTTTCATATGAGAATATTTTAACTTTCCTAAAATAACTATTTTATTTTTGATTAAATAATTAATGCTTTGCATTAAGAAGACGTTCTTTTTGTAATGTAAATTATTTGAAAATAGTTGAGACATTACATGTGGCCTAGTATGTGATTATTTATTATGTTCCAATAACTTCAAAAATACATATTCATTCTTTGTTGGAGGTAGAGTTTAATATATATTCTCTGTTAGGGAAAAATTCTTCTCTGAAATTCTCTATACATTATTATATGTTGTCTGATTATCAATTTTCAGATTATTATTAGGAGTCAGTTCTTATAATTCTCTCAATTACTGAAAATTAGTGCCTATATTTTATTACGTGTTGGGCACTGTTATGTGTCCTGCACATACAGTAATTTATCTTATCTCTACAACAACTGCATTAGGTGAGTGCATCACGTCCCCAGTTTGCAGATGAAGGAATTGAGGGACAAAGGAATTACAAGTTAAAAGTTCAGAAAGCTAGTAACTGGTAGAGCCAGATTTAACCTAGCCAGTCTGACTCCACCTTCTGCTTGCTTCACTCTGACACTGCACACTGCTGCCAGCTTTTGCTTTATATATCTGAAGACTGTGTGATCAGATACACGTAAGCCGATGCACGCTCTGATGAGTTATGGTATTATTCCTTCCAGTGTGGTTGACCTGCGTCTCCATCAGTGCTTTTTCATTTAAATCTATTTTGTATGATATTAATCTTGCTACACCCGTGTCCTTTGGGTTAACATTTGACTGGTTTTGTTTTTCCTTTTTATTAACCATTCTGTGTCATTTTTTCCCTCTGCTGGTTTGGAAATCATACACAGTATTTCTTTCTTTTTAGTTGTTACCTTCGCTATTTTAACATATGTTTTTAGCCACCATTTTTTCTAACAAAGTTGACTATTTTACTTTCCTCCACAACACATGGGCCTTAATTCACTTTAAGTAGCCATTAAAATCCTGCAATATTTTTATTTTTTAAAGCATTTAAGTTTTGTCTTTTTAAAACTTAGGGCAAAGTTACTTAGATATTTTGAAAACAATTTTATTTATCAACACATTTATTAGAACCCATGTCAACATTTGGTTTTGCTGTCTCTTTTCTTCCCTGTAAGTTGACTTTTCTCCTTGCTAAAAAGTCTCTTTAAGCATTTTTTTGAATTAAGAATCTGTAGGGGTCCGGCCCAGTGGCTGAGTTCGCGTACTCTGCTTTGGCGGCCCAGGGTTTTGCTGGTTCGGATCCTGGGCGCTGACGTGGCACTGGTCATCAGGCCATGTTGAGATGGCGTCCCACATGTCACGATCAGAGGCACTCTCAACTAAAATATACAACTATGTACTGGGGAGCTTTGGAGTGAAAAATAAAAAGAGGAAGATTGGCAACAGATGTTAGCTCAGGGCCAATCTTTAAAAAAAAAAAAATTGTCGTCTTAAGCAGTTTTGAGTGTGCAGGTCAGCAGTGTTGAGCATATTCACATTGTTGTGTAACGGATCTCCAGAACTTTTTCATCTTGCAAAACGGAAACTCTAGACCCGTTAAACAACAAGTCCTCCTTTCCCCCCTCCCCGTCGCTGGAAACCACCGTTTTGCTTTCTGTTTTTATGAATTTGACTACTTTAGAGTCCTCATTATCATTTTTTTGCCTGCTCAGTGTTTGTTAAACGTCTCAGGTCATGCTGGTGTTCAAAAGGTAGATTAGGGGACATGTGCCTTATCATGGACACGTGCTAAATTACTTTCTTTCACACATGCATGAGAAAAAGAGAGAGGGGGAATAATTCCTGGTAGAAATCTGCCACCTAATTTCAAGCTAAGCAGACCCCTTTCTTGGGTAACAAGTAAAAAGTGGTCTTCTCTTTGAAACAGGAATCACAACCTAAAGCCCACGGGAGAGAATTCCTGCACTTCCTCTCTCCCTAGTTTTTATTTCTCTTGAGAGGAGGTTGCAAACAGAAGCATTGTTGGACTATTAAGATTCTTTCCCCCTTGGAGATCCTTTTAAAAAGGCAAATCTAGAAAAACTTGAATTTTCCCCGTTAGCTGACTGAAGGCCGAATTAAATATAAATTAATTACTTTTAGTGTCTTTCTTGATCGCTCATATCTTTTGAGGTCAAATGGCTCTGCTTAGTCATAAACAGAGTCTACTTTGCAAACCCCAATTTAAATCTCTAAGTGCTCAAAAATCCTCACACTGTGGATTAAGAAAATATCCAGGTGGCTGTGAGGGGCCATAAAAGGATTTAGGTTTAGGAGTCAAAATATTGTCTTTTGGGAGCCTCCACATAGCACTTGGTGAAGACACCCTACTGTTTGGCTCAGCCCCTCCGGAAAGTCAGGTCTTCTAGAAAGCCACATGTGTTCCCTTGGGGTGCAGCTTTAGCCGTGAAGGTAGAAACGTAGCTATGAAGGGTCTGTGGGGCTCATGCCTCTGGGGCCATCGTTGAAAACAACCTTCTGCTCTTGTTTTTCCCATATTTTATCATTTTATTTTAGCATTTCTGGCATAAACAGATTTCAGGGATTTTCAAAATTTGTTCATCCAATATACATTTACTAAATGCCTACTCTGGTCAGCACCTCTGTTAGGAAGTACGTCAGGCACTGTGAGGACATACAACATCCCTGCCTTCAGGAAACTGCATCAAGTTTATTTGATCTTCTTATTTATTTGGTCAACTTATTTAATCATCATGTGATTTAGGGACTCAAAGATATGAGGTTGAATGGATTCCAAAAGCCACATAGGCCATTCTGCTACCTAAAGAAAGGATTTAATGAAATTTTTTCCGACAGATTTGATTATCTGTCACGCCTGAAGATCTTCAGAGGGGGAATTCCTCCAACATTCAAATCAGAGTCAATGTTCTTGTATGTGATAAAAATATATATGTAGAATGTTCTCATGCAAACCAAGGTAGAGATAGCTTATGGTAGTAGCATTGCTAGATAAGATACAGGATGCCCAGTTAAATTTGAATTTTAATATAACTATGACCCAGATACTGCATGAAACATATTTATGCTAAAAAATTACTTGTTGTTTATCTGAAATTCAAATTTAACTGGGCATCCTTCAATTTTATTTGCTAACTCTGGTAATTCTATGTGGTGGAAAAAGAAGGCAGTTCAGGCAAAAATTATTTGAAGTATTTAATTGACTAATTAATGATATAACAAATAAAATAATTTAGTGGAGGTCAAACACTAATGACTTGGATTATGGCATCATTAGCAATGTACTTATTTTGACACACTGATAGAGTTACCGTCTGAGTTTCCTCTGGAAAGACTGAGAATAAACTATCTAGACTGATTTTCAATCCAGAAGGTCAAATTTCAAGAATCTTGGGGCAGTCACAGCAGCCTGAGGAGATGGAGTAAGCCCAGCTGGGGCATGGGTCATCACACAATGTCCATCAGATTAGACATCAGTTCCAGCTTTTACTCTCTCCTGCCAGAATGAGAATCAACTCATTTTTCCCTTGTTGCCTTCTCACCGAAACCTCTTTCCTTTTTTAATTTCTTTCTGGTCCTGTCTTGGTTCTAGTTTCGACCAAATTTCTGTCCTTTTCCTCTCTTGCTGAATTTTTGGTTAGATTTCAGAATATAACTATTCTTTATAACTTCATTTTCTTTTTACCCTGAATGGGCAAATCAGACTAGATATTAGTCTTTGACTGACGCGTTCATTCATGCCATAGACATGTACTAAGCATTTACTGCACATAATATACAAAACAAATGAGAAAGGAAGGTTACTATTGCACAACCTCAGCCGGCACCACTCACACAGCAGTCCTGCTGGAAGTTTGTAGGAAGAACTTAGGCATCTGTTCTGCTGAAGTTGGCTTTGATCTTCCTGCTCTCTGAGTACTAAATCGGGGAGACTTGCTATTATTAAACAGAGCATTATTAAGTAACCCTGCTGGTCAGGTGGCCAAAGTGGAGCCTTCCCATTTTATAAGGACTGCCTGTCCAAGGACCAGACTGGTATGGAAGTAGATACTCGCTCTGGCGTTAGAGCTATACTTATCATGCCCTGGGGGACAGCTTGTGGGCTATGCCTAGAAAGCAGTGCCTAGGCCAACTTAGCAATAAAGCAAACAGCCCATACCAGGGACCATGATGTGCAAACCATAGAGAAAGGCAGGTGTATCTGCTGAGGCTGGAATCCAGCCATGAGGCCAAGGGACTCTAGTGGAAGATGGGAAACCACTGAAAATCTCTTGATCTGGGACACATTCAAAGACATAAAAAGACAGGGACATCTGGGGCTACCAAGGAGTTCAAAGGAGATTCCTAAGTCTCTTGATTTCATCTACTTCTATTTTCACTAGTTCTGCAGAAGTCCCAGCCACCGTGACCTCTGGACTATTGCAACAAAATCCTAGTTGGTCTCTCTTCTCCACCTCCAGTTTTTTCTCCATCATGTACCCAAAGTGATTCTTAAACAAACCAACTGCACACAAGTTTGATGGTGTAACACATACCCTTCACCCTCTTTCAGTATCTTCCCATTTTAAGGTAAAGCAAAATTCCTAAGACATCCTTCATGGTGGAATTGTTTACACTACATTTGCAGCCTCACTTCCCACTGACTCTCCTGTTCTCTCCAGTCTCATAACCAAACTGGCCGCCTTTCAGGACCTACCACTTACCAAACTTCCTCCTGACACAGAGCATTTACTTAAATGGTTCCTTTGGATAGAATGCTTCTTCCTCCCATCTTGACTAGTCAACTCTTACTCAACCACCAGTGTCAGTTTATCATCTCCCTTGGGGAAGGTTTTCGCAACTCCCCAACTAGGTCAAATCTCGCAGGCAAGGTTTTCATGCTCCTCTCCTTGACAGCACTTAGTGTGACTGTAATTTTACTTCTCTTGATGTGATCGTTTGATAAATGCCTGTCACCCTTACTAGACCGCAATGTCCATGAGCGCAAGAATGGTCTTTTGGGAGAATCTTTGTGTTCCAAGTGCTCAGCACAGAGCTTGGCACATGGCAACCACTTTTTACATATCTATTGAATGAGTGAGTATGACCAAGAAGTGGGACCTGCCTGCTTCTGATTGTTTCTTTTAATGGACCATGGTGTGTTCTTAGTACTTGGCACTCAGAAGGTCTTGGATCTCCAGGTTTACGGGTAAAGGATCAACCCAAATCAGGTGGGAATTTTGTTAAGTAGAGGACTCTGCACCCTTGGTGACTCTGACCCCAAAATGATGGCAGGCATAGCAAACCTTCCTACCACCATAGTTCCCCTCACAGACTTCAAGTTTGGAAAGATTTCTGTGTGCCACCAAGCTCAACACACAAGTAAGTAGTAATTCATTTGTCTTCTTTTTTGTTCAAAGACACAAAAAGTACGCCAGCTGGAACTGTTAGCATAAGATTACAGTGTTACACTACTATGTTGATATTCTTGCAAACCAAAACAATGATGTGAAAATATCTGATTCATGTGAGACTTTAAATTTTATTAGAAATAACTCAGGGCTTTTATTTTTGTGTTTTGCGGGCTTCTAGAAATCTCAGGCCCTCAGATGGAGAGCCACTTGCACTAAATGCCGCAGAATCAGGACAACAGACCTGGGGTGGGGAGACCTTGCTCTCTGCTCTGCTCTTACTGGGTCCGTCTGACAAGATTGTGACCTGGAATATTTGGTAGTAGAGAATACAGTTAGCCAAGTCATTCGTGTAAGACTACTGACCAGCATGACGTTTTAGGCGGAAGCACCAGCTGAGGATGGAGCAGACAGTGGTCCATGCCGCCACTGAGAAGACAGTTTTCAAAACCTCAGCATGGCTATGCTTAACCTCTTCTTAGTGGTAAACCGTATTGCAATCTGAGGATTGCATTTAGTAATAATTCCAGACATACATGGCTGGTTTCTTAAAGCCAAATAAGTATTTAGATAATAGAGGGCGCAAGAGGTCAGGCACAGGCCTGCCAAAGCTTGACGGTGATGCGTGTTTTCAGGAAAAGACACAGTGATTTCCTTCATTCCTCTTTGAGACAATATCTTTGAAGTCTTCACTTACCGTAAAATAATAGCATATCATCCATATGGAACATGAGGAAATAATTAAAATCTGACTCCAACTTATTTGACAGCAGTTGGGTAAAGACAAATGAAATTTTATATATAAAAGTGCTTTGAGCTTCTAGGAAGAAGGCTCTAATACAAAACCTAAAGAATGCTCACTCTACGTGTTTCTATAAGTAAAAATTACATTTCAATCAATATACTCCCTTTTAATGAAATCTGAAGCTAATTCTAGCTGTAAATTGAGCAGATTCAATGCCATGAGGGAAACGTTGCTATGGATGATCTCTAAAACGCTGGCGTGACAGGTAGGCAGAAAAATCTTGAGCTGACTATGGTGAAAACTGAGACTGTGGCTAAGAGGTTCATTTAAGGTGAGTCAACAGTAGAATTCCTCTGTGCAGATCCTTTTTGAATTAAGTGAAAAATAGCGCTATTATACTTGTCTCCAAAACGGCCTCTAATACCGTTCTCCTGCATCAGTCAGGCTACACCCACCACTAAATTGCTGTTTGAAACCACTAAACTACAGTCTTGTCTAAAGGTTAATGATGCAAACCCATAACATAACATCCAGAAACAAACGGTTTCAGAAAGGGCAAGATAAGTCTTAAACAGCAAGTAATATTTACAGTGTTATTGTAAGTTCACGGAGCACGAGCAACAAAGGATAGCCCTTCATTTTATAGTACGACTGACTGAGGAAGAGCTGTGTTCTGACTCAGAGCTGACTTCCCCTTTGCTCTGATGTTTCGACATTGAGGATGTGCCAGCACTCTTTATGATGAGGTTCGTCCACCTGTAGCTCTGGATGGAGTGTCCTGAAATAGCCATTCCTTATTCTTGGGAAAAGGAAATGGAGAGAGTGAAAGGGTTGGAAGAGACCTCCCTCACTTCAGATCACACCAAACTTGGCCGTCCAGGACAGGATCCACTGCGGGATCTCCTTCTGGCCAACGGAATGATGAGCCAGGAGCGACATGAGAGCCCAGGCGCCTGCAGCGTCTGGGCTCTGTGCCAGCTCTCGCCAACCACAGTGTTTCCAGTGGTTGAGGGGCACCTGGGTGCCATCGCTCTGGAACGTAAAATGAAGAGTTACCAGCCTCATTGCTGCTCCTGGAAATAGTTTTGGTTGGACTTTCTGAATATCAGTGACAGAAAATAATCAGCCAGAAGGCCCTTATTAAAAAGCATGTGCCACTTTCCAAACAGTGCGAGGCTTAGTGGCCAGAATAAAAGATATTTTTCTTCTTAGTCCCTACCTGGCAGAAAGAGGGATTATTGAGGTTCGTGGGCAAGAGGCTATGTGGACCCCTGCTTTTCCTAATTTGTATAGAAATCCCTTATGCTGTAGGAGTGAGGACAGAAGGAAAATAAGAAATGACAAGGTGACTGCTCTGAAGTCAAAATGTATACTAATGCAAATGACCAGAAAAAAACAAAAGGGAAAACAGGCCCTCTGTTTATGAATAGCTAGAATATATTTCCCAGGACTTAAGCAGTGGTCTGGCCACATACAAGCCTTTAATGTGTGTGCATAAGCGGGGGGTTAGCTTAGGAAGGAAACAGAAGCTTACCTGTTCCCCAGTGATTTACATGAGTGAATAATCCAAAACAAACCTAGCAATTAAAAAAAATAGCCAAGAGCCACATTCACATTTGTCTGGGAATTCATGTTGGAGAATGGCCTTTTGGAACTGTAACAATGAAATGCCAACATTTTGATCATTTTAATCATCATTCATAAATCTTGGACAATTTTGCCAAAGTAAATATATTTGCTTTGGGTTAAAATGTACCCATTTTGTACTTTGAAATACTGTTTTCCTTTTTTCAAAAAGCCAGATAATTAACACACAGGAATTTGAACACAACAGAGTGTACCCTGGACTTCTGGTCCAAAACTATTTGATGTTTAAAATGATGGATTTGATTTTGCCTCCCAGATTTAACAAATGTTAACATCTTGCCATACTTGCTTCTTTATTAAAAGAAATAAAATGTGTAGCTGTTGCTGATGCTCTTCTCCACGTGTCCTTCCTATCCCTGTTTTCCTAAAGAAGACCATGAGGCCGCTGAATCTGGCACACTGCTGGGGCCTGCAAGCTGTGCCCTGCAGAACTCCAGCTGTGCGAAGGGGAACCCCGTAATCGCTAGAGAAAGTATCCACCTTTGTTTTCAACCATTCACTGTGGGTGTTTGTGTCTTTACACAATGTTTAGTATGCTTTCAGTGCTTTAAAATGTTTACAAAGACACAAAACTGTGCATATCCTCCTAATTCTTGCATTATTTTTGATTACAGTAGATTGGTGATTACCTGACCACTAACTATCCCTCCCTATTTGTTGCTAACAGAGCCCCAATTTTGTTGAGGTTTCCATTCCTTAAGAAAGGAGAACTGAGCCCCATGTCGAGGGTAAATACCAATTAGTATAAGCAATCATAGTAATCTTACTCCTTCCAAATGGGTAGACTACGCAGGGCTGTGTGCATGCCACTTAACTCTGATCAATGAGACAAGCAGAATCTTGCTGGAAAGCTTCCGGGAAAGATTTCTTATTCTTGAAAGAAACGGCTTTATCTTCTCCTAGATGCTGCCATATCTGGCTGTGGGACCTAGGTCTGTGCAGCCGTCTTGCCACTTTGAGGAAGCCGGCCTGAAGATATGTCCACATAATGACGATGGCAGAGCAGAATAAAGGCAGGACATGGAGAAGCTGTGTTGACCAATCTTCAGGTTATCCTGCCTCAAGCCTCTTTTTATGTGAGTGAATGCATTTCTTTTTTATAAGCCATATGGATCATACTTTTATTACTTTCAGTAAAAAGTATCTGCTTTTTTCGATGTTGGGAAATACAGATTTTTTTAAATCTTTTTAATTGCTGAACAGTTCAGCTGCATGTTTATCCATTCCCTGTTAATGGACATTTAATAAGTGTTTGCCGTTGCTCGCAGTGTTGCAGCAAACACGCCTGCATGTGTCTTTATGCGTGTTGTGTAAGTGCAGTCGTTGGTCACATACGTAGGCTCTGTACATCTTCACCTGTATTACATATTTCTGAATTGTTCTCCAAAGAACTTGAAACAATTTATGCCTGCAGCAGTCTACATGACCGTCTCTTTCCCAACATCACTGCCTTTTCAGACGACTTTTAAATTTTGGCATTTTCAGACTTTTAAATTTTGCCTTCATGTTGAAATGGTGTCTTCTTGTTGCTTTCATTTGCATTTCCGTGTTTTCAAATGAGATTGAGAAATTTGAATGTATTTGTTAGCCGTTGAGATTTCATTTAAGTCATTTATTCATTTTTCCATCAGATTATTTGGTTTTTGGAATTATTTTAGTAGTCTAGACCTTAATGCTTTAAAAGTGGTAAGCACTATAAATATCTTCTCCCAGTGTCTTTGATTTATGGTATCTTTTGTGACACAGGCATTTTATACTCGAATGTAGTCAAACTTATTGATGTTTTAAAAATCATGATGTGATTTTCATGTCTTCTTTAAAAATTCTTTCC
This sequence comes from Equus caballus, assembly GCF_041296265.1. Classification (NCBI taxonomy): domain Eukaryota; kingdom Metazoa; phylum Chordata; class Mammalia; order Perissodactyla; family Equidae; genus Equus; species Equus caballus. The sequence continues at coordinate 66,072,601 of NC_091702.1, forward strand.
TAACTGAGGTCATAATGACATGACCCTAAATTTTCTTAAATATTGTAAAGTTTTGCTTTTCACATTTAGATTTTTAATATATCTAGTCCTCTTTGTTTTGCTCCTGTCTTTAATGAGGTGGAGACTTCTAAGGTTTCTTGTTGTCTGAATTAGTTATATCAGTTAAGATACAATCAGAAAACAGAAACCGTGCTAGGTATTTCAAGGAAGGGAATTTAATATGGAAAATTGGTTACACGGTGTAGAAGGAGCGCAAGGACAAAAGAGGAAAGCTTTTTTTAACTTAAGCAAGCAGACACCAGCTTTAGGTCTGGGAGAAAAGGAGGGAGAAGCTGAGACTGCCAGATCCTAGAAACTCAGGAATCCCCTGCAGACCTTTAAGAAGGGAGCCACACCTGGCTCCTGCAGGGACTTCAGGTGGGCGTGATGAGGCTGGCTCAGTGAGTGTTGGAAGAATGAGAAACTGGAATGAATTACCGCTGCCGGGCTGAACTGCAGCAGCCTGGGTGAGTTGCTCTGCTAGAGCAACACTAACAGGAAAATAAGAAAAGAGAATAAAGTTCTCCCCTCTTCCTGCACGCCAGCCTGCCTCTAGCATCTCCCAGGGGCAGAACTTAAGGGGAAACCAGGTAACAAAGGAATCTGGAAAATGTAGGTTGTGTTTGTCCAGTTGCGGTTTTACTGGGCAGAGCATAACCAAGTGGATTTTAATCCAAGAGACAACACTGGTAGATAAATCACCCATTAGTGGTGTCCACCGTGGGCTAATGCACCCAAGGGGACATGCAACCTGATTCACTGGAGGACGGGAGGAAAAAGAAGTTCAATTTTGCTAATATTTAACAAGACCATTTAATTTAGAATTTTCACACTGGTGCCCCCACTCAATCTGCGTGAGCATTGTTGAATTTAAAGATAAGCTAAACGCTTTTACCAAAAGACCTATACTCCAAAGTTGACCTTTGATAAGGTAAGTTATTGTTGGTAGTATGCTACCTTGAGGATATTTTTCTTAAAAACAAACACCATTAATCTGACCCTTCAAGATAAAGGTGACATTTTAGCAACAAGTGAGAAACAGCTTTTCAAAAGAAGCCTCTCATATATGAAGAATTCAGGGAGCATAGTTCTATTATTATGTTACTTTGTTGGCAAAATAGATATCTATCAGAAGTTTCATCTGCATAAATAATAATCTCAAAATTAGAATGTTCTAGTCTAAACATTTCCAAATGGAAGATTCTAGTGTATTTTGAATCCACTTGCTAAAAATGTAAAAATAGATTACCTTCTCATTTTTCAGGATTGACATTAGAGAATATGGAACTTTACTAGCTGAATTTTGTCAAAACCACTCATAATTGGTGGATGAGCCTAAAAATGAATCTCAAGACTTAATAAATGCAAACAATGACACACTTTTTCCATTTGAACCTATAGGTTATTGTTAGTTATCTTTTTAAAACTAAAGCAGCTATTAGCATCAAATGTAAAATAAGCTGAACCTAAAACCAGATTTTTGAATCACTGTAGGAAAACTCATATTTTAAACTAAGAAAGAATATTTGCTTTCAACAACAACAAAAAAACATTAAATGAAAGCAAAACACTTTTATGTTGTTAATAAATAAAATATTATTCATTTCACTTTTGTCTTATTTTTAATTTCTCTTGTTTATAATTTAACTTTAAACATAGTTCAGTAATATGTGGATATAATTTATGAACAAATAAATACGCTATAGTGGGTCTATGTGAGTGGATCTGATTATTTTCAGTCTAATGAAATATGCAGTGAGACGTATGACCAAAAATGTTTGGAGAGAACTGTTAAAATGTCAAGAGTTAATTTGAGCAAAAACTGATTTGAATGGGGCAGCATGCAATCTAGCAGACAGAAAGGAAACCTGAGGACCTGTACAAAATGGAAGACTTTTATAGGCAGAAAGGAGCAGGACCAAGGAAGTTCTACTAGACAAAATGGCGGGTTGGTTACTGCGAAGTTACTTTTCTTTAGGAGACAGTGAGGGTCTGTCGGGCAGATCACCTAACTAGGGCTGATCTGAGTTTCAGATTCCATTTCTGGGAGAGCCGATATGTGATCAAGTCTTGGTTTGGTAACATGGGCCTAGCATAAGCAACTTCATTTTGGGCGTGTTAGCATGTTTTTAAGACTACTCAGCTAAGCAGTTGTGATGTTATACTGGTTTGAACTCCTAAATCTAAACTATGTAATATCCTAAGAGACAACCCAAAATATTATGTAGACTAAGAGTTTGAAAGCTTCTATTTCCTAAAAAGTTACAACATGTAACATATGTTTTGATTGTTCTACAACTAAATACTCTAGAAGTTTTTATAGCATCAAGTGCTTTGATGAATAAGGGACTGACTTCAAACTATTAGTCCGACATCCTTTATAAAATCAGTCCTAGTGTATGCGGTTTTCTAAATTTCTCTTTTGTACTTATATATAATTTACTTCACAGAGTTTTTGTAACTTTCTAAAAGTCAAACTCCGATGTATTAGCAGAATGTGTATTCTGCCTCATATTTGATCATGTTTCCCACTTCATTGCGTTTTTATTCTCAAGTCCCTTTACAGACATGAGCAAGTCACTATTTAGGTTCCATCTCCTCATTTGAGCAACAAAGGGGTTGGCATAGATATCAAAGGACTCTCTCAAACCTCAAGTTTTTGATACGACATAGAAAACTAATCTAGAATGGGGCTTTTCAAACTATTTCATTAAATTTCAGAATTCCAGTGAGCTGACTTTCAGAGTTCTCGCGCTGGCAGTGTCCCCAGGGCTTGCATTAGGTGCGTGCACTTTCTTCTGCTCCAGCTGCAAAGATACTCCAAAGCAAGACTCCACCACAGTTGTGTGCTGCCGGTGGACAGCAGATGACTCGCCAGGCTGCCCTCTGGGTCTCCAGGTATTGTTTCTAAGACCCTCTCTGGGGCAGGCAGCATTTACGCCTATCCTGTGCGCTGTAGTTGGTGCTTGCTTTCATGGGCTTCACCTGCCGACCATTTTGTAAGTCATCTTGCCTCTATCCTCCACTAGCCTGGAATCGTCTCTGGTTTTGAGGCTTGCACACTTGAAGGGTATGGATCTGGTCTTCCTTCCCGTCTTTCTCCTCAGACTAACAATACCCCTAAGGGTTCCTTGAAAGAAAAATCACACAGCCATTTGGGGTATGTTTGTTTTGAGTCAGCTCCACCCGCAGCCGGCACTGCCCCAATCCTGCAATGAGAGTTTGGAGTCTAAGGCATGAAAAGCAGCCCATAAGAATTTCAGAGACTCATAAAGTTTGCAAACTAATGATCTAGGCCTTTCATTTTCTTTGGAAAGGTGGCAACCCAAAGTTTCACGGAGCCAAAAGGAATTTTTAAGACCTAAGAAAATGCCTTTATTTAGACTTTCATTCCTTGAAATGTTAGACAACTTGTCACTCTCCAGTAAAAAAATCAAAAATCAAAAAGACCTCTGTGTAAAGGATAAAATGGCCTTCACAGGGGCAAAAATAAGACAATCTGATCTATGACGGGGGTAGAATGCCATGACTAGGAGCCACAGCAGACAACAGCCGCGGGAGGGGAGACGGTTGACAGGGACAGGGCCAAAAAGACAAAAGAGAAACAGCTCACTGGGGAGTGCTTAGAAGTCCTTTCCTGTGCTCTACAGTGGAAAAACCCAGAAGCACCAAGAGCTCAGGAGATAGACTTAGACTCAGAAACCTATAAAAGAAACAAAGAAGAGCCGAGCAGAGCCAGACTCCGGGTCAGCCTGGGTGATGAACCATGGTTGCTCCAAATATCCCACCCCATTGCTTGGGTACTTGAAATGTCTCCTATTAGTCATTCATTTGGGTGGTGACACTATCTCTAGAGTGCAAATGGTAGAAATTACATTAACGCAAAGGGAAGAAAGAAAGGAAGTCTTTAACAGAAAAACATGGATTAATTTTTCAAATTCTTTGCTACTCTGGAAATCCAAGGATGAAGTCGTAGGAGAATCTAGCACAGGAAGGAGTATTTTAATGGAGCCACTCAGTGGCTTACTAAAATATAACCTTATTTAATGCTCTTAATATCATCTATCACCCTCTGATAGCTTTTCTTTTTTCTCCTTCTCTTTTTGTCTTTTATTCTTGACTCCTTTCTTCAGCGTTCACAGACACAGAAGCACATCTGTTTACCACCCTATGCCCAGTGCCTGGTCCATGGTAAGCTCTGAAGAAATACTTGTTAAATGACTGATGAGTGAGTGAATGAATGAATGAGTGATTTGAGGAAAAACTAACGTATGAAGAGATCCAGAGGTGTATGTTTGTGCATGTTTGAAAAAAATGAGCTGAGGTACGGTGCTGGGAACATGAGCAGAGGAGAAAAATGAGGAGTTAGGTCAAATGCCTTGGTTTGGCACCTAAAGTCAGGACAGAAAGAGGGTTATCAAAAATAAATTTCCCATTTTCCCCAATACTGGCCCTGGAAGTAAATACACTCACTAATCTGGACTATTACCGTAGCTCAGAACTGTTGAAAAACCTGTGGAATAAGGCACGGACAGTGCCACTTCTGTATTTGGCCTGGGCCTCTACCAAGAACATCCCATGAGCTTGGTAATAAATGGGACAGAACTGGGTGCTCTGAAATGCCTGCTTTTAATTTACAGAAATAGCAAGCATTTTGGCTACCTCCATGGCGGTCCTTATTAAGCAAGTGCATGCATTCGATGCTAGTGAAACCCTGGCTGTGAACCTTGGTGGTGCTATTCGTGACTGACTCCAAAGTTCCTGTATAGAAAATAGATGAAAAGAACCTTTGAGAATTTTAAACTTTAGTAGCAATTTCATCATTTAATTCATTCCTTCAAGTAATGAGAAAAAAAAAAAACTGGTTTGGGAGTAAATTGACTTGCCTATGTTCCTTTCAAAGAGCTTGGGTCTGATGGAGAGGTACGGATAATGGAAATAGCCCGGAATGTTCCCAGTCTTCTGTAACTATACATTTGTTTGCTTCGTTGCTGCGTTTTCTTTTTCTCTCTCCTTCTTTTTCCCGCTGCCCCTTTCTTTTGTTTTGTTTTATTTTGTTTTGTACACTGGAAGGAAGAAATCTGGGATTACCCGAAAGCAAGATGAAGACCCAACACACACCCCTCATTTTATTTTTAAGGGAAACTCTGTGTGTTCCTGTCCATACTATTTCCTCTTCAGAATTTAATCTTTTTTTTTTTTTCAGGAATCAATATCAGGATGCTGATTTTTCATTATTATTATTATTATTATTATTATTATTTATTGCAGTAACATTGGATTATAACATTGTATAACTTTCAGGTGTACATCGTAATATATTTCAATTTCTGTGTAGATTAGATCATAGTCACCACCCAAAAGCTAATTACAATCCGTCACCACAGACATGTGTCTAATCACCCCTTTCACCCTCCCCCCTCCTCTCTTCCCCTCTAGTAACGACCAGTCCAATCACTGTTGCTATGTGTTTGTTTGTTGTTGTTTTTATCTTCTACTTATGAGTGAGATCATACGGTATTTGACTTTCTCCCTCTGACTTACTTCACTTCGCATAATACCCTCAAGGTCCATCCATGTTATCACACATGGCCGGATTTCATCATTTCTTATGGCTGAGTAGTATTCCATTGTGTATGTATACCACATCTTCTTTATCCATTAGTCCCTTGATGGGCATATAGGTTGCTTCCAAGTCTTAGCTATTGTGAATAATGCTGCAATGAACATAGGGGTGCATGTATCTTTATGCGTTTGTATTTTCAAGTTGTTTGGATAAATATCCAGCAGTGGAATAGCTGGGTGATATGGTAGATCTATTCTTAATTTTCTGAGGAAGTTCGTACTGTTTTCCACAGTGGCTGCACCAGTTGGCACTCCCACCAGCAGTTTATGAGGGTTCCCTTCTCTCCACATCCTCTCCAACATTTGTTGTTTCCTGTCTTGTTAATTATAGCCATTGGGACGGGAATGAGATGATATCTCATTGTAGTTTTGATTTGCATTTCCCTGATAGCTAATGATGTTGAGCATCTTTTCATGTGCTTGTTGGCCATCCTTATATCTTCTTTGGAGAAATCTCTGTTCAGATCTTTTGCCCATTTTTTAATTGGGTTGTTGGTTTTTTTGTTGTTGAGATGTAAGTGTTCTTTGTATATTTTCCATATCAACCCCTTATCTGATATATGATTTGCAAATATCTTCTCCCAATTGTTAGGTTGTCTTTACGTTTTGTTGATGGTTTCCTTTGCTGTGCAGAAGTTTTTCGTTTGATGTAGTCCCATTTGTTTATTTTTTCTATTCTTTTCCTTGCCCAGTCAGACATGGTATTTGAAAAAATGCTGCTCAGACCAATGTCAAAGAGCACAGTGCCTATGTTTTCTTCTAGAATTTTTATGGTTTCAGGTCTTACATTTAAGCCTTTAATCCATTTTGAGTTGATTTTGTGAATGGTGTAAGATAATAGTCTACTTTCATTCTTTTGCATGTGGCTGTCCAGTTTTCCCAACACCATTTATCAAAGAGACTTTCCTTTCTCCATTGTATGCTCTTTGCTCCCTTGTTGAAAATTAGCTGTCCATAGATGTGTCCGTTTATTTCCGGGGTCTTCATTCTGTTTCATTGATCTGTGTGTCTGTTTTTGTGCCAGTACCATGCTGTTTTTGTTACTCTAGCTTTGTGGTATATTTTGAAATCAGGGAATGTGATACCTCCAGCTTCGTTCTTTTTCCTCAGGATTCTTTTGGCTATTCGGGGTCTTTTGTTGTTCCATATAAATTTTAGGTTTCTTTGTTCTATTTCTGTGAAAAATGTTGTTGGAACTTTGATAGGGATTTCATTGAATCTATAGATTGCTTTAGGAAGTATGGACATTTTAACTTCTAATCCAAGAGCACGGAATATCTTTCCATTTCTTTGTGTCTTCTTCAATTTCTTTCAACGATGTTTTAAAGTTTTTGGTGTACAGATCTTTCACCTCTTTGGTTAAGTTTATTCCTAGGTATTTTATTCTTTTTGTTGCAATTGTAAATGGGGTTGTATTCTTAATTTCTCTTTCTGCTACTTCGTTGTTAGTGTATAGAAATACAACTGATTTCTGTATGTTGACTTTGTATCCTACAACTTGATTGTATTCACTTATTATTTCTAGAAGTTTTTTAGTGGATTCTTTAGGGTTCTCTCTATATAAAATTATGTCATCTGCAAATAAGTGACACTTATTTGCAAATAAGTTTACTTCTTCTTTTCCAATTTGGATCCCTTTCATTTCTTTTCTTGCCTGATTGCCCTGGCTAGGACTTCCATTACTATGTTGTGTAAGAATGGTGAAAGTGGGCATCCTTGTCTGGTTCCTGTTCTTAGACAGAGAGCTTTCAGTTTTTCTCCATTGAGAATGGTAATAGCTGTGGGTTTGTTCACATATGGCCTTTATTATATTGAGGTATTTTCCTTCTATACCCATTTTATTTAGTTTTTATCATAAATGGATGTTGTATCTTGTCAAATGCTTTCTCTGCATCTATTAAGATGATCATGTGATTTTTATTCTTCATTTTGTTAATGTGGTGTATCACGTTGATTGATTTGCAGATGTTGAACCATCCCTGCATCCCTGGAATAAATCCCACTTGATCATGATGTATGATCTTTTTAATGTATTGTTGTATTCCATTAACTAGTGTTTTGTTGAGGATTTTTGGATTAATGTTCATCAGTGATATTGGCCTGCAATTTTCTTTTTTTGTGTGTTGTCCTTGTCTGGTTTTGGTATCAGGATAATGTTGGCTGCGTAGAATGAGTTAGGAACTCCCCTCCTCTTCAATTTTTTGGAAGAGTTTGAGAAGGATAGGTATTAAGACTTCTTTGAATATTTGGTAGAATTCACCAGGGAAGCAGTCTGCACCTGGACTTTTATTTTTTGGGAGGTTTTTGACTGCTGTTTCGATCTCCTTACTGGTGATTGGTCTATTCAAATTCTCTAATTCTTCTTGATTCAGTATTGGAACATTGTATGATTCTAAGAATTTATCCATTTCTTCTAGATTATCCAATTTGTTGGCATATAGCTTTTCATAGTATTCTTTTATAATCTTTTATATTTCTGAGGTGTCCATTGCGATTTCTCCTCTTTCATTTCTGATTTTATTTATTTGAGCTTTCTCTCTTTTTTTTTTGGTGAGTCTAGCTAAAGGTTTGTCAATTTTGTTTATCTTTTAAAAGAGCCAGCTCTTGGTTTCATTAATTTCTTCTATTTTTTTAGTCACTATTTCATTTATTTCTTCTATGATTTTTATTATTTCCTTCCTTCTGCTGATTTTGGGCTTTGTTTGTTCTTCTTTTTCCAGTTCCTGTGGGTGCACTGTTAGATTGTTTATTTGGGGCTTTTCTTGTTTGTTGAAGTAGGCCTGAATTGCTATAAACTTCCCTCTTAGAACTGCTTTTGCTGGATCCCAAAGATTTTGGCATGTGGTATTTTCATTTTCATTTGTCTCCAGAGAATTTAATCTTTACTATTTCTGTTTTTCAAGGCTAACTGTGCTATAATAATCCAGGAATATTTCCTAATACTTCGGGAGGAAAAATTTAAGAAAGGAGGAAAGAGTATTTATGGGTCTGTGAAGGCAAGGTAAAGAAAACAAGAGGACCTCATTGGACACTGCATGTTCTGCTTTACGGAAGTTGTCAGGTGACATCTCAAGGCTAAGGGCCTACTTAAGGGCCAAAGTTTCTTTTTTGTGTGTACTGTCATCTTCCAGGGTTATCATAAGAGTATTGTAATTACTATACTTTGAAAAGGTCAAGGGTCTCCAACCATGCGTATCACTCAGTACGTGAGAGAGATGTGCATCTTGGGAGATGAGAGAAGGCTTCCTTCTTCGAAGGCTCACCACTGCTTCCAGTATTTCAAAAGTCACTTCACCAGAAAGTCTTCACCTGACTGGGGGCAAGTTCTGGAAAGTACAATATGAAGTACTATGTTCTTTTTGTTCATACTTCTGATTATATATTTATGTATAACTAGAGGGAACATAATTTTTAGGGTGTAGCTGTCAGGTGAGTAATTTTCTGGAATGGATTAGTTATTAAAAATAATTCTCTTCAAAATACAGACACTGTATCAAGCATGTCCCTCTTGCTCAATCCACTGGAACTGTGTCGGTCCCTACTGCACTTGACCTAAGATCCTCTGTTGGCACAGATGTTTGTTACCTGAATCCTGATATACTCCCTTCCCTGGGCTTCAGGGTCACCACTCTCTCTTCTGCCTCTTTGTCCTTTACTTGCTGCTCCTTTGCTGGAAATGAGTCTTCTTTGCTGGGTCCTTCTCATCTTCCTGGCCACTGTGACTTGAACGCCTCAGGGCTCAGTCTTTGAACATTATCTCTTCTTTACTTCACTTAGTCTCTATCTTCGCCTAGATGACATCCTTCAGTCTCACAGTTTTGAATACATCAATGTCTCCTAAGTTTGTATCTACATTCCTGATTTCTTCCCTGAGCTCCAGACTCTAATACCCACTGACTCTTTGACAGATCTCTTCGAATGGCTAATATACATCTCAAACTTACCATATCTAAAACAGAACTTGTGATTTCTCCTAATACAGTTCCCCAAATCTGTCCCTTCCCACAGCTTGCTTATCTCAATAAATGCCACTCCATCCTTCTACTTACCAAAGGAAAAAATCTAAGAGTCATCCTTGACTCCTCTCTTTGTCTTATGCACCACATTCAACCCGTCAGCAAATTGCTGCCCTTTAATTCCTCCCACCTGGTTCAAGCTTTCATCATTAGTCACCTGCATACTACCAATTTCATTCATGTGGGTTCCCATGTCCCTGCACCTGCTCCCCTGCTGGGTTTGACACAGACTACCTGAGAGAGACGTTTTAAAAACTAGGTCAGATCGTGTTTCCCTCTGTTCAAACCACACTATTGGCTTCCAATCTTAGCAGGAAGTCCAAATCCCTTGTTGTGACCATGACCTTCCAAGCCCACCATGGACCTGGCTCTTGCTGGCTCTCTAAGCCAGCCCTAATCACATCCTCCTCCAGTCTCTCCTCTCCCTCTGCTCCAGGTGGACTTGCTTCCTCGCAATTTTTGGAACACATCATGGTTCCACGTTAAGACGTTTGCACTCAGGTTCTCTGCATTGGAATGCTCTTCTGGTAGAAAGCCACATGGCTCCTTCCATCATTTCTTTCAAGTCTCTTTTCTCCTTGTCAGAAAGGTAGTCCTTTCCACCTATTCAAAATTAGCACAGACCTCCCCTATCCCTCTCATTCTCTATCCCCCTTAGTTTGCTTCATTTTTTTCATTGAATTTATCATCACCTGTGCATAGATTTTTTATTTTTTTATGTCCTGTCTCCCCTCACTAAAGACAAAAATAAACAATCTAACACCATGAGAGCAGGAACTGAATTTGTTTCGTTCATTGCTCTAACCCCAACTTTAAAACACAACCTGGCACACCCCCGGCTCTCAGAAAACATTTGATGACTTGAATTGTAATTGACCATATATAAAATACATATTTTTAAAGAAATTTCAAGTTATAAAAAAAGATGAATTTTAAAATTCCAAGTGAGTTTATGTTAACCAAACTCTGTTGATGGCTAATAATTCATATATCAAATAATTTATGACTTTAGAGTAAAAAAAAAATACTGACATCCATTTTCAGCATGGAGAGATTAGGGCTCAAATTTTGATTCTGCCTCTTGCTAGCTGGTTAACAATTTTGGCATGTTACTTGTTTTCTTAGAGCCTCAGTTTTCTAAAATGTTAAAACAGATGAGATTGTTGATCTTGGTCATGAAGATTATTCATATTCATTAAAAGTTGGCATGGAATAGATGGCATTTACAACAGCAGAAGTGACAGTAGTAGTTTCTCCCTAAGTCACAGAATAGGCAAGGGCTTCTGCTCTAGAAATTAAGCATCACAAGAGTTTCAGCAAGACATGTGAATAGGCTTCCCCAGGATCCCTGCCTGGACTGAGGCCTAAAATAAACAGAGATGAAGAGGAGAGCAGCCTGATGCCAAGACCACTGAGGTCACTCCAACGCTGGGACCCTCCGCATACATGAGCCTCACTTGGGGCTAGCCTAGGACCCGCTCTAGACCACCCCTATGCAGAGAGCACTCAGGTAATGCCAGAGGAGACTGAGATGGATTTGGAAATTTCAGGAGAGAACAAGAACTGGCCCTGTCCTCCAGTGCCTCTCACCAGCCTGGATTATACTCAGTTAGCTAACGGGTCGAGTAAATGGAATATAGTGTCAGCATGTGTGAAACAGTGGCTTTGTCATAAATACCCAGAATGGTCAGGAAATGATACCTTCTAGTCAGCTTACAAAAACAAAACTTGCATGGTTCTTCTCATAGTTAGTATTTACTTTTCCTTTATTTCACTTACCATCATTGCTTCCCATCTTGGTCCCTTTCTCTTCCTTTAAATTCCTATTCGACCTCGAAGAGCAGAAAGCTGCAGCACAGTGCTTAGCCAGAGAACATCTTTCAGAATGTGTATTTTCCTCTGTTAGACAGGTAGACACATTGGAAGGTAATACGCCTGAAACGAAGAAAAATAGAGATCCTTAGGTGATAGTCAAAAAGAAAATGCTCCTCACTTCTCTTGACCTTTTCTTTTCCCTGGAACAAAGGACCAGTCTTAGTCAACAAGTGTTGATCTGCTCTAAAGGAAAGGCCAGAGGAGTTCCAAGGTAACCTTATAAAACTCCAACTGTTCAGGGAAAGAGGGCAGAGACATAGGTGTGTGTGGTTTGATTTGATTTTAGATGGGGCTTGGGTGGATAGGTGGGGAAGCAGTCATTGGGCAGAGCTCAAGGAACCATTTCATCGAGTATAAATAACCCTGGCAAGAGTCACAAGAACTCCCTGGAAGGGCTCACCACTGCTGCCTGCCACCCCAAAGCCTAATCCTTTTTGTAAAAAAAATACACAACTGTGATTATAGAGTTATGACTTACACAGTGAAGCTTCATCCAGTTATTTTACCTACTGAGCCAGTCATCGCAGGGCCAAAAATGTTCCGACTTCAGGGCGATGTGCAATACTGCTTCAGGCTTCACAGGACTGCTCAGGATCGCCCTTGTCCAGAAGCCAGACCAAACTTCACCTGGCCAGAGTCTCACAAGAATTAATGGTTTTTAAGAGAAGGTCACTGGCAGGACCTTAGGAAATGAGATCCCAAGACGTGGAACTAATTGTCCAACAGAAGAGACTTCACATAGGGAAAGAGGTACTTCCTTGTCTGGCTAGTAGGATATGTGGCGGGAACGGAGCCCAGGAATGCTGAAATGCTTTTGAAAGTCCTTTATGTGGTTTGAGAGAGGTGAAAGACTTTTTTGTCTCCCATCACTTAGGATTAAGTAAATTTCTACATAAATTTTATTTCTTTTTTTTCTTCAAAGAGGTTTTGTATGTTGACTGGAACTTTGTACCAAGAGAAAATGCAAGCAGCACATATGGAAAATTCACTTCAACTTTTTGGTTAAAAGGGTTGCAGTGGTCTCTTTCACTAATGGACAGCATAAGTATTTGCTTGGTCATACCATAGGTACTTAAATGACAGTAGAAACCTAGTTTTTCAATTAGGGTATCCAAGTTGCTAATTAGACGGCAAGCTTCTTGAGTAGGGCACTCATCTTCTGGCTTTCTGTAACTTACGTTGCCTATCACAATGCCTGAACACACTAGACACTCAGTATGTCTTCCATGAAATTGATTGCCTAGTAGGTACATGAAATCAATGTATACAAAATCTGAAGTGCTCTGGACATATGGATACACAAAAGGAAGAAGGAAAAGTTCTCTTTATTCTTTCCTTTTTTTCTTTTGTTCAACAGAGGTGTCTAGAGTGTCCACTCTGTGCCAGGCATTGTGATTAGGCTGGACCTGGTCTATAAGCAAGGATGACACATTTTCTGCCTTGTAGAGTATAGAGTCTGATGTGGGGTAGGGATGAATGAGGAGATGAGTGGAGAAGTAATATATAATCACCCCAAATTACAATGCAACATAAGAAGGATGAGCATAGAGATATCAAGAAAATGCTGAGGACTTCAAAAAGCTTTACCTGAAGAAGACAGGAAAATCTTATAAAGAAGCGACCTTAGACAGCTCTTAAAAGAGTATTGAAGGTGTGTCCACACTTAGCAAGCTCCCTCTTATCTACTCTGTTTCCTTTCCCGTCAGTGTCATCCTCTATCTTCTTTATGGAAACTGGCAGAGGAGAGTGAGGAAAGGCAGCATGCTGTAGCACACTTAGGAATTGGTCGTGATCTATCCACAAACGCCCAAACATCAAATAGCCCAAGATACTCTCATTTTTTGAGACTTCCAATAAATTAAAAAATTTAAAAATACCAACCAATGTTCCCCAAATTGCAGAATATTTTAAAAAATTTAGTAAACTAATCTAATCCAAAAATACAATGCAATGTAATTGCAATACCCATAAGAAAATTGTAAGATTTATTATAAATATTTATCCATAGTATGCTCCAGAAAATGAAGCCCAGTAATTTGTACAAGTTCAACACTCAATGATGAGTGTATATATATAACTCATATATAAGTCACTTATAACTTCATTTGGAGATAACCTAAACGTCTAAGTTGCACATGCCTTCATGAATGTGAGGCCTGGGTCACGTGGCCTTCTTGATCCATCGCTGTGATAATTCCAAGTTTTGCAGAAGAGACATAGTGTGCAGTTTGGAGAAAACTACTTTAAGGCAGGGATTCAAGTATGAATATGCCAAAAAATTTCCAATACAAAACTGAAATTTACAAAGCCTTGGATATTCAGCATTACCAACTGATGACTTTGGCCAGGATTACAGTATCAAAGAAGAGGAGGCATGCTGAGTGGAACATGCTAGGTTAGTATATCATATACTGAATTAGTAGGACAACACCTTATTAATATTAACAAAGATAATTCAGGTGCACACAAGTAATACAGATGGTATCGGCAATCTGTATATGGTGTCATGTTTCTAGACTCAGTTGGTTAAAACAACAGGGAGGAATGAAAGACAAAATGGCACAGTGTGTACTATTCCCAATGATCCTACAAGACTCCTAATAATCATGTCTCTCCAGGAGCCAGAACAGACCTCCTCAGATCTGAGCATCACAAGAAGTAATGTCTACTTTATAAAGGAAAACATTCACATCACTAAGCTTATTTCTTATTTAAGATAGAGCCTTTAGAAATCCTTGCTCTTCTGGAGATAAACCACATGGTCTTCCAGAAGTATATTTGACTTTACAGAAATCTTTTTGTAGCTTACTGTTGGTCAATTCACCAGTCTTTTGCAATAATAAAATGTATTAGTTTTTATTTCTGCATAAAAAATTACCCCAAAACTTAGTGGTTTAAAACAACACACATTTACCGCATCACAGTTTCCGTGTACCTGGGCTCCAGGCATGACTGAGCTGGCTCAGGCCTCTCACAAGGCTGCAGTCGAGGTGTCGGCAGCGGCTGCCATCATTTCAGGGCTCCGCTGGGAAGGATCCACTTCCAATCTCACTCACATGGCTGCTGGCCTGAGATATCAGTTCTTTGCCACATAGACCTCTCCTTTGGACAGCTCACAGCATAGGAGCTGGCGTCCTTGAGAGAGGGCTCGAGGGGGTGGCTGTGTGCCCGAGACTGAAGTCATGGTCTTTTTGTAACCTGATCTTTCATCACTTGTACTATATTCTATTTGATAAAGTAGTTAGCGGATAGTAGTCAAGGAGAGGGGATGGTGCAAGGTCGTGAATACCTGGAGGTGAGGCTTATTGAAGGCTGTTTTAGAGGCTGTCTTAGGGGCTGCCTGTCTACCACCAAGAGGTAGAAGTAAGATCTGAACGGCATTGTAACTCATTGGATTAACACATGAACAGACCTTGTGAAACTCTCCATGACTCTCCATCCAGATGGACTCTTCCCGCTCCCAGAGCTGTGTGAACTGTGGACATACGTAGAAGTTCCAAGAGGAGACTGGTCTCTCCATCGTGTCATCTGTGAAAGAATGGAAGCTTTCAAAATAAACCCATGTTCTCAGACACTGACCTAAAGACACATGTGTACAAACAAATTGTACTTCTAAATGCAAATACAAAATAAAAAACTGCTAGACTGGTGCTTCTCATGTTTCATACCATTTTCTAAAAGACTATTAAATGAGCTGCTGAAGAACCTGTGCCATGGTGAAAAAGAACTTCATTTTTCACAGTTCTTGGCTTCTCTCTACTTGTGTCTGGAACCTAAACACTGAGCAATTTCAAATTGTTGCCTCTAATTTCCTCATTAATAAACATAGAAGGGAGTGAAAAGAAGAATCTATCTTTTCAGTTTTATCGTGTTTCCCTATTCATGTTCCTTCCATCACTCCTCCCTGTCTGCCAATCCATTCACCTCAGGAAAGTTCAAAGAAGTCGGGCTTCTATTGTTCCACTTGAGCAGTTTTAGGAAAATGACCTTGCTTTCTGTACAAGACTGTTTTCAGTGGTAGCCATGACTTTATTAATAAGTAATAAATTCCTCAGTGATAACTTGACACCTGTGAAGTTTCAACTTTTAAACTCTCACTCTAAGCAAAGTACCAAAAGGAATTTTGGATCCTTTAACAATAGTAAAAGATACTTTTTCACCTGCTTCTAACTCAAACTTAGTATAACACATTTGCATCATTTTTTTCCCAAAAGAAATACACTTTTGGATACAACCCAGATGTATACAATTTCTGCCAAAAGGATAGTTTTCCACAACATTTCGCACAAGTTAAAATAAGGTCTGAATGGTCTTGAATACATCTTAAATGGTCTACATTGCCATATTTTCTAATTCCAAACTCGGAGTTTTATTTGTGCGCTAGATGTATCTGATGGATACTCCAGAAGTATCTCAAACTCAAGATACTTCAAAATGAACTCTTCCTCCTTCCGCAAAAAATCAACTCATACAGCTGTGTGGATGGTTAGCAATTATTTAACAATCCCAACTCCCTTAATTTACATAGGTTTAAGGAGACCCAGAGAATCCAGATGATTTGCTCCATGTGTCTGAGGTTGCAGACCAGCTGGTCTTTCTTCCCTCCTGGTCCTTCATTCTTTTGATTCCTCTGTTTTTGTGAATGGTACCATTAAAGGCTGCTACTCACCTCAAACCATGAAGGTCAAATTTAGCTCCTCCCCTTCCCTGACACCCAATCACCTGCCAGGTCTTGCTACTCACATCTGGATGCTGCCTTCATCCCCTCTGTCACCATACTCATTCAAGTCCTGATATCTTACCCAGGGCTACGAAAACAGTTTCCTAATCGGTTACCTTGACCTCCAGTCCCCACTCTAGGCTACCCCAGATGACAATTAGAGTGATATCTTCCTTACATACAGTTTTGATCATGTCATGGAAGAGTTCTAAAGCCTTGAGTGTCTTCCCATTGTCAACTAAATAAAGCGTGTTCTCTGCATCCTAGCATTCTGGGCTCTGCATGGTCTAACTCCTTGAACATTCTCGATTTTATCTCCTATAGATCAGTAGCATGCTCTCCTCTAGCTAAACTGGTACACTCTATTTCCAGAAAAGACCTCATACGCCTTCATCTGTGTTCACATTATTTCTTCTGCTTGGAATAACACACCTTTTCAATGTGGTGAAATGTTGCCCGTCCATCCAACTAATGGGAGCACTGCTTTATCTGAAACTCCCCTGGGCATTGTTTCTGCCTCATTTGTGGCCCTTATTAAATTCTTTCTAGCTTTGGAGGTCTACAACTACTCCTTAACCCTTGCTATATTCTAAGGTTCATAAGGACGGTGACCACTTGTTATTGGCTGTGTATTCCCTGTGTGTGACTAACATGGTTCTTATCCCCAGCAAAGGCTTATTGAGTTAACAAAATCAGCCTATCTATGGAGTGGAATCTAAAGCTTTCAAGACAGATGGCTGTCAACTTCTCTTTCAAGCACCTCTATTAGAGGTACTGGAAACTTCCTATAGAGCCTTGTAAAAGCCTTTTCTGAAGGCAGTTACTCTTTCAGTCACCTCTGTCTTATTCATGGCTTTACCCAGGAGAAGCGATGAGGCTGAGGTTTGTGAGTAAGTGGATAAGGCTGATGGCTGTACGGCCTAGGACACTGTGTACTTTCCTCCCACTTAATGTCATGCACATCACATCGGGGTAGCATTGAAAGTGAGGTGTTAAGCAGCTGTCTATCTATGTTCTCTAGGTCTTGATTTTGGTTTTGCCATCAGCTGGCCAGAATGCTCCTCCCACATTTAACAATCAACCTCTCAGAATTTTCCCAGAGCTGTCAATCAGTATGGTAGCCTCTCTAGGGTCCAGATTCAGCTTTGACCCTGCTGCCTCATGCACTGTTCCAAAAGGGTAGTTAGCTCTGTTCCATGTGATCTAATTGGCTCTTCTCAGCTTCAGTGTAAGTAGAGAGTACCTGATCACCAGTTTTTAAATCTCATGTTTTTCTCTTCAATCCACAAATAATCTTTTATTTTATCATTCCTTTTTGTTTCCCAAATCTCTTATAAACTTCTGAAGGTGAAACAATAGAAGCTGTCACATATCCATTTTTTAAGATAAAAAAATATTTTAAATATTCTTGCTGGAGGCCAATAATTATATCTTGTCAATAGCATTTTGTGGGCAGATCGGCCAGCCAAGCCACAGGCAAGTCTTCTCCCATAGGTTTCACTTCATTCCATTTGGATTTATTCCAAGTAGAATAAATGAGGTTGAACTGTCCAAAATGTCATATGAGCCAGTAAGCAGAAAAGAAAATGCATCTCAGATTAGCACAATTACCCAGATTCAGGCACGGCCTTCACTTCTATTTTTGTGGTATGCTAGGTTGTTGGTCACCCCATAATGCTAAATATATTTTGTTTGTCTTGAGCTATGAAGCGTTATTGGAGAATATCCCACAAGTATTAGATGCATTACGAATATGTAGCTAACTTCAGCCAGGCTTTCACACTGCTCAACAGCTCCTTGTATTGTTAAATTACCACTGCATGGAACTACCTACATGTAACAACTGTTCCAAATGGCTTACATAGCCTCAGGGCGCCCACATGGTCTTCACCTCCTGTACTCATAGCAAATTACCTCACCATTTACTTGACTGTGAGGCTCAAGTCTATTTAATATAAATACTCTTAACTGTAACCTTAATAGGAATCTCTTCAAGTTTCCTTGCACAACTTATGCTGTTCACGGATATTCAGTTCCCTCTCCTTCTGCTCACCTGGTAGAAGTGTCCTTGCCCACCCCTTTAAGTTAGGCATGGCCATGTGAATTGCTTTGGCTGATGAAATGTGAATGGGCCTCTTGCACATGGAGCTTTAAGAGTCAGAGATGATTTGACACCCTCCCTTTCCCTCCACTGTAGCTCTCGGCACAGCTCCAGATTCTGGCTCTTCTGTCATGCTGTCTTCAGGTAGAGGTAGAGCAGAGCCCCAGCTTACACACGTGGACATGAATCGGGAGCAAGAAATAAACCTTTGTGATATTGAGCCACGGAAATCTGGAGGTTTCTACCTTGTCAAAAACCTAGTCTCGGAGTGATATCAGGGAAAATGGTGGAGCAGGGAACTCCAGAATCTTGTCACTTCGCAAAAGCAGTGAATAGCTGGCAAGAACTGTCAGAAGCAATTATCAGAACTCTGGAAACTAATCAAGGGTTTATAGCAACCAGGCAAATGCTTAATCAAGAAAAAAATCACCCGAGTCTCAGTAAGAGAGCTTTGTGGCACTTCAGCTTATCTGTCCCCATTCCCTACTCCTCAGCTCAGAGACAGCCTTGGAGACAACAAGTCACATTGCTGGTACAGGTTTCTAGTACCAGAGGGAGCAGAACAGAACTCATTCTCAAAGAACTGTGGCTGTGTGTTTCGACCTGTCTGGTGGCTCCCTGCAGGACCCCCTCAAAGGGCTTGCCTTTATTTTGCCCAACTCAGACCAATCCAAGGTGGCTACTCGGGGGGCATTCATCAAAACCTTTCAAAGGCAAAGAAATTAGCAGCTGCCACTTGGGACAAGAGATAACAGGGCAGTAACAGACAAACTGAAAAGCTTGGCAGAAAAAGCTGGGTAATGGAATGATTGGTGGAAGAAAGAAATTCTAAATAAATGGAAAGATATCCTGTTTTTATGGATTGAAAGACTGAATATTGTTAAGATAGCAATACTCCTCAAATTGATCTATAGATTTTATGCAATCCCCATCAAAATTTCAATTCCTTTTTAGATGAAAAAGCTGATTCTAAAATTCATATTGAATTTCAAAGCACCCCAAACAGCCAAAATAAATCTTAAAAAAGAACAAATTTGGAGGTCTCACACATCTTGATTTCAAAACTTGCTACAGAGCTGCAGAAATCAAAACAGTGTGGTATTGGCAGGGATAGATGCATAGACCAAGGGAACAGAGATGAGAGTCCAGAAATCAACTCACACATCTATGGTCAATTAATTGTCAACAAGGGTGCCAAGACCATTCAATGAGGAAAGAATAGTCTTTTCAATGTATGGTGCTGTAACAACAGAATGACCACATGCGAAAGAATAGTGCTGAAACCTTACCTCATCTCATATACAAAAATTAACTCCAAACGGATCAAAGACTTAAATGTAAGAACTAAACCCATAAAACTCTTAGAAGAAAACATTGGGTAAATCTTAATCACCTTGGATTTGGCCATGGATTCTTAGATATGACACCAAAAGATGAAATGATATAATAAAAAATAAATTGTACTTTATCAAAATTAAAAACTTGTGCATTAAAGGACACAGTCAATAAAGTGAAAAAACAACTCACAGGAGGAAATATTTGCAAATCATATATCTGATAAGAGTCTAGTATCCATAATATATAAATAATTCTTACAACTCAACAACAAAAAGACAAATGATCCAATTAAAAATGGGAAGACAGACTTGAATAAACATTTTTCCAAATAAGATATATAAATGACAAATCAGGACATGAAAAGATGCTCAACATCATTATCATTGGGGAAATGCAAATCAAAATTGCAAAGAGAGATTACTTCACACCCTCTAAGAAGGTAATAACAATTATAATAATAATAATGTAGTAATAAAATGGAGAATAACAACTGTTCATGAGAATGACGAGAAATTGGAACTCCTATACTTTGGTAATGGGAATGTATACTGATCCAGCCACTGTGGAAAACAGTTTGACATATCCTTGAAAAGCTAAATGTGGAATTACTGTATGACCCAGCAATTACACCTGGGTGGAATCCAAAAGAACCGAAAAAAAGTGTTCAAACAAGAACTTGTATGTGAATGTTCATAGCAGAATTTTTTATCATAGCCAAGAAGTGGAAACAACCCAAATATTCATCAACTGGCAAATGCACAAATACAATGTGGTGTATCCATACAATGGAACATTATACAGCCGTATAAAGGAACAAGAGGCTTATGCGTGCCACAATGTGGATGAACTTTGACTACATTATGCCAACTGAAAGAAGCCAGACACAAACACCACATGTTGTATGACTCTATTTGCATGAAATGTCCAGAATAGGTAAATCCATGGAGATAGAAAGCAGGTCAATGGCTTCCAGGGTAAAGGAAGTTTAGGGGAATGACTGCTTCATGGGCACAGGGTTTCCTTTTAGGATGATGAAAATGTTCTGGAATAAGATACTTTACAACATTATGAATGTACTAAAAGCTACTGAATTGTACACTTTAAAGTGGTTAAAACAATGAATTTTATGTTATGTGAATTTTACCACAATAGAACAAAAAGGCCTAGTCTATCATGACTTATATTTTGCTTTCCTATTCTTCTCATCCTCCTGCCTCAGAATAGAAATTCTCTCTTTCTTTGCAAGGCGACTCCTTTGTCAGTTCCTGTGCGTCACTCCTGCTGTCTCTCCTGTCCTCTTGTGCCACCGGTCATCCCTCATGTCCAAACTCTTCCTTCAGCTACTTCCCCCAGACCTCTACACATGCTCAAATCTTCTTTATCCTAAAAATAATAAGAGCCAAGACAATCCCTCTACTTTATTTTTCTCTCAGGTTATTCTTCCACTGCTTTCCTTCCCTGTACTGTAAACATTTTACAAGCCAGGTCTGCATTCTCTTCTAATTCACCGCCTCTGTATCAGTCCTCCACACTTACGTGGGCCCCTACCCTTTGGCTAGTGTGATGACACACTTCTGGTTTATTGGCAAAAGCATCCTTCTCATTTTTCAGCCTCTATTGATACAACTGCAGTGTTTGAATCTACAACCCCACCCTTTAATTTTCTCTTCTTGGCCCTTGTGACCCTGAGCTTGTCTGTTTCTTGTCTGTTTGAACTATTCTTCTTCAGCTCCTCTGCTGACCTCTGTCTCTCAACCCTCTTTTAAATGAAACATTCAACTGGGTTCTGTCCTTAGCTGGGTTCATGTCCCCCAGCTCCCTTCTGTCAAGGTCATATCATTCTTCAAGGACTTAATCAATTCTACCTTCTGCATGAGGCCTTTCCAAATCTCATAAGTTAAATTAATAAATTTTTATTCTTCTACAACAATATTTCCTGTGGTCGGCCTTATCTCATGGTCATTTATTTAAGTGTCATACATCCCAGTGTAGGATTTTATAGAGCGGGATTCGGTTCTTTTTTATCCCTGTACATCAGTTACTACCTAGTGTAGTAGCTAGAACCTAGTAGTATTGGATAAATTGTATTTTATTTTCTTCAGCTCTCAGAAATGAACAACTACAATGTCATATCATTGACATCTAAGTCAATGAACCATATTAGAATGTGTAAAGGTAAATTTAAGTGATTTCTACTCACTCTGCCACAAAGTTCTCCCATGGATTCCCTGAAAGTGTGATCTGTGAGGATGCATGTGACTTAGCATCTGATTAACCAACTATGGATGCTATTCCAACACCGCTCTTTGAAGACGGGATTGTAAGCATAATCAAACAAGACAGATGGTATTCGCATCCTCCAAATACTCTAAAACCACAAAAAAAGAAGATAAGGATATATTGCTCTGAGAAATCTCATTCAGAGGCCTAAACTTGAACACTGTGCCAGCCTTTTAAATCATCCTCAGACGTATTCCCAATCCATGCGGTCAATCAACATCCTGGAGCCACTGCTATGCACTCAGCATGGTTCCAGTCTCAGCCCTCACAGAGCCTACATGTTAGTAGAGGAGGGGCTGAAGAAAATAAATACACAAACAAGAGAATTTTGGAAGTGATTTTTGCTATGAAGAACCAAAGCTGAGTGAAGGAATAGAGAGAGATGGAACAGAAGATGCATTATCTTATGTGATCAGGAAAGTTCTGTGCATGCGACATTTAAACAGATGTGAAAGCCTAAAGGAAGCCAGCCATGCAAAGACCTAGAAATAGAGTTGTCTTAGCAGAGGGAGGAACAGCTGGGAAGCCTTAAGGCAGGAAAACTTGGTTTGTCCTGTGCCAGGAGACCTTATAGCTGGAGCATGGTGGGGGTGTGGCTCTCAGTGAGGCAGAACAGCTAGGCGGGGTGGGGGATGGGAGACAGGACTGTGTCAGGTCTCATAGGCCACGGTATGGTGTTGGGCTTTTATTCTCTGGACATGAGGAAGCCACTGGAGGGATTTAAATGGGTAAGAAATAGGATCTGACTCATCTTTTTAAAATAGCATCTTGGCCGCTCGTAGAGGTGGCATGAAGAGATGTGGAGAGGCAGTTAGAAGACCATGGCGAACCAGGTGGCTCAGGCCATCATAGATGTAGACGTGAGGATGCGGTCACAGAATATCTGAGCAGATTTCCTGATTTCCCTTTTAGCCATTTCTCCCTTCATTTCTTTCTTGTGTTTGTCTTTCACTAGACTAAGAAAATATAAGCTTTTGCCCTTAACAAATACACTGGGAGTGCTCCTTTAAACACAAATACCTAAGAAATTTAAACAAAGAGAAAGGGAGGAACGAGGGGCCATGCATGTTTTAACTTTCCTTTAGATCTGGTGATCTGATTTCTTCAGACACTGGGCACCTAGACCAGAGCTTATTTTCATGACTGGATTCCAGCCTCATAAAATAAAGGCACACCTACATATACAGTCGCTTTCTCAGCGAATACATCTTGTTGATAGCTTAAAATTAAAGGCTATTCTCTAATTGTGTTAACTGTAGATATTTGTCGCTTAAAGCAGAAAATGAAAACCAAAAAAACCATCTAATTTATTTCAACAGCTTTGCTATTTGGCAGATTTCTAAAATCCACATATGCTAATGTTTGTGTTAATTGCTTAACACCATGATACTTGTCAGAACCAAATCCTTTTGTAATTAATTACTTAAAACCCATCTAGCACCAAATCATCAGTGGAAGCATGAATGGTTTGAAAATTTTCTTGTGATATTATGTGCATTTTTAAATCAACATATGTTAATAATTAATTTGGAAAGAAAGTATTTAACGACACATTTAAATAGCCTACCAATGTGTAAAATGATTATTCTCTATGATGAAGACAATTTATCAGTAAATTAACAAATACATTTTAAGCACGTGTCCAGGATATTATAATATAACTGGGGGAAGACACAACAATTACACATAAGCTTGTTAGCTCTAAAGTATAGGACATTTATTGTTTCCAGCAGTAATATTTTTTCAATGCAACAATCCAGTGTTTGCTTGAAATATTTCAAAATCACAATGAGTAAAATTCAATCTGAGATTCTCCTGCTCTCACGTGCTCTCTGCCCAGCTTTTCCTCAGCCAATGCAGTAATGGGCTCAGGTGGCTCAAGATGGAGAAAGGAATCTCTACACTCAGCAACAATGATGGCTCTGATGCTGGCAGACATGATTTTTCTGGATATGACCGCCCCTCTTCAGGATAGCTTAGCTTCTTCTTGACTCATACACAGTATCTCTCTCAGCTGTGGTGATGAGGCTGCACCCCTTACTGTCAGGAACTTCATGAGAAAGTCTGTAACCTCATGGTTATCTCAGTACAGATGCAGGAACCGTGTTTCCCTCTTTTGTTGGATGCCCAAGATACTATGGAAGACGTGAGACTAAAGAGTAGCATCATGGGTGATAAGGCTAAAAGCACGAGGTGAATTCTGGCCCTGAAGTAGCCCATTGAGGACATCATCACCAACCAAGCAGCACAGAGAAAACCTGGCATCTACCTTCGACAACAAACCTTACTGAGGCTCCATTAAACTCCATGGCCAACAAAGTAAAGATGCCACAGGTTGTGTTTGAGACCTTCAGTGGAACCTCTGTGTACATTGCTTTACAGGCTGTACTGTCCCTGAGTACTTTGGTCATACCACCGTATTGTTATGGACTCTGGGGGTAGTGTCACTAATGTAGTGTCCATATACAACTGTCATGCCCTGCCGCATGCCATCCCATGCCTGGACTTGGCTGGCTGTGACTTGACAGACTACTTCAAGCAGGAGAGGTTCTAGGTTCACTACCATAGCTGAGAATGGAACTGAATGACTCTGAAGAGAAGCTGTGCTATGTTGCTGTGGACTTTGAGCAGGAGATGGCTACTATTACTTCCTCCTCCTTCAAGAAGAGCTACAGGCGGGACCAGCCTGGTGGATCAGCAGTTAAGTTCTCACATTCCACTTCGGCAGCCCAGGGTTCACTGGTTTGGATTCTGGGTGCAGACCCACACACCGCTTGTTAAGCCATGCTGTGGCATTGTCCCACATATAAAGTAGAGGAAGACAGGCACAGATCACAGATATTAGCTCAGGGCCAGTCTTCCTCAGCAAAAAAGAGGAGGATTTGCGGCAGATGTTAGTTCAGGGCTAATCTTCCTCAAAGAAAAAAAAAAAAGAAGAAGAAGACCTACCGGCTTCCTCATGCTCAGCTGATTACCATTGATAGTGAAAAGTGGTGTTTCCAAAGGTGTTCTGTTGACCATCCTTTCTGGGCATGGAATCCTGTGGCACTCATGAGGCTGCTTTAAACTTGGTCATGAAGTGTGATGTTGATAAAGAAAGGGGCCTATATGTCGGAAGAGTGCTGTCTCATCGTATTACTAGGTACCTGGCGTTGCTGACTGAATACAGAAAGAAATCATAGCCCTGGCAGCCACATGAAGAAAATGAAAATAATTGCTCCATCTTCCAGCAAATGCAGATCAGTAAGCATGATAATGAATGAATCTGGCCCATCCATTTTCTACCACAAATGGTTCTAATTGAACTGCTAGCAGATGTGTAGCATTTGCTTTGTAATTTAATTCACAAGTGTGAATTTAACCTAGTAAATATATACACCTCATAACCATATGATCTCTGTTCAATGAATTGGCTGCCTTTTGCCTTAAAGTCTATATGTCTGATAATGCTATAGCTACTCTATCTTCCCTATAATTAGTATTTGCCTGTTATATCTCATTTTTAAACACCTTTACTTTCAGTCTTGACATTTCTTTATTCCATCTGACAATCTGTTTTAAGTGGTGAGTTTAATTCATTTAAATTTGCTGTGATTGCTGACATTTTTGGACTTTACTCTCTTCTTTTTCTGTTTCAATTTGCTCCACCTTTTGTGTATTTCATGCTTTTACATTCTTCTTTCTTGCTTTTTAAACTGTGGCTTGAAATAGCAGTCGTATGTCTCCCCCGACTTGAATTTCTTGTGCTTTCATGACCTTTCATGCTCCACCTACCCACATGTTGCGGACGTTATCTAGAATATTAATTGAATTATTATAGAAATTCTTCTTCATTTACTTTTGTTTTGCCTTAACCATTTTTAAAATAACTACAAACTCTTCCAATACTTATGACTACCTAATACCCGATCTCCTCTAATATTTATTTTTCTTCCTATTTGAGAACTTCTTTCCAAATAGTTTTCAATGTGAGTCATTCTGTGGCAAATTTTTCAGGTATTGTGTGCTAAAACATTTATTTTAGACATTTACATTTGAATAAAAATTTTTATAAATATAAAACCATAAGCTGAAAATTCTTTTCCTCTGATATTTTCAAGTATTGCTCCATTGTCTTCTCACATTCAGTGTTATTGTACAGAAGTCTGCTGTCAGTCTGACTCTTATTTCTCTGTAGATGATCCACTCGTGGGCTCTAGAGGGTTTCAAAACTTTGTTGTCTTCTTTTTTTTAGATTTCACTAATATTTGCCTAAGTGTTAGTTTTTTCTTCTCTCTGGCCCCTAAATTTGTTTATCATTTCTTTTAGAAAATATTCATACAGCTTCATTTTTTTTTCTCTCCTTCTAATTGCCTATTATCTGGATATCGGTCCTTCTATCTATCCACCATAATCTCTTAAGTTTCCTTTTTAATTTACAATTTCTTCATTGTTCCCTGCTGTAATCTCAGAAGTTTCCCCAGACTGATCCTCCAACTCACTAATACATTCTTTAGGTGCATGTTATTCCATTATTTATCTCGATTATTGTGTTCTTATTAACTACTATATTTTCAAAGCTACTATTTCCATTTGGTTATTTTTTTGTGATTTTTTTTGTTCTTGTTCCATATTTTTAATGTCTTCCCTTATCCATTTTAGTATAGTTAATACCCTTCAACTTGTGGTCCATCTGTTCTTATACACCTGCTTTTTTTGGTTTATATTTTTCAGTTGGGCGTTTTCCTTTATGATAGCTGTCCTCTTCAGATATCCTATTATTTTGGCCTGTGACCTATTCTCCCTGAGAATATCAGTTCCTCTCTCTGTCAGTGTGTACTGGGTAAAGCAGAAAGTCATTCCCCAATGTGTGTTAGCTCTGTAATTCAAGAGGAGAGAAGAGGAACCTTAAGGCTCTTCTGAAGGTGGAGCATCCCACAACTAATCACTCACATTTTCTGTCGTCTCACCAAACAACTCTTTAGGTCAGGCCTTCATTTTTAAGCCTCCGGGGAGAAACAGCATATGGAGGAGGAAGTCTCAAGAGATGAAAATTCATCTGCCCTGTGGCCTTAAAAGGGAGAAATGGAGGAGTCAATGTCAAAGGTTAATCAGCGTCCACCAGTTGATCCAGCCATTCACCTCTCAAGGTTTCTGAGCTGCTCTCTGGATACTGCAGGAATCCAGACCATTGCTCAGGTGTCTGCAGAAAAGGGGCAAACAGTCACTGTTACAAGGCAACAGTGGGGAAAAGATGAAAGAAACTATCAACTACTTCTCAGTAACACAGACTCCTACACTTACAAGAGCTGCCTTTTACCTCACACGACCGCAGCTTCCTCCACATTATTCAAAGCAGCCCTCATCCCCCCTAGATTGTCTCACATTTTTAAGTTGAGTCCAAGTTTCCCTCTACAATTTCTTCAGTGTTGATTTGGGAGAAGGGAATTTACAAGCTCATGATGATTACTATATTGATAGGAACCGGAAGTTCCTACCAATAAGGGGAAAAATAAAAACACTATAAATATCCATGAATAAGGCAATGGTTATATTAATTGTGATGTATTTATATCATAGAATACTCTGCATCTGTTTAAAAAAAATGAGGTGGATTTAAATGCACTGATAGAGGAAGAGGACCATAACATTGTAATAGAAATGAAGCAGGAAAATACATATACCGTGATGTCATTTTGTAACATCTTTACGAATATGTATTTGTATATAAGCATAAGAAAAGTCTCAATGGATATACACTTAGTAAAAATTGTCAGAGTTGGGTAAACGAATCAGAAGAGACTTTCACTTTTTGCTTTACACATATTTAAATTATTTGGATGCTTTCTAAGTATTTATTATGTGCCACAATGAATCCTTAAAAAAATGGAGAGGATAGATTCTTATAACCATACTGGATGGAAGGTCCCCTTACAGGATGCTACTTCATTCTTCCTAAGTGTCCCACACATTGTACACATCTCTTTTCTGTCCCTTTTCCACAAAAGCAAAAAATTCCCTTGCACTCTATCCTGGGAAATTGTCAGTTGTTGATAATTGTTGGTTGTTTATTGAGTAAATAACATTAATAAATGAATGAATGCATGAAATAAAACTGGAGAAGCTATATCAAATAAAATTACAGTTTTCTTCTTTGATTGCTTATTTATATAGTTATTCCAAATTGAAGGTCAATCTAACTCACAATTTTTACCTCCTTAATAGGATGGAAACACCATGCTTACCTTCATTTATTCACCATTATGGACATATCCCTCAGGATACAGCCAGTTTCTCCTCTCTTCTCACAACTTCCTCAGAAAAAAGTTGGAAGTCCATAAAATTAGACTCTTGCATTTCATAGAGGTATCTCGCTTTTGTAAACGGTGTAGTTCTCTGAATTCCAGAAGGCCTGTATTCACAGCTATTTATAGAAAAAGAGTTGCTTGCAAAAATAAAAGCAGAATGATTTTTTTCAAAAACATAAATTTGGAAATGTAACAACCAGTTGTCCAAGTATCTATTGAAAGGAGGTCTGTTAGTTCTCTAACAGTTTTAATGCAGGTGGTATCATTTGAAGTTAATAAAATTGTTGGAGCTGGTATACTTATTACTGGTTGGTAATTTGTTCATGATCGTAAGCAAGTGATGACCAATCAAACTTTTGAATTCTGAAAGCTCTTTGACACCAGAATGTTGTCTTTAATGATCCATTAAAAAAAATATTGTGCTGCTTATTTGCCTAAAGGGAATGTTTATTAAAATCCACAACCTATTGAATTTGGAACACTTGGCAAGACACTGTCTCACCATAGTACCGCAAAAAGGGAGGCATTTGTCAACATAGTACAGGATGCAGTATTACTCAACACGCATATAACTGATTATTCTAGTTCATTTACCATTATATTTGACTGTTAAAACTTGCTTGTACTTTTAGATATGTACATTGGCAACGTATTCAAGCACAAGGAGGTGTAAATGAAAATGTATTGTCTGGAATGACCAAGGCAAGGAACAGCGTGGACTTGAAACTTGGATAGAATTGTGTTCACATCCTAGCTCAACCACTAACCGAAGCAAAATTTACTTTACTGCTCTAAGCATCAGCTTCTCATGTGTAAACTGGAGATAAGAATGCCTGCTCCCTGGAGTGGTAAAGGAATAAATGAAATTATGTTTATAAATGTCTGGCATATACTGGGCAGTCCAAGCATGGTAGTAATTATTATTCTGTCTCTTGCCAGCTTTGCCCTTCTTTATGCCTTGCCAACACGTACAAAGACTCAGCCAGCTTTTCCCATACACTCTCTTCTTTAAACCAACCCTCACTCTCCTAGGAGAGACACAGGATGCAAAGTGAGTGAAATCAACAATTTATTTGACATTTATTGGGATTTGCCACCTGCAGCTGCTTATGACAGCAGGCCTGATGTTCTGAAAATCCTGACCGCTGGACAGAGGATGAACCACTTCCAGGACAGTCAAAAAGAGAAGGGAAGTGAGTTTCAGAGGGGCTCTCCTACTTTTCCAGCTGGCTAGTTGCCAGTAATTCTTACCTGCTGGAGTGTTAAATAGGGGAAGAGGTAAAATTTTTAAGGTCAATGGGGCTCAATTCCAAGGCAAAACAGAAAAGCTACTTTCTGTGTGTGTTTTTTTTTTTTTATTTTAGAAGGAAACTTGTAAAATAAGGCTTTGTTTCTGCTTTACTGAATGCAGGCTAGTGTACGGCCGTCGCTCCAGCTCTGTGATGTTATGTTTTGTTCACAGGAGCCCTGAGGGAAAGCAGAACTCATGCTTCTCCACGGGTACACCTTCCGACTCAAGGCAAAAACAGCTAACGGTTGTGAAACACATCAACTGAAAGGCTAACGCAGGAAGCCAGTCTGTTTCTATTCTTAAGTTCAGTCACTGCTTGCTTGAATGTGTGCGTGTGTGTGTGTGCGTGTGTATATTTCAAGCCACTGTTTCAAACAAGTTAGAAAATGTAAATTTTCCATATTAATTCTTCCTTGGCATTTTCTACAGAAAGGCCCAATTAACTGTTTCATTGCATGGGAAGTGCACTATGGAAGGTTTATTACTGAGAGCTCTTTCTGCCAAAACTGAGAGAATGTTTTTACCAAACGCACGGTAGAAAAAAATTAACTTTAGAAAAGAATGCTTAAAAATAAATGCATATACTGAATTGTCAACTTTGCCATCTAGAAAGGGATTTGCAAGAGACAAAACTGTGAACAATCAATAACCAAAGATCAACTTTCAGAGTGGACTTGGCCCTGACTCCTGGTCTACTTCACTCAGAAACATCCAGATGGGACCCTACTTAGCTCTAGGATGATCCAAAGAAGAAGAGGAAAGTAAAGATGTAGTTTACCACATTTACATTCAAAGAGACAAAAATCAGCAGCCTCAGAAAAATAAAATAAAATTTACTATCCATGCATGGTAAAAAAAAAAAAAAAAACAAAGTCTCAAGTTATATCCTGAAGAAAACATTTTAACTGACAAAGGGCATCTGCAAAAAGCATCCTACCAACATCAAAATTAAAATGTCGAAAGTATGTCCTTGAATATCAGGGACAAGCCAAGAATTCCCCTTATCCCTACCCCTCTCAACAGGGTTCCGGAGACCCTAGCCGGTACAGTCAAACAAGACGAAGAAGTAAAATATGAAGGGATTTGAAAGTAAGAAATAAAATATTCTTTATTTGCCAATATTGTGGTTGAATTCATAAAAAGTCCCCTCCCCAAAATCCCGTGAACAAATTGTTCAAATTAATAAGACAGTTTTTCAAAATATTGGATAAAAAATTAAACGTGCAAAAGTCAAACATATTTCTTTACATCAACAACCAAGAAGCTAAACAACATAAGTGTCTACTTTTTATAAAGATAATAACAATACCAGACACATACATTACTTAGGTTATGTCAAAGATTGTTCTATACACTTTGCATATATAACAGTTTTAAAATCTGTGTAATTTCTTTGACGCTTCTCCCTTTGTATCCCCCCTTCCCTCAAATGTGGGCTAGACAGAATGATTCGTTCTACTGAGTAGAATGGGGGTGGAAGTGATGCAACGTGATTCTGAGACTAGGTTGTAAAGAAAATAGCTTCTTCCAGGCTCTTCTTCCCCATCATTTGCTCTGGAGGAAGTCAGCCACTATGTCATAAGGCACTTCAGCATCTCTGGATGAGGCCCACAGGAAGAGGAACTGAGCTCTCCTCTCAACAGCCAGCACTAACTTGCCAGCCAGTGAGTGATCCAGTCTAGCCCCATCATCTTCACTGACACATCATCGGAGACCTTGAGTCAGGTCTCCCCAGCCAAGCCTCTCCCATCTTCTTGAACCACAGAAATTGTGAAAGATAACAAATGCTTATCGTTGTTTTAAGCCACAAAATTTTGCAGTAATTTGTAACAAAGCAATAGACGGCAATACACATTGTGCACTCCTCACAACATCTCTTCAAGTTAGATACTATTACTATGGTCAAGTTACAGACGAAGCAAGAGAGGCAGAGAGGCATTAAGCAGCATGCTCAAGGTCACACAGTGGAGATGTGTAACCAGCAGAGATGGGGCTCAAGCGCAGCCAGTCAACTCCCAAATTTTGTGTTTCTATCTGTGATGCTACACTACATCGCGTTTCTCCCCAAACTCTCAAACAGACCTAATATTTTATTCAATCTCCTTTTGCACTAAGTACCTCTCTCCTGCAGACTTCCAACTTCCTGATTCCATAGGGCTAAGTAGTTGGGACTTCTCTTCTCTTGCTGGGCTCTACCTTTCCTGGGCCTATACCATCCTCTTTGTTTTGAGAATAAAATTTCCTCTTCTCCAAGATCAAGAAAAGAAAATACTAATTGTTATTTTGCCCAAAATTCTGACTTGTTATTTTGCCCAAAACCCAAGTCATAAACAAGATACCTCAGAACAGCTTTTAAACCTATGCCAGTCCATCACTGATAGCTTTATGTAAGTACTCAGGCATCCTACAGTTGCCCGTCGAGCGGACACTTCGCTCTAGTGTGCTTCTAAAGTCAGCCAGTCCCTAACTCCACCCTCATCAGGACCTGTAGAAAAGTCTGCTTTTTGCTTTGCTCAGAGACTGCATTCAACACCCACCATTCTCGCCTGCTTAGCAAGTCATAAACTTGGCTGTTTGGTTTCAGATATGTATATGTAGAGCAGTCTCCTTTGATACTTTTTCTACCCTCTTAACTTGCTGGAGTAAATCTTGAAATAGCTCTCTAAACAGGAATATGTGGGAGATAGCCTTTCTGAGTCATCACGTCTGAAAACCCTTCTTCCTGACTTACTCGGTTGACAGTTTGCCTGGGAACAGAATTCAAAGTCAGGTATTAACATTTTTCCTTAAATTTTGAAGAGATTGCATCACTGTCTTTTAAGCCCCAGTGGTTGCTAATGACAATTCTGATGCCAATATGATTCGTATGACTTTGGAAGTAATTTTTTCCCCTCTAAAAATTTTTAGAATTTTTTCTCTATTTTGACGTTCTGAAATTTCAGAAGAATTTTTTAGATAGCTTTCATTTTTTATTAACTGTGCTGGCCGTTCTGTGATTCCCTGCAATCTGAAGACTTCCATCCTTCATTTGCTTTCATATATCCCGTCTTCTTTCTCTTCTTTTTCCATTTTGATAGATGTCCTAAATTTTATTCTCCAGTCCTTCTGCTGAAAGTTTTAATGTTTAAAGTGATAAATTTTATGTGTAAATTTGGCTAGATCACAGTACCCAGATATTTGGTCAAACACTAGTCTAGACATTACTGTGAAGGTATTTCTTAGGTGAGATTAATATTTAAATCAGTAGATTTTGAGTAAAGCAGATTGCCCTCCAAAATGTGGCTGGGCCTCATTCAGTCAGTTGATGATGTTAAGAGAGAAAAGATTGAGGTCCCCTGAGGAAGAGGGAATTCTGTCTCCAGGCTGTCTTTGGACTTAAGCTGTAATGCCAACCCTTCCCTGCATCTCCAGCCAGCCAGCCTGTCCTGAGGACTTCGGATGAGCCAGACTCCACAATTGTGTGAGCCAATTCCTTAAATAAATCTCCTTCTTCACCATCCCCCCCCCCCCCCACACACACACACACAATCCTCTCCCTCTTTTTTGTTGTTTTTGCTGCTTTGCTCTCTTTCATGCTGCATTCTTCTAATATCACTCCGGTACACAGTTGCCCATTTGTATTTATGAAGGAAAAAGGAAATAGTTTGTATCTCACCAGTTTATTTCATAAATATGGGAAGCATTAATGTACATAATAAACAAAGTGTTAATGTATATAATATGTCTCTTGTACTCCCCAAGGGGCTTCACCCAAGGGTATGGCAGCAGCTCCTTCTCAGAGGTGCACAGGTGTTTGATGCTGCACTTCCCTCCATCCCTCCTTCTCCCACTGTGCAGCCCAGTGTGCTCCCCCAGGGTGAGGCGGAAAAGGGGCCTCTCACTGATCATGCCAGGGTATCCTCGAGGTATTTTGCCCTCTTTCTTAGGAACCTTGGCTTTTGCAATCAAAAGCTGAGAGTGAGTGTGAATTTTAAATTCTCTGATTGTGCTGTAACAATGTTTTTGGAGGCAATGGATACCAGTGGCCTATTTTGCATGCTGAGAGCCACAGGGCCATAAATAAAAGCATTCCTGGGAGCAACACAACAGAAACCCACCTGGTTATCAGATCAAAGTATCCCCGACCCACAGCATGCCCAGGCCGGAATGAAAAAGGTGGTCTGTCTTCCCATTTCACATTTCTGCCACCTAGTCCTTCAATGCTGCTGCTTAAAAGGTGTCTATTTTCAAAATTTGCTGTCATCATCCTATCATTCGTCACTTTCTGGCCAGACTTAGGGTGCTGGGAAATGGTAATTCAAGCTTCATTTTGCCTTCCTGAAAAGGCAAGAGCATCATCCAGTGGCAAACCTGTAACTGCATGATTTTCAGTTTACACGGACCGGATACCATCTCGACGTAGAGAAAAGGTGTACTTTCCTAATGAGGTTTCCAGGCAGAGTGGTAAGGAATTTAAAGGACTGCTTATTTCCCAGCTTCCTTTGAAACTTTCAGGCCCAGTGCTTGCAAGGTCCCCGAGACCTGCTTCCTGAACACTCATGGCAAGAAGCCTTCTTTCTCATGTCCTCATTAGGAATTTCTTAGCTTTGTTGTTCATAACTAAATTCTGAGAACCAGGGCTCTAAGGGACCCAGGCCACAAAGACCATAGCTCTTCCAAAGAACTGTTATTCTTTCTCCTAAAAACAACTTCTTAGCATGTTTCCCTCATTGCCCTAGCCACCAAGATGCTCAAAGTCAAGCACAAAGTCATTTCTAACCAATATGGTGAGATTTTTAAACAAAGTTAATAATCCCTGGCCCCTAGAGTGGTTAAGTATGTCTGTAAGTTTCCTATGAAAGATCCCTTTCTTTTAGTTTTGAAGGCATGCTTATGTGCGCGCGCGCGTGTGTGTGTGCATGCATTTTTAAATCCTCTATTATTTATTATCAGGATAACTATTGGCATTTTAAAGATTTATCTTGGTATGTTTAATATACTTATAAGTAGTATTTTTTAAGATGTTATATAGTAGATTCTGCTGGAAAACTCCATTGAGCCTGGAAATTATAACATGCTCAAAAATTACCAGGTCTCAAAAAGATGCATAATTTCTCCCAAAATTTCCACTACCTCACTATAATCTAACAGTATTTTCACCTAAACTCTCTGACTTAAAAGGAAAAACATGAGCCAAACCAGTTGAAACTCATGCCATTTTCTAAGTCTCACCATCAGATTCCAACATGCTGGGACCGTATAAGGTCAATGTGCACGGGGCCACCACCTTGGTAGAATTTAAGGCCTGGGAGCAAGATATTTTTGGCAGAGACAGTCTGTTTCTTTAAGATTTGTCCTTTGGTTTTCCTTAGCAACTTCGTCGTAGCATGAAAGAAACGTTAAACAGCTGGGTTGCGGTGTGGGGATGAAGAACGTGGGTAATAGTGCAAATGTCGATTCTAGCCAGCTAATTAGCATAAAGATTTTTTAAAACAAAAGCTGTCTCCTGTTTTTAATTTCATGTTGTTAAAATTTATTGTAACTATCCAGAGGGTTCTGGAATGCATGCTTGAGAAGAGTCAACATAGGTTTGAGCCCTTATCTTCTCCTTCAGCAGCCTAATGCTCACCTCTCGGACTCTCTTCTGATATTTAGGCCAAGAATTAACAATGCCCATGTTTCAGTGAAACCTTGTTGTAAGACATGCCTACAAACTTTTGCCTGTTCCTTTCATACAGGCCAATGATCTTGGGAAAATCCTGGGTAAATGAATTCATGAATGACATAGAAATCTATCTTCTTCATCTGGACCTCATGGGAGTCTAGTCTTTACTTACCTTTTCATTTTCATTCTTTTGGAAAGCAGTTGAGACATTTATTTGCACACAAGAAAATTATATGCCAGCTGTGAAGTTGGCATTCACATTTGTGACAGCCCATCCCCCATATGATCCCTGTTACTCCTGAAACCCTCACATCTTCTAAAGTTACTGGCATGTCATTTTTCCTGTTGGAGACTCTCAGAGGTTTGGGCCAGAATGCATGTCAGCGTGTATTGTGGGGAGAACAATACATTCTCTCCTTGCTAGTCTCCAAGGAAGGAAGAAAAAGAATATTAAATACTTAGGACCTTCAGTTAATTACAAAATCACCAGAAATAGGACAGGATTAAATTGACCCTCTTATTCTCCCCCACGCTATACTCTGGCGTCAAACAAGCACACGTGCTCAGTAGGATGAAGAAGTGGGGCTCATGGAACTTCACAGGACTCTGCTCCGCATCACCATCTCCAGCCTCCTTTACCCCAGTGACATTACTTTTGTTGTTAACCTGACATTTTCCATTTTCATGGAGAGTCCTTGACTCAATCCTCTTGTTACTTCCTCCCTCGTAAATCCTCCTGAAAGGATATCTATGTACTTACCACACAGTGAACCTTTCACTGTGCTCTTTTCTGGAAAATTTTTTTCCTCACTTCACCACCAGAAATTCAGGGGAGAATTTGGGTGCAGTAAAGAGAAGCTAGCATATTACTGTCTGTTATAATCCCATTATAAAGATTCATGGGAAATTTCTTTCATGGGAACAATCACAACATGTAGTAATATTTTGATTCTTTGGTTCACCACATGTAATTCATTTTATTAGCATTTATTTACTTAAAATCAGGAGCCTGTAGAGATTAACTCAGGAAATGACTCTATTTGGAAGGAGGCAATAAAACATACATTCTGATGGCAGTATTTTATATCCTTATATCTTTTCCTCAAGTATCTGAGGAAGAATCCCTACTGGTCGCTTCATTGATGTCCGTAGACGTCTTAGTTCTCAATTATTTACTGAGTACCCGCTGTGCACTGGGTACGCGCTGTCTGCGTACTGTGTAACCTATAAGGCAAGTATTTTCCCTCTACTTCATGGAATAATTAGTTGAGAAATTGAAAATCGTAGAATCAATCCTATACAAGATAAAATAGGTAAACAGAATCAGCCCTGTACAAGATGAAAGAGATACATAAAGAAGTTTTGGGTAAAAATCTGTGTGGTGAATGCCGAATAGCTGATGGAGCTTGTTGGGATGAATTTTGTATACTGAAGGCATTTTAATAAGGATTTTGGTCTCCAAAAAAAAAAAAAAGATTTTTTCTGAAATTCTTTCAAGCCTGAAATTACTGGGACCACCTAAAAGAATCAGAATTCTCTCCCTCCTTTCTTGGAAATCTGATGAAGTGCAGACTTTGATGAAATATCTTTGGCAATGTTAAAGACAGGCAATTTTTCAAGTTGAACTTAAGATGAGTCAGATTAAAAATAAATAGAGCATTTGTGCCAAGATACCCAGGCCAAACTACCCATTTCCATGTGGGAACAATAGCGCAGGCACAGTAGATTTCATTTTTTAAAATGTTAATTGAACTGACGTTGTGGAAGATCTCACTAGCTCTGTCCCGTTATGAAAAATACATTTGAGGGCACCAAAAAAAATGGCAATTGAGCAAGGGGAAAATGCCTAAATAAATACCCATGTGCTGCTTCTACATGGCCATAGTCAGATACAGGCATATAAACATAAAGGTTTGAAACTGGATGATACTTAATTTTAGTGGATTTTAGTTACGTTTTCTCAGTTTTCAGTCAAATGTGCCGGCCATCTGCAACAAAACTTGTACTAAAACTTACAGTCAATGAGTGCAAACACAATAGCTTCCTAAGTTAGGGATTGTCCTAACATTTCTCATTGAATTTTATACATTCTCTTTCCATTATTTCCCTGATTTATAATATAGATTTAAAGTCTCTTACACATTCACCGGAGGGAGTAAAATTTAAACTGAAACCTGCAAAATAAGTGAAAAGTGGAAAATAGCCAAGCAAAGGAGACAATGATATCTCGACAAAGGGAATGGCATATGCAAAAGGCTGGAAGAGACAGAACATACTATACCAAGAAACTGGCATTAATGCTGCTGGACTACAGGGTTCAAAAATATGAAAGAGTGACCATGGGTACAGCTGAGCAGTAAGGGCTAGAATGTAGAGAGGTTTATAAGCCAGGTTAAGGAGTTTGGACTTTATCTTTTTAACCATTGCCTTTCTTTTAAGTGACATGAGCAGAATGGTATTTTTAAAAGATCATCCCGGATGATGTGTAGAAAATAGACCAAAGGTGGCAATGGTAGGTATGGGAATGGTAAGTAGGAGAATGGAGATGGTAGGCCCTGAACTGGGGTAAAGACAGTTAGGATGTCTTCTCTGTATTTTTCTTCTTTCCTGTGGCTAGATAACTGGAACCTGGAATAACCCAGCATTGACCATAGAGACCACAGCAATGGGCTTGGAATGGTGAAGCTGAAACCTGGGTCACTGGAGCAAAGCTTCCCACCAACCTGAAATACTTGCCGTGGACCGTTACATGACATTGAAAAAGCATTCTTTGTTCTTTGATTGGATTTAAGAGCGTCTCTTTGTTACATTAGCTTAATTTTCATCCTTACAAATAATGAGTGGAAGTGATTTTCAAGGAGAGTGTATGGAAATAAAGGAGAGAACTTAGAAATGCCAAGATTCAAGGAATGGGTAGAGGGAAAAAACAGTTCCAAGGACATCAAGCTGTTCAGTAAGGGAAGAAGGAAAACTAGAAGCTAAAGGAAGAGCTTGTCTCAAGAACAGTGTCAAATGGTAAACGATAAGACAAAATCAGAACTGGAAAGTAGCCATTGGATTTGGAAATAAAAAGGAAATTGATGTCTCTGCTGGTGAGACAGGAGAGATGTGGCAAGGGGCTTCAGTATGCCCAAGTGCAGAAGGCACTCAGTGAGCCGAGCAAGAAGACACAGGAGTTTGGCTCTGCTAATGTGGTAGGAATTTGTGGCATTAGGGGGCCACAGAGGTGACAGCTCTACAGGAGGACACAGTAGTCTATATGTGAGTTACTCTCAGATCTTTGGCCAAAGAATGGGCTCCAAATGGGCAGAAGAAGAGTCTTAGCTATTTAGTAAAAAGCAGCTGCTATGGAGTTGAGATCCGAATAAAACCATGTTACGTACTCTTTATGGGCAAATAGATTTATAATGAAAGTATTAAAATGTGATTGGGAAACATACACACCAATGTTTGCCTCTATTATAAGAGGAAGAGAAATGGATTTGTGGCGAATAAAGCTTCAACTACATCTGCAACATTTTTTTTCTTTCAAATAAAATAATCTGGACCATTATAGCAAAATAGTTTTTAATCTGGTTAAAACAGATATATCATCCTATAATTTTCTTTATACTTGAAATAGTCCCTAGTTTTAAAATGTAAAAGTCAGTTCTGGGTTTATTTTTTGGGTCATTATGGAGTGACAAATACTGGACTTAACTTTCATGCTGTAAACAATTAGAAACTGACAAAATGTGCGAAACAACTTCTTTCAAACTTTGGGCAACAGGCAACACAGGACTGTAATGAGAGAGAGAAGGAAAACAAACAAGATAAATGCTATGATTCCTTTAATTTTCTGCCTAGATGCAATTTCTCAACCACAGATTCAGCGAGGGAGAGCACAAGGACACAATGACCTTGCTGAACTGAAGAGATGAAGTTCGCATCTCAGGAAGACTGAGATGGTTGGAAACCGTAGAGCAGTTCCATAAAGGAGAGAGACATGCTAAAAGGAGCTCCAGAAATGTGCACAGTCATTCCTTTGATTCTTTCCTGAGTATTAGGCTGGATGTGATTATAGTGAAACTCCACAGGCCAGGCAAAGAACAACTGGAAATTATAGGCTGAACTATTCCCAGAGCTTATACATGGAGAAGTTGAGCTCTGATGTCAGATTCGAGAGCCAGTGGGGATAAACCAGGTGTTTAGTGAAGACCCCAGAGGTATGATTGTTTGGAAAGAAAGTTGAACTAGCCCTGCAGTCTAGAGTGAAGACAACTTCAGACCTAGAAAACCTTAAAAATAGAACTGCAAATGGTCCAACTTATTAACAAGTAATTTAACTGCCTGTCAAAAGAAAGCCTAACACTCTTCAGGGAAGGCAACAAAATCTATACACTTGGGCACATAATATTCATGCTGTTTAGTATCCAATAAAGAATTACTAGACATGCCAAGAACCAGGTAATTGTACCCATAATCAGGAAGAAAAAAAAGAAAAAGGCAGATCTGAAAGAACTAAAAGGAAAGATGTTAAGGAAAGCTACTACACTATGTTCAAGTATTTAAAAGAAAACAGAAACAGAATGAGGAGAAAAAATAAACATTAGAAAAAGAACTATGGAACATTTAGAGATGAAAAATTCAATATCAGAAATGAAAATTTCACTGAATGGCATTAACAGAAGTTTTAACACTGAAGAGGAAATAATCAATAAATTTGAAGCCAATAATATATAATCTCTCCAAAATGAAGCAAGAAGAGAAATATGGCTGAGAAAAAAAAAAAGGAATACAGCATTAGTTACATGTGAGATAATATCAAATAGTGTTACATACACACACACACACACACACACACACAATCACATGAAGGCAAATCATAATCAAATTACTGAAAACCCGTGAGAAAGCAGACTTGCATAGACATGTCTCCGAGGAAGATACACAAATAGCTAATAAGCATCAGAAAAGAAGCTCAACATCGCTAATCATCAGGAAATACAAGTCAAAACCACAACGAGATCTTACCTCACACCCATTGGGATGGTACTATAAAAAAAAAAGAAAAGAACAAGTGTCAGTAGAGATGTGAAGAAGTTGGAACTTTTCTGCACTGTTGGTACGATTGTAAAATGGTGCAACTGCTATGGAGATTCCTCAAAAAATTAAAAATAGAATTACCATACGATCTAGGAAGCTCGCTTCTGGGTATATAGCCAAAAGAATTGGAAGCGCTGTTTTGAAAAGATATTTGCACATCCATGTTCATAACAATATTATTCACAATAGCCAAGAGGTGGAAGCAACATAAATGTCCATTGACAGATGAATGCATAAAAATATGTGGAAACATATAATGGAATACTATGCGGCCTTAAAAGAAAGGAAATCCTGTCACATGCTACAACATGGATGAACCTTAAGGACATTGTGCTAAGTGAAATAAGCCAGTCACAAAAGCACAAATCCTGGATGATTCTGCTTATATGAAGATTCCAAAGTAGCCATACTGACAGAAATAGAAAGTAGAATGGTGGTTGCCAGGATCCAAGGGGAGGAGGAAAAAGGTTGTTATTCTTTAATGTGTATAGAGTTTCAGTTCTACAAGACGAAAAAATTCTGGAGAGCTATGTTACAACAATGTAAAGATATTTAACACTACTGAACTGTACACTTAGAAAGGGTGAAGATGATGCATTTTATGATGTGTTTTTTACCACAATAAAAAGATTTTTGAAAAATTCAACATCCATTCATGATAAAGCTCAGAAAACTAGGAATAAAGGAATTCTTTTCAACACATAAGAAGCATTTATTCAAAAACAAAGAGAAAGAAGCCTAGACATAACATGACACTTACGTACTTAGCGGTAAAAGACTGAACACGTTCTCCCTAAGATTAGGAACAATGCAAAAATATCTCCTCACATCATCTCTATTCGAATTTGTACTGGAGGTCCTCCCAGTGAAATAAAGAAAGAAAAATGAAGAAAGGCTATGCAGATTAGAAAGGAAAAAATAAAACTGCTAAAATTATGAGCTGAGATTAGCAAGTCATAGGAAATAAAGTCAATATATCAAAATTAGTTTTATTTCTATGTACATTGCAATAAAAGATTTTAACTAAAATACTACAGTAGCTTCAAAACTGTGAAATATATAGAGAAAAACTTTTAAAAATATGTGCAAGTCCTGTACATTGAAAACTACAAAAGCTTGTTGAAATTTAAAGAAGACCTGAACAAATGAAGAAACATACCATGTTCATGGATTGGAGGATTCAATAATACTAAGATGCAAATTCTCCCCAAATTGATGTACTGATTCAATGCAATCCCAGTCAAATTGCAAGAAAATTTTAAGAAATTAAAAAGCTGTTTCTAAATTTATATCAAAATGAAACTTTGATAGTCAAAACTATTTCAAAATTATGAAGCTATGGTATTCAAGACAGTGTGATATTCATATAAAATTAGACATATAGATCAATGGAATGGAATAGCAAATTCAAAAATAGATCCTTACATATCTGCTTGATTATTTTCAACAAAGGTGCCAAAATAATTCATGGGGAAAAGATAGTCTTTTCAACAAATTCTGTTGGAACAATTGGATACAAAAACGGAAACCAATAAACTTTAATCCTTATCTCACACCATCTGCAAAAATTAACTCAAATTGAATTATAAATGTAATTGTAGAAGCTAAATCTATAAAATTCTAGAAGAAACCAGAAGAAAATCTTCATGGCATTGAGATAGGCAAAGATTTCTGAATCGCGGCACAAAAAGCACAAACTGTAAAATGAGAAAGTGATAAATTAGACTTCATCAAATTAAAATTCTTCTCATCTTTGAAATATATTTTTAAGGTGATTAAAAGGCAAGCCACGGCCTTGTGGATGTTATTAGATATAGATATATAGAAAGATATAGATTATCTATTGATTAGATTACCTATAGATATATCTATATAGATTAGCAATATAAATATTTATCTATATATTATGTATTTATAATATATATAAATTATATAGATATATGTCTACAGATTATCTCTAGATATAAATATAGATATATGGAATAAATGTTATTTGTGCAAGTAGTTCCCCTTCAAAAGCATTTGAACAATTTAACACCCATTCATGACAAAAATTCTTAGTAGACTAAGTTTTTTTCCTCAACCTGATAGAAGGCATTTATTAAAACCCTCAGCTACCATCCTACTAATGGTTAAAGACTGAATACTTCCCCATATATATATATGTATGTACAACAAACTGATAAACAATAAGCAAAAGATTTTGTATAGACGATTCACAAAAGAAGATATACAAATTGGCCACAAGCACATGAAAATACATTCAGCAAAGTTAGTCATTCGGAAAATGCAAATTAAAAGTACAATAGCGTTCCAAAATATACCCATTAGGATGGTTAAAAAATAAAAGTCTGACAACAGCAAGTGTTATTAAGGATGTGAGGCAACTGGAACTTTACTACATTGTTGGTGGGAACACAAAATGGCACAAATACTTTGCAAAACAGTTTTTCAGTTTCTTAATAGTAAACGTATTTCCTATGCAAATCAGCACTTCAAAGCTTGGGTATTGACTCTCAAATTGAAAACGCATATCCACATGGACTCATGCAAAAAAACTTATACCAGTTTTATTCATTAAACCCAAAATGAGCACAACTCAAATGTCCATCAACAAGAGAACTGATAGATAAATAAGTGAATGAACTACTGATACACATAACAACATGGATGAATCTGAAAAAATTGGGCTGAGAAAGGAAGGCAGACACAAAAGAGTTGACACTATGGAATTACACTTATTTGTGAGAAAAGTCTAATCCATGGTCACAGAAAGCAGATCAGTTGTTGCCAGAGGCTGGAGGGTGGGGGATATTTTCTGGGAAGGGGCACAAGAGAACTTGCTGGGGTGATGGCCATATTCTATATCTGCATTGTGGCGGTGGCTACATAAGTGTATTCACTTGTCAGATTTCATTGAAATGTACACTTGAATGGGTACCTTTTATTATATGGGGATTATAACTTAATAAGGGTCATTAAATAAGTCAGTCGTGTCACCTTTCTACAACGCATCATATCCAGGCACAAGGACGGAGAGTCTCTGCTGCTAACTGCAACACTTCCACCCTGAAAAATCGGAAAGACCTACACACAGATCTGGTGAAGTTCCATCTGTTTTGGTCCTGGTGCGGGTCCTCGTTTTCTGTCATGATGCTAGCACTTGTTGACATGCTAGCTCTGTCTTCTGGTTTGCCTTGTCTATGTCTCAAGCCAGGCCAGTCTCTTTCTGCCAATGGAGCAAAGCACGGCCTCAGCCGTGCAGACCTCGTTGACGCATAACTATTTCGGCTTGAAACTGTCACTGAGAAAAATGCAACAACGTGGGAACATGAGGAGATGCGATTCTCCTCTGCTCTGTAAATGCCTTCTATTACGACCACGAGATCAAAGAATCACAGGACGTGTGGCAAAGATTCCATCTTTAGCTCAATTGGGGAAGACTTCAGTGATTTAAAAGAAAAACAGCCACGCTGGCAACGACATTTTTGCTTTATAGTGTTATAAAAATCATTACCTTGTAATTTGTGTAATCGTGCCAATAGTTATTTCTCTTTAGTCCAAGTAATGCCATGAATCTGTTACCAAGAAAGTTTGTGCAATCAGTATATTATGGGATTCATACGGCTGGACATGAGCTCCTTCAAGGATTAAATATTCATAATAGCCATTTATGCAGCTCTTCTTCCAGTCTTTAATATCTTTGTACTAGGGTTTGTAGGTTCTTCGTTTGATCTAGCCTGTATTTCTCTTGTTGTTGTTTTAAATAATTTTCTTCCATGCGGGACATAGTGGCGCTGAAGAGCAGCTGGTCAACATCCTCCAAATAGTAATGTTATGTTTAAAGACTCATGGTCAGTCACTTCCCAATTGTGCTGTCTCCAAATGAAATAATCCTAATTCCTTTAATCTTTAATTATGCATCCAATTGCCTAGCCCTTTTCTTAAACCCCAATAGCTAGATATCAGATAGTTCTAACCATGTGTTTGGATCAGAGATTTCAATTTCCATTAATTTTGATTAGAACCAGTTTTTCCAGAGCATACAAATATATTTCCCATGCCTCGTGACATAAGATAAATTCTTCTGAATCACGCAGAGGGATGCTCTGACACGCACCCAGCTGTTCCTCCTTTTATTACCTAGATTCTAGCCAATTAATGAATTAAAGGAAACACTGCCCATTATGTGTTGTTGTCTATGAGAACATTCTTTAGTGAGGATGGACTAACCAACTCCAATTCAAGCTTTCACCTGAATAGCATTCTTTGTACTAAAATGACCAGGTGGAAGAATGATCTTTGAAAAATATTGTTAAGAAATATAATTTTACTTTAAGAATATAATTTTCTTCCTGATAAATTTCGTTCATATCCTTAATGGAAAAGAGCATCTTTCAAGATATGCAAGATTGAATCAGTATTATTAACTCCTGACCTAAAATAAATTACTGT
Organism: Equus caballus; assembly: GCF_041296265.1. Classification (NCBI taxonomy): domain Eukaryota; kingdom Metazoa; phylum Chordata; class Mammalia; order Perissodactyla; family Equidae; genus Equus; species Equus caballus. The sequence continues at coordinate 66,117,357 of NC_091702.1, forward strand.
GCTACAAAAATGAGAGGGTAAGTACTAATTTGCAAAGATGGTACATGTTCTACGAGATCTGTGTTCTTCTACAAGGAAATTCTCCAGGTTCTCTAGAATAAAACAGAGATCATACCGAGCAGAAAAGCAAGAGCCCGAGAGCAAGGCTGATTCTCTCAAGCCTGGAGAAGCGCAACCTCATGGCTGGGCAGGGGTCCTTCAGAAATATGCCCCTCTCTATCCCAATGATTCTCCTTTAGGAAAGTCTTTCGATTTTTTTTTTTTTTTTTTTTTACTTTCTCAGGCAGACTAAATACACAAGCATTAATTTGGATTAAAAATACATTCACTGGGGCCAGCCCCATGGCCGAGTGGTTAAGTTCGCGTGCTCAGCTTCCCACGGCCCAGCCTTTCACTGGTTCCGACCCTGAACGCAGATATGGCACCACTCGTCAGGCCACGTTGAGGTGGCGTCCCGTGTGCCACAACTAGAAGGGCCTACAACTAAAAATACACAACTATTTCCTGGGGGGATTTGGGAAGAAAAAAGCAGAAAAAAAGGAGTAGATTGGCGACAGTTGTCAGCTCAGGTGCCAATCTTTAAAAAAAAAATACACTCACTAACTTGTAGATAACTGTGTTCTAACAACAATAAGAGCTGATTTTTTTATAACAATTGGAAGGAAATGATTGTTAGTAACATAAATATGTAGTAAAGTTTTGGAATATAGTTAGAACGACTAACCATACAAGTCATTCTGTTTAGACAATGCGATGTTGAACAAGCACAAACAAGCAGATATTGAAACAGCTGTACATCTAGAAAACAATATCCTAAAGATTTCAACTAAAATGATTGCTTAGAATACTAACTTAGTGACTAACACAGACTAGTATATAAGTGAATGCTTTGTAAGTGGTATAGGCTTGATAATTTTTCTCATAATTACTTTAGATCAAAAGTAGTGCTTTTATTATATGTAGCTCCTAATAATTGAAATGAATCTCTAACCAACTAAGATAAGTTCTAGGATTTTAGACATCCTTAGCATTGTGGAGGCAAATTTTATAGCTGAATAAATGGAGCCCTTTTCCTGTTTCTCAGTCAAAGTCAATGGTGCCAGTCATTAAAAGTTAGTGTTAATAACCAATTGCCATAAGCTTGCTTTTTCAGAGGATAATTTTTTCCCTTATTTTTATGACAGAATAGAATTTCACCTGTGTGTAACTCAGCTATGTGGAAAGCTTAAGTACTTTACATTAAATGAGTTAAAATAAAAATTCATCTTGCTGTTGTCTACCAACCGTCAGAGGAGACCCTGCCAAACAAAAAGCCAATATTATTTCTTTTTTATCTGAAAAGTGGCAACAGTAGAGAAAAGTAAAGGTACCACTAAAACAAACAACCATGAATTCTCAAGCCAGAATTTTCCAGTGTTCACATTTGGTCCTTCAGATATTATCATGAAAAGTAAAATTTGACTGATGAGACACGCGTCCTTCCTCCCTGTGCCGGCCCCCTGCCCTCTCCCTGCTCAGAAGCCGCCGCCGTCATTCATTTGGTGACTATTCTCCCAGGGCTGCTTTGATACTTTTTGCTACCTTTCATTCATAAGAATTTTTTAAAACATTCTATTAGTCCACTAACTGTTGTTGGAATTGTGTTGAAAGCCATGTTAATTCTTGCCTTTCTTTTGGATAAAATGACATCTTTATTATATTAAATCGTCCAGTCCGTGAGCAATATTTGCCCTCTATTTATTCAGCTTTCCTGCTATGTCCTTTAATAAATAATTTTCTTCATAAAGTTCTATAAACCCTTTCTTAGATCTATTCACAGTAGCTTTAGATTTTATTGCTATTAAATGTAGGATTATGTTATTGCTACCATTTCTAGATATTTTTAAACTAATACATATGAACAGTAGTGATCTCTGTATGTTGATCTTGTTATTAGCAGTCCCGCAAAAGTCTTTTCCTAATTTTCAGATTCTCTGAAATTACCGTGTGAAAATAATGAGTTTTACGTTGTTCTTTACAATTCTTAAACCTCTTTCTTTTTTTCGATGTCTTTGTTGGCTATGACAGCTAGTAGTACATTAAATAGTAGTTAGTTTAGTGGGTTTTTTTTTTAACTTTTTTGAAAGTATTTCTCATAAAGATTTTTATCATTAAGCGTAATGTTTGACATGAGCTTTTGGTAGATATTCTCTAAGAATTTAAAGAAGTTTTTTTAAATCCTAGTTCACTAAGATGTTTTTAAAATATGAATTAATAAATTTTCCTAATTTTATTGCATCCATTGAAATTATCATGACTTTTCTTCAATCCATTAATGTGACATCACATAGATTTTTTTTTTGAGGAAGATTAGCCCTAAGCTAACTACTGCCACTCTCCCCTTTTTGTTGAGGAAGACTGGCCCTGAGCTAACATCCATGCCCATATTCCTCTCCTTTATATGTGGACGCCTACCACAGCATGGCTTTTGCCAAGCGGTGCCATGTCCCCACCCAGGATCCGAACCGGCAAACCCCGGGCTGCGGAGAATCAGAATGTGTGGACTTAACCTCTGCGCCACCAGGCTGGCCCCTCACATAGATATTTTAATGTTATTCTGTTCTTGAATTCCTGGCATGAGCCAAAATTAGTCAAAATGCATTTTTAAATACTATAAAATAGGGGTTTTTTGACATGGAATCATCGTTGACATCAACTTTTCTTTGATGTTTTCCTAATTTATTATTTTAAATCCTCTGCTTTTAAATCTTCAAGTTCCTTTTGGATTGTCTCTTGTAGATAAGATAGTGAATATTACAGTTTTATCCACTCTTATAGTCACTATATTTTACTGGGTGCACTGAATCAATGAAAATGTGTAGTGATTATCGATATCTTTAGATTTATTCGTCATTTTATTTTTTTTATAAACCATGTTTTTTTAAAATCTCTTTTCCTGATTTCTTCTTGTATTAATAAGGTTTTCTATTTTCTTTTTTCTTCTGCTAACTTAGAAGTTACAGCTTTTATTTCTATGCTAACCCTAACCCTAACCTGAAAGTTATAAACCTTAGTTAGCTTCATATTTTTTTGAAAAGGTAAAAAGTTAGTTAACATCTTTATTCTCCTCCTAAACAATATGAGAATCATAACTTGCTGTTCAAGTACCTCCAAAAGCCCCAACTGGAACTTTGATTCCACAATCCTAAGTGCATTTTCAGGTTAGTAATATTTTCAAGTATCCTTGCTTTCCATTTCTTCTTGCAACTCACTCTTTCCCCAGGGTGAACATTTTTTCTTTCTGAAAGAATTTTTTTTTAGGAGAGAGACTGTGTATGTAAAAAATTTTGAATTAATTAATTCATGGGTTTATTTTTAATTGATATATTATTACGTATTAAAAGTACACATTCTAAATGTACAGTTAGATGAGTTTTAGCAAATGTGCAACCAACTCCCCAATTAAGATAAATAACATTACCAGACCCCCTAGCAAGGTCTCTGTTACTACTTTCCCATTAATTCCTCCCGCTTCCTTGCAGAGATAATCGCTAATCTGGTTTCTGTTCCCATAGATTAGCTTTGCCTATTTTTCAATAGTTTCGCCTGTTCTTCATTTAAATGGAATCACACTGTGTATTCATTTGTGTCTGGCTGCTTAAACACAAACACACTGTCTTAGATGTTCACCCATGTTTTGTTGTGTGGGAATGAACATGGTACATTTTTATATCTGTTCTCTTATTGACAAATATTGGATTGCTTCCAAATGTTTGTTGTTATTAATAAAGTGGTTTTTTGATATGTGTTTTCATTTCTTCTGGGTAAATATCTAGGAGTAGAATTGCTATATCATAAAATATGTGTATGCTTAACTTTATAAGGAACTGCTAAAAGTTCTCCAAAATGTTTGTATTGTTTTATACTATCACCAGCAAGATTTGAGAATTGTTCCACATTTTCTCAAGTATTTAGTGTTGCTAGTCTTTTTAACTTTACCATTGTAGTAGGTGTGTAATGCTATTGTGGTTTTAACGTTCACTTCCTGAATACGGAACATCTCTTCACGTGCTTATCAGCTATTTATAGAACGTCTTTTGTGAAGTCTCTGTCCAAGTCTTTCACCTATATTTTAATAGGGTTGTCTTCTTGCTATCGATTTGCAGGAATTCTGTCTGTGTTCTGGAGTCCAGTCTTTTGTTGGATACATGTGTTGACAATATTTTCTCTCACTCTTTGACTTCATTTCTTTAATGGTGTTTTTTGAAGAGCAAATGTTTGTGATGTTGATATCCCGTTTCTCCATTTTTTCTGTCATCATTGCTGCTTTTTGCATTTTGTTTAAGAAATCTTTGTCTATTTCCTGCGGCTGCTGTAACAAGTTCCCGTAATCTTGGCAGCTTAAAACAACAGAAATTTCCTTTCCTACGGTTCTAGATGCTGGAAGTTGGAAATCAGGATATTGGCAGGGCTCCAGTCTCTCTGAAGACTCTAGGGGACCCTGTTTCTTGCCTTTTCCAGCTTCTGGTGACTCCAGAAGTCCCTTGGGTTGTGGTCACATCACTCCAGTCTCTACTTCTCTGGTCACATTGCCATCTCCTTTTCTGTCTCAGAATTCTCTCTACTTCTGTCTCATAAGGACAGATGTGATTGCATTTACTGCCTACCTGTATAACGCAGGATCAGCTCCTTCTGTTAGGATCCTTAACTTAATCATATCACTTGCCACACAAGGTCATACGCACAGGTTCCAGGAGTTAGGATGAGGACATATATTTTGAGGGCCTCCATTCAGCCCACTACCTGTCCCAAGGTCACAAAGATAGGATATTTTTTTTCTTCTAGAAACTTCATAATTTTTTTTTCAACCTGGGAAAAATTCACCCTGAGGGTTACATCTGTTGCCAGTCTTCCTCTTGTTTTTCCCTCCCCAAAGCCCCAGTGCATGGTTGTATATTCTAGTTGTATGTCCTTCTAGTTCTTTTATGTGGGATGCCACCACAGCATGGCTCCTGACAGATAAGTGGTGTGTTTCTGTGTCTGGGAACCGAACCCAGGCTGCCAAAGCAGAGCACACCAAACTTTAACCACTAGGCCATCAGGGCTGGCTTGAAACTTCATAGTGTCAGCATTGACATTTAGGTCTGCAAACCATTTTGACTTATTTTTATGTGTGGTAAGAGGTAGGGTCATGGTCCAATTTTTTTCCATATTGATATACAATTGATCCAGACTATTTGTTGAAAATATTCTCCTTTTCACATTGAATTGCACTGCCATATTTATAACAAATCATTTGACCAAAATGAGTGGATCTGTTTCTGGAATCTCTAATATGTTTCATTAATCCATTTATCCTTATATCAATTCCACCTTGTATTGATTACTGTAGCTTTATTGTTGTCTTATAGTCAAGAGTGTGAGTTCCCCAGCTTTGCTCTTCTTTTCAAGATTACTTTACCTATTTGGGTCTTTTATATTTCCATATAAATTTTACTATCAGATTGTCAATTTTTACCAAAAATAACAAAGCCTGCTGGAATTTGGAAGGGAGTTGAATCTATAGATCAATTTAGATCAATGAATCTATAGATCAATTTAGAGAGAATTAACATCTCTAAAATATTGAGTCTTCCATCTAATGAACATAGTATATTTCTCCATTTGTATTAATATTTTAAAATTTCCCTCAGCAATGTGTTTGTGGTTTTCAAATGTAAAGATCTTTGATTTCTTTTTAAAAATTTATTCCCCGTATCATAATCTTTTGATGTGATTATAAATGGCATCAACTTTTAATTTTTATTTTCTAATTCTTTGTTGCTGGCATGTATAAATACAAAGAATTTTTGTACATTGACATTGAGACACTGCTGAATTCACTTATTACATCTAGGAGAATTTTTTTATAGAATCCTTTAGATTTTCCCTATGGATAATCATGTTTCCTGAAAATAACGGTTTAGTTCTTTTTCCCTCAATCTTTATACAATGTTTCCTTTACTTGCCTAATTACATTGGCTCGGATCCACAGTAAAATGTTGAAAAGGAGTGGTAAGAACAGACTTCATTCAATATTTTAACATTAAGTTAAATTAGGCATAGATTTTTCTAAGATGCTTTTTATCAAATGGGAGAATCTTTTATAGTTTGCCTAGAGTTTTTGTTTTTATCATAAATGGGTGTTAAATATGGTCAAATGATTTTTCTGTACCTATTGTGATTACCATATGATTTTTCTTTATTCTGTTAATGTGGTGAATTATATTGGCTGGTTTTTGGATGTTGGAAATGAAACACACATTCCTAGGATAACCCTTAGTTAGTCATAACATATTATCCTATTTATATGTTGCTGAATTAAATTTGCTAATGTTTGGTTAAGAAATTTTGTGTCTATGTTCATTAGGAGTACTAGGCTATAGCTATTTTGGGGAGTGGCTTTGTCATGGTTTGATATCATGGTTATGCTGGTCTCATAAAATGAATTAAGATATGTGTTATCTTGTCTCCTCTTTAATTATCTGAAAGAGTGTGAGTGAGATTGGTAGTAAGATTGGGGAGTTGTGGGGCTTTTTTATTTCAAAAATCAATTTCTTTACCAGTTTTCATCAGTTTAGTTAGTTGTGTTTTCCACGAATTTGTCTATTTTAGCTACGTCATCAGGTTTGTGGGCTTAATTTTGTTAAAAATTGTCCCTCACTATCTTTCTAATTACTGTAGGGTTTATGGTCATATTGCCTGTTTTATTCTTGATATTTGTACTTTGTGTGATTTTTTTTTTCATCAGTGTTGTTAGGGTATGTCAATTTTAATAATCATTTCAAGACCCAACCTAGCTTTAAGGATTTTCTCTTTGTTTCCATATAAATAATTTCTATTCTCTATTATTTTCTTCCTTCCATTGACGTTGTGTTTACTTTGCTTAGATCATTGATTTTAGACTTTTTTGTTTTCATATGTTTTACCATATATACTATAGATCTCACAATACATTGCTATTGATTTTGCTGTGGTCAAGTGTCTTCCAAGGAAATTGGGAAAAATTGAAAAGAAAAAGATATATACATGAATCTTTCTTGACCATTTCCAGCACTCTTCAATCCTTCCTGTAGGTTCAAGTTTCCAGCTGGAGTCATTTCTCTTTAGCCTGAAGAACTTACTTTAATATTTCTTATAGTATAGTTGTACCAACAGCAAATTTCCCCATTTTTGTTTAACTGAAAACACCTTTATTTCACTTCAGTTTTGAAGGATACTTTTTGCTGAATATAAGATTCTAGATTGACTGATTTTCTTTTTCTTTAAAAATATCATTCCATTGTGTTCTGGATCACATCGCTGCTGTTGAAAAGTGAGTCATCATACTTATTGTAATTGCCCTGATATCATATATCATTTTTTTCTGTGATTGCTTTTAGGATTGTCTCTATCTTTTTGGTTTTCACAGTTTGAGTGATATGCCCAGGTATGATTTTCTGTTTATTTATTCTTCTTGCTGAACTTCTTGGATTTGGGAGTTTATATTTATTGTAAATTAAAAGTAATTTTGACCATTATTTCTCTAAATACTCTTGTGCTCCCTTCTCTCCTTCCTATTCTTTTGGAATTTTGAATACATGTATTTTAAACTACTTAATACTGTCCCATAGGTCACTGATGTTCTCTTCAGTTTTTGCAATTTTCTTCTTGTCTTTATTTTGGATGATTTCTATTAACTTGTTTTCAAGTTCATTGATCCTTTCTTATGCAGTGTTAATTGTGATATTAACCACATATAATGTGTTTTTATTTCTTGTATTATGCTTTTTCAGTTCTAGAATTTTTTGATTCTTTTTTATAGCTTTCATGTCTTTGCTGAGATTCTCCATTTATTCACCTACTTTTTTTCCTGAAAAACCTTGAACATACGTATAATAGCTATTTTAAAGTCCTTGAGCGCTACGTCCACTTTCTGTCATCTGTGGCTCATCTTCTATTCCTATTTTTATTTTCCTGTTTGTAGGCTCCATTTTATTGCTTCTTGACATCTCTCATAATTTTTTATTGTTTACAAGGATTACGTTTCTAAGAAACTAAATCTCCCATAGTTTAAAATCTTTTTTCAATTATACTTTCCCAAGCGGACACCCCATCTCTATCTTTCTCATGGTTATCAAATCATGAAAAACTAATATATATTTACTGCATTAGTTATCTTGCCACATCTCTGATTTTAAAATCTAGCTTTCAACGCCAGCCCTGTGGCTGAGTGGTTAAGTTCGCAGGCTCTGCTTCAGAGGCCTGGGGTTCGCCGGTTCAGATCCCAGGCATGGACCTTCACACTACTCATCAAGCCATGCTGAGGCAGCATCCCACATCGAAGAAATAGAAGGACTTACAACTAGGATATATAACTATGTACTGGGGCTTTGGGGAGAAAAAAGTAAAAAATAAATGAAATCTAGCTTTGACTCTTACCATTCCAATGAGTGTGTCTCATCCTTAGGTTTTCTCTTTCTATAAATGCATCATCATCTTTCCATCATCCACACTTTAACCCTTGAATCTCCTCTGCCTCCTCTTCTTCTCACCATCTCTTAGTTGTCAAAATCTACTATATAATTTCACCTAAAACTGTCTTTCCCTACTTCTCAGTTAATTTTATTAAAACTAATTTTTCACTATTTTTCTCCTAAAGTATTCCCGTGAAATTTTTAACTGTTTGTCTATTTTGAATCAATTTTACTCATGAATATTGAGTCAATCTTATGGAAATTCAGCCCTCTTCATTTCATTTACACTTTCAAAAAATGACAGTGATTTTGCCCATCTCCAAAAAATTTATAAACTCCCTAGATGCGTTTCAAATCACCACTTAGTCTGGTCAAAGATCATTTATGCCAATTTACCACTATTTTAGAGCATTATATGCCAAACAACTGACTTTCTAACTGTTCTCTTGCTGTCCTTTTTCAGATTTTAGGGTAATGTTTTGCTTTGGAGAAAAGCATTTCTACTACCTGAACACTTAGCTTAAAGAGACTTTTTCCATGACGTTCTGTTCCCTCTGAAATTCCCTAACATGTATATCCAATCATTTTATGGCATTTACCACTTACTAACGTGTATTAGAGTAATTTCCATGCTTATTTATCTCCCCTACTAGATAGCAAGCTCATAATCAGATCTTGACCGAATACCTGATTCACTGTCTCCATCATACCTCCTAGCATATTGCTTGTTCAATAAATATATATTGACTTGATCTATGTTATCCAACACACATGCCAAAGCATATTTAGTACAGAACATATAAAAAGAAGAAAAGTGTGGTATATTTTTGGAAATTTTTTATCGAAATGGTAATTAATAAGTTTAAGGTTCTTAAAGGAGGAAACTCTCAGCTAAGTGAACAAGCTGGCTATCTAGAATCTCTGGGGTTCAATGTTAACTAAGGTTTTATTCCTGTTTCTAATTAACTTAGATTCTGCCCTTAGATAAAGAATCTCTGGCTCACTGGTAAAGCTATCATAATATTAGAATACCAAAAAAAAGGAAACAGGGAAAAAAGCAAAGCTGTACCTCTGAAATCTCCATCTTTGCTTTGTCCTTGTGCCCAGAGTTTTCAAAGAAATACAGATCAAGAGACATAAAATACTGTAACAACCAAACACAAATTCTAACATGTTTCTTAGCAGCTGCAGGGCTTATTGAAGTAAAGCTGACTCACGAAAGACCATGGAAGAGCTTTAGAGATGATCCAGAAGATGATTAAAGGACTGGAAATGAAGACTGACATTGAGAGGTTAACAAAGCTGGAACTATACGACTTGATGAAGAAAAGACCAACAGTCATTTCATGCCAATCTTTAAATATACAAGAGGACTTCAGTCAGTGAGTGGCGACCAGTTGTTTTCAAACTCTGATGTGCATAAAACAAAATAAAATGAGTTTAAACTAAATTAGGAGGAACTTAATTTTGTTTGGAATAATTTCCTATAAATGATAAAGCTGTTATCGAATAAATCTCCTCTGGGGGAGATGACTTTCTCCTCCATATTGACGGGGCTCCGTACGCTGCCGCTGGAGGAGACGCACTAATTGTGCATCTCAACGGTTCTTCTCATGATTTTTTATTGTCAAAACTTCGATAGGCGAAACTATCCTAAAGCAAATTCTTCTTCTCTTGGTAACTTCTCATTTACCTCACTGAACAAAGCCATTCTTAAATTTTACATCTGTGAGAAATTTTTAATATACCAACAGAAGCCTTCTACGGATTAGGTTTGCCATTGAGGCAGATGAGATTCTAGTTTCTGAACAGCCAATCAAAGAAAAGATTAGCTGCACATAAAGAAATAGATATAAACTATCACTACTAATATTTTTATTACAGAATCTTTCCTTAAAATAATTTATCTATAATTACTTTTCTATGTAAAGAGTTTATTCTTATCAATATTGGCATTTGATCCAGTTCCGTATATTTTGAACTATAGAAGAAAATAAAAGTACTAAGTGACTAATATGTTCTGAAAAATCTTTTTCTAAGGTTCCAGGAACAGATTGAATAGGTTTTTAAAATAGGTGTAAAATCCTTAAATCCCTATTCTGTCATAGCTCTCCTCACAAAAATGACCATAATCTGCCTAAAATCCCACTGCTCCAAACACGTTTCCATTCTCTTTGACTGTTTTTAACTGTTCACTTTGTCATCTGGAGGGTGTTAGGGGAGGGAGGTGGGAGACGTACACTTTCCCCATGGAGTAGAAAGAAGGGCTGAATTTGAGGAATTCAATTGATTTGGGCTCTGGTGTCAAGATTTTATCTAGGAATATGAACATCTGGGCCTAACGAGATGTCAGCACGCATTTGGATCATGAAGAAACAATGTTTCTCCAACCTGGTCACTGCTGGCTGCATCAATACACGGCCTGGCAATGATCAGAAAAATCATTCTCTGGCACCTGTTGGCCAACTGTCTGCCACAAATAGGGTGGATTTAATCACTTTGGAAAGGAATTCCATTTAGGGGTTATAGTAAAAATGAGATAGCTAGCCAATTTCTAGATTCCCCCCCCCCTCCCCAAGACTGTCACACAGACACAAAGTAGCTGTCTAGCCTGCTTCCTGGCCTACCCAGGAGCCTCACAGGGGCGGTCCTGAGGAAGGACTCCACACTCAGCTGACTGGAATTGTCAATGTGGTGGGAATTCCTTCAATTCAAGGTACTTACCACTACAGAGGCAGCTTTTAAAATGCAAATATTAGTCAAGGTGAGAAATATATTCTTCTCTTAACAGGCATTTTCTTCATTAACTCCTGTGATTTTTCGCAGAACCCAGTGGACACACACATTTTCGGAAAGAGAGAGGAAAGGCCAGACTTGAGGTGTGTTGCCATCTGCGGGAGGGAGAAGGCCTCGGGGCCCAGCAGAGGCACGGAGGGAGGCGGCAGGACGCTGGCACCGCTCCACCAGCTCAGGTTTCCACTCTGCCCAAGTTCCATTGGACGGAAACATGTCCAGTGGTAACTCAGGAGGTTCCTCTGCTTTCTGTCAATCAGTTTGGATTCATGGAGTTTGAGCATGGACCCTTCCCTCCTTTCCTCTGTTCTTGGTAGTTAACTCGAGAGAAAAGTAGACCAGTGCTTTGTTTCTAATGTTGTTTTAGTAATATTAGGAAATTCATTTGAACAAGTTATGCTAGAACACTATCTAAATTTAAATGAAACAGGTAATGGAAGTCAGAGGATAAGTAAAAGTTACGGAAGATGAAAAGCATTAAAAATTATCCTGAATTGGGTAAGGATTGTATGGGGGGCGGGGGGCAGAGTCCCTTCTAACTCTGAGATTCTGAATCTTTATCACCCGTATTTGTGTGGCTTATCAAATTTACAAAGCACTTTCACCTGTATTCTCTAATTTGGTTTTTATAACAGCCTAAGTCAAAACACGTGAGCCCCAAAGATAAACAAACTAAGGATGAGAGATTTTGGACGATTTTCCCAAAGTCACCAACTCCCCGTCATGGTTGAATTCTGATTACGATCAAGGTTTCCTGACTCCCCATCCAATGTTTTACGACCTTTCACACAGTACCCTAGGCAAAGATGTGAGATAAGTTATATCAACAGATCGGAAAATCTCTCTGCTGAGACAGGGTTCTAAATGGCAAAATTGTGCAGACAAACTCACTGACACTGTCTTTATTCTGTCCCCTTATTAGCATGCCAAAATGTGGTAGACACATGGATTAGGCCTTCAAGAGTCTTAGTTGTTAAACATGATAGAATTGTAAATTGCCTCCCTTTCCACTTACATTGGGCAATTTCAGCATGCAGGGAGCACATATGCTCAGGTTCTGGGTGGGTTTATAGTTGAGGTACAAGGAGAAGTATGGAAGGACACAACATGGTCTCCTAAGGCCTTAAGGAGAATGAGGACATGCATTATTACAGTTTAGGATCCATAAAAACTAGAGAAGCCAGAGGGCATCTCTGGAGCCGGCATGAATGCGCATCTCTTGTGCCCATGACTCCCTCCACTCTTAACATCCTGCTTCCATCTCCAGATGTTTCTTTTTATTCCATGTAAATCAACCTGTCTCTATACTCCTTTTCTCCATCTCATATATCTTATTGATTAGAGCTGCTTATTATTACCTTCTTGGGTAACATTACCTTCTTTTATTTTTCTGAGCTATTCTACTTTTGACTTACTCTCCTCTTAGAGGATCGGTTTGAGTGTGTTTGTCACCAGGACAGGCTTGCTGGGCTCCAACCACCTTTATAGCTCTATAGCTTATATCTTTGGTCATGTCCCCCACCCTCAGCTCTGATCTAGTCAGCTTTCTCAAAGGTTGTGGGGTCATGTGATACAAACCATGGTGACCTCAAGCAAGAACTCTATCCCAAGGGTGGGGTGGGATGGTAGTCAGAGACCTCTCACAGTGACCAAATGCGCTATACTACCTGACATTCCTTATTTTTTTTAACTGAATTGGCTAAACGGTTTTATAAATATTTCATTTTATTTTGAACAGATTTATTGCTTCCTATTTATTCTCTTGGACCAGTTTTCAAATAAATATAAATATAAGCATTTCAGTAACACTTCAGACAGCAAGAAGATTGGATAATAATAATATTGAAATCAAATAAAGTAGAAGTCCTCTTCTCTCTTATGCAATCAGGACCAGTTATTGGTTAGCTAATCAAAAAATTATTTAACGTGAGGAATATATTTTAAATTATACGTTGTTTAAAAACCATATTTTAACTTAATACATGTAAATGTCTTTCTGTTGGAGTGTTCCGTGGTAGTCCATGTTGCATAAAGACTATCACATCTAATGCGACATCTCTAATTTCCATGTTGACTTCTCTAAAGTGAACATTTAAACACATTTGCAAATCAATATTAGTGCATAACTCTTAAGATTTTGAAAACATTTTCTCCAATCATTTATAATTTTCTTATCTACACCTAATTTAAAAAGAAAATTATATTTGGAAGCACAAATTTACCACGTCTGGATCTGAGAAATGAACTTAGTTTTGATGGAAATAACCTTATTTCTCACTCATATTTCATTAAGTTATATAATATTTTTTGAATTAAATAACTTAAAATAACATTAAAATATTAAGCAAAATAATAACAGAGGCAACAACGAAACTGACTCATATCTCTAACCTGTAATGTTACACCTATATCTGTGACCTAAAGCACAGCTGATGGGAACAGAAGTGCCAGTGTGGCCTGGAGGATAAAACAGTCTACTGGTCATGCATGTTTACCGTGCCATGAGCATCATCACCATGATTCACAGAGGGAAAAGAGAGAACCAGCTCATCCGAGCAGTGAGCTAAGAGGTTATCCTGCGCGTCTACTCGACCCAATTTCTAATTTTTCCTAGGTTATGATAACATGTAACCTTTAAAGAGATGTAGAATGGAGAGAAAATTCCATTGGTGAATTTTAAATAAAGGGAATTTCCATTAGAAAAATATAAAAAGTATAGCATTCAGGTGCGTTAGTGTAGGTAAATAAACAACAAGAAATAGAAATAGGCACCTCCCTGGAAAAGGCACAAAACTGAACTCTAAGTGAGTGAAGTAGAGGTGGACTTCTGTTCGTCAGAACACAAGAAGCAGAGACCACGAAGGGGTCTCTTAAAACAGATGTTCTTGAAATGCAGTGGGAAACCAGAAATGATACAGGGAACCAAAAGACAGACATGGTGAGCACAGGAGCTCAGGCGCATCTCCTCTTGGGATGTGCTAATCTCGGGTTTCCACACAAATTGAAACAGGGGCAGAGACTGTGGGTCTCAGGAAAGCCTGGAGCTGGCGCTGAGACCACCAACATGGAGCTGGGACCTCAATGGCCTGCACTCAATTAAAAGGTTAAAAAGAAAGAAGAAAAGCCCACGGACACTGGGAGAATACAAGGAAGTTTACTTTAGTCTAGATTCTGAACATCTGAAAATTTTTTTCTCTGTGTTGGGCCTGTACCAAACATTGTCTGGTTTGGAAAAGAAATTACCATAAAAATTGCTCTCGTAACAGTAATACTTCTGAGAGTCATGGAACAAGAAACAAAAATTCCCTGATAGGACACGCTTTCAACCAAGCCTGCACAGGCTTCCCATAAGAAGGAAAATGAGTTTACAGTGCAATTATAAAATAAGAGGAAATAATCCATCATGAATGAGACAGCCACTCAATAAACAGGAGATTTTGAATCTCAATAATGGCAGGCAGTAGAACAATCCAGCAGAGACTCTGAAATAAATATGATTGACAGGATTAAAGAGAAAGAGGCCAGACTTGAAGATATAGGAAAACAAGGACACAAAAACATCAAAGAAATAAGATGTACTGATAAAAGGACAGAAGGATGGATAGACGGGCAAATATGTATACATCAAGTATAGCAAAATGTTCACAGTTGAGTAGAGGTGGCAGGTATACAGATGTTCAGTGTAGTATTATTTCAAGTCCAAAATGAATAACATTATCACTTCTGTTCAGTGGAGTACTTGCAAATGATTTTACTATCTACATTAAAAAAAAAAATTCTGGTGAATTTTATTGACAAACTATTAAAACTGATAAGAAAGTTCAGCAAAGTCATGCTGGATACAGGATTAATATACAAATCATTTAAAATTTACATGCATTTCTACAAAGCAGCAACAAACATGTATAAAATGTATAAAAAGATATATTTACAAGAAACGTAAGATACTTATAAATAAAGGCAATAAAAGTGCATAAGCTTTATGAAGAAAAATATAAAATCTTATTGTAAATCCTAGAGATATCTATGAGAGATATCTTACTGGATGAGAAGATGTAATATCACAAGAATACAGCTCCCAGAACGTGTGTGTACATATGTATGTATGTACACATACATATACTTACGTATATACATACATACATATGTCTTTAAAATTTTGGGTAGATTAGTGGCTACCAGGGGAAAGGTGGGGTGGGAGGTGGGCACAAAGGGTGAAGTGGGGCACCTACAGCACGACTGACAAACATTAGTGTACAACTGAAATTTCACAAGATTGTTACCTATCATTAACTCAATAAAAAAAAAATTTCGGGTAATTCCAATCAAATTCCCAAATAGATTTTTAATGTGAGAAGCTGATGGTAAAATGTACATGAAACAAAAAAGAATCAAGAATAACAAAGAAAGTCTTGAAAAATAAGAGATGATTTACCACCAAAATTTGCCATAATTAACACAATGTGATATTGATGCAAGAAGTGACAAAAAGAACACTGATGATATTGTAGAGCCTAGAATCTTACTTCTGTCTACACAGGGGCTTGGAAAACAGCTGAGGCATTACTAATTGTTGAGGAAAGAATGGGCTATCCAATATAAATGTGAGACGATTGGCTACCCATATGGTAAATAGATAAGATTACATCTTTACCTCACATCATACTACGTATAAAAAATAGACGATAAATAGGCAATTTAAAAGCTAAATTTGAAAAGCCAACAATTTTTGAGGAAAATATTGGACAGTATCTTCATGATATGCAGTAACAAAGGATTTCTTAATCAAGACACACAGAGCAAAACCATGAAGAAAATGCTGGATGCATTTGACTAAATTTAACTCTTTTATTTGACAGAAGACCACATAAGTAAAGTGAAATGACAAACCATAGGTTGGAATGAAATATTTATAGTACCTAGAACCAATAACCAGTATCTAAAATACATAAAGGACTCTTACAAATCAATAAGAAAAAGGCAAACAATAGAAGAATGGATGAAGGCTGGGAACAGGAAATTCACAAGAGAATAAACCTGAATGATCCAAAATGAATGAAAATGAGAAAATAAGACATGTTTTCATGGGTTTTTCTGTCCTTTCAGTTGAGTGTGGGTAGTCTACAGGAGGGCAATAAATGGTTACTGCCAATCTTCCATTTTTAATTTAAAATCTTTTGTTTTACGTCAAAAATCTGAATATTTTTCGAAGGATAGGACCATGGCACTGTCTACCCATTGATTCTGACTTGAAGGCACACTTGGGATGAATACACACAAGCTGCGCTTACTCTCCAGCTAGTCCTAAGAAAACCCATTTATTTATTGATTTAGCAACTTAATTTCTATAGAACTCACTGAAATGAAAGTGTTTCTCTCCTCACCACAGCCCACATTAGCAGCAACTAAGAGTGGAGAAAAGTCAGAAAGACTTTTTTAAATGTCTCCTTGTGTGACTCACAGTTAAGACTCATTTCCTAAGGACACTGAGAACTTTCAGTGCAGGAAAAAAAATGTGTAAAAAATTTATACCTGGAGTGATCAGCGCTGTTGCCAAGTGGTTAAGTTCATACTCCACTTCAGCGGCCCAGGATTTCACCAGTTCAGGCCCTGTGCGCGGACATGGCACTGCTCATCAGGCCATGCTGAGGTGGCGTCCCACATAGCACAACCAGAAGGACCTACAACTAAAATATACAACTATGTACCGGGGGGGGGGGGGGGGGGGGGGGAGAGCTTTGGGGAGAAGAAGAAAGGAAAAAAAAAGATTGGCAACAGATGTTAGCTCAGGGCCAGGAGAAGCCATGGAAATAGTGGAGCTAGGAACATTCCAAATAAGGAGACTAGGTTATAGCCAAGGGAAGTGTTCTGTGGAGGCCAAGATCAGATCGGAAAATCAAGTGGAAGTTGATAACAGCCAAGGGTTAGGAGAGTATCTCACTGAAACCTCATTGTTACAAACTGGCTTTTCAGGGCTCATTTACCTCTTATTAGGTATGGCAATTTTAATAAATAATTTTTTCTATTTAAAAAAAATCACTGAGTGGGAAGTTGTTCAGATTTCCACTTTAGAGAGTAGTGAGTGGGTTGGCCTTGGAACCACACTACATGGACTCAAATGCTGGGGTCTGCTGTCTGCCTCTGAGCAAGTTACACAGCCCCTCTGTCTCGGTCACCTCACCTGTAAGATGGAGTGGTTAATGTCACCTACCTCATTGGGTTGTTATAAGGATTAAAGGAAATAATACAGGTATGTACTTTCCTGACACAGTGTCTAACAAATACTAAACCCTGAATAAAATCTAGCTGTAGACATCATACCATATTTGAAGTGTAGGGTAGGATGACATATCCTCTACCCCTGGGTCCTTCTGGCCAGACTATGAACTAAATTGACGTGAGACAGAATAACAGGAGAAAAGCAAAGACAGCTTTATAGCAAGTATACATGGGAGACACTCAGGAAAACCGAGCAACTCGCCAAGATGGTGGAGAATCTCATCTTAAATGCCATCCTCAGCTAAAGACAAAAGGGGGTGTTAGGGGTGGTGGTTTGTGGCTTCAAAGGGGAGGAAGGCAACTTACATGGAAATGGAAAATCAAATGTTTGGTAAATAGAACTTGGATAAGAGTAGGCTTAGCAAGGATCCTCCCAGTCTTCCGGAACCCAGAGTTATCTATGGTGATGGCCTGTCCTAGGGACAGGCCTTTATTTTAAATTTCCTTTAGGCAGTTACGGGGGAGGTCAAAGTTTCTTTCAGAACCTTTTGTTCTTAAAAATAACCAAGACAAGGCAAAGAGACACATTTCGAGATGACCAATTCTGATCCCCCAGAGAAGGAAGCCTGCCTGTTTGGGTCTCACATAGATAACTAACAGACTATAGCTCATCTGCTGCCAATTGTTGTGCCTGGAAAGTGTTAACTGGTCTCTTTTTAAGGACTAGAGTTAAAAGCTAAATGTTGAGAGAAAGATAGGGTGTATCAAGGAAGATAGCATTTGTTACCAACAATTTTATAGCTAATATGGCTGAGCCCTGAGCATGTGTGTATTTCTGAGGGAATACACGGATTAGATTAGATCTGACCACTGATGTTAAACACACATACACACACCCCAAATACGTAGGTTGGCCAAAACCCATGTACACATAATTTGCATTCCTAAACACCATGGAACAAAACCGCTACACTGAAATTGACATTCCATATATTCTTTGCTGTTAACCAGAAGCGAAAATATTTTCCCACATAATTGGAACTGCAAAATGTGAGGTATTTGAAAACCATTTTGAACCCAAACCGTTAAAACCAAGCTTTTTAATTTTCAGATGAGGGAGCCTAGCATCACAGGTGTCACACGGGGCCAGAACACAGGTCCCCTAACTCTCCGTCCAATATTCCCCCAGCTCAGAGTTCAGTGATGACTTTCTCAGTTGTGTTTATTATTAGTTTAGGGGTTATATTGACATGGCTGCTTATAAGGAAAAATATGTGTTGAGCATAAGCTTTGTGCCCAACCCTTGGCTAGACACCATGGGGAAATGCATAGTGTTCCTACGTGGGAAGTTTAATAAAGAGAGCTGGAGGTTGTTTCGCAAAAGATGACTGAGTAAAAAGTAATGTGTGATATTTTCACTTTCAAGTACAATGTTGTGCTTAAAAATGAAGGGTCTTAATTCAAGCTGGCAGGGTTCCAATAGGGGTTTTACTAACTCCCAGCTATAAAACTTTGGTCAAGTTATTTTAACTCCCTAAGCGCCAATTTTCTCATCTTGTAAAACAAGGTTTGTGGACCTTGAGGGCATTATGCTAAGTGAAATAAGTCAGACAGAGAAAGACAAATACCATATGATTGCAGTTATATGTGGTATCTAAAAAAAAAAAAGGCAAAAAACCCGAGCTCATACATACAGAGAACAGACTGGTAGATGCCAGAGGGGAGGTGGAGTGGGGGTGGGTGAAACAGGTGAAGGAGTCAAAAGGTACAAACTTCCAGTTATAAGATAAACAAGTCCTGGGGATGTAATGTACAGTATGGTGACTATAATTAATAACACTGTATTGCAGATCTGAAAGTTGCTAAGAGAATAGGTCTTAAAAGTTCTCATCACAGAAAAAACTTTGTAAGTATGTGTGGTATGGATGTTAACTAGACTTGCTGTGACCATTTCACAATACATGCAAATATCGAATCATTATGTTGTACACTTGAAACTAACATAATGTTATATGTCAATCATATCTCAATGAGAAAAAAACACAGTTTGTGCTTTCCTCAAAGAGTTGTTGTGAGGACAAAATGACATAAAGTAAGCAAAGTGCTGCGGGCCCCACGCAGTATAGGGTAAGTGGTCATAACTGTGAAATCATCGCCACTATTATCACTCAAAATGTTAGTAAAGTTCACCAATCCTTCTTAAAATGGAAAGAACTCCAGAGACCCTTTCTTCTTGGCTACCAGTTCAAGATCGCAAATGAATTCCTTAGTTTGTCTCTATTTTGTTCATAAATTTAGGCAAAAATATCTCACGAGTTATTGTAAGATTCAAACAGGGTGAGTGATGCAGAGCGCCTGGTGGAGGGGCTGGAATTTGATGAAACAGCCCCATCTCTTGCCTTTCTCCGTCACAGAGAACAGGTTATAGATATTGCTGTGAATAGGCAAATCCAGGAATATTTTCCCCAAATAAAGTGCTTAAAACAAATGCCTGCCACTTCCAGGCACGGTGGAAATGACAGAAAGTCAAAGGGACAAATTATAGTGACTGCTGACAAGCGGATGTTGGAGAGGAAGGGAGAGAAGATTTAAAGAGGCCTCTGGTTCTCGTCCTTGAACCAGACAAAAAGAACTGGTCACGGAAAAGTGGAGCTTGCTAGAATGGTTACTTGGCTGCTGAAGAGGGCGAAGAATTCAGTTTAGATAAAAAGTTAAAGTGAAAAATTAAGAGATGGCTATGAAATATGGTATCTTGTTATTCTGTGAGCATGTCCGATAAAGCTGCCAGCTAAGACGCTAAACAGACCCCAAATTCTGTAAGGATTAACAAAGACAGATCAGAAATGCTCCCTAAAGCTGCAAAGGCAGCAGCAAAAATTTAATATTATGAATTACGTATGCATTTTGAAGGGCAGATACATGAAAGGACGAAGCATGGAGGGCCAAAAAGGGACAAAAGGACCCAGAAGGAGGCAGCAAATTCACCTTCTTCATAATTTGGCCAAGAGCTTTCCACAGGACTTCACTGTTACTGTGGCTGAGCCCTGGTGCAAAATGTAAAACCAATGCCATTAATGGGATTTCCTCACTGTAGGAATGTTGGAAAAGCCATAGTCATGGATTGAATTGTGTCCCCCTAAAATTCCTAACCCCGGCTCCCCAGAATGTGCCCTTATTTGGAAACTGGGTTGTTGAGGATGTAGTTAGTTACTGGAGTCCTTATAAAAAGAGAGAATTTGGACACAGACATGCTCACATAGAGAAGGCCGTGTGAAGATGAAGGCAGTGCTCAGGGCGGTGCCTCTACAAACCAAGAAAGGTCGGATTACCAGCAAACCCCCAGAAGCTGGGGGAGAGGCCGGGAGCAGAGTCTCCCCCACAGCCTCAGAAGGAACCGACCCTGCTGACTTGACCCCTTGGGCTCAGAATTCCAGCCTCCAGGATTGTGAGACAATAATTTCTGTTGTTTATGCCACCCAATTTTTGGTACTTCATCATGGCAGCCTTAGCAAACTAATACAGATTTAGCTTTATCTGCCAACATCCCAGGGCTGACCGGCACTGCTACTGGCTACAGAGGACTTTGTATCTTTTCTTAAAAAGAATGAATTCTTTATGGAACCAGAGTAATTCAAAGAGTGTTTAAGAACAGATATTTTTTGGGTTTAAGAAAGGCCTAATAAAGCTGGTAAGCAAGTGATGCACAAGGAATTGCCTACATCTGGGGAGCACGGGTTCAAAGAACAGGAGAAATGCAAAGATAGGCTGATAATTCCACATGACTAAAACATGGCACCAGCTTGTTATATATTACAATAAAAATTAATCCATGGAATTAATTTTGCAGAGTATACATTTAGGGAAGAGGATTGACTGTTTTGTTCTATCCTAGGGCCCAAATATTCTGTAATTGATAGAATATCAGAACAGTAAATGACTTTAGATAGCACCTCACCTTATAGGCAGGAAAGTGAGAGCAAGAAGGAGTAAGCGGCCTGTGGAGTCACGAAGCTGGCCCAGGCCCGAGGCCTTTTGTCACAGAGACTGAGAAGAGGTTAAGTCCTTGGACTGAGTCATAATATCTGTCTCCAGATGTTGCTTGGTGTAAAAAGCTTGCTTACTCCAATCATGGTCCCTAAAGTTAACCATGCAGAATGCTTATGAAACTAGCCGTTTCCACAGCAACTTTGATCTGGCCTCATAAGCCACTAAATCATCATGTCTCCAGAATCCCACTAGTTTGTGCCATTCTTTTTGGTTCCTGACTGCCTATGGTAATGCTGAACTTGCAAAAGAGAGCTTCTAGAGCTGTTGAAAAAAGACTTGCAGACACGGCATTTGGGAAAGAACAAAATCTGGGAAGCTGTCTCATTATTAATCATATTCGCACCCTTTCTTATCATCACTTGAAGATTAAGAACTATGGAGTGGAGCTGGGTATTCATCCAAAACACATGAAATCAATAATTCAAAAAGATCTATGCACTCCTGTGTTCATTGTAGCATTATTCACAATAGCTAAGATGTGGAAGCAACCCAAGTACCCATCAATGGAGGAACGGGTAAAGAAGCTGTGATATATATATGCGATGGAATACTACTCAGTCATAAAAAAAGACAAAATCGAGCCATTTGCGACAACGTGGATGGTCCTTGAGGGTGTGATGCTAAGCAAGATAAGCCAGACAGAGAAAGACAAATACTGTGTGATTTCACTCATGTGTCGAAGATAAACAAATAACTGAGAACAGATTGATGGTTAACAGAGGGGAAGGGCTGGGGGGAGGCAAAAGGGGCACAAACGTACAGTGATAGATAAAAACTAGACTACTGGTGGTGAACACGATGCAGTCTATACGGAAACTGAAATATGATGGTGTACACCTGAAATTTATGCAGTGTTATCAGCCAACATGACCTCAATAAAATAATTTTAAAAAAAGAGACCAGTGGCGTGGTCTACATACTAGAGAGAGTGAAACCCCCTCGATTTGCAAATAAGGAGAAGGAGACCCAGAGTGACTGCGCGTTGCCCATGGTCCCGCCATGAGTTTGCAGAAGAACTGGGCTAGACCAAGTGTTCCTGATTCCTGGTTCAGCTCTCCTTATGTAACACTGCACTGCCATCCCGGGGAAGACTCTATTTTATATATACTTTTGTTCGATGTGAAGTGAAGTCAGCATCCCTGCCAGGCTACTGATCGATTTAGAAATGGACTGCTCTGCCATGTGAAATATAGATGATAAACAATGCACGGTCATTCTACCAGCTTGGCTGACCCCGAACCCTGTATGCATGTCATTATCACAGCCTCAGCTCACAGAGGAAATGGATTCTCCTCCAATCACTTCCATTCAAGGATATTATTTTTCCGTACAAAAGCTTAGACGTACCAATGGGTACCATGAACATATACAAATGAATATAGTAGATAAACCTGTGCCAACACACATCTGGCCTTGCTCTAGGATCTGTGTGTTTTCAAAGTACTCTAAAAGTGAAGTAATTCTTTTGGGACTAGCCAGAGCATATTTTTAAACCCTCTGTGCCAAGATCTCTGCAATTCAGCTACTAACTGACAATGGCTGGCTGGCAGTCCTGACTTCATTCAATCCAAGTGTGCAGGGGCCCACTCTCAGTGCAATGGCGGGCTCAACCTTGACCACGGCACAGAGCTAGCAAGAACCCCGCTGTGCTGAATAGGCCACACTCCTCTCGGTGTGGAGTGGAGCAAGCAAGCCAACAGCCAGAATCCACTGAACTCTCAGACTGCTCCTAATTTATTTTTCTGATGACTCTGGTCTCAATTACTCAATGCGTAGACCATAAACTTTGAGTTATAAGGAGCATTCCTAGAGTTTTATTAACCCCCTTTATTCTAACTGCTCTTCTGTCACAAGTCTGCTTTTCAGTTAGGTTGTAAGGGGTTAAAGAATAGCCTCACAAAGTGCAGAAATAAGGAAAAACGGAAATTGACCCCTCCATGGCTGTAGAGGCTAGAACACGATCATGTTGGCGATACTGTCATTTGTAGAATCGAATCCTGGTCTAAATGAAACAGACAAATTTTCAGTAGTAAGAAACTCCTTTGTTAGCATCTTCTTTTCTCCCATTTGCCAATCAAGTAAAACATTCATTTTTGGTTGGGACATTGGAGTTACTGCTCTGCAAGACCAGGCCTATTTCAGTTTCTTCATTTTTAGATTTCTCTCTCTATTTTCACATACTTGAAAATTCTTAGAGAAATAAAACTTTTCACTCCATAGGTAGAGACTAAAGACTTAAAATACATATAAACATAGGAGGCTACTCAATAAACGTCAAATGAATGCATGATGCTTCTAACGGAAATACTTTCTACATAAATGGCTTTTACAACTTAACTCATTTGCTAAAACTATTTGATTTTACTGAATTTGAACTCAAAAGTAACATTTTGAATATTTCTTGCTAAAAATCTGGAGACGTATATTGTCACAATTTTTTCAAGGCTGGTGAGTGGACCCTTACATGTGTTGGAACAGCAGACAGCAGTGTGGAGTCCTGCCTTCGTTCAGGGAGGCATCCAGCTACAGAGGAAACAGAATATGTGGAAATACTGTTCTAAAGTCCACCTGACAACCAGCAGAGGAGCGATAGAGCCATGGCGTCCAGAAAGAATAATTTCCATTTCCAATATTAACGATTTTGAGCTGAATTCCCCTCTATCACATTTAAGTAAGACAATTCTTCATTTAATGAGTTTGAATAGAGGAGCACAGCAAACCTAGAAGAAAGAAATGTTTGAAAAATATTCTGGCCTCTAAATACTTCCTATAAAAACATAATCCCTTCCCTTTAAATCACCTTATGTAACAACACTCAAAAACATTCATAGCATTTCTCTGTGTGTTTGATTTTGCTACACATGATATCTTTTAACTGACTCAGTCTTGCCTAAAATTCTAGAAGCCAGACGCTGTCTAGAATGAAGAGTTTGAATCTCAGCCGGATTCTCTTTCCTGAGGGAGAAAATATTCCTCGTCATTCTTGTCTCAGGTTGGGGGAAGTGGCCAGGAATTTTCCTAGGTAGACTCCTTCGGTCAGCTTCCTAAATTTCTGGAATCAAAATATGCCATCACTGGACTGGGTTGTGAAAGCGGTATTTGTTCAGTTCTCACATTTGGGGGTAAGTGGGTGCCCCCACATAGGAAACATGAATGTCTGTCCAAGATGGGTGGAAGCGTCTGCCATGATTTCCTTTCCAGAGCGTTTCTCTCACTGGGGTGGGACATCTGGAATTCCTCAGCTTCCTTAGGAAAACGTTGATGTTTATTCAGACGTTCTGACTCTTGACAATGGTGGTCATATGCCTGGGCCACCTGCGTCCCTGGATGAGAGGCTGGCAGCCCTCAGGACCGCTCATCCTGCCGTCTGCCACACATCACCGGAGATTTAGACACAGGCTGGTCCAAGTCAAGTCCAGATAGACAGTGTGTAAATGTTTAGTCTGAGGTACTTTTTATCTATGTCTCTTCCCTTTGACAACTTAAACTTGCCTTCCTAGGTTCCTTGGTCCAGTTTGGTCCTGACAAAATGAAGTATAGACTATTTTTCTTTCTTGGCCCTACAAAAACTAAGACTCCTTTCTGATATGAATACAAAGGGAAGCTGTGAGAACCTAGGACAGCTGAAATTGGCAGAAAGATTGTACCTTTTAGAAAGGCAAGGAATTCATTAAAAACACACCACATGAGACATGACTATGATTAAATATGCATCGTATTTACACATTTTCTTCGAATATCCCAGTGCACCCAAAGCCCGGGCTTCTCACGTGACCCCTGAACAGGGAACATCTGTAGAGGAAAGGATAAGTGCAGGAAGGGAAGAAATGTCTGCAATTGTTCTAAGGGTTTCCATGGCTCATCTCACTGACCCTGGATGAGTTTCTTCTTAAGCTGTACTTTATTTATTCCATAATTAGACAAGATTAAAGTCTAAAATCAAGCCACTATTTATTTTTCTATCTGTGCTTGTACAACTGCAGCAGAATTGAAAAATATAAAGATGTAGGTATTTCAATATAGCGGTTCAATATGACCCTCTGGGAGCATCAGGCCTTCCGGACAGACCAGTTCAGCTTTCCAAGGAAAGGATAAAGGACAGTCCCCAACAGGGGAAATCTACCATGAAGTTGATTTTGTAACTCAGGGAACATCTGTGGAGCCAAAGATTTAAATGAAGCACTTGAACTTACCCAACATTTTGGAATTCCATAATTCCAGTCCAATGGGACAGATACCTTAGAGTTAAGAGATGAGTCATAAAATCTGTTTGCTGAAATACAGACATTTCTAACTTATTAAATATCAGAACATCAGGGAAGAAGATGACTGGAACCTCTTAGAGTTGCTTACATTGGGCAGCAGACAAAGCCAAACATTCATTATTACTGGGTAGACCTTTGTGTACCTAAGCGGGCTGTTTTCAGATAGAATGCCTGTATAGACTCAGCATCTGGAAAACTTCTAGTTATCTTCAAAATCTTGGTTCAGTTTTTAACAGTGGACTAACCACAGCACTGAGATGCTTGGACTGCACTTCCACAAAGGATGTTTTGGGTGAAGTAGGGCTGGCATCATCTAGACTTCGCTTCAGAGCTGGCGGTGCTTTTCCCAACTAGCAGGTGTTGGAAGTAACAACAGAATCGAGGGGGTAACAATCAACAGGACATTTAAAAATGAAGTCAGCGTAGCTCCAGGGCTCTCACTGGTGCACTTGGTGAAACGCACAGTCTCTGGACACGTATGTTCCTACCCATGGCTCATTTCCCACCATTTACTTGGTAAAAGAATTTGATATGTGAATGCAGTAGTCCCTCTTGTCTGCCAGGGATACCTTCCAAGACCCCCAGGGGATGCCTGAAACCTCAAATAGTACCGAATCCTATATATACTATGTTTTTTCCTATACATACAGACTGGTGACAAAGTTCATAAATTAGGCACAGAAAGAGATTAATAACAATAACTAATAAAATAGAATGATTTTAACAATATACTATAATAAAATTTACCACAGACCTTGGCAACCTGAGCACATGATGTTTTCTCTTTCCTTATTAAGTTGAGGACTTTCACCTTTTCACTTAAAGCAAGCACTTTATGGCTTCTCTTTGGGGTACCCCAATTGCCAGCATCACTACGCTTTGGGGCCATTATGAAGTACAATAAGGGTGACTTGAAAGCAAGCACTGAGATACTGCAACTGCCGATCTGATAACTGAGAGGCTGCTAAATGACTACCGGGCAGGTGGCGTCTACAGCGTGGATCCTCAGGACAAAGAGACGAGTCGAATCCTGGGAGGGACAGAGCGGGATGGCACAAGACTTCATCATGCTACTCAGTCCTGCTTGCAATTTAAAACTGATGAATTGTTTATTTCTGGAATTTTCCATTTAGTATTTTCTGACCACAGTTGACTGTGGGTAACTGAAACCACAGAAAGTGAAAGCATGGATAAAGGGGACTGGTGTCCATATGTTTACAGGTGTCATTTATTCTCAAAATAATGCCAATTTATTCAATTACTTTGAGAAGGAAAACATCTATAAAGAGTTGGGATTTTTTTTCTTTCGACTTGGGGGCTGGCCTGGTGGAGCAGCAGTTCAGGTCACACGTTCCACTTTGGTGGCCAGGGGTTCACCGGTTTGGATCCCGAGTGCAGAGCTATGCAGTGCTTGTCAAGCCATGCTGTGGCAGGCATCCCACATATAAATTCGAGGAAGATGGGCATGGATGTTCGCTCAGGGCCACTCTTCCTCAGCAAAAAAGATGAAGATTGGCAGCAGATGTTAGCTCAGAGCTAATCTTCCTCAAAAAAAGAAAAAAGTCATTTTTCTTTTGATTTATATTTCTTCCTATATTATGTTTCTTTCTCTCTCTATATATAGAGAGAGAGTGAGGGAGGAAGAGAGGAAGTCAGAGAGGGATTTAATTTAAGGAATTGGCTCACACCATTGTGGATGCTGGCAAGTCTGAAATCTGCAGGACAGACTGGCAGCCTGAACGTTCCAGCAGGAGCTGATGATTCCAAAGGCAGTCTGGAAGCAGAATTGCTCCTTTTCCGGAGACCTCAGTCTTTTCTCTTAAGGCCTTCAACTGATTGGATGAGGCCCACCCACATTATGGAGGGTAATCTACTTGACTCAAAGTCTACTGACTAGCTTCAACGCTAATCACATCTAAAATATACTTCACAACATCTCAGCTGATGCTTGACCAAACAACTGGGCACCATGGCCTTGCCGAGTTGACCCATAAATTAACCGTCACACTATCTTATGCATAATTCAAATTTTTATCACTTAAATATGCTCAGACAAGTGTGGCAAACTATGAACCTACAAATATATGAAATATGAACTATAGACTTGTCATAAATTCTTTCAATCTCATACTTCTAGGTGTCATTTGGCCTCTTCTCTAGACTTTGCCTAGAAAAGATAGTATTTGGAATCTATCATTCTTAGACCTATAGATGTGCCAAAAGAGGGCAAAGCGAATTGAAACTTAAATCAACACCATAAGTAAATTTTGTAATAATGTAGTAAGGAAATAAAGATTTCAAATTTCCACTAAAACTAAGCACAGTATGGAAATAATATTGACACTTAGTACAAACTCAATGATAGGTTTTGCGGTTAGATTTCTCTCTCTGGAAAAGTCAGACATTGACTTATGGGAAGTTTCTGGAGATAGTCATAGTTTCTGGAGTAAAGGGTGACATCCTCTGGTGGACAGACTCTGCCAGTTTAACTCTGAAAATTAGTGATGGGCAAATATTGCAACCAGGTGGTGGTCCGGCGTCCACTTATGCAGAATCTCTTAGGTATGGCAGCCTCTAAGAGGTTTCTGAGCTGAAAGGAATTCATGTGGTTGTTCCCACACATAGAATCTAAAAGATGATATAAAAGCAGTACTTTCTTTAACCTTTCTCCAATGACGCACCTTTAGTTCCTATAGGATGCCCTCTGGTGACCAGCTCGCCATTGGCCTAGGTCGTCTGCTGTTTCCTTGTGATTTCCACCCACTCCTCACTGTCAGCCCAGTCCTCCTGGTCTGTATTCTTCCCACCCCACTTCTTTCCCAGGATCTTGGCTTTCCCTCCATCGAGGAGTGTCTACTTCTCATACACACCATTGTGCCCAAAATGTCTCAGTCGCCTCAGTTGTTTATTGCAGTCTCCTAGTCTCACCCTGATTGGAGAACTAAAGAGAAAACTCTGCCCTTTCACAGAAGCTGTGAACTCCGTCTTCTAGGAGCCGAAAGATGCCCAGCATGTGAGCACGAATCTGTGGCCATTCAATTAACTGGTTTTTTATTATAATTATTATAAAGCTGTAGCAAGACCAAGGGTTTCTCAATGCTTGGAACAAGACGTTTTCTGTCTCTTGTGTTGTTTTTCTACCTCAAATGTGAAAAACAAAAAGGAGGAGGGAGCGATTGCCTTAGCTTTAGCAATCAAAAAGCCTTTTTTCCGTGACTGATTAGGAATGAGCCATTAGGACATCCGAAAACGACCGAAGTTAAGAAAAAAAGCAAAGTAGATTCTTCTGGCACTTACTTTATAGAAATGTTTAATTTCATACCTGGTGTTTCTTGGTATGCTCTGCTCGCTCATTGAGGACCGAGAGTCTTTGGTCTGGAAAAGTAATGAAATAGAAAACACTGAGCTCCATTCCATTCCCGGCTTTGTAAAGCTCACCTAATTAAAAAAGAAGTAAAGGTTTCCAGAAAGCACAAAGTAAAAGGGAGAACAAGGTAAAATTTCTTTAGGATTAGGACACACCTGTTCCCACTATTTAACTTTCCCACTGCAGGCCCTCTGCCTGGTGGGGCCAGCTCCAGGGCCAGGCGCAGCGCGAGCTTCCAGGAGTATGAACACGCTGCTTCTCTGATGCTTCAGTTCTGTGACCTCGAAATTTCCTGACCATATACCAACGCACTGATCACACAATCAACAAAACTATGGCCCACACACCCATAATGTACACATATTTATTTATAAATTATACAACTGTGCGTGTTTACATTACGTACATTATAAAAATACATCAAAATAATTTAAAATGAGAAAAAATATAAATAGAAGTTCCAATATTTTTTCCTGCACCCTAGTGAATCCTGAGGTACCTCATAAGGTACACGGCACCCCACACCCCGACCTTGCAGACCACCGCTTCAGCAAAGACGCCCCTTCTGCTGGCTCTTTGCTCCCAGCAAATTTCCCTTAATTTTAGTTGAAAAAAAATCTGCACCTCCCTAACCCTCACTCTTCTCCCCCAGAGGCAGATTGTCTCTATTTCATTCTTCCAGTTACTGCATAAGTCTCTGTCACCATCAGTGCTTGGAAGACACCCTTAGCAAGGCCAATCCCTTATTTCTATACCAAATGGATGGATTTACTTCAGACTATATCCTTAACCTTACAGCAACACCAGATGCTATTAACTACACTCTCCTTACAAGACTTTCCTCCCTTGATTTCTGCCTCAGTCTGGGATCACTGGCTGCTGGGCATCCAAGCTACCCAAGATGGCCTAAATGACAGAACCCGCAGGCTCGTGCTCCTCCAGACCTCTGAGGGACTTGGGTGACAACCCGCCACCCAGGTTTCCTCCTGTGTCTCCCACGGAATCTCTCATCACTTCTCCTCAGATCTGTTTGCTTTGCTTCAGTACTGGATGGCTGTCCTGCCCCTAGGTCCACGTGGCCTCCAATTCGAAAGCCCCGGAGAATGACGGGAGTCTTCCATTACTGCTACACGCCCTGAGGAGAGGAGAGCTGCTTGACCAGCTTGAGTCCTATGTCAAGTCCTGGTCTGCGGTCAGCTCTGGTCAGTAGTTTGAGGTCTCCGAGGGAACAGACTCAGAGCGGGGGTGGGGCGGTATGTTCCCTAACATGGCAGCAGGGAGAAGATGATTTGTGTCTCTGAACAGCTGTGGCTCCTCTCTATAGTTGCCTCCTTCTCATGCTCTTCCTCTTGGATTCTTCCACTGTCCTTGGAGGATATGTTTCCCCTTCTCTCCCTGGTTCTTTCTCCATGCTACATGCTCATTCCAAATATCTGGGTTCAGCAACCACCCAACACTGACTGATTTCCACCTCATGAGGTCCACAGCACCCATCCCCTCCGTATCTGTGTCTCCACTCTGCCACCGGTCCCGAGCTTGAGCCACTCTCTATGCCAACCAGCTGGCCCTCTGCCTGAGGTCCTGCAGCTACCGCAAGCCCAGCGTGTCCAGGCTGAGCTTACCACCTCCAGCAGCACCACTGACCTTCCCACATATCCCAACCCCTAGCATCACCACCGCTACCCAGCCACCCAAACCTGAGAGGAATTCCAATTAGACTTCTGCTCTTGTCTGGATTACATACTGGCTCTCACTAGAGATTTCTGTTGAAATGTAAATTTCAATTGCTTTAAAATGCATGCTAAAGCATCACAGTATTCAAAGTCCTTCTGCTTAAATAACAGAGTGAACTAATATTAACTCATCATAAATGAATTTAGCATATATCTTCTCAAATAACAAATAGCTGTGGGAAGGGCCCCAGCTCACTGATGACAGTGATACTGGAGAATACCTTGGAGAGCCATGGGACATTTTTCTCTCAGTTATTATGCACTCCAACCATAGAAAGTATTATTAATATTCCCATATTACAGGTAAAGAAAGATACTGTAGAGCGTTTGAATAACTTGTGCCATATCACAGATCTAGTAAGAGGCGGAGGTAGGATTTTAACCCATATTCCAGAACTCAAGCTCCTAATTAGGACAATATGCTTCCTCCCTCTATGTTAGGGAATTTGGCATATGGTTAAGAATACAAGTGTGGAAGTAAAAGAAAATTGATATGAGTTACTGCTTGCCTGCTGGGCCAGTTACAAAACCTCTCTGTGCTTCCTTGTCTGTAAAATGGGAACGAGAGAACTCAGGGGGTGGGGGAGGGGTTGCAGAGTAAACAGGAGTGATAGATGTGGAGTGGAGAACACAGAGCCTGACACATAGTTTTTGTTCAACAATTGGTACCTGTTACCCTAAACCAAGCTGAGACACGCCCAGCATGAGCTACAACCTCTGCTCAGCCACCAGCACTCTGGGTTACCTTGGGCAAAGTTCTGTAACCTCCAGGTAGCTACATTCTAAAGGAAGATGCTTATCAAATAAAGTCAGGTTCCTGGTGGTGGAATGCCACTCAAAGTGATGGGCAGAAGGGCTTTAGACCCAGACGCGACACACGGCAGGCACTGACGGGCGTGATTTCCTTTCCCCTTTCAGGTGGTGATGTGAGAACAGTAGAACCTGGTCCTGGTGCCATAATGGTATTCAAAAATTCAATCGGGTAAAACGTGGCATTGCGTTTATGGCATAACCGCAGTACTGCTGCCCGCTGAACGAAAGGGCAGCGAGCCAGCTGGGGGGACCAGGGGACAGGCTCTCCAAGCCAGGTCTGACTACAAAGGGGCAATTATCCACTTTAAACATGGAAGGCCCTCTGCCTCTTCGGGGGTAATTGGGAATTCCAGGAGAGTGACAGCATCTCAGGCATCAGGCATCTCCCCATTGGTGGGGAACTAGCCTTGTGGGCTCACACCTGGAAAACTGCTGCAGAAGCAGCCTGGCGTGCAGAGGTTCACCTTCCACCTGTGCAGTTCTAGAAACTGATTCCCCAGAGACCACACACCCCACCTGGCCCCCACCCGTTACCCTCTTCTGCTCCCCTCACCCAGAAGAAGAGAGCCGTTGGTCTACCTCACTTTGAGACGAGGGTGCCGTAGCACAATTTGAGTCATCTACATGGATTCTGATGAGTGTAGTGTAATCAGCATTTCTGAAGTGATAGGTCCAAGGTGGATTCTCATTCTTCTAGGCATCTCTAGTTGAGATTCTCCTGAGGGGGAGGAAAAGAGGATGTCTTCTCAAAACTCTTTCCAGCAATGTTCTAAAGTATTGTGCCACTCAACACTTTAACCAAATGAGAAAACATTTGAAACGTCCTAACCTTCAGACAACTTTTATTGTCTAGGTCCTTGTCTACGGTACCCAAACGACAACTCATTGCACAAATTCAGTGCAGCACAGGCGACCACCCCCCATTCCTCATTTCTATCCATTTTGGATAGAAAGGACACAGACTTTCTGTCCAAAAGCCAAAACTGTCAGGAAGGACCATGAAGACATTTGTGGCAGGGACTGCTAGGTTCCAACCTAGCATCTATTTCTCCTATCTTCCTCACAAACAGAACTCTGATTTTACTTTAGAATGGCAACGTGCCCAGCTTAAAAATTAAATTTCCCAGCCTTCTCAGAAGCCAGGAATGGCAGAGGTACTTAGGCGGATGTCTGGGAAATCTTAAAGGAGCACTGACCCAGCTAGGAGAGACGATTTCTTGCTTTTTTTTTTCTTTCTCCCCTTCTTCTTTTCTATCACCTGGAACTCAGATGTAATCACTGGTTCTCCAGCAGCCATCTTACACTGGAAGGACATCTTGAAGCTAAGGTTGGTGTCTTAGCTCAGGTGACCTCAACAAAATACCACAGACTGGTTTGCTTACACAACAGATATTTATTTCCTCATGGTTCTAGAGGTTGGTAAGTCCAAGATCAAGGTGCCAGCATGGACAGTTTCTGGTGAGACCTCTCTTCCAGGCTTGCAGGCTGCTGCCGTCTTGAAGTGTTCTCACCTATTCTTTGTGCACGCAAGGGTTGGGAGAGAGGGAGGATAGGGAGGAGCATTCTGGCATCTCTTCTTCTCTTCTTACAAGGACACTAATCCTATTGTATCAGGGCCCCACCCTTATGACCTCATTTAACTTCAATTACCTCCTTACAGGCTCTGTCTCTACATACAGACACGTTGGGGGTTAGGGCTTCAACTTACTAATTGGGGTGGGGGTTGTAGGGCACAATTCAGTCTATGGCAGACAGGTAGCAGAATTTTAGTAGGCTCTTGTGACAGTGATGCCAATATGGAGCCACTATACAGCCCTGGACTGCCCGTCTCTGAATTTCCTTTACTTGAAGCCAAAGAAAGAAAAAAAAATCCTCCAGCTTGTTTGAGTCATATGTTTAGAATTTCTATTACATTGAATCAAACCTAATCCCAACTGATACAATATATGTTTATCTATTCACACAACAACAAAAAATGTTGAGGATGTTCTATGTACTGGGTACCATGCTGAGTGCTGAGAAACTGGGGATAATAAGACAAATCAGATGGACTCCCTCCTCTGATGACCCCACAGGTTTATGGAGGAGACAAACAGAAATATACGATTTGAATTTGTTGTGTTGTAGAATGGCCAGAAAGAAAGTGAACCAAGTAGTCAAAGATAGCTTAGCTTGGAAACTTGGGCAAGACTGCTCAGAGATAAGATCTGCCCCTGTCCTTGAAGGATGTGTGGAGCTTCCGCAGCCTGGAGCCGGGAGTCTCCCAGACATAGAAACAGTAAGATCCAAGGAATGCAAGCATGGAAGAGCACGGCATGGCCATTGGACAGTGAGCTGTGTTTTGTGAGTAGAGAAAGGGAGAGGAGAAAGTAGCTGGAGATGAGGCTGGAAAATATATAACAAGTTCCTTCTACATGACACTTAGATTCTTGGGCTTAACCGCATGGCAGTGGGTTACCTGAAGGTTTTTTAAGCAGTGATGTTAAGGTGTGATGTTATTAGACTGACATTTTCAGAAGATTATTGTAGAAGCAGACTGGAGGCAGGGGGCCTGCACAGAGGATCACGGTAATAATACCAACAAGACATGACGTGAACAAGGCTAAGGGACAATGTGTTCACTCCCGTCCATTTCAGTCTCATCCAGTTTGTCAAATGAGCCGCTAGCCACCTGTGGATTAGCCTACATGGACCAACAGACTCTACCCCAGCACTACAGCAAAACTTCTGACCTCACTAAATAGCGCTTCTTGAAAACTGGTCTTTTCTACTGTCATGAGGCATCTGTGGAGGAAATTAGCAGGGGCAGGCCTTCTGAACACCCCTGGGGCAGCTGCCTCCTTTCCTTGAGTCCTTGGTTTTCTCCATCCTGACATCTCCCCACCTAGATCAGAGGGCCCCAGGAGTGCTGCTTTGCACCCTGGCCTGCTCACTTGGTTCTACTCTTTGACCTCCTGTCTGCTCTTCACACTCCCTTATTTCCAAATGGATCTCCTTGGACATGATACCACACGAAATAAGGTTATCAGCATCTTGGTGTCAAACTTCTGAAGCTATGCATGGATTATCTTGCATTCCTACAACAGAGTTCTAATTCAACACTGATGCCTGTTTGATTCTGAACTATGAAATATTCATTGTACAGCTGCACCTCTCTGGGAGTGCTATTTCTACGCCTTTCTTTCACCTCCTCATGTGCTATTTCTACTCCTTTCTATCCTCCTTTCTGCCCACATGCACTCCTCTGGCATTGGATGGAGGCGTACTGTAATCTATTCCTGGGAAATGAAGCTGATAAATGGGAGCGTATCAGAGGCAGAATGAAGACGAGTTGGTGACCAGCCAGTTAGAAAGTCAAATTGCAGCAAAAGCACAAAAAGATTAGCTCTTCCTTGACATCAATGATGAGGACATATTTATGCTATTTCTTTGAAAATTTCAAAGGGCAGAGTGCAAGTACAATGCCTTCATAGGTCTTTGCCTTTCCTCATTCATTGAATAAGCAAGAAACATCATTTTCTTCTTAAATTTAAAGCCTGTTAATCACTCTTGGGTTACAGATTTATTTTATCTGAACATCTCCATATTGTCTAAGTCCACATCAATTACACACACACTACATATGATTTTATTCAAAGTCAGACCATGTAAAAAATAAAAGTGGGAGACTCCAAAGAAAATGTGATTTCTTTCCAAGAAGTCCACTATGTTCAGACTTCAAATATTGACTTTTTTTCTGGAAATCTCCTATTGTTTAAATTGTCTACACACCAAGTCGAGTTCTCAGTTGGAACACTCAAAATCAGGGAAATGTTTCTGTACATATTTTTAAGGTTTATTCACACTTTGTTTGAAAGTTACAATAAATCAACTTAATTTGAATCACTCCATAAGCTAATATGTCCCTACAAACTTTCCCTTTGAATTTAACCATGAGGATATACTTCCGCTTAAACCACTTTTGCTGTTTCAAGAGTTTGCTATGTGTTTATCGTTGATTTATTTATTCATTCACCCATTAGGCAAATAAATTTGGACACCTACTATGCACAGATCCTGTGTTGGGAAGTATGGGGATATAAAGATTAATAAGAGGAATATTATGAAGATTAGGGCTCTCAAAGGGCTCTCGGTCTGGCAGGAGAGCTGATATTATCACGCATATTTACAGGGCTTTGTGGTTTACAGAGCATTTTCAAGTGTGTTCTTAGATTCAGATGTCTTCATAAAAACCCGATGGACTAGGCCAGTTAGGCGTGCTTTACAGACTAGCCCTGTTTTACAGATGGACAAACTGCGTTCTCTCTCATGAAGCCCTACTTCACACATGATGACCATCATGGTGGGTTTCAACCCAAACGCAACAAGAATCACCTGGGAAACTGGACACATGACGAGTGCCTGGGTTCCCCCTCCAGAGATGCAGATTTTATTGGTTGGAGGTGGGGTCTAGGCACGGGCAGTGTTTTCAGTTCGTGAGATGAGGCTACTGCACAGCTGAGGCTGAAAACCGCAGCTCTCCTCTTCCTGAACTGCTTGTGGTTGCCCTTGGACATCGCATTGCTTCCCATCTCTGTGTCTTTGCTACTTTGCCCTTGCACTCTCCACTTCATATTGAAATCACCCCCGATGCCCAGCCTGGAACTGCGTCTCATTCACCTTTTAAGCCCCAGTTCGGAACGCAGTCCCTCGTGTACAGTAGGAGCTGAGTCAACGTTTCTTGAACTAACTTCAATTTGATCACAAAATATGCTAGTTTGTATTATTGCTTCTGCCTCATCATGGTCTCTTCATCATGGTCCCCTCATCAAGGGATAAAATCTTTCATCTTATTAGGTCAGCTAGTTCATTTTTGTCTGCTTCTTGCTAAGAACCTGGGTTAAGTTTCTGGGGCAAGGCAGAAGGACAAATTAAGTGAATCATGCCTCCTCATTGACTTCTATCACTTCATACCCCAGCTCTCTCTCCCTGTGCTACATTTTACAGGAGAGTGAGAGATGTGACCCTTGACCTCCAGCAGCCCAGCTCATCCAGCCAAGCTTGCCTCTCCAGATCTTCATTAAAACACGATTTGTCCCACTGGCCCTTACAGATACACCCGGCTGGGTCAAAATTCAAAATGCACACCTAGTTTAGGCCTTAACTCTGGAATCTACAACATCCACCCAATACTCAGGAAATTTATTTCTGAATAACAGGTCATGATAATGTATTTTTCTAATAGGATCAATGTTGTTTCTAAGAAATACAAAATCGAATCCTTTCATTTTGAAAATGAATTAAACTATCAGTATCTTTAAGATAATTTATAAAAATTTATCCCATAGTAGAAATAAAATATAAATGTTTTATACTAGTTTCTGGGCTTAAAATTGACTGCTTACTTGGTTGTAAATGTCCATTTTAAAAAATATCAGTAGGATAAAGTTGTTAGCTGCTGTTCACAGGGTTTTCATGGCCAATTTCTTCAGAAGCAGGCGGCCAGGTCCTTCTTCCTGGTCTGTCTGAGTCTGGAAGCTCCACTGAAACCTGTCCACCATGGGTGACCCTGCTGGTGTTTGAAATCAGCCGGGTGGTGTGGTTCCCTGACTGGGACACAAACCCAGGCCGTGGCTGTAACAGCATGGATCTTAACAACTAGACCAATAGTGCTGGCATTCTGGATTTAGTGGGACACAAAGTGAAATGGTTTTCTATTTTGCCAACGCTGCTTTCACTGTGCCAGGCGGAATCTCCATTTCCTGTCTCTTTGTGAAATCTGTTTCCATAGTCACTTTCAGTTTTATAGTCACTTTCAGTGTTAAAAAGCCCAGTCCAATTTAACCATCTTAAACTGTAACCTCATATCCCCTCTTCTTCCCCCAGCTCGAGTTTAGCTTTGGCCTGAAGATCACAGAATGAGGAAGGAGTCTAGGGGGCTCCTGGAACACCTCCTGTCCCCTTTCCAGGTCCCTTTGTCTTTGGCATGCTGGGAATGGGGGAGAAATGAAAGATCATAAGCAGATGTTTCTTGCTTATCTCTTGCTACAATAGTCTTCACTGTGAGATGATCTCTGCTTGATGGCTCTTTAGAGGGCTTGTGAGTTCCTTAGAGGACTTTGTGGGGACTTCTAACTGCACAGTTTCTTCATGGGAGATTTGTCCCAGCTCGACATTTTCACTGTCCATCAGCTCCTTCCCGTGGTGATCTTGCTTCTGGGTTGCCCTCGCCTGGAAGGCCTTTGATCCACAGGTGTTGCATCCTTCTTGCCATGACAAAGAGTAGGAGTGAGGTGCACTCCTGTGTCACTCCTATCCCCTCCCTCAGTCCTTTCCCATTCTCTCCATTTCCCTTTCCTCTGCTCAAATTGACACAGAGGACATTCAGCAAGTCCCCTGCCTGGACATATATCCCACCAGACAACGAGATGCCAGACTCCCACTATGGCTGACTCCTCAAGTCTCTATTCTCTTGGATCCCTTGATCTGGGGACCACAAAGAAGCACTATTCTACCTCCTCCAAGGTGGGGAAGGAAAAGTTCCAGCTCTCTCGTCTTGATCTCCAGTCATTCTCAAATTTCTATAGTCTGCTCATGTAGACTGATGGGCAGGGTAGCTTAATATTTGGAATAAAAGAGCCAGTTTGGTCACCTTTTAATAAGACCTGAAGAGGTCTGGCCCCAACAGGACTCGTTAAATAACTTTATTAGAACGTTAGGCAGGCTAACCTGTTGTTATCCTCTTACTAACGTAATTATTCTCTATATTGCAATTTCTAGTCTTATACTCTGCTTCTGATGCATATAAATGCTCTCTTTTCACTTAAGTCACCAAGTACTTTGCCTCCTGCCATTCAAAACTTTCCCAAAACACCTTGCTCTCCCTAGACTAAATAATTAATTAACTTTACACTATCTAATGCTAAAAGTTACCAGTACTAAAAAGTGTTCCAGCTGGAAAGGACCATCATGAACTCAGTCCAGTTCTCTCCGTTAACTGGTAAGAATAGTGGGTTTCCAAAGGTGAAATGGTTTATCCAAGGTTGTTAAGTTTAATTAGTGACAAAGATAGAACCAGAGTTCTGTCCTCCTAACTTCCGAGAGAGGAAATTCCCCAGTACCTCACCATGTTTCTCATGCTCACATCAACGTGACCCAACAACGAAATTCACGTGAACTGAAAATGTTCAGCCAATTACAATTATTGGAAGATATATTGAATGTACCATGACCTTAAAGGGACATGAAAAGGTCATGACATACCACAAATGATCAAATAGTCATTTTCCATCCTTTATAATCTGTTATAAGACTGAGTCACGTATTCTGTGAAGTCAGGCAAGTTAAATATTCATGCTGAGTGACATCTAAAAATTGTCACAATGTGTTTGGGATGCACTTGGGAAAGACATCATTGCACATAAGTGTGTATTCAGATAGCAAGTTTGGCTTGAGACCATAGAAACCAAGTTTCCGGGCAAAGTGTGTCATTTTGCAGCTGTTTCCTGCATCTGTAGCAACCTCCCCAAAGTCAACCAGACGAAGCTGGAGGTATCAGGATGTAACCTGGGAGTATCCTCTTGATGACTCCTCTGGGGTGCTGGGGAACTTTAGTACAAGCAATTACTAAAATGTCTATAACAAGCTATTGTTGGATGTACTAAGATCAGTGAATAAGAAGAACCATAGGTCGAGACCATCTTTTCCACAAGCTTCAAGAAGTTGAAGTAAATTTACCAAAACATTTGGGTGAAATATATTCTTCTTAGGAAAATTGAGGTGTGCATATCTTCAGGAATGTCTTTGGAAATATTTATGGGAGAGTAATCTTAACACCAGGAATAAGGAGTACAGCCTAAGAAAACTAATTTAGTTCCATAAAGTGGACATTCCAAAGCCCAAAAGCAGGGAGACACAGGGCAGAGCACAGGAATGGTACATACGGTCCAGGAGATTTATAGAGTGTTTATATATGGAGTGATATGGCTCCTCAGCTCAGCTTCCCTACTTGGGCTCATTCGCGTAACTAATCTTTATTGAGCTCCTAACTTCTGCCAATAGCGGAAATATAAGAACAGTATACGAGACATGGTCTCTACCCTTTAGGAATTTGTTGCCTCTTTGGGAAATGAGTGAGTGCACCAATCACTACAGTGCAGACGACATGAACAGCCACTCCTCCTGATCTTGCTGCGCATCTCTCTCGTTCCTGGAGTCTGCTCATCTCTCTCCTACCAGAGTGTAAGCTCTCAGGGAAG
This sequence comes from Equus caballus, assembly GCF_041296265.1. Taxonomy (NCBI): domain Eukaryota; kingdom Metazoa; phylum Chordata; class Mammalia; order Perissodactyla; family Equidae; genus Equus; species Equus caballus. Next base: position 66,157,305 of record NC_091702.1, read on the forward strand.
GGCAATTTTGTCTCATTAATCTTTGGGGCAATTGTTGCATCTGGAAAGAGGCAAATATTTCATAAATAAAAGGGATCACTTTGTCTGTGAATTAAGCTTTACAATTTATGAAAAACTTTTAAATTCATGAAGGCACTTGACTCAGAGCCTCTGTAACCCTGTGAGATGGGCAGAGCCTATACGGTGACCCCCATTTCACCGTCACTGACAACAAGATTGAGAGGTCTTAAATTGGTTTCCAATCTAATAAGTGGCAGAAGTGTGGCTATGGCCTAGCTTCCCATCCCCTCTGCTCTTACTACAGCTGCCACCTTGGCACTGCAGCACTGCCTCCTTAGTACGTGGGAAGTGATCTGTAATGTGATGGATGTTTGGAAAAGAGAAGGACCATGCGAGCAATCAAAAAGACTTCACGAAAAAGATGCCATTGAGCCTAAAGTTTCACTTCAGGAGTTCTCTATTATTAACTATACTTCAGCTAAAATTTTTTTTTTTTTTTGCTATTATGTTGTTTTTTCTGCATCATATTGAAGATGCTATTTTAAGTTGAAAGCTTCTAGAGAACAGGTAATATTTTTGTATAGGGGGAATATTATTCTGAATACCTGTTGGTAATAAGCATTTTATTTTCAACTACTAAACAATTACCCATTGTCAAATTTTAAGAGTTAGATGCATGCAATTATAGAGCTGGAAATGACTGTAGAAATAACATAATTAAGTGGTCCCTAACATTTCGGCCACCCAGTGGCCTTTTTATGAGCGCCCTCTCTCCCCAATAGTCCTTCCTGTTTTAAATATTTGCCTATTTTATTTAGTCCAAAGACAAAGAAAACATGACACCAGTCCTCAAGGAACTCACAAACTAACAAGAAACATAAATACGTGTATAATGAACGTATTGTCCCCTCCCTACCTCCTGCCCTTTGAATCCTCTTCATCCCAGTACTTGGTGCCACTGTTCATGCAAATGCTCGTGTCTCAAACTTGGATTTTCTTCTTGATTCATCTTTATCTCATGCCCTACATCCAATCCACTAGAAATTTATCAGCATAATTCCCGTACTTAATTCAGAGCCCTACTCAACCATCACCTCCTTAGAAAGACCTTCCCTGATCTTTTCACTTAATGTGGCCACCCTCCCCAAGCTCCCTGAACTCCTAGCCTCTTCAACTGCTTTATTTATATTTCTGGCACTATCACTACCTGAATCATATTATTTCAACATTTATTTATTTGTTTATTATTTCATACTAGAATGTATAATAAACTCATGAGGGTGAAGATGTCTTATTCTCTGCTGTATCATCAGCTACTAGAATACATAGTAGACACTCAATAAATATTCGGAAGGATGAATAGGTAGATGAGTGTCTGGACAAATGGATGATTACGTGGATGAATACATGATGAAAAATGGCACAGCAAGGATACAATGAAAAAGAATGACTAATATACATGAAAGAAAAACTAAAGATAGGTGGCAATGAGCTGGGCTTTAAAAAAATGAGTAGAAGGTAACCAGACAGATTAAGGAGGGAGGAGCAGTGCCGGCTGAGGACACTGACAGAGACATGAGAGTGTGTGTGGGTGTTTCAGTGAGAGGTTAGAATCCAAGGTGGGATCAGAAATAGCAGGAAATGAGGTGGTTGTTAGACCAAAGCCATGAATTAAAAGCCTGTGTGCTTGCTAAGGAGTTTGGACTTGCTCTCTGGATAATACGGAACAGATTTTAAAAACAGAAACACCACCGTCAGATCTGTGGTGGCTGTGGGTTGAGTGTACTTTACAGAGGAGAGGAAAGAGTCAAAGAGCCAATTCAGGACATTTTTATGATACTACCAACCATGAGTTCAGTACCTAGACCAAGGGTGTGGCCATAGACATGGAGAGGGAAAGACACAGACGAGCCGTATTTCTGGAATGAAACAAAATGACAGAATTAAATGGCTGCAATTGGAGAAAGAGAGAGATGAAGAAACCGGGAATGATTCTGTAACCCCTCGCTTAGGAAATGCGAAGAGGTGCTGGGGATGAACGCAGAGAGGGCAGAAGAGTTGGGAGGGCGGGGAGAGGGGTGAGCTCACCCGCAGCAACAGTGAGGTCTCTGGCAGTCAACGTTCGTCACATAGTTGGATATTTGATTCTGGAGCTGAGACAGAGATGAACCCTAAAAATACAGGGTTTGTGGTCCTGAGAGCAGAGGTGGTAGTTGAATCCATGAGACAAACTTCAGGCTTTAATCATTATTTTTGCACGGTTAGCATATAAATCAAAACTTCTAGTCAGAACTGCTGATTCGGAACCACTGCTAACACAACTGTTGATAACCAACAAAAAAACAAAGAAACTTGAGTTTTTAGTTAGGCTTTGGTGACTATATTATTTCTGATTTTTTTAATAACATACTGTCAGTAGCATACCCTCCTTAGTCTTCACAAATATCTTGGAGGAAGGGAGTCGAGGGTCTCTAAGTTAGGAACCAATGACCTAGTCCAATTCTTTAGAAAAAGAAAAACCTTAAGCCCAGGGCATTATGCCTGTTTAGCATGAATTAATTCTTATCTTGAAATTGGGTCTGCAGGCTCCATAGCCATGGAAACTCCTTGGATCATTTTTAGGATTCCCCCTCAGCCCATTTGACACAGCAGGAAAAGAATATGGGCTGAGCAATGTTTTGCCCTAAAGATCAGCATGTTCTGGCACAGCCGCCATCCTGTCTTTCTGTCTGTCCCTTAACAGGGCATGAGGGAGATGTGCAGAAGCCAAGGATAAGAAGAACCCTGGAGAAAGGCACAAGAGGGAAACATACAAATCTTGCAAGCTCTTGTCCATAAGAGGTGGACAAAAGCAATATTGATAAGTACCGTCCTCAGTTTCTAGAGAATATACTGAGATGGTCAATTTCTTGGAGGTAAAATCGAAGAATCCCAAGTCAAGCATATGAAAACGGGACCTACTTAAAAACAGAAATTTTTTCAGAGCAGGAAATGCTGGTCTTTCTTAAAGATTAAAACCTTATTTGAAGATTATTAGGAAAATTAAAGTATATTTTTGTATAATGCCTATGTTAAATGAGAAAAGGCAAATGTAAATTTTATATTCACTATCATCATAATCATGACTGAAAATGCATAGGAAAAAAGACTAGAAATACACAAACTGTTGCTATTGGTTGTCACAAGTGGTAGAAATATGCATGATTTTTTTCTGTTCTTCTAATTTCTGATTTTCTATGAATGTGTTATTCTTATAAATATTAAAAATAAATAAATTTTTTGACCACCTATGTCTATTCAGGAATTTTTTTCCTCCAAATGTTCAAACCACTTTCCATAGCAGCCAGCCCTGGGTAACAGACAGCAAGCAGGCCTTGGCCCTGGTGCCCATGGGCTGCACGTGCTGGAAGCCTTGCCTAGTAAACTGATCCTGTGCACACAGTCATGTCACCTGGTGGGACGCAGACCAACCTAATTGAGACAGAGAACCCAGAGATCACCTCCAATCCTCTCCTTTCGTCCTGCAACACCGTATCCTTGTGAGTCATAAGGTTCCTCCTGATGGAATCTGAAACCATTTTACCAGACGTCACACATCCTTCATGACAGTGGAGAGTGCTAAGGTCCCTTCTCCCTTCACTATGACCCAGCCTGTGTCTTGGTTTTCAGTCTGTAACACAATCCGAGTTCATTAGCACCGCACCTTGTCTTTATGTCAGCAAATATACAAAGTAACACTTGTTCATTTTCCTGTAAATGTGTTTTCATTTTTAGAAAGCTACTTCTGGCCTCATGAGAGAAAAGCACAAAGACGACAGAAGCTATACTTTGTCACTATTCAGACCTTTGAAGAATGTTCAGACCACCGACTTGCAGATCTTAAGAAATACCAACGAATTTCAATAAAGGGAAAATACCATCAATCACTAACTTGCTCAACTTTGTTAGCCAACTCCTTTCACTCTCTGGAGAGCAGAAGTGACTCCAAGAGGAGGAGGGAGATGTGAATATATAACCTCCGGTCTCGAAACCATATTCCTTGGCAGCTGTCGTGGGGTTTGTTTTAAACCCTATGCATGGGCAATCTCTGTCTTGGGAAATCCTGTCTAGGCATCAATCAAGCAGCAGGAGATGGCCTCTGATTGCCTAAGCAGAGCCTTGAGAGGGGAATCAAGGACCCTAACAGCGCGCTGCTTCTGCCCACATTCAGGGGCCTTCTCAGACTCAGCGAAGGCTGAAATCAATTGCCAAGAAAAGCCTTCAGGGTTCAATTAAGAGCAATGAGATGTTGGAAAATATTTAACAAAAACCAACGTCCCAAACCAGCACAGAATGTGAAATTTCTGGACACTGTGGGCAACATATTCTGCCAGATCCTTCTGATTATGTTTGGTGTGTAATTAGGACTTCTTATCCAGAAAAGTTTGGCCCTCTTTTGAAGTCAGAAGGTGTACAAGACGTCAGAAGTCTACCCTAAATGGCCCAGGTTATAAGAGAACAGGAATTATTTTTAAAAAGAAATAAATACCTAATAAAAAAAATATTCCCACACCCATGACTTGGAGACACAATTTCAGGGATATCTACCTTTGGGATCATCATCTTATTTTTCAGAACAGACTTGAATTAACTGAAAAGCAAACATCTTAAAATCATAGAATGTGAGAACCAGAAGCAGTCTTAAACATCACTTAATCCAATCTCCTCATTTCCTTATGAGGCCACTGAGACCTTGTGTGGTGTAAAGACTGGCCTGACACAACACAGCTCGTTGGGGTGACAGCCGTGGAAGCCATCTCTCACATTTGGATACAACTCTGGGACCCTCAAGCACTTTTTCACCTCACGGCTTGTTTGATCCTCAACTCAGAGTGTTTCATCCTCAATCGCACAGGCAGAGACTAATCAGTGGGTTGGTTCTTGTATTTCTGACACCCTTTCAAGCAAAATAAAACATCACTTGGGAGGAAAAAGGAGTTCAAAAGCTGAAAAATGTTCCCCTTGATTCGATGTTGTCGGCACATTTATAATGATGTCAGGAGATTCTGTGTTCTCCTTTGTGTTCTGTCTCAGCATCCTACCAGGATGGATGACCACCTAAGTGTGAGCTCTGCTAACGTACAAGGCATTCAGGTTTTCAAAGGGAAAACCCTCAGAATTTTTATTGATTGAAGAACAAAATAAAATTCTTTCCTCTAAAAACAGGAGAATTTTAGAGTTGGACAGATACTCACCTACAGACAAGAGCTGAAGTGTGGTCTTCTCTGGAGTTGGGATGAGGCCTGCCTGGAGCTGGAAGGTCTCTTTGATTCCCGCAAGTTGGGATTCACCGGCTTTGTTTTCTTCAGTTCAGTAGGACGGTTTTTGTTTTCAATCTTAATACTTCTCAGAAACCTTTTGATTCTGAAATTCATTAAAGTCTGAATTCACCTAGAAGTTGATTAATTTAGCTGTGATATTATCTACCAAGTGCAGAAACTAAACCGGGCCTACGCTGAGACCTGCTCGAAGAGTGACGAATGTGACCTTCACTCCTTTCCCACTTCCTCTCTGAGGACTGATGTGGAAAGCAAGACCTCATCAATGCCTCAATAAACAGAAACTTTCTTCCTTCATTCCACTGTAAACATCACAATTTTTATAATGTATTGATTAAAAACATATTTTAATCATACTTAAAGTGATGTCTAACTTTTTCCCAAATCAAAGAATAACATTCTCCAATGCTTGGTTAAGCTCTTTTCTTCCAAAAGCTACTAGCTAAACAGCCAGGCTGAAACAAACCAACAACTCTGAGCTTTGCATGGAAGTAGAACTAGAGTGTGCACTGAGTGAGACTTGAATAACCAGGGACGTTTAATGAAATTAGGTACAGATGTGGGATTACAAACACTGGCAATTCTCAAAGCTGGCACAATATGGTATGTGTCTTTAGCTTCCCTAATGTGAGAGGTCTCGCACCTCTCTAGCACCACTTCTTGTTAAGCCATGTGAGGTGTCACTGGTCCAAGGCTCACAGTCCTATCAGTAATCCCTCTTGGCCTGTGTGTCTTCAAATCTACCTCATAGGAGATGACAATAAAGGATGTGAAGGCCAAGGGGCATTAAACCAAGCTTCACATTTCACACCGAGACCGCCATTCATGAAAAGCTTTTCAAGCTGACTACTGTCCAGTAGGTAAACAGAGTTTTATTTTTTTGAAGAAAAACACAAGCCTTTATCACACTTCTAAGTTCCAACATCTGTGCTTCTGTATAGGCTATATAATTCTGTCCAAGGCCAAAAAAAACCACATTAATCCATAGAAAATATCAAAATCCATTTTCCTCCTCTCAAATTCATACCTGGACCAAACTGTAAATATCGAATCCAGAGGCAATTTACCTGGAAAGGAATCTGTAGAAGTGCGTCAACAGCATTCCCATTTCGTTCTTGCCGTCGAACTGGACTCAAAGCATTTTGAACAATCTAGCTGATTATCATTTCCACATGACAGATGCAGCAGTGTTCTCCTCTCTGTATTTCTCTCTTTCACATTTCATAGTCTGTGACTATTTTTAAGATATTACTAAAATGTAGTACTGCTGAGGGGAAAACGAGAATGAGTCCAAGGTGTCCCATGGTTGCGAGTGTCTTCACATGCTGTCTTACCTGGTCATCATTTTGCGTAGAAGTCATCCACCAGCCTGCAGTTACAAAGAGCATCACACGTTCTGGACTCTCTACTAATCAATAACATATTACGCTGCCTGAAATTGGAAATATTTTCAATTATAAAATCTAATATTGGATAAAAACTAATGAAGAGAGAGAATTAAATCTCCTGTTGTGTTGACTTGGATTCAAGATATTTCCCAATTCAAAATGTAATATTGAAGAAAAACTACTGAAAACAGAGGTTTAAAACTCTCCCTGAATATAAAGCTAGGATATTAGGTGAACTATGCAACTTACCATGAGAATAAGTCCAAATGGACGGCACGTTTGAATCTCTGTAAGCACTTGAGCCCTCCATTTTTAAAATCCAACCTTCAAAAAAAGAAAAGGTGGGGAGTCACTGAAAAGAAATCTAAATCTTTACTTAAGTTTCTCAAAGTGTTTCCAAAGAGAATTCCACTCACAATATACAGCAAAAATGTCTCTAAAAATCTTCTTCATCCATTTTTCTCCCAACGTTCCACATTGAACAGATTCAGCTGCCCCAATTTCCTCTATCCCTTCTACAAAATACGTGCAAACTCTCCTTCAAAACACGACAATCCATGCTTTCTCTTTTCGGCCTTTACACGCCAATTCCTTTCTCCCATACACAGTAGAGGAAGGGCTGGTCCAGTTTAACTTTTACACATTTTGTGAGACAGTGCCTGAATTCCTTACCAAGCCCACCTGAAGAAGATATTCTGCTGGCTGCTGAGACAAACTCCCCTTCAACCTTTCCGTTTGGGTCCTCACAATCCTATGGAAATTCAAACCAAGCAATTCAACTCACACTATTGGCACTGTCTAAGGCTTGAATTTCAGGGTTTCAAACCAAGGCTTTGGTGCCAGCTTGCCCCATGGCGGGAAGAAAAGCAAATGAAGCCACAGAGACGTGCCAGTTTTAATTCGATCTCCGGCTCAGCAACTCAACCCTGGTATGAAAATGAAATCCAAAACCCAAATCTCTCCTGTAGTAACAAACAAAAAATGCCCTCTCCCACTTCCCCTCAAGAAAGAAGACTTCAGAATTCTTCCAAATCCAACTTGTGAATGTCATCAACTTCTCAGAAGGAGGGCTGTGAAACACTGTGTCTTTTCAGGACTGGACAGCATGGCGGGGGCACATAGCCTCAGTGGCAAGAGGCATGTGTGGGTAGAGCTATTGAGCTTTGGCTTGGAGTATAAAACTCTAATCCTGAAGACAGAACGTGTGCCTAATTGAATCTAACAGCTTTAGCAGGGCCTTTTGGGCAGAAATGCTTTCACTTCCACCCTGTGCCTCCATGATTGATTTAACGTGCGTTGGGATGGGCGCTGAAAGTCTGGAGTCCTGAACTCAGTCTGGTTAACCAAAACAGAAACACCAACACAGGATACAACGCAAGGCGGTCAAGTCCAAAATACACAGGACACAGAAAAAAGTAAGGAAACACAATCAAGGATTTATCCTGCCTTTGGGGCAGGATAAAAGATGTGTGCTAATTTCCAAATAACAGGGTCTTTTCATTTTATGTGCAAATATTTTCTTAACAAAAATTCCAAGAACTAAACTAACTTCACATTACAGTGACTTCTTCTGTGAAGTGTGTTTACAGGAGGAAACAGGGAAATAGCACATAATTGAAAAAGAATGCTTATTTAGATGAGCTCTGATAAGTAAATTTGAACTACTTACTAGTCACAGACGTTGATGTGGTAAATGTTCACAGTCTCAGGACTCTATCCTGCTAAGCGTGTTCCACATCCTTTCAATTTCAAATGCACTTATCAGAATGTTCCTCACTTAACTCCTGCCTTTCCTCTTTTCCCCCTAGAACATGGCTCTAAGGTGACCCTCACGGTCAAAGTCTTCATCTGGAGGGAGCAGGTGGGTGACTCAGAGTTGGGAGGTGACTTAAACAATGGTTAAAGAACCATAGGCAAAGCAAAGAGCTGGAAGTTCCCAGGAGTCTAACTTGTTACTCTTATTCTGTGCTCATCAACAATAAGCCAGTCAAACTTCTTGAAAATTTGATATAAGCAAGATAATTGAAACTTTTAGAAGCTCAGAATCAGTGCAAAAGAATACATATTAATTTCCTTAACTAATCTATGATTACTTCCTTTTTGTGTTCATCTCAGCTTCCTTGTCTCAACCATTTTAAGATAACGAATTGTCCCTCATTGTAGACCACTTGTGTGAGTGTAGACGTATCGTCTGGATTTGACATATGCCAAGATTGTGCCACGATTGTCCTGTTTATCTTTTTAACTCTTTTATTTTCTTATTAATCCTAAAGTATTTTAAAGAATTCCAGATATGTCATTTCCATCCCAACGTACGTATTTCAGTCTGCATCTCTAAAAGCTGGGGGGGGGGGGGGGAATGATGGTGACAACAATCCCACACTTACAAATTTTATTACAAAATATTTTAAACAAATAAAAAAATAAGAATAGATACCTATGTAGCCACCAGCAAAATAAAATAGATGTCAAAATCTGGCCTTACTTGGTTTGGTTAGTTTTTTCCCCCCTTTTCCAAAGAAATAAATCTTTGCAAATACAGCCAAATTCCTCCCTTTTTCACTGGTTTTCCAAATGTATACTGCCTCTTAACTAGGAAATTAAAATGCTTTATAAACCAATCCACACAAAATTTTCACATAACTTCTACAATTGTTTTACTTCAATTAGACATTCAAAAGCTTGTACTAGGTTTGATCTTTGTCACTGAGTCACTTCTAGAAATATTTTCTAGCAGAACTAGACTGTTCATTTCAACTTAAATTTTTTTAAATTACTACACATTGCCTGGATGTTTGAGGTTAAGCTTTGTGGTTTACCCCATGCTTGAACACTATCATCTTTGTGAGAGATATAAAAATAGAGATGAAATTAATTTATAATAGCATTAATCTACAGAGATTACCACCGTGTCTTTTTTCATAAAAATTTAGATAAACTTAATTGATCTTGCCTAGAACTTAATGTAAACTGAGGCAAACTAAACGCATCTTATGTATTTCCTGAGGCAGTTATTATATACCAAACCTGAAAGACTTATCTGGAAGCTGGTGGTGGATTTATATAAACCTACTTCATGCTAATAAATAGAATAGGATTATTTCTTCATCTACACTCCTTCTACCTGGTGTACCTCTTCATGTTTTTTATCTGTCTGACCTCATTTATTGCATAAGGAGTAATGTGAGGGGGATGGGATAAGAAAAGAGGAAAATGGGAGTAGGTCTTAAAATGCAAGTTACCTCGGAATTTGAGTTTTACCAACTTTCCTCTATGATCGTGGCAGGATATTTGCATTTAACTTTTTCAAATTTGAGTAGAAAGCAGTGAAGCATGGATCTGTAATCTCTGAAAATGATGAGCAGGTGCCTGATGAAAGAAGTCTTGACAACAAAGATCGCAGCCAAATCGTAGGATGATAAATGAGTCAGGGTTTGGTTTTTGTTTGCCTTTTCACTTTGCCAGGTTGGCATTTGTCTAATTCATTGTTTTTTATGACAAGGACAATTATACCCAAGCCTACTTACATCCTGAGTTAAAGGAAGAGGTTAGTTCAATTAAATCAGGCACTTACGGGAGGTGCTTGTCAAGATGGCGCTGTCAGCGGACGTTGAACTCGCCTCCTCCCACGAACACAACCGGCTTACAACAATTTTGGGAAGAATCACCCTGGATTGAAAACTGAAAACTGGATAAAAAGAACCCCCACGACAAGGGACAGTCCTGACGAAAGCAGAAGAGGCAGTAACTTCGGCTGGAGAGGAAAAAAGCCACCTTTGGGAGCAGCGGAGCTTCTTATCTGGCCAGGCGGGAGCCACTCTAAGGTACGAGCCCTCCCTGGAGGAGTGAGGTCCGGAGCGGGGGCAATACTGCTATAACCATCCTTCGGACTAAGCCCAACTGAGACAGGGGTCTTACTATCTGGCTTTGCTGGCTATTAACTGCAGCGAGGACACCCCAGAAAAGCTATTGGCTGAAAGCTGAAAAGATCCGGGTCTTAAAGGGCCCACACACAAACTCACTCATTGCAGCAACCTAAAATCACCAGAGAGAATGCTGACTGTCCTTTGGTGAAACAAGACTCACCTGGTGGGCTCTGGGGGCATCTTGGTGAGAGGAGGATCCTCTCCTGAGACTGAGACATTGGTGGGGGCCATTGTTCTGAGCTGGTCCAGGCGTGCTGATAGGTGGGGACCATTGAGGTGCGTCCCTTGGGCTGTTAGCCCAGGGGTCTGCCACACCCACTAGAGCACAGATTTAACCCAGTTCAGCCAGGGCAGGCAACCCGCCCTAGGGACTGGCCCCACCTAACAGCAAGCCCTCAGGCTACTTTTCAGCCTGCATTGACTGAGTGCCTTGATCCTCTACAGGCAGGCAAGGGTGTCTGCCTCTGTGGGGCAGGGCTTGTGTGAGGACCAGGTGAACTGTGAGGGGCATTGGGGCAGAGGTGGGGGCCTCTGCAGTGTGACGGTGGGGTACGCTCCAGGGGGTTGAGAAGTGTGCACAGACCAGGACTGTGTTGACAGTGTATGTGGTCCAGAGGGGGGTGAGGCTTATCAGCAGCAGAAGACTTGTGCTTCACAAATAGCCATAAAAAGGATCAGGCCCACCTTCCAGAGCCTGAAACAACTGAGTACCTCCATGCCAAGGGCTAGCCCCACTCAACTGCACTCCTAAGAGAACTGACATCAGCCTTGTTGGCCTCAGGCCTATCACAACTGTACGCCCCTGAGCCTAGCAACCAGCTACACTGGGTACCAACCCAATTAAGAGGACACTTGCAATAAGAGTGTGCTAATAGACTTTGTAGCCAACAATGCTGAGGCCCCTCCAAACCGGATTTACAAACAGCTGGCCAGGAAAGGAAAGATCAGACTCCCTGGGTACCTGCAGTGGGAGCAACCCTGCCACAGCAGAAGAACACAAGTAACTCACAAAGGGGTCACTCCTGGTTCTTATGGTCTGGTGATGAGAGGGAAGCACACTGTTGGGCCTCATAAGGCATCTCATAAATAAGGCCACTTCTCCAAGATCAGGAGACATAGCCAACTCACCTAGTACAAAGAAAATAGCACAGAGAAAGAGGCATAATGAGGAGGCAAAGGAATACTTTCCAAGCAAGGGAACAGGACAAAACCCCAGAAAAAGGACTAAGTGAAACAGAAACTAGCGACCTCCTTGACAAGGAATTCAAACAAAATATAATGAGGATGCTCACAGATATGCAGAGAAGAATGGTTGAACACAGCGAGCATATCAGCAAAGAACTGGAAGATATAAAAAAGAACCAATCAGAAATGAAGAATACAATACCTGAAAGAGAAATTCACTAGAGGGACTCAATAGCAGAGTAGAGGAAGCAGAAAAACGGATCAGTGAGCTAGACGAAAGATTAGAGGAAATCACCCAAGCAGAACAGAAAAGAGAAAAAAGAATTAGACAGAATGAGAACAGTGTAAGGGAACTCTGGGACAATATCAAGCATGCTAACATTCGGATTATAGGGCTCCCAGAAGGAGAAGAGAGAGACAAAGGGGCAGAAAATTCATTTGTGGAAATAATAGAGGAAAATTTTCCTCTCCTGAGGAAGGAAACAGACATCCAAGTCCAGGAAGCACAGAGAGCTCCAAACAAGAGAAGCCCAAAGAGGCCCACACCAAGACATATTATAATCAAAATGTCTAAAATTAAAGACAAAGAGAGAATCCCAAAAGCAGCAAGAGAAAGGCCGCAAGTGACATATAAAGGGAAGTCCATCAGGCTGTCAGCAGACTTCTCAGCCGAGCCCCTACAGGAGAGAAGAGAATGGCACGACATATTTGAAGTGCTAAAAGGAAAAAACCTACAACCAAGAATACTCTATCCATCAAGGCTGTCATTCAGAATGGAAGGAGAGATAAAGAGCTTCCCAGACAAACAAAAATTAAAGGAGTTTATCACTAAGAAACCAGTTCTACAAGAAATGCTGAAGGGACTCATTTAAGTGGGAAAGTAATGACCACAAATAGAGATAAAAGAAAAAAAATTATCAAAAAAACCCAATACAACAACAAGAAAAAACAGGCAATAAAATCACTTGTAAGGTAAAAGTATAGTAAAGGCAGCAGATCAACTACCTGTGAAGGTAATATGAAGGTTAAAAGACAAATGTACTAAAATTACCTATTTCAATGATAAGAGGGTAATGGATAGACACACACTAAACAAAAGACTATATATGATGTGAAAAACGTATAATGTGGGAGGAGGGGAGTGAAAAAGTAGAGCTTTTAGAAAGAGGTCAAGCTAAAGAGTCTATCTACTCAATATAGACTGTTATATGCATAGTATATTAAATAGGATCCTCATGGTAACCACAAACCAGAAACCTATAACAATCAGGAAAAAAAAGTAAGACAAAAGAAATCAAACATATTACTAAAGATAGCCATCAAACCACAAGGGAAGAGAGTAAGAGAAAAAGAAAGGAACTGAGAAGAGCTACTAAAACACCCCCAAAAAAAGGAAAAAGTGACAAAATGGCAATAAATACATATTTATCAATAGCTACTTTAAATGTCAATGGATAAAATGCTCCATTCAAATGCCATAGGGTGGCCAACTAAAAAAATAAGATCCATGTATATGCTGCATACAAGAGACACACTTCAGACCTACAGACACTCACAAACTGAAAGTGAAAGGATGGAAAAAGATATTCCACGCAAATGGCAAAGAAAATAAAGTGGGGGTAGCAATACTTATATCAGACAAAATAGACTTTAAATCAAAAACTGTAATAAGAGACAAAGATGGGCACTACATAATGATAAAGGGAACAATCCAACAAGAAAATATAACACTTTTAAATACCTATGCACCCAACATGGGAGCACCTAAATATATAAAGCAATTATTAACAGACGTAAGAGGAGAAACAGACAGTAACACAATAATAGTAGGGGACTTTAACACTCCACTTACACCAATGGATAGATCATCCAAACAGAAGATCAATAAGGAAACACTCACCTTAAAGGACACATTAGACCAGATGGACTTAGTAGATGTATACAGAACATTCCATCCAAAAACCACAGAACACACATTCTTTTCAAATGCCCATGGAACATTCTCCAGGATTGATCACTTATTAGGCCACAAAACAAGTCTCAATAAATTTAAGAAGATCGAAATAATACCATGCATCTTTTCTGACCACAAAGGTATGAAACTGGAAATCAACTACAGAAAGAAAACCAGAAAAGCCACAAAAATGTGGAGATTGAACAAAATGCTACTGAACAATGATTGAGTCAATGAAGAAATCAAAGAAGAAATTAAAAAATTCCTGAAGACAAATGAAAATGAAAACACGACATGCCAAAATCTGTGGGATACAGCAAAAGCGGTTCTACGAGGGAAGTTTATAGAGATTCAGGCCTACCTCAACAAAGAAGAAAAATCCCAAATAGACAATCTAAAAGTGCACCTAAAGGTACTGGAAAAAGAACAACAAAGCCCAAAATCAGCAGAAGGAAGGAAATAATAAAAATCAGAGCAGAAATAAACGAAATAGAGACTAAAAAGAAAATAGAAAAAATTAATGAAACCAAGAGCTGGTTCTTTGAAAAGATAAACAAAATTGACAAACCCTTAGCTAGACTCACCAAGAAAAAAAGAGAGAAGGCTCAAATAAATAAAATCAGAAACGAAAGAGGAGAGATTACAATGGACACCTCAGAAATACAAAAGATAATAAGAGAATACTATGAAAAGCTATACGCCAACAAATTGGATAATCTAGAAGAAATGGATAAATTCTTAGAAACATACAACCTTCTAAAACTGGACCAAGAAGATGTAGAAAACTTGAATAGACCGATCACTGGTAAGGAGATCAAAACAGCAATTAAAAACCTCCCAAAAAATAAAAGTCCAGGACCAGATGGCTTCCCTGGTGAATTCTACCAAACATTCAAAGAAGACTTAATACCTATCCTTCTCAAACTCTTCCAAAAAATTGAAGAGGAGGGGAGGCTTCCTAACTCCTCCTATGAAGCAAACATTATCCTGATACCAAAACCAAACAAGCACAACACAAAAAAAGAAAATTACAGGCCAATATCACTGATGAACATCGATGCAAAAATCCTCAACAAAATACTAGGAAATCGAATACAACAATACATTAAAAAGATCATACATCGTGATCAAGTGGGTTTCATTCCAGGGATGCAGGGATGGTTCAACATCCACAAATCTATCAACGTGATACACCACATTAACAAAATGAAGAATAAAAATCACATGATCATCTCAATAGATGCAGAGAAAGCATTTGACAAGATACAGCATCCATTTATGATAAAAACTCTAAATAAATTGGGTATAGAAGGAAAATACCTCAACATAATAAAGGCCATATATGACAAACCCACAGCAAATATCATTCTCAATGGAGAAAAAATGAAAGCTATCCCTCTAAGAACAGGAACCAGGCAGGGATGCCCACTGTCACCACTCTTATTTAACATAGTATTGGAAGTCCTAGCCAGAGCAATCAGGCAAGAAAAAGAAATAAAAGGGAAAAAAAGAAGTGAAACTGTCACTCTTTGCAGATGACATGATTTTATATCTAGAAAACCTTAAAGAGTCCACTAAAAAACTTTTAGAAATAATAAAGGAACACAGTCAAGTTGCGGGATACAAAATCAATGTACAAAAATCAGTTGTGTTTCTATACACTAACAACGAAGAAGCAGAAAGAGAAATTAAGAATACAATCCCATTTACAATTGCAACAAAAAGAATAAAATACCTAGGAATAAACTTAACCAAAGAGGCAAAAGATCTATACACTGAAAACTATAAAACATTGCTGAAAGAAATCGAAGAAGACACAAAGAAATGGAAAGATATTCCATGCTCTTGGATTGGAAGAATTAACATTGTTAAAATGTCCATACTTCGTACAGCAATCTATAGATTCAATGCAATCCCTATCAAAATTCCAGCAACAGTTTTTACAGAAATAGAACAAAGAATCCTAAAATTTATATGGAACAACAAAAGACCCCAAATAGCCAAAGGATTCCTGAGAAAAAAGAACAAAGCTGGAGGTAACACACTCCCCGATTTCAAATTATACTACAAAGCCATAGTAACCAAAACAGCATGGTACTGGCACAAAAACAGACACACAGATCAATGGAACAAAATTGAGAGCCCAGAAGTAAACCCACACGTTTATGGACAGCTGATATTCGACAAGAGAGCCAAGAGCATACGATGGAGAAAGGAGAGTCTCTTCAATAAATGGTGTTGGGAAAACTGGACAGCCACATGCAAAAGAATGAAAGTAGACCATTCCCTTACACCATGCACAAAAATCAACTCAAAATGGATTAAAGACTTGAATGTAAGACCCAAAACAATAAGACTTCTAGAAGAAAACATAGGCAGTACCCTCTATGACATTGGTCTGAGCAGCATATTTTCAAGTCCCATGTCTGACCAGGCAAGGGAAACAAAAGAAAAAATGAACAAATGGGACTACATCAAACTAAAAAGCTTCTGCACAGCAAAGGAAACCATCAACAAAACGAAAAGACAACCTAACAATTGGGAGAAGATATTTGCAAACCACATATCAGATAAGGGGTTAATATCCAAAATATACAAAGAACTCATACAGCTCAACAACAAAAAAACCAACAATCCAATTAGAAAATGGGCAAAAGATCTGAACAGAGATTTCTCCAAAGAAGAAATACAGATGGCCAGCAGGCATATGAAAAGATGCTCAACATCATTAGCTATCAGGGAAATGCAAATCAAAACTACAATGAGGTGTCGCCTCACTCCGGTCAGAATGGTTGTAATTAACAAGACAGGAAACAACAAATGTTGGAGAGGGTGTGGAGAGAAGGGAACCCTTGTTCACTGCTGGTGGCAGTGCAAACTGGTGCAGCCACTATGGAAAGCAGTATGGAGTATCCTCAGAAAATTAAGGATAGAGCTACCATATGATCCAGCTATTCCACTGCTGGGTATTTATCCAAAGAACTTGAAAACACAAAGGCATAAAGATACTTGCACCCCTATGTTCATTGCGGCATTATACACAATAGCCAAGACTTGGAAGCAACCTAGGTGCCCATCAAGGGAAGAATGGATAAAGAAGATGTGGTATTTATACACAATGGATACTACTCAGCCATAAGAAATGACGAAATCTGGCCATTTGTGACAACGTGGATGGACCTTGAGGGTATTATGCGAAGTGAAATAAGTCAGAGGGAGAAAGTCAAATACCATATGATCTCACTCATAAGTAGAAGATAAAAACGACGGAAAAAAAAAACACATAGCATTGGAGATTGGACTGCTGGTTACCATTGGGGAAGGTGGGAGGGGGGAGGGCAAAAGGGGTGATTAGGGTCACATGTGAGGGGATGCACTATAATTAGTGTTCGGGTGGTGAACATGATGTAATGTATCCAGAATTTGAAATATGATGTACATCCAAAAAAAATAAAAATTAAAAAGAATAATAAATTAAAAAATAAATAAATAAATAAATCAGGCACTTACGGTAAAGCAGGGTGGCAGGCAGACAGCGGTAGATTAAGAAAACAATATGACCACTACCATGAAAAGTTCGTGCTTTGAAGATTTCAGACGATGTTCCCAGACCGTGGAGGCAGATGGCTGTATTGGGAGAGTGAGGCAAATCTCCCAAACCCACATCTGTCCAGCTGGTTAGCCCGGGCAGGAGCTAGCCTTGCCCCTAAGAGTCCATGAAGCACTCCCTGTACAGAGCATCACCACCTCAGCCGCTCCGACTCACTGATGGTTGATTACTCTGGGCTGACAGTTGCCGGGAGGAAAGAGAAGCCAAAGACAGCTGGAGTCCCAGGAAGGGAGGCAGTTCTTTCTAATCACCTCACCTTTCTCTCTACCTATTCGTATTTCCTGCTAATGTAGACACTACAGTTCCTAAAGATCTGCCTGTGTAGCCAACTACATGTTCTTTTCTTGGTGCTCACAAGTTAAGCTCGGGTATACTGTGCTGTTCTAAACTATCTAAATACTTCTAAGGCTGGTCCTCCCTCTCCCCCCTCCAAAAAATTTTTTTTTGTCTTCAACCAGTCATCTTTATGAAACAGGATTCAGGGCAAACAGATCTCATCAGATTTTACGTGATGCTACAACCATCTTTATTTTCAGAATTTCAAAATATACTCAATTAAAAAGTGAGTACCCCACAATTTTATTCTTACAATTCACAATGTTCTATAATGGAAAAAGTACCAAAGAGGAAATCAGAGGTGTTTTTTTGTTTGTTTGTTTAAGATTGGCCCCGAGCTAACATCTGTTGCCAATCTTCTTTTTCTTTTCTCCCCAAAGCCCCAGTACCTGGTTGCATATCCCACTTGTAAGTCACCCTAGTTCCGCTGTGAGGAATGCCCCACAGCATGGCTTGATGAGTGGTATATAGGTCTGTGCTCAGGATCCACCAGCGAACCCTGGGCTGCTGAAGTGGAGCATGCAAACTTAACTACTTGGCCACAGGGCTGGCCCCCAGAAGAGGGGTTTTGATAATGAGTCTCCTGCTAACTAGTCTTCGCCTCTCTGGCTTTCAGACTTATCTGTAAAATAGAAAGATTGGACCACATCTATAAGTTACTTCTATTATTGTTTGATATGCAAGAGTTGCCTTCATACTTTGTGATGGAATCTTCGCATCTCTTTCCATAGACATAACATAGTCTTTTTGCCTAACAAATATCTATCCACTTCTGTCCATCTCCACCTCCCCCTCCTCCTGCAGGCCAACATCTTCTCTGAGCTGGATGACACAGCAGCTTTCTAACAGTTCCATATCCTTCCATTCTTCTCTCCTTCTAGTCTATCCCCTACACGGAAGCAAGTGACCTTAACACAGAAGTTCGGTTATGCTAAGTCCCAGCCAGAAAGCCCTCAGTGGCTCCCCATTGCGTTTGGAGTAAAAGGCCCTACAGGACAGCCCGCCCACACTCCAGTCTCAGCTCTCCTGCCGTCCTTCCCCCTTACTCCAGCACTCCAACTTCACTGGCCTCTTTTCACTTTCAAGAACTCGCCAAGCTCTTTCCTACTTCTGGACTTTTGCATATGCCCTTCCTCCTGCCTGACTCGCTCTTCCACCCAGTCTTCACGTGGTCATCTCCTTCTCACCCCTGGAGTTTTGGCTAAAACACCAGCTCGAATGCCACCTCCATAGACCAGCCTCCTCCAGTGCTTCTACCAAAATCGTTGCTCCTCTCTTCTATTTTTTTCTATCTCAGCATCTTGGTTTTTTCCTTCCTCGATCTTATGAAAATTTGTGATTACTTAGGGGCCGGCCCAGTGGCGCAGTGGTTAAGTTCACACGTTCCCCTTCGGCAGCCCAGGGTTCACCAGTTCCGATCCCAGGTGCAGACATGGCACCGCTTGTCAAGCCATGCCGTGGTAGGTGTCCCACATATAAAGTAGAGGAAGATGGGCATGGGTGTTAGCTCAGGGCCAGTCTTCCTCAGAAAAAAGAGGAGGATTGGCAGCAGTTAGCTGAGGGCTGATCTTCCTCAAAAAATATTGTGATTATATAGCTATTTATTGGATTTTGATTTGGCACCCCACCTAGGTTGTCTTTCTGTATGTGTCTGTCTCGATCAGCATGACATCCCCCAGTGCCTAGCATGGTATATACACATAGTAGACATTCAATCAATATTTGCTGAATGAATGAGCGAATGGAGGGTGCAGGTGGGGCTGCTTCTGCATTGGGCTCTACATAGCACCTGTACAGTATGCGTATCATGTGCGCAGGTCCATTAATACACAGAAAGAGCATAGTGACCTAAGCTGAGTTAGTGGAAGAGATAAAGGAAGGTCGATCCACACACGGCTGAGGAGCATTGCTCTCCTGACCCGGAGTGGGACAACCCTGCTCCACGTGTGGGAGCCGCTTTCCATCTACCACTATGTGCCCTGATTTTAAGCTCCTGGAAGTGCTTTGCTCTTGAACTGAAAAGCGCAAAAGAAGCAGTCACTTCCGAGCCTTCTCTAGCGTCTGCCTTGATCTTCTCCAGGAGAGAAAAATGACAGGGGCAGGAAGGCGAGGCTCCTCTTTCAGACAGTGCTTTGCAAATGCCTGTTACCTATCATGGACGGTTAAATGAAACAGATTGACAAGGAACAATGAGGACATGAATCCCACCCACTGCACTCCCTGAAGCTTCCTCAGGAACAAGAGGACAGCAGGTCTCTCCACACTCCTTCACAAAAACAAATCCCCAGCATTTGGCAATTACTTCCCTGGGAAATGCTCTGCCTCTCACTCCCAACCCGACACTTTCAGTTCTATCATGTCAGGGAGTAGTTTTTCTTTTCATCACCACAGATATTTTATCATCAGAGTCAATTATGTAAT
This sequence comes from Equus caballus, assembly GCF_041296265.1. Lineage (NCBI taxonomy): Eukaryota > Metazoa > Chordata > Mammalia > Perissodactyla > Equidae > Equus > Equus caballus. Next base: position 66,177,443 of record NC_091702.1, read on the forward strand.
TAAAATCATTGACTACTTTAAAAATTGAAAGGTGAACATTTCCTTTTATTAGCAATTAATAACTGCCCTCTCATCGCTATCACAAATTTCTCAGTCCTGTGGCCCTAGAAACATTTTTGCAAGTGTTTAGTTATGAATTCTGTCGTTTTGCTTGATTATTTGAAATGGATTCATTACTTCTTGTGGCAACTTCCTGCCGTTTTAAAAACTCACCATTCCATTCGCTTCGTCCAGATGTGCTACCAACAGTGACCTTTCACTCAAGTTGCAGAAAGCGAAATCTCCCTGTCATCCCAGTGACCTGAACAGAATCTTCCCACTGTCTTGAGCAGCCAACTAGTAGCCTAAATGATATTATTTGAAAAAGGAAAAGTCATTCAAGTTGAAATTACATGTCAGAAGACAGAAACCACATCAGTAATTTGAACAGAAAATTTAATGTAATGAATTATTAAGTAAGAAAAGGTGGTTAGCTACTAAAAGAGGTGAAAGAGACTGGAAGGAGTGAAGGAAGAACAAAGGCAAAACAGCTTCTAGAGCTGAGGGAGAGCACCCAAGGATGGAACCAAGAACTTGGAGGAAGACCTCCCCCACCCCCTTCAGACTGTAAATCAGACCTCATTCAAGAAGGTGTAGCCATGGCCTGCTGGAGAAAGCAGAAGTTTCCTGGGGTGCTAGCAGGCTGGAGTTGGTCTTCAGGAAACTATCTGCTGAGATGATGAAATGATTTGCTGAAGAATGAATGCCACTGGGTCTCCCACTGTCAGTCATAGTATGGAGCTAAAAATAAAGCACACCAGAAGCAGAAAGAGAAGCATATTTCCCTCCATGCCTTGAGATGTTCTTCCAACTTCCTCTATTAATAAAGCCTAACATTGAGCCAGCTGGCAAAGGAGAAATTTTATAGGGCCCAGGTGAGCAAGCACAAAGCAGGACAAAGAAGCATGGAACTGAGACGTGGTAACTTGATAAGTGGCACAGATAGGGAATTCTGAGAGAGAAAGAAGAGGCTTCTGATGCAGAAACCATGAAGGCATTGCAAAAACAAAATCTATGTCCCAATTTTCCCTCAAGTAGAAATAGAAGCTTAGCAGAAGAAGGAGGAAAAAAGGCCCACCTTCCAGGTTCTCCCTGGAAGGTGCTGAATTACATTCTCTCCCTGTTGCTGGCTGAGGGTCCAGCTCCCAACTGGCCTGCATCTAGGTGTTGAACAGTAATCCTCCCCTTGGAGACATGATGGGCCTTGGCACACTCTCAACTACTGGGAGCCACTAAAAACAAAGAAGGCAGCTTGGACAATCACCAGGGTTGTGAGACAATCAAGATCACAGGCCAGACTGCTTGACGAGGTTCGTCTCCTCCATGAGACCACTCTGTTAAGACTGTGAGAGGTGGCTGTTTTATCTAATGCACAGTGTCAAGGAAAATGAATAAAGAGAGGAAGACGTTCCAAACAGAAGTAAGAGATAAACCCCCAGAAGCAGAGCTTAATGAAACAGAGATAAGTGATTTACCTGATAGAAAGTTCAAAATAACAATCATCGAGATGCTCACCAAGGTCAGGAGAATATGCATGAACAAAGTGAGAATTTCAACAAAAAGATAGAAAATATAAAAAAGTCCCAAACAGAAATCATGCAGATGAACAATATAATATCTGAACTGGAAAATTAAATAGACAGGTTGAGCAACAGACTAGATCAAGTGGAAGAAAGGATTGGTGAACTGGAAGACAGGGCAGTGGAATTCATCCAATCAAAGGAGCAAAAAGAAAAAAGAATGAAAAAGAGTGAAGATAGCTTAAGGGCCTCATGGAACACCATCAAATGGATCAACATTTGCATTATAGAAATCCCAAAAAGAGAAGAAAGAGAGAAAGGGGCAGAGAGCTTATGCGAAAAAATAATAACTGAAAACTTTCTTTCCCCAGTGAAACAGATATCCAGGTCCAAGAAGCCCAGAGAATTCAAAATAACAAGAATCAAAAGAGACCCACACCAAGAGACACACTATAATTAAATTGTCAAAAGTTAAAGACAAGGAGAGAATCTTAAAAACAGTAAGAGAAAAACAATTTGTTACGTATAACCCTCACAAGACTATAAGCAAATTTTTCAGCAGACTCTTTGCAAGCCAGAAGGGAGAGGCACAATATATTCAAAATGCTGAAAGAAAAAACTGCTAACTGAGAATACATCTGGCAAAATTGCCCTTCAGAATTGAGGAGGAGATAAAGTGTTTTAGAGACAAGCAAAAGCCAAAGGAGGTCATCACCACTAGACAAGCCTTACAAGAAATGTGAAGGGAACTTCTTCAAGCTTAAATAAAAGGACGCTAATTAGTTATAGGAAAATATGTGAAAGTCTAAATCTCACTGGTAAAGGTAAGTATATAGTTAAAATCAGAACTCTCTAATGTTGTAATGGTGGTGGGAAAAATCACTTATAATTCTGGTATAATAGTTAAAAGACAAAAGTATTAAAAATATCCAAAACAAAAATAATTTTTTGATGGACACACAATGCAGAAAACATGTAAATTGCCACATTAAAAACATAAAATGGGGGGCCAGCCTGGTGGCGCAGAAGTTAAGTTTGTACACTCCACTTCAGTGGCCCAGGGTTCTCCAGCTCAGATCCCAGGTGCAGACCTATGCACCACTTATCAAGCCATGATGTGGCAGATGTCCCACATATGAAATAAAGGAAGATGGGCACAGATGTTAGCACAGGGCCAATATTCCTTAACAAAAAGAGGAGGATTGGTGACAGATGTTAGTTCACTGCTAATCTTCCTCAAAAAAATTAAAATTAAAAATAAAACATAAATATTTGGGGGATGCAAAAATGTACAGCTTTTATATGTGTTCTAAGCTAAGGTGTTATCAGTTTAAAATAGACTGTTACAAATATAATATTTTTTTAAACCTTATGGTAACAAAAACAAACACCTATAGTAGATACATAAGTGTGAAAGAGAAAGGAATCAAAGCACACAGGAAATCATCAAACCACAAAGGAAGAGAGCAAGAGAGGAAGAAATGAACAAAAGAATTAAAAACAATCAGAAACCAATTAACAAAATGGCAATAATAGGTCCATAAGTATCAAATTTTACTTTAATCATAAATGGACTAAATTCTCCAATCAAAAGACATAGAGTGACTGAGTGGATAAAAAACAAAACCCAAGAGACTCACCTCAGATTTAAGGATACAGATAGAATGAAAGTGGAGTGATAGAAAAAGTATGCCATGCAAATGGAAACCAAAAGAAATCAGGGGTAGCTATACTTCTATCAGACAAAATGGACTTTAAGCGAAAGACTGCAGCAAGAGACAAAGAAGGTCATTATATAATGATAAATGAATCAATACATCAAGAGGTTATAACATTTGTAAATATACACCCAACCTAGGAGCACCTAAATCTATAAAGCAAATATTAACAGATCTGAAGAGACAAATAGTAATATAATAGTGTAGAGGACTTCAATACCCCACTTCCAACAATGGATAGATCATCCAGACAGAAAGTCAATAAGGAAACATTGGACTTAAACTACACATTAGACCAGAAGGACTTAACAGATGTTTACAAAACATTCCATCCAACAGCAGCAGAATGCACATTCTTGTTGAGTCCACATTGAACATTCTCCAAGATAGAACATATGTTAGGCCACAAAACAAGTCTTAATAAATTTAAGAAAATTGAAATCATATCAAGCATCTTTTCCAATCACAGTATATGAAACTAGAAATCAATGACATGAAGAAAACTGGAAAATTCACAAATATGTAGAGATTAAACAACATGCTACTGAACAACCAATAGTTCAAAGAAGAAATCAAAAAATATCTTTAGACAAACATAAGTGGAAACACAATATACCAAAATGTACAGGATGCAGCCAAAGTAGTTGAAAGAGAGAAGTCTATAGTGGATAAATGCCTACATCAAGAAACAAGAAAGACCTCAAATAAACAACTTGTACACCTCAAGGAACTAGAAAAAGAAGAACAAACAAAGTCCAAAGTTAGTAGAAGGAATAAACTAATAAAGATCAGAGTGGAAATTGTTGAAATAGAGACTAAAAAGAAAATAGAAAAGATCAACGAAACTAAAAGCTGGGTTTTTTTTTTGAAAGATAAACAAAATAGACAAACCTTTAACTAGACTCAAGGGTTCCCTTTTCTCCACATCCTTGCCAACACTTGTTGTCTCTTGTCTTCTTGATAGCAGCCATTCTAACAGGCATGAGGTAATATCTCATTTTGGTTTTGATTTACATTTTCCTGATGATTAATGATGTTAAGCATCTTTTCATGTTCCTGTTGGCCATCTGTATGCCTTCTTTGGAAAAATGTCTATTCGGGTCCTCTCTCCAATTTTTAATTGGATTGTTTATCTTTTTTTATATTGAGTTGTATGAGTTCTTTATATATTTTGGATATTAACCCTTTATCAGATATATGACTTGCAAATATTTTCTCCCGTTCACTTGGTTGACTTTTCATTTTGTTGATAATTTTCTTTGCTGTGCAGGAGTGTAGTTCTACTTGTTTATTTTTCTTTTATTGCCTTTGCTTTGGGAGTCAAATCCAAAAAATCATCTGCAAGGCCAATTTCAAGGAGCTTACCACCCATGAGTTTTATGGTTTCAGGTCTTACATTCAATCCATTTTGAGTTAATTTTTGTGTATGGTGTAAGATAGTAGTCTGGTTTCGTTCTTTTGCATATGACTGGCCAGTTTTCAAAAAATTATTTATTGAAGCAACTGTCCTTTTCCTACTGTATATTTTTGCCTCCTTTGTTGCAAATTAATTGATCGTATATGGGTAAGTTTATTTCTGGGCTCTCTATCCTGCTCCATTGATCTATGTGTCTGTTTTTATGCTAACACCATACTGTTTTAGTTACTATAGCTTTGTAATATATGTAGGAATGCAAATTGGTGCTGCCACTATGGAAAACAGTATGAAAGTTCCTCAAAAAATTAAAAATAAAACTACCATATGACCCAGCTATCACACTATGGGATATCTATCCAAAGAGCTTGAAATCAACAATTCAAAGAGACTTATTCACCCCTATGTTCATTGTAGCATTATTGACAATAGCTAAGACATGGAAGCAACCTAAGTGCCCATCAACTGATGATTGGATAAAGAAGATGCAGTATATACACAATGGAATACTATTCAGCCATAGAAAAAGACAAAATCATCACATTCGCAACAACATGGATGGATCTTGAGGGTATTATGTTAAGCAAAATAAGCCAAACAGAAAAAGACAAACACCACATGATTTCACTCATATGTGGAAGATAAACACATGGACAAAGACAACAGTTCAGTGGTTACCAGGTGGAAGGGGGTTGGAGGGTGGGCACGAAGGGTGAAGGGGAGCACTTATACGGTGACAGACAAACAATAATGTACAACTGAAATTGCACAAGGTTGTAAACTACTATGACCTCAACAAAAAAAATTAAAAACAGAACTATCATATGACCCAGCAATTTCACTTCTGGGTATTTATCCGAAGGAATAAAAATGCTAATTTGAAAAGACACATGTACCCCCATGTTCATTGCAGCATTATTTACAATAGCCAAGATACGGAAGTAACATAAGTGTCCATCGATGGATGAATAGATAAAGAAGATGTAGTGTATATATATGTGTGTGTGTGTGTGTGTGTGTGTGTACACACACACGATGGAATACTACTCAGCCATAAAAAAGAATGGAGTCTTGCCATTTGTGACAATATAGATAGACTTTGAGGGTATTATGCTAGGTAAAATAAGTCAGACAGAGAAAGACAAATACCATATGATTTCACTTGTATGTGGAATCTAAAAATACAAAACAAGCAAAAACACCAAAACAAAACAAAAACTAAGCTTGTGGATACAGAGAACAGATTGGTGATTGCCAGAGGGGAGGGGAGGTAGGAAGTGGGAAAAATGGGTGAATGGACTTAAAAGGCACAAACTCCCAGCTATAAAATAAATAACTCATGGGGATATAATGTATAGCATGATGACTACAGATAGGAATATTGTATTGCATATTTGAAAGTTGCAAGAGAATAATCTTAAAAGCTCTCATCACAAGAAAAAACAATTGTAACTAGGTATAGTGATGGATGGCAACTAGCCTTATTGTGGTGAGCATTTCATAGTGTATGCATATTGAATTACTATGTTATACACCTGAAATTAATATAATGTTATATGACAATTATAACTCAACTTTTAAAAATAATGAAAATAAAAAATTCAGAAAATTAAATTTAAAAAAACCTTTAGCTAGCCTCACCAAGAAAAAAGGAGAGAGGACTAAAATAAATAAAACCAGAAATGAAGGAGGAGATGTTATAACTGATACCACTCAAATACAAGGGATCTGAGAGACTATGAACAATTATAAACTCACAAATTAGACAACCTAGAAGAAATAGATAAATTCCTAAAAATAAACGACCTACCAGGCTGAATCATGAAGAAAACAGAAAATCTAAACAGGCTATGTATTAGTAAGGGAATTAAATCAGTAATTAAGAAACTCCCAAACAAAGAAAAGTTCAGGATCAGATGGCTTCACTGGTGAATTCTACCAAACATTTAAGGAGGGATTAATACCAATCCTTCTCAAACTCTTCCAAAAAATAGAAGAGGAGAAAACACTTCTAAACTCATTTTATGAGGCCAACATTATCCTGATACTAAAACCAAACAAAGACAGTACAAGAAAAGAAAATTACAGCTCAATATTCTTGGTGAACATAGATGTAAAACTTCTCAACAAAATATTAGAAAACTGAATTGAACAGTACCTTAAAAGGATCATAAACCAAGATCAAGTGGAATTTACTCCAGGGATGCAAAGATGGTTTAACATCTGCAAGTTAATCAATGCAATAAAAAACATTAACAAAATGAAGCATTAAAATCATATAGTCATCTCAATAAATACAGAAAATGTATTTGACAAAATTTAACATCTTTTTATGATAGCAACTCTCAACAAGGGGGATACAGAGAAAAAGTACATCAACATAATCAAGGCCATATATGACAAGCCTACAGCTAACTTCATACTTAATGGATCAGGAATTAAGATCAGGAATGAGACAAGAATGACCATTCTCACCTCTTCGCATGGTACTGAAAGTCCCAGCCAGAGCAATTATGCAGAAAAAGAAACAAAAGGCATCCAAATTGGAAAGGGAGAAGTAACATTGTCTCTATTTGCAGATGTCGTGATCATATTTATAGAAAACTCTGACTCCTCTAAAAACTCTTAGAACTACTATATAAATTCAGTAAAGTTGTAGAATACAAAATCAATATACAAAAATCAGTTGCATTTCTATACAGTAACAATGAACTCTGGAAAAGAGAAATTAAGAAAACAATCCCATTTACAATAGCATCAAAAAAATAATAAAATACTTAAGAGTAAATTGAACCAAAGAGGTGAAAGACCTGTATAATGAAAACTATAAGACATTGACAAAAAGAAATTGAAGAAGACACAAATAAAGGGAAAGATATCGTGTGCTCATGGATTGGAAGAATTAATATCGTTAAAATGTCTATTCTATCCAAAGTCATCTATAGATTCAATGCAATCCCTACGAAGTTTCTATTTTTCTCACAAATAGAAACAAGAATCCTAAAATTTGCATGGACGCGCAAAAGACCCCAAATAGCCAAAGCCATCTTGAGTAAGAAGAACAAAGCTGGAGCATAACAATTCCTGATTGCAAACTATACAACAAAGCTATGTTAATCAAAACAGTATGGTACAGGCATAAAAGCAGACACATACACCAATGGAACAGACTAGAGAGTCCAGAAATAAACCCCTACGTATATGGTCAACTAATATTTGAAAAGGGAGCCAGGACTACTCAGTGGAGAAAGGTGTTGGTCTTGGTAAAACGATATTCACATGCAAAAGAATGAAACTGAACCACTATCTTACACCATACACAAAAATTAACTCAAAATGGATTAAAGACTTGAATGTGAGACCTGAAAACATAAAACTCCTAGAAGAAAACATGGGGAGTAAGCTCCTTGCCATTGGTCTTGGAAATGATTTTTTGGATTTGACACCAAAAGCAAAGGTAACAAAAGCAGAAATAAACAAGTGGGACTACATCAAACTAAAATGCTTATGCACAGCAAAAGAAACAATCAAGGAAAGGAAAAGGCAACCTATGGAATGGGAGGAAATGTTTGCAAATCACATATCTGATAGGTTAATATCCAAAATGTATTAAGAACTCACACAACTCAATAGCAAAAAAAAAAAAAATTACACAATCTGATTTTTAAAACAGTAGAGGAACTGAATAGACATTTTTCCAAAGAAGACATACAAATGACCAACAGGTACATGAAAATATGCTCAACATCACTAATCATGAGGGAAATGCATATCAAAACCACAAAGAGATATCATCTCACACCTGTTAGAATGGCTATTATCAGAAAGACGAGAGACAACAAGTGTTGGTGAGGGTGTGGAGAGAAAAGAACTCCTGTGTACTGTTGGTGGGAATGTAAGTCAGTACAGCCACTATGGACAACAGTCTGTAAGGCTTCTCAAAAAATTAAAAATAGAATTACCATATGATCCAGCAATCTCACTTCTGGCTATACATCCAAAGGAAATCAAATCACTGTCTCGAAGAGATATCTGCATACCCATGTTCAATGCAGCATTACTCACAGCAGCCAAGATACGGAAACAACCTAAGTATACATCAACAGATTAATGGATAAAGATGTGGTATTTGCATACAATGGAATATCATTCATCCATGAGAAAGAAGGAAATCCCACCATTTGCATCAGCATAGATGGACTTTGGAGGGCATGATGTTAAGTGAAATAAGTCAGGCAGAGAAAGACAAATAAATTAGAAAGAGAAAGATTCTTACATGTGAAATCTAAAAAACCTGAACTGATAGAAACAGAGACTAAAATGGTGATTGCCATGGTCTGGGGTGTGGAGGAAATGAGGAGTTGACGGTCAAAAGGCACAAACTTCGAGTTAAAAGATGAGTATGTTCTGGAGATGTAATGTACTGCATGGTGATTATAGTTAATAATACTGTATTATATACTTGAAAGTTGCTAAGAGAGTAAGTCTTAAATGTTCTCACCATAAAAAAGAAACGGTACTTATGTGACATGATGGAGGTGTTAGCTAATGCTATGGTGGGAATCGTTTTGCAATATATCAATGTATCAAATTAACACCTCATATACCTCAAACACACACATAGTCATATGTCCATTATATCCAATAAGGCTGGAAAAAAAGAAATAGAAGCTTAGTCTAGGTACTCCATTAGCCTTCAACTTAGAGTCAACTTTAAAAAAGTTTCCTTTGGAGATGGATCACAGCTGTTATCGTATTCTCAAAGAAATCGACAGCCCCAGAAAGATGAGGAACAGCTGCAGTAGAGTATTGGGCAAATATCTAGATCAGTCAAAGTAAAAACATGTTTCTCTGTCAATTAGTCAGGACTCTACAGAGCAGGCCCATGAAAATAATCCTTGACCAAATCTTAAAAATAAATGTCTCCAAGGAAAGGTTGGAGAAAACATAAATGTCTCAAACAAAATTTAGAAGGAATAAAATTAAAGAAGTTCAGATTCTGCAGACAAAACATTGGGGCTGCGTGCCCTCCCCACTGCCCGGACGTCCAGCTGGTTTTGGATACCTGTCCCCAGACTTCACATAATTTTTTCCAATGGAATAATTCCACAAGGACAAAATTAGAAATGTATTTATTATTTTCCTTGGAAGATTGTTTTTTACATATAATAAACCCGAGCCACTTTTAAGACCAGCACGTACCACAAGCAAAAGGCTAAGACCACAAGACTGTTTAGGAAGGATCTTTTTTTGAAAAAAAAAAAAAAAGGAAATTTAAATTCCTCCCAAATGAGAATACCTTTCTTCGTGTGACAGACTGCTACTCAGCCAGCCGCTGGGGAGGTTTGGCAAGTTCAGAAGATCATTTCTACCACGAAGCTGAGCGTAGCTCGTGCATTACCAAGGTGCCATCAGCAAGGGAAGAAAATGGCTTATTTACACTCTGGAGAGCCAGCTCATATGAGACTCAACAAGAGAGTCTGAGCAAACTATCCACTTCCGTGCTCAAGAGAGGAGCATACACAGTATATCTTTTACTTTCAAATAAAATTCAAAGACAATTTTAGAGGTAGTTATTCATTAGACCCATAAATTTACAGGATCCTGTTTACTCAGAGCTTTTTCATATTGTCCTGTGAAACAGAGCATTTTTATTCAGTTGCATGGAATTCAGGGGTTTTATTTTAAATTTTCTTTTAAACTTCATTTTCCTATATAACACATTCCTGAAATGGGTTGAAAGTCAAACGTCTGAAATTTGATGAATACACGTATACAGCATAATTCTGGCTCGAAATCATTTGTGTCCTTACCAACTCTTAGTATAGTCAATCGGCTTAAATTTGCCAATTGCAGTATCAGTCTCTTTGTGATCTTAATATCTCTTTGTGATCTTAATTTACATTTTCCTAATTACTAATTAGGATTAGCATCTTGTTATAACATGTATAGGCCATTTGTATTTGCTCTTCTGTGAAATAGCTGTTTAAATCTTTTAACTTATTCTATTTAGTTTGTTTTTTTATTATTTATGAGTTCTTTATATATTTTAAACAATGTCACTATGTTGCACAATTCCAAGAAGCACATTCTCAAATCAAGAGGCTGCCGTTTACTTAGAAGAGAAGGTAATTGTTTGCCTTGAAATTGTGCAATGCTACCACCCTAATTCTGGATACTGATATTTTATTCATTTTATATGTTGCAAATGTGTTCACCATGTTTGTGGCCCATATTTTTGCTGTATTTATGGTGCCTTCTGATCCACAGAAGTTCTTAATTTTGGGGCCAGCCCTGTGGCCGAATGGTTAAGTTCTTGTGCTTGGCTTAGGGGGCCCATGGTTTCACCAGCTGGGATCCTGGGCACAGACATGGTACTGCTCATCAGGCCATGCTGAGGCGGCGTCTGACATAGCACAACCAGAAGAACCTGCAACTGGAACATACAACTATGTACGGGGAGGCTTTGGGGAGAAGAAGAAGAGGAAAACAAAAAGGAGATTGGCAACAGATGTTAGCTCAGGTGCCAATCTTTAAAACAAAAAAAAAGTTCTTAATTTTAATGTTCCCTACTTTCTTTTTTCTTATAGTTGGGGGTTTTGTGTCACATCTGAGAAATCCTTTCCTACACCAACGTAAAGATATTCTCTTATACGTCCTCTAAACCATTTAAAGTTTTGTACTTCACATTCAACTCTTATAATCCCTCGCAAACCGAATTTTGTGCTTTGTGTGAGGTAAGGATACAGATTCACTATTTTCACATGTAATAGTTCACCCTCTTTCTAGTGATGTATCAAGTCACCTCTGTCCTGTATCAATTTTGCATCATGCTAGATCTGTTTCAGGGTTCTTTGATCTGTTCGGGGCAGAATGTCCATCTGTGTCCCAATAATACACTGTCCTGACTCCAATAGCTATGTAATAAATATGAATATCCAGTAGCATAAATCTCTCACCTTACCCTACTTCTCGAATGGCTTGGCTGTCTTGGGTATCTGCTCTTCTCTACGTATTTTGGAACTAGCTAGGCAAGCTCCTCAAAACAACTGGTTGAGTTTTTGAGTAGAATTGCATGGGATAGATCAATTTGGGGAGAACTGATGTCTTTATTTTGAAGTTTTGTAGTATTTTCTATAAAAGTCTTACAAATCTTTAGTTAGATTTATTTAGTTGTTGCTATTCTAAGTGATTTCTCCTTTTTATGATATATTCTCAGTTTGTGCTGCTACATACAAATGTACTTCATTCTGTATATTTCCCTATGTCCACTACTCTGTTAAACTCTGCTGTTGATTCTAACGATTGGTTGACTATATGGTATATTTTATTTAGCCAATCACATGATTTGCAAATAATAATCGTTTCGTTTCTTCCTTTCCAAGTCTTATACTTTTTTTTATCCAATTCTTCTTTTATTTGTTTCCTTGTCTTATTACACTAGATCCACTGTACAATTGTTGGATAGACTGGTGTGGGTGGGCATTTTTGTCTAATTAAGTCTTTTCACTCTACTTCAAGAAGAGAAATCTATTTATACACTGTAAATTAGAGGCAGAAAATTAAGAACTCACAGCTTGGATGAGGAGGTGTAGTCAGGAAAAGCGCAGCAGGCTCAAGTAAGTTGGCAGAGATGCAAAGGATGAAAATTCCCTTTTATATTACAGTAGCTTCTGAGAATATTGCAGTCCAATATGATAACTGATGATTAGAACAATGTCTTTCCTTCTCTTTATTCTCTGCTAGTTTCTCCTTCTCTGATAATCCATTGGACTCTCTAGGGATGTGCCCTGTACCATTCTCTAGCCACACATTCTCCCTAGGTGACCTTATGCAGTCCCATGGCTTTAGGTCCACCTGTATGCCTAAAACTCCTAAATCTGTATCTCCAACTGTAATCGTTCCTCAAGGCTCCTCACTTGTGGATCCAAACGCTTAACTGGCATCTCTTTCGAAAGTCAGATAGGGATTTTACTTAATCCCACCTCTTTATGACCTCAGAAAATGGCATCCCTGTGACATGCAACTTTCAAGTAAGGAATATTCCAGGAGTTAATCTTAATTCCTGTCATTTTTCTGACCACCCATGGCTACTCCGACAACAAATCCTATTGACTCTATCTTCAAAAGTAATAATGACTCCATCCTCCTTGCTCCATCTCAACAATCACACCCGAGGCCAAGTCACCATCATCACTCACCTGGACCATTTCAAGAACTTCCACACTGGACATCTGGATTCTACTCTTGGTCCCCTATGATCTATTCTCCTCCCAGGAACCACCAGCTTTCCTAAAATATGTATTAGATTGTATAAATTCCTACTCAGTGGTTTCTCATTGTAATTAAAATAAAACTTAAAACCCTACTGTGACCTACAAATCCTCTAAGATCAAACCCCCAACTTCCTTTCCAACGTCATCCTCTATTACTCTCCCCTTGACAGCTACACTTCAGCTGTGCTTGTGTTTTTATCGTGCCTCAAACATGTTAAACTTGTACCCATCTTAGGGCCTTCTGTTACTGTTACCTGGAATACTTTCTCCTGACTCAAACCTAAGTTTAAATGTCATTTCCACAGAGACCTGCTTCAATTATCCAACCTAATGTAGCCACTCGCCTGCTTTCTGTCACATCGACCTATTCTAATTATCTGCACATCACTAAATGCTTATATTTTCTTGTGTGTTCATTTATTTAAAAAGTAGACATTCTTCAAAAATCACTGTTAAAAAATGAAAACACAAGTCATAGCCTGGGAGAGAACATTTGCAAAATACAGATCTGATAAAGAACTTATAATCAAAATAAATACATAAAAATATCTTACAACAAATAACCCCATAAAAAGTGGGAAAAGTATTTAAACAGACTTTTCACCAAAGTAGATATACAGATGGCCAGTAAGCACACGAAAAGTATTATCGTTGTTAGGGAAATGTAAATTAAAACCACAATGAGATGCCACTATACACCCACTAACTTGACTAAAATTAACCAGACTAACAATACAAAGTGCTGTTGAGAACATGGAGCAACTGGAACTCTCACACTTTGCTGGTGAAAATGCAAAATGGTACACCACTCAAAAATAGTTCTGCAGTTTTTATTAAAAACCTACCCTTAACATACACCTCAGAAATCCCGCTCATAGATATTCACCCAAGAGAAATTAAAACTTACGTCCATCCATAACCTTGTACTTGAATATTCATAGAAGTTCTATTCATAATACCCACAAATTAGAAACAACTTAAATGTCCATCAACTGGTGAATAGATATAAATTGCGATAGAGCTAAACAATGGAACCCTAGTCAGCAATTAAAAGAAACAGATGACTGGGGGAAAAGAGCACAAAGACAGGTCACAGAAGTAGATCATTATTCCCAGGGGCTGGGAGGGAGGGCAGACATTAACCACAAATGGGGAACTGTTTGGGGAGTGATGAAAATGTCGAAAATCATGACTGTGGTGGTGAGTACATGACTATCTACATTTGTCAAATGCATCAAATTCTACATTTTAAAACATGTACTTTAATTTTGGAAATTACACATCCATAAAATTGGCTTTAAAAAGTAGTCATTCAGTAAAAATCAGTTGAATTGCCTTGAACTATAAAGAAATTGTTTTAAAATCTAAGACTTGAAGTATGTAACGCATTTTAGAGAATGTTTATCAAAAATAGTAATTTTTTACCAAAGAAAGATAGCATTTTGCAGATAACAGCCTGGTTTTATGAAAAACATACTTGTATGGAACACTCCATTCCACAACACTGTTAGGTATACATGGTCACATTATATATAATGTGCATATACGTATATCCATGGAAATGTGACTACAAACAAGGAGAATCATTTTCATGTGTACCCTACGGAAGGCAACTTTGTACTTTACATGCCTCTCATATTTTCTTCCTTCACTCCTTTCTTATTCCCAACATTTTGGTTCAGCTTCTCACAATCTCCCTTTACTACTGCAACAGCCTCCATATCCCCAAAGGTCTCCCTGGTTCTAGCTTACCCCCACCTTTCAAATTTTTCCATGAAATTTGCACTATCAATTTTTTTCCAAAGCAACGGTCTCTCCTATATAATAATCTACAATGGATTTCTATCAAACTCAGAATGAAGTTTAAGCTCTTGGTTCCAAAATTCAGAATCTTCCTAAATCAGACCTCAAACTAAGGATTAAAACCTATCTTTAACTCCTGATCTATAGAAAGTTATGTATTATTTCGATGAATGTTCCTTCAAGAGCACTGCTTTGCACCATTTTCCTTGGAAGTCTCCCCCATCTGTTGAAAGTCCATTGTGCCCCCTCCAGCTCCTTGAGTCTTATGCTCGTTGCCTGTCTTTGTTTAATGAATGAATGCATGAGTGGATCAAGTATCAGTTCTATTAGATTTGCCTTAGTTCTCGAGCTAGGTATTTCTCCTTTCTTTGAACCACAATGAGCTTTACTTCAATTTTTCATATTTTCATTTGACGTACTTGTACTTATATTGCAGTTAAAGGTGAACTTGGCTCATCCTTCACACTAGAACATAACCTTCTATGTCGAGGGATTGTATTTCACTCATCTTTGTCTTCATAGAGCATCTAGCGTTACATTTAGTATGTTCTCAAAAACAATTCTTAGAAGCATGTGTGGATGTTTGACTAAAAACTGTGAAGGACACCAGGGATGAGGCTGTATAGATGACTGGTGGGGACTTGGTAGAAACATAAGAGGCTGCCCTTCTCGGCGCAAGTTCAAGGTGAGTTACACTTTGAAAGTATCGGAAAGCACAGATTCTTATGACAATTCACTTACTTAAAATAATATGCACAACAGTAGTCTTGAGCTCAATCCTATTGACCTTGTGACTCATTTGATCTTTTCTTATGGCAATCAACAGCTGAGACAACTGAATAGGAAAGACAACGTAAGCAAAAACAAGCGGTGCATCGCGCACTTTGTAGTCGGTCACAGTGCGGTTCATTCCCACGTCTGTAACGGACAGACATCACGGTACTCTAATGAGCAAAGATACAGCTTCACAAGATGAAACTTAACACCCTTTTGTTCATTGTGAGAAAGGCCCTATACTAATGCTAAGTGGAAATATAAAAAAGATAATGGGTAGCATGAATTCCTTGTTCCAAGACTCCTATATTTATCTTCATTGGATGTGTAATTTCAATAGTGCCTTTTTATAGTTTCTTGAAAGATATACTATTCTTCTGCAGGTACTGAACAATATTCCATTACCAATATGGACAGTTACCAATCCTTAATGATACAATAATATGGAAAATTCTTGATATGTTCTTTGTCAATTAAGTTAACTTTTATAAACATCTAATTAATTCCTAGATCAGATCAATGAAAGCATTATGTTTCAATGGAAAAAAAAGAAATCTTGATATTCTTGGAAAATATTTTTTGTGTATGAGAATATTAAGAAATTTTCATTATGCTTTTAAAAATAAGAGTCTTGTTTCTGTTGGGTTATGGAGAAACCACATTGTTTAAATATATTTTTAAATACTTAGAACACATGTTCTGTTTAATTGCCTTATCCTGGTGAACTGAGACCTCTGTAACTAACACTTGAAGAAGAAATGGAGTCTATCTACACCTCTAGGTTTGATCTGATTGGTAAGAGTTCCAGGGCGCATGATGCGTGGCAAATACCAGTGCAAGGGAGCCAGAACTGGGAGAAGGGCTCAATAAAGACAGTTTCCATGAGAGGGGCAACAATGACTCGTTTACCAAGGTCAGAGCCCTATAACTTTTCTCTGTGGTTTTCTTCTTTTGCCAACTGAAACCAGATAGGGACAAAGTGCTAAGAAACTGAAAAGCCAAACAGATGCCTTTTCTAAGAAAATGCTAAGTGAATGTTAGGAGAATTGAAGCCTGAATAAAAGACTTCAGGAGTTTCGACTCCTAGTGGAGCTGTCAAAATTTGGAAAGCTTCTGAGATTGGTACGTAAACCCACTTTGAGTAAAATGTTAAGAGGGAGCTAATTCTGCACAAGCATGAAAAAACCATACTATATTAAGTATTGTTTAACAGTAATTCAGAGTTAATGAATACAGAATAAAAATATATCTAAGTTTTTGTTTTAAACTTATTTAACACATGCTCTAAAAGTGCATATAGTTTATTTTTGAGTATACACACTTGCCCAATTCAAGAAAAATACTATTTTTAGGAGAATTTGGAGGAAAACAAATGTGTTAATCCCATTGTTACCCACAACTATGGGAAACTAGGTGTTTCGGCCAGAAGCCCATCTGGAGACCACGCCTCCTTAGAGAAGCAAAGTGCCTAGAAGAAAATGACCAGAGAGCTGGTCTAAGAAGTACAAATCTTTCAAGACTCAGTGCACATAACATGGAATAACAATTGGCGAGAATTAGATTGAGTTTCCATTTATGTGTCAAACAAGGAAAAAGATGGTGACTCCTGAAGTCTCACGTGGCAGGAAGGGTAGATGTGGCCCAGCCCCCGGGTCTTGTGCTTACATCCATGGTTCCTAACCCTGGTTGTACACTGTCATTATCTGGGGAGCTTTAAAAAGCTATCAGTGCCTGAGCTCTGCCCCCACAGATCCTAATTTAACTCGTCTTGAGTGGACCTCTGTCACTAATATATTTTAACACCCACCCCACCCCCGCCATCAGGTGATTCTACTGTGCAGCCAAGGTTGCAAACTACTGGATTAGTAGAAGCTGCCTTATTGCAAAGACAATTGAAGAGAAAGAAGTTCTTGGCCTTGAGCTTTAAATTAGCCCCAAGAACTCTGAAAATTTGACAGAGAGAGTGAAAGAAAGAAGTACTCTGACTTCAAAGCACTGAGGTGTTCTCTCATCGCAAATGCTGGGGACTTGAATTCACCTTTCACTTAGATCTTACTCTGCCCTGAGAAAACCATCTCCGGGGGTCTCTTACATGAAGCAGAGCTTCCCAGGTGAAACAGAAATGTGTGGACTCCAGTATTGTAAAAACTTTGTGGGAGTGTTGCCTCTGGAGTAAGCTAGGCTGCTTGGTGGACAGAGGGAAGGTCAGAGCTCAGGGGAGAGATGAGTGAGCAGGTGGCATGGTAAATTTATCACCCTCTGGCTCCTTGAACTGGGTATGAACCTCCATGGTTAGAGTGATGAAGCCCAAAAGCCAAACTATGCACATGAAATTCTGAGCAATTCTGGGCCCTGTGGAAATGTCGCAGTGGGGCTAGGGGGAGGTGCCTCTCTCTGTCTCTCCATGGAAGCGAGCTCTGGCGCGTCAGGGCCAGCAGCCTCGGGAACGTCCCAGAGCTGGGAGGAGCACCACTGGTGTCCATAGGAGTACTGATCAGGGGCACCCTCGGCTGAGCCAGCCATGGGGCTTCTCTAAGGATCCTTGTAGACAGCAGACATGGGCTGGTGAGATACAGCAGGAGCAAAACAATACACCACGGTCAACTGTAGCTGACGCCCTGGTTTGGTGAGAGATACGCTTTGGGGACCCTCAGAAACAATTGGGATACACTTGGGGCTGTTTCGAGATCCTATTGTAGGAGCAGGGATTAACAGTTAATGTGACCTCTGTTTAGAGAGACACAGAAGATCGTAACATGCAACTTCCGCAAAAAACACAAGGGAAGACACTCAACAAGCAGCTCATCTCATTGACTCGTGAGTTCCCCCCGCTGTGACTAACACGGCAGAGGGGTGTGTGGGTCAAAGGTGACTGAAGGGGCCACAGGCCTGGACTGGTTTCTCTCACTGACTAATAAGCGCCTCTGTCCTCTCTTACCGGTTCACCTGTATCCCGCCCAAATCTGCCCACTCAACCAAAAAGGAACTTCTCAGGTGGAGGGTGAGTCTATTTGGCCAAAAGTATGCACTGGTTCCACTTCACTGTCCTGCCAGAAATGCCAAAGAAGTTATCCTATTCCTTTGGTACAAAAGAAAAAACGTCTAGCCATTTCCCCGTCCCTCAGAGGCCTCATAATCTCGTTATGAGAACACGATGTTAAAGTAATCTATGCAGTGAGATAAACTTGCGTGAATAATAGTAAAACACACATCCAGGTCCTCTGTCAGTGCCTCGTACAATGAAGGTTTGGAAACAGTAATATTTGTGGCTCAGGAAAGATTAATACAATCCACAAAAATGGGGTCCACTATATCGATGACCGTGTTGTTTATAAGGTGACGACAAAAGTGGGTTCAACATTATAACGGCATGCTCTAAATTATAGGTTTCATTATTATTCAGGTATGGGGAGGCCAACAGATCAGGAGATGGTTGACAGTGAACAGACAGCTTGTTACAGATTCCAAGAGAAGCGGGACACAGTGCCATGAGGGCTCACACGGGGAAGTGCCAGCGTCAGTCAGGAGCAGAGGAGCAAGGGAAAAACGTGGGCAAGAGCCATTCTCGTGGTTTCTGCAGGAAGGAACAGGCAAGCCAGGGTGAGCAGGCTTAGGATGGGCTCATGTGAATAATTTCATCAGACTCTGGGGCATTGGGGCTGTCCCTATATGTCTGGTACCTGGTCCTAGGGAGATTAGGACAAGTGGCTAGTGGCCGGGAGTGTGACAGCCCTGTGGATGAGGTGGTTGGGGTGTGGCCTCTGGATTGGTTGGTTTGCATAGCAAAGGTGCTGGAAGGCTTGCTGTCTCTAGGAATTAGCTGACCTGGAAGGGGCAGTCCCTTCAGAGTCAGCAGTGCCCTGAGATGTGAAAGCATCTGAAAATGAAGGACATGGTCAATACACTGTGTTAGCATATTCCAAATTGGTAGGAATTTCTGAGCTGACCATCGGTGTAGATTTGGATCTAAAACTGTCCAAGAGAGGCAGTGAGACCTGGAACACTAACTCCAAGCCTAAAAGCAAGCAAGTTCTCAGTTTTAAACCTGCTCAAGGACTCACCAGACATCAATGCCATTTGTAAAGGTGAAAACGAACCTGAGCTGGAATAAGAGAAGGGTAACATGGAGACACGAGGAAGTAACCCTGCCACCGCCCTTGGCATTAGTCAGCCCCTTGTTAACGTTGCTCCTGCCTGGTTTACAGCTCTGCTGTCCACACCCCCAACCCAGAGGGAGATGGAACATCTGTCAATTGCCAAAGAGCAACCAACCAAAGACAAGGGAGAATAGACCTACGATGACCCGTACCACTGGGGAGGGGAGATGGCAAAGACAGTGTCATTTTACAAAACAGAGTAAAAACCACATTTTTGTTTGAGGATGCTCCAAGTGGTCAAACAGGCACACACCACCACTCCTCCATTTTTTCCTGAGACCAAACTCTCTTTTCCTCACTCCTGTTGCTTTCAGCTGAGGGTCTGGAAGCGTAAATTTGGGAAGAAGGTGTATGTTTCTCATTGTGACCACAGAAGTAAAAGTCTGTCCATTGGGAACTAAAGTTTGTTCCCTCTCTCTGAAATGTTCCTTGCAGCTCACAACGGAAACTTTACAACGCAAACCTGAGGCACATTGCTGAAGGATACTCACCTCCTTTTGACGTCCCTCACCCTCTTGTTCTTCCCCTTGGCCCCAGTGGGCTTCCATCCCCTGGGATGCTCTGGCTGGTTCTGGTCCTTGCCTGTGTACCTGACCACTGCATCCATGCCTGGAGCTGCTCTCGCCTCCTTGTTGCCAAAGCCGAAGACTTGAAGTTGACAACCTGTGTCTGTCCCAGAGTCATCTGACAAAGGACAACGGGTTCTCTATAAGATGAATAAAATCATGAGTCTGATCCTCCCCAGAGTCTTTGTGCAGAGGAGAAAGCAACGAATGTGTGGGCAGAGTCACACATTGGGTCTACATGCCGCGTGACGCTGACTCCAACGCTCCTCCGCATCTCTCCCAGAAAAGCGATATGCATCTCAGCCGATGCATTAATTAAACAAGAGTTGAGTGACTGTTGTGTGTCAGTCCTGTTTCAGGCCTTTTGGAGTGTATTAAAAGGCACAGAGCCTGATACTGGCTTTCAAGAAATCTGCAGTTTAATTTTAGAAACAACAAATTCATACCCATGAAAAGTGAACGATGTGTGATACCAGTACAAAGGAAGCCCCAAGGCAGCTTGTAATTAAGTGCCAATTAAAAAGAACAGGCAGCACTTGTGGGCACAGTGGTCTGGGAAGGTGCCACGGAGGAGACAGGATATGAGCTAGGCTTTTAAAAACGGGCAGCATTTGAAGAGGAAAAGACAGATTTGGGCCATGGAGGTGGGGAAGAGAACAGGGCCAGCTGTGAGAACAATGACACCAGGCCAGGCCGAGCTCCTGTGCAGCTAACGAATGCCTCAAGGATTGGAAGACAGGCTGTGAAAGGCCCCACCTGTGTCTCAGGTTTCCGGGAAGGGTCGGGGAGGAAAGGATCAGAGCACAATGTTATAAAAGTGGGTGTTTGGGAAGATTTATTTCATGACACCAAAATCTCCAGGTCTCCCTGTTAGATCCCTGAGTCCCCCACCCACCATGAGATACTCAGAACCAAGCTACCGTGAGCCACATTCCCAGCCTTCCCTGTTCGTTGCCCAAAGGAACAGCGACCTCAGACATCTACACTACGCCATGCTGTCTTCCCCAGAAAAGTCTGCGCCTCTGTTCCCTCTCACCCCAGACTCCGCCCCTCTTCCCAGCTTCCAGCAGCATCCTCAGGACTTTCGTGAGGAGAAAACTGCCCCACACCTTCATCCTCTTCATCAGACCTTCCTCCTCTTGCCCTATCTCCTGGAATGCTGCCTCCTCTGGGCCCCTTTCCAGTGGAAGCCGCACCTCTGCACCACGCCCACCTCCCCTCCCCCAGGGGTGCAAGACTGGGAGGGGTGGCTGGTATCATCCTCTAAAGGCCTTCCAAGACTCTTTCAAAATTGATTGTCTTGTTAAAATAGCTAGATAGATCATACACACACACATATGCATATATACACAGGCACACATAAATACATCCATACACATATACACATACACACGTACATACACACATACATACTTTGCTCCTGAGGCTTATGCCATTACCAGTTAGCCAGACCCCGGCTCCACTCCCTGCTGTCATCAACACACCTGCCTGGCCCCAACCTCCATCGCTGAGGACGCAGTTGTGGGCTCAGTCCGCCCCTTCATCCCAACTCCTGCCATATCCTGGTTGAATGCAGTATCTTGTCACTTTCCTGCTAAAAATCATTCTGTTTTTCTCACTGCTCATAGCTCTGAGCCTGGTCTACACAGACGGGCCAGATGGATACACCTCTCAACCTTGGTCGTAGCCGCTCTTTCAGTACACTCTGTATGAGTCCATACTGGCCTTCTTTCAGTTCCTGGAATATTCTAAGTTCATTCCCACCTCAGGTCTTTGCATGTACCTCCTAGAACCCTCTCGTCTCTAAAAGCCTCCTACCACCTTCCTTCCACAACCTAATTCCTGCTCACCCTTCAGCTTCCCATCCAAATGGCCTAATCACAGGTAAACGTTTCCCTAAGCGACACGTAGTGCAGGTGAGCAGTGATTCTCAACTAGGAGGCAATTTTGCCCCAGGGGACATTTGGCAATGTCTGGAGACACTTTTGCCTGTCACCACTGGGGTGCGTTACTGGCATGTAGTTAGTAGAGGCCAAGGATGCTGCGAACCATCCCACAATGCGCACAGTACAGCCCCCGACAAAGAATTATCCACCACAAAATGTCAGCAGTGCCGAGTTTGAGAACCCCTGCCTTAGATCAGAGGAGGCCCTGTACATTTCTGTTGCAGGATTCATCATCTTTATGGTATTATTCATTTAGTGTCTGTCCTCAGTGTCCATCTCATTCATCATTAAATCAGGAGTACATAGCAACTGGAAAAGAGTGGTGACCAATGCCCATTTATGGGCAGGAGGGAGAGAGGAAGAACTGGCAAGAAAAGAGATTGGGGAGAGAAAGATCAGTTGGATGAGCAGGGCAATAATGAGGGAGCTTGGACGAGGATGCTGCAGGAGGAAATAGTGCGAGTAAGGGAAAGGGAAGAAAGACTCTTAAGAAAGAATCAAAAGAATATGTGAATGATTAGAATGAAAACAAAGTGTCAGAAGAAAACTTAGAGACTTGGGTAGTCTTAAATGGAACAATTAGAAACTTATTTTTAAGTGCGTTATTTACAATCCTTTTATGTAAAAAGTTATTTGAGACAGCTTAAAAAAAAGACATGTAAAACAGAACATTAAATTAAGAACAAAACACTAAGGTCTAACAATGGGAGCAATCAAAAGATGGATCATTTTTACCAGCAATCTAAGATAAAGACGAGGGCTGCAACTTAACACAAAATATGAATCTGGGTTTCCTGACAGCCAAAGCACAAAGCACAAATGAAGCCCGACTGGTCGCCATCTCTGACGAGCTCTTCACCACACTTCATGCTATTTTCTTCAGAGTTATTTTGTTATTAACATTCTTAATTTTTGTTATTTCTTTCATCGGGAAAGATAAATTTTCCTGGAACTGAACTCTAAGAAGGGTGCGTCCGAATGATTCTTAAGAAACATTCAATTACAGTGCGGCCTGTTTTCAGGAGTGATTTTATGAAGGTGCATACACATCTCTCAGGAGAACCTTTTTATATATAGATCCATGATTAATTAGAGAATCGTAACGCTGTGATGACGTCTGGATAGCGGTGGTTCTCAGCTACGTTGGGGGCTGCTGGTGCAGGGGGACCTTTCAAACCATGTGCATGCCCTCTCGCTCACGGAGCCAGTGAGATGGTTGGACTCACTGGACAAGTGCATTATCCCAGGTGTCTGTGGGCACGTGTCGTGGTGGCACAGAGAATTCTTTCCACTCGTCTGTACAGTACTAAACAGAAATTTTCCTACTCAACTCAGATGTTGTTTTTCTAATTTGCTTCTGGATTTTGAATGACATTTACTGTAGTCTAGGGGGCGATGCTACTGATGGAAGAGTGTTGCACGTGTGGACAGAAAAACCTGTCTAAGTGATGTCATCGTTTCTTGCACAGGCAATACCATTCTAATCTGGTTCTAGATTCACTAGATCTGATCTCAAATTGTATGTCTGCCATTTTCAGCTATTTCACCTCTAAGAGAGAATTAATGATACCTAGCACGCAAGGCAGTTGAGCAGTTTAGAGACAAGATATGGAATGTTGTCAGAAAGAATCTGACACACGGTAGGTTCCCAATAAATTATATTATTATCAAAAGGATGAAGTGAAGGGGCCAGCCCCGTGGCTCAGCGGTTAAGTTCGCAAGTTCCACTTTGGTGGCCCAGGGTTTGCCAGTTCGAATCCTGGTTGTGGACATACACATTGCTTGGCAAGCCATGCTGTGGCAGGCATCCCACATATAAAGTAGAGGAAGATGGGCATGGATGTTAGCTCAGGGCCAGACTTCCTCAGCAAAAAGAGGAGGATTGGCAGCAGATTAGCTCAGGGCTAATCTTCCTCAAAAAAAAAAAAAAAAAGGATGCAAGTGAAAATACTAAGATATAAGTCATTTTTAAGTCCCTGGAAGAGACAAAGAATTAAATGGATATTTGTTCCTTTTCTCCACCACTCCAAAGGTTTATGAAAATCCTTGATCTGAAGAAGGAATTCAAACAATTAGATTGAATCATTGTTAAAAAGAATTTGTTGATCAAGCTATGATCTAACAGAAAACAAATATCTTAGATATTTCTAAACCCACAACAATGTGCAGCACGATCAGATCAGCATTCCCAAAGGGCCATCAACAATGTGGGGGACTGATTTTGTCATTAAGCAGGACATCTGAACATTGCAATAGTCTCTTTAAAACAACCTAAAATCATTTCTCACCATAGGTTAACGCGGCAACTAAGATTTTCCCCTTAAAAACTCTCTAAAATTAGAGTATTCCAATTCCACAATCTGAGTGTTGGCTGGCACATTGCTGACATTTGCAAAGAATGCAACTGGTAAATATCATGCGCAATTTCTCAAATCACCAATTTGGGGGATGGTTTGCATCATGTCCTAAGGAGAACGTTTTTGGAAAAATAAAGTGTTCTTTCATAACTAGAGTAGCTAACAAAATTCTAAGCCAGTGAGACAGTTGTCATTCACTGGTCAAGTGCACTGTCATTAGATGTCCTTTCGGAGAAGAAGGGTTGGGAGTGGGGTGAGTTTGGAGCATGGGGGTGGGGGGTACAGAGCATCCTCTTTCCACGAGCTTGTGCAGCTCTAAGCAGATATTTTCGTATTAAGTTCAGATGTTATTTTTCTAATTTGCCTCTGGATTTTTAATGACATTTACTCCAAACATGACATTTAATAGCTTTGTGAAAATCATAATAAAATTCAACAGAAGGGAAGTGTTTGGTAAGAAAAAGTTGGACTTAAATTCATTTTCCCAGTCCCCTTCTTGCCTTTCCCCTTTTGTGTTTTGCCATTGACAATAATTCCAGTGTCCTAACAGCAAGAGCCATGGGGATAAGTCAAAATATAAATGATCTATATTTATTTGGGTAACTGCTGGAGGAAAGACAACATCCCATTTGAAGTTCATTATTAATTGAGAGTAGATCTAAACCTTCCCAGTTAAAACTGATTTATGTGGGCTGCTCTGGCTTCCAAGATCAGCTTGGCAAATTTATGATAGCATTGTTTGAGAGTGGAGACATAACTTACTGAAACCTTTCACTCTAACCCTGCATTGGATCCACATACTGTTGTGTGCTAATTGCTCATTGGTGGGCAACAAAAACATTGAAGCCCAAGAGTTAGGCATTGTTAGGCTAACTAAGTTAGGCTGCCTCCCCGCTCCTGTGTTCAGGACAGACCCAGGCACATTCTGTAGCTCCAGGGTTATCCCACCTCCTGAGAGCTACCCTCTGACTGCCAGGGTTCCCTCCTGGGATTCTCCTCCCAAGCCACCCCTCTCTAAGTAGTGTTGCATCTTCCATATGACATCTCCCTTCTTTCTAATGCTCCAGTAAAACTCCTGAACTTGAGTGCTTTGATCCTAGCACACCTCCATGGTACTAGTTACTTCGCCATGTTGTCATTGCATTAATATCCATTGGCTCTTTAGGCTATGAGGTATTTGAGGGTTATGAATTCATCCTTGTCTCCTCAGCCTCACATAGTACTTGGGACAGCATAAAGGGCTTATTATTTGTGGAAGGAAGGAAGATGGGCAGGAAAAAAAGTAGGAAGAAAGGTAAGAAGAAAGGAAGGGAGGATAGAAGACAAGGAACAAAGGGAGAAAGAAAAGATTTTAAAAGAAATGCAACCCTAAATAAATATTTATTAAAATAAAACCACTTGTGGCCACAGGGACCAGCCTAGTGGTATAATGGTTAAGTTCGCACGCTCCACTTCCGCAGCCTGGGGGTTCACTGGTCTGGATCCTGGGCATGGACCTACATACCACTCATCAAGCCACGCTGTGGCGGTATCTCACATAGAAGAACTAGAAGGACTTACAACTAGGAATATACAACTATATACTCGGGCTTTGGGGAGAGAACAGAGGAAGATTGGCAATAGATGTCAGCTCAAGGCCAATCCTCCTCACAAAAAAAAAAAACCCAACTTGTGGCCAATCTGAAAAGGTCAAAATCCCAAGGAATTTTTGTATTTTTAAAAGGCACTTGGTAAAACAAAAGATAAACACTTAAAGGTGAAGTTCCTGGTTCACTATTTCACTGATAGAACAATTGTTCAGGATCAGGAAGCCCCCTCAATGCCCCTTAAATGGCCCTATACTTAGGACCTTAAGCAAATGAGTCCAAGTAAATGGGACCCTGCCTGTGCTCCTTATTCATATCTTTCTGTAATGGGGTTTTCAGAAGGCTTGGAGAAGGGGAAATGAAGGGTGTTGATCATCACACAGAGGATGAACTAGCAAAGTCCTAAATCAAGGTAAGGAGGAGATGAGCAAGTGAACATTGGAAAGTCACGTTTCAACTCAGCAGAACTACTCTTAAGAAGTTCTGAAAGCGAGGGCTCTAGTCCTCTGGCACTATCTGGCTCAGCTGCCCTTCTTATGTTTATCCTTCTCACCCAGTCTCAGAGAAAGCGGCCTCCCTCTTTACTGAACACAAGGTTTCCTCTTGTCCTTTCAATGCCAGCTCTTCTCATCTCTACAGATGCCTCTTTCCCGCAGTCCACACTGCAGGAAAACTCTCGTATTTTCAGCCTCCCTCTCTAAACCATCCTTTTTCTTCCTGCCTCAAACACTCTCCCATCTAAAATAGAAGCAGTTCAATGTGGCTGTTCTTTCTGTCAACCTACACATCTCCCCAATCCACTTCTTTATTTTTTTACCAACCATTCCTTGTAATCTGTTATGTATCCCCTCAAGTCTACTATAATCAATCTATGTAGTCAGCAATAATGTCACTCTAAAGAAATCCACATATCTCCTTTGAGTAACATTTTACGTATTTGACCATTCTCTTCTACCAGAAACCCTGTCTTGGCTTTCCTTCCTATTTTGTTTCTCTTACCTCACTGGCCAATTAATGTTTCTTCCAGTCCTCTCCTTCCTCTCCTCCCTGCATGAAATGACGATCTTCAGGCATCTGTTTCTCCTCCTGTATGACTGCCAACATTGTCTCCATCTCCAACCTCAACATATTGCCCAACCTTCAATTCCATACATTGGAGTTGCAGACTCACCTGTTTTAGATATCTGAAGAGCTGAGGGTAATGGGAGTGGGGGACCCTAAGTGGAGTCATGCGTCATGAATGAAGGGTAGTCTGTGTCCTTATACTTGTTACTTCAAATAGAATTGACAGTGATAATTAATGTCTCCTGTTCTATACCAAATGCTACATAAGATACAATGTTATGAAAGACAGAATGAAAACTACTCAGATATCTTTTTACACAACCTGTGCATCTTAGAATATTGCCCCTCCAAATTTCCTCATTTTAGGTGCCCAGAGTCATCCTTGAATCCCCTTTGAAGTCAAGGAGCTCTGTTCCTTCCAGAACACATCGGATTTCTCCCATCCTTTCTGTGTTTACTCCCCACACCTTAGTTGGGGTTCATTACCTATTGCTTTGATTGTGTCAATGGCTTCCTCTCTTGTGTCCCTTTTTCCTATCTTTCCATCTCAAATCCAGCCTCAGATGCACTGACTGATTTATCTTTCTTAGAGAGATGCTTTCCATATTTTGCACCATCTTAAGAATTGGAAATGGCCCGTCCTTGGGTCTACGCTGAAGGTATTCCAAAGTAATTTCATTTACAATTTGGAGGAACAAAATTTGAAGATAAGGGAGAATGTCTTAAAACATTTGAAAAACTCTTTCAAAATAAGCTTATAGATAAGGTGAAGAAATGTCAGCTGGATATCGGCACAGTGAGCGACATTTGTGCCTGACTAAAGAGATAGTGTGATTCAGGACTCGTGTTTGGCATTGTCCTAGTCCATGGGTTTATCAGTTACTCATGCGAAGGCAAAAGCATGTCCATAGAATCTTCAGAAAACCAATATTTTTGAGATCTACATCAATAGGACAGGAATTCAAAACATTCTCTCTGGGCTTGAAAATACAGCTAATATTGACTTGAAGTTTTATGATAATGAAATAAACTGTGCTTAGAATAAGAAGAAAATGAATTGCACAAGTTCAGGAGAAAAGGAATGTGGTTTAACAGCAGTGCTCATAAGAATATAAAAGATTTTAGTTGACAATGAACCTAATAATACAGATACAGGCCAATAACATGACCTAGATAATGGAATTTAAAGCTACCCAATAGAACATTAACTTTTTTCTGTATAGAAGACACAAAACTAATTTGATGGCCCCTAAGTTGAGAGATGAGGATTAGCCTGTTGTTATTCTAGCATAAGAGCACTGACCTTAGTTCTGCACCTACCAGGAAAGGAGAATGCCGCCATCTCCCAGCATCCTCTCTCCTGTTATTTCCATCGTAAGTCCTGGCTCTCAGTAGAGGTTCAATGCTCGTTGATTGAATAAATAAATCAACGGGCAGATGGTGACCTAGTGCAGACCTAAGCCTACCGAGGACACCGTTAACGTGTCTCACGGAAGGTGTGAAGGTTGAAATATTTCATACAGGTGTATATATGATGAATATGCGTATAAAATAAAGAAGGCTTTGACCTTCTTTCAAAAAGATTATGAAATAGGCAACTGCAGTTGACTTGTTTAAAGAAAAATGTCTAAGACAGTTGAGGAAACATGAAATATGAGAACCAGCAAGGCATGAGTACATCTATTCTGACCAAAGTTATAAATTTTATTGAGAAAGAGAGCTTTCAATGTAATTGAAGCTTATTGATAAAGTTCCTAAAAACCCAGCCTTGGTGAAACCGAGCATAATGGAGATGTGTCGTGGACAGAGTGAGTCCAACGCCGCGTGAGAATCATCACGCAGCATCAACTCTGTCTTTCCATGGAAGGTGGGCTTCCCGGCTCCCTCTAGAGGCAAGACAGTTAGCTCGCTCGTGAAAATGAGGATTGAGTTGTACAGAACCATGCTTTCTGTATACCATGTGTCGTTGGTGATGATGTGACAATTTGGAACAAGTCAAATGAACAAGTGTTTATTGAGTGCTTGAAATCCTCCGCCTTCAAATAAAAGATTTAAGATTTTCAAAGTACTATGAAAGAATGAGACAATGTGCCTTCTCAGGGAAAAGCTTCCAAGCTACTTAATCTCCAGCCAAGCATATTCCAAAGTACATACAAAGCATGGCACTAACAAAGACAAGGATCTGGGTTTGACGAAGTTTTGTGAGGACTGTGGAGATTTCTTAGAGGAGAACTTAGTAATAATAGGGTAGTAATCATAGGTATACATCTTGACCTGCAGGCATCCGAGATGGTGATCGAGCTTTGACTTGTGTGCCCACTCTGATTATTCGGTAGTGGCTGCTAAAAGCACTATGAGGAGACGGACCCTGAAGCTGCGCCTAAGCTAATCAGGGAAAAGTACCATCTCAGTCACGTCTGAAATGGAAGGAAATCAACAGCATGCTTCCTACAGCAGTTCTAAACACCTAACATCTGGGGAGTAATGAAGTCTACAAACAGCCAGAAGCATCTTCTCTAAGTTTTGCCAACCAGGCCAACCCTGGTTTAAATAATAAATATCAAAAGGAAGGATTCGGCCTGAACCTATTTATAATACCTTCTCTTGAAACATTCTCTCCCTTCCCACCTCCACCACCCGTGCTTGCTGGCTGACATCTCTGACTTCCAGTGACCCAACTAGAGGCTTTTTTGGACTGGGTTTACGCTTGTAGGGTTTCCTGCCAGTCTCCATTAAGTGGGTATATCTTGTATACTCTATCACCCCTCTGAGAGTGTTCTCTAAGAAGACAGCTAGGTAGACTGGTCATCTTAAGGCTTACACAAGTTTAAAAGATGCTTAAATGCTCAGTGGCATCCCAGAACCCTTCTCCTTTCTACATAATGTCTGTCTATGGAGAGACCATGCCCTCCCGACCTGTTCCTCCCAATCTGACTACGTAACCCAAAGCAGTCAATCTAGTCCTGGAGATTTAGGGGTATTTCAGGGCAAGAAGTGTCTTAGAATATTTCTCTTTTCCTCCTCTACATTTTTTCACCTATACTTCCCTTGCCCCCATAAACTTCCTAAGTAAAATCTCCATATATTGAGGCTGGCCTGGTGGCATAATGGTTAAGTTTGCGCTCTCTGCTTTTGCAGCCTGGGGTTCACCAGTTCCGATGCCAGGTGCAGATCTATGCATCGCTTATCAAGCCATGTTGTGGCAGGGATCCACATATAAAATAGAGGAAGATGGGCACAGATGTTAGCTCTGGGCCAATCTTCCTCAGCAAAAAGAGAAGGATTGGCAGCAGATGCTAGCTCAGGGTTAATCTTCCTCAAAAAAAAAAATACCACATATTGATCGGAATACAATAGGTGCACCATGGCATTGCTTCTCTTGTCCAGTTCTAAACAGACGCTGCTTTTATCAGTAATATAGGCAAAATATAAAGATTATGTCAGTTAAGGAGGCCATGCAGGAGAGTTCCATCTAGGTAGGTACTACCTGTTACCTCAGCTTAAAGACCAAGACACTGTTTTAACATAGGCACAGGAACCATGATATTAACTCAAAAATGCCTCTAATACTCACGTTTGCTATGTAAATCCACGTCTAAAACACAAACCCAAGATCAGAGACCAGTGGTTTTCTTTGCCACAAAAAGAAACGACACCAACATATCTGTCGCTTATCCTTCTGAAGAGACGCATTTCAACAGGTCTACCGAGTCACCTTCGTGGTCACCAGGGCCCCTTCCAGGATAGACACCACTCTGGCTGCCATGGCGACAGATGTGGTCGGACTCTAATTTAGTTCTCTGACATCACTTCTGTGAAAGCCAATTCACTGGAAAACAATTTGCTGTGTCTACTAGCTTTGTTGATTTGCCAAGAACGCCTTTAAGGATGTTATTTTTAAATCTATTCAAAGAAGGAAAGTATACATTTCTTAGGACTATGTATATTCTTCTTAAAAATTCATTTAATATGTTCAAGAAGAGCATTCCTTAAAAGAACCTTTTATGAATTGGGTAAATATGGTAAATTTTGTGAATTACTCATTTGGCATTTGCTCCTTTGGCAAATGGGCATTTGGTGAAATTGGCTGTTATCAAATTGATTTGGGTGGATCAGCTTGCTTCTGTATGGCAGACACCATTCTGTCAAACATGATAGAATAGTGTAAAACCACGATTTTTTTAGGATAGAGCAGTGGTCTTGACCAACGAAGATTGTCCCCTAGTGGATGTTTGGCAATATCTGGAAACAATTCTGCTCGTCACAACTTTAGGGATGCAGGGGGAAGGCTATTGCTATCTAGCAGGTAAAGGCCAAGGATACTGCTAAACATCCTTCGATGGACAGGGTGCTCCTACTCCCCCATCTCATCAAAGAATTATCCAGAAAAATGTCAGTGGTGCCAAGGCTGAGAAAGCCCGAGACACAAAAGACATCTCCCTCTAAATCTCTTCTATTCTCTCTACATAGCCCCATCACACAACTTTAAAGTTGAGAATGATTTTTTTTCACTTGACTGTTTTTTGAACCCGGTAAGTACTCGGAACAAGGCGATGGAAGGAAATAGGTGCTGGGCAACTGCGCTGGGCTCTCGGGATTGAGAGCCTCATCTAGCTTTCAGGCACAGGGCCCTAAGGGAAGCTGCCTGGAAGCAGAACCAAGGCTGCAAAATCCCGGGTTCTCCTTGTCCCCTCTCACTGTGGTTAAGTCTTTGAACAGAAAATACGCGTTCTTATAGGGTTTGAGAGGAAAGTAGGTGTTTCTTTCCATGCCTTCCCCCTATGTCATTTGTAGTAAAATCTCCAAAACAGGAAGGGGATCTGGGAAGGAAGTGGAACTGGGCCATTTTCTCTCTTCCCCTCGCCTCTTTTCTCCCTTCCTCTACAGACGATACAATTCCTTTCATGAAAAGGAACATCGGGCTCTAAAAGAGCTTGCAGGTTATTCTAGCAAAAACACAGAACCAAAGAGACAAGGGGAAAAATCCAAAAAGAACATGTAATCACTGTGAACGCAATTCTGAACTGTTCAAACAAGCCCCACAGTCCAGGAAAGAAGAGTGGCCCTGTTTCCAAAGGCGAGAGCCCTGATCCCCGTGGAGAGCTTTCAGCAGGGTCTGTCCAGTAGGGTCTGGAGGCTGCGGGTGGAAGAAGCCGTACAGCCCATTTCCTCCAGAGACCAGCTTGTCAATTCCTTCCTGTTCCCTACCAGGACCACTAGTTGAAAGTGGCCAGAGAAAGCTTGGTTGGTATCTTGGGAGCAATTTTCTTCACTGCACAGGCGTCAAAGCAAAAGGAATGGAAACAGAAAGATTGTTTTTATGGTGTTCGTGCAGGGAACAAATGACTTGACCGACTAGGAGAAACTCCAGTGCCTCCTTTTACAGGGTCTAGTGACTCTAGAACACAAGCCAGGATTTCCTAAACTTGGATTTCCAGATTAGAAGAGAAATGGCCTGACAAATGTAGGATAAATCTGTTGAGCAAAAGAAGAGACAGTGATGTCATCTTGACCTAGCTCTAGCCTGTCTGAATGGAGAAACAGAGAACGAGGCAGAACGGCAGAGTTGGAAAGACTTCGAAAGTTGTCTAAATCTGAACTCCTCATTTTGTAGATGAAGAAATGGATATCCAGATGCTAAGATACTCATCTGTTGTCACATGCTAATAAAAGTCATAACCAAGGCTTCCCACTTTGAAACTGGTGGCTTCTTGACTCCATCATCATTTTTGGAGAAATAGCCTACACCCTACACGTGCTTGACTAAGTCACCTCACCTATCTCTACCATGTTCTTGTAGGTTTGACAATATTTGAGACCTAACTCATGACAGTTAAAGATGAAACATACGGTAAGAGATATTAGCAAATTATATATGCAATTTACTCAGCAACAATCCATAAAAACAAATCCAAGTTATTGACCTCATGGAAAACTTCTAGGAATTTAACATACAGATATTTCTGGTACTTTTTTTATGAGCTGGTCTTCAAATTAGTGCACTAGCAGACTTCAGCACATGGTGTTGGTGCCTTAAACCAATTAAAAGATATTTTTAAAAATGAAAAATTGTGACGTGAACTCCACAAGATGCATGTGTCCATATGGAATCTGTGGTTTAGCTGGGCAAGTGTTTAGTGGTCTCAACATCTAGAATATTGTAAAGATATAATTATGACTGGGTTAAGCATTATAAAATCAAAATTGAGCCAAAGCCTTCAATGCACAGTCATATAATCTTTCTTTAATAAGACTCATGAGATTATCCCCAGACTAACACCACATGTACTCTTGGGCATGATAAAGAGTCAACTGCTCTCTTTCTCCAGTTTCATTCAGCTCTGTAAACAATAAAATTAAAATACTGGCTTCCCAAATTTTCAGCTGCCTTATTATTACTTTTTAATGCCATTTCCATCTCTTCAAGTCATCCAAAAATGAGTAGATTGACTTGTAACTAAATGCCTTCACCAAATTTGCTCACCAAAATACCTGCAAAAATCTTACAGAAAGGAGCGACAAAAAGAGTCACAAATATTCTTAAATAGTTTTTTAAATATCAACTGACTTATTTTCTTTGATTTCTGAAAAAATGGCCAATTTTCCTGGACCTTTTAATTAACATGTGACAATGTTTCAATGCATATGGGTTCCTCTAGTGCTTTGGAAGATACACGAATAAAAACTAGTTGTGACCCCCAGAAGACACAGAAAACCTATCATTTGAAAAGAAGGCAGATTACTTCATGAAACTGTAGCAAAGGTACTGATGACATTCTTTTGAGTAACAAAACCAAGCGTTAGATACAGTTTCAGGCAATGGATGGTGGTTTCCAAGAAAGGACCAAAGGGCGAGGAAAGCATTTTTCTCACCAACTCTGGCCTGCTCTACTTCTCATGCCCTCTCTACAATAACATGTGAGCTCAACTGGCTGGACTGTAAGGCCGTTTCCTGACCTATAAGACGTGATTACAATCTCCCATGCATACTTTCCTAGATTTAGAAGGGCATTTAGAATTAGGGTAGTCAGCTAGCCACATGGATATTTTTGGGAATCGTTGTTCCTCTGATATCTAGGGGCATATAAACATCAGACCAAGTAAGAAAATAACATGAGCACTGTTATCCAGGATCACCCGAGTGATACCGGGCAGTTTGTGCGCCCTCAGGAAGCTCTTAACCAATGGCTGAGCCGTGCACGATTGCGCGCCCCCAGCTCCCTTGCTCCGCACGGGGGTAACCACGGGCTATGACTCATGCTGCAGAGTTTCCCCATGGGACCAGGCTGTAGGACTGTGCCTGAGCCTGCACCCTGGCTGGGATTCTTCCCCTTCCTGGTCCTGATGATCACCCGCCCTTCCCGCTTCCCCTGGAGCATTTCCTAAGTAAACTACTTATATACCAATTCCCAACGCAGGGTCTGCTTCTGAGGAACCCACAACCGAAGACAGTTGCTCACATTTTAAAAATTGGTAGATTTCACATAATCCAGATTTCCAGCTTTCCCTGACATATGGATAGATGTGGCAACATGGCGCCAGTGTATTCATGCGCTAACAATCCGCGTGAATGCGCCTGGTCACAGAGCCTTCACAGCCGACCCCCCTCGTTTCAGTCACCTGCTGCCCAAATGACATCTGAGCTTGCTACTCAAGCACTCAACTTTAAGCTCCACGTAAAGGGCAGAATAACAGCCCCGAAGATGGCCACATCCTAGTCTCCAGAACCCGTGAATAGTACTTTACAAGGCAAAATGGGCTTTGCAAATGTGGTTAAGGGTACAGACATTGAGATGGATTTTCCCCTGGATTTTCCAAGCTAGTCACATGAGTTCTTAGAAGTGGAGAGCCTTTCCCAGCTGTGGTCATAGAAAGAGTCAATGAAGGACAAAGGGTCAGACAGATACCACATTGCTGGCTTTGAAGATAGAGGAAGAGGCCACAAGACCAGCCTTTGGATCCTGGAAAAGGCAGGGAAAAGGATGCTGCCCTAGAGATTCCAGAGAGGAATACAGCCTTTCTGACACCCTGATTTAGCCCAGTGAGACCTATGCTGGGCTTCTGACCTCTAGAACTGTAAATTTCTGTGTTATTTTAAGCCATGGTTTGTAGTAATTTGTTACAGCAGCTGTAGAAAGCTAATGCACCCATGAGGACGAGATTACGTCTGTCTTGGTTATCAGTATATCCTCAGCATCAACCATAGTGCCTGACACAGAAAAATCATTAAATAAATGTTTGTTGAATTAATGCATGACTGTAACTCCCATAACCTCTAATGAGTAAACCTCAAGGGAATAACTAAGGTCTCATCTGCTGCTAGCATTTGCAATGAATATAGAAATTTATATTTCAACTCAGCTAGTATCTTTTAACGCTGAGAAGAAATTGTCATCTTCTTCATTGAGCTTCTCTAATCAATACAGGCTCTTCATTATTTTACTCTTTGTACTTTTTTCAAATTCTGTGTTAGGTAAAATGATCAGAATAGGCTCCAGTATTCCAAAGACTAAATAATATAGGAATCTCTTCCCCACCGGGTGGATAATAGGATTCTATCTCGGGATGAATCCCTGAGGCACAGGCGTATGGAGGAGCTTGAAGGCTGCATGGTGACTTGACCTATAATCTGTGGGAACAGGCGTGTGTCTCAGGTGGACAGAGAACCCACCAACATCTTTCCTGTCCACCAACCCCTCTTTAGATTTTGCAGAGAGAGAGTGATACGGGAAGCAGATATCTGGTAAAGAAGGAGTAGGAGAAAAAGATTATTCTGACTTGTTGCACCGAGAATGATCTCCTCTTACTCTGTTTCACATTTGGTTGTAACCTTCCTGGGGTTAGAATTTTATATACTAAAACCTCTTGCACATTGTGTGTAAATTGCTGAATTTCATTTTCTGTACATTGACTTATCAGAATAACGGCCTAGGGACAGCATTATTTTATAAGGACTGGAAAGACTAGGTCTGACAAAAAAACACACTCGCCTGCACAAAAGATTTTAAAACAGTAACTTGAAGTAAAACTAGATTCCATTTTGGACAATAGCGTTGTAGGAGACAAACACAGAACAGGCATATTCAGGAGAAAATACCTGGGAAATATTTGGGATGACATGGCTTCAGCTGTCCACATATTAGTGCCAAGGGAACAAGGATGAATTCAGAATCTTTTAAACAGTAAGCCAGGGCCATCATGGAGAGGTCACTCCAAGTGGGTAAGATGAGATCTATGCACAGACATGTTCTGATAGAATAAAACAGACTGTGAAAAACATTTGAGAAAAGAGGAAGGAAGAGTGAATAGTAATAATAACAGTATAAAACCTCTTGATGAAAATTAAGGACTTTTACCAACATCCTATATGAAACTTCCTAGAATACTATGAAGTAGGAATTATTGTTAAAGTCTTTTACTGATTAAATTACTCAAGGGGGCAAATAGCTTTCAAATTCCCTCAGTTGCTATATGATGCATCCAGGACTCCGCCCGATGTCTCAACTCTGCATATTTCCCATGTAGTTTGAGACGGTGCCACAGAGTAGCTAAGCAGACTGAAGATGTGGACAAATATTGGTCACAAATCTGTTGAAAGAGCAATAGAAGCCCTGATCTGAACAAAGCCCGTGAAATAATTTCTGGTTGTATGATGATCTCTCTTTTTTTCCCCACTGCTTAGCCGCTTGTTATAAAATTAGTGATCCTGGAATCACAGAGTTAAGTGAGGTATCTGCAGACTGGGACGTCAATTTTCACCCGACAGGCAGGCAGGCCGGTTTTGAAACTTTGAGAAATACAGCCACCTGTTGGACCCAGTCTGGTATCGCACTTCTGTTCACCCGTTGTTTTTGAATGTTCTTTGGGAACAGGCTGGGTGTTTTTCTTTCATAAGCAAAATTTAAAGAACAAATAAAAGCGTGATTGCCATTGTTAGGGGGAATAAATATGATAAAAGGCAAGAGAGTCCCTTATTTGATCTGTCAAAAAAACAGATCTGTGTATTAATACTGTGCTTTCACTAGATATAGTCTAAGTAAGCTAAAAAGGAACTTCCACAAGGAAAATGGTAAATAAATGAAAATTTTTTAATCCGTTCCTTCACAGAAAAAGAGAAAGTAAAACATTATTTGTTCAGTTCACTTCAGCACTGGCCTGTTTGTGCCAATAAAACTTTATTGACAAAAACTGTTGGTGGGCCAGATGTGGCCCATGGGCTGTAGTTTTTCAGTACCTGCCCTAGAACTGGCTGTTCCTTCTGCCATCAGCACCTCCCTCCAAATATCCCCATGGCTTACTCACTCACTTCCTTATTCAAATATCACCTTTTCAATGAGGTCTACCTTAATGACTCTGTTTAAAATGTTAACATTTCTCCCGCTTTATTTCTTCCATAGCACGTAGCACAGTCTAATAAATTATATGTATTACGTTCAGTTTCTAGTCCATCTCTTCCCACCAGGACATAAGCTCGATTATAAGAGATTTTTGTTTGATTTATTTATGAAATATCCCAAGCACTTAGAACAGCACCTCACATATAGTAGATGCTCATTAAATAATTGCTGAATGAAGGAGGATTTGTTAGCATTTGCTCAAAAATTAAAAACCCTAATTTTGTTTAAGACAGTGACTCACAAAGGGAGTAAATTGAACCAAGAAACAAAGCCAGCCATGCACATAGTTTCAAAAAATTTTGTAAGCTTCTGCTTTTCTCACACATGAAAGTAGTAGAATACTATTTTTTAAATCAGTAAGAATATCAATGAATATATAGCACAGGATAGTTCCCAAAACTATATATTATTTTCCCTAAGCCTTAAAATAACCTTATTACATAGACAAGATCATCCCCACTGCACAGACGAGGAAACTGATTCTCAGGAAAGTGAATAACTTGCTCACAGTTGCAGGGAGAATGAGGCTGGGCTTGAACGCAGGTGGCTTGATTTCACAGCCAGTTTTCTTTCCCTGATGGTGCAGCTGTCGGCCAATTGTGCCTCATTCCCGGCCTCCAGAGAACTCCTTCCTCCACAGCTGGAGTAGCTCAGCAACATCTGAGTCCCTAGGACAAACCTGACTTCAGGAAGAGAGGATTTAATAAGCTTTGAACCAAACTTGTAGAACGCAGCATCATTCACTCGAGTTAAAGAAGGTGCTAAATTACCTTCCATCATCCCCCATTCTGACAACATTGCTTCTTTTTTGTCAACAGCCTGACCCTCACCTCTAATCAATAGCTGGTATACTCTCCTACCCCCAGTTCCTCATCCTTGGCTGGAGACATGACCGGCTCTCAAGAGTCCCTCTCCCAAGGTCTAGACTCCTGCTCACTGCCGAGCCTCTGCTCCCTGATAACAGATTCCTAGGTCCTGACTATTTCCCACTCCAGATTTCCAAGTATCTCCCACTCCTCAAGTCCCTAAGCTTGTGCTGTGTTCAAGAATGGCACAATCTCAATTCTTTGAAGACCTCTCCCTTAACCCTTTCCCTGAGTGTCTTCCATACACAGTCGTGGCTATAACATCTGGATATCAGGTTCTCCAGTTATGCAAGTTCAGGTGTCCCCAAAGTGCCTGCGCCGAAAGAGGATTCACTGTATAAAACATAAAAGCCATACTCTGCTTTCTATTGGGGAGTATTAGTCACAATGTCGCTAGTTAAGGGCTCTTTGGTGAGCTAAGACTCTGAAGTAGGAGTAAAGCTGAGAAAGGTCCTTGCTACCCCATCTCCTAACTCATTACTGAAGAAGAGTAGGCTCAACACAGATTGACAGCAATGATGCTAGAGTGATAGAGTAAAACTGAGCTGTTACATGGGGGAAGAACTAATGAGCTTGATGAAAAGTTGGAGAAAGCCGAAAAAGGTAACAGAAAAACAGAATGGGTCTACAAACTCTCCAGCCCGTATAATGAAAGTAATTGTATAGAAAAGGGGTATTTGAAAAGTGGAGTAGATGAGGGAATGAAGATAAATTCACTTAACAAATGCAGAGGGAATTAAACATAAATGAGTATCTTCTGTAGTACAGTGTTGTAGAATTTCAAAATGGCTTTCACATTTATTTACTGTCACACAAATCCCCCTGAGATGGATAGATGCAATATATTCATCCCCTATTTGACAAATGAAACCAAGACCCAAAGAGGAGAAAAACTAAGATTCCACAGACCTGAAGCGTGAACCCGGATCCCAGGACTCCCGGGAAGCGTGCTTTCCACTCAACCATTTGGCCTCCTCCGCCAACTATAACAATTGATAACTGTATCTGAATGTAATTCAGCTAAAGTCAATAAAACACAGAGAGATCTCAGCCAATGACTTCTTAGGAGCAGAACTAATGGTTTATAATAAAAACTACAGGTCATAAAGTGTATGAACTCTGAAATTTTGTTTGATGAAAGAATAAAATAGATATGGAAAATAATATCAAGCGTAAGTATTCCAGAGGTGGTTTGGTCAATCTGCCTTTCTCCAAGCATCCACAAAGTCCTACTAATGTTATTAAACTCCATGACCAAGAAGCCAACACAAATAACCAAAACATTCATTTTTGCATGATTATTTTATTTCAAATGTCAATGACATGAATGATTGTCTTTAAAATGGCCCAGTTAGTCAGTTTAAGCCAATATTTGCTGGTACTTTTATTTAATTTCCAAAACAATAAGAGTATTTTGCCCTCTGGAGTGTTTCTAATAAAGATAGAGGTATTTTAGAAATAAATCAATATTTTGTACTTACATAAAACCTTTCACCTGAGAAGCATGGCACATCTTGGTTTTAACTTTTTTATTGCACTGACCTCTGCTTATTTTGGCCAATGAGAAATGCTCTTCTCACTTGACCAAAAGAGAAACCGAAGTCCAGGACTTGTCTAATGAAACAATACGTTAATGACAGTTCTTGGAACGAGAATCAGTACATTTGATTTTCAAGGTTTAAACAGATTTTTGATGCCAGGATATAACCCTTGTCCAACATGAAAGGTAACCTTCCCACCCCAGGGGCCAAAGACACCAGAGAAGTTGGTAGTCTTATGACATTTAGGAAAGAGTCTTTCTTTTTCATTATATGATCCCATACCTTTATAGCTCCAAAATAATGATTTCAAGGTACTTGACATAAGGGAGATACCCCCACGGCTTAGGAAAAAATTCTTAGCAGATGCTCACTGACTCTAATTTTCTATTTTCACCAAAGAGCTTACTGCTGATTAGGAGAATGTCACCACAGATGGAAACAGGAGGAAGGGCTGGCCTGGAAAGAAAGACAATGAATCTTGATTTGAACAAGGTCCCTCCTGACCAACTCCTTTCCCTTCCATGTAGCCCCTTTAAAATTCTTCTGCCTCCAACCCCTTCCCTTTCTTTCCCTTCCTTTCCTGAGAAAAAGTCAGTCTAAAGCCAGTAGATGCCCATGCAGGAGGGTGGGGAGCAGAGTTACCCAATCTGAGAAAGCAACAAAGGCATCCACACCAGGTGTCAGGGCAGCAGGGGCCATCAGAGTCTGAGCAGGGGAGGGGAGCGCCTGTGTAGGGTAGAAGTGTGGGGCTGTCATAGGGGATCAGATTACAAGTGTATGTTATGAGGGCTGCTTAATGTAGAATGTCAGAATGTGAGGAGTAAAGAGAGTGTCCGTGCAGGAGTGGCCAGCATGAGGCATCAGAACCCAAGAAGGATGAGGAGGGGTAACTATGTAGGGGTACCCCAGCGCAGGGCATAAGCCTGAACAGTGCGGGAAGGGAGTCTATGCTGGGGAGCAGCCCAGGGGTACTGAGCCCAGCAAAGCAAGGAGGACACACACAGCAGGAATGAGATGTCAGTGGTAACAGTGGCAATGAGAGATTGGATACATACATGGGGTGGATATAGATACATATATATATATACACCCCACATACGTAAAAGGGGGTTTCTCAGTGTCAAAAAAGGACAGAACAAATATAGAAAGAGGGGAAACTAGCATAAAATCCTGTGTGGTTGGATTTGAGTTGAAAATGATGATAGATGATGAACGGATGGATGGCTGGATGGATAGAGAGAGAGAGAGAGAGAGAGAGAGAGCATATGGCAGCTAATTAGTACCCACTAATTTATGTTCCCAAATTCACTTAAACTTTTTTGAATATTTAGGCTATAAGGAGAACGTGATGTAATAGAAAGGATGCGGTTTTTACATTCAGGTTGAAGGAATATCTGGGTTCAAAATTATCTCAACCACAGAGTGATTTTACGTAATCGTGGTAAAGGCTGAGGGGCAGAAAGTGAACAAACTGCGGACTGTCTTTGAGTTCCTTTAAGACAGTGCTTCTGAACCAGGGGCAATTCCCCCGGCCCTGCCCAGGGACATTTGAAGACAAGGGCCTTTAGAGAAGAGATTAAGTTAAAATGAGATCATTAGGGTGGGCCCTAATCTAATCTGACTGATGTCCCTATAAAAAGAGGGAATTTGGACACAAGAAAGACACCCGGGATGTTCTCACACAGAGAAAAGACCATGTGAGGACACAGCAAGAGTACAGCATCTGCCAGCCAAGGAGAGAGGCTTCAGAAGAAACCAAACCTGATCTTGGCCTTCCAGCCTCCAGAACTGTGAGAAACAAATTCCTATTGTTGAAGCCACATGGCCTGTGGTATTTTGTTATGGCGGCCTCAGTAAACTCATGCAAGTTTCCAGCCCAAAATGTCGATAGTGCCAAGGTTGAGAAACTCTGGTTTATGATACAGTCTGGTTTATGAGGAGAGCTTTTGTGGGTACGAAAGACAACCTGGCTAATATCCACCATGAGAACAGCAAACAAGACGAGATGGGGAGATGGGCTGGCCTCCCCATAAGAACTAGAAAAGTGATTCAGTGGAGAAAATCACTCCCTTGACTGTACATGCTAATGGGCCAAAGCAGTTAACACTTTCTCTTCTGGGCTGTAAAGCCACTCAGCAAATGATTAAAAAGATAAGATCAGTCTGATTTGGGCTAAGTATGTTTTGACTTCTTTGATTTTTTTTTTTTCTTGCTATAAAACTAAATTTGGAACACCCAAGAATTTGATTCCTAAATGCATTTGCTCAAAACATTTTCACCCAGAACGCTAAGGAAGTCCATCCAGGGCTTAATCCCAAAGTGACTTTCTCTTGGTTTAAAAGGAGGAAGGCATCTTTCTTTTCTTTCTTTCTTTTTTTTTTTTTTTGAGGAAGATTAGCCCTGAGCTAACATCCGCCACCAATCCTCCTCTTTTTGCTGAGGAAGGCTGGCCCTGAGCTAACATATGTGCCCGTCTTCCTCTGCTTTATATGTGGGATGCCTGCCACAGCATAGCTTGTCAAGTGGTGCGTATGTCCGCACCCAGGATCCGAACCGGTGAACCCTGGGCCACCGAAATGGAATGTGTGCACTTAACCACTATGTCACCAGGCCGGGCCCAGCATCTTTCTTGATCCAATATATTTATTAGAGCTTTCATGAAAGTTCAAATGTATGATACAATTTAATTGTTCTCTTTGTTGGCACAAAAATAAATCAACATGGATGGTAAAGACTCAACTAAAAACTAAAACTATAAAACTCCTGGAAAAATACATAGGAGAAAATCTTTCTGACCTTCACTTAGGCAAAGATTTCTTATTCAGGACACAAAAATTACCAAGCACATAAGAAAAAAATTATCAAACTCCAGAAAAATTTTAAAGTTTTGCTCTTTAAAAGGCTCCATTAAGAAAACTGAAAGGTGAAGCAAGCCCTTGAGGCTAGAAGAAAATATTTTTTATATATATATCTGACCAAGGACTTGCATCCAGAATATAAAAGAACTCTTATAACTCAAGAAGAAAAAGCAAACCACCCCCATAAATGGTCAGAATATTTGAACATGGAGAAAGAAGATACATTAATGATCAATAAACACATAAAAATTCTCACCAGTATTAGTCATCAATAAAATCAAAATTAAAACTATAATGAGATATCACTTCATACTCACTAGATTAGCTAAAATTAAAAAGATTGACATTACCAAGTGTCAGCAAGTATGGAGCAACTGAAACCCATACACTGGCGATAAGAGTCTAAGATGGTGCAGCCACTTTGGAAAAGAGTTTGGCTCTTCCTTGTAAAGTTAGCCAACACTTCCCCTAAGACCAACTCTTCTACTTTTAAGTATTTACCCAAAAGGAAAGAAAACATATGTCCACAAAAACACTTCACATGTTTTCCTGGCAACTTGATTTACAATAGCAAAAACTCAACACAACCCAAATGTTCATGAGCAGACAATGCCATAAACACATCATGGTTTATTCATCCAATGAACCACTACTCAGCAACAAGAAAGAACAGGCTGCTGATACACACAGTAATGTGAATGAATCTCATTGACACGCTGAGTGATGAAAGCCAACACAAAAAACTACACCGTATGATTCTCCTCTGAAATTTTAGAGCAGATAAAACCAACTGAAGGTGATAGAATCCATTCAGTGTCTACCTGTGGTGGGGTCAGGAGGACTGACTGCAGAGGAGCACAGGGGAGCTTTCTGAATGATAGAAAGTCACCCTGTCTTGATTGGGGAGGTAGTTACAAGATTGCCTACATGTGTCAAAACTCATTTAACTGGATACTTAAAATGGGTGCATTTTATTGCACATAAGTTAAACTTCAATAAAGTTTATTTTTAAAATATAGAAAAGTAAATGTGTAGAGTTGTATATGTTTATATGTGACCACTGAAAGTAACTGTGAACAGCAACACCCCAAATCAACGAGCACGTAGTACCCAGATCATGGTGTTTAACCACAATTCTCCATTAAGAGTCACATTGGCAAAATGGTTGATTTCAGATTGGGAAAGAGAAAATACAAAATGAACCTGGAATATCTTGTGATAGGAACTCAGGAAGAACTCAAAGAACAAAGGACCACGTCAAAAGGATAACGAAGCTAGCTTGACGGGACTCCCAGTGGCCAACTATGGGAGAATCTGAGTATCAAATTCGTTATGATAGTAACAGGTTA
Organism: Equus caballus; assembly: GCF_041296265.1. Classification (NCBI taxonomy): domain Eukaryota; kingdom Metazoa; phylum Chordata; class Mammalia; order Perissodactyla; family Equidae; genus Equus; species Equus caballus. Next base: position 66,221,675 of record NC_091702.1, read on the forward strand.
TCACTCATTGAACTAAATAGGAAAACTAAATAGGATATAAATAAATAAATGAGTAAATGGAAAGTGATGAGGAAAGAGATATTTATATAGATTTAATGTATCATTCCACAAAATGTTCTCTAATTACAAAGGGGAAAGTGTGATGTTGCAATGGAGATGCGTGAATGCAGATACAACTTAATTCAAGCCATCAAAGTTAAACATCACTAGTAGTGAAATGGGTTGAAAATATGTGCCTCCACTAGGGTTTATGGGAAGACTGTATCACTCTGTGACATCGCTGCTGAGGATGCATAACCTGAATCCATTCCTAGAGGTGCTACCATATGCTCATGTCAACTTGAATTTTTGCAGATATGGAAATGCAGCAAAAATGTCAGCTGTCTCCTGGGCCAGCAGATACCCCATACTCAGTGCACAGCATTGGACAATGCTTCTCACTGCATCCCTCACCCCTTCCTGTCTACAGGACCTCTCTAATCCATCACCTCAATCAATCCAATTACTGATCATTTTTATATTTTTAGATATGCTGCACATTTTTTTAATTAGAGCACTTCCCACCTCAGTATTTGGATAAAAACAGAGAACAACATGGATATCGGTGGAAGATTTTATGTGGTGACTAACTTCATCTCTTTTAAAATATCAGGTCTCTGTCAAGTGTAAAGCCTCCGTCGGACAGCGGATTATAAGCATCTGGCACCCAATGGCCTGTGACTCAGGTATTGGCTGACATTTCAGTCTCTGAACTCATCTAGCAAGTGGCCTCTAAATTATCACTTCTTCTAAGCCTCTGAAGGATGGAACTGTATGGCAGCACCTGGAGGCTGGGAGCGTAACCCAAGGTCTCTGGCCGCTGAAGCTCTGCAGGAAACTCAGCCACCTGGAGGCCAGTGCGAAATGACAGTGGCAACTGCAGTCACAGAGAGAAGAAATGTTTCTTTCCTGCCTAGACTGCAGGGCCTGCTGGGCACTGGCCACTTGTGACGAGAGGAGAATTCAATTCATAACCTCACTGTGTTCCTTGGGCGGCTCACGCATACTTGCTGACTTCTGTAAGGGCTGCTGGTAGCTCAACTTCTCAGCCCGTTGTCCTTATTTGAGCAAAGAACACCAAATCCCACTTTTAACATCCCTAGTAAGAGAAAATTCAATCCTTTGGTCTCTGGGTTGCTCTGTAGACCCGGAAGCAGTGATCAGACCTGGGAAAATAGCTCTCCCTGGCAGAGCAAAGGCTGCGACAGAAAGAAATATACCATTTGATTTTAAGCCCCAAAATGTCCCTAAATGTTTAAACATTCCATCTCTGCTAATCTACTCTAGAAATAAGCGATGGAAGGAAGTACCTAAGACTAAAGTGAGCCCTCTGCCACAGAGCCCAGCTAAGTCACTACTGTAGGAGCCAGGTCTAATGTCTCAGTGTAAATCTAAGAACACTCTGTGTCATTGTTCCACTGTCCTTTAAATGAAATATATGCCATTTGACTATTATTCATGCATCAGGGTGTGTTTATAATAGTTATATTCCAATATAGGCTCATTTCAGAACTAGGAAGTCCCTGGAACAGACTTCCTGCTCCTTCCAGGATTATTGGGAGGAGAGCTCTGACTTTATGGTCCCCTGCTTCATTCACTTGTCCCCACATGGTGAGATGGCAGGAATGTGCCTCCATTGCCCCCCACCCTCCGCCCAACTGAGCAGTAGACTTATTTACAACTGAAGGCCTCATGATTAATAGTCCCGAATACACAAGGACCCTTGAAAATCTATTAAAAATGGGTAAGTTCAGGGAAAAGGAAATATAACTGGCCAAAAATGTATTAAAAGAACTAAACCGACCTAATAATTAAGGAAATGCAAATTAGAGCAATGACATAATTTTTCACCAATGAGAATGGTAAAAATAATTTATTCAATGATAACATTAATTGGTAAGGATGTGAGAAAATAGGCAGTGAGAATGAAGCTAGTAAAATCTCCTTGAGGGACAATTTGATATTATCTTTTAAAAATATAGAATGCATATGCCCTTTAACCTAGCCCTTCCAGTTTTAGAAGTTTATGCTATAGTTAAACTCTCATATCCATACACTGATATATATACTTATATGCATGCATGTATGGAATATGTATATACACACATGCTAATTGCAGTTGTAATTTAAAAAAATTTTAAAGCAGCCTAAATGCTCATCAATAAGAAACATGTTAAACATAATATAGAGTCATCTATATGTTATACTATATACATGGGATACTGGCCCTGTCCTACGTTAGAAAGCTGTGCCACCATGAAAAGACCAGAGTAGATCTGAAAGGAATAGTCTCTCAGGTGCATCAAGACAAAGAACATATTCGGGTAAACACTGGATGTCTATGTGTCTATACATACACCTATATAAGTTTGCATAAGTACAGAATATATTTCGAAAGATCCACAAGAAACTCTTTATAGTGGATGCCTTGGTAAAGGAGAAAGGGGTCTGAAATGAGAGGAGAGCTTCCCTTGGTCATAATACACTCTTTTGAACTATTTGAATTTTTGTCATGTATGTGCAGTAATTCTTCAATGAAAGAAAATACCTTAGTCGTTGACATTTTTAAAAGAAAATGTATGAAATCTAGCGATTTTGCCACAGTGACATGTGATTCAAGCCTCCGTGGCTCATATGAAGCTGTAGAGAAGGGAGACAATTCCTCTCCCCTCTAGGTCCTTCTGGCCGGCCTAAGAATTACATTGATGCGAGACAGAATGACAGGAAAAAAATCAAGGTTTAACAACATGTGTACAGAAGAGAAACCCAGCTTCTCTCCCTTTCCTGGAGGACGGGGTGGGGGGCTGAAAGTTCTAACCCTCTAATCAGGGGATTGGTTCCCCTGGGAACCAGCCCCCAAACGTAGGGGCTTTCCAAAAATCACCTCATTAACAGAACTCGTGTGTGGTTGAAAGGGGCTTGTTCTGAATAAGAGAAGACACCGTCATTGCTCTATCACTTAGGAAAGTATAAGGGCTTTAGGAGCTCTGTACCAGGAACAGGGACGAAGACCGAATACTCTTACTGTATTTTCTTATTGTAACTCACAACCTCACAGTGCTCTTATAAGAAGAGACGCCAGAGCTTGCTCTCTGGCTCTCTCTCTCTGTTTGACCTGTGAGGATACAATGAGAAGACGGCCATGGGCAAAGCAGGAAGCAGGATGTCAGCAGACACTGGATCTGCCTATGCCTTGATTAGATTTCCTAGCTTCCGGAACTGTGAGAAGTAAGTTTCTGTGGTTTAAGGCACCCAATCTGTGGGATTATCTTACAGCAGGCTGAACTGACGAAGACACGCTCGAAATTTAATGTACTCAAGATCATCTGCATCGTCTTCCCTCCTTCATTTTGTTTCAACTCACTTTCCTGCTCCCCGAGATGACAAAATTATTTTCTAAAAGATTCAGTGTCTAGAATCCTCTCTGGCTCCTCTCTCTCTTTCACTCTCCGTGTGCGATGACTCTCCAAACACTGTTGCTTTCTTCCTGTTACAGTTCCTATTGCCAAATAACAAATTAATCTAAAAATTGGTGACATGAAACAATAATCATTCATTTTGCTCACAGTTATGTGGGTCAGGAATTCATGAATGGCCCGCCTGGGCAGTTCTCATTTGGGGTTCCTCATATAGTGGCAATGGGACATCAGTTGATGCGACAGTTGTCTGAAGGCTTAACCGGCCTGGATGTCCAAGACAGCTTGCACGTATGTCTTGCAGGTGATGGTGTCCATCTACCAAAGTCCCTATATGTGTTCCCTCCAGCAAGGTGGATGCGGGGTAGTCCGATTTCCTACAGGGGAGCAAGTTTCCTTCACAGCAAGCATCCCAGAAGCACCAGATGGAAGCCAATGGCCTTTTCTGACGTAGTTTAAGTCTTTAGCCAGTTGTTGAACATTGACTAGAAGACAGCTGACTTAGCTCTTCTTGCTTTGCTGGCTATGTCTGAGTACATGTTGAAAAATGCTTTGAAAAACCATAGCACTTCATAAAAGTAAGAAAATTGTAAAAAAAAAAAAAAAATAACGATTATAGAAGAAATAGGTCTTATCCTTGTGACCAGATAATTTATCAATGAGTGTTTTGATCTTGTGTTTTTCCTCTCCTTTTACATCATGGTAGCAGTCTTCTTGTCCTGTGATTCAGGGACACTATGGGCTAAAGCGAAATGTTCCAACAGTTTCCCCCCCATCTTTTGTTTTCAAAAGACTAGACTTTTTGAGAAAATTATGCTAGAGGATAAAGAGAAACAAAAAAAACCAGTGCCTTTTGCAGGGCAAGTAGGGCACAGGGGAAAAAGAAATGTAAATGGTGAGCCCCTACTTCTCACTCTCTTAGAGTTTTCCAAGGATTTCAGACAGGCTACTGCAGTGTACGTCAGGAGCTGGTGAACTAAGCCTGCGGGCTTCTGCCTGTTTCTGTAAATGAAGCTTTTTCGGAACACGACCACCTCGATTCATCAGTGTGTTGTCTGTGGCTGCTCTTGAGCAACCAGGGCAGAGTTGAGTGGTCATGACAGAGACCAACAGCCTGCAGCATGTTTACTAAGGGAAAATTTTACTCTTGGCCTATGTGAATGGCGCCCCCTAGAATCGAGTACTACCAACTCTGCACAACCACGTGGGAGCCCTGAAACCACAGATCCCTGCCAGGACTCTCGTCCCTGCTGAGGCAGGAGAGCCAACTCAAACGACATGTGACCTTCAGGGCAACATCTTAGTGGGAATGAAACAGGACACATTTTACAAGAGGGAAAAATCATAATTCACATACAAATGTAACATGAGTACATCAAGGATTTCATTTAACTCAATAATTTATAAGGGAACCAGTAAGATATATAACAATCAGTTCAAATGGAAATTTGACTTCCAGAGATTTATATTCTCTATCAAACAAAACTAATTTGCATTGCCATGAACAGGAACCATTTGCTTAGCTATGCCCAGGAAACATTTGGGTTATTATTCATGCTCTACAAGTTAACATCTATCTCTATGGAGCTGTCAAATAACCTAGTCAAAGACAACCGACAGCAGAGACGACCCACAGGGACAAGCCAGTCAGAATGCCTACTAAACTACACAGTCTTGCACAATTTTCCCTGTGGGACCAAAGACCACAGACAAACCCCACAAATATTTTGCTTTTTTATAATCCTTGGGCCTTCCCATGACCCCAAGGAAGCTGGATAATGACTGAGATTAAATTATCTGCCAATCAGGTATCTGGGTCTCAGATTCAGATTCTTTGATTTAAAGAAAATAACGTATGTTGGTATTTCTTGGACCTCTGAGTTTCTGGAAGAAAATTCCTGTCTGTTGTATTTGAGCTCATTGCTTGCCTCGGTCCCCCTGTCGATCTACTTCTGTTTTCTTAGCCCTGACGCTGGGCGAGTGGGTGACTGGTAAATATTTGCTAAACAAATAGAAAGAATGCTAAGGAACAAGAGAAAATTGGATATTTCACGTAGTTAAATAAAACTTCATTGTTGGGGGGACTCTCGAAGTGCGGACTATCTCATACGTGTACTTAGCAATTTCTCATGGAGGTTCACTAAATGCTGTGTGAGAGAAACAAGAAGAATCCGACACAGAAACCCAGAGGTTGCATACCAAGCGTTGGATCTGCCTGTTTTCTAAGAAAATTGATAGAAAGAGCCTCAAGCAGAAAATTATTTTTTCTTGTAGGAAAAAAGTTGTGCTTCACTGGAAAACCATGCATTGTCTAGGCCCTAGAACACTGCAGGACTCTCTGATCCTAGTCTTTTCCGGCCTTGAGCTCTTCTGCAACTCTGTAAATCAAAGATAAGTAGTAACAGTGCAAAATAACTCTTGTCTGTTGACATGCAAATTGTGCCCTGCCCGGTAGAGGTTCAATTAATGTCCTGTCTCCTCGTGTTCAAAAACCAACTTTGCCTCCATTTGCACATTCACTTCAATATTCCTGATTTATAAATGCACCATTTCTTCAGATTCTCTTTTAAACCAGGTATGACATCTGCCTGGTTCCCTCACTGGTTAATGAGCAGAATAAAATCTCTAACATCTGCTCATTTTTATCTCCATGAGAGTCATGATTTTAACCATTTTTGAAATTTACCTTTTAACACTCTTCAAAATAATCTCAGTTTTAGGAGAAAGTGAATATTCAACTCAAAACACAGGAGGAAAAACAATTAAAAACAGAAAGTGGAAAGGGGACCCCGCGCTGTCAGAATTAATCGGAAGTTGAGTTTGGAGTGACTGTTGGCGAGCTGTAAGGATACATTGAAACATTTCCTCGGGTAACACAGGATGCAAGCCCTCCAGGGTAGGAACGGTATTCAGGTACTACTCTGAAAATTGCCGGTAAATCTACTGCTTTAATTATTTACCCCAGTGCCTTCATCAAAATGTTGAGAGGAGTCTAATCCAAGTCAATTTCCTTTTTCTTCTATTTACATTTATTTCTTACTTTCTTAGTGTGTTAAATATCAGTGCAAAAATCACACTAGTGTTAGCTGTGTGACCCTTGGAGGGCTCTGGCATCCTCTTTGAGCCCAAGGAGGCGTCTCCTCGCGGCTTTCCCAGGTGAGTCACTAGAACAGGCCGCTTCCTCCAGGACCGCTGACGTAAGCTTCCTCCGAAGGCAGAAATGAGTAGGACAGCCTCAAGTGTAGGTCACAAGGATCTTATTAAGTCGACTGAATTGGACACAGATATCTATCACTTTTCGCCTCTGGGACACAATTGCACTTTAATTCTCTGTGAGACCAAGAGAGCATCTCCAGGGACCACACTGGGAGAGCTTCCTTCTAAATCATAACGTTGGGCTCTATGGAAAATAAACCACACCCTGGGAGAGAGATGCTCATTTAGTAAATAAACGCAGTCTCTCCTCAGACACGAAGCTTTCGTTTGGGGAAGAGAAAACTTCAGAATTGAATATGTAGGAAAATAAAAAAAGACGTAACTGGTGATTTCCTTGGAGGTTTTGTCAGACTCTAAAACAACACGTGGTGTGCAAGAAAACGCCAAGTGTTCCCTGGAATACAGAAACGACAGTCCCGGTCGGCTGCTTCTTTATAAAGCTGCATTCGTGGGGGAAGTTCCAGGCTTTCACCAGCAGAGGGAATACTGTCCTAGGAAAAAACGCGAATCTCCTTATGCCATGTTTTTCACCATAATTCTTCCGTGACGTAAGCCAGAGACGGATGTTTCTTCCCCGTCTTTCTCATTTACAGAGTGTTTAAGGCAGGGCCATGCTCTAGTGTGCCCACTGCGTAGCTGTTTTGCAGGAGCAGAAAGGAGCACGTGGGACATCGTGCTACCAGAGGAGAGTCATCCGAGAGCGGTCAGGAGCCACGCGGGGCTGGCGAGAGAGGCAAAGGGAAGGGGGCTCCCCTCACCCACGCACCACCCGCTCCTTCGGCAGGTCCCCCAGGCTAAGGCTTATTCTCCACTCTCCGTGGCTCCTCACCGGCTCCTCCCTGTGGGAGATAAATAGCCATTCTCAGTCAACAGAGAGCTCGAATGCATGGACATTCATGATTTGTCCTTCAGGAACTATGGATTTTAAAATGTCTCACTGTCTTCCACTGACTATCACCATAATTTTATGGCTTTCTTTTCCAGCATTTCTGACACTGCAAAAGGTTAAGAAACTGGTTTCATGAAGAGGAGCTGCATCCTGCAGTGTCCTACACAGGAGGGGTCACAGGGTGAAGGAATGTGAGCATCCATGTTCCCAGGAGTCACCAGGACCGAAAAGCGCCCTGCCGATATCCCAGAGCGGGTACTGGAGAGTGAACTTGGAGCCGAGGCGATAAACTGATAGGTGTATTTTATGAATAAGAACCTGTATGTAATTAAACAGAGAACGTGATGATTCTCAAAAAAAAATTTTGTATTCCCAAAGTTCTAAAATCAAGATCCTCTCCAGGTACTAATAAATAGATTCTTGGACTGGATGGACCCTCACTGACCATTAAGATTCTGGAGTTAGGGAGCCGAGTAGGAAGGCCCATCGCAGCAGCTGGATGAATGGGCCCCGCTGTGCTTGTGTAATATCTGCTGTCATGATAACAGCGCAGGGCGGTTATTAAAATCCCCGGATTGCACATCAGGGAGGCTCCTGGGGTTCGGGGACTGTTAAGTCCATGGTGATAGAGCTGGAAAATATCTCACCCCAGAAAAGTTAAAAAGGGCTTCCAAATATTTTAGCACTTATTTCTGTTTTTTTATGAGAATTGAAGACTCTAAACACGGGGGGATAAAATGACCCAGGACCAAAGGCACAGAGGACAACACCCTCCAGAGGGAAGCGGGTAGGTGGGAGCGCTGCGGGGCAGGCAGAAGCAGGATTTGGAAGCAGCGGGCTGCCATGGAGTCAGGGCTCTGCGCTGCTCAGTGCTGCCCCCTGGAGCCGGGTGTCTAACCTCCCTGACTCCATCTCTCACTTTGAAGATGGAGACGACAGTCATGACCCTCCCACAGAGAGAGGCCGTGAGGCTGGCTGAGTGCTGGCAGAGTCAGTGCTACAGAAGTCTGGCTGTTCTTACGATTAAATTTGTACAGCAGAAGTCGCAGGCAAAACCGAAGAGAAAGACTGAGGAGTGAAACCAAAACCATGTTAAGAAACTGGAAAGAGGAAGACCGTGACAAAAAAAGAAAGCATATTTAGAGATTCCACAGTTCTAGACATTGGAAGCAGGAGGCTTCCCCCGTAAAAAGTTAGTACAGAATTCTGAAGGAGGTCACAGCATCCTACGCTTCCCACGAAATGCACAAGCGGCTCAGCAGACGGGGGATTCTGTTACTCTCCCCGGAAGGGGAGAGCAGAGGCGTCTAACGGGTGCCTACCGAAGGCAGAGCCACATGGAATTGGGGTGCAGGCGACTTTGGAGAAGAAATTTAACCATGCAGATTCCTTATGTTTGTGGAGATTTTATGCTTCTTCGTTTGGTTGGTTTTACTCTCTTGGGTCCTAATGGCTTTTGGAAACCCTTAACCTTATGGAAGATAAAAGAGAGAAAGCTGTTAGAATCGGTGACTGTGTGCAGCATCAGGCCTGGAGGGGACGGTCACTGGAGATGGCTGTGGAGCCTCTCCAGCCTGAGAAGCGAAGGGGGAAATGTTACAGGCATCTAGTAGAGGCACATTCTCCTGCGGCCCTGGACCGAGGGAATTTGGTGGTAAAACGTTATTCTTTTAGGAGGCCTATTCGGTATTTTTTTAAAGCCCATCTTGTATTGTTGATACCATTTACAAGGCTTCTGATGGCGCTTATGTTGTTGGTTTGGAGTCTGCAGTCCATCCGAACTTCTCTCACCCAGGAAGAGTACTCATCTGCAGTTCTTATCAAATAAATCCACCCCTTTCTTGTCAGTGACCACAAGACTGTGTTCATCTCTGCTTATTAAGTGAGGGACTTATGTTCAAACATTTTGCATCTGGCATTCAGATATTTTAAGGTAAACAGGCTCGTTTCTGAATATTTCTGTTCACTCTAACAATCCAGAAATTTCTTGGAGTGTCCCCACCTGTAATAAGATATTTTCCTACTTTGAACTTCTGTTGAATGATAACACAATTGCACACGCAGCTTGTGGAAAAGAGCAGTAGCTGGTCATGCCTCTCTCTTAGGCAGCCTCATTCCCCAGGAAGCAAAGGTGTGAAATATGGGTCCTGCCCTTAATCCTCTCCATCCAGCGTGCTTGAAATGATGGCAGAGTTTGCGTTCTATGAGGACAGTTCCATCAACTGTCTTATTTCTTATTCTGTAAGGATATTAAAAACCAGTAATTTTTTTCTGGTGCATGTGTATGCATCTAATTTTGTTCAATTCTGGTTTTCAATTTTCCACTTAAATTCTATCCTCTTAAGTTGTTAAAAATTCTGCCCATTTATTTTATATCCTAACAACATTATATATTAATAACATAATGAATATTATACATATTAAAATCACCTGATTTCTTTATGCATTGTGAGGAAAATATAAATATATACTTATATTTAGTTTTGTTTCATTAAAACTGCTTACCTCAGGCATCATTCTACTGGGTAATTAGGGGACATTACTAGTGTATCTAGCTCGTGATAAATAAATCACATCCACTCATAGGAAGCCCAGATGCAAGCCCCTACTGTTCATGGGTTCATCTGCCCTTTGTTCACAGAAATGGTGAATTTCAATAACTGGTACCCATTATTATTCCATAGCCTCAACTCTAACCAAAGACAGGGCTGGGGCAGGAGGCACAGTGACTGTCTGAGCTCATTCTGCATTTTGTGCACATTTGTGAAGAAAGTATGTCAGCATGACAGGTTGACACAAGGATGAAAAGGCGTCAGAGGAAAGCGTATGAACGCAGAACTCCACTCAGTAGAAGGAAGTCAAATTGTAGGGATTTGTTTTGGTTGTTTTGTTGTTGATTTTAGAAGCCTGCTGCCCAGTCAACCACCACTACTTATAAATAAAGGCACTGGTTTCTCTCACCCCTCCTCACCCCCAGCCTGGCTTCCTTCCACTGAAGTGAGAACCACACTGCACTGCTGCCCCAATGTCCTGCCTGAGGTCTCACAACCAACATGGATCAAAACAGAATCCAAACCCAGTTCCCCTCGGCCCCAATGTCCTCTGATGGTCCTTTAGGTCTGTCACATAAATGCCCAATGTGTGACTGGCCTGGAAAATGCAATGCAAATACCACCCCAATACCTTATCTGGAATCGCAAAATGCAAAAAGCTCTGAGAGCATTAAGTTTTTCTTAAGTGTATGATGAACTCTGGTGGTCGGTCTGACCTGAGCTGCCACGAGGATATCTACAGTCTTTATTTCTCCCACTTGATATGAATATTCGCACATTTCACTAGAGAAATGTCAATGTGTTTCATTACTGTTCTCAGCCCCTGGCTGTGGGTATAAACTGAGATATCGTGTAAGCAGGGCTGTCACACGAGGGCCCCACACTTAGAAAGTCCTGCTTAAAGCTCTGCTGTCACCCTCTTGAAATCTTTAATAATTTTGGAACAAGAGGTCTGGCATTTTTCATTTTGCACAGGGCCCTGCAAATTATATAGCTAGTCCTGAGTAGAAGCACTTTGGTACCTTTGTAGGATCTGGAAAGTTATGAATTTTAAAGCACATCTGGTCCCAGGGGCTTCGGTTAGGGGACCTGTGCCACGCCACCACCTGTGTTACTGCTGTGGCTGCCAACGCTGGGGACTGAATGCCTCCTGTGGGCACGTGGTCTTCTTGGCACTTCATACATGTTAAATTTACCCCTGTGTTCTTTCTACATTTTAAATAACATAATATAAATAGCATATTCCTTTCTACAGTTTAAAAACTTGAGTAAATAAGGGCTCAGAAAGTTACTCTAAAGTTTTTGAGGTCACCCAGCTAGTAATGGCAGAGCAGGAACTGGAACTAAGGTCTGCCTGACTCCGTGACTCATGAGAACATGGACTATTCCTGGAGGGAGGTGCTTTGCAAGAATTAGGATGAACCGTATGAGATTGCCAACATTCAACCATTTTGACACAGAAAAGCAGCAATTTCATCTACCCCAACCTAATAGGAATGAAAGACTACTTGTAAAATATAAGCTCCCTTTATTTCATTTATCTTTGTTTTTTAGTTTGAAATGATGACCAAACTAGTCCTTCTGCTAAAATAAATAAAAGGTTGCAGTGAAGTCGGAATAAAAATTTATGTGGTTCAATTTAAAACAAGTTGCACATCTCATCCTGTCTCACCAGAGATGACATCACTGCTCCCCAGCAGGGGGACGGGTCTAGTGGGAGACCCTGTTTTTATTGTGATCAGCTGCAGACCGTCAGCAGGAATGACCTCATCTGCAGCTGAGGAGGTTGACCTTTGCCCCTTTAGGCATGTGAAGCAGAAAAAAAATGCTTCACAGGCTGAGGAATGTAAGACAGACTGCCATCCTTCAGGCTGGCAGGGTTTATCGAGCGTACGTTAAGTGCAAACTCGCGACTTGGAATGACGTCAAAGCAATTAAGAGAAAGGACAATGAGTAGCCTGGGAGCTGGGTGGGTCCTGTGGCATTTCTTGGTAATACTAGGAAAATATATTTTTCATTTTCTAAAATAAAAGATAAGAAATGAGCCTTTTAAAAAATGGTGCTTGTGCGAATTTTCCATAAAGAGATGGTAGAATTTAAATTCATATTTTAATCAGCTTCCGTGAGACTATCTTAGACCTAATCAAATCAATTAGCTCTATCAATGTATAGGTTAATTGCTAGATTAAAAAAAACTTATGACGCGCTCGCCAGCTAAATGTGTTACCTGTTGCGCGGATAGTGAACGTTCCCTGAGAAGAGGCCAGGTTGGACATGCACATGGGTCCAGGGAAGGCTGGAAGGCCAACGGGGAAGTTGTCTGTCGAGCCTTCTTTCCCTGTCCTGCTTCCTTCCACTGAACGACTTGCAGACGGGAAGGCTTCTGGTGCCACAGGTTTCCTTCTGCTCAAAAACTCCTTAATAACCAGAAATTGCTTACTAGTTTAGGATTGGTGACATGTGGTGTCCTTCAGTGTAGCACTCATGACCACCGTGACTTGAAGCTCTTAAAGTCAGCGTAAAGGGAGGGCGAAGCAGCGAGGTCGGAAAAGACTGCTCCGCGTCCTGGCTGGTCGTCGTTAACCGGCCTCTTCTAAATCCCGTCGGAAGCAGAGCTTTCGCGCTTCGCTTGGAACTGGAGAGATGGAAGCCCTCCAAAGTGCTGGAATCTGAAACATGGGTTATGGTTCATCCAGGTAGGAAAGGCAGCTCGCTATGCTCACGTTAGGCTGGGCAGCTGCCCAGGCTGAGGGGCCGGGTGCCTGGTGCCCGTGAGGGGCTTTGATCTTCCCTGCTGCTTGCCGCTCTCCACGTGGAGGCAGTCATTCCCTCACGCTGAGCACCTGCAACACCGACTGCTTTAAAAGACGGGAGAGTGACAAATAAAAATGGCAAGCAATAGGATATATTGGAGAATATGAGGGAGCCATTTTGTGTAAACCTAATTCGGCCTGACCTTGTCTTTCCAAAAGGGCCTGACCGAGGCCGTTGAGCATGCGTTGTATATCTGCTTTAGATACTCCCTATGGCAAGAACAAAGGCCCTTGAGATAAAGGTGCAACTTCCCTCCCCCTCCCAACATTGGCATTCCCTTAAGGATTAAGCATCTTTCCTTAGGCTAGAAACTGATTGCTGTGCTCACCTGTGACCACCCAGCTCGAGAGAATAGGCTTGCCTCCTGCTATGCCCTCTGAGAGAGCAGACCCACTACCTGCTGTGTCCATCAAGCGCTGTGCTGACAGGGCAATCTTGTGACTATTGTGGGAGGGACATTTCAATCGTATGTGAAACGTCCTGCTTGGGGGTATATAACCACTCTGTACACCTCACTTCTTTGGTGCCCTTTCTTCCTTTGGGAAGAAAGGCCCCGGGCCATGGCCCTCAGATTTCAGCTCAGAATAAACTCACCCAAATTTTCATTTATAGATTGGTTATGGGTTATTTTCGTCGACAAGAGAAACAGCTGCTCACTCCCTCCATTTCTGTTGTTTTTGTGGTGCTGGTGGTGGTCATTTAATGTTTGTCAATGTATTTCTCTTTGATAAAACCTTGTTCAAAGTGAGTTGACAAATTTTAAAAAAGTTACTTGTATTCCAGCAATATTTTTGGTAAGTAGAGGTTAAAATTCTAGAGTTTTCCTTGGTCATCCCTCAGTATACTAGAAAAAATAGTCACTACAATTTACCATATGGGTCCAATGGACCCTTTTAATTTACATATGATAAATTCATTTTGAATGCTTACAGAAGTAAGCGTAAAGAGATAGGGTAAAACTTTTATTACAGAAAAATAAGTTCAAAAAGGTATTGGAACTTGATGTCTTTTTTCCTCACTCCGTAGAGTTTATTGGGTGTACAACTGGATAAAGTAATTGGATCAATTGTGGTGTACCCCTACAGCAGAATCCTGCTCAACACAGAAGGAGCTGAGCTACTGACACACTCAACAACACAGATATGTCTCAGAATAATTGTGCCAAGTGAAAGAAAGCAGACCGAAAAAGAATACATTCTGTGTGACTCTTCCAATTCTGTAACATTCTTAGAAAATGCGAACTAATGTACTGTACTGAGAGAGAGCAGACCAGCAGCTGCCTGAGGATGATGGGAGGAGGTAGGACACACACACACACACACACACACTCATGAAGGAGAGATTACACAGGGCAAAGGACACTCCTGCAAGCAGAAAGCATGTTCCCTGTCTGACCGTGGCGAAGGTCTCGTCAGTGCAGGCGTATGTCGGAACTCACACTTTAAGTATGTGCAGTTTATCATACGTCAGTTATATCTCAATAAAGTTGCTGAATTTTTAAGCGAAATTTGGCATAGAAAACAAAGGGCTAGATCCTGGAAGAACAAGGCCTTGCGATCAGGACTCTGACGGTAAAGACGGCAAAGAGCCAAAGGTCACTCTGCTGGGTGACGGGCTTGCCAGGGAGAGCAGCCCCTCTACTGGCATGGTGGCTGGCAGGTTAGGAACTGGTGGCGTGCAGGTCAGGGACAGTTCAACAGTGAGGTCCTCTAGAGAAGGATTGCTAGTTTGGGGAATTTAATGTAAGAGCCTGTCTTACATTTTGAGCAGTTTTCTCTGCAAGGCCTCTAAAATCCTAACAGTACCCTTAATTCATCAGAGAAAAAACAAACAGGGGTGATTGCATCTGACTTTCCTCAACCGGTTCATGGCTACTTAGCGAGTCAGTCTTAAAAAATCAGGAAATAAACAGATACGACCATCTTGGAAGATTCTGGGAAAACTTCACCTTCTCTTTTATAAATAGGGAAACTCAACTCCTGGAAACAACTACACGCCAAGATGAATGTTTAGATCAGGGTTTCTCAACTTTAGCATTATTGAGTTGGGGTTGGATGATTCTTAGTGGTGGGAGTACCCTGTGCGTTCTATGACGTTTTACAGCATTCCTGTCCTGACCGCTAAATGCCTGGAGCACCCTGCCCCCACTTGTGACAACCAAAAGTGCCTCCAGAAACTGCCAGATGTCTCTCGGGGTCTGAATCACCCCGGAATGAGAGCCACTGCACCAGATTTGCTCCCATGTTTGATACAAATTCAGAAATTATAAATGAGCAAACAAATTTAGAAAAACTATTTGCTTAATATCCCAGAGAGTTGATATCCTTAATATACAAAGAGCTTTTCGCAGATCAGTAAAATTGTACGACTAGAGAGAGAAACATAAAACCAACAATAATTTTAAAAATTCCAAGTCAACTTACCACCAGTAAAGAGTTTGGAAACTTAGCTTCCTCCCACGCTTGGTCCTCTTCACTGTTTGTGTGTTAGGCGAACAGTCCCAAGGCTTAACCGCCTGCAGCCTACAGCATCTCGGCCAGCGGTGGCTGCTGATCATTCCTCAGCCAGTAAACATCTGGGAGCATTGACTCTCCTGAGCCTGCCAACAATGTGGCCATAGTCTTTACACAATGCTAATGCTCCTTGTGGAAGATCACTTGGACTAAATTTCTTCTAAATATTAATACAAACAAACTGTATCACACCTGGAAGGATGTTATATTTCCAATAATCAAAGAAGAATCAAGTGGTCCTTCCTCATTGAGCCTGGACTGCAAAAACCCTGAACCAGAAGAAAAGCTCAATCCTCCACCCAAGTGAGGAGAATGCACGAGCGTGTAACAACATTATCTTTTTGGTTGGTTTGCTTGTTTGTCTTTTAAACTCAAATTTTAGACTCTTCTCTGGAGTAAAACTGGCTCATCACTGTTACAAGCTTATTTTTGACTTGCAAAAATTCTCTCCATGTTTTCCAGTCTTTTCCCCTCACTCAGTCGTGGCTGCCACAGTCAGACGGGCAGAAAGGGCAAGGACACTTTTTTCTCGAGTGTGTGGCAAAAACCTTAGCAGCAGCCGGTGATGGCCCCAGGTCTGCCGAATATGCACAGATAGTCTCTTCTTGTAATTACGGCTTTCTGTTTAAATCTAAAGCTTTATTTTATACAAATATATCAATGCAGGCCATATTAAAACATTTGAGGGGGGCTGGAGGGATGTAAATAATGAATAAATTAACTAATTCATAATTCTCCTTTTGTTAAAAATGAGGGTAGATAGACGTTCTAATCCCAAAAAAGAGAAGCACTGTAAGCGTTTGGAGAAGATCTCTAGATGTGGCTTCTTCAGAGCGACATTTGCATTCAGAGCCATTGATACATGATGCATTGTGTGTGTGATCACTTTGGACCCTTCCTCAACGCAGGGGGGGGATTTATCTGTATTCAGGGCCATTGATACACGATGCATTGTGTGTGTGATCACTTCGGACCCTTCCTCAATGCAGGGGGGGATTTATTTGCAAGCTGATGCGCCAAAGGATCAGTAATCCTCCCCTTTTTGTGCTGCTAAATACTGACCACAAAGCTTGGATTCAGTGTCAAATGAATCTCTGAAAGCTGGCGCTCAAAGTCACTGGTGGGGAAGAGAGAAGCTTTATGCCTCGAACTGGGACCGTGAACAACGCCAAGCTTTCAGTCAAGTATGAGGCTTACATTCCAGCTGTGCAATCGTCTCCTTCTGGGACCGCAGACAAATGATTATACTTCCACATTCCTATTTCTTCATCCATAAAAAATGACAAGGAAAGTTTGGCTATGGGGTGGGGAGGAGAATCTCAATGTTCACACTCAAACTATAGATCGAGTTGTTATAATTAAAACCACAACATAACCCAGTCCCCAAAATCTGTAGTAGATGTCATAAAATTATATCATTTCTCACTAAAAATCTGCTTAAATTCCATCTGGTGCAGACACAAAGGTGATGTATTCTTTAACCAGCAAAATGAATCCTATTAGCATATTACTGGCATTGTGCTTTTCCTGCATTCTTTTCACTCCTTCAAAACAGAATGATCTTGTGGGAGGCATGAAAAAAATGACTGAATATACAGGACGTGAAACTCTTCTTTAAGAGTGAATAAGTTCAGTTTTAATTAAAACCCAATTGTACTTTTAATACTATCCTTCATCTGAGAATGTGAAAAAAAACCCCAAACTTACTTGGATTGTGCTCTTAGTTGAATAAGAGAAAATTGTTTCTAGTCCTAGTTCTGTGAATAACTAGATATGTGACCTTCGACAATTATGGCTGATTTATAAGAAAAATATTATGTAATCATTATGTGTATAGTTTCAGAAGGCTTTATAATAACATTGAGAATAATTATACCATTGAGTTAAAAAAAATCGTTTAGAAGATTTCTTGCATTTTTAATTCTTTAGGAAAGTGTTCACAGAATAGTAAGTCAAGAGGTAAAAAGGGGGGCCGGCCCCCTGGCCAAGTGGTTAAGTTCGCATGCTCTGCTTCCACGGCCCAGAGTTTTGCCAGTTCAGATCGTGGGTGTGGACCTACATACCACTCATCAGGCCATGCTGAGGTGGCATCCTACATAGCATAACCAGAAGGACCTGCAACCAGAATCTACAACTGTGTACTGGGAGGGGCGGCGGGGGGGAGGTTTGGGGAGAAGAAGAAAAAAAGAGGTAAAAAAAAGGGGTACAAATTATATGTTTAGTATGATCTCAGCTGCCAAGACTAGAAATAAATTGACGAAAATGTTAGCAATAATTGTCTTCTTTATTGTGGTGGAATTGTAAATGATGTTTTTCTATTCTTTCAACTTTATGTTATAACATTCTCTACTACCCATATATTATCTTATAATCAGAAAATAAGAAATATTTATGAAAGAAAAAGGAAAATATGTGACTCCCATGCAAAGAGAGTATTTTTATCTTCCATCTTTTAATTCTGCAAACAGTGGTGACAATTATTCCTGAGAATGCTCAGATAATCTTATATACTGCCAAGATCTCAGAATCCAAAAATTAGTGATATCCTATGCCTTGCAAAAATCGACTGCCAGGTATTACTTATTTCCTCTGCTCTTTGCTGGAAGCAAGCGGTGTGGAAACCAGGCCGGGCGGGGAGGGAGGGATCGCCCCTCGCAGGCTGGAAGCCATCGACTCCAACGGAAGAGATGCGGGTGGGCAGCAGTGACACACTGGGAAACACCTTATTAACCGAGGCTTCCTAAATGACC
Organism: Equus caballus; assembly: GCF_041296265.1. Classification (NCBI taxonomy): domain Eukaryota; kingdom Metazoa; phylum Chordata; class Mammalia; order Perissodactyla; family Equidae; genus Equus; species Equus caballus. Next base: position 66,239,864 of record NC_091702.1, read on the forward strand.
AGACGTCGTGTCTAGCAAATGTATCAGCAAGCCTCTGTGGCTTTCTTACCCAACCCTCCCCCTCCAGGGAACCTCCTTCCTCTCCCAAAAGGAGTCGGGAGCAGTCAGCTCTGGAGGGGCCCCTGTGGCCCGTGCTACAGGAGAGCTCACCAGGGCTTCTGAAATGCATGCACGAAGCTCTCTCCTTGGGGGACTGTGACCATTTCTTCACTTATTCTATACTTATTGAGTGCCAAGTAAGTGACAAACCCAGGACACAAAAATATCTCCTCATTAAATCACGTAAGTTTAAAACAAGCAAAATTTGGCTCTTACTGAGGCAAGCAGTATCCCAAAGTGATAACCTGGAGCTTGCCTCAGGCGCTACAGAAAGAGCGTGCACTTCAGGGTCAGGCAGACCCAGGCTTGAGTCCTGACAGGAAAAGATTAATGGTTTAATCTGGTTAATTAATGGTTTGAGCTTTGATTACTTATCTACAATGGGGCTAATAAGATTGATAACATTTAAAACCTCTGGCAGGGGCCAGCCTGGTGGTGTAGTGGTTAAGTTCACATGCTCCCCTTAGGTGGCCCAGGGTTTGCAGGTTTGGATCCCTGGTGTGGACCTACACACTGCTTGTTAACCATGCTGTGGTGGCGTCCCACATACAAAATAAAGGAGGATTAGTACAGATGTTAGCTCAGCGACAATGTTCCTCAAACAAAAAGAGGAAGATTGGCAACAGACATTAGCTCAGGGCCAATCTTCCTCACCAAAATAAATAAATAAATAAAAATAAAACCCCTGGCTGATCATTGTGCTTCTCAATAAATATTATTTGCCCCCATTGTTAGTAATATATATTTATTAACAATTAAACACAATAATAAAGGCATATTCTGAAAAAAATCACTACCAGTTTAAAAGCACACAGAAAAATAAGATAATCAATTTATCTGATTGGAGCAGTATGCCCCTGAGGAACTTTGATGGCCAATATCCCATTAGTCCCTCAGTTACTCATAAGAAACTGAAATCATTCTAGACTTTTGAAATTTGTTTTGTCTGTTTCTGAGAGAAGCACTAATTTCAGCATAGAAGCCCCCTAAACAAGTTACCAACTCTAAAGTAAGATATCCTACAAGAACTGCCGCTCTCTGATCAATTCAAACTACCAGGAAGAAACAGATAGCCGAAAATGTCAGATACTGTTCAATTTTGGCTAAAGCCAAATATGCCAGATGCCGGCAACCAGCTCAAAAGCTGGAACCACAGCCATGAAGGAAACAAGGAAGAAGGGTCATCTGTATCCTCATTCATCGTATTCTAGATGGCAGGAGATAACTTGTACCTCATTCATTGCTTTCTAGATGGTAGGAGATAACTGTACCTCATTCACTGCTTTCTAGATGGCAGGAGATAACTGTACCTCATTCACTGCTTTCTAGATGGCAGGAGATAACTTGTAGCTCATTCATTGTTTTCTAGATGGCAGGAGATAACTGTACCTCATTCATTGTTTTCTAGATGGCAGGAGATAACTTGTACTTCATTCATTGCTTTCTAGATGGTAGGAGATAACTTGGACCTCATTCCTTGCTTTCTAGATGGCAGGAGGTAACTGTACCTCATTCATTGCTTTCTAGATGACAGGAGTTAACTTGAACCTCATTCATTGTTTTCTAGATGGAGGAGGTAACTGTACCTCATTCATTGCTTTCTAGATGGCAGGAGATAACTTGAACCTCATTCATTGTTTTCTAGATGGCAGGAGGTAACCTAAATGTTTTTGAATGAAAATAGAAGGGATACTTTCTGAAACAGAAGAGATAAATTCCAGGTCAAATCTTATCCCACATTGCTGAAGGTGAGGGTACACAGACGGACGCGATAGGAATGAGGCTTGGAGAAGGCTGCGGACCCCAAGTTGAAGTATTTGTATTTATTCCAGGATCATTTCTTTTAAAACTTGTAACACATGCATGACCTAAGTATTTTAGAAATGAGGAAACCAAAGCAGATGACCATTCAGGGACTTGGCCAGGGTCACTCTGGGAGAAAGGGGGAGGCAGGGCTGACACTTAGGTTCCTGATTCCTAGGCCAGGGCTGGTTCCCGCCATCCCATGCGACCTAAAAGGCTTCTTGCCAATGGACTAGGCTCAATATTTGGCAGATGGAAACAGAGACATCTGCTTATATTGTTACATTGTTTTGTTACACAGTACTGGAGCACGTGAAGTGACAAATTTGTTTTGGTTGCATCCTTAGGGTTAGTATACACAGTAGATGTCAGCAAAATGTATCTTGAAGAAATATGCAAGAAATAACATGTGGATACTAATTATTGAAGAGTCATATAGGCAACAAAGTGAATCATCAAATTTCCCTTTCTAAAGAAATGAGCAAACAGAGGAAGAATATGGTTTACCATGTCTGTCTTTCCTTGGATGGCTTTCCCTCAACCTCAAGTGAATTCTTTTACTTCCTGCCTATTTTTCCCCATGAAGCTCTTTGATATTCAGATTAACTAAAATACATGAAGCCCACTGTTTGCTGAGAGTCAAGGAGAACTCCACCACTGTTCACAGCTCTTCATCTGCTCTTTTCAAGCTATGACAGGATCTAGAGCAGGGAAGTATCTGTCAAGACTTTGAAGATGCTATCTCTGTGCTCCTGCATACATTGTTTCTGTAGAGGCGCAGCCTGGCTCTTCCTGACCTCTGCAGCCCTCTTTTCCTCATAGGTCGAATTACTTGACCCCCACCTGCAGACTCCATCCCTTGCCCCTAATCTGAGACCAATCCTGACATGTGGCAGAAAAGACATAAACAATGCCCTGTCTCTATTCATTCTAGCTTTCAGCATTTTGTGATACTTGCTCCAAGTTAGGTCATTTGTGTTCCAGTCTCTAATTGTGAGCAATTCAAGGGCAGCGACTATGTCTTATTTTCCTTTGTACCATAAAACCTAGTATACTGTTGGCACACAGTAGTCATTCAATAAATGTTTGCTTACTGACTGACTCATTGGACTGAGCTTCTGCCTTGTTGGGGAAACCTAATCATACCAGTCTGGTGACTCCTCCCTGTTGGTTACCTTCCTGCTATTCCAGCTCTTCGAGGACTCAGGGCCCTTTCTTAGTCCTGGAAATTCACTCAGAGACCTTAACTCCTGCCCTTGAGCATCCTACTGACAAATTTTTGACAATGGCACAATGTGCCTGGCTTCTTGGATCTCCAAACGTTCTCCCCCGCCGGCTTCCCATCGCTCAGACTTTCTGACTGCCACTGCGTCAGCCTATAGGATCCCCTGAAGGCTGTCTTCGCCTAGGCCGCCACTTTGTGCATGGAGCGTGTGCTGCTAGATGTCTTCTGCTTATCGATTATGCACGATAATTGACAAGCAGAACCACTTGTTTTTACAAAAATAAAACAATTTACATCTTACCACGGGCCCATCCCATTTACCTATAAAATCTGACACTATGCAAATTATATTAGGGTTCTGTGAAGTAATCTATCAAAGGCAAAAAAGAGGATAGGCAAAATAATATTTATCCAAACAGAACAATTAAGTCACCTCAAAACTCCTCATTTTTCTTAATAAAGTTGTGTGTGTGTGTGTGTGTTTGGTGCTTGATTGAGTGAATTGAACAACTGTCTCTACCCTCTACATTTCTTTCCAGTTTTAACAATAGGCCAGTCAACATACTAACTCATGCTAAAAGTTTTAGTTTCTTTTTTTCTAAAGTATATATTTTTTTTTTGGTGGGGAAGATTGGCCCTGAGCTACCATCTGTTACCAATCTTCCTCTTTTTTTTGTCCCCAAAGCCCCAATCCATATTTGTATATCCTAGTTGTAGGTCATTCTACTTCTTCTATGTGGAATGCCAGTCCGTGCCCAAGATCCAAACTGGCAAACCCCTGGTTGCTGAAGCAGAGTGCACAAACAGCCATTCAGCCATGGGCCAGCCCCTAAAAGTTTTAACTTGAAGCTCTTATTTCATTTTACTTCCCATAGAATCAAACAGCCTAATGGGCTGAAGCAAATCATAGTTTAGGGACTTCCTTTATTTTAATTCACCAATCGCTCTACTCATCAAGGGATCTGTAAACCCAAGTGTTTTGGCCATGACCGTTGGAACTTCATCTCCAAGACAACATCCCAACCAAAAACCAACATCTGCCAGCTCATTGCCCACAGATGATAAGGTGAATACTTAGAACAGTCCCCTAGAACTTGGGAAAAGCAGGGAAATTTGTTACATTCACAAAATAATGAATAACATTGTCATCAGTTTTTAAAAATCCTTTCTGAGCCATTGAGCAATGAGTTGTTTTAAGAGCATTTCAGTGCTAAGAAGAATGTGACTCATGGTTTCAAAGACACGTTGGTGCCAAGGTGAGGCAGGCAATGCTTCCATTTTATCTGCCTCGGTGCTCTTAAACCTTAAGCCAGTTGTTTGGAAAATCTGCTTACTCTTCCTCAAAGATCCAAGTCGGCAGAAGGACCACGAGGTCATTTGTCCGTCTCATGCCACATCCTGCCGCCAGCAATGGCCAAGTAGGGAATTCCTCAGAGGGAAGGGTCGCGTTCATTTTGTAACATTTCCTGTTAACGGGGAGATGAAATCCTCAAGTGAAAATATTTTCTTCTAACATTTCTTTGCCACATGAGAAAATATAAGAGATTAAATTTAATTCTTAAGGATAAAAGGATATTAGATCAATTTTCTCCTCTCCAACTTTAATATCTAACTGCATCACAAAATGTTAGAACTGGGTAATTTTAGTAAGGTCAACCTTTGCCATTATCTTGATTTCAAGTCTAGAGGAAGTAAACTATTAGCTCATATGCAATTACGGTAAAAGATGATAATGATATTTAAATTTATCTCCATAGCTGATTAATATGGAAAGTCATATGGGGAGAAAAATGGATGCAGTGCAACAGTCATATGATTGCTTTCAATTGACGGGATGCTCCCTCTGGGGTAGATGGTGCCTTTGTCTCAGCTGTGGAGGAGGCAAAGGCCCTCAGCCCTTTCTCTGGGTGTGCCAAGTGTCCAGCATGGGGCTGTGCCAATGGAATATTCTCAAGCACTTAGCTGCGTCTCCCCACAGCCCACAAAGCACAGGAACTAAGCAACCACAACCTATAACACTTTGTACAGATTTCCCAATAGTATTATGTTATTATATATTTTTAAATGCCTTCATGCTGGTCATTCAGAGTAGCAAAATTTAAAATTCACCTACTGACTGATCCTTGGCCTTTCCTCTTGAGAGTCGAGCTAACTGGCACACCACTTCCTATACGAATCACGGGGATCAGAGGCAGCTCCCCAACGAGCAGCTGATGGTCTCCCCAAAGGAAACCGTCGGAGGGCGGATGCCCCTCAGCTTCCACAGGAACAGGAAACAGTGCCACCTTGCTGGGTCTCCAGAGCTGGAGGCACACAGGCAGGTCAGGTGGAGACTTTGTCCCACACTTCCCCTCACTGTTTCAAAAGAAAAGCCCAATGGGGCTGGAAGAAACAATTAGGACTAGATCAAAGATGATTCAAGGACTGGACTTAATTAAAAGAATGGACTTGTGAGAAAATTATCAGAGCACTGCTTCCGTGAGAGCAGAACAGCCACGTGTGTTGAGAGGAAGACTGTGAATGCAAAAGAAGAAAAGTACCATGCATCAGAATGGTTCGACAAAAAGGGAGGAGATTCATTAATAAGAACAATAGTTAAATTAGCGTCCTCTGCTGAAGGCTATGCAGGCTGCCACCTGTAATCCTCACGATGACATGGAGAGGTCGGGATGACTGTTGCTCCGTTGCGTAGATGAAGAAATGAAGACACGCAGAGGTAAATTCACTCACCCACACAGGCGGTGGTGTGGCTGGGATTCAAGCCCAGGCTGTCTGAATGCAGAGCCCACACTTTCAATCACAACACTAGATTGCCTCTCAGCATCTCGCTTTTTTATTACTAACAAGCTGTGTGACAGTATCCATCTGCCTCAGTTTTCTTCGTAAAATGCACAGCAATATGTTCTTTGTGTTTGTCTGTGAGCTTGGACAGGGTAGCGCGCTATTCTAAAAAGGCAGTGGAATGGTGCTTAGGGCAGACCTAAGTCAGACTGACAGGGTCCCACTCCCAGGTCTGGTCTGCTCCTTGCTATCTGGGTGAGCTTGGGCCAGTTCCATAGCCTCTCTGTGCCTCAGCATCCTCCACGGTAAAACGAGGCTGTTAGTAATTTCCGCACCACGGGTTTGTTATGAGAAGTGATTTGTTCTTGGTAAAGTGGCTAAAACAGTTGCTGGCACATAGTAAGTACTAAAATGTCTTGGTTAAACTAATTTTTAAGATTGAATAGGTTAAGGGAAAAAGTGTTTAAACTTCAGTATGAGTTGGCTACTTGTTGCTTGACGATGAATATCGACTCTCTATAGAGCCCGTATTCACCCTCTGCTAATTTTTTAACCAGAAATTTAATCTAAAAATCCAACTTCATCTTTAAAAAAGTCTTCCATGAAGGAACTCAGATACGATCGTCAGTCCTCAGTCCTTTTCCTCCCCTCAACAGCCCTTTCTTCTCTGTTGCCTCTGTGCTCAGGCTGGTTCTGTCTGTGAGGCGGCTAAAAATCCCAGTGAGAAAAGATTCTTTTTATCAACATGTACAACCAAGTCCCAGAACTGACTCTCATTGGCCTAAATTGGGTCACAGGATGATCCTGGAACCAAGCACGTGGCCAAGGGATAGAATGTGCTGAGTGGCCAGGCCTGGGTCGCTCAGCCAAGGAGAGGGAGAGGAGGCCGTGCCCACACCACGTAAGCTGGGAGTGGAGCAGGATTCTATCTCAGGAAAATGAAGGTGCTGAAATGAGCAGAAGGGGTAACTGAGGCTGTAGAGACAGAACAATAAATCTCTGCTTTAGTGACCAATCATATTTTTGTGCCACAAAGCAATTGCATTGGGAAGTAGAAAACTTTGTTTGCATATTTTAAAGAATTCTGACAAACGCTAGGCCAAGGTTAAGAAACTAGTGATTTTGTTCCTGTGGGGTTCTCCCCGCCACCCCCCAAGAGGAAAGATGCCTTCCATAAACAGAAATTTTTTAATATATTTTTTCACTTTTTAATTTTGTTAACTAGTTGCAAACCTTATTTAAAAGCTCATTTAACCTGGTTCCTTTTAGTTCTTTTATAAAGACAGGCAAAAGACAAACTCAAGGAAAGAAAGACCAACTGACTTGTTGCAATTGCAATAAAACCAAGTTTTCTGTTTTTGTTTTTAATTTTTCCATAATGACTCCTGGAAAAGAACCAGTGGGATTTATATTCCTTTCCAGTCCTTCCCGTCCTGGAGAGAGAGATCATAGCTCGTTCTGTCCTTGTGCATCTTCTTTACGTTAATGCCCTTCTTTCTACTTAAATTAATACATTAGATACAGCCGGAAAGACTGGAGTTAGGGTGAATAGACAAAGAAACTTTAACGTCAAAATTCAGATAGGAGAAATGTTGCTATTTTGTTCTCAAAATCAAAAGAAACAGTGATCAAATCCAGTTTTAGTTTCATTTCATGAAATCTTAGCATAGTTAAACAGAAGCACATGATAAAAGTGGTATTTGAGTATTCCAGAATATTCTAGAATGTGGTTAATGTCATACTGTCTTATCTAGGAATTTTTCTGTGCTCCTCTAAAGTGTCAATCATCACATTTTGAAGTGTTTCTCTTCTACGATTGTTTATTCCATCCTTTTCCTTATTCTCTAGAATGATATTTCTAGAGTTACCTTAGATAAAATTTTGCATTGACCTTATTTCAAAAAATGTTGACCATTTTATAAGCCATAGTGAATCCTTTGCAGCACAAAACTGACATGAGATAGTAGCTTTGTGCAGTGATGACTCAGAGCCTTGAAGTGTCCTGAGTGTTAACCCGCTCACATCTCCCCAGCCCGCCACTGAGATACGGGGTGCCTCTGTGCTCACTCTGTAGGTGGTCATTCCTCTGACCTCCGCCACACCTGACTCTTAGTGAGGTGTAAGCATTGTTGCACTCAGAGGTGTCAGTCTCCTGGCTCTGACACGCTGTTCGTCTTGTCTTTCCCACCACACATCTTTCCACAGGCAGGGAATAACAAATATGCTGATATGTTTGTATGAATAGAGGAAAAAACTCATATCCAAATTCCCCAAACCTCATGCAATTCTGTGGGTGATTTAACCAAGCCCAACTTCCAATTTTGGATATTGCGAAAAAAGTGTCCATTTTCCCTCTTTTTCTTAAAGGGCATCACAGCTTAAAGGCTCGCTCAGCCACGATTTTGTCCCTGTGATATGTCTGCAACCTGTGTCTCAGTCCTCAGGAAATGTTTCATCTAGAAAACCGCCCTGACGGTCTGGGGAGATGAAAGGACCAGGTGAGGTTGTGTGCAATTCGTCAGCCTGTAATCTAGAGAAGGCAGATTGAGAACCATCATTAACCGTGTGCTGGAAATCCTGCCACGCCTCTTCACGTTTCTTATGCAGACACTGAAGTCCACAGGTCAGTAGTAATCTCTTCAGAAGAAACACAGGAATAAGGTGACTTTCTGAAAATTCTATTGCCGTGTTCTCAACGTAAGCACTCCTATTGGAATCAGAGGGCTCAGGTGTGAAAAGTTACTCTAAGATATTCATTTTCTTCATGAAGCGTCAGTGGAGGTTTGCCTTTTTGGCCCCACATGATTAGTAACCTGAGGGCTGCTCTGAGAGGAACAGTGTGTCTGTGTGCCAGGCGATACCAGAGAAAGCTTGAAGCAAAGGCAACTTAGAACATGGTGGGAGAGGATGAAGGCTGTGGGAAGTGGAGAGGACCGAGAGGGAAGGGAAAGGAGGAGAAGAGGACGAGGGGAAGGGAAGGGAGAAAAGGAGATAGGTACAGCCTACACAGCAGTCTCCTTGACAGAGTCAACAAGCACCTGCTCACGGAGGAGGGAGCGCCCGACCCACACACACAAGAAATGGGACACAGTCTTGGACCTCTGTGTTCACGTGGGGGCCTTTCTTAGTTTAGACTTTGTCCAGAGGTTTGTTTCTATGGTCCAAATCTAAGTATTATAAATTCTTTCCACTGTCACATTACAATTCACAATAAAAAAATAGTCAAACCTACCTACCTTCCTTCCTGAATAACTCAGTTGGAACACCATTAGGTGGGGTCTTAGGGAGCTGGTAGTTCATGTGGGGTGGGAGGGGGCTGCAGTGGCCTGGCAAGGGGTAAGGGCACAAGGCGGTGAGGGGAGCATTTCCAGAGGGTGTGGCGGAAGTGGGCATAGGGCTAGAAGACAGAGTACGTACTGAGGGGTTGATCAAATAAGTGAATATATTCAGAATATAGAGAATAATGGGAGCCAACTTTCTCACTGTCACAGAAAGGCCAAAAACTAGAATGAGTCCTGTGGTGTGGGATTGAATTTAGAGGTATTGGTATAAACACATAGATTCCAATAGATAGATGATAGATAGATGGACAGACAGACAGATGATAGAGAAGAGAGACAGAGAAATCTAGGTGTTGTGGCAGCCAACTTCTGTAGCGCCTCAGGCATTAACACCTTTGTTCCAACCCCTCCCGTACTGAATAGGGTTGAATTGTGTAAGCAGTAGGCTATCATGGAAATGACAGAGCGAGACTTTCTTCTTCTTCTTCTCCTTCTCCTCCCCAAGTCCCCTAGTACATAGTTGTATATTCTAGTTGTGAGCGCCTCTGGTTGTGGCATGTGGGACACCGCCTCAACGTGGCTTGATGAGCAGTACTATGTCCGCACCCAGGATCTGAACCAGTGAAACCCTGGGAAGCAGAGCGTACGGACTTAGCCGCTTAGGCACGGGGCCGGCCCCAGAGTGAGACTTTTGAGGCTAGGTCATAAAGGACATTCTGGGCTCCTCACTCTGGAGGTGGCCAGCCACCATGTAATGACACTCAAGCGGTGGTTTGGAGAAGTCAACGCCTCAAGAAATGAGGCCTCCTCCCAACAAGTCCTGGCCTGCCAGACATGTGCGACAGCCACCTTGAAAGTGGCTCCTCCAGCCCCAGTCAGGCCTGAAGACCACGGTCCTGGCCAACGTCTTGACTGCATCCTCATGAGAGGTGCTGAGCCAGAACTCCCAGCTAAACCACTTCTGAATTCGGAACTCGTCTGTGAAGTAGTAAGTGTCAATGTTTTAAGCTACTTTGTTTGTTAAGTAGCTATGGTAACCAATTCGTTTGTGAAGATATGTATGTGTAGAGATCACATACATACGTATATTCCCTGGCTCTATCCATGGACAGGGTCTGGTGCAACAACACTTCAAAACCAACGAGCACTCCAAGTGCCCAGATCTTAGTTCCTAAATACAATTCTCCACTAAAAGCAGTCAGGGCTCCTTGGAGAAATGGTTGACCTCAGGGCTAGAGCAGAGAAAATTAAAGATGAGCCTGAATATCTCATTCAATAGCAAGCAAATAGTCAAACAATATGGAAGCCATCGTGAAAGGGCTCCCTCTGGGAAACCTGCAACAATCTGAGTATCTGAATGAGTAATGTCAGTAAAAGGTCGTAACCCATTGAATAAAACAGGAATTTACAAGTCTACACTGATGTAAAATAATAAGTGAAAAATAAATTGGGAGGAATAAATTCCTTACTAGAATCCCAACTAATAAATGCAGGAGGAAGATTAAATGAGAAAATAACCATTTGGAAACTATCAGGGTAATAAGTAATTCAGCCAAGAAACATCAATAGATGCTAAAATTAGCAAGTGCAAGTTTAATGAGGAATGGAATATTTATATAACTATCCACAAATGCTTATTAATTGCAAAAAAGAGAAGAATGACTTTTCAGTGGAGAAATCTGGCAGACACGACTTAAACAAATTATTAAAATTAACATCACCAGTAAGGGTACAAATTGAAAACATGTACCACCTAATTGGATGCAATAAGAACACAAAATCATGCTGTGGTATTCTGGCCCTAGAAGACACACAACTCGAAACTAATTATAAGGAAATATCAGATGACCCAAAGTTAGAGACACTTTATAAACTATCTTGACAAAATTGTCAAAGCCATGAAAGTAAAAAAAGACAAGGAATCATTCCTGATTAAAAGGGGATACAAGATATAACAGCCAAGTGAGACATGTGATCCCAGATTAAATTCTTTTTACTATAAAGGACACTATTGGGACAACTGGCAGAACTCGAATGGTATCTGTGATTTAGGTGGTAGCAATGTATCAAGGTTAATTTCCTGACTTCGATGCTCACTATGGTTATGCAGAAGATTATACCTACTTGTAGAAAATGCACAGTAAAGGATTTGGAGGTTATGGGGCATCTTATCAACTACTTGCTCAAATGGCTCAGAATGAAAAAGTTTTTCAAATATTCTTCCTACTTTTTTGTAGATTTTTTTTTAAAGATTGTCACCTGAGATAACATCTGTTACCAATCTCTTCTTTTTTTTTTTTTTCCTTCTTCTTCTTCTCCCAAAGCACCCCAATACATAGTTGTATATTCTAGTTTTAGGTCCTTCTGGATGTGCTATGTGGGACGCTGCCTCAGCATGGCCTGATGAGCAGTGCCATGTCCATGCCCAGGATCCGAACCCGCGAAACCCTGGGCTGCTGAAGTGTAGTGTGAACTTAACGACTCGGCCATGGGGCTGGTCCAGTAGATTTTTAACTGTTTCAAAAGAAAAGAAAAAAGAAACACATTACAGATGTGAAAATTGCAGCCCTCATTTGGCAGAGAATATAAAGGCAGTTCAGAAACACAATACTAAATAGAAATACACAGAAAGCAGATATCACACACAGGTGAAGTGCAACAACAACAGCAACAATGAAAGAGAAAGAAGGAACATGGAGATTGGAACTGAACAGAGACATCACTGAATTATTTAGTGTCCCAAGAGGAAACAGATGGGTAGTCAAAATAGAATAATTTCACGAGGGTTTATTTACAAAGAGATATTTGCAATGATGTGGATTATGGTAACCATACGTCCAAGGGTTAGTCATAACCTAATGTCCAAGCTGTTGAGAGGGGTGGGAGTAAGAGAGGAAGCCAGAGAAAGAGTCACCCTGCTGCCTTGAGAGAATCAGTGAATGCTAGAGAGACACAGCCAGCTGGAGGAGACCTGGCAGCAAGGTGCCAGAGCCTCACCCCTTCCCTCCCTCCAACCTACCGCAAGGGCCCCCCCTGGCAAAACTCAACCAGAAACCAGGGGGCATGGGAACCTGCTAACGTGGTCTACACAAGGCAGACTGTCTGGGCAAAAAGAAGAAGAAGAAATATGAGGGGCCCTTGGAACAGGTTTGGACTATCTACTGTAAATTATATAAAATTAAGGACAGTAATGTTTAGCTCTGTAGGAATAATCATCAAGAAGGACTATTTAAAGTCTTTGAGAAAATTTCAGAAAGATAGACTGAAAATTCTTTGAAATTGCAAGAAAAACAACCATTCCAGGACAGTTAGATTGTTCATCAACAGCCAGGGACACAAAAGTCATTGAATGATTCAAAACTGGAGAAAGTACAGTTGGAAGAGAAGAGAATCTGGAAAGCAACCGAAAAGAAGTATTAGCCAGCTTTCCTTTAAGCACAACCGCCTGTAAGTTTGGCCAGTTCTCTAGTGAGAACTGAAAGTAAATATCAAAATTATTTGTAAATATAATTTTGCTTAAATTCTGCGTTGGTAAACTGCATGGAGTTCTCATAACTTTATGCAGATTCAATCCTTTCCATATAATCTTTTTGTTGCTGTATAAAGTTCAAAAGCTAAAACCTCTCTGGGTAGATAAATCTAGATTCAGTGAAACCCATATTTAAATCGCAGTCAATAGTTTTTACTCCAGATTGGCAGGTAAAGGGCTGTTCTCAAAAACGTTGCCTTAACAACATTTCTTCTTGGCTGATTGTGACAAACGTTCTTTACAGAACAGACAAGGTGGAGAGCCAGAACAGTTCGCAATCAGGGAGTCTGTCCCATAAGCTTCCTCAAGTTTAAAAGACTGCAATGCAAATAAGTAAAAGTTATACAAAAAAAGTGTTCTAGGATAATAGTACATTTGGTCTCTACGGTGATCTTAAAAGAGCCTTTACAACCATTATACTTCATCTTTATTATAATATTTTTATCTTCATAGCAGCACTGTGGAAGACCCAGCACATATTAGCCCTATTTTACAGATCAAGAAATTAATTAAAAACCCCCACAGCTAGTAAGTAGCAAAGACAGGATTCAAATCCAAATTTCCTGAATCCAAACCTAGTGAATTTTCCATTCTATAATTCTACCTATAATTAAACCCGGAAGTACAATTGAGTCCCCTCACCTTTGTTCTAAGAATACTTTAAGATTCATTGCATTTTATTGCAATGAAGAATTTTCCTCCAATAAAATGGAGGGAGGACAAAATGGAGGCAAGGTTGGAGGGAGAGAGAGAAAGAAAGGCAAGGAGGACATAGGTGTGTTTGAAGGACACTCTACTCAAATTCACTTGCAGAGAGAATGTGTTGCTTTGAAAGCAAAGCTAAGAAGAGCCACCGGTGGCCCTTCTCCACTTCTTTACTACAGCATCAGCGAATGGCTCGGCTTAAATACTATTCAGGCAACTATTAGAAAATTTGGTTCTCCTGCTTGGGAAAGTCATTGCTAATAAGAGACACAGAGACACCCAGGAGAAACAGTAGAAACACAAGCAGAGGAGTCACTAAAAATTCCTTCACAGGCATTTGTTGAATCCCTGGCACTAAAGAACAGAGATGAGAAAGCACGATATCAGTCGGAATGGAATGAAATGTATTTCAGTGATAAACAGCCACCCACTGCCCGGCGACTGAAAGCTGGGATTTATTTCACATTCTCACCGCATGTCTATTGTGCTTTGACTGGGTCTCTGCTTCATGTCATCCTCACTCTGGGCTCCAAGCTAAGGAAGAAACCTTTATCTGGAAGCCTGCTGGTCACTGAGGCAGATGCAAAGGGAGTACACAACAAATTGCGTGCTGCTCTTAAAGAGACCCCCTGGAAGAAACCCACGTCCTGCCGGGACACTGCTATCCAGTGCCTGGGCTGCTGCTCACATCTCCATGCTCCCGCCGCAGCTTCCAGGGTGGGACGGTTAGGGCTCCCCAGCTATTCCGCGTGCTCCTTTATGTTTCTCAGCCTCCCTGCAATTAGGTTAGGGGTGGGTGACTAGTTAAGGCAAATGGGCTGTGAGGAGAAGTGATATTTATAACTTCTGGGCTGGAGGTGCCACTTCTCTTCCTGTACCAGAGAGACCTCAAAGGCCAAGGGTTCCTTTGGCGTAGCTACTGGATGGTGGAGCCTCCATTCACTCGGTTCCCTGAGTGACTGTGTGGAGCAGTACTCCCCTCCTGAACTCTTTCTGGACACATAATGTGAATAAGATTAACCGTTGGTTGTTTAAGCACAAGATTTCAGAATGTCTATTGTGGCAGCTAGCATTCATTATCCCAACAAACACCTGAAGGAGGGGTGTTGGTATAACAAAGATCTAAAACATGTGAATTTGCTTAGTGGGTAATGCACGGCTAGGGAACTGATATCACAAGCTGAGAAGATAATCATATGTGTTTTGCAGTGGTAAAATATTTGGTATAACTATTGCATGCATGACTTGGAAGTCAGCTCCCATGCATATTCAGCCAGGAATGTCAAAGTAGAATGGTGGCAGACAGAGCATTGGTACCATGTGTTGGCAGCTTTTTATTGCATTTAGCAAGGTATTGCCAAAGAGAAATAGACTCAGAAAGAACTGACCTTTCGTAAGCAGGCTGGAAGGGAATTATAGGAAAAGATCAGAAATTCAGGGGCCTTCCAGGTTGAAAAGTCAACTGCTTCTACACCTCAAAAGTAAGAAACAGGACTAAAAATCTTCGAGTGACAAATCCCCGATAAAACTCTTAGTTGATTAAAGTGTTTCTAGGCAGAGTCAGATTAAAGGTATAATCGTCCCATTTAAACTCAGTAGCCCTAAGGTAGTCTAGAGAAAGCTGGGCACGGGGATGAAGAAGCACAGGGATAAAGCAGAACTGAGAGCCAGGTTTTGAAAAGAGTGAGGTTACTAGTACATGAAATTCATTGAATGTGAATAGATCAGAAGCTTATTCTTAAGGGAGCAAATTGCCAAAGAAACAGGAAGTTGGACCCAAAAAGCGTTTAACTTAAAATATCTTGAACGTTCAAGCTTTCTTGATGAGAAAGCTACTCAGCCCCCAAGGAGGGAATCAGCCCCCACTGCCCACTTCAGGTCTGCTGAAGAATAAAGGGAAAAGGACAGATCCTGCAAAGACCTACAAAGATTCCTCCAGAGAGCAGAATCTCAGCCCAACAAATTAAGGACGCTCCCTCACCCCTGGTTCTGCTACTCACGATGTGCACCCACGGGATTTCAGAACTTCCACAGCCCAGTGACCGCTGGCTACCTCCACCTCCCCTCTCCAAACCACGGTGTCCCCTTTTTTCCATCGTTATCCACTGGGGAGAGGGAAGATGGGGAGAAAACCCGTCTTTGTGGTTCTTAAGTCTCCAAAGAAGAGGAGCCACATCTGGACCCGGCGGCTGACTCGCTGCGATGGCACACACTCTGAGTCACTGCCGAGGGCCGCAAAGAAGAGCAGAGTCTGCTTCATATTTGAGATATTTTGAGCTTGTTCACTACTAGAATTTAAAAAGTTCATGTTTTGATTTTTAATAATTGTGCAGGATTTTGAGAGGACTTTAGAGATGGTAGGGAACCCCGGTGGATTATCCCTAACTTTGTGTCCCTGATCAAAAAGAGGGAAATTTTGGGTAACAGTAACTGCTCCTGTGTCAGATCCCAGCCTGCTGCCAGATGCAGGTTCCCTGTATTCTCAAACCCCCAGGTAAGGGCTAACTCTGTTAGTTAGGACTCCTTTGGTTACATATGACCACAACTCAACAAAATTAACTCCTTTAACTTAAGCAAAAAGGGAAGTGAGTTTTCTCCCCGGGTTAGGAAGTATACCGAGATAGGTCATGAACTTGGAAGAGAATGGATCAGGGGCCTCAGCACCACTGCGATCTTTGTCTCCATCCAGTTCTTACTTCTCTTGGTCTCTGCTTCTGTTTGCATCTTGGCCTCTGTATTTTTTACTCCACGCAGGGTCTGTCCTTGCATCGGAGAGGATGGCCACTGAAAATCCAGGTCCATATCCTTACAGTTTGCTAAGTGCTTGAAGAACGCAATTCCTGTACACCTCCAACTGTCAAGTTCCAGGGAAGAATTCTGATTGGCCTGGTTTGGTTGATATGTACACCCCTGTGAATAACTGTCCAGGTGCATGTACTATGATTGGCTCAGCCTGAGTCGCGTGTTCAAACATGTGCCTGGGAAGGTAGAGGGTAGCAATGCAATGATCGATACGTGTACCAAGACCTTGTAAAGAGGAGAGGGGTTCCTCCAGGGAGAGGAAGTGCTGTAGCTGCAAAAAGGAAGATGGAAAAGATGAGGCTGCAGAAGCAAGAACTACCAGATTCTTCCATGATAACCTAGATACCAATAAGAGTGCCCACCATGGAGCACACCGAGGAAGTGTCCCTACGAGGAAAGGCAGTGACACTCCCACCCAGAGCGCCTGACTTTGGTAGGCTCTAGGGGTCACCCAGACGCCCTGCACGGTCTCCCCACTTGGATCCCTCCCACTCCCTAGGAGACGACACGCTTCCCCCGAGACAAGCAGTGTGATTGCAGCGATGAGTGATGCGCTCCTGCCGCCTTCCCATTGCTCTCCCAGGCCTGGGAGTGACCCCAGAGTACGTTCACATGCTCTCTGCAACACTGGAAGCCACAATGTTTACATAAGCCTCATATATATTGTGATTAAATGCTTCGTAATTACCAAATACTTTCTAATACCTCCACCAGCTTAATGTTTCTACAGTTCTCCTTTATGTCGCCCTCTGATAAAAAAACAAAACAAAACATTCTAGTTCCTCTAAATCCTCCCAAATAAACCACAAACTCCAGGCCTTCAACACACTCTATAATCTAAGCCCCACATGTCTTTGCAGTCTGACCTCATGCTACTCTTTCATTCACGTCTTTCTTTCCATCCAAAAGAGACTAGTCCCTGTTTCTAGTATACATATAATTTTTTCATCTCTTCTTATTCATTTACTAAATCAACATATATTGGTTGCTTTTTTATGGCCCAGATAGTGTGGTAAGTACCAGAGATGCAGCGATGAGTGAAACATGAACCCCGTCTACACAGAGCTCACTCTAACTGTAGAAGAAATATACGTTATAAGTAATTATAATTCTTTGTGAAGCACGTTGTAGGTGAGGTCTGAGGAAATTGCTAGACCAACTGACTATACGGAGAAGTAGGGCAAGTTTCCCCTTGAATATGAGTTTAAGCTGGGACTTGAAAGATAAACGTGTTTGCCTGGTGGAGGAGTAAGAAAGGGAATTCGAGGCATAGAGAAGAAGGCATGCGAGAGTCCAGCAAGGGGAAGATACATAACTTATTCAGGAAAATGCACATTCAGTAAAAGCCTCCTTAATTAACGTTCTCAAAAGCAGCACTGGGCATCAAGCTGTGCTCGGCGTTGCTGTGTAAGCATACTGGCTGACGCGTGGGATGTGCTAAATGCTTACAGCTAATAGGTTACTCTCCTGTTCGCCCACGGAATTCTATAGCTGCTGGTTAAGTTTTACATTTATTAAGAGTCAGTGGTCTTTTCCCCCAAATCCGTTGTACTTGTTATTATAATTATACAATTGAATTCAGTGTTGTGTAAACCAAGGTTTTTCAACCTTGGCACTATTGACATTTGAGGCCAGGGAATTCTTCAATGTGGGAGGCTATCTGTGCTTTGTACGATATTTGGCAGCATCCCTGACCTCTCCCACCAAATGCTAGGAGCACCCTCCCCTGAGTTGGGATAGCCAAAACTGTCTCCACACGTTGTTAAATGTCCCCAGAGGGTACAAAATCACCACTGGTAGAATCAAGCCAGCTCATGAAGGGCCTTGAACGTAGACTTCATGTTTTAGGTATGCCATGGGAAACACTTAATGTTTTTAGCAGTAGATGAGCACATGTGGCCATGCATTTCAGAGGATAAATTAGAAGAGGTGAGACTGGAGACAGGCAGGCCTGCTAAGGAGGCAATTGCCACAGGGCAAGCAAGAAGTCACGAGCGTCTTGATGAACACAGTGGCAGTGCCAGTAAGAGGCAAACTGAAGAGAGATTTTGGAGGCAAACAGATGTCATTTGCTCCGTCTGAGATTGCCCCCCACTTTCTCTTCCTCCCTGTGCTCACCCATTACATCCAGCCCGACCTCATGGTTCAGCTCAATCTCACGTCCCCAGATCAAGTCACAGAAAATGACCTGTCCTCCTCTGAACCCTGTAAGTCATTATTTCAGCTCCTCTTAGGGCACTTTGTGATACTGTTACTCCAACACCTAGTTTATAAACTAGATTTAATTCTAGATTAGAAACTCCTGAAGCACAGGACCACATTTGGCTCATGTTTGCTTTCCACCCAGTGCCCAGCCCCACGCTCTCTGTACAGCAGGTGATGAACGTTATTTCCTGAGTGAATTAGGAACTGTTGCCTAAATTGCTCAGATGGATTTATGAGCGTCCCTTGAGTCCTAGCCCCGAGCATCAGAAGAGTCTGGCCTTCAATTCAGCGGTTCTGCATTCTGCGTAAATCTCCAGCCCGCAGTTCCTACTTACTCGCGTCACTGGAGGAAGCTCACATTCATCCATCTTAGGGCTTTCCTTATAAACTGCTCCTTGGAGAAACTGAGTGAAACAACACCCACAGCTCCCCTCAAAAAAAACTGAAAAGTAACCATAGGCCAGAGAGTATCCAACTAGTGAAAAATTGTATTGAACTATGTTAAATGAGGGATGGATGAGCGTTAAGCAAAAACACCCATCTGGATTTTTCTCAAGGTAAATGTTTTTTCCTGTCCATGTAAGTCACCAAGACCGTTGCTCACTATATTCCCTCAACTATATCTCATTGTTGCCCATAGCTATCCTATTGGTTTCCACTGACAAGCGGTGGGAAATATTCACCGTGAAAAAAGCTTCAATTACATATTAGAGAATGAGGTACTTGAGAGAGACATCTCTAGTGATAGAACTCAGCACAGAATCGTAAAATCAGACTGAACCTCAAGCATTCTGTGTATCTGATTATCTTTCTGCATCAATAAAAATGGCCAAATTGTCCAAACTGAGTTGTTTTGAATATGCACTATGAGCTTTGCAGTTTTTTGGTAAAGCAGGAAATTCAAAAAGAGCAAAAGTTGAGGTCTCTGCTGGTACGGTTGTTGTGGGGAGACCAGGAGACGCATGTGACTCAGGTCAACGGCAGGATGAGGAGCACAGGTGGGATGGCTCTCCTGGTCACACCTGCTTCCGGCTCCTTTTCCTACTATTTCACCTTCAGGACCATCTTGGGGTTTCCATCTTGGGGTTTACACGTGTAGTCTCTATTCCACACCAGCTAACCCAGACGTTGTATCTATATGGTTTTCACAGAATTAACCCCATTCACATGATGTGTTTGTGCATGTTGAGAGCACACCAACAGGTTAAGGTGACAGCAATGCTAAAAAAATAACTGAATATTAGATACCCCTGTGTTTTAAAAGTCCCTCGGCCCTTCCCACCCTTTGCTCCCAGCTCTGCCCCGCAGCCTGCCTCTTCCCCTCGCTGAGGGTGCTCCGCCTCCGCGCCTTTCACAAAGCCAGACGAAGTCCCTTGCTGACTGTTCTCATGCCGGGCCTGGCCGCCCTCTCTTTAAGCTGCCTGTCCCTCCAGACGCTGCTCAGGAGCCTCTTCTCACATCCGGGAGGATAGTTTCTTAAACACACGCAGTTGGCTTCAGTAAGTCAAGTTCTGGCCCCAGCTGTTAACATAATTGGTTTGTTTTATCTGGTTTCATCTCAATAAGCAGTACCAAGTGCCGAACACTGATAGCCAAATATCAGAGTTCAGAACTGAGAGGACAGAAGGACACGGGGGACGTTATTCCATCTGGAAGGCAGAGATCACCTAAAACAAAGCAAAAAAAAAAGAAAGAAAAGAAAAAAGGCCTTGAAAGAGGGAATTTACATGATTGGGAAGGTAAAGAAACTCAAGACACTAGAAACCATATGGTTTCAAAGATGGGGCAGGCTAACGGGGACGGCCCGGTGGCGCAGCGGTTGAGTTCGTGCGCTCAACTTTGGCGACCCAGAGTTCACAGGTTCGGATCTCTCTCATCAAGCCATGCTGTGGCAGGCGTCCCACATATAAAGTAGAAGAGGATGGGCATGGATGTTAGCTCAGGGCAATCTTCCTAAAAAAAAAAAAAAAGAAGATGGGGCAGGATAAAGCTGAAAAGCAAAGACTTCACATTTCCTTTGGAAATAACAGTGTTTATTTGTCATCAGTCAATAGCTACTTAGTAATATGAATAATATTAGCAATAAAAAAGTAATAATGAAAAGAATAGTAATATTTACTACGTAATAGGCACTGGACTAATTTCTAGATTTACAGTGATGAGGGAAGTACCATCTTTCCTTGGTCCTTAGACACACGTTTTCCCAAAAATTGTTACATTTCTGAAAGTAGAATTTATCTTAATTTTTCAGTTATATTGTTGTTTCCTGAACAGATGTTAAAATAATGAGTCCTTAGACTCTTGGAAATAGGGTAATTCCTCAGTTCGAGAGTCTTGCTCGCACTGAGGGCGACTGAGGGAGAAGTCTTTGAAGGGAAGAGTTATTTCAGGAAAGTGTGCCTGATGACGGCAGCTGCAGATGAGTGGGGGTCAGGGGAGGGAGCAGCAGAGAGCTGGAGGGACGGGAAGTGGGGCAGGCCTGGCCCAGGGTTTGATACAGCAAAGGAGAGGCAAGAACGGACACAATGGGTAGACGTGTGTTCTTTCAAAGATGAATAAGTTTCTGGATGTGGTGTTTGGATAATCTGAGCCAAAGTTGAGAAACTGGGCCAAGATACTGCTAAGTCTTCAAATATGGCCGACCAGGAGGATGATAGTTCATTGGAAACTGAAGAGAATTCAAATTCAGCACGTGGGCACTGAATTTTGCTCAGACATACTGCATAATCAAATGGAACAACCCAATAAGTAGTTGAAAATATCTCAGGGAACAAAGATTAAGAAATAAAAAATGTTGGGGCCGGCTGGGTGGCACAGCAGTTAAGCTCGCACGTTCTGCTTCGGTGGCCCAGGGTTCGCCGGTTCAGATCTCCGGTGTGGACATGGCACTGCTTGGCAAGCCATTCTGCAGCAGGCGTCCCACATATAAAGTAGAGGAAGATGGGCACAGATGTTAGCACAGGGCCAGTCTTCCTCAGCAAAAAGAGGAGGACTGGTGGCAGATGTTAGCTCAGGGCTAATCTTCCTCAAAAAAAGAAAGAAAGAAAGAAAAAATGTTGGGGCCAGCCCAGTGGTGTAGTGGTTAAGTGCACGTGCTCTGCTTTGGCAGCCTGAGGTTAGTGGGTTCAGATCCCAGGCATGGACCTTCACACCACTCATCAAGCCATGCTGTGTCAGCATCCCACATACAAAATAGAGGAAGATTGGCACAGATGTTAGCTCAGCGACAATCTTCCTCACCAAAAAAAAAAATGAAGAAACAAAGAAAAAATGTAAAGGTCACAGTTGTTTGTCAAAGTTCCTTTTCACTTTGGATAATCCTAACGTGTGAATGAATTTCTAGAAAATCATTGCTGCTTTCCTTCCCTAATATTCAAAATGATGGTATTTTTGGCATACTGCCCAGTTGGGAAAAATGTCTTCTTCCCAAGTAAAGAAAAAATATCTATAACACTTTCCCACAGTAGATTACATTATAAATAACCTAACAATAACAATAACAATTCTCTGAACACCTCTAAGTGCCAGGCACAGGGCAGGTTTTTGAGACAGAATTATGAATTAAGTCTTTGCCAAAATCACTGACTGAGAGTTAGAAAAAGTAAGAGGGTTTTTAGTGGGAGGATTTTACATGCCAAAACCAATGGGCTGACCACAGGCCATTTGCAACCATAAACCCAGGCAGCTCCGTTAGCCTGGCAACAGCAAGCTGTCAGAGAGGGGTTCTTTACAAGGGTATTTCACATGGGATAGAAACTGTCTTCCTTCTGTGACGACCAATATGAACCATTTTACTAGGAAATTCGTCTTGAAGATCACAGTTTAGCAGATGAGACCAAGCTAACCAAGCTTAATAACTCAAGTCCTAAAGTGGAAAGTTTCCTGAATGAAGAGAAGCAAACCTGTTCCTCCACCATTTGGCCGGGCTTCTAACCTAATTATAACGCTTTGGTGTTGAATTTTTCTGGAAATCTACAACGTACATGTTGATGTACAAATTCTACCACTCCCCATCACAGACACCCATTAGATGAAGCTTTTCAGGAATTATAGCACCGAGGATTCTGGAAGACTGAACTGAACGAGCCCCACAGAGAAGGCTTCAGATGAGTTCCATGACCCCTGGCCACTACCTTGCTAAGTCCACCTGGTTGTGGGGCATCAGTGCAGGTTCTTTCCCCTGATGTTGATTTATCCAAATTATTATTTAGCTAAGACACAAGGTTTTTGACACCAAAACAAAAGGAATTGCAATATTGGGGATAAGGCATCTTCCAGGATTTAAGCAATAAGATGACATTAATTTACAGGAAATGTGAAAATCATTACATCCTTCTTCACTGGATGAAAAAGATCATTTTGTTTGTCATTTAGAGAGAAAATCTGGTATTCCATGTCCTTATGAAAGGACAATATATATTGGGTTTTTATATTAAATAAAAGGGATTATATATCTTTTCACGGTTTTCATTTGAAAATAAAAGTGAATGTCTCTATAGTGTATGAAAACCTAGTTGTAGGGTTTCTGATTTATTAGATGAAAGTGAGAATTGTGTGACTGAGGGCTAAGCGCTTTCTAGGGTAGTTAGTGATTATTACTCGAAGGGTCAGGCTCTGAGAGAGAAACCACCTAGCTCTGGAGAGTGCAGTCCGTTGTAATATTTTGATTCTTCTTAATTATAACTGATGCTGACAATACTCAGGCCTTAATTTAAGCACTTTGCATGTATTAATACAGTTAATCCTTGCAATAAACCTTCTCGTAGATACATAATAATTTTCCCATCTTACAAGTGAAGAAACTGAAAGTTTAATAACTTGCCCGAGGTCATAGAACCAGCAAGCGTCAGAGGCAGGCTTTGAACCCAGATGGCCGGGTGCCAGACACCATCCACTTCCCCACCGTGCTGGACAGCCGCTCTACTCTAATGATACTTTGCTGCTGCCGCTGTTGCCTCCATAATTCGTCATATCCATGAATCACCACACTCTGCTTCTTCCAGTCAATCCATTTCTCCAATGACATTTAGTCAGGAACCGGCAGGGTGCTGCTCCTCATTTGGCCATGGTTATCATAAATCGGTGTTGGTGCCATCCAGACGGGAAGGTCTCTGTAATAGCCTGCTAGGGCCGCCATAACAAAACCCCGCAGACTGTGTGGCTTAAACACCAGAAATGTATTTTCTCCCCAGTTCTAGAGGTCCAAGATCAAAGTGGTTTAGGGTTGGCTTCTGGTGAGGGCTCTCTTCCTGGCCTGCAGATGGCTGCCTTCTTGCTGTGTCCTCACATGGCTCTCGACCTGTGGGGAGAGAAGATTCCACAGGCCACGGTTTCCATCGGGGAAGGAGGCTCTACACATTTCACGCGGGCAGCAGGCAACGCCTCTGCACAGTCTGCAGGAGGCTGACTCTGACTCGAAGGGTGAGCTGTCACCGCTAAGGAGACTCTCACGTGTCCCGCGGTTACGAGGCCCAGCTTTCCAGAGGCTAACCAAGAGCCTTCAAGATTTCTAAAATTTTAGGTCGAACAAGTCTTACAAAGATGTAGACACTAGGCAACTTTTGACAAGGTCTCTATATAATTTGACTACAAATAGTTTTTGCTCAAACAGTTTAGGTCAAAGCAAGTTAGTCAAGATTATGAAGTAGTCTTAGTAATGACTTATAAAATAAATAAATGCATATCTTCAGGTCTTGGCATCTTGTTTGATGTGAATTTTGGTGAATTTGCCCTGCTTTCCTCATTTCAGTCTGCTTTTCAGAATTTGGCAGGACTGAGGAATAGCAGAGTTCTCACTTTTTTGTTTTTTAATTTCTAACTGACTGTTAAACAATTATTCCTTGTTTGAACTATTTTTAATAAGGGAGAGTTGGAACGTTAATGTCCAAAGAGCCACGCTGTATAAACGCAATAAATATTTGTTTAACATAGGGAACATGGCAGCACCCACCTGACCAAAGGCATCCACCGTGGGTTTTCCCAGAACTTGTCTATGCACTTCTGTTAATTTAATTCTACAAAATAATATGAGAGTACAATACTGTTTGGTAATTTTTCATAATTAAAGTAGTCCACTAATTGTTGGATTAAAACATTTTCTCTTTTTTTTTTTTGAGGAAGACTGGCCCTGAGCTAACATCCATGCCCATCTTCCTTTACTTTATATGTGGGACGCCTGCCACAGCATGGCTTGCTAAGCGGTGCCGTGTCCGCACCCAGGATCCGAACCAGCAAACCCCGGGCCGCCAAGGCAGAACATGTACAATTAACTGCTGCACCACCAGGCCAGCCCCAGATTAAAATATTTTCATCATGATTTTATAGATGAAGAAATCAGAGGCTCAGAGAAATTAAATTATTTACTACCTGTTTGACTTTGAGCGGCTCACCTCCGGTACTCCATTTCCAAGTTTTAAAGGTTAATTCTGTTTCCATCCTGCCTTATTACATGACTTACTCCTCGCTGAAGCAGTGGTATTCACTGAACTATATTCACTGAACTATTCCAGCAGTATCTCTGTGTTTCTTTTAGGTCATTGTGTCGTGTCCAGCTAAAATTAAAACATAATTCGGACTTTGAAACATTTTCTTCAACTCTATAAGATCAACTAGTCCAAACAAAAATTAACTTAATTCAAGTCAATTACATTGCAGAAGTATTTACTGAATACTTAATACATACTTAATTCTGTATTAGGTACTGTTACCGTAATGTGAGCTTTATTACCACCATGTTTTAAAAACTGAGACAATGTAACTGAAGTTGGATTGTGTAGACAATTAACACACCTCAGAAAGAACAAGAACAGCGTGAGAATACTTTTTAACTTTTCTGTCAAACGTCAGATCCCATTAACTCAGAATCTGAGGACAGTCAATCCTAAAATTGACAATGTTCTATGTGTGGCATCTAAGAAAACAGGTTTGCCGAAGAAATTATTGTTAATGAGAATCCAATATAGAAAAGCATCAGCCTTTTGAGAAAGTTGTCTTCAAGCAAGCACGCGGTGCCATCATTTGCAAAAAACAACCCGGTGAAGATTTTACACTCCTTGACGCTTCTGAGGAATTTTGTAGCCGCTAGCCTGCCGAATCTTCATAAAAGGATAGCATCCCATTCATTTCAAAGTCTATCAAAACCTCCCTAACTCTTACTCCTCTGCTCTCCTATCCTCTTCCTACTCACCAATAATACAAAACCATGAGAGTTTACCATATTTATTTAGGAAGCACCTTAGTCTGTAAAACGTATACTTGTTCTACTCAGCAAATACATTTTGAGAATGACTTATTCCGTGAGGCCCTGGGCTTATACAAGGAATAGTGCGTGAAGCTCACAGAAAGATAATCCTTGTTTGAACATAAGATAAACTTTCTTGTTGTCGAGAGATCCAAAAATAGACTCGTCAGCACCATCAGGGAGGAATTTTCCCTCCCGGGAGATTTTCAAGCACAAGTTGGGGATGTTGAAAGGAGAACTGAAGCTTCAGAAAAGTATTGAACTAAATGATTCTTAAAGCCACAAATGCAGAATGTGGATGAGGATGATGACGTGAGTGTGAGGAGGAGAAGGAGGAGGAAGAAGGAGGGGAACGAGAAATAACTGCATCATTCGGACGAAGTAACTGTGCTCTGTGCTGGGCGTGATTCCCAAGGACGGTGATGCTGAGCAGTCATACGGCAGCCTTGAACTGGACTCAGACTTGGCTCAGTGTAAACAATTCTACTGAAAAGATTTGTTTGCTTTTAATAAATAGGGGTTTTATTGTTCCAATTTCGATGATGGTGCATGTCTGCACATGCTTTGGAGCTAGGCAAAGACAGATAAAAATCATTGCTATGTGACCTTAGGCAAGTTACTTAAACATTTATAGTGTCAGTTTCTTCACCTGCAAAATGGATGCAACAGTAAGTGTACGGACGTCCGGGCCTCGCCGTGATCATTAAATGGGAAGTGTTTAGCACAGAGCCTGGTGTGTGGCCTGTGAAACACTTAGTGCAGTGTGGCACAGAAAACACTCCAAAAATGATGTGTATTACTAAAATTTTTTAAGTTAATAAAAAACTACCAGCCACACCTAGATTTTCCCAGAAGGCCACTCCTTTCTAATCTTCTCTTCTTTCACTGGGAAATTCTAATAATGAAACCATGGCTTCATGTGGGACCATTTTACTGAGCTATGTCCACTGCGGGATGAATTATTTATATGCTGGTCTACGGATCCACTAGGGGATGCTTCACTCTTCTAGATTGAGCTGCTGATCACTGATTGGTTTTCAAAGGATTTATTAACTTCTTTATTTTTAAAAAACACGGAATCATATTTTCTTGTGAGCAATCTCCAAATGGCATTAAATCAAAAACAGAATTTCCATAAACTCCAAACTTTTGCATTCCTAGACGGTTAGTAAAGAAAACTGATCAATGCAGAGTGGGATTTCTAGAACGTTTACATATGTAATCGAAAAGACTTTAGAAAAATAAACATTGGATGAAGTGCCCCTCACTCTGACTGTACAGAAACGTTCCACAGTTTCCTGGCCTCTTTTTCTGTGCATTTACGTGGGTGGTGTTTCTGTTTCAGGTAGCAGTTTTTCTCATCTTAGTCATTATAATAAGATGGATACACACAAGTTCAAGGATTTACTACTGGACAAGTGTGAGCACAACTGATGTCAACTAATTCACTCCGCCTTGTTGGAGATGAAGAATAATTTATTTTCAGGCTTAGTATAGTTTCCTCATAGAGTTTTGACTTATATTGGAGGTGACTAGTAACTCCTCTCTTACTGGTTGTAATAAAGTATAGAGGCAAGAAGACCAAATATCCCCAGTGTGCCTCTCAGTGACCAGAAGACACTCTCCCTTGTATATCCTTTCTTTAACACTAGTTTTTAGCCTGGCTCATTTTTTCTCATTCCTACAAACCCAAATGGGTCCATAGACATTTCTTATGAGAGTTCATGTTGACTAATCATTGCATGTGACAGCCCCCAGGAGTCCAACACAAGCCTGGGTGTGAGGCTAAACTGTCCAATAAATGAGAATTTCTAACGAGAAAACCTTGCAGTGGCAAAACCTCTCCACTATAAACTGCAGCTCTCATGCTGAACCAGCAAGGTGCAAATGTTTCCATCCATCCTGTGTAAAATCAGCCCTGAATGTTTGCAAGACTAGAGGGACAGGCTCCACTCTTATAGAAACGCTTCACATACTTCTGCCATCTTGGGCATGCACGTTGCTCATCTGAACTTCTTGGAGCAATTTCCCTGATTCATCCAGACGGACACATCCAGATCAGGATTTTTTTTAAGAAAATTTCTCACATCAGCTTTGCATTTCACTAACTAAACTAGTTGGTCAGTGATGTCAGCACATTTAAGGGTGTCATGCTGCTGTGCACACTGGGCAGACAACTCATACATTTACTTCTATATTTTCATTGTAAAAAAACTAAAGAATGCTGCTATAAATCTGCAATATATGAGGGATTATAGTGAAAAGTGATGCACACTTGAAGTTACCCAACAGGATCTAAAAGAGGAAACAAAGAACGACTTGTGAGCATTGAAGCTGCGGTTGGCTACCTCCAAAGGAACTGCGAGAATCACATTTTAACAAGGAAGGACAAACTGACGTTTACTGCAGTGTGCTCCAAAGCTGTTTCGTACGAGCACAGGGTGCTCTGGCATCTTACAGTGTTTTCACAGCTCATTATATGACTTAACCTATAACAGGAACAAGATGGGACGTATAGCTCTTTTGTGAGCACAAAATTTATTCTCCAGGGAAAACAGATTGGTTAGGATGTGCTGATGTTGTTTTGGTCTTTTTTTATGTAGAGAAAAAATAGGATTTTATTTTAGATTATGTCTCTGTGACTGATTCTGTAATATGGTTTTAAGAATATTCCTCATGCTCAAATTTATGAGAAAAACAATGAGGCAAATGAGCCAAGAGGTACTGGACTTGCTGAAGAAAATTCTGTTACAAATTAATCCGATGTCTCCAGCTCGTAACCCTACTTCTCTCAATTAAAGTGGTAATAGAATAAACAGATTATAATTCTATAGCTTAACAAACATAAATACATATATACAAACTAACAATAATATTCAACAGGTTTCTTGGCTCCTGGTATTAGTGTCACTTCCTCTCTAGAGCTTGGATAAACAGCTTAGCCAGGTGTAGCTAAAGAAAACATATCCTGATTCTTCATGGATCCCTCTCTTTCATCATCTTCATTTTTTTTTTTTTTTAAAGATTTTATTTTTTCCTTTTTCTCCCCAAAGCCCCTCCGGTACATAGTTGTATATTCTTCGTTGTGGGTCCTTCTAGTTGTGGTATGTGGGACGCTGCCTCAGCGTGGTTTGATGAGCTGTGCCATGTCCGCGCCCAGGATTCGAACCAACGAAACACTGGGCCGCCTGCAGCGGAGTGCGCGAACTTAACCACTCGACCACGGGGCCAGCCCCTCATCATCATCTTCATTTTTATGGTTGTTCGCTTTCTCATGCTTGACCGACAATCTACTAGCAGAATCTTCCTGTCCTTCCCTGCAGGTGGTCAGCCTTCAGATTTGAAGTATAAATCTGCTTTTTCTGTGCTCCTGGAAATGTCTGCCAACTGCTGCCAACAGCGCTGGTTCTGCACAACTCGCCGCAGCCCTGTTGAGATTTTACTCTTTAAATATCTCACGCCTGCTTACGTGTGGGGTACAACTGTACAATAGTATTATTAACTAGGCTGGAAATTTCCCATTAGAATTCTCAAAGACATCATTTCAAACAACTTTCTCTATTTTTTGGCCACAGGTCTAGATTATTATTTTTTTTAGAAGTAAACCCACATTCTTTTTTTTATTTTAAAGATTTTATTTTTCCTTTTTCTCCCAAAGCCCCTCCCCGCCCCATACGTAGTTGTGTATTTTCGGATGTGGATCCTTCTAGTTGTGACATGTGGGATGCCTCCTCAGCATGGCCTGAGAAGTGATGCCATGTCTGCGCCCCGGATTCAAACTGGTGAAACCCCAGGCCACTGAAGCAGAGCGCACGAACGGGGCTGGCCCCTCTACATTATTATTATTTTTTTTAATTTTTATTTTTTTCGGATGTACATCATATTTCGAATTCTGTATACATTACATCATGTTCACCACCCGGACACTAATTACAGTGCATCCCCTCTCATGTGACCCTATTCACCACTTTTGCCCTCCCCGCTCCCCCCTTCCCCCATGGTAACCACCAGTCCAATCTCCAATACTATGTGT
Source organism: Equus caballus (assembly GCF_041296265.1). NCBI lineage: Eukaryota > Metazoa > Chordata > Mammalia > Perissodactyla > Equidae > Equus > Equus caballus. The sequence goes on from NC_091702.1 coordinate 66,269,567, forward strand.
TTTTTTTTTTTTGTCGTTTTTATCTTCTACTTATGAGTGAGATCATTTTTTGTTAAATACTCTTGTCTACATCTAAATGTCCCAATTTGTTTTGTCACTTAAGGAATGGGATCATAGCAGTAGGGTTTACAATAAAATGCATGGTAGGTTATTCTCGTAAACTTTAACATTTGCCTATGAGTCCAATCTATCGTTGTGAAAAGGGAGGACTTAAATCCTACAAAATATACAGAAACATTCTTGACGATATAAAACCACTTTTAAGGCAATAGTGAATGTGATTTTTGAGAATCCAACTTAGACCGTAAGTGGGGAACTATAAAGAATTTCTAAGGTCCCTTTCTGCTCTAAAATTATACAATTCTAATTTTAGGTTTTTCTCTGTTTTTAAAAATCTTGATTTAGCTTTGCAAGTTTCTTGAATTCATTCCCATCTTGCAATCACTGAGGCTCGAAACTTGGATCATGCAAAACTTTTGGTCATCCAAAATGTTCTGTCATTCCAGAGAGAAGCAAATTCCTGAGAAAGGCCCTGGAACCAACCTAGTTTCCCAAGGTCCTCGAGACTGTGACCGAGCAATGCCCAGCTAGATCGTCGTCAACTGCAATAGACTTCCTGATGTTTCATAAGCCAGAGCGATGGTTGTCTGTCCCTTCTCTGCTTAGGACGACTAACTGACAGGCCTTGGGACGGGCACCCCCTAAAAAGAGCTTTAGACACTGTGGCCCTTTCCCAGGAAAACTCCAGGCCTTCTCACAGCCTTCTCCCTTTGCCCCCTACTCTCTCCTCGCCTCCTGGTCGCATCTTGCCTTTACCCAGCTCCTTTCAGCTTCGTCTCTAATTCTCAGTCCCATGATTGCCCTTATAACCTGAGAATAGATTTGGCTTCTTGAATTTTGAGTTCTGTAACTCTTATCTCTCCTGATAAAGTTTGTTTTGACTCTATCTTATCGTACCACCCCAGGGAACAGCCCTGACATCAGTTAGCTTGACTGACATCCCTTCAGGAGGTGGAAACAATCCATCCTATTTCACATCTCCTGCTTCACACCAGGATCTGTGCTCCAGTCTCCTAACCATTCTCCTCACTTAAGGTTGTCTGTTTCCAATCTATTCTTCATGTCTTTGCTATCATGATCCTAAAACACTTCAGCATCTCCTTAAAGCCTCTCACGATTTCGTGCTGCTTTAAGATCTGGTCCAAACTCTAGGCCTAAGAGAACCTAACCGTAGCCACCTGACTCTTCTCTGAACTCCTTTGTGCCAGCCCCAGTGGCCTCCTCACTGTCTCAAGAACGTACCAAGCTGATCCTCCCTCGCACTGAGCATGCCTGCTCCGCCGCTCTCTTATTCTCACCCAGCTCAAGCTCACCTCCTGCATGAAGCTTCTCATAAATGGTCCACATTGGTCAACTCCCACTTGAATGCATCTAGCAAAAGGATTGCAAGGGTATGGTGTCTGCAGTATTTGTTGTGATACTTAATAACAGAATTACTCTGTGTTGTTATATACGGTTATCTAATGTATAATGTGAATGACCAGTTTGCCTAACAGTAGCTTCCATGAAGGCAAGAACTATATCTTAAAATTCTTTAAACTGTTCACGATACTAACATGTAAACACTTCTTGAAAAAAGAATCCAGAAATTTAAATGACTTTCAAGATAGCTGTTCTAGCCCTCCCTGGTTTAAGACAAACCAAGTGTCTTCTGTCTATAGAGTGTTTTCTATCCTTGTGTTTCTCAGATGACAGGCTCAGGTTTTTGTGTACAGAAGCTATAATGACAATTCTTGTTTCCAAATAACCAGATGGGCTAATAACTCAATACGCCTGCTAAATTTCTCACTTTGCAGGGGTTTTTAATTTCCATGAGTAATTTGTTTTAATTCATACAACTTCTCGTATTTTCAAATATTTCTAACCTGAGCTCTGATCAAGAAGAGTGGAATGATTAAAACTTTGGATTTAAATCCCTGGGTTTAAATTCTGGCTCTCCCAGTTATGAGCTGTATATCTCAAACAAGTAACTTAACAAGTAGTTAACCTTGGTCTGCCTTTATTTCTTCATCTGTAAGATGGAAATATTGATAATAAGTGGACCTACCTTATTAGGTGGTGTTAAGGATTAAATAACATATACATCAAGCAGCAATTAAATAAGCACAAAATACGTGTTAGATCTTATTGTTATATCATTTCTCTTTAGGCTAAGAATCAAACATGGAGGCAACATACAGACTTTGATGTAATCCTTTTTCTGGAAGAGACAACTGTTATCAATATTTTTCATAATCTGATCTGATTCACAATTTTGGACAAACTAAAGATAATGAGCCTGGTTCTTCCCTAAGTCACAGAAAAGGAAGAAAGTCAATTCTCCTCATCCACATGGTTCCAAAGCACAGAAACAGGAAAACAAAGACACTGGGAGAGCAGAGAAGACGGTTTCTGGCATTGTCTTGGAGGTTCCCTCAGTGATGTGTTCAAGGCCGCACATAAAGCAGTGAGTAAGCACAACATCGACTGTTGGCACTCCAGCCATCTGACTCGGCTGTGCTTATCTAACTGGCCTGTCGGTTAGCTGAATTTAAGAAATTTGGCCCAACCGATTCATTGCTTTTGCCCTGAATTCATTCAGCCAGATAATAGTACAGACCTTGTCTAGATGAAAACTGGTCATTTAAAGCCAAGTTTCACCCAAAATTTCCCTTGTATTAGCAACAGTTTTCTTTATAACTCAGCTCAAAAATAAGAATTAATATTTTAAATTTTTTTGAAATTACATTCATTATTATTAAGTATGTTCAATTAAAAGAATGCTAATTTGTCATGAAAATGTGTTGTTGTCATCAGTGCTAGCATTTATCCATCCGTGTCTCAAGCCACGGAAGAAACAATATGAGTAAAGGAAAGTGTAAATCTGAACAATCTATGTAGCTGTTGAGATATTGAGAATGTTAGGTGTTGAGAAAGTTATTAAAAGAAAAAGTTTATTCCGAACACAAGCCAACTGGGCCATTTATTTCTCCTATGGCGTCTCTTTAGCATCTTCCTTCCTCTCAAGGCTGTCACTGTACCACTTCCTCATAGCTTCTCAGAAGTCAGCAGGAAAACATCAGTAAAGATCAGCTGTACTTGCTTTAAACCAAACATTTTAATGAACTGTCTCGAAGGACATCCATATCTAAATCCTGCAGTGTATTATTTTCTTCTCAAAATGAATCTGAAGTATGAGTTTTTTAAAAGCCTCATCACATAGACCTGAAAGAATTATAATAATGTATATATTCTTAGAAATGCTGTGATTCAGTTTATTTTACTTGCTGTTGACTGTACAAAGCCCTGGGAGACGCATTTCTAGTACTGGCTCAGTTACTAGTTTAGTTGGATGACCTCGAGCAAGCTCTCTGAATCTCAGATATTTTTTTTAATCTGTAAAACAAAATGGCTAAATCAAACAAATTTTAAACTCCCTTCTACGTTTATTTTCCTATCTTTTTTATGGGGTATTTGAGATCGGCACCTCCTATAATAAGACACATCACATCTGTAAATTGCGAGCATGTCTCATCTATTCTTTGGCTGCTGTCCTGACTTCAGAATATGAGGGGGGAGAATGACAACTTTCCACTCAGATGTGTTTTGTTTGATAAAAATTTACTTAATAGAAATGACAACTAGTATAGTAACTTGGTAATTGTGAATAAATCCTCAGAATGGATAAGCACAATGTTAAATATTGATAACATGCCATGTCTTCTTTAAAGGAAACTAAACTGTTATGAAACCTCACCTATAAATGTATCCTGTGGCTGAAAATTTATTTTCAACCACATACATTCTAATCCAGAGCTAATGCTAAGGGGAAGAGATTGGTTGGGGCAGGAAGAGTAGTGAAGGCAATCCTCGTGTAGCTGACACAAAGCCAAGAAGAACATCTGTAATAAGCGCTGAGTTTCTCCAGGACTCTGTGGTCTCAATTCAGTTGCACCATGGAATCTGTAAGGGGATTAGAGGAGGGCATGTGTCTCCACTCCCTAGTGCTCAAAGGAGAGAATTCTCTGGATACACCCAAGTGGAACCTGAGTCTCATATGATGCCTCTACTGTGGGAATAAGCGGAAGTTTAAATTTGACAGAAATCAGTCTGCTTGATGAAACTCAGTCCGAAGGCCAGAAGGACACTAAGCAGTGACCGTGAAGGAGAGCTCTGCAATCTGCTTCTTGTCATTCCTGTTCCCTTGTAAGTCTTTCGCCTGGTCCTTGAGTTGGCAGAGTTACCCCCAAAATTGGTGCAAGGCCTGAAACAATGAGGCAGTTGTACACCAGAACCATCCATTCTGTCCTCTGTCTGTTCAAAGAGAACATGGTAGGCCAGTCCTGAGGGGTGGTGCCCAGCAGTCTGTGCTTCAAAGAAACTCTCCATGTGAGCGGGATCCACACTCAAGTGTGAAAAGCTCAACACTGAGATTCTGTCATTCACCAGGCTTTGTCCCCACACCCACTCCACAAGGGTCACAAGCCTTATGTTGACCAGAGAGAGCAGATCCAGTTTCTAACCTCAGTTGGTTCTATTTTATTAAAAGAATCAGAAAGATCTGACACCTGGGCTTTTTATCATTGTTAAAATCCTCTAAAGCATCACTATTAACATCTAAGCATTCTTTCCAAATATCAGTTGAATAGAGTATTTCAGTACATATCTGTTGATCTTAGCAAACTTGTCTTCCAGACAATCTCTGAATTAAAGAGAAAGGTGGTGGTAACGGAGTTATTGAATCCCAGTGACAGGCCGTTCCACACATGAAAGGAAGAAAAAGCTCCCTGCGCCCTCCTTTGTCCAGCTAAAGGTAGCGATAACTCTCCAGAAACGTTAACTTCCAGACGATGGACAAAAGAACTATGTAGAACAAAAATAAGATATTATTTCCCCGATATGATAAAGACTAAAACGAATGAAAACTAACAGGCTGAAGGACTAATTGAGCTGCGAATCGATGAAACAAGTTAGAAATGTATTTGTCTCCCACGTAACAGTCTGGCAGGCAATCCAGAGCTCATGGTGCAGTACCAGGTGTCAGGGACCCAGGTCCTTTCTATCTTGTTGCGGTGGCACATGTGGCTTTCAAACTGTGGAAATCTTGGTCCGAAATGGCTGCCGATCCCTCAGCCAGATCTACATTCTGAGCAGCAGGTAGGGAGACGGGGAAAGAGGACATGCCCTTTGCTCAGAGAAAACACTCCAGAACTGCACAGACCATTACTTTTAGGTCCCATTATTTTTATTTATATATTCTATTATTTTAAGATCCCGTTACCAGAACTTAACTATAATGCCACATCTAGCTCCAAAAGATGCTGGAAGAACTCTTTCTTCCAAGCAGTCTTGTGTCCAGCTAAAATGAAGGAAGAGTGGGGAAAATGGCTATTGACGAGACGCTGCCACAGATGATACTACCCAGTGCTGGCAAAGGTGTGGGGAAGGAGGCCTTTTTGTTAATATTGCTAGTAGGAGTGTAAATTGTTGCCATGTTTCTATGGACAATTTGGAAATATGCATCAAACACTTTAAAACATGACCCCAACACTTTAAGGAAGTTATCCTAAAATTTTTTTTAAAAGATGTATTACTATAACATTTACTACAGTGATTTTTTTCTAGTTTTGGTAAAATAAACAAGATTTACCATCTTAACCATTTGTAAGTGTATAGTTCAGCAGTGTTAAGTACTCTCACATCATTGTGCAGCCAATCTCCGGAAGGCTTTTCATTTTGCAAAACTAAAACTCTACACGCATTATAAACAACTACCAATTCTCTGCCTCCCCGACCCCGGCCCCACCCCTGGCAACCACCACTCTATGTTCTGTCTCTATGAATCTGACTACTCTAGGTGCCTCATATAAGTGAAACCATACAGTGTTTGTCCTTTTGTGTCTGGCATATTTCACTTAGCATAATGCTCTCAGGGTTCACCCATGTTGTAGTAACCTGTGTCAGAACTTCCTTCTCCCTTTTTAAGGATGATGAATATTCCGCTGCACGTGTATAACATATTTTGTTTATCCATTCATCTTTCGATGGACTTTGGGTTGCTTCCACTTTTTAGCTTCTTTGCTGAAATGCTTTTCAAATCTTTTGCCCATTTTTTAACTGGGTTGTTTTCATTGTCAAGTTTTGAGAGTTCTTGATATAGTCTAGATTTTGGATATGTGATTTGTAAATATTTTCTCCCAAATTGTAGCTTTGTTTTTTCATTCTCTTTTTTTCTTTTTTAAGGATTTGCACCTGGGCTAACAACTGTTGCCAATCTTTTTTTTTTTTCCTGCTTTATCTCCCCAACTCCCCCCTGTACACAGTTGTATATCTTAGTTGCAGGTCCTTCTAGTTGTGGGATGTGGGAGGCCGCCTCAACGTGGCCTGACAAGTGGTGCCATGTCCACACCCAGGATGCGAACCGTAGACCACCGCAGCAGCTTGTGCAAACTTAACCACTCGGCCACGGAGCCGGCCCCTGTTTTTTCATTCACTTAACAGCATCTTTCACAGAGCAAAAGTTCTTAATTTTGTGAAGTTCAATTTATCAATATTTTCTTTTAGTGATCACGCTTTTTGCATCATATCTAAGAATTCTTGGCCTAACCCAAAGTTACGAAGATTTTTCTCTTATGTTTTCTTCTGACCCTATGAGTTAAATTTTGTATAAGGAATGAGATTTAGGCTGAAGTTCAATTCTTTGCCTATGGCTGTCCAATTTTTCCAACTTCAATTGTTGAAAGATTATGCCTACTCCATTGAGTTACCTTTGCATTTTCATTAAAAATCAATCAGCCAGATTTGTGTGGGTCAATTTCTGGACTACCTATTCTGCTCCACTGATCTATGTGTCTACCCCTTTGTTAGTATCACACTATCTTAATCACTGTAACTTTATTGTAAGTCTTAAAATTAGGTAGTGTGAGTCTTCCACTTTATTCTTTTAGAAATTGTTTGAGATATTTAACCTCCTTTGCCTTTCCATATAAATTTTAAAATCATCTTTTTGAGATCTACAAAAATCCTGCTAGAATTTTTGTTGGAATTGTGTTAAATCTATAGGTCAATTTGGGGAGAACCGACGCATGAACTATATTGTCTTCCAATCTACAAACACAGTGTCGCTCCATTTATTTAGTTTTTTAAAAAAAGATTTTTCATCATCATTTTGTAGTTTTCAGTATACAGATCCCGTACTTCTTGTTAGATTTATATCTTAGTAGCTCTTTTTTATAGCACTGTCACATATGGTGTTGCTTTTTAATGTTACTTCCAATTGTTCATTACTAATATACAGAATATATATTTGTATGTTGTCTGTGTAACCTGTAACCTTGTTAAACTCTCCTATTTATCCTTTGAGCTTTTTCCGTAGTTTTCTTGGCATTTTCTACATAGATAATTATGTCACCTATAAATAGGGTGATTTTTATTTCTTCGTTTCGATCTATATGCCTGTTGTTTCTTTTAATTGTCTTACTGAACTGGCTAGAACTTTTAGTACAATGTTGAATGGAAAAGTTGAGAGTAGACATTCTTTCCTTGTTTTTGAAAGCATTCAGTCTTTCACCACTAAATATTATGTTAGTTGTGGCATTTTTATAGATGCCTTTTATCAGGTCAAGTTTCCTTCTGTTCTGAATTTGATGAGTTTTCATAATAAGTCAATATTGACTTTATCAAATGCTTTTTCTGTATCAGTTGACAGGATTGTGTGATTTTCCTTCTTTAGTCTGTTAACATAATGGATTACACTGATTGATTTCCAAAAACTGAACCAAAACTGCATTCCTATAATTAATCCCACTGGGTTGTTGTGTATTACTCTTTTTTCCATATCGCTGAACTTGATAAACTTTTATAGTGTTTTTGTGTATATGTTCATGAAGGCCACTGTCAGTAGTTTGGATTTTTTTTTTTTTTAATCTTGTAATATCTTTGCCAGGCTTTGGTATCAGGTTAGTGCTGACCACATAAAATGAATTGGAAAGTGTTTCCTTTTCTTCTATTTCCTGGAGAAGATTGTGTCGAATTGGAAATCATTCTTCTTTAAATGTTTGGAAGAACTCACCAATGAAACCACCTGGGCCTGGAGATCTTTTTGTGAGGATGGAGGAGTTTGAATTATGAATTCAATTTCTTTAATAGTTATAGGATTATTTGAATATCTATTTCATACTGGGTGAGTTGTGATAATTTGTACTTTTTTGAGAAATAGGTCTGTTTAGTTGAAATACTTAAATAGGTCCAAGACAAATTATGTTGTAGAGCTGTTTGTAGTATTTCCTTATTATCCTTTTGATGTCTGTAGGACCCGTAGTGATATCTCCTATTTCATTCCTGATGTAGTTCATCTGTCCTCCTCTTTTTTTTATGTTGTTAGCCTTATTAGAGGTTTATCAATTTTATCGATCTTTTTAAGAACCGGTTCTTTGTTTCACTGATTTTTCTCTATTGTTTTTCTGTTTTCAAGTTCACTGATTTCTGTTCTTATCTTTATTACTTCCTTCCTTTCCTCTTTGGGATTATCTTGCTATTCTTTTTCTACTTTCTTAAGCTAGGATGTTAGATTATTGATTTGAAACTTTTCTTCTGCCCTAAGGTAGAAAAGGTAGAAGAAACTTTTCTTCTGTCCTGTGACCCACACATTTTCATAGGCTGTATTTTCATTTTCATGGCGCTCAGTGTATTTTTTTAACTTCCTTTGAGATTTAGCAGCAGGGCAGACGCTAGCTGCCAGGGCTGCTTGGTCTCCACTTTAATGATTTACACAAGAAATAAAATTATATAAAACATATTGACAATTATTTCTTGGTAATAGGATTATGTTTTCTTTAAAATTTAGTCTATATCTGTAATTATTTTCATATAAATCATGGAAATTAAAATGGGGATTATAAAACTTATATGGAGCCAGCCCTGATGGCCTAGTTGTTAAAGTTTGGCACACTGCTTCAGCAGCCCGGGTTCAGTTCCTGGGAGCGGAACCACACCACTTGTCTGTCAATAGCCAGGCTGTGGTGGTGGCTCACATAGAACTAGAAGGACTTACAACTAGGATATACAACTATGTGCTGAGGCTTTGGAGAGGAAAAAAAGAGGAAGATTGGCAACAGATGTTATTTCAGGGCAAATCTTTCCTGGCAAAAAAAAAAAAAAACACTTATATGATGTTGACCCTATTAAAGTGCAGTATTCGACTTATTTAACCTACAAAAACATTAGCTTCATATGGTTCAGCCTAATTATTCTTGTAATGTGATGCATATAGTTCTCCTTAATCACTGACTCTTTTTTTGTTGTGAGGAAGATTGTCGCTGAGCCAACATCTGTGCGAATCTTCCTCTATTTTGTATGTGGGATGCTGCCACAGCGTGGCTTGATGAGCAGTGCTAGGTCCATGCCTGGGACCCAAACCTATGAACCCCAGGCCACCAAAGTGGAGCACATGAACTTAACCACTACACCACTGGGCTGGCCCCTAATCACTGACTCTTAATATCCCACTTCAGAATCTAGGATAACAAAGAAAGAAAAAACATGTGATGCAGATCAGAGTCAGCAATATGACTCAGGACCAGATGAGGTCATAGGTCCCCTAAGTCTCTCAGATAAGAGAATAAATTCTGGAGAGTGAGTTAAGAGAGAGAGATGAAGCTTTGACTGGCTAATTCAAGGTTTCTAGAGTCTTCAGGAGATCATGGTATCAGAATGAGGAAGGAGACACTACCAAAATGAGGCCTCAGATAAAGGCTACTCATTCCATTTCCATTTATAGATGACAATTAGGTAGATATATGTGAAATTAGCTAGATATAAATCTATTTCTGTGGCTTAGTATGACATTAGGCAAATTGTTCTTTTTTTTTGATCTTGTCTGTAAAGTAAGGATAATAATGCCTAACTTGTAGTGTTGTTGCAGAGCTCTAACTGGATAACGTAATTTGAGCACCTGGCACAAGTTAGGGGCCCAGTATATGTCAGTTCCCTTCTGCCTCAGTCTCTCAGGAAGTCACTGCTCCGGAAAGCCCTAGACTTAGAAGAGTGGTACCTGTCCCTGTTTCGAGCATGGACTTCAGAACCACAGTGCCTGTGTTTAGCCCTCATTAGCCAAGTGACCATTTCCAATTACATAACCTCCCCATGCCTCGGTTTCTTTCTATGAAAGGGTGTAGCACTACTGTGTACCTCCTAGAGTTGTTGAGAAAAATTAAATGAACCAATATATGTAACGTGCTTAGAACACTGCCTGGGAAATAGTAAGCACTTCGTAAGTGCTATTTTACAAGTAGTGTGGGAAAACTGATTGGGATTAAAGAATATTTCATTTTGAAGGGAAAAAGGAGTGCCAGGAGTGGAGGAGGAAGCGGGGTGGGGGTGGGAGGAGAAAACAAAGGGGCAGGGAGGGAGAGGTGGGGAGGAAGGAAAAATAGTTGAAAACATTCCTTTTCTTTTTCTAAGAAGTTGGGAGGAATAGTACCAACGCTGTGCCAGGCAAGATGCTTGCTACATGAAACGTCTCTGGTAATGAAATCTTGGAGTATTTTTATTGTTTATTTTTGAAGAAAAAAAGCAGGTAATGAGGAAAGTCCAGAGAAAAAGGCTTTCACCACCAATGAATGAGGATGCAGGGAAAATGCAGCCAAAGGAGAGCGGAAGCTGCCGTGCAGCAGTGTCAGCCATTGCGAATCCCATCCAGAGAGAGAAATTGTGAGTGACAGAGAACCACCGCATTGACTTCTTAGGTCTCTGGAGATGGTCCTTGATTCAAGAGTGTCTTTGAGGAGCTCCTTAGTGAGTTTTCCCCTTAACAGATTGATGTCTTCGTAGCACACATTGTGAAAATTGGTTTTGCTATGCCTCCTAAATGCATAATCTTTTGGTTTTCTTTTTAATAATTGTTGGCAACTAGCTCTGCACGACAGCACCGAACACAAACACCACTGATGATGATTAATGGATGGAGGAATGAGGGATGCATTGTACTGAAAGGGTGAGACATTGTGTCTATGTAATTGCTTCATCTCCCTCAAGAGAGACAAAGTTCAAAGGAATGTGAACACAGATGACTCACAAGACATGTTCTTCAGGGTTACCCAGCATTCATTTCTCTAATGACATTAACCTTTTCTCCCTTCCTTACTCACCACATGTGCACTCACTGTACAGGGCGTCTTGGCAGGGTGCCAGCCACTTGATTTCCACACTTTTATTTATTGCAGCATCTTCCCAAAGACAGAGCACCTAAAAACATCAAAGTGGCAGGAAAACATCCATTTGAATTTGGACTTTCAACATTTTTGCCAAACACATGATAAGCAGTTTAGACGTTTCATTTTAAGCATTATTCTTTCTGATTTAATGGTAATGTTGCACATCGTTATGGGCTAAGGTGAATTTTGAGAAGCTTATACTAATTTGATGTTTTCTAGTTAACAACTGTGTGGGAAACTGTTTTTTCGCTAAACGCTACCTTTGAAAAGCCAGCTTTCTAAAACAGCTTTGCTGGAATGGTATTCCAATTAATATTATTTCCCAAGAAATGAAATGTTCAACAAATGGTCACCCAGACACTTCCTCAAACTTCCATCGTGTGGGAGCTCCCTCATAACGAGGCACCCTGACTGTTGTGGAAGATTACAACATTTAGGTGGCTCTTCTTGGTCGTGAGCTGAGATATTAACCCCATAGCCTCACAGACCAGACCTCTTCCTTGTGGTGATTCTTGGAATACATGAAATCTGCTATTACCCTCTTTGACAAGCTTTCTGTTCTATTTCATAAGAAGTGGTCACTGGACTGAACATTGTTTTGGCTAATATCCTAGACTTGTGCTCTCCGGATAAGCAGGAGCATCACGCGTACGCAGGATGCTCTTTGGCCGTAACTGCAGGAGTGCCAGCTTCCTGCTTCTCCTCCCTGCATTGTGCCTTCTTCTGCCAGCTCTCCACAAAATCCACAGACCCCCACGTGTGGAGACCTGGCCCATTTTCAGGTCACATGGACCCTTCCACTCTCTTTGCCTTACATTCTTCCTTAAAGATTACTTCCTTAGTTCCTATGCTCTGCATCAAAATACCCCGCATTCTAAAGCACAGATCTATTAAGCACTTAGCTGTGGAGTAGGCACGCCAGGAGGTAATTTGTGTACATTAAATGGTAAAGTCTTGACAACAACTTCATAGGGAAAGTGCAATTTGCCTGTTCTAGGTCAGGCAGTAACCGTACAGAGAAGTTAGTTAGCAGGGGGTGGCGCTGGTATTTGAACCCAGGGTTTCCTTCAACTCTCGGGCAGAGGCTCTCTCCACAGCTCCACACATCCCAGACACTCTGATCCCCTACGTCTTTCTCCACTTCAGTTCTGGGCATGACGAAAAAGACACCAGCTTCCCAAAGAAGTCCTTGCCAAAGACCTCTCAGCATCTTAAATGTGTCAGATCTCACATTTATATAAAACCATGAAAATATCGGTCTCGATCCAGAGCTCACTCTTCAATTTGCAATTGCTGTATGGGACGAGGAGATTTGACCCTACCTTCATAATTGATGCTCTCAAAAAGGGGACGTTTTATTTTCACCAAACACAAAATTTCTTTTCTTTTTTTTCTTTTTCTCTACTACTTCTCACAAGGTCTTAATTTGCCCCAGTCATCTGAAATATTTGGCATGTGATTTTTAAGCAAAAGACACAATCATTTCCTGCCCTCTTTTTAGTCATATCTCTTTGAAACTGTCCTTTTGTTTCTCTAATCTTATTCACACAGACCAATCGTCTTCTGCACATTCCAGTCAGGGGAGCGGACTCACAGACAGAAAGGACCTCTCCACATGCTGTGATTATGAAGAGAGACAGAGCTCTCCTTCCAAAGCCACTTGCTTTAAGTACCCACAGTCTCGCTGAAGTTCTGTGAGGCTGATAACAAAACCAAATATCTCCCTCTCCTTCAGTCAGAAAAATAGCTCGCTATTTATGATGTGTAAGTAACAGCTATGAAATTGAACGGGACACACGCGTGAGGGATGAAGCAGAACACTGAAGCTTGGGTATCTTCACAGTCTTGGGACTGGATCTGATAGAATGATCAAGAAAGTAAGAGAAAAAGGGACTTTGTGGATAGACAAGGAAAGGGCAGGGGTCCTATCATAAATATCCAGCATCTGATATGGCACAGGCACCCATCAGGGCAGATCCAACCTTAAGCCTAGTCCAGGGCCCTAGAGGCCTCCAGCCATGCCAAGAGCCACCAGTTTAGATGCTGGAGATCAGGGATGTCTGGAGAGTCCAAAGGGAAGTGCCATGATAGTGAGGGTGCATTCAGAGGCATTGGGACAATGGTTGCTTACTTATTGAATGGCAGTATTCCAGACATAGCTTCTGCCCTTGAAGGTGTGAGCCTGCTGCATGTCAGCTTGGAGAAAGAAAAGGGATGGTGATCAGACACCCCAGGCTCCCAGGACAGTCCCAGTTTATACCTGTTATTGCAAGGTCATTATCAATAGCTCCTTCTAAGAGAATCAGGTTTGGTTTTCATGTCCTTGTATTAGCATGACCATATGACATAACTTAAAGTGTTCCTAACTGGAAAATATGTGATACAGTCACTGTAATACAGGGACACAAAGACAAAATATGATTCCCTTTGAAGCAAAAAGTCATAGGCAGGGGAGGATCTTGGCATCTGGAGGAGCAAAAAGATGGTAACAGAGAAAACACCCCGACTAATAGCCTAACAAAGACCGTGGGAGATGAATGCTCGTTTTCAGGGTCATCTAGGGAGTCAAGGACACAGTCGAAGACAGCCCAGGATGACAGAGAGGCCGCAGAGCCCATTGCCAAGACTCCAGGGAAAGTGAGAGCTGGAGGAAAGGCAGGAAACAGGGAAGCTTGGCAAGGAGACATTTTCAGCCACGATAAGAAAAACAATGGACAACCCAAAGAATGGCCCAGACTGCCTGGTATGGCCACGGAGCTTGGGCACCACCCAGCAACGTGTGCCATTCGACAGCCTATGATGTGAATGCCGGCTCTAGAGGAGAACACAGTCTACATGTGGCAGTCTCAAGAGTAGCATTATTCCAGCTTCTCTGTGCCTGCACGTTGACCTAATTTTTGATATACAGTCATGCATTGCTTAATGATGGGCATACATTCTGAGAAATGCATCATTAAGCGATTTCATCACTGCGCAAACACCCTAGAGTGTACCTACACAAATCTAGATGATCCAGCCTACTACTCACCTCTGCTCTAATCTTATACGACCATCATCATATATGTGGTCCGTTGTTGACCAAAACATCATTATGTGGCACATGACTGCACACACTTTTTATTAATTAAATTTCTTTTCTGAAACACTTAAAGTCTGCTCAATCATTTGCATGATTTGTCCAGGTTATGTGCAAACAATTCCATGGTGTTAATTACTTGGCAGCCTTGAAGAGGGGTAATCTCTCCATCCCACCATCAAGGAACAATGTGTTCATAGACCGCCTTTAAACTCCAAGGCAGATAAAGCAGTGAACAAAGCTTCAATAGGAATCCTCCTACCCGGTGGAACCATCACAAAGTGTACACTCCTATCAGTTCACAGGCTCTATCACTTCCTTTGTATAATATTCTTTTGCTTGACAAGGAGTGCAATTAAAGACCATCACACATTATACAGGGGGCAAGGATAGTCAAGGAGATTGCATTTATTGTAATCCTGGTATCGTGAAAACAGGCATCTTTCAAACGATTGTTAAAAGAACGATGTACTAGTATATTCCAAACTCTTTCAGACAGCAGGCACAAATGAGGAATTCACTTACATTAATACCCCCAAATTGCAGTGTCTTCAGTCCCTACTTTCGCTGCTAGGACTAAATGGAAAAATAAAATTTTTCTCTAACAAGAAGGTCAGAGGTAGCTCAATTAAAATGTAAATGAGAGATCTCAAGGATCTAAAATGATATTTTGACAGTTGTCAGGAGCTGAAAACTAATAGTCTAGTGTATATGGTAGCTGTTAACTCTTAAGATCATACCTCGTATGTTCCCACCTCATGCCTTTGCCTGTGCCTTTTCTTTGACGAGGTCCTAACTTGTCAGCTACTGAAATCCTGTCCATTGTTCAAGGCCTCCTTGGACACGGTGTCTCCATCCATCACATCCACACCTACGTCATGGCATGCACTCCACTTTGCATTAGAGATGTTTGTGTGCTTATCCAGCTATCTCTAACAAGTTTCTTGAGCTAATTAGAGAGCCAGTCCTTATTCGTATTTATATCTTACTATAGCACTGAGGACAACATATTAAACATGCTAGAAATTACTTAATATTTATTTAATCAGATTAGGGAATAGGGAATAACAGTCTCACTACAACTCTATACTCAGCATCCGTGAAAGGGACTGTTATACCATCTATATACCACTATGCACTGCATAACAACATTTTGGTCAATGATGGATATGACAGAGTGATATGACAGTGGTCTCATAAGATTAGTGCTATAGAGCTTAGGTGTGTAGTGGGCTATTCCCTCTGGGTTTGTGTAAGTGCACTCTATGACACTCGCATGACAATGGAATCACCTAACGACGCATTTCTCAGAACGTATCTCTGTTGTTAAATGAGCATGAGTGTACCGATTTATAATAAAGTATTTGCAATACAAAGTCCCCTTCGAAGTGTTCAGCGTGGGCCTGCCTTACGTTTTGTTTCAGCAGGACCGTGGCGCCTCCCTCCTCCCACACATACACATCAGTCAGGATTGCTTTTGGCTGTAAATAAGAAACCCAAATGTGTAGACTTAACTAAATAGGAGTTTACTTTTAATTTTTATCCTATAACATGGGTCTTAGGACAGAAGCTAGTGGAAAAACCTGGAAATAGAGGAGTGGTACCTAGAATCTAAACAAGAAGAGAATTTTCTGAGTCAAAAGAGTCACAGTTTCTATCATCCATACATTATCCATTCATCAAACTTTTATTGAAAACCTCGTATGGTTCCATCTATTGTCAAGAGACACTAAAATTAACGTAAAATAGTCCATGCTCTCCAGCAGCAAATAATCCAGTATCATAGGATGTAAGCATGTCTGTAGGACAACATTCACGGTTAAGACAAGCCTGGATCTTCAGATCCCCACGCTCTTAAAGGAATGGCCTATCTATCACTTCACAACAAGATTTCAGAAAAGAAAAAAAACAAGCTCCTGGAAGGCATTCTCTAAAACCTTAAACCTAGGCTGAGAGAACCCAGCAGTGTAAAGCGGTAGCTGGGATTTCCAGGGACTCTTCGTAGTTTGCACCACGCCGTGCATTCAGACCATGGAGAAGTGTCAGAGGACGTCTCGCAGCTGGATGCAGCAAACCATGGGACGTGTGGCAAAGTAGAGGCACAGGACAACTCGGACAGAGAAACTGCCCCTTCTGGGGTAATGGTAGTGAAGGGTTATTCTAAGAGCTGTCGGAGGTTGAGAAGATATGCCGTAAGAACTCAGTTAATTTTGTCATAACATTCTCAAATGTCTCATCAGAAAATTTCACGTTTCTATGTTGCCAAACTGGCTCAGTAGAAATTAGCCTGCCGTTTCTAAGGTTAGCTTGGCGCCCAGGCAGGACATGCTCTTGCCCACTGGTGAGCAGCTTTAAAAGGCAGACAGGGCCTTGAGGCTCCAGGGATAGGATATGGGATGAAAGTGTCCACCGACCACGCCTGGGACACTGTGACCCCCCCAGCAGGCCCAAGACAGATTTCTGTAGCATAGATAGTACTGCCCCATGGCAGAATGTTCCAGAATCTCAGTGAGTTTCAGAACACTCCACTTATTTTTTTAGATACACAATGTGACCTGATCTTTGGAACTGTGAGGCAGGATTGCAAAAGGACACCAGGGTCCCAGAGTTCAACACGCAGGCATTCACGTATCGGCCCCCAACTCCATTTTCAGCTCTGATTCTGAAATTCCAGCCCTTCTGCCTGATATTCCCTCAATTTACAAACTCTAGCCCTGTCCTCATTGGCACATACCTTCTTAATTCTTCTAATGTCATTTTAACATCATTTGGGGGCAAGAGTTAAACGTTTGTCGTCAATGCACCATTTTTAATTGGAAATCGGTGCCAACGCATCCTATGAACACTAAATTCAACCCGACACAACTCCAGACTTGGGACCGTGCACCTTTTAAAACATTCAAGACGAATTTTTTATGAAATTTGAGAAAATGCAAGAGATAAAATGGACATTTACTAGCACAGTTTTCAAACTGGCCATTTGTATCGAATGACAATTTTGCACCAACAAAAAAACCAATGCACTTTTATTAGGTACGGTTGCCTGCTCGTAGCTGGCTTTGGAAAGAATTTAGGTCACTGAGTGGCATAAGCAAAATTCCCAGAACAACATAGAGGCAGTGTAGTCAAGTGGAAAAATCACGACTGCTCACATTAGACAGGCCTGGAATCTCAACCCGGCTGAGTCCTGTCCTAATCATCGGACCAGTGTGCCCATGTGTGAAGAGCTGCACACACCTCACTGAGACACACCAAGACATCCATAATAGCACCCGTGTAAATGCCTAGCAGCAGAAGATGCTCAGTAAACAGGAATCCCCTTCCCCTTCTCTTCCGGCAGGAGTCCCTGAGCATGGGGAGTGACCCAGCATTAGAGAGCATGACCCTTCAGTTGCTATGGGAGAGTAAGTACCTCCTCCTGGTCATGAACAGCCTTGTGAGGAATCCAAGTGACAAGAAACTGTGTGCAATGCATTCCTACCATGAGAAAGCTGTACCCACTGTGACAGGCCATCTGCTGGCTCAGGACAGAGGGGCCCATTAAGCAAGCACCACATTTGACCTGTTGCCAGGTGTAGACACTCTCTCAGCCTGGCTCGCTGCCCATTGCTCCTTGTGGCCATGTATCAACACTGTGACAGAGAGGACACCGGGTCAACCATATTCCATTAATGGATCTAAGTGTTTCATTTAGACTCTTACCACAAAAGAGAAGGAATATGGATGATACACAGCTTATGAAAGACACAAGCTTGGCAGAAACAGACACATCAGGAGTTTCAAATGTAAATCTGAAAAAGCCAAAGTCCTAATGGACTCACACAGCCTGGTGGTCAGAATTAAATCTTCTAACCCAGTGGTTTCCAGTGTTTTTCCCACCACGACTCAAAGGAGGCCACGGGTTTTCACAAGCGGCTCTCAGAACTTGTAAACCACCATGAGGCGGTTCTGCTGTTACTCACCGTCTCGGTGGAGCAGTTCATTTTAGTCCATAGTCCAGAAAATTACGTGTCATAATTTTTATGCAGCTTGTTCTTAATCATTCTTGGAAACCTGATGGGGAAAACATTAGTATCCATTGGGTAAGGTGTGGAATTCTAAGCTTCTTTGTGTTTTTCCAAGGACATTTTACATTCTCAAGATATCTTCAGTGACTATTCCTATTGTCATCTCCTAAATACAGTTTTCTTACAATTCATGAGCTACATCAAGTCCAGGAAGATGATATCATAAAGACAGATGTGAAAAGGCTCCCCACTCCACCTTTCACGAATGTTAGCTGCCTCTCATATTCGTTTGGGCTGGAAATACAGGTGGGGGTTATTTCATAGAATAGAACAGAATAAGACCCACATTTATGAAAATGATTCCAGCACCAGGAAAAAATCTTGATAGGCAAAGAAGAATTTAAATTCTCTACATGCAGAATAGATGACACAAAGGTTGGGAAATAACTTTAAGAAGAGAAGATATGATTACAGACGAGAATTGACTATAAAAGTTTAACATATCTTTAAACATGGCTTGTTTGTTTCTTTTTGTTTTATATTAGGGCACAGATGGTGTTAAAAATTTCATTCTGGGCCATGTGTAACTATAATTTCTCTACATGGGTGGCTGCCACAAGCAGGCATGAATGGCTGTATGAGCTTGTTTACTTGGAGACAATGACAATATAGTTCTACACACTGGTACAGTAATTATTAAAATAAAATCTGGGGGCTGATTCATCTTGGCTCTCTTGTGGGGATATTATTTTGTAGGTGATTTAATGAATTCCATGCATATGTGAGTATCTAACAGTATCTAGAATGATTGGACATATTTAAGTTGTGATAATGAAGTACTTCCTTAATGCTCATTATTTATCAATAGGAGAATAACAGCAAATGACAGAAAGACTACAGTGAGTCCTGAATTACCTTACGTCTGGTAATTGGTTTTTGGGAAATAAAACCGCTTTTACTGTTTCAAATCAAACAGCTAAACAAATAGTTCAATTTTGTCATTAGATGGGGCTGTTAATATCCGGGTGTCTTGCAAAATGAGTCCTAAATAAATGGGAAATCCATGAATTTTTGACTCAATAATTTATGTCTTTTACCAAGGCCTGCTCTCAGCCTCCATTTTAGTCAAGTCAATAGTATCAAATATACTGATTATATTCACCAAAAATGAAGGTATATATCTTCAGATCTACAAATGAGAACTAAGCATTGATTTAAAGGAAACATCAGCAAATAATGCCAGATATACAGCGAGAAAATAGTCCTATTTATTAAAAATTCTATAAGCGCTAGGCATGTAGAGTCCTTCAAGATTAAAAAAAAAATAGCTAGGTCAAGGAAATTATATTCTTCTTTGTTTCTCTCCTAGAAATTGTCTTGGCCTGCAAGCAATCCTTCAGAAAAATCTCTCACATTTTCACTTTCGTGCAATATGTTAACATGAATGGAATGAAAGTTTATGATCCTCAAATGTAAAGTATTATTTCTATTGGTATTGAAACCTGATTATTAATGCAGAAGCTCCTGGAAAGTCAGATTAATCTGAACAGGATATTAGTTCCTTTTAGTCCATAATTTGTCATTTCACAAACCATGGCTGACATAATGCCAAAAATAAAAATATCCGTTTAAATGAAAATATATTCGACATCTTATTCATTCTTATTGTGTTAAAAGGCAAGCTAACGTTAGCTAGTCTGTGAATGTGATGTGAAGATGATACACTTCTTTGTTTTAACCACCTTAGGTGTTCCTTTTGAAACACTGAATTTCCAAAGGCTTCCTATTATTTAAAATAGTAGTTCTTATTTTATTGACTTATTAAAGGATCTAAATTAAAAATTTAATTGAAGGATTCAAAAGGAACCGTTGAAAGAAGTGATCTGCCTATAAAAACAAATCCCAATTTCTATTTCTATTCTCTTCGTTCTTAGAAAATAAAAAGTAGAATTACTGTGGTCTTATTTGCTTATCCCTGTGCAATAAATATCAGCTGCTGGGGTGATTCTAAATCCTCTAGCTTGCTGCGGTCACCTGTCCTTTAATACTTAACTGAAACTGTTCAGATATCCTGACTTACCTGGGGACGGAAGTCCTGTTTCTTGTCAAGAGGAAGGTGGGTGGCATGGAGGTTTAAGTTTCTCAAAACCTCTGCTTCTAGGAGTCTCCTGCTATCTCTGAGTTTTTGATCTCTGCTTTCATTTCACCTCCTGAGGATGCAGCCCTTTTCCATATAGAACCAATAAGCCGGACACCAACTTGATTGTCGTCCCCTGTTCCGCCCCACCCCCCACCCCACCCCCTGTGCATGCCACCCTCTTCCCCAAAGTTTCACCCAGTCGAGGCTTAACCTGTAGGCAACTTAACTGAGAGTTTGGGAGGAAGGCCGGGCAGTGGGCGGTGGGGGTAACAGTAGAGCAGATACAACAAAACAACAGAACTTATTTATTAGATATCTCTTTTGCATTGCAACCGTTGGGGAATTTTCCCTTTCTCACCTCTCAGCTCCAGCTTCCGGCCACATGGTTGGCCAGCTTCACCTCCTCTGAGCTCCTGCATCTCCTTCCTGATGAGTGACCCTCCCCCTCCAAGGCTGGGTTTGCTTTACTCACAGAACAGAACCAGGGCTGGTCATCTAGCCCCAGGTCAAAAAGGTGTTGCTGGGGCGGAGTTAGGGGATGAGGGGATTTTCCAACCCAAACACACCCTTCAAGGTACATTCCTGTTCAGCTAAGACAGTTCTTTCCTAGAGGGGAATTCTATAGTCCTCAGCTTTGGTTCCTCTCGCTCCTGCATTAGGTAGCTATTTAGGGATTAAGGACTTAGAATTTGGCTGTGAGATGAAAGGGAGCAGCAGATAAAAGAATTTGGAAGAACTGTCAAACCTTAAACCTATAATAAGATCCAAGAATCTTCTGTTACAGAGGAAGACATGGAGGCCTAGAGAGGTTGGGGGCTTCGCTGGGGGTCACGTGGCACTTCCAGGTGGAAGCTGGATACAAGAGTCTGGTCCAGGCCTGTTTCCACAATCTCGTGAAACAACTCACTTTCTCAGAAGCCAAACAGCATTTCAACTCTGTATATTTAACTCTCGACTATGTTGCCAGCAAAGGTCCCAGAGGAAAGAGTAAGGCATATAGCCAGGGAGGATGCAGCTACCACCCGCCTAGATCATATTATCTCAGGTACTCCGGTGTGTTCACTACTCATTTTTCAGTTCTCTGTTAGCCATTCATGTATAATTAATTCTCTAATTTCTAGGCATAATGTTATGGAGAGGAGTTTTCATGTTTTTACTAAAATCCTTTGCAGCTTCCATCAGAGATAAAACACCAAGCTGAAGCTTCCACAATAAAGTGGATTGGCTAAATTTCTTATGTTCCTAGAAAAACCAAGGGTGTGTGGGGGTGGGGAGGGAGAGAGAGGAAGAAAGAGAAAGGAGATGGTTGCAGTGGAGGAAGAGGCAAATGGAAAATGAGCAGAGCCGGTCGTGTTGCTGAAACACGCCAATGCTAATCTTCCAGAAAGAATGTTTACCGCCATCATGCACTCATAGATGTGAAATGTCTTTGTTAATAAATTAGGTTCCTAACAATTCTGTCTTCAATTTTCTATAACAAATACCTAAAAACATAGTTTATAAATGTCAAGAAAATACAAGTTATAAACCTGAGAGCTAGATTTAACTGAAATGACTAACTGAAAGAACCTACAAAATCAAGAGAAAGAGGTACCCAAACCACTTGTGCTCACAGAAAGAAGAAAGTCCCCTTGGCAGAATTCAGACATCTAGCAACAATCCTGGCTGTAAACATTTGTCGAAACAGTCAACAGGACAAAGAAAACGCTCCTGTGAGAACAGTAACCAGATCTTAGGGCTCTGGTCTTTGAAGTTTGAAATATTTCCCCAGAACTGCCACATTCTTCTTTCTCTCCCACCCCACTGGAAGATCACGCAAGTAAATTCTCATTTGTTCCCTCTTTCTGTTATCCTGCCAAAAATGCACACTCACTGCTAAAGCCCATCAGTGATTCACTGCATACCATCATCCCCGGGTTTCCAGTATGAACGCCATATTAAATGAGCCTCTTTTCTTTTATTAATGCTTATCAGACATTTAATAGCAATGATGGTGCCAATGATTCTCACCGTATCATTCCACTGAAACCCAGACGTTTCTGCACGGACAGAAGCAAAGACCCAGCCCCCAGGTTCTTTCCCTCCATCTTATTTCCTTAGCAGCGGCTGAGCTGGGATTCATCTGGAAGCAGAAATAGTGGGATGTAACCTTTCTTTTCATATTTTTCCTTTTCTCTACAGATCAATTCCAATTTCTCTATTCCTCTACTCATTATGGATTAAGAGAAGAAGAAAGCAAAAACGAGAAAAAGAGGAAGAGAGAAGACAAGAAGGGGAGGAAGCTCTGGAGAATTAAAATTTGGGTTGAGAATATATGGTTATTTTTAACTTTCTTAAGAGGGAATAAACAAACATAAACACAATAAAATGATGCACGTTTTAATTCCCGGGTATTTCATGTCACCATCCTAGGGGCTCCTTCCCTGTCCCCCAGGGCCTCTATCCAAAGCAGTAATTCATTTACCAGTCAATGAATGCAGTGGACCACGGCCGCTGTAGGTCCTGGTGCGTGTCAGTGACCTCGTGTGCAATGAAGACACTCCTCAGTCTATGTCCTTGTTGGTCTTGTCCCCGAGGGAACCTCCACAGTCCGCATCTTTCTGTAGGAAGGAGCTGGGACCTGCGCTTGACTTGTGGAGACACCTTAGCTTCTGGGGCCTTTGGCTGCCGTGATCATGGCCTCCTCTAGCCCTGTCCATGTTGGGTCCTGATTAGAATCCCCAGTTCTGACCCGGCCCAGACATCTGGGTCATGTGGGTAAAACTGTCTTGGACACGTATTGCTCCCACTGCCTCAGCAGATGTCAGTCCCCAAACACACCAAGTCCTAGAGGCAAGGAAGACAACAAAGTTGGCCAGAACAGCATTCAGGAAGTGACAAAGATAACACGAACTGGAATTCCATTCTACCCAGGCGTCATCCTAGGAATGAATGCCTGTTATCTTCCACTGCTGTGAGGTCCCGCTGGGAGATTTTGGTCATCGTAAAGCAGTCTTCTGTCACCATTTTAGTAACTCAGTAGAATGACAATGACAATAGGGGTAGAAACAGCATCAGCCCTCTCCCACATCTGTGCTGTCCCTATAATTCCCTCGTACCTAGAGCAATAGGGGCTCCACAGATGTTCTCTAGCCAGAGTTTTACACTCTGCATTTCCAGAGCAAAACCCAGGAAGCCGAAGCACAAGAATATAAAAACTGTCAAAGGTATCTGACACCAAGAACTTTTGATTTCACCCTTGAAAGTATAACTCCAATTTGCTCCTTCCTCCCTCATCCCTTTCCTGCCACTGACCTCATTCAGAACCTCTTCACCTCTCTATTCTCCACTTTTAATAACCCTTTAAAATACCAGACAGTCAGTAAAACAGGGATGAAAAAACTGTAAGTGTTCCTACCTCTTGCTTTAGGCACTGTCATGCATCACTTATTGATGGGGACATGTTCTGAGAAATGAGTGGTTAAGAGATTTCGTCGTTGTATGAACATCGCAGAACGCACTTGCACAGACATAGATGGCACAGCCTACTGCACACCTAGGCTCTATGGTACTAATCTCATGGGACCACCATCGTATACGTGGTCTGTCACTGACTGAAACGCCGTTGTGTGGCACATGACCGTGCATGTGGTCAGGATCTCTTTATGCTGGATTAACAAGGAGGACAGGAGGCTTTAGCCCAGGTTTTGCTGTTCCAGGAAGGGTGTCACAACTCTGATGGTTCACAGGTGAATTCTCTGCCTCTGGTGCACTCCTATGTAGTCAATAGAATGCCGGCCTGAGATTCAAAACACCTTGCTCTGTCCCCACCCCCGTGACCTCAGTATTATCACTCAGTGCCCTGTAAAAGGAGTTGTCCAGCAAATGAGACGACTCATTTGAGAAACTGTCCATTAGAAGTCCATTAGTACAGAACCAACTGCTTGCTACATTAGCACATCATGTTCGATGTGCCCAACAATGAACTTATGATCTGGTCTTCTACTTTCTCACCCAAGCAGACCAGTTCCCCTTCTCGTATTCTCTCTCTTTGTGAAAGGCACAGCTTCCACGTAGAAACCTGAGCATCTTCCCCATACTCCACGCACCTAATCAGTCACTGTGTTTAGTTCATAAAGATTCCTCCAGTCAGTCTCCCGCTTCCGAACCCGCTGCTACTGTAGTTGAGACTCCTTGTCACTCCCTGAAATGACACCCATCACTGGAGCAGTCTCCAGACCGGCTCTCCTGGTTTCTGGTCTTGTCCTTACTCCAATCCATACCTCACTCTCCTGTCTAGTCGAGTTTTCTAAAATAAAAATCTGATAATGTCACTTTCTTAGAACCCTTGAGTTGTTTCTCAGAGTTACAAAATAAAATCCTGACTCCTTAGCCTGTCTTAGATCTTGTCCCTACCCACTGTTGCAGACTAGTCTTCAGTTCCTATTAAGTGAGCCATAGTTAGCCCCATTCAGCTCCCCCAACACCATTAAATATGGCCCCTGTGGTCCAGCCTATTTTGCCTCTGGCCTCACATCACCTTTCTCACTTTGTCCTCTCATTCAAGACCCACCTGGAGTTTCGTATGCGCCATGATGGGTTCCTTGAACCCCTTCCCCTGTGGTACTGCGGCACCAGTTCCATACTTTCAACATGGCACTGATAGCAGTGGGTTGGATTACATGGTTGCCTCCCTCACCAGCATGTAGGCTCCTCGGATGGAGCTTTTCACACCCACTGCCTACATCAGGCCTAATGCACGGTAGAGTTTAAAAGGCATCCAATAAATGCTTATTGAATACGTCTGGTAGAAGGGTTTAATGCCTGAGGGGTCTGCAGAGTCAAAAAACACGACCTCCAAAGTCCTTTCCAGCTCTCAGATTTTCTTTTGAGGACATCAATTTCTTCCACGGCTTTGAATATCACATGCACTCATGACTTCGCCCATCACTTCAAGGCACTCCTCAGCCTGAGCTCTATACATACATGCCCACCTGCTGTTACACAGCTTCACATGCTAGCTGAGTGAGCATCGCAAATTCAGTATGGCCAAAATTAGCTCTTTGCCCAAACAACCTGCTCCAACTTTTCAGTTTCCTGTATTTGTTAATGACACCATCCTCCTCTTAGGGGCCATGTGAAAATCGTCCAGGATGGTACCTCTCTCCTCTCTAAAACCAATCACCACCTAGTCCTGTGGATTCCTCTTTCTCAAAGACCAGTTCTTTTTGTCACTCCATCCCCTTACAGTCTCCATCAAATTGCTTTTGACTCTACCTACCATTTGTTTTATTCTGACTATCATGATGTATCTCCATCTCTGTCCCAACACTAGATTTTAGAAGAGTTCTGTATTCTGGCTGCAAATCCCACGCCTCTTCGCATAGGGTTTGCGGGTAGATAGCAAGCAACAACTCCCGGTGGAACGGCTTTATGAACGTTAGGATGTGGGGTTTAACCGCCTTGAGGACATGGATCTTGTTATATTCATTTTTTTGTTTCTCCAATATAGTAAATATAGGATAAGGCACAGGAAACAGGAAAAACATATTTTTTAAATCGAACACTGTATCTGTTATTGCAACTCGGAGTTGCTGCATCAACTAGCTGTACTTTTAATAAAAAACACGCTCCGCTATTTTTAAAAGAAAGGTCCCCAACACGCAGCTCCGGCTGAAACCATCCGGGACCACGGCTCCCCACCCCTTCCAGTGGCCTGATGCGCGGCGGGGAGGAGCCAGCGGGGAGAGGGCCGGTGGGATGGAGGGGGAGCGGGATTGGGGGGAGGCCGGAAGTCATCGAGCAGGGCAGGCGGGCGGCCGGCCCCGCGGGAGCGGCTCGGGCAGCGGTCCCAACAATAACAGCGCCCGGGCGGGCGGGGGCGGGGGCGGGGGCCCGAGCGCGGGGGCGGGCCAGGATTGGAGGAGGCGGGTGGGACGCTTCCCGAGGCCGCGCGGATTGGAGGAGAGGGACGGGGGGCGGGGCGCCCCAGGAGTGGGCCGGGCGCTGGCGGGTCGACCGAGGGGAGAGCGTGTTGATTGGGCAACGCGGGGCCAGGGGCGACCGCGGATTGGCCGTGGCGGGACAAGGGGGCGTGGCCAGCGCGCGAGAGGGAGCGAGAGGGAGCGCGAGGGAGCGGGCGGCTGGCGAGCGCGGCGGGGTCGGGCCGAGGCACGCGGCGCGGGAGGCTCCCCAGCTCCGCCGCAGCTGCTCTCCGGGCCCGAGCACCGCCCCTCGCTGCCCGGCCCGCGCTCCGTCCGGGTTCCCGGGGCGGGGAGCGAGGGACGGCACGAGGGAGGGAGGGGGCGGCGAACGCCGAGCGAGCGGAGGGTCCCGCGCCGCCCCCGCCGCCGCCTCGCCCGGTGCAGCGGCCCGGGGCGCCCGCACTATGCAGGCGGGCTGCCGGCCGCCGCGATGGCGAGCCGGGCGGCGGTGAGAGCCGGGCGCCGCCCGCACCGTCGCGGAGCCCGGGCCGCGTCCCCCGCCTCCCGGCCCCGCGCCCGCCCTCGCCACTGCTCCTCCTCCTTCCCCATGCCTCTGCTCCTCCTGCTCCTGCTGCTCGACGACGCCGGGGCGCAGCAAGGTGAGCGCGCGCGGGGCGCGGGGCGCTGGGCGCGGCCGGGATGCGCGGGCTGGAGCGGCGAGGGTGGGCTCTGCCTGTTGGCCCCCAGGTTGGCGCGGCGTTACTTTTTGGCAAGGCCCTTCATTTTCCCGAAAAGAGAGAAGGGAGACCCTGCAATGAAAGCCTCCTTTTTGGTTATTGAATTCTTCTTCTGGGGAAAATCTTCGGGAGCAAAAAAGTTTTGGAGATGTGACCCCTGAAGTTAAGCCAAATGGATCTATGGACAGAAGAGAAAGATAAGGTCGTTGAATAGCATCTTAAACCCGTTTAAAGGCAAGTGGCGGTAGTTACCATCCGTTCAGAAGCTAACGAGACTGATTCTGGGTGTCTCTGAGCCTCGCATTCAGGAGGGGTCCTTTATGATCCTTGCCTGTTGCTCAGGATGCTGGTCTAGATTGCCCGGTCAGACACTGGGTGCTGTTGCCCAGAAGGAGCGTTCACCCCTTCCAGAAAGTGACAAAACTTTTTTTCCATCTACAGTCTTTGAAAAACCTATTCCAGAAGCCAGCACAACTGTTTATTGAATAATCACCATAATGGAAAGAGAATGCAGGGCTGATTTCCCCCCCCCTTTTTGGTACTCTCTTTCAGGCAGCGAACCGCAGTTTTTGAATCAGTTTGGCATCAGTTAATGAACACATTTTACATTGCTTTCCCACTTTACTGCAGTGAGAAGGATAAGGATTGGGTTGTTACTTATTGCTGGGAGGACTTTTCAAAATTGATCTCCTCGTTTATGTCCAGCTTAAGTTGCTCTCATGGTTTTCACTAAAAGATGGAATCCTGGCCCCAAGCCTGTCGGTATGAAGAAGCTGAAACTTTGACAAGGATGTGGAAATAGGATCTTTCTATGTAAGGAAAAAATGCGTTTGGTAAACTGACCTGTTAGATCCAGGCACATTTCTGCAGTGTTACTTAAAATTTAGATGCCAAGCATTGAGTTTTAGCTGGATTATCTTACTTTGTGGCAGGCACACTACTAAGTGGTGTGTGTGTCTTAACTCACTCAATCTTCACCACAGCCAGGTGAGATAGATATTGTTATTTATCCCATTTCAAATGTAAGGAAATTGAGACACAAAAAATATAAGATGCCTTGATACAGAAAGGAATGTAACCACACAAGCAGAATACCCTGTTTTGCGTATTTTTAGATCTGAAAGTGTTGATGTCATGTTAAAAAAAATCTTTGAACAGTATGGAATCAGTTGGATGACTCCCCCCAGATGAGACGATTGCCTTGTTTTTAGCACTTCTTAAGCTGGGTCTAATTAAAGATGCAGCATTACCTTATTTTTTTTTTAAGGTTTAATTTCGGGTTTTACCAGAGCATTTTAACATATGTTTCTCTTTCACAGTGTCATCTCACACAAACATCAATGTAGATTAACACAAAAAGAAATGATGTCAGTAATTTACAAGACTTGATTTCCAGTTTTTCTAAGTTGATTGGGTAAATTTTGTTAAGTCATTTAATTTCTTTGTACTTCAGTTTTCTACATCCATGATATGAGAATACATACCTATTTCATAGCTTAATGAAAGTGGAATGATGGTACGGAGGAGTTTTGCAAAGAGAAAACCCTAGTACAGGTGTAACTACTTATCATTGTTAATCTTGAGCTTACTAAATTGACGAAGGAAGGGCGAGCCAGGTATACATCACCTGAAAACTCAGGAATTGTGTGGAATTCCAATTCCTCCTAATTGTTAAAGATTCTGCTTTACCTGAAGAACCCTGACGTAGTCTGTGGTGGAATTGCTTCTAAACCGGAGTCTCCCTAGTCTGACAGAGGGCCTTCGGGGTCCGCTGGGACTCCCTCTCTGAGCTGGAACGAGGGCTGACTTCAGAATGAGCAGCAGTGCTGTAAGGCGCCTGGAGAATTTTCACTAACAGGAAGGGCTGCATGTTGCGATGGTAAGGTGCGAGCCAGAGGTTTCACTTTGTGAGAAGTCTTAGGAAGAATACTGGAAGGAAGCAGTGGTAAAATGACTACAGGTGTCTTTTGTTGGTAGACTTGTAATTTGTTCTTTATGCTTTTCCAGATTTTCTGCAATTTGCATATAGTCAGAAAAAATAAGCCGTGCTACAGTGTTTTGTGTTGTGTAGATTGTTTTTCCTCTGCTAGTCTAGGTGGAAATGCCTTTAATGTGTATGTTGAGATAGAACTCTGCTTCAGGATTTTTTTTGTAATCTTTCAGATGTCGTTTTGAAGTAGCAGAAGGTATTACCCTCATTCTCGTTAATGCCATACATAGGAGTTCCTCAGCAGATTTCCTGCTGACAGAGTAGTTTTGCTTTTTATTTGGCTCAGAATAAAGTTTATCTTTGGTCTGAAAACTTGGGAACCTTTCACAGCAGAGATGCACTTTGACCAATCTCATTTCATTAATATATTTATAAATAGATTCTATTTATTCACATCTATTTTGCTATGATGGTGTTTTAGATACAGCTTATATTTGTGTGTTTTTGAGTTCTAAATTTTATATTAAGTTCATCTTCAAAATTTTTTATTGAAAGCATTTTCTTCTGTAAAATGGATGTCTTCTAAAAACTTACATTGGAGAAACTTATGATGCTGATTGCATATTTGCTATGTAATAAATTTACTTCATAGGAAGTTGGGAGTCTCCTGTGAATGAATTTATGTCTCGGTTTACATCGTGACTGTTGGGCTTGTGTCACCTGCTCTGAGAGCTCAGCCTCCTCATCTGCGTCATGGAGGGCCTGCCTCCCTTCTGGCTTAGAATATTATTTGAATGTGGTTAAATATCGGGGAATTAATTTTAAAAATTTATGATGACTGATTTGTTCATGCCTATTAATATGAAATGTTTATGAAAGTATTGATTTTTCTTTGCTGATTTAGTAAATCTATGGAACAAATCAGATTCTTTCTTAAAAAGAATTATTCAATTCTATATTTGGAACTAATGTGTGAAAAAAATGTATGTTCTGTCAAGTAATACCTTTATTTGCTTGTGATGCAGGGAAATATTTTTTGAACAATATTTGTGAGTTGACAGAAGTGAAAAGCACGTCTCTCTCAGCCAAGAGTGTCTGTAATTATTTCTGGTATTGATATTAGGTTAACTTAGAATTTTTGCTTGTCTTTTCTTGGTGTGATAAAACATTAGGGCTCTTACATGTAGTTTTCTTCAGAGGCAAAAATCAAAGCATCCTTTTTCTGCTGTATTTCTGCTTAATTTTGCACAATGGAGATTAGAAGCAGCAGAAAAAGGAGATAGCTAAAAATTCTATTTGAACATCTGAGCTTCATTCTAGGAGCTCAACGTAAAAAAATCTTAAAATAGTGCAATTGGGATAAGTGAAAGTACCAGTCCTAGAAATAAATGACAGATGAACTAATTAATTTCCGAGAAATACTTGGATCACAGATGAGGAGGAAAGGCTGGGTTTACATGGAGGTGGCTTTTAGCGGAGGACTATCCTTGACAGCGTGAACCTGGGCCGTGCGGGTTGGGTGGTAATGTGGGTGTTCATTGAATGCTTGCGGACAGGTTCTGCTTCCAGCTCTAGATTAGTTGGAAGGATGTAGAATGATGACATAAAATTAGGAGGATTAGGAAAAGCTCCCGAGAGAGAGTGATATTTGCTACACGTGCTCGTTGAAGTATGAAGTGAGACCACTTGGCAGTTTTTCTTGTGGCTCATGGATTCGATTTACTTTATAACAACCTTATGGCCTTCGCACTGTATTTTTTAAAATGTTGTACAGATAACACTGATTGTAACTCAAACCCAAAAACTTAAATAATTATCCACAGTTCTATCCCCAATCTGTCAACTTAGAATTTTTATATTCCTTACAATTCCGTATTCACACACTCATGTAATCTTATGTGGTTGTATTTTAATACTGCTGTATTATGTTCTGTGGACATACCATGTTAAAATTCATTTGCAGGCTAATTTAGCCCACATAAGCATGCTTACAAAATACAGCAAGACCAAAATTTCAAAATGTAATAATTCATCACATTTTCATTCATCACATAAATAATTCATTACTTATGAAGTAATGACTATTTTGCTCACAACTGTTATTAGATTATTTATTCCAATTCATTAAATTCTTCATTTAGGATAGGATCTTTGAGAAAGCATTTCTGTTCAAAATATTAGCTGAGAAACATATGTCATGCTAATTGTCTGGATCATTATGTGGACTAAATATAATTCATGAGGATGGAAAATATAGATATTCAGATAAACTAGCATTTAATGAATGTCAGTGTCCATTGAGCGGGTGAGAAATGGGGTGGTCTTAAAAGGCAGCTAAAGCAACACCTACTAGGCCAGCCTGCACTCTGAAGGGTATCTAGTTGGAAGAGAAGCTTTGAGTAGCTACTTGAATTAGGGGGAAGACCCCAAGGGGCAAGCTCCCTCAACTGCTAAGGAGAGTGCGCCGGGGGGTCCCTGCACAGCTTCTGCTGAGTGGGACACATGCAAGTCTGCAGTCAACACCAAATGCTGGAAGAAGGGGGTCAGATGAACAAATGTCCAGTTATAGATGAATAAGCACCGGGGATGGGGCATCCACAGGATGACCATAGCTGACCCTTCTGTGTGCTAGGTAGGAAAGTTGTTGAGTCAATCCTGAGTTCTCATCACAAAGAGAACTTTTTTTTCTTTTTTCTTCTTTCTTTTATTGTATCTATATCCTCTGCTTTCCCTGGTTCTGGATAGCTCGGAGTTCCTGGATGAAGTCGTGTGGCTGTGAGGGTTGGATCCACCACAAATGAGGGCTGTTAATGGAATCTCGGGTGGGGGTTCCTGCCCAGCAGCAGGTTGTGACTACCCAGCCTTGTCACGGAGCTGCTTTGTCTCCTGCCCTGCTCCTCATCCCTGCGGTCTGCCTGCCTCCTGCCCCCTTCCTTCTCCTGACACCGTCTCTGCCATGTGTGCAGGACGCTGCTCCACCAGGCAGCCTCCGCTGGCCGTTCTCACTCTACCTGGAAACGAGCTGAAAACACCACTGGCTCTCATAGGTCTTTCTTTTCAGCTGTTTGCTTCCAGGTGTCCTAAATCTCTGCTTTTCTCGGTGGCGGGCTTTCTCAGCAGTAGATTCTGCGGTACCCTTCTCGGTGTCGCACGCAGCAAATTTTGCTCACCCTTGCAGTCTAGCTCCTGCTCTACTGAAACTGCCGTTTAAACCGTTGGACGTTTGGCTTTGTTTTGCTTGGGTTTGGGTTTACTCTGAAGAACCCGAGAGCTTTGTCATCACTGTGTTTTACTTCAGTGGACTTTGAAAGCAGGAGACTTTGGAGTCAGACACTCCTGGATGGAGGTACTGGCCACACCAACTTCTGGGATCCACTGACCACTGTGAACATTTTTAAATATGTAACCCACGAGGGCTGGGATCAGGTCTGTTTGGATAGTTGGTAAGTTTTGTTCAATAAGTGAATCGATATGTGAATGAAAATGTCATTTCTCTTTACTCTGCAACTAAAATCTCCATTTTCACATTTCCTTTCTGCCTAGACACAATGCTTTTCCCTCCTGCCCGTTACCCCATCCCAATACTGTTTCGGGACGCTGCACCCCAGCCCAGGGAGGGGCAGACCTGCGATGGAGGAGCCTGACGGCAGGCGTGGCTGTCCACAGGAGGCCTCCTTGCGTGGCCTCCCACCACCCGACCTCAGTGCTGGTTTCACCCGACCTCAGTGCTGGTTTCACCCGTCCCTTTGACCTCCGCTTTCTCTCCCGCTCCCTTTGTGCCTTTGACCTCCCGCTTCCTGCCTGTTGATATGTTTCTGTTTTCTCTGATCGCCACCTCAGCATTTTCAGGTTCCTGGGTTGTCTCTCCTGGCAGGCCCTCGTTTCTGGTTACTCTGGAAGCCATCTCCTAGAAGCTAACTGTCTGGGTCTGAGTGTGAGACAGACCTTTTGTTTCCTGGGTGGAGGAAGAGGGTTTTTCTTTAGGGCTCTTGAAGTCATAGGGAACAGAGATCCAGATCTGCCTAAAGTGGAAGGGAAAAGTGTCAGGAGCATTCCGAGGTAACCGGGGAGTCTTTGTAAGAGCTGAACCCACCTGAGCCGGGGGAAAGCGGGCGTGTGCCTGGACTCAGGCACCGAGGACTCCACTTCGTCTTGCTCTTGCTTCGGGCTGGTTTCCTCTGCGTGGAAGGATGCATGGCTGCTGGCAATCCTCAAGGCTTGCAGCTTCCACCCTGGAGAGATTCTGGGATTTTCCCTAATGTGCAAGGTCCAGAAATTGGAGGGAAGGGTGAGCTGGCCTCATGTTGGCCCAGTGTGAGTCAGTACCCAGCCCTGGACCAGTCCACTAACCAGGGGGCATGAGGTCATATGGAAACTGTTGAGAAAGTGCAGGGCGGTTTCCAGAAGGCTAAGGGAGCGGCTAGAAGGACAGAGGCAGGAAGTGTGTTCACCTTTATGAAGAGTCCCTATGTCTTACATAGTTCTTCCTGAACCCTCACGATTACTTTGGCCCATGGGTGATGTTGTCCCCATGTGCAGTGAGGGTCTGGAGGCTTGTAGAGGTTAAGTGCCCAGGGTCCCAGAGCGGGCAGGGCTAGGACTTAAGTCACGTCTGTTGGACTCTGCAGCCCAGGCACTTTCTCTCTGTCGCTCGCCAGCCGGGTGCCTGCCCCGGGCTCGTCTGGGGTTGTTATTTTCTAAATTCAGCAGTGTGCACTGAGACTGCGTTGTGTCTGCATGGAGGCCTGCGGAGGCGAGGAGAATGCTCTGCCTGCCTGGCTGTTTTACCGCCTCATGCTGTAAACTGACATATCCGTGATTAAGCATATAAGTAAGGAAAGGGATTTTGATAATGGAAATGGAGGGAAAGACCAGGGCTTCAGAAAGGTTTCCCAAAGGAGGTAACATTGAGTAGGTGTTTGCTGGGTGGAATGACAAGGAAGGACATTACTTTTGCAGAGTGGAATAGCACGTGCAGTGGCACAGAGGAGAGCGTGGAGCAGGTGGGGAGTCACCAGGAGGTTGTGGGAAAAGTTCGGAGATGAAACCAGAAAGAGAGTTGGGGGCCAGGTTATAATGGGCTTTGTGTCTGTGCTGAAGAGTTTGGGTTTTATTGTGTCATCAGCGGGAAGCAGTTGAAGGAGTTTTCCATGAGGGCTCTGCGTGACCCAGCTGGTGTTTGAGGAACCCTGGCAGCAGTGTGGACAGCAGGGGGAGGAAGGAGAGGAAGTGGGGCCGCCTGCTGGAGAGCTGCTGTTGCAGGGGCCTGCACTGTTCAGAGGGACCAGGGTCAAAGACGCTAAGGAGATGGAAAGTACAAAACTTAATGGCCAGTTGAATTTGAGAGAGCAGAGAGTCAATCAAATGCTACTCATTTTTTTCTTTCTGGAATCCTCCTCTTTTCTCTGTTCTCCACCTCCCTCAATCACTAGGATTTCTGCCTAGTTAACTGCTATTCATTCTGCACACACACACACACACACACACACACACACACATACATACCCACACACCCCCTAAAGCCCCTGGTACTCCCCTGCAGTCCTTGTCACCCCTGAAATTACTTGCTGCGTCTGTCTTACCCACTATATTGTGCCCTCTCTAAGGACAGGGGCCTCGTCTGTCATTTTTATTGTTATGCCTAGCACCTGGTACAGTGCCTGGCACGTGGAAGGTGTTCCCTGAATGCCTGGGATGCGTTGAGTTTGAAGCGCTGTGGTGCTTTCTCCATTTCGGCAGCAGCTGAAATTCTGGCGTTGGCGAGGTTGCCCAGTAGGGGACGAGGTGGGGAGGAGCTCGGAGGGGCAGCCCGCCAGCAGGCGGTAGTGGGAAGATAAGCAGCCCAGAGGCCGGACAAGTTGCAGTTAGAGAGTCAAAAGAACTCAGATGGAGCAGGAGAGTTTGAAGGAGGGAGGGAGGCATGAGTGAAGGAGGGAAGGGCCGGCGATGCCCACTGCTGGGGAAGGCCACAGCTGGCGAGGGAGCCGGCGACTTTCGGCACTCGGAAACTGGCCGCTCTGGTGATCGTTTCACTGCAGAGCTAGGGCTGCTGTAAGAGTGCCACAGTCTTAGCTGGCTTGAAATGACAGAAACTGGTGGTCTCACAGTTCCAGAGGCTAGAATTCTGATGTTAGGGCATCGGCAGGGCCACGCTCTCTCCAAAGCCAGCAGGGCAGGATCCTTCTTGCCACCTGCTAGCTTCTGGCGGTTGCTGCCTGCGGGATTCCTTTGCATCATCCCCATCTCTGCCTCTGTAGTTACTGGTGGTCTCCTTGTGTCTGTGTCTGTGTCTACATTTTCCTCCTCGTATAAAGACACCAGTCATGGGTTGGGGTCTACACTGATCCAGTGTAACCTCATCTTAACTTGATTACATCTGCAGAGACTCTTTCCAAATGACAGTACAGTCACAGGTACCAGAAATTAGGAAGTAGAATCAGAGTCACCAGTCTGCAGTGATAGAACCAGTCCGTGGAACCTCACTGGAAAAGTATAAACCTCCCATAGTGTACGACAATTGTAATGGAAGTTGCGTTGCTCTGCATTTTCGGCATATTTGTGCAAGCTTCCTGCATTGGCGTTTGCTGTTGTTAAAGTATTTTCAGAAGTCACACAGTGTTCGTATTAGTAAAACTCAATAATTACCATAATTTATATTGCTTCTTAGTGGTAAGGTGACTAAAATATGGGGTGGCTGGAGGGTCACATGTAATCAGTGTCACAAGCACATATTTATCCAAAAACACACACTTGATGTGGAGTTGAGAGCAGCCTAAAGTGAGCGTGTGTTCTTTGTTGTGTTAGTTCATTGTGATTTAAATATGTTTAATGTTCTTCTGTTTTCTCTAGGGATAAGTAGTAAAAAAATTATTCAGTAATTTTCCTGGAACAGTATCAAAATTTGTATCTGGCTTAGCACATGTGACCTTTACACCCTGCTGAGGAAGTGAACACATGTACTGTGAGTAATCCCCCAGTACATCTGCAGCCAAGCAGAGGAGCAGTCGGAGCAAATTCCAGTGTTTTTTCTCCACTGAAATAAAATTAAAATTACATTAACAGGCCTCTGCCCTCTGTGGTTCGTTCTGGTCCGGTGGAGACCGTGTGGGAGGAGAGGGGGAAGCGGCGGTGATGGTGCGGATGCGGTTCGTTCTGGTCCGGTGGAGACCGTGTGGGAGGAGGAGAGGGGGAAGCGGCGGTGATGGTGCGGACGCGGTTGGTTCTGGTCCAGTGGAGACGGTGTGGGAGGAGGAGAGGGGGAAGCGGCGGTGATGGTGCGGACGCGGTTGGTTCTGGTCCGGTGGAGACCGTGTGGGAGGAGAGGGGGAAGCGGCAGTGATGGTGCGGACGCGGTTGGTTCTGGTCCGGTGGAGACCGTGTGGGAGGAGGAGAGGGGAAGCGGCGGTGATGGCGCGGATGCGGTTCGTTCTGGTCCGGTGGAGACCGTGTGGGAGGAGGAGAGGGGAAGCGGCAGTGATGGTGCGGACGCGGTTGGTTCTGGTCCGGTGGAGACCGTGTGGGAGGAGAGGGAAGCGGCGGTGACGGTGCGGATGCGGTTGGAGAAGGAGGGAGCTGGTGGTGTTGGAGTTGTCGATGAGAGGCTGCGGACTGGTCCTGTGATACCGTTTTGAAAGTTGTTTTCCAGTAGTAGTTAGGCCTTCCTTGTCAGTTCTGCCTTGAGAAAGTGAGGGATGGTAGGTGGTGTGGCATGGTGCAGATCCTTATTCCTTCCAGTGCCCAGAGTTAAGCAGAGAGCTCAGAGACTCTTGCTCCTGACCCTATTATACCCTTTCTTAAACTCATGTTAAGAGCTCCTGATCCAGAAAAGCAATTATTCGAGGGCTGTACACTAAAAAGTACCTTTTTTTCCTATAATGTAAAGAAAAATAAAGCATTCTGTTTACTTGTTTTAAAAATCGGGAAGTGGAATCATGACATTCTTTGGTATAGCTGCTGACCTTGGGGGCAGCTGTCCCCTGGGTTGCCCTTCAGCTGGTAGAAGGAGCGCTACCCTTTGGGTCAGAGGAAGTCACCCGGTCTTCTGTCTGAGACGCCCTGGCTTCGCCATGTGTCAGTGCTTCCAGCCCCTCCCTGCTGGCATTTAGGACGGGCCATTCTCTATCCCGGGCTGGCTGTGCTTTGTGAGAGGGTTAGCAGCATTTCTGGCCTCTACCTGCTAGGTGCCAGGAGCACCCGCCCCTCCAATTGTGACAATCAAAAATGTCTCCTGAATATTCTCAATTTTAGTTTTACTTTTTTTTTTTTTGAGGACTATTGCCAGTCCTCCTCTTTTTGCTGAGGAAGCCTGGCCCTGAGCTAACATCGTGCCCATCTTCCTCTACTTTATGTGTGGGACGCCTACCACAGCATGGCTTGCCAAGCGGTGCCATGTCCGCACCCGGGATCCGAACTGGTGAACCCCGGGCCACC
This sequence comes from Equus caballus, assembly GCF_041296265.1. Classification (NCBI taxonomy): domain Eukaryota; kingdom Metazoa; phylum Chordata; class Mammalia; order Perissodactyla; family Equidae; genus Equus; species Equus caballus. The sequence goes on from NC_091702.1 coordinate 66,307,042, forward strand.
GAGAAGCGAACGTGCCAACTTAACTGCTGTGCCACCGGGCCGGCCCCTAGTTTTACTTTTAAATTTGTCATATTTTAAGCCTTTTGGTGTAGAATAGGCTTTACTTCTAAGAACTGTAAAAATAAACTGGAAGCGTATTTTCTAATTAGGGGGTAGAGTGAGGACGAGGTCTTCTTTGATCTGGGAGTCACTGTTTGCCCCCTGGATGCCCAGGACAGTGTTTCTCAGCCTGCGGGGCCTTCGTGGGTCAGGAGTGTGTGTGCAGCAGTGAGGAGGGTCTCAATGTAAAGGGGTTTCTTACTTTGACTAACAGGAAACATTTGAAGGCTGCTGGCCTGGTGAGGATGTGTGAGCCTGGCCCTCCTTCTGGGCTGGAATCTTCTGACCACGGCCGTAGGGGTTTGGCCAGGCCGGCTGCGCTGTTTACCTGGTCGGGTTGAACTGGCCCCACAGTCCTGGAAACGTGAGACAGTCCGTGTCCGTGTGACAGAGGGTCAGTGAACATGACCCGCTCTAACTTTGGCTTCTGGTGCGTCCCATCTCGTTTGCGAGAGGAGCAAGCTCTGAACGCCATCACATACTTTAGAACATTCTTGGCACGTTACTCGTGGACTGTTCATGCCCTCCCCCTACACGAGATACTGAAAAAGCTCCATTTTTATTGTTTTCTTCATCAGCGTGCACACAGAAGTCCTGTTTTTCATCAGTTAGTATTTATTTTGTTAACTTTTATAGAAATTATGCTTTATAGAGGAAAGGGCAAGAAACATTTTCTGTGTTTACTGAAAATCAAACATAAATATGAGCATAAAGACATCTAAAAATTACTTCTAACACTCTGCTTGTCCTCTTTTTGTAAAATTCGTTTTAAAATGACAACCTTAAGTTAAATAATAGCCTGCGGGAATACCTAAATGGGAGGGTCTGCTGAGTCAGGAATTCAGCTGCGAATTCAGCTGCGGGTGGGAAATTGTTGACTTTGTAGAATCCATCAACACTTCCAAGTGCTGAAAAAGCTGCCTGAGTTTCCATTTACTAAAGAAATGCATTTACATTTTAAGTTATTTTGTTTATTCAGCGGCTACTTTTAAAGACTGAAACACTTCCAGAAAGCACGTTTTCATCTTTTCTGTAGTAAGAGAACATTTCAGACTGGTTTCATAATGTTAGAAACTCTGTCTCAGGGTAGTTGTTTTTCTCTCTGAGGAAAAATATTAATGATTGTTCAAAAGTTATTTATATTACAGTTCATTTATTCTCACAGTGGAGGTTTTATATCCCTATTTTTAAAATTTAGATGATATCCAGCAGAGATATTCAAGGTATTTTCATGGTAGTTTCAGGGGAAGTTGGCGGTTATTTTTTTTCCTCTGAGTTGTATCACATTCTAAGTTTGATATTTGCAGATGGGTGGGTGTATGGTGTAAAATTCATGGCTGTTTCATGGTGCCCTTGTGTGGTGGTGTATTATTGGGCTGCGAAGCCTGGCTCTTGAGCCTGGAGTGAAAGCTGGTGTGAAGATAGAGCTTTGCTTTAATCAGCATTAAACTTTATCTGAGAGAGAGTCGTGTAGGAAGCAGATTGCTCGTATTGACCTTTAAAAGTAGACTAAGTAACAATGCTAGTGCGGATTTGAGAATAAAACTTCTTTATCAGCAAAGGATACGAAGTATTGTCATCAGAATCTAGGTAAACATTTGTTCCTTCATTAAAGTTAGTTTTGAGACTAGTTTAAAATTACTTTTTCCACAGATTAATGTACAGTTTCCTATTCATTCAATTAATAAAGTTATTTTGCAACTATTTCTTGCTAGATACTATGTTAAGTCTTTCTTCACAGTCTTCTAAAGCTGTGGTTTGTTTTAGTAAGTGAGAGCAGCACTGCACTGTTCTTAAAATAATAAATCAAGATAATAGGAAATTCTCTTACGGCCATCCATATCCATATTGAGGTTAAAACGCAGCAGTGTCACTTTTAATACAGTTTTCTGTGTAAGTATTCAGCTATTCCAAAAGGTGATTATAAATAGCTCTTTTGAAGGAGAAAATACTATCATTTTATGGGCATGTATTTATCTTTCTGTTAGAAAGAGATTCATTCACTAGCAGAAAGAGAAGTCAAGAATGCAGTCCCATTTATAATCTCAACAAAAAGAGTGAAATATCTAGGAATAAATTTAACCAAAGAGGTCAAAGGCCTATATGCTTAAAACTATAAGACATTATTGAAAGAAATTGAAGAAGACAAAGAAATGGAAAGATATTCCATGCTCATGGATTGGAAGCATAAAAACATGGTTAAAATGTCCATATTACCTAAAGCAATCTCTAGACTCAGTGCAATCCCAATGACAGTCTCCATGGAACTAGAACAAAGAATCCTAAAATTTATATGGAACAGCAAAAGACCCCAAATTGTCAAAGCAATCCTGAGAAAAAGAACAAAGCTGGAGGCATCACCATCCCTGACTTCAGATGAGCTACAGAGCCATAGTGATCCAAACAGCATGGCAGTGGCACAAAAGCAGACACACAGATCAGTGGAACAGAATTGAAAGTCCAGAAATAAAACCACACATCTATGGACAGCTAATCTTTGACAAAGTAGCCAAGAACATACAATGGAGAAAGGAAAGTCTCTTCAACAAATGGTGCTGGGAAAACTGAATAGCCACATGCAAAAGAATGAAAGTAGATCATTGTCTTACACCATGCACAAAAGTTAACCCAAAATGGATTAAAGACTTGAATGTAAGACCCAAAACCATAAAACTGCTAGAAGAAAATATAGGCAGTATTCTCTTTGACATTGGTATTAGCAGCATCTTTTCAAATACCATGTCTACTCAGGCAAGGAAAACAAAAGAAAAAATAAACAAACGGGACTACCTCAGACTAAAAACCTTCTGCAAGGCAAAGGAAACCAGGAACAAAACAAAAAGACAACCCACCAACTGGGAGAAAATATGTGCAAATCATATATCTGACGAGGGGTTAATTTCCAAAATACATAAAGAACTCATACAACTCAACAAGAAAACAAACAACCCAACCAAAAGATGGGCAGAGGATATGAGCAGACATTTTTCCAAAGATAACAGATGGCCAACAGGCACCTGAAAAGATGTTTAACATCACTAATAATTAGGGAAATGCAAATCAAAACTGCAATGCGATATCACCTTAGACCTGTTAGGATGGCTGTAATTAATGAGACAAGAAAAGACAATGTAGGAGAGGGTGTGGAGAAAAGGGAACCCTCACACACTGCTGGTGGGAGTGCAAACTGGTGTAGTCATTATGGGTATAGAGATTCCTCAAAAAAGTAAAAATAGAAATATCATACAACCCAGCTATCCCACTACTGGGTGTTTATCCAAAGAACTTGAAATCAACAATTCAAAGAGACTTATGCACCCCTGTGCTCATGGCAGCATTTTTCACAATAGCCAAGAAGTGGAGGCAACCCAGCTGCCCATCAACTGATGAGTGGATAAAGAAGAGGTGGTTTCTAATATGATGGAATACTACTCAGCCATTAAAAAAAGACAAGGGCTGTCCTGGTGGCACAGTGGTTAAGTTTGAACGTTCTGCTTCGGTGGCCCAGGGTTTGGTGGTTCGGATCCTGGGTGTGGACATGGCACTGCTTTGCAAGCCATGCTGTGGCAGGTGTCCCACATATAAAGTAGAGGAAGATGGGCACGGATGTTAGCTCGGGGCTAATCTTCCTCAAAAAAAAAGACAAAATTGTCCCATTTGCAATGATGTGGATGGACCTTGAGGGTATTATGTTAAGTGAAATAAGCCAGACAGAGAAAGACAAACACCACATGATTTCACTCGTGTGTGGAAGATAAACTAACACATGGACAAGGAGAACAGATTAGTGGTTACCAGAGGGGAAGCGGTGGGGGAGGGCGAAAGGGGTACAGGGGCACTCATACATGGTGACGGATGAAAACTAGACTATCAGTGGTGAGTGCGATGCAGTCTATACAGAAACTGATATATAATAATGTGCACCTGAAACTACACGGTTATAAACCATTATGATCTCAATTAAAAAAAGGTAAAAGAAAGAAAAGGAAGGGATTCATTTGAATCCGCTTGTTAAGGAACTCTGAATTGTACAGTTGGAGCAGCAGCTGAAACATCTTAATCAACGTTACACGCCTCCTTCTAGGTGCTCAGCAAAATAGCAAATTTAATGATAAAAGGAAAGATGCAAATATTTGAATTTTTACAATCAATATGTTATCTGTTTCCATATCCAGTTACTGAAGAAATTTCTGGAACAAATAATGCTGCTACCAAAATATGACATTCATTTTTCCAAATCTTTAGCCATTAAACTCTTACTTTTTCTCATCATTCTATGGGGAAAAATGAGGCTTTTGGAGAGGGGCTACTCAAAAGTTGAATTTCAGTGGAATGTAAAATTAAGTGTCATTAGCTGTCGCTTTAACGCCTTCAGGAAGGAGTGACTTGCAGCGTGTGATGTGGTCAATAATCTGCACCATCTTTAGCATAAAGTGCTGTTAGGGACCCCTCAGCATCTCGGAGTTTAGAGGGGGTTTGTGATGTTTGTAAATAAGTAGATGAAGCTGCTCACATACTTCTGTTTTTATGTTTGTTTCCTTTGAACAATGACTATGAATTGATACTGTTTTGAGGATTGGATTTATCATGACGTGTATATATGTTGATTGTAAGCTGTGTTTACTTCTATTTGTTCAGATTGCAAAGTGCTTTGAACTCTTGGATTACAAAGGTAGTCGTGGATTATTGTGACCTCAGCTGGCTGCTGCTGGCTCCTGCGAGTAGACACGCTGAGAATGTGTCATCTGTTTTATCTCGTGTAGGGAAAGTATTGGTGGCATAAGAGATCTGATGTCTTACATATTTTAAAAGCTTGACAACAAAGTCTTGCTTGTTTATAGAGTAAGTTAAAGATGGAAGAATAACTGATCGTTCTTTTTACTTCTGTTAAAGGTGACGGATGTGGCCACACCGTGCTCGGCCCTGAAAGTGGAACACTTGCGTCCATCAACTACCCGCACACCTACCCCAACAGCACTGTGTGCGAGTGGGAGATCCGCGTGAGGCCTGGGGACAGAGTGCGCTTCAGATTCGGTGACTTTGACATCGAAGATTCTGATTCTTGTCACTTTAATTACTTGAGAATTTATAATGGAATTGGAGTCAGCAGAACTGAAATAGGTAGGAAGTTTTCTTGTAAATGTCCATGTAATACATTATTGCCTGAGTTTTAAAACTAAAGCAGTTTTTGCTACTTCCTGTTGAGTAACTATGCTGTAGAGGAGGATATGTGGGAAATTATTGAAAACGTGTGGAAATCTCAAGTTTGAATCTCCTTTTGGAAGAGAAGATTCCTGTCTTTTTATTTACTGTTCTGATAAGCTTGTGTGTGTTGATACCTTTGTCACAAGATGCTGCTATACCACTTCTAAGAAGGTGGAAGTTAATTATCTCATTTTTTATTTGTTTTTCTTTGATCATTTTATTTGCAGAAGAAGACAAGTGTAATCCATGCGTAGGAGGCAGCATGTCATGGTGATTAAGGGCATGGGTTTTGGATCAAAACTTCCTGGTATTAAATTCTAACTCTGCTATTAGCTTGCTGTGTGACCTTGGTCAAGTTACCTGACGTCTCTGTTTCCTCAATTGTAAAATAGGGAATGAACTAGTACATGTAAAGTGCTTAGAACAGAACCTAACGCATAATATATGCTTAGTAAATATCAGCTGCTCTTGTTGTTATTCTCAACTAAGATCAGCGTCATCTGGAAAACTTTTAAATAATCCTGTAAACCTGGTTCCCATGCAAGACCAACTGCGTCATAGTCGAATGGGTGGGACCCGCGCCTCAGTATTCTACAGCCTCCCAGGAGATCGACTCTGCGGTCAGGTTGAGGACCTCTGGCTTAGAGATCAGCGCCTTTCTCTTAAGAAAGGTGGGGAAGTTTGTAAGGCTATTGTGGTGACCTGACATAAAATGAAGAGGTCTGGAACTCTCTGAGTTCCTGTGGAGACATTTGTTGGAACCAGTGTGTACACTGTCTCTGGAGCCCGGACCGTGTTCTCTCAGCGTCACCCTCGTCCTCTGGCCTCCTCCCCGGCCCTCTCCTCTGGGCCCGTTGAGAGGACAGCTCCCAGCCCGCCTCCCTGGCTGCGGGTTGATGCCCGGGCTGTCTCTGCGTCGGCTCTCGATTAGCCTGGTGGCCTGATCACCACGTGCTCGTTGCCAGGACTGTGTGGTCTCAGGTGGGCTGTAGGAACTCACATCACATCGCCTGCGGATCTAGAAACGCTGTCGCCGTGGCACCGATGCCAGAGAACTGGGTGCTCACTGCCTGCTGGGCCGGGCGGCAGGGCGGCGGGGACCCTGAGCAGTCTTGCAGCACCGTGAGAAAAGGGACCCCAGTCCGATGCGGCCCTGAGCAGTTGACAGGAAATGAAGGAGCTCGAGAAACGTTTGTCCTCTGTGAGACTGTGTGTAAATGGCATTTTAGAAAAAGAGGGGAGGAGGTGGCGGGAGCTGGTGTCCACGGAGATGCGGCTCCCGAAAGTGACGTGCGGACCTCGTTTGCATCGTGATTCGAGTTAACCGACGGCAAGAAGACATTTTTAAGATAATCAGAAATTTTAAGAGGAATTGGGCGTTCGGTGGTAGTCAAGAACGATTGTTTTTGGTGTGGTAATGTTATAATTATTTTCTCACGTTCTGCTTGTGAGACATTCTCAAGTTCTCACGAAATGTCGTGGTTTGTGTTAAGCGTCTCAGGAAGAAAGGCGGGCAGGGGTCTGTGCAGTAAGATGACCTGTGGGAGAAGCCGAGCCTGGCCCGGGGGGTGCTTGGCCCTCCTCTCTCTGCTTTTGTGTAGTTTTGAAAATTTCCATGATGAAAAGTGTTGTTTTTCAATGAAAATAGACAAGAGGGCTCCGCGTTTGGACAGTGAGTACTGTCACTCGCTCGGGGGAGGAGAGACGTGGGGAAGGTGTTGAGCCCCGGCTTTAAATGCTCCCAGGGCTCTCGTCGCAGCTCCGGGCCTCCCGTGCTGAGTCCTTCCAGCCGGTGCTCGGCCGCCGTGCCTGGACTTGAGTCGTTGGCTGCGCCGTCGGAGGGTTAAATGGATAGGGCTTCGCAGGGCTGGGGATGGGGTAGGTGTGCGGTCAACCTCGGCTCTCCCTCACCCTGCTCTTCTCGTCTCCCGTGTTCTCTCTCCCCACTCGGGAGTGGAGAGCTGCAGGAAGGTCCAGGGCCCCGAGCGAGGGCGTTCCTGTTGGATTTTGTTTGGCCCTCGTCACCACCTACCGTGTCCCACTGGTCCTCCATTTGGGTAGCCGCCTATGTTTAGTGGGAGGAAGGTCACTTTCCTGACATCGCAGAGAAGTAAAGATCATCCGAGAGCGGCGTTGGATGCTCTGGTGAAGGTGAGAATGCAGAGAGCTACAGGATGGAGGCGGATGTGTGGGGTCCAGACTCCAGCGACAGCGGAGATGAAGCGTCCTGTCCTCTGTCAGCTCTTCCCGCTGCCCCTTCTGAAAAGAGCCGGCCCAGATGAGCTGCCTTTCCCTATACAAATGGTTCTTATTTTGGTGTAAAGCTTAGATTTTTGGGTTGTGTCTATAGGTGTTATTTGGGGGATTTTTTTCCCCTGAGAATTATGGAATGTTGGTGTTATGGTATAAAGGTATTATGGAATAATCGGGAAAAGAAAATGAAGGGAGCGTGGTTTCTCAAGGAATCGTTCTTTAATCATAAATCCCCTCGAATGTGTTTTAACCGATACGCGCTTCTGGCTTCCTTGGCGGTTGGGCAGTTATTTTCTGTTCTCTTAGAAGGGATAATAATGTGTAGCATTATTTAAATATACGAGTTTATTATGATTTCATGTGACTACTTTCTGATTGCTAAACTGTCCAGAGCAGAAATCTGTGAAATTCCTGGGGGTCGTGGTGCCTGTTGCCCCGACAGACAGGTGTGCGCCGTGACGGGACGGCGTCAGCTCAGGGGTCTCCACTCCGCCCCTTCCGGAGGCGGATCGTGTTGGAATGAGAAAATCCCATTGTGCCTTGAATTTTACTTTTCCTTTTGGTTCTTTAATTCCTGGTGTCTGAGACATAGTAGTTGCTCTGTAAAGATGGTAATTGAAGTAAAAAATTTATTTGTTATGCATCTTAACTTTTTCTGTACATATACAAATATATATCTCCAAACTATTTTGCAAGTTGTTTTTTCCTCTCTTAATATTTAGACATCTTTTCATTGGCCTGTAGACAGCTCCTAGCATCGTTTCCCCTCTGGATATTATTGATAATTAGTCCAAAGATGAAATTTAAAAACAAACGTTAAAAAGAAAAATCTTTGCTTATTTGTAACCTTTTCCTACTCTATTTTATATATTTGCCTCCTGGATTTTGCTTAAAGTTTCCATTTGAAATAACCTTTTTGGGGAGGATGGAAATCGTAGGTGGAGATCTAGCTGAGAAGCTGAGCATTTTAAGGCTGAGTAGGTGCTGAAGGAGAAAGCGTTCTCTAGAAGGAGAAACATGGGAGTGCGTGTGTGCCCACTTACACTTACAGGTCCCCCTGCTGTCTGCACCTTCATCCGAGGGCCCTTTGAAAGTCCTGTCTCTTCAGTCCTCGGCTGATAGTAACCGAGAGGGAAACCGCATCCTCCGGCCTTCATTTCATAAATGCTTCCAGGTCTCCTGTGTTTTTTTTCAGTTTCTCTTTTTCGGTTATTTGTCCCGTCTCCATAATATGCTTAGGTCTCCCTATTTTAAGAGAAAAAATAGATTTTCTTTCTTTTTACCATCAAACCTCTTGAAAAAGCTGTAATGATGATAATATGTATTTAATGTGAGAGTGATTGCTGCGTTTTTTGAATTCTTTTCTTAGAGGCTCAGGCTAATGATAAAGGTGACTGGATGCATGCCCTGCTTGCCGTGTGCCAGGTGCACGTCAGTCACTTTATCAATTAACTTACTTAGTCTTCATGAGAACCCTTGAGATACATGCTGTTACACCCCCATTTACTGATGAGAAACTGAGGCACAGAGAGGTAAAATAACTTGCTCAAGGTCACACGGCTAGTAAGTTGCTAAGCAGGATTCAAACCTAAGCAGTCTGGCTTCAGAATTGCTGCCTCTTAGATTTAGCCCTTGACATGCTTGATTTCATTGAATCCTGCCAGAATCCTAGACATTATTCCCATAAAGCGGATAAACAGAAGATCTGAGAAGATAAGCCACCTGCCCAAAGTCACACAGCAAAGTTGGGACTTGAACCAAGATCTGGCTAACAGCAGAGTCCATGATCTCAGCCACCAGGCTCTGGCCTCCTGGAGGAATGGATACCAGCAGTGGCTCCTGGATCTTTCACTGTGCACCCCCACCCCAAACTGTTGAAACCAGCAGCTTTTTAGTGAACGTTTCTTTCATTTAGCTGTTTATTTTGACATAATTTCCGACTTAAGGGGAAAGTTGCAAGAACGGGATAAAAAATTCCCATATCCCTCTCACCCAGATTTTCCATGTTGACATCCACTGCATTTGCATTATCCTCCCACATGGACACACAGTTGTTTTTCCTAAACTGTTTGAGAGTAAGTTTCAGGCGTGATGTCCCTTTACCCCTGTATACTGAACTGTTTATTTCCTAAAAATTAGGACATTCTCTTTACATGACCTCAGGACAGTTATCAGAGTAAAGGAAAGTCATGTTCTTGTAGCACTAGGTACCGACCTTATTCAGGTGTCTCCAGATGTCCAGACAGTGTGGCTCATAGGAAAGACCGTCTCAGATCGTGCGTCGCGGTCAGTTGTCGCTTCTTAGTCTGCGTTCCTAGGACCTTAAAGGCGAGGACGGCTCCTCGGTCTCTCCTCGTGTTTCATGATGCTGACCTTCCTGAAGGCCTAAATGGGCCAGTCATCTTGTAGCATCTTCCTTAATTTGATTGACTTATGTCTCCTCACAACTACATTCCGGGTACGGACTTCTGGCAGGAATGCCAGAGGGATGTTCTTGGTGCGTGGTGTCCGGAGCTCACCCTGTCCGTTTGTCCCACTGCGGCGCTGTCCGCCTGGGTCTCCTGGCTCAGCTGATGTCTCCCGGATTCCTACAGTGTAGCTGTGCTTCCCGTCGTCAGCAGTACCCCTCTTGTGGGGGCACTCACTCAGTGAACTCGCACCCGCTAGTTTGGGCATCCATTAATGATTCTTGTGCGAGTCAGTTGTTGTTATGATAATTGTCAAGTAGCTGGTTTTCTAATTTCATCCCTCCTTCTGTGTTTATTAGGTTTTTTCTACTGAAAAGGTAAGCTTTTCCTTCACTCCCATTTATTTGTTTGTTTATATCAGCATGGACTCATGGATTCTTGTGTTAGTCCAGGGTTTATAGTCCTTTACTATCATTATTTATTTTGATGCTCATAATGTCCCAGATTGCCAGTGTGAACCCTCAGGCCAGCTCCTGCGTCCTTTTGTGATGCCCTCATCGTTCTGTGAGTATTTCCTAATGGTCTGGCACAGGATATTCTAGATTTATCTTGTACTTGCTCTGCCCCAGCCCTGAAATCAGCCGTTTCGTCAAGGAACCCTCATTCTTTTTAATGGAAAATGATTGTTAAGTAGCATTTTGTTTAATCTCCACGTATTTGTGACTTTTCCAGTTTTCTTCTTGTAGTTGATTTCTAGTTTCGTATTGTTGTGGTCAGAAAAGGTGCTTCATATTATTTCAAGCTTCTTAAACTTATTGAGACTTGTTTTGTGGCCTAATATGTGATCCACCCTGGAGAATGTTCCATGTGCATTCAAAAAGAATGTACATTCCACAGTTTTTAGATGGAATGTTCTGTATGTATCTAAGTCCATCTGGTCTAAAGGGTCCTTTAAGGCCAGTGTTTCCTTATTGATCTTCTGTCTGGATGATCCATCCATTGATTAAGTGGGGCCCTAAAGTCTCTTCTATTATTGTGATGCTGTCAATTTCTCCTGTTATGTCTGTTAACGTTGCTTTATGTATTTAGGTGCTCCTATGTTGGGCACATAGCTGTTTACGAGTGTTACATCCTCATGTTGGATTGTTCCCTTTATCATTATGCAGTGCCTGTCTTTATCTCTTGTTACGGTTTTTGTTTTAAAGTCTATTTTGTCTGATATAAGTATTGCTACCCCCGCCTTCTTTTCATTGCTATTTGCATGGAATATCTTTTTCCATCCCTTCACTTTCAGTTTGTGACTGTCTTTAGGTCTGAAGTGTCTCTCTTGTAAGCAGTATATATATGGTCTTGTTTTTTTTTTTATCCATTCAGCCACCCTGTGTCTTTTAACTGGAGCATTTAGTCTGTTTATATTTAAAGTAATTATTGATATATATGTACTTACTGCCATTTTGTTACTTTGTTTCTAGTTGATGTTTTAGTTCTCTACTTCTTTCTTCTTCTCTTACTCTCTTCTCTTGTGATTTGATGACTTTAGTGTTATGTTTGGGTTCCTTTCTTTATTTTTGTGTATTTATTCTAGATTTCGGGTTTGTGATTATCATGAGTTTCATACATAATAATCTGTGTAAATAGGAATCTATATTAAGTTGATGGTCTCTTAAATTCTACCTCATACTAAAAGCCCTACACTTTTACTGCCCCACCAGTGTTTTATGTTTTTGATATCACATTTTACCTCCTTTAATTTCGTGTGTCCCTTGGCCTCTCGTCTGAGATATAGATGGTTGTCTTTTGACCTTCGTTCTAGCTTTGTGAGTGGTTGATCCACTGCTTGTACTGTAGGTTTGCCTTTACCAGTGGTATTTCTTCTTTGATAATTTTCTTATTTCTATTTGTGGCCTTTTCTTTTCCACTTAAAGAAGTTCCTTTAACATTTCTTGTAAGGCCAGTTTGGTGGTTATGAACTCCTGCAGTTTTTGCTTGTCTGGGAGGCTCTTCATCTCTCCTTCCATTCTGAATGATCACTTTGCCAGATACGGTATTGTTAGTTGTAGGATTTTTCTGTTCAGCACATTGAATATATTGTGCCACTCCCTTCTAGCCTGTAAGGTTTCTGCTGAGAAGTCAGCTGATAGCCTAATAGGGTTTCCCTTCTACATAACTTGTTGCTTTTCTCTTGTGACTTTTAGGATTCTCTCTGTGTTTTTAATTCTTGACATTTTCGTTACAATGTATCTTGCTGTGGGCCTCTTTGAGTTCATCTTGTTTGGTGCTCTCTGTGCTTCCTGTACCTGAATGCCCCTTTCCTTTCCTGGGTTAGAAAAGTTTTTGGCTATCATTTCTTCAAATAAGTTCTCAGCCCCTTTGTCTCTCTTCTTCTTCTGGGACATCTATAATATGGATCTTAGTACGCTTGATACTGTCCCAGGGGTGCCTTAAACTGTCCTCATTCTTTTTAATTCTTTTTTCTGTTTAGCTTGGGTGATTTCTTCTACTCTTTCATCCAGATTGCTGATCTTTTCTTCTGTGTCATGTACTCTCCTGTTGGTTCAGAGTGAATTTTTCATTTCCATTATTGTATTCTTTAGCTCTGATTGGTTCTTTTTTATGTTTTCTGATTCTTTGTTGACGTTCTCACTGTGTTCATCCATTCTTCTCCCCAGATCAGTGAGCATCCTATGACCATTAGTTTGTACTCTTGATCACGTAGATTGTTTATCTCTGTTTTGTTTAGTTCTTTTTCTGAGGGTTGGTCCTGTTCTCTTACTTGGAACATACTACTTTCTCTTAAAACTTCTTATTTTTTAATTTTTTATTACCTTGAGACTTGAGAGACAGCTTGATTATACATAAGTCCTTGATTCATGTTAAGTTTTTCAAAAAATACTCTTCCATTATTGCCTTTTTAGATTATTTTTTGAGACGTCTGATACCAGTTGAATTCTCTTGCCCTTACAAGGTATTTGATCTTTGTGTAGAGGTTGGGAGGGTTCTTTCTTTACCTTCAAAGTCTAACAATTTTATAAGGACACATGTTGAAGGTGATTGTCATGGGTTAGTGTTCACTGGTATCCCGTGAGCTCTTTCAATATATAGTTTCAGATCTTCTTTTATTTCTGGAAAGTTTTCTTGAATTATAGTTTTAATATTATTTCTGTTCCATTGTCTTGTGTATCTTTTATAGACATCTTAATTATAGGAAAATTGGGTCTTCTTTCCATTTCAACCATGTTCATTTCAGCCACATTCTCACTGATCCTTTTCCTTTTTAAATTGCCTTTTCATTTTGTCTTTTTCTTTTCTTCAACATGCATTGTCATGTTTTCATTTGAATCTATTTCTTGTGCACCTTTTAATACAGTCTTTATTTCTCATCGTTTTATCATTTTTTGTATTTCTTTTCTGAGCTCAACCAACTCTTATGTCTTTCCGTTTTGTGTCTGTTTCTGTTCTTAGTTTTTAAGTTTCTGTTTCAGGTTGTTTTATCATATCCCCAATTGCTAGTTTGAGGACATTCAATTAAGTTTTGAGTGTTGTGTTCCAGTTTTCTTCTGCTTTACCCTTGTTTTTGTGGGGAGGGAATTTCCATAAACTGAATTGCTGGGACTGTCATTTTTTTGTTTTCTTTTTATGCTGTATTTTTTCAAGTATATAAAGACTGTGAGCTGATATTTGTCTGGACAGGGCGGCTGGTTTGCCGTGGTTTATAAGCTCGTGGTTCATGACAGGTTTGTGGTGGCCTTCTGTCAGTGTAGTAAGTTTTTCTCCTTCTTTTGGAGAAGAGATTGTAGTGGGGGAGGGGTTGTGTATCCTTGTGTTTGTTTTTTTTTCTCTCTTGCAGGATCCTCAGGATTTCTGTACTAACTTCCTTGCCTGAAGTCAGTGCTCTCATCAACAGTGCGTTTTTTCTTTTTCTCAGTATTTTCTGGCTGTGTGTGGGATATCATGGTCATCCTTGTCTCCCACAGTGGGCCTTTCGTTAACTTTTACCACTTAAGTTATTCTTAGATCCTATGACGTCTATTCATATGTGTTAGTGATCTGTGACCCTAGTGAAAACAAAATGATTTTTCTTTCTTTTAAAGTTGTCTTTGTGAGGGGCTGGCCCCGTGGCCGAGTGGTTAAGTTCGCGTGCTCTGCTGCAGGCGGCCCAGTGTTTCGTCGGTTCGAATCCTGGGCGCGGACATGGCACTGCTCGTCAGACCACGCTGAGGCAGCATCCCACATGCCACAACTAGAGGAACCCACAACGAAGAATACACAACTATGTACCGGGGGGCTTTGGGGAGAAAAAGGAAAAAATAAAATCTTTAAAAAAAAAAAAAAAAAAAAGTTGTCTTTGTGAAAAATAATTATTTTCTGTCAAATTAAAGTGTTAAGTATTGTTTTATTGAAAGAAGTAAGGGGTATTACAACGATCATCATTTTGTAGCGTTTTACATTTAGAGTGGTTTTCCACCGGCAGGAGTTAGAGGAAAGATGTCGCATCTTGATGCTCCTGGGAATCTTGTGTGACAGATGTGAGAGCCCCTGAGTTTCACTTGAGAGAAAGTCCTGGCCTATGAGAACATGAAGGGAGGAAGGCTAAAGGCATCTCATATCTGTTTGTCACAACAATACATTGATTACTCTGGATGTTTTTCAAGAGAACGTTTGATGGGAACTTACCTGGATTTGTCCCTAATGCAGAAGCATCCTATGAGACTGTCTGTTGCATTGCCAAGTCCAGAAGCCATAAACCATTCAAAAGACCTCAGTGAACCTTTGTGCCTGCAGTGGTCAAGCTGGTTTGTGGCCTAGAACAGAGAAGTACTGAAGCTTTGTGTATATAAATGATGTCACCACTTCAAAATGTTTCCTCTAATGTTTTGAGGCAGGTCAGTGGGAAACTGACAACTGTTGCGTTTCTCATTGGCATTCAACTGGATAAAACTTAATCCACTCTGTGATGCTGACCCCATCCAAAAATTCCTGCCTGTGAGCCCATATAGGAAATGTTAAGAAGCCTTTGATATCTCTTAAGTGGTGAAAAGTTTATTTTTCCAGAAAAGCTTTGAACGAAATTTCTTGGAATGCTCTGTATGTTTCACCTGTGGTGCCTGGCAACACGTCTGGTTTTGCTGAATCTGTTCTGACTCATTGCTTTTTACGTGAGTACACTTGGTGTGAGGAACTCTGCCAGCTGTCCTGAAAGAAGCCGTCAACTCTGGAAGAGCCAGCGCCTTGAGTCACTGCCTTTGCAAGAGTTTTTATTAAGAAATAGAAGCAGGGTATGAAGCTCTCTTCTATCCAGAAGTTTGTTGGTTTTCTATAAGATAATCCTTAAAGCCCTCAATTAAAGTAGAAGTGTCACAAGAGAGAAGGAAAGCCTGCTCAGGAAAAATCAGTGGGGGACTGCTGTTACTTCAAGGATATCATGGTCCATGTGAGTGCTGGAAAACTTTCTGTCCAGACCCTTGGGTCACCATAATGGATGATGATCAAAACTCAGGTGCTCTTTTGTCCAAGCTGCCATTCTGAAAGAGGTCATTGGAGCAAGCAGCTATGCTTATAGTCAAAGAAATGCACATTTTTAAACTAAGTATGTTCCCTCCCTGACTTTTAGTAAAAAATATAATAATATTATGTTGGTGTGGGTGTGGTGAAATGGGTACTTTTCTTTTTTTAAAGATTTCGTTTTTCCTTTTTCTCCCCAAAGCCCCCCAGTACATAGTTGTGTATTTTAGTTGTAGGTCCTTCTAGTTGTGGCATGTGGGATGCCTCCTCAGCATGACCTGATGAGCAGTGCCATGTCCGCGCCCAGGGTCCAAACCGGCAAAACCCTGGGCCGCTGAAGCAGAGCGCGCGAACTTAACCACTCGGCCCCACGGCCAGCCCTAGGGGACTTTTTTATATACTGAGGATGTATTAGTTGGTGTAGCTCACTCGGGTAGTGGT
Source organism: Equus caballus (assembly GCF_041296265.1). Classification (NCBI taxonomy): domain Eukaryota; kingdom Metazoa; phylum Chordata; class Mammalia; order Perissodactyla; family Equidae; genus Equus; species Equus caballus. The sequence goes on from NC_091702.1 coordinate 66,322,950, forward strand.
CTGGACGTCTATATTACTGGTCACTTCTTTGGAAACACTTCCAAAGATAGAAGAAGTTGTATTAGGAAAGTTTTTATTGCAGCATTGTTCACCATATAGAAAAATCAGAAGCAGTCTAAATTTCTAACAGGAAATGAAGTAAGGTAAGGTATATGCACCATTTCCCCAGTTTTTGGCTATCAGTAATTGTTTGCTGTGCGCGTTCTCTGACCTGACTTTTGGTGAACGTAAGTGCACGTTTCTCCATCTAGAAGAGGAGCTGCTCGGTCACCGGGTGTGCGCGTGTTCCTCTGGAGTAGATAGGGCCAGACGCCCCGGTCGTGCCGGTGTGTACCCACCAGCAGTGTGTGGGTTCCCGTTGCTGTCCCCCTTCTCTTTCCCCTCCAGCCGTGCTGCTGTGTGTGCTGACGTCACATCATAGCTCTGCTTTGTGTTTCTCTGGTGGCCGATGAAATTGTGCTCTTTTCACGTGTTTATTAGCCATTTGAATATCTTCTTTTGTGAAGAGTCTATTGAAATTTTTTATGCATTTTTTTTTCTATTGGGTGATCATTTTCTTATCTGTGGGAGGTCTTTATATGTTCCGGTTATGGGTTCTCTTTAGATTTGTGTATTACAAATGTATTCTCCCTCTCTATGGTCTTCCTTTTTACCCCTTACTAGTATCTTTTGATAATCAGACATTATTAATTTTAACATTGTTCACATTTGTTAATTTTTTTCTTTCATAGTTAGCACTTTTTTGTGTTCTCTTTTAAAATCTTTGCCCACTCGTAGGTCATGAAGACGTTCTCAAGGTTTTCCTCTAAAAGCTTTATTGTGTTCCCTGCTACACACGTTATCCTCCAGAGTTGATTTTTGTGTATGATGTGGAGGAGGAGTAGAAGTGTCAGGGTGCATTTTCTCATGGGGACCTGATTCATTTTAAAGTGTGTGAAGACCCGATCTGTCATCTGTTCATGAACAAATAACACTGAAGTGGCCACCTTCCCTGAAGTCAAAATGCACAATGACTTTATGATGTTGTAGAAAAACCTTCTACTTTTAAAGTAGTCACTACTATCTTTTAGAAGGAAAAGCAAGTCCATTCTTACTGATATTGCTAAATTCCTTTTTAAACATAGTAAATATTTATTACATGTCCTTTTAAATATATACCCAGTAGTCTAATTGTTTAAAAAGAAATTAGACATGGACCCTCCTATCATTATCCTCTGCAGGTGAGTCTTTGTTGAAGCAGGAAGAACTAACCAGCCAAAACAATTGAATTTTACCCCCAGCATGAGAGAAATCATGGGGAGGCGGCCCAGTCATTCCGAAGGAGCACAGGAACTCCCTCTAAGTCAGGGGCTGCTTTTTCCAGCACCAGCCGCTCGGGCCCAGCAAGCACGAAGCAGTGACCCTTGAAGGCCGACTTTTTAAAGAAAACTGCACTGATGGACGTTTAATGGTAGCATCTTCTCTAAATGTTTTTGGGGTGCCGTAATGGCCTCTTCTAAACGTTAGAGGCTTCACCTGTGCGTTCAGACATTTTTGAGAGCATGTGTGGCCCCAAAGTACACAGGCCAAGAGGCCAAGCAAAACGTGTCTGTCTGCTGCTTCAGGCCCTGGGCCCTGGACTCCAGTTGTGCGTGTGCTTCTCAGGTGTGACCCTCGAAAAGCAGGGCATTCTTACCACACACCTGGTTGTATTAGTTTTCTATTGTTTCATAGCTCTACCACAGACTTAGCTGCCTAAAACAACACAGTTTGTGACCTCAGGTTCTGTAGATCAGAAGCTGGCATGGTGTGACTGGATGCTTACCTGGCTGGGATCAGGATGCAGCTGGGGGTGCACTTCTCGTCTGGGCCTAGTGTGCTCTTCTGAACTCACTGGCTGTTGCAGAACGTGCTTCCTTGCAGTTGTGAAACTGGGGTCTCCTCGTTTTCTGCTACCTGTTGGCCGGGGACTGCTTTCGGTTCCCAGAGGCCACCCGAGTGACAGTTCACTGTATAGGCATTTGTGCTCTTCTAGGCCAGGCGGCATGTGTCTCTCTAATTTCCAGTTCTGCAAGTAACTGAAGAGAACACCTGTTTTTAAGGGACCTGCATGATTAGGTCAGGCCCACCCAGGAAATCTCCCTCTTGCCATATATGTAGTATGTAAATAGTTAAAAAATTTTTAAAGGCAGGGTTTCTGGTAAGAAAATACTCTAGAAGCATAAAAAGATCATACACTAGGAAATTCAAAAAGTGGACACACATTGGAAAAGTTAAGGTTTACTGGTTAATCAAGAAAATAAATTACCAGTTTCTTTTATCTCTAATACTGCTGGGGGGAGAATGAATTGATGCAGCCTATCTGAAAAGCAGTTTAGTAATAGTTTACGTTAAAGTCAGAAAGAGTGCATGAATTGGTGAATAAAGAGACAAAAGTACAATACTGTGCTTGTGCATCTGTCTGTGCACACACATGTGCATATGTACACATTTATGTTCGTTTAATGATGACTGTAACCCTCTGACGTAAATGCTGTTACTGTTTTCCTTTAATAGATGGAAAGAGCCAAGGTGTAGAGAGGTACCGGCCAAAGCGTTAACAACACTATTAACTAATAGTGGTTACCTCAGTATAGTAGGTAGCATTATATTAGAATGAGTATCATTTGTTATTGTTTTCTCTTTGTATTCTTTAAAATTTTTGTAAAGTTCATTTATTTATTTTTTAATTAAGATTATGATAGTTTACAACCTTGTGAAATTTCAGTTGTACATTCTTGTTAGTCGTGTTGTAGGTACACCACTTCACCACCCCTAGTGCCCTCCCCCCACCCCCCCTTTCCCCTGGTAACCACCGATCAGTTCTCTTTGTCTATATGTTAATTTCCACCTATGAGTGGAGTCATACAGAGTTTGTCTTTCTCTGTCTGGCTTATTTCACTCAACATAATACCCTCAAGGTCCATCCATGTTGTTGTGAATGGGACGATTTTGTCCTTTTTTATGGCTGAGTAGTATTCCATTGTGTATATATACAATATCTTCTTTATCCAATCGTCAGTTGCTGGGCACTTAGGTTGGTTCCACATCTTGGCTATTGTAAGTAATGCTGCAATGAACATAGGGGTGCATGGGACTTTTGGAATTGCTGATTTCAAGTTCTTTGGATAGATACCCAGTAGTGGGATGGCTGGGTCATAAGGTATTTCTATTTTTAACTTTTTGAGAAATCTCCATACTGTTTTCCATAGTGGCTGCACCAGTTTGCATTCCCACCCTATTAACAGGAAGAAAATGGTAAAAAGGCTTCCTCGAAATAAATACTCACCCTATATTGATGGTAGTAGTGTAAATTAGTATAACTATTTCAGAAAGCAACATGACTCTGAAATTTCATGTCAAAAAACCTGGCCTCAATAATTATTTTAAATATGGGGGAAAAAAAGCTGTATGTATGAACAAATCTATTGCCATTATCTAAAATATGGAAAAATTGGAAACCTGAATTTCCATGGTAAAGGCAATAGTTAAATAATTATAGCTCATCCGCTTGGATAGAATTATAATTATGCATCCTTTAACAACGGGGATACGTTCTGCGAAATGCATCGTTAGGCCATTTCATCACTCTGTGATGCGAACGTCCTGCCACGTACTTACACAAACCTGGATGGTATAGCCCACTGCACGCCTTGGCTCTGTGGGACTGATCTTACGGGACCACCGTCGTATATGCGGTCTGTCATTGACCGAAATGTCTTTATGCAGCACATGGGCTGTATTACGAGGAGCTTATTCGTTCCAGCCCGCCACCACATTTTCCTGGTCCCCTTACTCCTTTTCCTTTGGAGCTTTCGTGGAATCCGTAGCCACTTTCTCCTCTGAGGCTTCCTCCACTCTACTGCTATCTAGGTTTACCTTGGTGTTGACACCCTGCATGCAGACCCCCTCCAACATCACAGCCTCCACGTAGATGACCCACTTACATCTTGCATCTCTTCCCATTGAGAGTTACAGCCTCACCTTCTCCCAAAAGGCAAGAGACATTTCTTCTGTTTAGCAGACTCTGGACAGGTCATCTCAATTCTCACAGATCACTCTGTTTCCGAAAGCTCCCATTTTTCTTTCTTTCGGATTTATCACCACTTCTGCATGCCAGTTTAACCTGAGAACCCCAAGATGCGGGCTAGGTGGTTTGTACCTTTTAGCTATTATGAATAGTGCCCTGAGTATCATGTGCAAGGTTTCGGGTGGACATATGTTTGCATTTCTCTTGAGTAGATGCCTAGAAGTAGAATTGCTGGATTATATGGTAACTCTGTGTTTAAACTTTTAAAGTTCCAGACTTTTCTTGAGAGCAACTGCACCATTTTACAATCCCACCAGAAGTGTGTGAGGGTTCCAATTTTTCCACATCCTTGCCAACGCTTGTTATCATCTGTCTTTTTGATTCTAGCCATCCTAGTGAGTGTGAAGTGGTATCTCATTGTGGTGTTGATTTGCGTTTCCTTGATGACTAATGATTATGTTTCTTCTTTTTTTTTTTTTTTTTTGGTGTTGCACATTCTATAGCTTTGAACAAATGTGTAAGGACATGTATCCATCACTGTGGTATCATACAGAGCATTTTCCCTGCCCTGAAACTCCTCTGCGCTCTGCCTGTTCATTCCTTTCCCCTCAACCCCTGGCAGCCACTCATCTTTTTACTGTCTCCATAGTTTGTCATACTGTCTCCATAATTTTGCTTTTCCAGAATGTCATATAATTGAAATCAAAAAATACCAAACTTTTTTGGATTGCCTTCTTTCAATTAGCAATATGCATTTAAAGTTTTTTCACATCTTTCGATGGCTTAATAGCTCATTTCTTTTTAGTAGTGAATAATATTCCACTGTCGGGATGGACCACAGTTTAGCCATTCACCTAATAAAGGACATCTTGGTTGCTTCCACATTTTGGCCATTATAAATAAAGCTGCTATAAACATCCATGTGTAAGTTTTTGTGTGGACATAAGTTTTCGCTTTCACTGGGTAAATACACAAGAGTGCGATTGCTGGATTTTATGGTAAGCCTGTTTAGTTTTGGAAGAAATTCCCAAACTCTCTTCCAAAGTGGCTGTACCATTTTGCTTTCCCATCAGCAATGAATGAGAGTTCCTGTTGCTGTACACTGTCACCAGTATTTGGTGTAAGTATTCTGGATTTTGGTCATTCATTAGGTATGTAGCGATGTGTCGTCATTTTAATGTGCATTTCCCTGATGACGTATGATGTAGAGCATCTTTTCATATGTTTACTTGCCGTCTGTATATCTTCTTTGGTGAAGTGTCTGTTAAGGTCTCTGGCCCATTTTAAGATCAGGTAGTTTTCTTCTTGTTGAGTGTTAAGCATTCTTTGTATATTTTGCATGAATCCTTGATCAGATGGGTCTTTTATCAGATGTGTCTATTCCAAATATTTTCTCTCAGTCTTCGGCTTGTCTTCTCATTCTCCTGACATTATCTTTTGCAGAGCAGAAGTTTTTAGTTTTAGTGAAGCCCAGCTTATCAATTATTTCCTTCATGGATCCTGCCTTTGGTGTTGTATCTAAAAAGTCATAATCATACCCAAGGATATCCAGATTTTCTCCTATGTTATTTTCTAGGAGTTTTATAGTTGTGCTTTTTATATTTAGGTTTATGATCCATTTTGAGTTCATTTTTGTGAGGGGTATAAGGTCTGTGTCACATGTGTGTTTTTGCATGTGAGTGTCCAGTTGTTCCAGCACCATCTGTTGAAAAGACTGTCTTTGCTTCATTGTGTTGCCTTTGCTCCTTTGTCAAAGATCAGTTGACTGTATTTATGTGGATCTGTTTCTGGGCTCTCTATTCTCTTCCATTGACCTATTTGTCTCCTCTTTTGCCAACACCACACTGTCTTGATTACTGTAACTTTATAGTAAGTCTTGAAGATGGGTAGTTTCAGTCCTCCATCTTTGTTCTTCTTAAATATTGTGTGGGCTATTCTAGGTCTTTTCTCTCTCCGTATAAACTTTAGGATCGACTAATCAATATATACAAAATAACTTGCTGGGACTTTGATTTGGATTGCATTGAATCCATAAATTAAGTTGGGAATAACTGACATTTTGACAATATTTAGTCTTCCTATCCATGAACATGGAACATCTCTCTGTTTATTTAGTTATTCTTTGATTTCGTTCTTCAAAGTTTTATGATTTTTCGCATGTAGTTCTTGTACATATTTTGTTAGATTTATGCCTAAGTATTTCATTTTGGGGGATGCTAATATAAATGCTATTATTGTATTTTTAATTTAAAATTCCGCTTATTCATTGTTGATATAAAGGAAAGCAATTGACTTTTGTGCATTACCCTTGTGTTCTGCAGCCTTGTCATAATCAGTTATTTGTTAGAGGAGTGTTTTTGTCTGTTCTTTTGGGTTTTCTACATAGATCATATCATCTGTGAACAAAGCCAGTTTTATTTCTTCGTCCCCAGTCTGTACACTATTTTTTTTCCTTTTCTTGTCTTACTGTGTTAGCACTTTCAATATGATGTGAAAAAGGAGTGGTGACAGAAGGCATCTTGCCTTGTTCCTAATCTTATTAGGAAAGCTTTGAATTTCTCCGTATTAAGTATGATGTTAGCTGCAGGTTTTTTGTAATATTCTTTATCAAGTTGAGGAAGTTCCCCTCTATTCCTAGTTTACTAAGAGTTTTTATCATGAGTGGGTGTTGGATTTTGTCAAACACTTTTTCTGCATCTATTGGTTTAGTCATATGACTTTTCTTTTTTAGCCTGTTAATATGATGGATTACATTAATTGATTTTCAAATGCTCAACCAACCTTGCATACCTGGGATAAATCACACTTGATTGTGGTGTTGATTGATTTTATGCATTGTTGGATTCAATTTGCTGGTATTTTGTTAAGGATTTTTGCATCTATTTTCATGAGAAATATTGGTCTGTGGTTTTCTTTTCTTGTAATGTCCTTGGTTTTGGTTTTAGGGTCATGCTGGCCTCATAGAATGAGTTAGGAAATATCCCCTCTGCTTCTATCCTCTGAAAGAGATTGTAGAAAATTGATGTAATTTCTTCTTTAAATGTTAGAATTCACCAGTGAATGCATCTGTGCTGGTGCTTTCTCTTTTGAAAGATTATTAATTATTGATTCAATTTCTTAGATAGATATAGGCCTATTCAGATTGTCTTATTTCTTCATGTTTGAGTTTTGACAAATTGTGTCTTTCAAGGAACCATACATTTCACCTAAGGTATTCATATTTGTGGACTTAGAGTTGTTAAGTTGTTAAGTTGTTAGAACTTAGAGTTGTGGACTTAGAGTTGATTGTCCTTTTAATGTCCGCGGGATCTGTGATGATGTCCCTACTTTCATTTCTGATAATTGGGATTTGTGTCCTCTCTTTTTCTTAGTTAGCCTGGCTAGAGGCTTATTGATTTTCTTTTCAAAGAGCAAGCTTTTATTTTCATTTATTTTTATTTTCTCTATTGATTTCCTGTTTTCAATTTAATTGATTTTTGCTCTAATTCTTACTTCTTTTTTTTCTCCTTACTTTGGATTTTATTTGCTTTTCTTTTTCCAGTTTTCTGAAGGCTAATAATTTTGTAGACTATTTGTCTGGAGTATGGATTCTTTTAGACTATAAACCAGTGTCTCCTGGGTTTTATGGTGATTAAGAAACTTGATTAACTTTTATGTTTGTAACTTTCTATATGTGTTCACATACCATTTTTTGAAATTTCTTCTCTTTATCCATGAGCACCTCCTGGAGACTCTGGTTGTGTTTGAGAGCCGTCCGCAGACCCTCTGATTGTTGGTTAAATGCTTTATGTTGATTTGGGAGCACCTTTCAGTGGCCAGACCAGGGAAATGAAATGAAAGAATTAACTAGTATATTGCCCAGATTAGGGATGATTTTTATACTTCCTTTCCCCAAGTATTTTTGCCATGTGCTTACCTTAGTTGAACAGAAGATAAAAATCTGATCAGAGGCGAGCCAGGCGAGGAGATGGTCAGCCCTCTTGGCTGGAATAAGAGGGCAGGTAGGCGTTTATCTGGTGTGCACTGAACTCACTTAAGCGCCTACAAGTCAGCTATTGTAATTGTCTTTTTTTCACCTTTTTTCTTTTTCTTTTAGTGAGGATTTGCCCTGAGCTAACATCTGTTGCCAGTCTTCCTCCCTTTTTTTCCTCTCCCAAACCCCACAGTGAATGGTTGTGTATCCTAGTTGGAAGTCCTTCTAGTTCTTCTACGTGAGCTGCCACCACAGCATGGCTACTGACAGGTGGGTGGTGTGAGTCCTCGGCCGGGAAACGAGCCTGGGCTGACGAAGCGGAGAGAAGGCTGAACTGTAACCGCTGGGCCACCAGGGCTGGGTCTCTCCTTTTTTCTTAATTGAGATTATCCATTCTTTAGCACTGCCTTTTGAGTTTCACAGAACAAGTGTGGTTGGAAAAAAGCTGTTTTGTTTCTACCACAGATTGGATTTATCCACATTTCAGAGGACAAGATAACCCCAAAGAAAGCAACAGCTGAAGCTGCAGTGCTGATGGCAGACTTCATGATTCTGTCCATAGTAAAAGGGTTCAAAACGTTTTTCTAAACATTATTTCACTTCAAGGATATATCTTTGTCAATTATTTCTGTATTTTCTTAGAGCACTTTTACTTTTAAGTCTAATAATTTGGAATTCCCTAGCATTAGTATACAAGATACAATTTTTACAAAGTAAAGACACCTTTCTATGGCGTGGTAGATATTCTTTAAATGTGATCTTATTCGTTGCACCTAAAGGTGTCTGCAAAGTCAGAGTTTATACTAAGCACCTTAATCAGCTGTGTAATAAAATGACACATACATGGATCCTTGAATGGGAAAGAACAGCCCATGGCGATGAGCCCCGGGGAACGGTGGTTCACCTTGACAGGCATGAACCGGCTCAGGCAGGATTCCACTCATCTATTAAATGTACCTATTATGTGTATAATGTATAATATTTTACATGTCTATATTATCATAGTATTATATATCTATATTATAATTTATCTATATCTGTTATATCAATTTCTTGCCTTGGCCTATTCCTATTTGAATGAATGGAGTGGGCACTGCACACATTTGGTTTTGCTCACAAATTATACAGTTTCTGATATTTTTAATATTTGAGATAATATTTAGGATAACAATAAATATATATTACTCTGTTCTTAACATTAGGTCATTTTTGAATATTTAGTATTCAAAAATAATGCAATATTTAATATTTGTCCTATTTATCGAACTATTTCTGAGTTATTTAGTATTAAAAACAAGTCTGAAGATTTAATCATCTTTTCTTGTATATTCAGATAATAACTGTTGTAAGGTTCTTTGTGTGTTATTTTGCTTGAATGCTAAAAATATTGATAGATATATTTACATTGCATTCCATATTTAGAAATAGAAAGCTTTTTTTTACAGTAGGTATTTTTAAAGAAAGAAAGGATGGCAAGACATGTGCACCTAAGACAAGTGCGTGTGCGCATAACTCGATGTTTGGTTTTTATTTATTAAATCCTGAATGAATGGAGAAGTTATAGACTGAATGTTGTTTGCTTTCAAATTGAGGTTTTTAAAAATTTCTCTGTAAATGTATTACCTTCCTTGGTATTTTGGATTAAGTTTTTGGTTGCTGTTTCTTTGTTTGCAAGCTTTTCCTGAAACTTCTGTGCGATGACCAGAGAGACGGACAGCTGCTTTTAAACTGGTCGTGACAAGGTTATGCTTGCGCTTCTCAGCAGGACGGAACAGCGTGTCTTCTGTGCAAGGGGAGAAAATTTACTTAAGGGGCTTTTCTTTGTCGGTTTATGTCAGGCCAGTGTGATTGCAAAGCAGAGAAATTGAACTGAGTTTACCTTTCCAAGTTGAGAAAAAAATTATCTAAAACACAGTGATATATAGAGTAAAATATTTTTATCTCTAATGTGTTATTCCATTGATTGTGGGCCTGAAATTAATCTCAGATAGAGGAAACTAGTTTCTCTGCTCATTCTAAATTTTTTTTTACAGAATTATCACATGCATAAGATGAATTTTTTTAATAATTGAGAAATTATAATGTTTTGGAGGATAATATCTTGAAAGAAAAGCTCTGTGTATAAAAGCTTATAGACAATGTTAGACATTTCAGAATTTGAGGTTTTTTTGTTTTAAGTGGCAACTATCAGTGTGGCTTTAGGGTTAAATTCTCCCTTTCTGGAAAAAAAGCAAAGAATTGCCTGGTTTGAGATATATTTACATAAAATATAAAATTTATTTAAAATAAATATAGTACTTTTTTATCGGCAGGGGTGAAAAACCTTAGTTGTAGAGAATAACTCATTTAAAAAATTGTGGCTGAGTGTCACAGTTCTGCTTGTGCATAATCTCTTGGAAAGGTTGACTCAGGCTCCGTCTCTGCAAATAGTTATCCCGAAATGAAGGTGGCGTAGGTTTAAGTAACAGTTCAGTTAAAAAGTAGCATTATGAGGGGTTCAGGTGGTTTATACCGAAAGACAAGCTGGAACATTTACTGATTTAGTTAGGGAACGGGACCGTCGACAGGGTGACAAGGGGAGAGCAAAGAGCACTGTTGCTGTGTTTCGGAGGGAGACCGCTGCAGACCCTGCCGTGGTCCAGGCGCCACCCTAGACCCCAGCAAGGGGAGATGGTCGTGCTCTTGTTAAAGGCTTCTCTCGGCAGCCCCAGGGCGGACTCAGCTCCACTTCCGGTGAGTGGCGTCTAGAGGAAACGGCGTGGGGAAGACCAGGACATGGGTTCTGGACTCATTTCTCCTCTCTTGTACTGTCGATCCACTGTCGGTTTGATTTTCAGTTTGTTCAGCTGTCACAGAGGGGCTTGGAGTAGATCTCTGAAGGTCTCTGCTGCATCTGATTCTGGGACCTGTTTTTTCTTTGCGTAAAACACACCTGGTGATTTCTCACAATAAAAATTGTTTCAATGTTTGTATTTTAAGAGCTTTATAGATATGTATGTATGTATATTTATAGATATGTATAATTTACATACCATAAAATTCACCTGTTTTAAATGTATAGTGTGATGAGTTTTAGTAAATTTATTTAGCTGTGCAAGCATCGCTAAAATCCAGGTTTAGAAATTTCTGTCACACCAGAAAGCTCCCTTGTGCCCCTTTGGAGTCAATTCCCACTTCATCCCCAGTCCCAGGCAGCCACCGATCTGCTCTCTATCTCTATTTTTTGCCTTTTCTGGAAATACCATAAATGGCATCTTCTATTTACCATAATGTTTTTGGGGTACATCCATGTTGTTGCGTGTATCAGTCGCTTGTTCCTGTTTATTGGTGATTAGTATTCTTTGTATGGATATGTACCACATTTTGTTTATCCCTTAACTAGCAGATGGACAATTAGATTTTTTTGTTTGGGGCATCTATGAGAAATGCTGTTATGACCATTTGCGTAGTCCTTTTGTGGACGGTTTCTTTCCTCTTGGATAGATAACTTGGATAGATAGCCAGAAGTGGAATTACTGGGTTGTATGATATGTATATGTTTATGTTTAACATTTTAAGAAACTGCCAAATTGTTTGTCTGAAATGGCTGTGCCATTTTACAGTTCTGCCATCCGTGTGAAGGTTCCAGTTTCTCCACATCCTCACCAATACTTGTTATTGTCAGTCTTTTGATTATTTGATTATAGCCATTCTAGTGGGTATATAGTGGTGTCTCATTGTAGATGTTCATTTCCCTAAGGGCTAATGCTGTTGAGCATCTTTTCATGTGCTTATTTCCCATTAGTATGTCTTCGTTAAAGTGTCTATTTAGGTCTTTTTGCCCATTTAAAAAAATTGGATTGAATTGCAAGGGTTCTTTACCTATTTCAGATATGAGTTCTTTATCAGATTAATGTTTTGCACATATTTTCTCCCAATCTGTGGTTTGTCTTTTCATCTTCTTAATGGCGTTTTTTGAGGACCAACTATTTTTAATTTTGATGGAATCCAAATTATCCATATTTTTTCTTTACTGGATTGTACTTTTGGTGTCGAATCTAGGAAATCTTTGCCTAATCCAAAGTTACAAAGATTTCTCCTATGTTCCCTTATAAGAGTTTTATAAATCTACCTCTCACTTTTAGATCTGTCATCCATTTTGACTTAATTTTTGTATATGTTGTGAAGTAAAGTTCTAAGTTCATTTTGTTTTTGCATATTTATATCCAACTGGATTAGTACATTTGTTTGGAAATTGACCATGTCTGTGGATTTATTTCTGGAATCGTATTCTTCTTTGTTGAGAGATTTGTCCTTACAGTGGTATCACACTGTGTTGATTACCGTAGTTTTATACTAGGTTTAAAATCAGGAAGTATAAATCTTTCAACTGTCCTTACAAAAATTGTTTTAACTGTTTTGCATCCTTTGCATTTCCATATACATTTTAGGCTGAACTTGTTAATTTCTAAAAAAAAAATGAACAAAACCCCTAGATTTTGATAGGGATTGCATTGAATCAACAGATCAATTTGGAGAGCATTGACATCTTAGCACGACTGAGTCTTCCAGTCCTTGAAGTTGGTATGTCTCCTGCTTTATTTAGTTCTTTAATTTTTCTCAGCAGTTTTGCATTTTTTAGTGTATTTATTTCGAATTTCTTTTTTAAAATTTATCCCTAAATATTTTAATCTTTTTGATGCTATTATAAAAAGCATTGCATTTATAAAAACTTACATATATTATAAGTGAAGTTTTAAAAATTTCATTTCGGATTGTCTGTCACTAGTATGTGGAAGTACAATTGATTTTTGTCTGTTAATCCTGTGACCTCACTAAGCTCCCATACCAGTTCCAGTGGGGATTTTTGTTGATTCCTTGGGATTTTCTACTCACAAGATCATGTATAGTCCTTGGAAATGGTGTTCTTACTCAAGTGATGTTGCCGCAGCTTAAAACATTCTTGGAACTCCTTATTTAGAAGTTGTTAGACAAGTTACCAAGCTCATAAGAAAACCCATTTTTATTAATTATTGGTAGATATCTTGCCCTAATTCTTCTTTCATCTTCCCTTTTACCTTATTAAGCTTAGATCCATCCTGAGGGTCTGTTGTTTTTCACACATCTGTTAGACAGTGAAGGATGCAGCTGGGTGGGCAGTTGGATGTATCTCCTGAAGTTAAGGAAGAGGCTGTGGGTAGACATGGGGGTGGGAGTTGTCAGATCCTAGTAAAGCTGTAGGCTGGACACGACGACCCAGAAAGATTGACCAGAAATCCAGCAATCCTTGGAAGAAGCACTGAGAAGGTGTGAAAAGCTTTGAGGGCTGCCTTGAGCCCAGGAATCTCGGGGCGCCCTGTGGGCAGCATGTCAAGAATGCTGCTGATTGACAGTTCATTGTGAGCCACCTGCCTGAGTGAAAGGCTTTAGGTTAACTTTTTTAACTTCCTCGTTACATTTTAAAGAGTATACATGTACTTTCACAGGAGACTGAATCATCATAAGGTCAGTGATGCCTGTACTGATTTTTATTTTGAATTATTTGAACAGTTACTACTTGGCATTCATTTTTTTTTTTTTTTAGAGTAATGTGATTTTTAATTGTTAAACATCCTAGTCATCAGTTTATATTGGTTGAATATACCCAGTTTGGTGTATTATTCTGGTTCTGCTATCTACATTGTAAATATTATTGACTTCCTGAAGTCACACTAAACATCTGTGTTTCTTTCATTTCTAGGCAAATACTGTGGTCTGGGGTTGCAAATGAACCATTCAATTGAATCAAAAAGCAATGAAATTACAGTGCTGTTCATGAGCGGAATCCATGTTTCTGGACGAGGATTTTTGGCCTCATACTCAGTTATAGATAAACAAGGTAAGTTTCACTTTATACTTGGCTTCCCCCATTTTGCAGTTTCTAAAAACAAAAATGAAATGTTTCTTTGAGTACCTGTTATCTGAGATTGGAATAGAGTAGAAAGACTGAACAGTTAGTAACACATACATAAATCTGACAAATAAAATTAGATCAGTTTCAGAATTCCAAAAGTTACAACTATGTTAAACTTTCTGTGAAGTCCATATACTTCCCTTTCCTTAGTAGAGGAAATACTGATTTTTTACTTTCGTAAGGTTGGAATACAAATGATAACAACTTTTAAAACTCTGCCAATTATTGAGAAGTATCATGTCAGTTTAAAGTTTGCTGTCCACAGTTTGCCATTTCTGTGTTGAAAATACCGTCCTTCTGGAAGGAGACTCTGCCAGCGCCAGGGCCACCCTGGGGAGCGCTGTCTACAAAAGACACGAGATATTTTCTAGATTGTTAACATCCAGAATCTGACAGCGGAAAAATTAAAAGCAAGACTCTAAGTGGAATCGAATGCAGAAGTTACTTGAATCTCTAAAATCAAAGGCAGGGCGTGAGTGAGATGTCACGAGTGCTGGCTGTGTGGCATGCGTTCGTCCCCTCTGCTGCGCGGGCTCCCGTGTAAGAACGTTTAGGAAGTGTTGCTGGTACAAGGATAAATCAAATCAATTGTTTAATTAGAAAACAGACGATTATTTTGATCTTCAACAATAATTTAATCAAGGTGACGATTTAAAGTTAAAAATTAGCTTACTTGATATTGCATAGATGAGAAAATTGAGAAGCTGCCCGCGTGAGGTGCTGGGCGCCGGGCGGGGCTGCGGGCCGTGCGCTGTTCCTGCCGCCGGGGGGCGTTCGCGGTAACTCTGTCTTGGTGAGAGTGGCCTTCAGAAGGTGACAGGAGAGCTGTTCTGTGTGAAGAAAGGTCTGCTTTCCTGTAGTTTCTAAGCTATGGAACAAAGTGTTCGCTGGCTAATAAAATCCCTCAGAGAGAGAGAAAGAAAACTCGTTTGGATGGAATAATGAGAGGAAAAGAGCTGGACACGTTCTGCCGCCAGAGCAGTTACTATTTCTGACGGAACCGGGACAACCAGGGCGGCGTGGTGTCGTAGAAGGAGCGCTCAGTGGCCCTGCCTCTGCACGTGGGAGTCACCTCTGGACTTCATCGTAATGTGTTAGCCGAGAGGACTGAGTCCAGTGACACACGGGAGTCACCTCTGGACTTCATCGTAATGTGTTAGCTGTGAGGACTGAGTCCAGTGACACACGGGCAGTGTCTGTGGGCACGCGGTGTAGTAGGCACAGAACAACTGCTGGTTCCCCCACCCCCAAAAGTGCAAGGTGGCCAACAGGGAGGCCATGGCGGGTTCCGTCCTGTCCCTCTGCTTCCTGGGCATCCTGGGTGATGGTGAGAAGATGGAAAATGGACAACTGATTTACTTCTGATTCTCCTTAAATTTCTCGGTTACGATATCAGGTTAAATTATTTGTTTTGCTTTTTGATATTTTCCCCTTTCTCTCTTTGTTATTTATCGAGTTGAAGATCTCTGGAAAATAAATATCCCCTCTTTTTAAAAAAATAAGAAACAGGGGCCGGCCCCATGGCCAAGTGGTTAAGTTCACGTGCTCCACTTCATCAGCCCAGGGTTTTGCCAGTTCGGATCCTGGGTGTGGACATGGCATCGCCCATTAAGCCATGCTGAGGCAGCGTCCCACATGCCACAACTAGAGGACCCACAAGTACAAATATACAACTATGTACTGGGGGGCTTTGGGGAGAAAGAGGAAAAAAAAAAGATTGGCAACAATTGTTAGCTCAGGTGCCAATCTGAAGGAAAAAAAAAAGCAGTTCTTATTTTCAGTGTTTAAATTATGGGGCTCTTGGATCCGCAGAAATCTGAATGTTCTGCCTTAAAGTTTCTTCGGAGCTGACAGTGATCTCAGACACCAGAATCAGGAGGTTGTGGATTTAATGCGTCTCTGCCAGACTTCAGATGACTGCCTCACTATTTGAGATGAATCTTACCTTCCAGAGGGTTTTGAAATAATCAAAACTTCTTTTCAGTAACACTTTGCAAGGTCGTAATCATCTCGGGAAGTCCTCATTTCACAGTCTCTCCTGAGATTTTACTTGTGTTTTGGCATGTCCTTGTCCCATCCATCAAGCATTTGTTTTATTTGAAGTTAATTGGCTAAATTCAAGAGAAACTGGTTGAATTTCCTGTTGCTTCTCCTTGGGTGGCCTTTCCAACACTATTTCTTGTGATGACCATTCATTTGAAGGCTGGTTGTCCAGACAACTTAGCTGTCACACTGAATTCCCTGAGTATTTTCAGGGAACATCACTGCATGTCCCCACCTTAGCAACTCAGGGGAGAGTTCAGAGTGTTTGGGAATGAAAAGATTGTGATACTCTGGTTTCAACAGATTCTTCATTTGTCAAACTCTCACAAAGATCTGTTGATGTTATAGTGTGTGTTGTTGATAGAGACATGATTTTGTGAGAGAGAGACTAATTTTCTTTACTTTTTGTGAGAGCCCATTGGAAAATTATATTCCCTTCGCTGCCTTGTTTCCTGGAGTATGCCTGGCACGGGGCACAAGGCAGTGAACAAGACAGACAGGGGACGCCTGGATGGGGCTTACGTACAGGGTTGGAGAAAGGCATTGACTGCATGGTTCCTTACTGTAGCCGTGGTACGTATGATGAAGGAAACGTTCAGGCAGTAGGAGACCAGAGGGGTGCGGGGACTTGACCAGTGCACCACCAGGCCAGTCCCAAGAAGTCATTTTTAAGCTGAGAACCGAAGGATTAATGGGAGGTTCCAGACAGGCAAGGAAGAAGAACGTTCTAGGGAAGAGAGGAGCAGGTCGAAGGCTGTGTGTTGGGAAGGAGCCTTGGAGGAGCCGCAGAGAAAGGCAGGCGGTGGGGTGGGCCGTGCGCAGGGCGGGTCACGTCGCTCAGGGCCTTGGAGGAGCCGCAGAGAAAGGCAGGCGGTGGGGTGGGCCGTGCGCAGGGCGGGTCACGTCGCTCAGGGCCTTGGAGCAGCCGCAGAGAAAGGCAGGCGGTGGGGTGGGCCGTGCGCAGGGCGGGTCACGTCGCTCAGGGCCTTGGAGCAGCCGCAGAGAAAGGCAGGCGGTGGGGTGGGCCGTGCGCTGGGCGGGTCACGTCGCTCAGGGCCTTGGACAAGGTGGAGGGTTGGAGCTTTCCCTCCGCGTGTGTGGACGCTGCGCAGCAGAGCAGTGGTGGTGTGGGCCGTGCGCTGGGCGGGTCACGTCGCTCAGGGCCTTGGAGAACGTGGAGGGTTGGAGCTTTCCCTCCGCGTGTGTGGACGCTGCGCAGCAGAGCAGTGGTGGTGTGGGCCGTGCGCTGGGCGGGTCACGTCGCTCAGGGCCTTGGAGAACGTGGAGGGTTGGAGCTTTCCCTCCGCGTGTGTGGACGCTGCGCAGCAGAGCAGTGGTCTGACAGGTTTGTGTGTGTGTTTTTACGGCTTTCCCTGCTCAGTGAAGACGGGGGTCACAGAGGTGGAGGAGTGGTTGTAGGGAGGCCAGCGAAGAGGCTGTTAGAGAAGGCGGGATCAGAGATGGTTGGATTAAAGTCTTGTTATAAATGTGTCTCTAGAATTAGGCCGGATTCTAATTTCATTCTTTTTGAAGACTTTAGAATCCGACATTCCTTCTACAGGGAAACATTTCCAAGATCGAGGTCCACCTGCCAGACTTTAGGTTGTGAGTCTCGGACCCGGAGAAGCCTCCTGGAGGATGCTCTGAGCTGCCATAACGCAGCCTGGACTGTGTCTGGGCCACTGACCCTGGTCTGCTCTTCACTGTTGGGTCTGGTTTTTATAACTTTTACGATTTTACTCCTCTCTGTTATTTTTAATGATCTTTGAGCAGGTGTTTCTAGTCTTTTCCATTACCAGTGATCTCTTAATTTTTACCTGTAAACCTCATTTTTGAAAGACTGTATCTACCAGGGGAAGGATCTTTCCTATTTCTTCCTTGGATAGCAAGGAAAGGCAGGTAAATACTGATCAGCACTTCCAGTAATTATTAGAAGACTGATGTTTCTGCTCTGAGTTGGTATAATTCCCCCAGGTTCCAACTAGACTTTCTGGAGTTGAAATTTTCATATGAAGACTGAAGATGTGTGTGGACCTGGAGACATCCTGGACGTCATATTACAACCCCTGTACGGAAGTTCCAGAGAGAAGCTGCTGGGCCATCCCTGGTCCTTCTGAGAGAGGCGGAACCAGCCACTCAGAGGCCCAGACTCGGCCACTCAGATCTTTTAATCTAGTGTAATAATAAGTGATAGTGACATTTTCATCCTAAAATCTAAACGTAAAAACAGCATTTATCACTGGACTTGAAAAACAAAATGAATTTTATGGGTGGGTGATCTAAATTCCTCGTTTTGAATCTGCTCGACATTAGTAGATCAGTTTCTAGGAAAAGCTCAGCAATTCTCAGATGGCTCCAGGCAATGATTTTTTAGGTTATTTTAGTTATAAAACCATGAGCTCAGAAGACATCTGCATCTGCGTTGAAAGCTTCAAGCCCTTGAAGGCAGCCTGTGTTTGTCAAGTGCCATAAACTGGGTGTTCTCTGTGTGTGTACATGCGTGTACGTGTGCAGCTGAAAAGTGATGGCCTGACAGTCCTTTTGTAGAACGTGAAATCATCGCTTAAAAAGTAGTGTTAAACCTCATCACTTCAGATGTTACCAATCCAGAATTTTGTAGTGGTTAGTTTAAAGTTTGCCTTAATTTTTGTGCGAAAAAGTAATAAATAGTTTAATATTTCACATGAAATACAATGATACAAAGTGGATATTGACATACCTTCCAGTTGGAATGTATTGACACTCACACGTTGGATGCCCGCTGACTCGTAGAACCTGAGGACACTGCCTGAGACTCGTGAACAGCCGGGCCTAGGAACTATTCCCATTCCACAGGGTTATTGTTGCTTTATGTTAGGTTATTTTTAGAATTAACACCAATAGTATAAAAATTTTCTGATTGCTACATCCTTTAATCATATATTTTTGCAAATGTTTTCCATTTCTTCCCTCTTCCATCAGATTATATCAATTTGTAAATGAAACATAGGGCAGAATAGAGAACTCCTCTCTAATGGAGTCCAGATTTCTGTAACTGGTTGTCTTTTTCCTGCATGGGATGTTTTTGGTTTTGAAAATAGAGCATGAGTTCCTTAGATTGTTTCCTGCCTTAATTGTGCAAGTTTTTTTGGTGAGGAAGATTGGCCCTGAGCTGACATCTGTACTAATCTTCCTCTATTTTGTATGTGGGACACCGCCACAGCATGGCTTGGTGAGCAGTGTGTAGTTCTACACCTGGGATCTTAACCCGTGAACCCTGGACGGTGAAAGCGAAACTCACGAACCCAACCCGTATGCCACCAGGCTGGCCCCAGCTATACAGTAATTTTATAGAATCATTTCCATTTTGAGTGCTGCACTTAGCTAGGTTTCTATTTTTAGTTTTTCTGTTGTGTTCCTAATTTTTGTTATTGTACCTGGCAAACATTTTAAAACTCTTAAACTAATATTTAATAAGATTTTATTAATGAAGTCTCAGTTTACATGCATATCTTTAGGTTTGTCTTTATTTATACAGAAATAAGGATTGTGTGTGTGTGTGTGTGTGTGTGTGTGTGTGTGTGTATGATCAGTATACATGCAGGAAAATGTCTGTGTTTTGGTGTCAATTTGTAGGACGAAGGTGCTGATGGATAAAGTGTTACCAATTTTGCAGAGAAAGAGCATTTATAAAGAGAGTTAATCTGTTAAAATGGTGTTAACCCAACGAGGCAGTTCAGCTTATGGGATAGAGTTTATTCCAACTTGACAGTCTGGAGAGCACCTTAATGATTTTAGCGGTTGCTCTGTTTCGTTTCTTCCGCACGTTAAGAATGCTGCGAGGGGACCGGATGTGTGTTGTGCTGTCTTGTGCTAGCCTGTGGATGTACTCCTTCCCTGTTGTTCTTAAGAATGTGTCTGCTAGTGTCCTAGACACTGTGTGGGTCACAGAAGAATTTTAATATGTCTTACAATCTTTGGTATTTTTAATGTCTTTTATATTTTAACATAAAATGTCTTATAACATTTTAATGTCTTACAGTGTCTTTCAGTATGTCACATTCATATTTTAGTGTACGGAAGTTTAGGTGTGGGCAGGGTTCGATTCATCCATGTGCGGCTCACAGCCTCTCTGCGTACGTCGGTTACTGCTTAGGTAGCTGAGCCACGCCTGCGTCGTCTGTAAGGGAGCAGTGATGTTTTCATCTGAGAAAATTTTTCCTGAGCTCCTCCTGTGGACTCAGCTTCCAGAGAGGGCATCATAATATTTCTGAGAGAAGCATGAGATTTAATCTCTGCTCTCAGTGTGTAAAAGGAGGTAAGATGTAAAATACCTCATTGAGTACCTGCCACTTAGTGAATGTTGGTTGACCCTGAACCACAGCGGGTTATGTTCTCTTATATGTGGAAATTCCCCTTCGCTAAATTGCAGATGGTCCAGACGATGCCAGGTTCCAGAAGTAAAGGGGGAGTTAGGCCTGAGGCCACACAGTAATACCGACAGGAGGACTCAGCCATGAGAGGAGTCTCAGCACCCTCCTCCAGCATTGAGCAAAGCAGCTGTACAGCTGCAGTGTGCGGTCCCTGACACGGCGTGTGTGTGGAAAGCAAGGCTCCACGTTCTCCCGGCTCATGGAAATCGTTGTTTGAAGAATTTTAGGGCAAATGAAGGAGAATTTGTAGGTGTACATGGTCCTGCTTCTTCATAGACGTTCTCCTTTCTGGTGGCTGAGGGCAGTGGCTTAGTTATGGTACTTTATGCTTCCCAGGTCGGAATGAACACCGGTGTCTGTGCTCCCTTCCTTTAGAAGAAGTGGCTGCACCTGGGGGGAAATGAGCCTGCAGCTGATTGGGCTGGCATCTTACTGTTGTGGGGGTGGTACCTCGCACTGCTGAGAGTCCTTTTCAACCTGTTCAGGAGCACTGAACGGAGAGCAAGTCTGACTCCGTTTCACAATCCTGCAGTCTCAGAAATAGCCAATGCTGTCATTCCTAAGATAGTAACCAGTATACTGACATTTTTCTGACCAATCTGTCGACTTTTACAGTATTGATTGTATTTCGTGGTGTTGTATGTGGGCTAACATTGATGTCATGTGTAAATAAGTGTTGATTATATTTCGTGGTGTTGTATGTGGGCTAACACTGATGTCATGTGTAAATAAGTGTTGATCGCATTTCATGGTGTTGTATGTGGGCTAACATTGATGTCATGTGTAAATAAGTGTTGATTATATTTCGTGGTGTTGTATGTGGGCTAACATTGATGTCATGTGTAAATAAGTGTTGATCGCATTTCATGGTGTTGTATGTGGGCTAACATTGATGTCATGTGTAAATAAGTGTTGATCATATTTCATGGTGTTGTATGTGGGCTAACACTGATGTCATGTGTACATAAGTGTTGCATGGAGCAGTTATCAAGGTCCCCAGCCTTTGCCCTTATTATCTGTTGGAAAAATTTTGAATTATGCTTCAATTTAGAAAGAAAAGAACTGTGGATGGGCTATGGACTCTGGCTGACAGGCATCGCGCTAGGTCTGGAGCTGGCTCAGAGAACCTGAGTTGCTGTCTGCCGAGAAAGCCTGAACCCTCACCCTCTTGCCGCTTGCCGGGCTGCCTTTCTTCTGCGTCTTCTCCTGCTCTCCCTCACTGGACCATTGTCCTGCCTCCTCTAGAAGCCTTCTCGGGTTAAGGAAGGCAGGCTTTAGGAAAGGATTGAAGCTCTTTTTTAGGTCGGTGACTCCCCTCTCTGAGTTCGCCCTTGCTGCTGAGACAAGTGCGAAAGCTGCCCAGTAGGTGCTGACTGTCCTGTGGCCATACAGAGAGGACAGGGAAGCGTGCCAGGTGGCCTGAGCAGAGGGCCGTGTGCCCACCACAAAGCTGCCGTCCCACTCTGCCCAGTGCCCCCACCTCCAAGACATTGAGGCTGTGGCTTCTCGCTACTGTCTGGCTTCATCTCCTGCTTTTCTTCCCCTGCTCCCTCTGGCCTAAGGCACGCTGGGCATGCACCTTCCTGGGAGCCTCTGTGGCCCCTCTTTCTCCTCCCAGTCGCCCAGACGCCTCACCCCTCACCTGTCTTAGAGTTTTGTTCAGAGGCCGCCTTCACAGTGAGGCCCACCCTGCCCTCTGCTCAAAATCACAACCCCTTAACTTTTCCTGACGGTCGTCTTCCTTCATCTTTTCAACGTTTTTTATCACCCACTGACACGCTACGTAGTTTTCTTTCCCCTGTTGTCTGTTCCCTCCTGTCCCCACGGGAGGGACAGGGCCTGGGCAGGGGTTTTGTCTGGTTGGTCTTTGCTCTGTCTCTGTGCCTAGAATGGCACCTGATCAGGCGCACGCTTGTTAGATGTTTGTTGAAGGAAGGAAGGAGCAAATGTGTATGTGAATGCGCGCCAGTCCTGGCTCTGCCTTTACCAGCTTCATTGCATCCCTCAGTGCACGCGTGCTGCAGATAAAAGGAAATTGTTACTACTTTTGTGATAGCTTCTTTTTATTTTTTAAAGTTTTTATAATGGCTTTATTGAGATGTAATTCACACACCATACAATTCACCTACTTAAAATCATTGACCTTCAGTGTGTTCAGAGTTGTGCAGTCATCACCATGGTGAATTTTAGAAAATTTTCATCACCCTGAAAGAAGCCCCATGGTCGGTAGCAGTCACACCCCATTCCCTACCCCTTAACCCTGCCCCCCCAAGTCCTAGGTAACCACCAATCTACTTTTTCTCTATAGATTCACCTACTCTGGACATTTCATGTAAATTAAATCATATAGTATGTGGTCTTTTGTGACTGTTTTTTTTCACTTAGCATGTTTTCAGATTTATCCATGTTGTAGCATGTATGAGTACTTAATTCCTTTTTATGGTCAAATAATATTCCATTGGATGGATTTTCCACCTCCACATTTTGTTTATCCATTCATCAGTTGATGAATGTTTGTGTTACAAGTGTCTGTGTGGACATATGTTTTCAGTTCTCTCAGGTATATACCTAGTAGTGGAATTGCCGGGAAATATGATAACTCTGCATTTACCTTTTCAGGAACTGCCAGACCATTTTTCAAAGCAGCTGCATCATTTTACGGTCCCACCAGCAGTGTATGAGGGTTCCAGTTTCTCCAAATCCTTGCCAACATTTATCACGTGTTCTTTTGATTCTAGCCATCCTTTATAGCTAGTAGGTATAAAGTGCTATCTCATGATTTTAATGTGCATTGCCCTCATAGCTAAGGATGCTGAGCGTCTCTTCAAGTGCTTATTGGCCATTTGCGTATCTCCTTTGGTGAAATGTCTTTCAGGTTCTTTGCTCATTTTTAAATTGGGTTATTTGTGTTTTAATGTCAAGTTGTAGTAATTCTTTATGTATTCTGGATACTAGATCCTTATCAGATATATGATTTGCAAATACTTTCTCCCATTTTGTGGGTTATCTTTCTGTTTCATGATAGTGTCCTTTAAAGCACAAAGTTTTTAATTTGGATGAAATTCAGTTTATGTATTTTTGTGTGGTTGCTTATGCTTTCGTTGTCATATCTAAGAAACCATTGCTTAATCCAAGGTCAAGGTTGACACCTAGAGAGCCAGCCCTGATGGCCTAGTGGTTAAAATTGGATGCTCTCACTGCTTTGGCAGCCTGGGTTTCTTTCCCAGTCGTGGAACCACACCACCCGTCTGTGAGTTGCCATGCTGTGATGGTGGCTCATATAGAAGAGCTAGGAGTACTTACAACCGTGCACTGGAGCTTTGGGGAGGGGGAAAAAGAAGAAAATAGGCAGTAGATGTTAGCTCAGGGAGAATCTTTCCCTGCAAAAAGGAAAAAAGATTTACACCTATATTTTCTTCTAAGAGTCTTATAGTTTTATCTCTTAAATTTAGATCCAGTTTGAGTGAATTTTTGTATATGATAGGAGACGGGTCCAATTTCATTCTTTTGCATGTGATTATCCAGCTGTCCCAGTACTATTTGTTAAAAAGACCGATCTTCTTCCACATTGAATTCTCTTGGCACCCTTGTCAAATCAATTGACTGTAAATTTGAGGATTTATTTCTAGACTCAGTTCTGTTCCATTCATTGTGATAACTTCTTTTTTCTTGAAAGATTGCCATCTGAACAACTGTTGCCAGTCTTCTTTTTTTTTTTCTTTTCTTCTTCTCCCCAAAGCCCCCCACTACATAGTTGTGTATTCTAGTTGTGAGTGCCTCTGGCTGTGCTATTTGGCATGCCACCTCAGCATGGCCTGATGAGCGGTGCCATGTCCGTGCCCAGGATCTGAACCGGTGAAACCCTGGGCCACCAAAGTGGAGCGCACAAACAACCACTGGGCCACAGGGACAGCCCCAGTGATAACTTCTTATACATTGCTGTCAGAAGTTGCCAAGGCAGCTGGCTTTCTTTGAGCTGTATTTATCTTACTAGGCTCTGTTCTTATTATCTGGGAACCTTGTAGTAATAGTTGTTTTCTGGAAGGCTGTTTACTTGGGAAAAGCTTTCAAGAAAGACGCTTTTTAAAGCTTCTTAAGTTGCCTGCATACTTGGTGTTTTCTTTGCCTTTGTGGATTGTAAAGGTCAATGTCTGTAACCATGACTTTCTTTTTCTGTCTTTAGTCATCTTGGCTTTCCTTATAGCTGTCCATTTTGAATTCCTGTTTTCCTCCTAGGGAGCTCTTTTGAGCCCCCATGGAATTTGAGAGCAAGGTCCAGCGAGTTGCCTACATTTGTGTGGCATACTCTACGTGTCAGCACTGCGTGGACTTGCGATAAAGCCCTGCCCTGATCCAGCATATCGTCAGTTGACCAGCATCTGGCATGTGGCCTGAAGGTAACAGGGCCGGCTGGCAGTCTTCCTGTGGCTTGAATGCCAAGTTGGACCACACAGGCACCTTTCATCCCAGGCTGTTGGTCTTAGAAGTTGCGTTTCTGATCTTAGAAACTGGAAACTCTTTCATGGAGACTCAGTTGTTGTCGATGCTGTCTGAAGATTGTGGGCATCACTGGAACGTAGGTGATTCAGTGTGTCTACTGCTCCCCGTCTGTCACCCAGGTATAGTGAACCCTGTCCAGGCATGTGTCCTCTCAAACTGAACACGGTTAACTCCATCCCCATTCAGATGCCTGTGGTGTACAGATGTCGGTCCATGAGCTCGCTCTCAGAATAGCCCTTTCCTGTCACAGTTGTTAGGCTTTAGTTCTTTCAGGACACGTTGCAGTTGGATAGTAAACACGTAATTTCCTCAGAACCATAGCGTCGAGTCATCGGTTACCCTGCGCTTGCTGTGGAGGCCGTTAATTTAACGTATTTGTGTGCCATCGGTGTGCTGGGGGCATGCGAGGCGCGCGCTCTGTCTGTGCTTCTCGCTCTCGGCACAGCCAAGGGCCAGGCATTTGTCCAGGTCTTCCTCCCTGCAGGCGAGTACACGATCAGGTTAGTCAAACGTGCCAACAGTCAGAAACGCTTGTGCGTCACTTGTTCGATAACGGTTGACTGAAAGTGTGTTGTTATGCCACGTGCTGTCATTGCTGCTGGTGACACGAAGGTGAGGACAGAGGGCTGCGGTCTGTGTGCAGACCAGGCTTTATAAAATGATGTTGTCTAACTCTGTCATGCATCAACAAAGCGTTCTTTCAACATGTGGTACTACAAGAACATGCAGTAGTCATCGTTCACTAAGACACGCTGAAACGCCTATCACGTGCCGCAGGTGTGTGACCTGTGAAGGTCAGGGACAGCTTCTGAGGAGCGACAGTTAAGCTGAGCTCTTAGGGAGGAGTCAGCTTCCTAAGGGGGGTGGTGGAAAGCCTTCCAGGCCAGGAGAGCAGCGTGTGCCAGAAGGACTGGGCGAAGACTAGTGTGGCAAGAAGCTGAGGCGAGACCAATAAGGGCACTTCAGGACCCACCAGGGGGGCCATGTTGAGGACTTGGCCCTCTGTCCTAAGCATAGAAGGAAGCCATTGAAATATTTGAACCAGAAACCACCTTTTACACAGCCTGTGAACCAGGTCCTCATGAGACACATTAGCTCTTATGCAGATTTGTTGATTTCTGGATGGGAAATGTTTCAAGTCCTCTCTTATTTAAAGCAGTGCTGCTCCGACTTTAGTGTGCATAAGAATTACCTGGAGGACTTGTTAAACAGATTTTTGGGCCCCAGTCCCAGAGATTCTGTAAGACTGCATGGTGTTCGGGAATTTGCAGTTCCAGTAAGTTCCCAGAAGATGCTGCTGCTGGTCCTGTCTGTGGACCAGATTTTGAGTAGCATATTCACAGCCACAGAATTAACTCACCTCTCTTTTGTCATCATTTCCCTTGTGTGTAACCAGCAAAGGATCATTTTTAGTCATATAAGAACTAAGTAATATTTTTTCTTTGTTTTGGGAGCTGTATTTTATAGAAAGCATTTTAGGGCTATACACTGTACTGTAATTTTTATATGTACCTTCTATATATCTGACATGTGATTCTATGACGTGATGTGGTGGTAAACAGTATTGGGAGACATAGCCCCAGAAATTAAGATACTTAAAATTAGAAAGCGTAATTAACAAAAATTTGTAAAAAGTTGTTAGTACTACCTTGACAGCCGTTGAGATTTTGAAATTTAGGACAATACAACTTGGAATTTGGAAGCAGTTGGTGTTTCAGCAAGGGTAAACCTACATATTATTGAATCCGTTCTTCATTTTTGTTTTTCTAGATCTGATTACTTGTTTAGACACTGCAGCCAGTTTTTCGGAACCTGAGTTCAGGTATGACCATATTTGTGACTTTCTCTCTTAAATGTTATTCTTTATCTACTTTATCCTCACTCTTTATACACTTAAGATTCATGGATGTGGTGTGACACATAATCATGTTCTGAAACTTCATTATCAGAGCTTTTGAAAGCCGTTGAGTCGCTGTGTTTAAATTAACTTTAATTTTAGCATTTGGATCTTCTCCACAATAAAAGTATAATTTTAATATACTTTGAAAGTAGAACTGGTTGCTCTTCAGAATCTGGCAAAACTGCTAATAAAGGTAGAAGAGCTATTTGTTTTTTCTCCAAAAAGAGACGAGGACGATTTAGGCTGTCTGAGAGCCCGTCCTCATCTCACCTGGAAGTGTGGCTGCTGTCTGCCTTCCTCACGTCTCTTGCCGGGAGTGCAGTTAACTTCCCGTCGATCTCCCGTCTGTCACCTCTGCTGGCTTTATTCTGCCATTCGCATTGCTGCCAACTTATTTTCTAAAGTACACGTCTCATCATTCCCTGCTTAAAAATCTTCAGGGGGCTGGCCCGCTGGCACAGCGGTTAAATTCGCATGTTCCACTTCGGTGGCCTGTGGTTCACCAGTTTGGATCCCGGGTGCAGACCTACACACCGCTTGGCATGCCATGCTGTGGCAGGTGTCCCACATATAAAGTAGAGGAAGATGGGCACTGTTGTGAGCTCAGGGCCAGTCTCCCTCAGAAAAAAAAATCTTCAGGACCTCCTAATTAAGACAAAAAGTCGTCCAGGTTCCTCCGTCTGGTTTTTAGGATCCTTCACACGGGGTCCTGGGGCCGCTTTTCCAGTCCCATCTCGTGTGCTGTGCTGAAGCAGCTCTTCATTGTTTACCCTGCTCTTGAGCCCTGAGAACTTCTGCCTGGAATCCGTTTGCTCCTCTCTGCTTGGCACAATCATTCTCTTCTAAGACCCCTCTCACTAACCTCCCCCAGCTGGGGGCCACTCCCCAAAGAACTCGCCTTGTCTCCATGTGGCCTAGGCATGCTCCTCAGCACTCGTGGGGCATCCTGCTCAGCAGAGGTAACCCTGGCCCTGGTGTATGGCACGCAGCCCTGCCAGAGGGTCAGCTGTCTTATGCCCTCCACTCTCCAGCTCCGTCGTCACCGCCCATGTGTAGGCTGCCCCCATCTCTCGCCTGGACTGCCGTACTCTCTGCCTGGTGCTATCCCAGCTTCCACGCCTGGTTCCTTACGAGCTCTTCTTCCCGGGAGCCACGATGCTCTTTTTAAAGATATGAATCAGATTATGTGTACAAGCTGTCGAATCCTTTGTTGGCTGCCTGTTTTTACTTAGATACATATTCCAGGCTCCTTACCCTAGCCGCAGGGCCTCGGCACGCCTGGCCACTGCCCACCTCTCCCGCCTTCTCTCAGACTCACCTTCCCTCCTGCCTGCGCTCGTCCCCCTCAGCTCCAACCCACCCAGCCGTCCTGCCCAGGGCCGCGCCGTTCCTTCTGAGGCCGTGCGCTTCCCTCCGCGTGCTCCAGGGACGGCCGTTCCTTCTCCGCCCAAGTTGCACTTCCTCAGAGCCCGTTCCGTGACCGGGGCGGTGCCGAGCCCTGCGTGGGGCACAGACACGGCCCGTCTGTCAACTGAGGGTGATGGTCCCCACCCGCAGGGTTCCGCGGTGCATTCCCTGAGCAGTAGAATGCCGCCTGGCACGCAGCGTGTTTACGGAGGGTCTGCGTTACGCCTGTTGAGTTAGATCGCTCCCAGTTACTTCATGGAGTGCCTTTCCTTCATAGCACAGTTGCAGTCTGACTAGTTGTCAGTGTAACTGTCGGTTAATGTCCTCCCCATCGCTGGAATGGAAGCCCCGTGAGGACAGGGGCAGGCGTGGTTGACCTTTGTAAACCCAGGGCCCAGCCCCTGGCAGAGGACGGGGCAGATGTGCGGGTGACCATGCTCCGTGGCTGGTGGGCGGGAGAGTGAGTAAACGAGCGAATGCCAGGCATGTTTAGGCCAACTTATGTTTGACCAGTAGAGGGTTGGTAAAGTACAACCCTGGTTTATCCACAAAATAGAATATCATGCAGCTCTTAAAGATGATGCGTAGATCGTACAGTAGAAACTGTCTGCCGTTCACCAGGAAGTACATAAAGCATTTGCAGAAGCTGAGACAGCTTCTGTGAGCACGTGGGGGAGCGTGCGTGAGGATGGAGGGAGCAAGTCGGAAAGGGCCTGTTGGGGGGGTGTGGGTTATGAAATCTACGTTAAACTGAAAAATGGGTATGTGATGTTGTCTTTCCCCAGAAGGTACAGCCGTCTCCCCTTGAACTTGTTTGTATTTTGCAGTAAGTACTGCCCAGCGGGCTGTCTGCTTCCTTTTGCTGAGATATCCGGAACGATCCCTCATGGATATAGAGATGTGAGTGGGATACAGGCTCGTGTTCAAGTTTTGATGTAACTTTATTTTTTTTAAACTCTAGAATAGGTGGATGTGACCTATTGTATATCTGTATCTTGATTTTTATTTTTTAGGAATTGTTTGTTTTTCATAATATGTGTTTTATTTTTTTCTTCCGCTAAAAATTTGTTCTATGTTAGAACATCAATAATCTATCCCACGTTTATTGAGAAAACTGCCCAGCTCAACTAATTTCTTGAGGAAGTGTGTCTTGCTTATGAATTATCAGAAGACAATCAAGCACTAGGCTTGTCTCTCCCTCCCCAGTCCTCGCCCTTGTGCATGGCGGGTGTGCACGCAGGAGTGGTGTCAAACGTGCTGGGCGGGCAGATCAGTGTCGTCATCAGTAAGGGAATCCCGTACTACGAGAGTTCTCTGGCCAACAACGTCACGTCTGTGGTGTGAGTATCTGCGCTGTTCCTAATACGCGTGCCGGGCGGGCTGGGGTGGGGCTCGTTAGCGCCCCGCGATCTCACTGCGGATGGCATTTGGGAAATGATGTTTGTGCGGCCAGCACTCGCATTGCAGGTGCTCAGTGTCCGAGCGTATTGAAGGTTACATCTCAGCCTGTCTGTCAAAAACGTCATTTGGAAGAGTGGTTTGTTTCTTTCTTCTTTTCTAAGTGTTGGAAAAAAACTGGAATAAGAGTCTAGAAGTTTACTGCCAAATTCTCGCTTCATTTTGAAGATGAGAAGCCATAGCTACTCTGTTCCTTACAGCCTCTGTGACCTGGATGGATCAGATAGCTGAAATACTTTCAACGTAAACTAAGTTTTGACCTAAATCAGAAGTAGTTTTGTTATGAATCCCTTTGATCCCAAGAGAATGTTTTAAGAATGTGTTTTCCGGTGTCTGTGTGTTCCACTGTTGGACGTGACTTAGACATCGAAAGCAGGGGAGGTTGGAGCGCTGAGCGGAGATGCAGTCCTCCTGGTCGTCTTCGTGGCTCTTGCCCCTTGAGATGCCTCAGCATTGCAGACAGTGCTGAGCCCATTGTGAGCAGTTTCTTTGAGGCATGAGGCCACTTTCCGTTCAGAAGGCAGGCACGTGACCGGCACCCAGGACAGTAGGAAGCAGGAGTAGGCATGTTGTGAAGGACCAGCCTGCAGATATTGTCTGCATTATGGGCCATGTGTCTCTGTCACTTACTCTTTTCATTTTGTTACGACTCTGCCTTAACCACGTAGCTCCCTGGGCATGCAGAGCAGGCCCTGCGTGGGCTGTTGTGTGCCCGTCCTGATGGAGTCGGCTACCATCCCTCTCACGGTCTTCCGCACGCTTTCTGCAGATCCTTTCAGTCCTTCCCTGTGCTTCCGTGGGAGAGGATTTTTTTTGTATGTGAATTCGCTCTTTTATATTCAAAAAAAATTAGGACAGGCTGAGTCCAGTTGTAATGGTTTGGGTGCTGTGCTCACAGCAGGATTGTGCCCCGATGACTCAGTCCCTCCAAGTTCCTTAGAGCCTGTGACCTGCGTGAGGTGGGCTCCTCGCTGTCCGCGCCTTCTCCCCGCTGCACCTGTTCCACACGTCACCTTGAAACCTAAGCACACAGCTGCTTTTAGCTCTGCAGCTCGTCGTCTGGGACGTGCTGCTTTTCTGCACCAGACGCAGTCTCCCTATGGTAGCAGCTTTTCCTCTCTTTGCCCAGGGAGCTCGAGCCTCGTTCTCTGAGAGTTACGCCTTTCAGTGTACTTTCCCCAGAAGCCACACGAAAGTATTAGGAATCAGTTTATTGCCTGAAAAAGAAATAAAATAAGTACATATTAAAGGTTATGTGGACACATTAGCACAATTGTATATGAAACTGGGAACTAGAGACTTGTAGAGAAAGTTGTTTATGCTGATTTCAGAAGTTGCTTTGCTTAGAAGTGAGACTTTTTTGCTAGGAACAACATCAATTGTAATATATAGGCAGAGAGTTTTCTTAGTTCTTTGTATGGTAAAATAAACACAACAGAAAAAGTGTTACTGATATAAATCTGGGGAAGCCATGTGTTACGTGAGTGTCACCAAAAAACCTTTCTCTCTTTCAGGGGACACTTATCTACAAGTCTTTTTACATTTAAGACCAGTGGTAAGCCTTTCATGGACTTTATAACTCTGTAATTTGCGTAATAGTCAGTATTTCTTGCACACTGGTGTCAGGCACACACTGTTTTGCCCTTTCTCATGTAGGTGTCACAATAACACTGTGAGGGCAGATGAGTGTTTAGTAATATAACAAATGAAGTCAACGGGAGGTCTGACTTTAAGAGGGAGAAGTTTCTTAGAACAGGTGATTTTGAACTTGTGTGAAGAAGTAGTGAATTCCTTTGACAGAACACGTTCACTGGGAGCCTCCTCTCGCCTCTCAGGCCCGTTCTGGGGTGGCCAGACCGCAGTGAGCACAACACACAGTCCTGCCTCCAGGGCTTGCAGTCGGAGTGACAGATTGCCAGTAAACAGTGAATAACTAGATTATTGCTCATAGTGTCATAGAAGAAAAATAAAGCAAGAATATTGTAGAGAAATAAAGCAAGAAGGCGAGGCAGTGCAGGAGGGACCCGTGGAGGGAGGGCAGCCTCGTGGAGAATGTGGCCTCTGAGCAGACACCTGGAGGACGTGCGGGTGGCATCTGGCAGAGGGTCATGCATCTCCTTTAAACTAACAGTTATTGCTCATGGACACATACATACGTTTCCTGACGAGACCCAGAGACCTAGACCCAAGAAACACGTGCCTGATGTTGAAATCTCTCTATTACAATGTGTCATTAGCGTAGTGTGTGCTAATTAAAGGTACGAGAGAAAGCTTGCGATGAGCAGGTTTATCCAGGTTGTGAATTTATAGCTGGAAGCACATTGCTTTCTTCTTTGATTCAGGGTGTTATGGAACACTGGGGATGGAATCTGGTGTGATAGCTGATGCACAGATCACGGCGTCGTCTGTGCTGGAGTGGACTGACCACACAGGCCAAGAGAACAGTTGGAAACCCGCAAAGGCCCGGCTGAAGAAGCCAGGACCTCCTTGGGCTGCACTTGCCACTGACGAGTACCAGTGGTTACAAGTCGACCTGAACAAGGAGAAGAAGATAACAGGTAAGAGACACAACCTTCTAGAGCAACGTGTGACATGGATTCTGTTTGGAAAGCTGCTGACATCTAAGATTTTTCTTTCTTTCTTTTTTTTTTTGAGGAAGATTAGCTCTGAGCTAATGTCTGTCGCCAATCCTTCTCTTTTTGCTGAGGAAGACTGGCCCTGAGCTAACATCTGTGCCCATCTTCCTCCACTTTATATGTGGAATGCCTGCCACAGCATGGCTTGCCAAGTGGTATGCAGGTCCACACCAGGATCCAAATGGGTGAATCGCGGGCTGCCAAAGCGGAACGCGTGAACTTAACTGCTGTGCCCCTGGGCCTACCCCCGTCTAAGATTTTTATAGAAAATTAGGTCACTGCAGATTTAATTCTATGGTTTTGTTTTCTTTGTTGGTGTTAATATTAATGAAGATGCTTTTATAAGAAACATGACAGGGCAGAGGAGTTGGTATCGGATTCTTGTTAGCTTCCCTTTTCATTGTACTAAGATTCTTTCAAGGCACTGCTTCAGTAAAGGGATCTTGAGACATCTGGAATAACCATCCTCTTACAGTCATTATGAGAAATTTAAGTCCAAGAAGTCCCCTTTAAGTGCTATAAAAAATATTTCATATGTGCTGAATATAAATATAAGTATTTAGAGCAGTTTAGCAAATGGTTTGAATAATTGGTTGGGATTGGTTTTGTTAAGATTTGTTTTGCTTTGGTACTGAAAACAATCGTCTTTAATCTGTTCGTTCCCAGAAGATCATTCTTACTCAGTAGGTGAAATGTATTTTCTAAGGACACACTCGCAGGCTGCAGGATAGAGTAGTCCTTTCCCATGTGCACCCGTCTTTCTCCTCTCACCAGGGGGCAGCCGAGGATCTGAGGAAGCCTTGCTCCTAGATGTGGTCGTGCACCACAGGCAGAGTGCTGGCACGGGGCATCTTAGGTGTTTGTCCTGCAGTGTTTCTGCTGAACAGACTCCGAGATCAGACGTGGGCACTAATGAAAGCACCTCTCACTCCCCAGGCATCGTCACCACCGGCTCCACCATGGTGGAGCATAATTACTATGTGTCGGCCTACAGAGTTCTCTACAGTGACGATGGGCAGAGATGGACCGTGTACAGGGAGCCTGGTGTCGAGCAGGATAAGGTAAAAGGATTAACGAAATGTTTTGAAAAAACATTTTAAAAAATGACCCTTTGCCAAAAGTCACAGAAGCTGTCCTGTGTAAGAGATGTGAAAGTGCAGTATCCGTTGGTCTTACTCTGCCCTCTTCTGGTTATTTTAGGCAGTGTTAGCTATTGGCCCTACCCTTCTAACTATGGTTAGGAAATTCTCAGTGTGTCTGGGTCCCTTTTGGTGGTGTGAGGGTAAGTACTTTCCTGACTTTCTTTTACTACATTTTTAACTCAGTTGTTTAGATACTTTATTAAGAAATCTGAAAATGAACTTATAATTCCTTGTCTTTAAAAAGCTTCTCTTGGGGCCAGCCCTGTGGCCAAGTGGTTAAGTTCACACGCTCCGTTTCAGCGGCCCAGGGTTTTGCTGGTTCGGATCCTGGGTGTGGACATGGCACTGCTCATCAGGCCATGCTGAGGTGGCGTCCCACACAGCACAACCAGAGGCAATCACAGCTAGGATATACAGCTGTGTACTGGGGGGCTTTGGGGAGACGAAGAAGAAGAAAAATATATTGAAAAGCTTTTCTTAACATCCACAGAATGATAGAGAGCCTAGTTTATTCCCAAATTTCTACCCCGTAGTAGGCAAGGGAGACGAAAGAACGAAAGACATAAATGCTTTAAATTATAGGATGTTCTAGACTTGAAGGCCATTTCAGGGTCACCTCACCAATTCTGTCTTAGAAAACTTCCATTTTTCCTACCTGAAGAATTTTCTTAACTTCTATGGTAATTACAAAATTATTGTTTTAGTTAGCAAAAAACAACGATGCTGGAAGTGCCAGATCAGATGACAAGTAGCGAGGAGGCAGAGGGGGCTGCCATCTAGCTGCTTGTCACCTTCTCCTGGGCGCCCAGCCCCTGACCCACCACAGAGGTCTTGTACCTGGGGCAGTGCCTGTCCCCACAGTGGGTAGCTGCCTCTCCTCTAGAATTGGAGTTATGGCACATTTTTTCAATAAAACTTTCCTGTGGATTTTGTTTCAGTGAGAGGATACTATTGGTTCTCTGTCAGATGTATGATTTGCTAATAGAGCTTCAGTTACCACTTTTCTCATCTGTTTGGAAACCTCCAGGCGCCCCTATAATCTCTTGTGTGGGTCAAAACTCTCCTGCTGCTATGTCAGGCCTGCCTTCCTCTCTTCTGCCAGTTCCACTGGGCCTCGTGCCCAGGGAGCCCCCCCAACAGAGCACAGAGCCGTACTATCTCATGTTCATCTTCTGATTAACGCCCCAGACTCGACCACTTTTTACTCCTGGCACATCCATGTTTATGTTCATAATATTTATTATACTTGTGGAACATAGTTAATTTTTTGAAATTATAAAAATTATCCATGCTTGTGTTATAAAAACGTCTAACAACATTTAATGGTATTTCTGAAAAAGACTTTTTTTGCTTCGGTTTTGAAAGATAATGTCACTGGGTATAGAATTCCTAGGTTGACAGTGTTTTTCTTCCAGCACTTTAACCATGCTGGTCCGTTGTTTTCAGTGGGAATTCTGCCATCATTCTTATCTTTGTTCTTCAACATGTGATGTGTCTATTTTTTCCTTGGCTACTTTTAAGATTCTCTTTTTGCTGTTTGATTATGACGTGCCTTTGTGTGGTTGTCTTTGTGTTTCTTCTGCTTGGGTTCTTTGAGCTTCTTGGCTTTGTGGGTTATAATTTGCATCAAATTTGGAAAACTGTAGGACGCGTCTTCAGGTATGTCACCTTCTCAATTCTAATTACAAGAATACTGTGGCCTTGAAGATGCCTCACAGTTCACTGATGCTCTGTTCTGTTTTTCCCCCAAATCTTTCTCTGTGTTCTAGTTTGGAAAATTTCTGTTGTTTTATCTTCAAGTTCATTAATCTATTTGCACTGTCTAATCTGCTGTTAATCCTGTCCACTGTATTTTTATCTCCAATATCGTATTTTCTACCTCTAGATTTTCAGTTTTGGGCTTTTAAAGTTTCTTCCATGTCACTCTTTAACATGCTCATACTTTTCTTACCTCTAAAACATGTGGAGTATATAATAGCCCTTTTAATGCTCTTATCTACTAATTCTACCTACTAATGTGTTGTATCTGGGTCTTTTTGTATTGATTGGTATTATGGGTCATATTTGACATGCCCGGGAATTTCTGATTGGTTGCCAGACATGGTGAACCTTACGTTGTTTGGTGCTGGTTTTTGTTTTTATTGTTACTCCTTTAGTATTTTTGAGCTTTATGCTGGGGTGCAGTTGGGTTACTTGGGGATCATTTGATCTTTTCAAGGCTTGCATTTTGACTCTGCTGGGCAGGACCTGAGCAACCTTCACCTGCCGTTCCCATGCTGAGACACTGCTGCTCTGAGTCCTTGGCCCGAGGTCCCCTGTGTTAGGCGGTTTCTCCATCTGTCGGCCGTGTGAGCTGAGCCCAGCACTGTGTGGCTCTGAGAATTGTGCTCGTGGCTCCTTCCCCTGGTTCTTTTCCCATCCACAGATGCTTCTGTAGGAGCAGCCGAAGATTTAAGGAGAAATGCCTGCAGATCCTAAAAGTCTCTCTCTGTCAGTCCTCTTCTGTACTCCGCTCTGCCCTGTGAATTCTAGCTGCCTTAGCCTCTCAGTCTCTGAGCTCTGTCTCCTCAATTCAGTGAGACCACGGGCGCTCTTCAGCCAGTACTGGGGCACCAGAAAGGCTCGCCTTATTTGCTTCCCTCTCACAGGGATTATTGTCCTGTGCTGCCTGTTGTCCAGTGTCTGCAAACCATTGGTTCACACATTTTACTCGAGTTTTCAGTGTTTAAGGAGAAGGGTAAATCTAGTCCTTCCTAGTCTATCATGGATTGAAGCAGAAGTCCTTCCACTGAATTACATGAAATAACAATCTTTTGCCTCATGTCAGCCCATCTGCTCCCTGCTCTGCCCCCAGCACAGGGGTAGTGGGTGTATTCATCTCATGCCCTTTCCAGCCTGCACACGTGCATGAGCACATACGCACAGGCCGAGACAGGCTTCATTTTTGTTTTCAGAAAGTGGGAATGTATGTACAACTTGTTTTCATGATATATTGCTTTTTAATGGTATGCCATATTTGTGGAGGTATTACCCAAAAATTTAGGTTCCTTGAGAGTGGGAACTTTGTCTTCCATTTTACCCTCATGACATGTGCAGACCTCCCTAAATGCGGGGGTTCATAATAAATACTAACAGGTTAAATATAACAAGTCTTTTTTACTTGGTTTTTCTGAAATCTTTCTCGTTTGCATTCTTTATAAAAATGAGACTGCAATATGGAGTAAGGTCTCAGGGAAAGGTTTTATGTCCTCAAATGATGTTCAGTTATTGTTCCTGTTCCAGTAATATAATAGATGGCAAATAATTGCCTTCATTTTATTTCAGAGTAATATCTGAGGAAATGGTGGAAGCTTACTAGTTTGGAGGTTAAGGTAACTTCAAAACTCTTAGAAAATGAGGGATATTAACACATCTCAGAAGTTTATAATCTAATGCCATGTGAATTAGCCAGGAGGAAAATAGCTATAATATTGGGAAATGACTTGATTTGAGGAGTTAGGCATTTACTTGCTCTCAGTTAACTGAGAAAAAGCAAGCCCCTTTGACTTGAGGCAGCTGTCTTCTCATTAATGGTCATTAGAAACGACCTTGGTGATTTGGCCAAAGGAATGAGGAGGTCTCTTTTTTGCCTAGTGGAGCCCTGTACTTAAGTCAGCAGACATGGTTCCAGTCAGGGCCCCGTCACGACCGGCTGTGTGGTCCGCTTACATCCCTCAAGCTGCAGTATGCTGGGTTCTGCCTGTTTCCTGGGGTTGTCATGAAGAGCATCTAGGTAATCATATGAAAATGCTTTGTAAATAACTGAGCTGCTGCAGTGTAAGGTACTATCCTCATTTGCTTGAAATAGTCGAGGGAATGAGATAGTCACTTGAAATCATATTTTTACCTAAGGATTATTCATGTAATTCATTTCTTGCTGTTCAGCTACAATCAGTATATTAGGCAGGGAACAGTGTCACTTTTCTGGTTGAAATAGCAACAAAAAATG
The DNA here is from genome assembly GCF_041296265.1 of Equus caballus. NCBI lineage: Eukaryota > Metazoa > Chordata > Mammalia > Perissodactyla > Equidae > Equus > Equus caballus. The sequence continues at coordinate 66,360,389 of NC_091702.1, forward strand.
AAAACGGATGCTGTGGGAACTGCGTTTATGTAGTTTCTCCAGTAGGTGGGGGTCTGTGTCTGTTAGGAGTTTGTTAGTGTATGTTCTCTTTGTTTATGAGAGTCAAGTTATGAAAAGTGCACAGTAAAGCATTTCCTCTGAGGCCTCAGATGTTCAATCATGCTTTACTGTGAAATAAAACTAATATATTTAAATACTTGGTGTGCCCCAGCACCAGAGTTACTAATGTTTTAATGCCATACACTGTCTCAGTGCAGTCGACACCGTCTTCCCAAATCGCCACCTTAGCACTCTGGTCGTGTTCAAATCAGCTGAAAGTCCTTTTCATATTCAGTATTTTCCTTTGCATATTTTTGATGAAGGATGTGCAGCTTCTTAGTCGCTTTTCCAAATTATGATTCATTTACCCTCTTAGAAAGTTCTCCTCATGGTCATACTTTGCAGGTCTCATTTAAAGCCCAAAGCCAAACACAAGTCATGATTCAGTGGAGCAGCGTAGCCCTGACCTCTGCTGATGTAAAGTACCGATTTTTTGTTGTTTTTTAAAGATATTTCAAGGAAACAAAGATTATCACCAGGATGTGCGTAATAACTTTTTGCCACCAATTATTGCACGTTTTATCAGAGTGAATCCTACCCAGTGGCAGCAGAAAATTGCCATGAAAATGGAGCTCCTTGGATGTCAGTTTATTCCTAAAGGTAAAGCAACAGCACATTGGCTATGTCGTTTTCAGTGAATTAATTAAAAATGACTGTTCTCAGAGAGAGTTGTTTGTAATAATGTGTGTTTAACCTCTAATTACAGTATCTTCTTGAAGGGATTTTCAAAAGAAATAGTTATCCTGTTAAAAAGTTAGACATCAAAATGAGTTCCAAATTGCTGCTGAAGAGAGCATCGCTGATAGCAGCTCCCTGAGCCTGCTTTCCAGATCCAGTCCCCGTCTTAGTTCCTCCCAGCTCTCGTGTCGCGTCGTGCTTGTGTCACGGGAGCGCCGATGACTGGAACAGTAACCTCAGTCTAGGTGCCTTTCCTGGGAGTAAATTAAAAGTGGGAAGAACTTCCTTCCATCTTATATATAATATTTCAGCACTTTGTTTACCGTTGTCTCCCCAGGAGCTACTGTAGCGCCTGGCACATATGGGCCCTCCGTAAACGTTATTAGATGAATCGAACCAGTAGTGTATCCAATTGTGATGACACTTCTCTAGCTTCAGAGTCAGCATCATCAGCCTCCCCATTCTCCTTCCTAAGAAGAGTATTTTTAGACAATTTAGTTATTTAAAAATTCAGAAATCTCAGTATATTTGTCCATTTAATGCAGAGCATATTTATTCTTCTGACATATTTCTGTCTGAGATTCAAAACTACAATGCAGAATTAAGTATTCTAGGAAGCGTTAAAGACATGTAAAGTTACTATTTTTAACTATGATTTTTATAAGCAAAATGTGTAAACTTCTCTAAACCATTTTTTAAGGTCGTCCTCCCAAATTCACTCAGCCTCCACCTCCTTGGAACAGCAACGACCTCAAAAGCACTACAGCCCCTCCAAAGGTAGCCAAAGGTATGCCTGCCCCCACCGGGGCAGCATGACGCTCCCTGGATTTGTGGTATAACTTTCCATAAACACATAAAAGCATTATAAAATAACTTTATCTTCATCAAGTTGGTGTAGATAAAAGAATAAAGAGTTTTTAAAACTTTTTTCAAGGTCGTGCCCCCAAATTCACTCAGCCGCTACAGCCTCGCAGCAGCCACGAATTCCCTGCACAGACAGAGCAGACGACCGCCACGCCTGACATCAGGAACACCACCGTGACCCCGCACGGGACCAAAGGTCTGCAAACCCAGGAACGCCACCTGGCACGCGGCAGAGTTTTATTTTATCTTTAACTTAAGTTTTCAGGAACATTTCCAGCCTTTAAACCTTTAGTTTCTTTTCCTGTAACTCTGTTTTTTTGAAGAATAGCAAAAAATTTGATTTCCTTCCTTGGGGAAAAACTGGCTGCCTTGTCTCAGTTCTGTTCTTTGGGGCCGTGGGGACTAGGCCTTTAGATATTCGGAGACGGGTGCTCTGCTCTCCGCCTCCTCTTGCAATTTTTCTCCCTATACAGCTAAACACGTGGAGTCTCAGGCTTAGAAATATTTCTAGAAATAACTAAAACCATAACAGGAAACAAACTTTTTTTCTGATTACATATTAATTTGCTGGTTACAGAACTTGGTAGCACAAAGGGATTAGGAAAAGAAACAGAAGTTTTGGTGAAAACTAATACTTTTTAAAAAATAATATGTTCATAAAAATACTTCAGTCTCTTTTTAAATTGTTTCCAATTTTTCTTCAGATTATAAATATAATTGTATTAGAATGTACTTTCAGATTTTGTTAATGATAAGTAAGATGTTAACATGTACAAAACATAGTAGTACCTTTGATTTTACTAGTTGTTAAAAAACAACATTTCAGTTGAATTCAGGAAAAAAGCCTCAGTGTCATAGAGGAACTACTTTCAGTGTTGGCAGATAGAAAATCCCACTAATGTTCAGGACAGTGCAGAGAAGAGAAAGCACTTCATTAGAGAGCCTGGTGCCACAGAAACTGTCGTCTTTCTCATTTTCTGAAAATCTGCCTGGGAGCAGATAACTTCCTCCAACTTCCCACGTTGGTTTCTTCCCCGCGTCTAAAGCATTTCCAGACGGCCCGGTTTCTTTCTCCTGCTTCCGGGAAAGCTGGAGAGAAGAAGGCTGCGTGGGGGCGGGAGACCTCAGGCCCGGCAGGGAGCTCTCCCCGGGCTGCAGAGGCCGTGTCCTTGGGCAGGATCCCAGGCCAGATGCCTGGAAGAAAGAGTAGTCATTTAAAACTCGTGCTCATCTTAAAATCCGATCGTAGAATCTCAGTGTCAAGACTGAAGGTGTCCGTACAGCATCTTCTCCAGAGCGAGGATCCCTGTAAGCTTAGAAAGAGTCACAGGGAGTGTGCAGGTCTCAGTGAAGACCCCTGGCTCCTTTCCTCTGGGATGGCGGTGTGTATGCTTTCCTTACTTTTTGAACCTAAACAGATGTTTTCATGCCTCTGATTAAATCAAACTGTATCCATCTGAACCTGATTGTCTCTCCAGTTTCACAGATCTTAGGGATTAAGCACACTTTACTTCTCTAAATTCTTAGTGCTTTCTAGCCTGAGTCACGATTTCTGTTTTATGCACTTCTCCCTTCTCCATTTTTATATCCAGGCTGAAAGGGCTGCTGGAGAGCATCAAGTGCTGGTCAGGTTTGTGCCCCTGTAACTTCCAGATCCTCCTTCAGCGGGGCCCTCAGCACTGGCCAGCCGCTTTCTGTTCCCCTGGTTAGCTCTTCTGTCTGTTCTCAGCAGTAGCTATTGGAAACTTTCGCTGTGTTTCAAACCCTTGACCCAGAGATCTTCACTCACTCTCAGTTACATCTTCAACCTCACACAGAAAGTAGAAGCCATTCAAAGGAAATTCCCATGTTGTGGAGCCTACAGACACACTTGTGCCCTCCTTCCATCCATCCAGCTTCTCAGAGGCTGCATGTCATTGACCATCCTTCTCCTCTCCTGCACATTCTCTTCCCCTCCTTTGGGTATGATTATCAGGAGGCAGTGAGATGCTGTGTCAGGCCATCGCAGGGTCTGGCGCTGAGCCTGTGGTAGATAGCAGCAGATGCTCATGGCAGCATCCTCAGAGCCAAGAAGAGGGGTTGACAGGTGAAGAAAGAAACTGATGTCGCAAATGACCTTAAGCAGAGCATTTTCTGCATCTGGGCCCAGGATTCCTTATCTGTGGCATGGTGGGATTCAGCGGGGGATTCAGTGATCTGCATGCCCCTGGGGCTCCAGCATTGCGTTACTTTCTGCCCTCTTCAGTCACATTTGCAGTCAGCTTTCTGTACCTAACACTACATTGTTACTTTCCCATATCTATAAATATTTTGCCATCATTTTGCAACATCACTTCCGGTTGCTGGATGATATTTTACTGGAAGGAGGATACCATGATTTTACTCATTCTCTTTCATTGTTGGGCATTTGGATTATTTCTAGTTTTTAACTCTTCTGCAGATACAGAAGTAAACATCTTTAAATGTCATCTTGATTTTTTCCTAAGAATAAATTCTACATATGGAACTGCCAATTAATATGTTTTTATACATATTGCCCCCAAAGGCTAAACAGAAAGATATCAATTTATATTCTCATGAAAATACCTGTTTCCTGATATCCTCTTCAAGAATTAGTTGTTCTTTTAAATATCTGCCAATTTGATAAGTAAAAACAGCCTCTTGTTTTAATTTCTGTTTCTCTGATTAGTAGTGAGGTGAACATATTTAATGGGCACTTGTGTTTTTAACGTAATAGAAGGTGTTTCATTCATCTCTGCTGACTTTTCTTTTGTTTGTTCTTGACTTATAAATTCTGTAATATGTTAATTATATTAACCCTTTATCACAGATGCAGAAAATATTTTCCCAGTTTATCATCTGTCTTTCAGTTTGTTCTGGTGATTCAAAAATATACAAGGGTGGAGCACATAGTGTGACAACTTCCATGTGTCTGTGATAGCTTCTGCAGGTGCCAGCTCATGCCCAGTCCATTTCATAAATGTTTATAGTATTTTTTGAGATAGAAGTGATGATATGGTTAATGTTCATTCTTTTCCTTCATGATTTCTGCCTTTGGTATTAATGTTCTTTTTTCTTTAAATTTCAGATGTCGCCTTGGCCGCAGTCCTTGTCCCAGTGTTGGTCATGGTTCTCACCACGCTCATCCTCATTTTAGTGTGTGCCTGGCATTGGAGGAACAGGTGAGTCCACGACTAGTTCTCCTGATTGATCCCAGAGGGGATGTTTCCAAATGTGAAGCAGAAACTAAATATAGAAGATAAACTATGATTCGTCTCTTTGTGATGGAAAGTTAAGATAGTCATTAGAATAAAAAAGCACAGGTTTTGGAAGCTAGCCCCCGGGCCTAGTGGTTAAGTTGGGCACGCTCTAATTCAGTGGCCTGGGTTCGGTTCCCAGGCACAGACCTACACCACTCGTCAGTGGCCATGCTCTTGTGGCAACCCACATACAAAGTAGAGGAAGACTGGCACAGATGTTAGCTCAGCGACAATCTTCCTCAGCAAAAAAACCCCCAAAAAGCACAGGTTTCTTCTTCGTTTCCATAAAAGATGAGTAAGTTAATTCCACAGTCAGTTACTGAGCATCTTTAGCATATCAAATTCTGCATTACACACTAGGATGTATACCTTAATAAGACATATAATAGGTGCTCAGTAACATTTACTGGAAGAATGAGACACAACGCCTATTGTGTTTAGCAGGGTTGACTGACACAAAATAAGAAACTCTAGTATGGCCAGATGAGTTATTATGCAGTGCTGGGAAACAGACGTGAGAGCCACGAGAGTGACCCAAAATCTGTTCTTCGGGAGAGAGTGATCCTCAAGTTTGACATGTTTTGCCTTAAAGAAGGAGTTGGATTTGGCAGAGAGGGGAAGGAAGAGAATGGCCCAGACTGAGGGGTTGCTCGGGGGAAGCACAGGGGTGCGGGGCCAGGACGGCTTCCTGGGGGAGGGGGTTCGATCTCGTGCTGCGGGTGGGGAGGCCGTTGAGGAGTGGTGGTGGTCAGTGCTGCGGATAGATGGCGGCGCTTCTGGAGGGTGGACTGAAGAGGAGCGACCGAGAGTCCCGAGGTGAGTGAGGAGGCGCTGAGGCCGTGCAGGCACGTGGCAGGGACGCCAGGAGGGGGCGCTGGCCGCTCGGGGAGGAGGGGCACCTAGGATGGCCTGGAGTTTCGGGCGTGTGCACGAGACCAGCAGCGTGTCATGAGTCGAGACAGCAGAACAGGAGGGACAGGCTAGTGCGGGAGAATGGCGGTTTGTGGAGCCATTCAGCAGATATCTGCGCTCCCCCCTGTGCCGAGTGTGGAGCCCCCAGGTTTAGGGAAGGCGAGGGGTGTCTTGCCTGGCCCCGCCCACACGGCACGCGCCCCGGGGGCTGAGGAGGCCGAGGAGCGCGGTCCTGCACTCGGGTGGGCGCCGCGGGCGGAGCGGGACCCGCAAGTCAGCACGAGGGCGGTGGGGAAAGGGGCTCGGGGCTGTCGGACGGTCCGGGGAGGGGCGGCCAGCAGGCTCTCGGGGCGCTGGACAGCAGCAGGTGACGAGGAGAGCACAGCAACAACTAATTTTTCTAGAAAATTAAGTGCTGATTTTAGGCATTATTCTGAATTCTTCACATGTTTTAGCTCAATTAATCCTCACAACAGCCTCTGAAGCAGGTATTGCTGTAAATCCCATTTTACAGAAGAAGGTGAGACAGCATCAATCCCTTGCCCCAGGTCACCAGCCAGGACCGGCAGAGGGGGCTTCGAGCCGTGCTGTTACCGCTGCCCGCCTGAGCCTGCGGTCGGACAGTCAGTCCTCGGGTCTGAGCCCCGCTGGGAACAGCACAGGCCGAGGGGAGGACACGGGAGGAGAGCTGCGGCCTGAGGTCGGGGGCAGGGTTGGGGGAGGCTTGTTTAAGGGGCCTGTGGAAGCTCAGACCCCACGAGGCAGGTGGAATATACGCCTTTCAGGACAGAAGGTCTGAGCCGCAGAACTGAAGGGCCTTCTCAGGACGCCCGTGCAACTGCTGCCAGCTGGCTCTGTCACGAGGCGTGGAGGAGGAGAGGCCAGCCAGGGGCTGTGGAAGTAGCTGAGAGAGAAAAATCCTAATACAAACAGGGGCTGTGGAAGTGGCTGAGAGAGAAGAATCCTAATACAAACAGCTGCAGCTTACTGATCCTGAACCCATGCCAGCTGCTCCCAGCACTTCACACGCAGGGGGCCAGTGACCTGACCTCTGTCACCGGAGGGTCAGAATATAAAATCCTTGATGGTACAACCCCTCGCCAATACTCAGGCCATTAAATTTGTTGTCTTAGCCACATAGAGCATCTATCTGCCATTTAGAAAAGATGACTGATTTCCTTTCATTTTTAACTGTTATGATTAGAGGATTTGGGGGGAGAAAAGTGCTTAATTAATAAACTAGCATCATATTATTTCTTTTCCATTCCAGTTTTGATGAACAGCCCCAGCCCGTCCATCTCTTCCACAAATTTTACATTATAATTTACTTTGAAATAAAGAGATGTTGTATCTTCAGTACAGTCAAACTTTAAAATGAGGAAGCTTTTAATATCAATAACAAAAACATAGTCTTATGCTGGAGAAGAGTGTTTCCAAGGAGGAAAAGACATACCCTGGGCTCTTTGAGAAAGTGACATTCATGGTCTTGAGCAAACCACATAACCGTCCTGTCCTCATTTATACATAGAACCTGCTTTGTTTTTAGCTTGCGAAACATTAATTTTAATTAATTTACATCCCTGACTCAGAAAATGCCCTTTCACGTGCTTGTTTTCCTCTTTGTAACGGGCTCTTGGCAGGTGGTAATTCTTCCTGGAGGAGGGAGGGCCCTGGGGAGGGGCTCCCTCACTGCACGCTGGCTCTCGCCTCCCGGGCCCGGGCGTCCTCTTCTCCCTGCACCACCTGTCACTGTCAGTGCCAGTGTTGACTTATCCTATGTGGTTGGAGGAATTAAGTCCGTGCAATTAAGTGTACGTGACTCTTTAAACTTCTCTGGGGCAGAGGACCGTAGAAGAAAAGCAGCAAGTTGGAAAAAATAACTCAGAAAAAAATGTGGGTTTTTTTTTGTTCTACGAACTTTGTGTGTCAACTGATTTGAGAAATTTGTATTTGAAACCAAAACAGACCTGACACGATTTCCCTGTGATATCCCACATGTCAGGGCTGGGTCTTTGATCTGCTTGGGTCTTTTTATCTACACTTATCCTTTTTTATTCCTTTATGCCTCTGAGTGGGAAATAGTTGGGTAACAAGGTGACTGTCTCAGGAAACAGTTGAATGTTTATCGAGAGTCCAGAATTTACGAGCCTCGGCAGTGGCTTGAAAGTCAAGTGAAGTGGAGGACCCCCCGGGTGGCTCAGCGCGTGGTCGTGTGGACTGCTGACGAATCATTAACTGTGGGGTTTATCCTGCAATCCCACGGCTTCCTTACTATGAATTCACTCTATTGGCTAACTTTTTTTTCTGTATTTTTCCAGAAAGAAGAAAACCGAAGGCACCTATGGTTTACCTTCCTGGGACCGGGCAGGTAGCTCTTGGCTTTGCATCTCTTTGCATCAGCGGGAAGTCCCTCCCCTGCAGGTGGCAGTAGTGAAAGGAAAGTCATTTCCAGGCCACGTACATTCCCCAGCACTGTCGGAGAAATGGTTTCCTCTTCTTTTCTAATCATTCTTACTTTTCTGTAAAATCTCTCCTAGTCAGTCAGTAAAGGATGGAAAGTTAGAACTTCTCCTAACGCTTGCTCTGTGCTTTTTCCTCTGGAGCCCTTGTCTGGCTTGTCTCGTGTATCTGTTTATCTTGAGGAGACCAGCTAGCTTCCTGTGTGGCCCATGTGAACACCGTGAGAGGCAAGGATTGCCGTCTTGATGACACTGTGCACGTTCCTCTGCGTGGGTTTTTACCACTTGGGGTCGAGCAGTTCAGGAGTCACGGAGGTCTGCCATGATGAGTGGCCATCTTCTGCAGTCCTGCTCTCTGGGGCAGGTGGCACCACAGGCCCCCTCAGGGTCTCCCACTTCCCAGTCTCGCTACTGGAATGACTGTTAGGAGCCGAGAGGGTTCACTGCGGTGACTGATAGAAGAGAGCAGTGGTGGGGGCGGATCACACGCTGCTGGCTCCCCAGGGGATCTTGGGAAGTATCTTTTGAGAAAAACATATTGAAAACCACCACTACAACAGACAGACTGTATCTGGCTGCTCTATAATAGCAGATTTGCTGTGTGTGTGCTTTTGATAGAGATTTCTACCACGTTCCACTTTGCACTGGCTGTTCTAGCAAAGCAAAAAATGAGCTTGAACAACTTCAGGAACTAGAAGAAGAAGAGCAAACTAAACCCAGTGCCACCAGGAGGATGGAAACAGTAAGGATGAGAGAAGAGAGAAAGGAAATCAAGAAGAGAAGAATAAGGAAAATTAATGAAACCAAAAGTTGGTTCTTCAAAAAGATAAAAAAAGACAGACCTTTAGCTAGATGGACAGAGAAAAAGAGAAGGCTCACGTTACCAAAATCAGAAATGAAAGTATGAGGATATTACTACTGATTCTACAGAAATAAAAAGGATTATAAGAGTACTGTAAACAATTATATGCTAAAAAAAATGGATAACCTAGATGAAATTGGATAAATTAGATAAATTTGGATAAATTCCTAGAAATGCAAAATCTACCAAGACTCAATCACAAAGAAATAGAAAATATGGGACTGGCCCTATGGCCAAGTGATTAAGTTCATGCGCTCCACTTCGGTGGCCCAGGGTTTTGCTGGTTTGGACCCTGGGTGTGGACATGGCACTATTCATCAGGCCACGCTAAGGCGGCGTCCCACATAGCATAACCAGAGACACTCACAACTAGAATATACAGTGTTCTGGGGGGCTTTGGGGAGAAGGAGAAGAAGAAGAAAAAAAAGAAGATTGGCAACAGTTGTTAGCTTAGGTGCCAATCTTTAAAAAAAGAAAGAAAGAAAGAAATAGAAAATCTGAACAGACCTCTAACTAGTGAGGAGATTGACTCAGGAATCAAAAATCTCCCAACAAAGAAAAGTCCTGGACCTGCTGGCTTCTCTGGTAAGTTCTATCAAACATTTACTTAAAAGACTCCACAAAAACACTGTTAGAATAAATGAATTCAGCAAAGTAGCAGGATGCAGAGTCAAAATACAAAAATCATTTGCATTTCTATACACAAACAACAGGCAATCTCAAAAGGAGGTTATAAGAACAATCCTATTTACAATAGCGTCAAAAAGAAAATATTTAGAAATTAATTCAACCAAGGAGGTGAACAACTTGTACAATGAAAACTACAAAATGCTGTTGAAAGAAATTAAAGGAGACATAAACTAATGGAAACACATCCCACATTCATGGATTGGAAGACCTAATGTTGTTAATGGCAGCGCCACCCAAAGCGGTCTACAGATTCAGTGCAATCCCTGTCAAAAGCCCAAAGACAGTTTTTGCAGAAATAGAAAAACCATCCTAAAAATCATATGGAATTTCAAGGGACCCTGAATAGCCAAAACAATCTTGAAAAAGAACAAAATTGGAAGACTCACACTCCCTGATTTCAAAACTTACTACAAAGCTACAGTAATCAAAACAGTGTGATGGTGGCATAGACAGACATATAGACCAATGGCATAGAATAGAAAGCCCAGAAATAAACCCTCAGAAATATGACCAAATGATTCTTGACAAGGGTGTCAAGACCATTCATTGGGAAAAAGACATTTCAAGAAACAGTGCTGGGAAAACACATGCAAAAGAATGAAGTTGGACCCTTACCTAACACCACATTCAAAAATTAAGTCAAAATGGATCAAGGACCAAGATGTAAGACCTAAAACAATAAAACTCTTAGAAGAAAACATAGGACAGCAGCTTCGTGATGTTGGATTTGGCAGTGATTTCTTGGATATGACACCAAATGCACAGATAATAAAAGAAAGAACAAATTGGACTTCATGAAAATTTAAAAATTTGTGCATCAAAAGGCATTATCCAGAGAGTGAAAAAGCAACCCATGGAATGGGAGAAAATACTTGAAAATCACATATCTGATAAGGGATTAATATCCAAAATATGTAGAGAACTTCTTAAAAAACTCAACAAAAAAAACCCAATTGAATAGACATTTCTCTGAAGAAGATACACAAATGGCCAATAAGCATGTGAAAAAATGCTCAACATCACTAATCTTGAGGGAAATGCAAGTCAAAACTACAGTGAGATATCACCTCACACCCATTAGGATGGCTCATATCAAAGGAACAGAAAACAAATGTTGTCAGTGACGTGAGGAAATTGCAACCCTCGTGCGCTTTTGGTGGGAATGTAAAATGGTACAACTGTTGTGGAAAACAGTATGGCAGTTCCTCAGAAAACTAAACATAGAGCCACCATACAATCCAGCAATTCTCCTTCTGGGTATATACCCAAAAGAATTGAAAGCAGGGTCTCTAAAAGATTTGTACACCCATGTTCATGGCAGCATTATTCACAGTAGATAAAACATGGAAGCAACTCGTGTCCATCAACTGATAAATAGATAAGCAAAATGTGGCATATACATTCAGTGGAATATTATTCAGCCTTAAAAAGGAAGGAAATTCTGCAATATGCTGCAACATGGATGGACCTTGAGGACGTCATACTAAATGAAAGAAGTCAGTCACAAAAAGACAAATACTGTATGATTTCACTTACATGAGGAACCTGGAGGAGTCAAATCCATAGAGACAGAGAGTAGAATGGTGGCTGCCAGGGGCTGGGGGCGGGGGGAATGGGGAGTTGTAGTTTAATGGGGACAGGGTTTCAGTTTTGCAAGATGAAAAGAGTTCTGGAGACGGACGGTGGTGCCTGCACAGCAGTGTGAATGTGCTTAATACCACTGATGTGTACACTTAAAAATGGTTAAGATGGTAAGTTGTACGTGTATTTTACCACAATAAGAAAAAGGCAAAGCTTGAACATAAAGGCTAATTTGTATAGAAATTTGTTATAGAAATAGCTTAAATGCAACAGGATTTCTCCCTTAACCCCGTTAGCAGTGCCGGCGTCGCTTGTGCTGACCGGTCTCTTGCCCCCGTCCCACTGCAGGCTGGTGGAAGGGAATGAAGCAGTTTCTCCCCGCCAAGGCGCTGGAGCCGGAGGAGACCCCGGTGCACTACAGCAGCAGCGAGGTGGCCCACCTGAGCCCCAGGGAGGTCCCCACAGCGCTGCAGGCCGACTCTGCAGGTGAGCGCCACACGGGCTTCGCTGGGCGCGGTGGGGTCTTCAGTAGCTTTTGTTTTTCTCACGTGTAGGAGATGAGCTCTTTTCAAAAGGTAGAACCACTTGTTAAAAGACCTTGAGAGAGTCATTTCTGGGTCTTAGAGGTTCTGGCCGTAAACCTCGGGGCATTTTATTTTTGCGGGGGGGCTTGGGAGTATTAAAAGAAGAGCAGGAAAGAGCGGAGCCTTGCAGTGTTTATCCTGTTAACCTAGTACTTATTTATTTTAAATATTTCCTAATACTTAAAAAAAAAATGTATAAAGTTATTTTCCAAGACACATATTGTTCCAATAATGGAATATTTCTTTTCCAATGAAATAGTATCTATAAATCTGAAGAACATACACCAACACTGTTTCTGCAGAATTGCCTGAATGAGGCTTTCTGGCATATTAACTTATGAGTGTGAGACACAAGCTGACATCTTCAATTTTAATTTGCGAAGTTGGTTCCTGCAGGGAAATGCATGCTTCTGTGTCGCCCACGACACAGTGCTCTGAAGAAGCCTTTGTCTTGCTGTAGGCTGCGGCTGCCGCCCTCAGCGGCACGACCCCTGTGTTGACCGATCCTGTCCTGTTGTGTGTGTTTTGCGATATCCACAGAGTATGCGCAGCCGCTTGTGGGAGGGATTGTGGGTGCCCTTCATCAGAGGTCCACCTTTAAACCAGAAGAACGGAAGGAAGCAGGCTACGCAGACCTCGATCCTTACAATGCCCCGGTGCAGGAAGTTTATCATGCCTACGCAGAACCGCTTCCAGTCACGGGGCCTGAGTATGCCACCCCCATCGTTGTGGATATGTCGGGGCACCCCACAGCTGCGGTCACCCTGCCCTCCACGTCCACTTTCAAAGCTGCGGGGAACCAGGCTCCCCCCGGAGTGGGGACGTACAACACTCTTCTCTGCAGGACTGACAGCTGCTCCTCAGCCCGGGCCCAGTATGACACCCCAAAGGCCGGGCCGCCGGGTCCGCGTGCCGCAGACGAGTTGGTGTACCAGGTGCCACAGAGCACGCAGGAGGGGGCAGGAGCAGGGAGGGGTGGCGAAGGCGATGTTTTTAAAGAAATCCTTTGAACACGATGCTGCATTTTACAAAGCGTTGTTTTAAAGCACAGGGCCTTTCTTGCGTTAGTGGTAGTAACGTGTAGAACGTGTTACGTGTCTGTCACAGATGTGTTGGGGAAATGTGATGACCGAGGTACAGGAAACTACTAATCTTGCCATCTTGCTTTAAAAGCGTTATTGTGGCAGTACTGCTTGCCTGTTAAATTTTGAACATCCTGTTTACTACTACTGTAAAACACTATTTTTAATACAGAAAAAGCTTCCTACTATGCACTTCAAAGAAATTGAAATCACTGAGAGTATTTATTACCAGTGCTGCAGGTACATTAATGAACTCGAGACAGCTCTAAGTCTGACTGGCAGTAATGCATGGTACTGTTCTCGAAATGTCTGATGGCTTGAAGCTCTGCTCTGTTTGTGAAAGGTAGGTACTACCATGATTTCCTCTTCTATCCCTGGATTTTTTTTTTTTAATACTTAGTGATACAATCATTGTTTTGACTGCCATCCTACACATAGCCATTTTCCCTTAGGAGGACCTATCGCTGAGAATTCTGGCTTGCAATGAGCAGTGATTGATTTTTCACTTTTTGACACTCTTAAGAGCTTTAGCACTCATGGTACAGGACTGGTCTCATCTGTGCTTGTCCCGCGTGGGGCCCATGCTTGTGTTTATAAAACGTTGTTTTCTCAGTGGGTAGTATTTGCTTTATCAACCTCGTGAATTCAGGTCTCCTCCTGTCTTTAAGTACTTCTCTGTGTGGAAACGGGAACCACTTCAGTTTAGAAAGCTCTGGGGGAGGTTCTCTCCCTCCCCCAACTTTATCTGCACTGGGATGTTTCCGAGGAGAGTTGTGAAAAGTCGGGGGTTCTAGGTGAACACCATAAACAAGACCCGCTCCTGTTTATTACAGTGAAAGGCAAAATCGTTCCTCAGAAGTCATATAAATCACCCTGAAAACAAGTAACCAGAATTTACCCTCTTTGGTTTCATAGATAGATTTTTCTTTGAATCTCAAGGTACTTGATTAATTTTAGTCACATTAAAAAATATTTTTTAATTTCAGTTTTCCACGGTAAACTGTTACAAGAAATAGAAATGCAGCCTGTGTTCCTCAGCTGCGCATGAGGGGTCCGGGTGGTGGAGGCAGGTGTCATTCTTTCTTTCTCACCTAGACCACAGCTGGTGGGTGGAGCCTCCGCTGGGCTTGCCCAGAACTCAGGCTAGATGGGTGGAATAGAAACCGTCTGCAGTTTACTAGCCTGTAGTGTGAAAGCCATCTTAAAACATCTTTAAACTGGCGAGATGGTATGAGAAGCTGACCATACGATTAAAACGTATAAATGCCTTCTTCTGTAAACCTTGGTCTGTAGACTTGATGTTGAAATGTGCTCTGCCATCAGGTCCTAGTTCTTTTCTTTTGGCCTGTGCCACCAGATTGTCGTTGCCAGAATTCGCTACACTTGACTAAAGATGCATGGTGTTCATTCTGCTTGCTTCCGTGAGTGTTATAACTGTTTATTTCTGCAGCCTCCCTGCCTTCTGCTTGTATGATTTTGGTCTTATTTTCATTTGCTTTTCTTCTCCCAACCAACTTTGAGGCATAATTTTATTCTGAAAAACCAATACCTATTTTGTTTCAAAATACTTGAAACAAGAGGGACAGATGTTGAACTTGTAATAAAACATATATGAGCGTGTAAGCACATGTATTAATGTAGTCATCCCCTTTCCAGTGGGAAGAGAGTAAACCAGTTGCTTTATTTTTTTATTCACCCTTAGCACACAGAAAATATGCTTTCCCTCAAATCATGTGCCTGTTTGAAGCTTTAAGAGAGATGATTTCAGTAGCTACTTCATTTTCCCAAAGATGTTTGCTCTAGTTGTGTAATTGTGTGCACCTGATTGTTTTTCCCAGCAAACTGTTTGAGAGGCCAGTGTTTTCTTAAGAATGATGCATGTTTTAAGACTTGATTCAGCTTGCCACTGTGCTGTCCTTAAACTACCAATGATTTTTACAAAACCTAGTTTTTACTACTTTTATGTATTTTACTTTCCAAGTGAAGAGCTGAGCCTGATAGAAAGGGTTGTTCTTGTTTTGTACTTTTTCTTTTAGTCCATTTGTTTTCATAGTAGAGTTCTGGGGTTTTTTACTACGTTTATATGTCTGATACATGTACAGCTTTGGAGACAATCAAGTAACAACTGAAAATGTGAAAGTAACCATTTTTTACAAAATTCCTTTGAATTTTTATACTTTGAAACATGTAAAAGACTTAAGTCACTGTGGTTTATTGGATTAAATTTTCCTGTTAATTATAAAAATAGACAGCAGTGCAGCAAATGTGGCCCTTACAGGTTGCATAAAATCACACTGACTTCGCTGTTACTTGATCTTAGGAACTAGCACAGTTTAAGATAAGATATTGTGAATGCTGATTTATATTTTATTAACAGCTATAAATCTAAATAGATCCTAGTGTATGTGCAGGGTCTAGTCCAATTATTTAAGTTCCTGTTTCACTATTTGCACTTTGCATTGAACAGTGGGTTTATTCGCTGATGAAACGGTTCGAGTAGAGAATTTATACAGTAACTGAAATTACAACGTTGTGTATACACTTGCCCTCCCCCTAAGGAGGGAGCAGAAAATGAGCTCATCTAAATACGAACATGGCCGTAATTCCCTGGAAAGTGATAAAGCTTGAACTTCACTGTCAGTTGGAGAGCAAGAGGGCTGCTGAAACACCATGTCCGATGATACAGTTAGAAAGAACCAGCAGATTATGTGGGACAGTGAAAGCTTTTTAAACCCTCTTGAGAGAAATCCAGGAAGCTCTACCTAAAAAAATTACCTGTTAGGTCTGTCTTTCGTTCTGAGCTTGAAGTCCCTGAACTGCAAAATCTAACGAAGAGTTGGATGGTTATTAAAACACTTTTTAGGTCACCTGTGGCACCACTTCTCGTTTAATCCAACTTGTGCCTAGTTTCTTCTTCATCTCCTCCTCCTCCTTTTTTGGCACTGGGAAAGGTGAAAACAAACCTGTATTGCAACACGTGTTGGAAATGAAAACAGTGCGAGTGGCGCGAGAGGCTCCCAGAATGTACTTTTCTTACCTCGGCACGTACTGTAGTCACTTGGTATCTGTATATGTGGCTAGAATTTAGATTGTATAAATAGATTTTAATGTGTTTTTAATAAATTGTAAATATGTGTCTTGCTCAGACTTTTTCTTTCTTTTTGGCTTAAATAAAACCATCTTGAGGTTTGTAGCCTTTTCTCATACTACACAAAATGCCAGATTCCTCAGTTGTCAGAAGTGTTATGGCCAATATTATAGTCCTTACAGTAACATTTGAAAACACCATCGGTTTTTGACTTCTTTTGAAGCCTGAATTACTTTACATCAGAACTGGATTCAGCGGCCAGACTGCAGCCTGTGGCTGACGGTCCCTGAGCTCGTGTGGGCTCCAGGCTGCACCTACCTTTTCCCGCCAAGTTACTAAAGAATCAAATGGAAGTGGGGTGCTGTGCAAGCATGTGCTGGTATGAACAGAACACAGTCCACACTGAATGTCTAGATCAGCCAGTTTTCTCCTCCTTACACTGCTTTTAAGTATTTCATTGATTTCTGTTTCTCTCTAGTAGTTCCCGCTTTACACTCGCGCGCGCGCGCGCGCGCGCGAGAGAGAGAGAGAGAGAGAGAGAGAGAGAGAGAGAGAGAGAGAGAGAGAGAGATAGAGAGGGAGGGAGGGAGGGGGGAGGGAGAGAGGGAGAGAGGGAGGGAGGGAGGGGGGAGGGAGAGAGGGAGGGAGGGAGGGGGGAGGGAGGGAGGGAGGGGGGAGGGAGGGAGGGAGGGAGGGAGGGAGGCTGGTGGGTTCAGGAACGCCATCAGGGTTTCCCAGTGAGGATGATTGTTCACAAGGTACAGTTCCTTCTACTTATACGTCTTCTGAGAGCCTTTAATTCCATCCTCCTTAGAACTTCCACTGTTCTCTTCCTTTCTCCTTCACCCCGCACCCCCCCTCCCATCGCCTTCTGTTATAGTAAAGTGGGAAGAGAGACCAGCTCAGAACGTGTGTGGGACTGGCTCGGCTGCGTCCCTCCCACAGGCTCCTTCTGGGGGGCACCTAGAGGGCGAGGTGAGCCTTCCACATGAAGATGCGATCATGTACACAGTTGAGCTTTTCGTATGAAAATATGATTTAAATCCAAAAACAGCTTGAGTATTCTTAAGAGTTTACTTTGTCTTTATTTTTCCTATTTAATTCAAATAGTAAACTTTCAAAATTTAATTAATAAACTGGGCAAAAAAATCATGTTTAAGAATTTTCCCCTTCTTGAGTTTACCGAGCTCAGCTTCTTTGTATAAACTTTTTTCTTTCTTTAAAATAATGCAGTCACCAGACATTAGTAATTGCATTCTTTGGTTATTTACTCATCCAGAATTTCATGTTTAGCCTATTTCCTTCAACTTAAACACCATCTTCATTCTACCAAATTACTCAATCATGGTTTGCTTAATTGCAGGAAAAAAGCTTAACTAAACTAGTATGATCTTAGATTTCCCTAACCATCCACTGTATTCAGGGCTGGTTTAAGATTCAAATCCAATTCCTCAGGGAGAACAAAAAGGATTTCAGCAGTCGTCCAGATATCCGCTTGAAGTGGCTCATTTGCACATCCAGGCACAGCCACGTGCCAGCCCCCCAATTTACAGCAGCCAAATACACCACTCAAAATGTCATGTCATATTCAGAATTTGTTGTGGTAAACTAAAACCCCTTATTAGGAAGTCACCTCCCTTCAAAAGTCAAAGACAGACTAACCATTAAAAAGATGTTTAAAAACACCTCAGAAAACCAGCTTATTTTAAAAACAATGTAATCAAAACTTTACTTATTTCCCTGATAACTAAACAGCTTGATTTTCATAAATTAAATATATTCACAGAAATTAAGCCGGTGGTTATGAATGACCAGGCAGCAACAGACTTAATGTACATAATTTTTTGATGAGTGCATCCAACACATTTAAAAATAAACTAAAAATTGCAGTATAAAAATAAAACTAATACTGTTAGCATCATCTTCTGAGTCTGTAGGGTCAATCTTGAGTGAGGTTGATTACAAAGTTTTTTTCTATAATGTCCTTCAAAAAGAGCTGCTCTGCAGTCAAATTGTGATAGCTGCTCTAAAGAAGAAAAATAAAGCACAGTCAGCATCTGTCCCGCTCAGAACAAGGACAGCAGCAGCAGCGCGTGCGCGGTCTCTCAAAAGCTCTGAATAAGAAACTCAGTAACAAGGGGCAGGGAGTTTCAACTCTGTTCCCTTTCTGATTTCTTTTTCTTTGTTCATTCTTTTGCCAGAGCTTTCCCTAAAGCCCCTTCTTTCCACTTAAACCGTGACATAAGGCTCCCCCACCTTGTCCCCTGGTCTGCTGAATCATGGTGTAAATCTAGACCAAAAGTGGAAGTCAGAACAGGTGGATCACTTTAACAAAAGCAGCACCCAGTGCTCGTAATAGACAAGAAGTCAGCCTGGAGGTAAGAAACCACCGTAAAGCATGCTCAGTTTAAGAAGTATTTAAAAAATAATTCTGTTCCACTGATGGATATCCTAATTTTCCTCAGGAAGTTGTTGTAACCTTCTATTCCTTAGATGAGGTGAGAAATCCCACAAGAGCTACAGGAAAGATTAGGGCTGAGGAGAAAGGAGCCTGGACTCTGCCCCAAGCACCCATCTCTTGAGCCACTCAGTGTATCTTACATGGCGGGTGTGAGGGGCAGAAAGACAGTGTTAAGCTCCAACCTGAATAATCCACTTCTTCGTCTTATGTGGTATTGGGCGATGATGATTTAAGGGCACTGATTTCATAGGATATATCTATATACTTTACAGCAAATCATATTTCAATATTAAAACTGTACATATAATATTTTAATCCTGTCACTTGGTATATACCACTAATCTAAGTTAGAATTAGGAAAACAGAAAACTGTTTCCCATTCAATCATTAAAATAAAAATCTTAAGGATCAAGTCTACCACCATTGATCCCCAACCATGGGAAGCAGGATCTAATATACAGGCTTGCAACTTTTGACCATGAATATTCTTCATGGGGTTAAAATGTTACAGATCTCCTCACGTACTACGCTAAAAAACAGGAAAATACTTACTGTAAGCATGGCGATGCCTGAAAAGGTGAATTGCAATATCTCAAACAGCAGGTTGTCCATATTTAAATAGTGCAAATATGATTCAGCATCTAAGATAAGGCTGGGGTTTGATGGGTTGATGGCACTTGACAATAGCCGCAAGCTTCTCCCGGGGTTCTGAGACCCCCCAGATTGGGAACAGCTGCTGTAGTAAAATAACCCCTGGGCCTGAGTCCAAGTTTCAGCACTTGGTCACTCTGTAAGCCCTGTCAACCTCTCAAAACCTGCTCCCTCAGTAAAATGACAGAAGAGAGAATACGGGCTGTCCAACTCTAAAGATCAAAGATTAGACCAAAGTGTGTATATATTACCGCATTCATCAAAGACATGGTGGAATTCCCATAGTAGTGCAAGGGGCTCTTGAGGTCAGAAAAGTTGTATTTGAAACCAGCAAGATGAACTTCATGACATATGTGAAATGCCAATGTGATGGCAATAATTCCTGTCGTCGGGTGTTTGCGTTTCTGAAGAGGGAAATGAAAATTTTTTTAAAAGATCCAAAAAAGAGATTTGTTTCCAAAGCATATCTAAGTGGCCTAATCTTATAAAATAGGGACTTCTGAACAATTAATCAGGAGAGAAAGAATTAAACCCTCATCGTGTCCTAAGGCTCAAGCTACCAACAGTGAAGACCCTAACTGAAGAGGACATAAAGTGTGACCAAAATCATAGCAAGTCAATCAAATAGGACTTAACTGCAGAATTAGCCCAGAAGACAACTGTCAAATAAAGGAAGACTGAGGCTCAAGAAGGATGCCGCTGCCGTATCTTTAAAAACATGCTGAGTGAGGCTCCTTTTGGAAAAATCAAAGCCTGAGAATTTTGAGCCCATGTATGAAAACGTAAGGACAGCTTACTTTGCTAATGGCTAGGATCATGGTAAAAGGCTTCATATAATATAGCCCTAAAGTAAATCAGTTTTATAATCCTAATAACGAGCTCAAGGGAAAGACTGACCAGTCAACCTCGGTGACAAAGTGTAACAGTATCTGAGTAGAAGATAAAGAGTCCAGCTGCGTACATCATGATGTCACAATCTCAACCAGGCCATTATCAATTTAAAAAGAAAAAAGGAAAGAAAGCAAGCAAGCACCCCCTTCATGTATATGTATATCCTGAAAAATGCTGTCATAGATATTTGGCAAAAGGGTCTTCAAAGTTTCTATTCTCAGTAGGATGGCCTTCAAAGGCAAAAACAATATATATCTTAAACACAATTCAATGAGATTTCCTTTCAATTAAATGTTTCTTAGAGATCC
Source organism: Equus caballus (assembly GCF_041296265.1). NCBI lineage: Eukaryota > Metazoa > Chordata > Mammalia > Perissodactyla > Equidae > Equus > Equus caballus. The sequence goes on from NC_091702.1 coordinate 66,380,859, forward strand.
CATGGAAATTACATAGATTATGATTCTGAGAGAAAAAAAAAATAAACACCAGGAGGTGAGCATGTCTGAAACCCTAACAGCCTTCTGCATGAGCTTTTCTTCACCTCGGGCACTACTGTGGCTCCACCACGAGCCTTTGCCATCTGCCAGGAGAGGAAGTTAAGGGTTGAGTTAAAAACCTACAGGTTGTCCAACCTCACCAACCCCATCAGTTTTCCGTCTCACATTAGTCCTCATGTCCTCTACTTCTCTCCTCACACTTAAGAGTACTTCATCCGTCATTAGAATCACTCTCCTCTTCTGCACCGGTCTCCCACAGAACCTATGTTACTACCTGATGGAATCTTCACCCAGGTTAAACCCACACCAGAGCAGCCGAACAGGGCAAGAAAACAGCATACTTGCCTGATCACACATTACATTTGTGACCAAAGTCTCAAGCGGGCATCTGGTGTGTCCAACAATCCACTACATTCCCCTAGTAAATTTCCATTCCTTCTCTCCACGACGACAATTTTATACCTTTCTAGACAACAGAAGGAATCGGACGAGAGCGACATCATCTTCCCAACTCCAAACCCACCTTCCCCTCGCCCCATATTTTCAGTGCTTACTCCTCCTCCCTGGGTGGGGTGGCCCTGTTCTCACCCACAGCCAACCTCTCTCATGCACTGCTTTATTCCATCTCTTCTCTCAACAACTTTGCTTCTACCATTACGCACTTTCTCAATATTTTCCTCTATCGAATTGTTCCCTTTAGCATACAAATATGTCATCAATCTTTAAACAACAGCAACAAAAACAACCTTCCTTGATCCCAAGTCCTCTTCCAACCATTTCTCTGCTCCCTTTTCTAGCAAAACTCTATCACAGCTTTGCCTCCGCTTGCTCGTGCCCTACGTTCTCTCTACCCTGTTTCCTGTGGACCTTCTTTCTCTTCATATTCTTGTGCATATCACCAGCATGACCCCCACACCCCCAGAACCAGGGTTTATGGTCCGCGCTCCACCTCTGGATGGCGTCTGAATGGCTGACCTCTCTGAAATACAGCTGTGTCCTTTTGGCTTCTGGAACCCCGTGTCCTACTGGGACTTTAGTTACAACTAGTTCTAGTGTCATCTCTAAGTAAAAGCAGGGTCTTCCTGTGCTTTTGGAGTTAAAGACACTACCTAAAACAAGAAGCAAGGGATAAATCTGATCTTACTTCACCTGAGAAAATAAGAGCTGAAAAGTCACAAAACATACATTCAGAAGCTGTCCTTTCCTCTCAAAATTACTAAGAAGCTGTCCTTTCCTCAAAATTTCTAAGAAATAGGCTTTACATTTAAAATACTTATGCTTTTTGACTTGGGAATTCCACCTCCAGGAATGCATCCTACAGCACTCACACAAGTGTGCAGAAAAGCCCTATAAGCACATGCATCTCTACATTATTTATAGAGGAGAAAAGCTGGATATAAACCCAAATGTCTATAAATAGGGGAACAGTTAATTAAATGGGGGGGGGAATAAATAGCAGAACAATACCTGTGATATAATCAATTATATGGAACCGTTACATTGAACAAACAGAAAGTGTGTATGTTTGTAAATGTGTAGAAAATAGTCTAGAAGGATATAAAAGGCAAAAAGGCTGGGAGATAATGTGAGTTATAGGAGGAAGAAAAGAAAAGGATGACTTCCTTTTTTTTGGTATTCTTTTCTAAGTTGTTTGATTTTAAGCATGTAATACTTTAGAATTTTTTTATCACGCTAAAGAAAAGATACATGATGTGTGCTTATTTCTTTGGATTTTCCCTGATTAGGGCAAAATGAGAAAAACCTCATTTCCGCTGAGACAGCATGTTACACAGCCACTCCAGCTTCAGAGGAAACCGGCTCTGTGCCACTCCAGGGTCTACAGGGTATTGGTTTCAAGGTCATGTTGACAAACGGCACTATAAGAGTCGCAGTCAATGGGATTCCTTCTAATTAAACAATCTGGAGTTTCAAGAGCTCCCAATATTGCTCTAACTTTACCATTTCCTGAGAACCCAGTGCCAGTGTCTCCTCTACGACCACAGAAATATCTCTGGACTGCCTCATCATCCTTCCTCACCTTTCCTCTGGCTTTCCTGTGATATTTTCACCAGAGTGCTCCAGACAGTTCTGTTTAGCCAGACCAGCCCTGCACTTGTCCTGAAGCCAGTCCCGCTACTCTGCGCACAGCCTGCCCGTCACCCCCTAGTCAGATCCTCCTCGCTGCAGAACAGTGAAGACGAGGTTACGAGGGCTGAGCCACTGGGCATGCAGGAGACCCCAGGAGGGCCTCACGGGGGCAGAAAACCCCCTTCACTTAAGGTTCTTTTCCTCACAACCTGAAAAACATAAAGATCCACAGGTATCTAATTTCACTAACTCAGACGCGGCCCTCAGAAACCTCCTCATGAGCAATGGCTCATACAGTTACCAAGAGCCTGGGAGACCCTCCATCCCGCCCCAGCCAGATCTCTAGTTTCCAACTGTGCAAAGAAAACACGTACCTGATTTTTGGGAAACACTTTTGGGAAATGAAGCAGTTCATAAGCTGCTGTTCTGGTGATGAAAGGATCTAATATTCTGATTTGATAAGGTTTGTAGATCAAGTCTAAGGCTGGTTTCTGCCAAAACCCCTTAGTATCCTGAAATAAAGAAAGAATATAGAAAGTAGAAGATTGTGGTTGTCTTCTGTCCATAGAAGAAAAAACTGAAGGTAATCGGAAGGCAGATCAATTTTGCCAACTTACTATTTTGCTACCCATCAGCAAATCATACAGCCACTTTAAATCAAGTGGCTTAAAAGCAGTGAGAATCGCCGTGGTGTTAGGATCCCTGTGATTGGAATCTGTAAAAACAGATTCTGGATAAAAAAGTCGGAAGGTTGTCCTTCTCCCAACATCCTCTTCATGTCCTAAAACAGGACCGTTATTCATTCTGTGGGTAGGAAAACACAAGATATGTAGACGAGGGGCAGGATGAGCCATTCCCATCACTGTTCTCAGAGGCTCCAGAGCTGGACCAACACCATCAGCCATGCACCCAGTGCTCCCAATCCAAAAGGCATCCGTCAGCCTTTCACGCGTAAGGACCAAGGCAATAATTCCCTTCCATGAAACAGCTGTTGCATCAAAGGCAGAAACTTTCGTTTGTATTTGAAAATTAATTGAGGAGCCACTGATAATTGAGTCTTAACTCCAGGAAAACTGAAGACTAAATAAACAGGAACACAGAACCCCAGAATAGTGAAGTTAAGAGAGACCTTGGAGGACACCAGACAGAACCCCTTGGATTTACAGAGAAGGGCCCTGAGGTCCAGGGAGATAGTTACTTGCTCAAGGTGACACAGTCATGTAGCACATGAACATGTGTGTAAGTGACTGACCAGCAAGAATCACATTTAAGGTGATTTGAAGACCCATCACAATTACTGTGCTCTGAAATAAAGTAACAATGTAAAATTGCTGTTATACCTAAAGCTGAACCAAATGAATGTCTATTGCTAGAATGAACTAAAGAACCACAAAGGATTTACTGTTGGGTTTGAATATGCTCAAAGCCAAGGTCAGACACACACTGTTTATGCACATGCTATCAAGGCATACATGCTATTAAAAGAAATGCTTTGTTTCCCAAACAGTGTCCCCTAGGAGGATAAATCCTGTTTTACCCTTTGCTGCTGACTCTATATAATATAAGACAGACTTAACACTTGAGATGGCTTTCATAATGTGCCCGCGGCAATTTCCCATAAGGACGTGCTGCGGTTCTGGGTGATCAGATTTTAGACCCAAAGGTAAAGAAATTTCTGAGTGCTTCCAAACTGTTTTGTGATAAATTTTCACAGCTTCCTCAAAATGGATAATAAACAGAAAATAAGGTGACCTTGCTGTGCAGAAACCCTCAGCAGCTTGTAACCCAGCAAAACCCCCAAGCAATGCCGAGTCATCCTAATGCATTGCCCCAGTGGGAAGGTTTTGCACTCTTCAAAAGACAATTCATAGGCATTTCCAACACACACAACTTACCCCAGATGATGACCTGACTTCAACCTTTCAGTGAGAAAACAGGGATAGAAATGTCCTCATTGCCCCACCACTCCATCTATGGGACTCTTGGTAGCTGTAACCACAATCCCATTACAGAGAGTCAACCACACTTGTGCTCTGGAGCCCGTCCCCTCTCTTTACCGCTAATCTCTTTATTCAGTTCCATCAGTTTACAGCATGCTCCAGAATCTCCTATCTTTATAAAAGGAAACAAAACAGAAAATCCTCCTTTGATTCCATACCATCTCGGGCTGCCTTCTCATTTCTCAACTCTACAGCAAAATTTCTCAACAGAGTTGCCTGTACTGGTTTCTCCACTTTCTCGCCTGTCATTCTCTCCTCAACCCACACCAGCTGGGCTTCTCCCACCTCATATCTCCAAGTCTGTTTTTTTGAGAGAATCAAGGAGCTTCAGGTTGCCAACCCAGTGGTGAACTCTGTTCCCGATCTTGCATGGCCTCTCACCAGCAGTGGACATGGTTGACCCCTCCTGTCTTCAAACACTGTGCCCTCTTGGCTTCTGTGATTGCCTTCTCCTGACTCAGTCACTGACGGTGGTCCACCACCTCACTGGTGGGTCCTCTCCATCTCTTTACTCCTTTTCCTTTGCTCAGCCTCTAAGCTTTGAGCACTTCAAGGCTCAGTCCTGGACCCTCTTCTCTCTCTCAGTCTCTTCCTGGGAGATCTTGCCCAGTCTATGGTTTAAAAAACAGCTTACAGGCTGCTCACTATCAAGACCTTAACTTGTTTATCCAACTGCCTACTCGACTTATCCACTGCAAATCTATTAAGCATCTCAAATCTAACACATTCAGACAGAAATCTTAATTCTCCTCTAAACCTGCTCCTACCCTAGTCTTCCCCAGCTCAATAAATGGTACCACTCTCTGGCCAGTCTCCTAAGCTGAAAAGCTAGAGGAGGTATCCTCAGTTCCTTTATCCCCCTCTCTGCTCACATCTAATACATCAACAAATCCTGGTAAGTCTACCTCAAGAACATGTCTCACTCTATCCACCTGCCTCCTCTCTGCCAGGACAATCCTGTTGCAACCCACCATCATCCACCTGAATACGGCCACCTGCCTGGCCTCCTCATTTCCACCCTTGTCCCTCATATTCCATTGTCCATGCTGCAGCCAGAATATTTTAAAGATATAACCAGATGAAATTTCTCTCTTGCTTAAAAAGTCCTCAGAAGTTTCCTAGTGTACATAAAATAAAATCTAAGCTCTAATGCTAGTTTACAAAGTCCCACACGGCCCACTCCTTGCCCACCTCTTCAGCTTGGCTCGCAGCACTGTCCCCAGCCAGCTGCCCTCCTACGTCACTGGTTTTCTTGCTGCTCCTCTCAAACTCAGGACCATTCAGGAAGCATTCTCTGCCTGGGCTGCTCTTCCCTAGCCTTCATACGGCTGGGACTATGGGGTCACTTCAGTCCAGCTTAGATGTCTCCTCCTCAAAGTGGTCAGCCATTCTAAAGTAGCCACTCAATCATTTCCTGTTGTTATGTTTTAATTGTTTTCATAGCATTTGTTATTATATTTCCTTATTTAATTAATCACTGTTTTCTTCCCCTCCTTAGAATGGAATCCCAACAAGGAACACGAACATTGTTCTTGTTCATGGTCCGTCCCCCGTGGCTGTGACCGTGCCGGGCCCATCAAGAGGACTTCATAAATATTTGCTGAATGAATGACCTGAAAGCTAGGCCTCCTCTGGCCAACAACTGGGAGACAAGGTTGTGTAATGTACGTACACACATCAAAGCAGCATCTCCTCCTTCTAAAACAAAGCTCGACTAAAGTAGGAAACCATATTCTTAGAAACAATTTCAGGTTAGCAAATAAGAAATAGATTTACCTTATTATTACATCATAGGAGTCAATTTTTTCTCCTAAAGTCTTATTCTTCAAAACTCCTCCATTACCAACCACCACGCACTTTTTACACGGCACGCTGTTGGGTAAATAGACAAGGGAAAGTTTGAGCCATCTTTTATAAAACTGGGAGAGTCCAAGAACGCATTCATACTTTCAGGAACCCAAGGCCAAATTTCACTTGTTGTACAAGCCGAAAAAGAACCAGCCGTGACTTACAGGACTAGGGATGTATTAGGAAGATACCGGATTCAAGAAGTCACATTCCCTCAGAAGCACACCATCGTTACCAACCATGAAAGCTTATCGGCCCATACACAGTTCCACAGATGATTCTCACAACTCCCCACTGAGATAAGTAAGCCTGATTTTCCCACCTTACAAGTGAAGAAAGGGGCTCAGAAAACTGTTAGGTGACATTTCAAAGCCAGACTCCCAAGACGTAGGGCTAGGATTTGGATCCAGACCTTTGGATTACAAACACCCGCGACATAGGATTCTGTGTGGGAATATTGACACGTGTGCTTGACAGTCCAGAAGTGCACATTCTCACCAGTGTTACCCACTCCCCTGAGACTCCAGCTCTGGGTCGCTGCTGCATCTGATAAGTGTGGAGATGGACAGTTTGGAATCTGGCGGGGAAAGTGCAGCTACTTTGTACCTGGCCATGCTCACTTAAATTCCCCAAACATGCCCTGGTCCTTGGAGCTTAACCAATACAAGAGAAAAGTTCACTCCCTGTTCCCGGCAAAGAGCTTTACAGTAGGACATGAGGTGGGACTTCCCATTGCTGGGTAGGACCATGGCTTGGGTCCCCTCGGCTCTCAGCAAACATGGCCTGGCCCATCCCTCTGCAGACTCTCACCACCCCCTGCCTGGCCTGGATAATGACAAAATAGATCATGTTCTTCTCCTGTAGGGACAAAACTACAGAGGGCAAGGCCTTTGAGACTGTCCTTCCAGGAGCCTCATGACAAAGAAGTATAAAGAAAAAACTGGGGCTAGCCCGTGGCCGAGTGGTTAAGTTCGTGCGCGCCACTGCAGGCGGCCCAGTGTTTCATCAGTTCGAATCCTGGGCGCGGACATGGCACTGCTCATCGAGCCACGCTGAGGCAGCGTCCCACATGCCACAACTAGAAGGACCCACAACTAAGAATATACAACTATGTACCAGGGGGCGTTGGGGAGAAAAAGGAAAAAAAAAAACTGCTTCTGTACGAACAATGAAATCCAGACTGTCAGGCTCTTAGGAAATTAATGAGCAGCAAAACTGCACAAATGCTGTAGGCTATTTAACTACGGAGGATGCCGGAATGCAGGAACCGCTGAAGAGAGCCAAGCACTGGCCCTGTCAGGAAGGAGCGACAATGTGCACATTCCTATACATGTAAATTTACCTTTTTTACTCAGAATTTGTTTAGCTTACCTATTTTTATTGGATAAGTTTTTAACACTTTAAATTTTTTAAAAAACACTTTTTTTTACACATTTTAATTTGGGACTCTTAGCTCTCAGATATTAAAGAGTGTGTCTAAATCAGTGTCTACTTTGTTAGAAAAACAAGAAGAGCTGGAGTTTCACAGCTGGCAGGGCCTGGAGGCGGGGCAGAGGCTGTCGAACAGACACTCCTTGAGGATGTGCCCAAACCTCCTGTCACCGCCGTGTCACAATGTGTTACAGATGTTTATTTTTTAAATCTGTTTATTTGTCTTTAACTATGAGAGTAATAACGTATCTCTAGATGATTTTAAGCGCAAGTTCGACATTAATCCCAATTCCAGGAAGGCAACTTTATCAGAGGTGCTCTGCTGTGCGGCCAGGCGGCTCGGAGGAGCCGGGCGCGCTGGGAAGCATTCGAACCCTCTGCTCTCTGGGTACACTGCCATCATCCTCACCAGAGCCATCCCGGGATTGCTCCATAGCAGGGCAGTTCCTACACACAGCCTGCTGGGCCCTTCCTTCTACAACCTCGGGGTCAGTTTAAGACGAGTCAGCGGTTGAACCTCCTGACACTGGCTCCATCTCCCCACCGGAACGCTAAGCAACACTGGGCACGAGGCAGGGAGGGGCTAGGAACAGGCAAGATGGCAGTAACAGCTCTGTTCCTGCATGGCGATGGAGGAGGCACATCCATAGTTATGGTACCTAGTCTAACCCTCTCCCTTGAATGAAGGCTGGGAGCCACTCCCCTGTCAAGGGAAGGGGCTGCCTGCCCTGAGCCCAGGGGCCCCAGGGGTTCTAGCATCCATCATGGCCTGGGGTCCCCAGCCTGACACCAGGCTGCCTGACTCCACCACCACCAAACACTGGGGCAGGGCCAGGAGCACAGACACCACCAGGCCTGCCCCAGTGCTCTTCCCTGGAGCCTCAGCAAAGGACTCCCGACCCACGTGCCTCGTCTCTGAAGCTGCCTCCAGAAGGAGGCAGCTCAGCTCCACCCCAGACACAGCCAGTTCCATAATCACTGTTCAGCAATGAACTGACAGGCTGAATCTCAATGTTGTCTAGGTCAGGCTAGATCACATTGTCATCAAGCCCTAGAGCACATGTGGCCAAAGGGCATGGTGATGAGAGTAGCTACCATTTGTCATACTAGTATGTCACATCCCTGGACCTCAGTCAGTCTCAAGGTCCTGGATCTCCTCTCATGGACCCGACTGAGCCTCCCAGCTAAGAGGAGAGGGGGAGTCGAGGGCTGCAGGCGTATCTCTTCCACAGGAGTCCCAAGGATGAGCTACAGAGAAGGTCATATCCAGCCTCTCCAGTCTCCTCCCACTTATGGTCCCTGCAGGTTCAAAGACTTGAGAGAAATGGAAAGAACTCATATAGATACTGCCTGCCTCAAGAAAACTTCAATTCCAAAGATACTTTAAGTTCAACGGCCGCCACATTTTTAGGAGTTCCACTTTCCATCTTCTTCTCTGCCAGCTTTGCAGGGACAGACAGAAGGACAGGAGGCTCTTTGCCAGAGGAAAAGGTTGCTGACACCTTTGAAAGGAAATCTTGTCAATGAAACTTCACTTTCCTCCTGGTGAGGGACATTGCAAAGACCCACACATGTTTCTGAGGATCAGATCTAACACTAGAAACTCCTTTAGGGGTTACCCTAGGACCACCCTTTGGTAATATCATCTGATCTGCAGCTGGAATCCACAGTGGCAATACGTAATGGGACAGACACACCGTCTGAGCCCACTCCTCCCCAGCAGGCACCCACATATTACCAAAGGAGTGAGTCCCCCCTCCGCATCTTCCTCCCCCAGCCTAGGCTCCTGGCTTCCCCTCTTCCTTAGATGTCAAACAACAACTTCCACTGTCATCAGGTGACTGTGTGACTTCCTTGTATTTAGTTACCATGACTTCCATGCGCAAATGGCTGCGGTGAGCTGTGAGGCCCTGGAGGGCAGGAGCCGAACCACTTGTCTGTGTCCTCCAGTCTACAACCTCCTGATTCACAAGCTGTACATTTGAAATTCGGTCTGGTGGTGGCATTCAGTGTGGGGTCGTCTTCCTGCTTTCCCTCTGGTCCTTCTTCTGCCATGGAAAGTGGTAGGGGATGCACTTGCCCCAACAGCCCCCGGAAAGCAAAAGCATTCCAGAGAGCCTGACCCTGCGGAGATGGAACCGGGAGAGCTTGCACTTCCCCAGAGGGAAGGCACTTTCCTCATCAAGGCAGGCAAACCCAGGGGAGTTCCTGCTCTCTGCAGTGAGAACCGTCAGCACCATCAACATCGAGACAGCAGGCATGAACCGTGCTGGTCTCAAATGACCTGGGATCCTCTTTTTCCGCATGCTTCCCAACGCCCACTTTTCTCTTCAGCATTAGATACATTAGAATATATCACTCGTCCTTCAGTGTAGCCTGTGACCATAGGTCACTCTGGTCCTATTCCCAGCACACATTACCCCTTGAGTCTCGCTCGCAGAGTCCTGCTTTCACAAACCTATGTGGGGAGCACAATCCTCTGCCAACAGGTTGGTTAGAGGTGGCCACGTGAGCCACCCTGAACACTAAGTTAGGGAAGTCTATTCGATGCTCTGGAAAAGGTTTTACCCCCCCAAGAGCATGGTTTGAGCAGAACACTTTTTTTTTTCCACCCTTCCTTTCTGCTTAGATGTGGACATGTGACTACATGAGGTGAGAGCAGCTGCAGCCATGTTGCAACTAAGGGAAAGACAGAGTGAGCCCCAGACAAGCTGCGCTGACATCACCGACTCACTAACTCAATCTCCTAACTAGAACCACGCCCTGTAGATGTGCAGGCCGTACACAGCCCAACTGCAGGTGTGCTGTTCAGAGAACTACCCATATGAACTGGCACTCGGAGAGTTGTGCAATCCAGTCTGTGCTGCCACATGCAGCCCTGCAAGCTGGAACCACAGACCTGCAGACCTGAAACCACACACCTACGCGATATGGGAGATCACAGATGTCGACGTTATTTAAATCACTCTTAATCAGGTAGACTGTTATTCGCAGTGAAGATCTTCAAATACTGTGCAGTGGACTGGGTGGAGAGCTGGCTGCTAGCTCCGGCTCCCCCACTCAGCATCCCCGGGCCCCAGGCCCCGCTACTGGACCTCTCCATCTCAGTCTGCTCTTCTGTGCAGGGAGGGAGCGGCCCAGGCCGTGAGCGTTATTCTCTGCTGCATGCCTTCCAGGCTTATCTTCGCCCAGCATCTCACCAGAGCAGTTGCTACAGAACACGTGGTGGGGCCGCTGCCTCCCCCCCACACAGGACTCCTTCCTGTGCAGAATCTCCATGTCCCTCAGCCTCAAGTTCCCCTCTTGCTGCCATGTAAAGAAACCCTGCCCGACAGCAGGATGGCCAGAGTAGCAACGCAGACGTTGCAAACCCTTAGAGAGTCTGGGCTCTTTTTGATAAGTATACTGCTAACCTCTAATTCCTTTTCTTCTTTTTAAGTTGTCTAAGGCCCCCCTCCCACCTCGCTGGCGGCCACTGGACCTGGCTCTGCTCATGCTGACATAACGCATTCCGCCTAGGGGAGCAGCCAGGCAGAGTCACAAGTCCCCGTCCATTTAGCAGGCACCTGACTTGGCGTGGTGCTCGGGCTGGGAGACGTGCACGTGTGGTTTACTCTATAACCACCCAGGCAGCCGCAGGCACCCTGCACCGGAGCCCAGGCGCGCTCAGGATGCCCCGCTGCTGGGGCGGGGGCCGGTGTGTGCATTTTAAGTAGGAGCCGAGATCCTGTGCTTGGGGTCTCTGCTGTTCTGCTGCAGCTGACATGCTCCCACTGAGGAGAAGCCCGGGCCCAGGGCGCAGGCTGGTGCCAGGAGCTGGGGCCGGAGGGCTGGTGCCTCTGCACGGGGCACACTGGCAACGCCACCTTGCTGTGATGGATGCAGTTCACTGAAAGGGCCCTCCGCCATTAGTGGAGCGTGTTGAACATGACCCCCTTCTGTGCACTGTGCTTCGAGAATAAAGAGAGGCCCCCGAGTCCTGAGAAAGCCACAGCAGCAGTGCAGACAAAAGGTGATGAGAGCACCCGAGCTGTGTCACCCCGAACCATCTGTTCTCGGCGTGGCTCGCAGCGCCCTCTGAGCAGAGGGCCTGGGAGGCTGGAAGGAATTTAGAGGCCACCTCAGCCCCCTCCTTTTTCAAAGCTTTTTATTTTTTAAATTGAAACAGAATTCACATGCCATAAAATTAACCCTTTTAAAAAAAATAATAAAATTCAGTGGTGTTAGCATATTTACAAAGCTGTGCCACCATAGCCACTATCTAACTCAGAACATTTTCATCACCCCACAAGGGAATCCCAAAGCCAGTAGCAGTCGCGCTCCATTCTTCCCTCCCCCACCTCTGGCAACTACTAATGTGCTCTCCGTGTCTACGGGCTTGCCTATTCTGGCCTTTTCATATACATGCAATCATACATTACGCGGTCTTGTTGTGTCTGGCTTCTTTCACCGAACATAATGTTTTCAAGCTTCATCCGTGTTGCAGCCTGTGTCAGTCCATCATTCCTTTTTATGGCTGAATAATATTCCATTGTTTGGATACACATTTGGCTTATCCATCTGGCAGCTGATGCACATTTGGGTTTTTTCATTTGGGGCCTATTATGAATTATGCTGCGATGAACATTCATGTATAAGTTTTTCTGTGGTCATGTTTTCAATTTAAGCTTTCGATTTCGAAATAATTCTAGATTCACAGGAAGTTGCAGAAGTAGTACTGGGAAGCCCTGTATGCCCTTCAGCCAGCTTCCTCTGGAGGTTACACTGACTTAACTATTAACTATTAAAATAGATGTGGGCATCATGCACACGGATAATTCCACCCCGCCTTTCTCATGAAACCAAGTTTCAGAAACTTGGAAGCTTGCCCAAGGTCAAGAGCAGTCAGGACACACCTGCTGACTCAAGTGCTTTTTCACAAGTGCCCCCCAACCCTTCCCCCTCTCCCCACACCCCGCTTTCTTACTCCCTCTCCCCTCCAAAAAAATCTGGTTTTCAGGTCATCCTTTTCTATCCTTATTATGACTGCTCTCCTGCCAAGCTCCTGGTCTGAGAGCTAGTCCGAGTGTCCCCATGAAAGGAGGACCATGGAAGGAAGCAACCAAGTGTGACGAGGGCGCTGCAGTCACTCTGGGAAAGGGTTTGTCTTCTGGAACCAGAGAGAGGTGGTGTTGCACAACGTCGAGAACGCACTAGACGCCACTGAACTGCTCACTTTAAAATGGTTATTTTTATGGTATGTGAATTTCACCTCAATAACAAAAAAGAAATGCTTTGTCAACATCTCTCTGAGACGTTCCCTCTGTCCCATACTTGGCATCAGCTGGCTCAGAGGCAGACTAGGGACAAGGCCACTTGGCACATCTACTGTACAACTTCAGGGTGAGAGTTGAGGAAAGAGAAATGTGTTTTTCTGTAGTATCTGTTCAGAGAAGATTCTATCAGAATCATGTATCTTTAAGAGAAAAAAACCCCTATTTAACGTGTGTGTTTTCCATGGATTTACACATGTACCCTGGGGATGTTTGAGTTTAACCCTGTAAAAGCATTAAAGATCATCTTATTAAAAAATAGTTTGAGCTCAAGGATAAAGGCATAAGTTATGCTAAATAATGAAGAAATCCTGGAAATCCTAAAGAACATATCCAAAGGAATTCACAATTCCAGAATTCTCTTCTCCCTTCCCCCTTCAGATGATGCTCAGTTTAAGACTTTCAATTTTGGAATCTTTCCTTTCTTTTTTCTGCTGGTTAAAATGGGAAAGGAGGAGCTGGAGAGCAGAGGAAGTCTGGAGACCTCTGAACTCCAAGCGCCCTGGAACCTCTCTGACCTCAGTTTCCTCATCTTTCAAACGAGGGGTGGACTGGATGATCCATCCTTCCTGCCACTGACCACCTCCAGGACGTCCCCGCGCTGCTCTGGGGTTGGCTCTCAGTCCGCATGGCACAGCATGACAGGTTAGCTGAGATGAAGGGATTCTTGAGGGAACAATTCAGCAGCGTCAGTATTTACGCCACCCCGACCTGCAGGCCAGTGCTCAGGAGAAGCTCAGAAAGCATACAAAGGAAAACACCCACGATTATACCCTCTGTTAAAAACACACACCAAAAAGATAAATAAATAAAATAATGAGATAAAACAGGTCCTACACATGTCCTATCACTTGGTATCATCTTTTCACAGGGAGCAGACAGAACTCCTGTCACAAAATTACAGGGAAAGACAGTTTTCTATAACCTGAACATTTTCTAACCCATGTGATTACAAAAATGTCGGCAAGTTATTATAATTATTACTAAGGGACCGAAGACTCTGAAAAAGAACAGATGCTTTATTTATTGGCTGGGGAGGGGAGTGGTTAGTGCCGGGGGGATAAAGCAAAGAGCAAGGCTGGACTTGTTGCAGCTCTGGGCTCTTTCACACTGAGCGACGTGGTCCAGCACACTCCTGCTCCCTTCCCTCGGTGTTTCGGACCCAAGTTCTTCACGGTATTAACCTTAGAAAAGGGCTCTCTCTGTCCTGGAGTCACTTCACTAACGTCACCTATAAGCACGGCATCAAGATGCCGCTTCAAAGCGATCTGCACACCAACATGCCTCAGCAGTGTCCGCTCTCCGAGTGAGAACCCGCGGCCGCCGCTGCGAGCCTGAGCCAGGCTGGTGCAGGGTTACACCACCCACTGCAGGATCCTGAAGGTTACCAGGCAGACACAGCTGGGGCCAGGGACGTGGTGGGGACACTGATGAACGCTGCTGGTTGCCCCTCAATGGTCATGTTTCCTTCGTCCCTTAAAATAGGACTTTTTTTTTTTAAGATTGACACCTGAGCTAACAACTGTTGCCAATCTTCTTTTTTTTCTTTTCTGCTTTTTCTCCCCAAAGTCCCCCAGTACATAGTTGTATATTTCAGTTGTAGGTTCTTCTAGTTGTGGCATGTGGGACGCCGCCTCAGCGTGGCCTGGTGAGCAGTGCCATGTCTGCACTCAGGATCCGAACCAGCGAAACCCTAGGCCGCCAAAGTGGAGTGCACCAACTCAACCACTCAGCCATGGGCCGGCCCCAGGAGTGTTTTTTTTAAAGGTGGGCACACAGCTGTGTGGGATAAAGGCTACATTGTCCCATCCACCTTCCAGCTGGGTGTGCCTTGTGATTAGACCCCTAGCCAACAGGATACAATCAGTGGTTGCTAGCCAATGTTTAACAACCAGCTCTCTTGGGGTGCGGGTGATGGGGGGGACCTTGGTTTGTGATGTTTGCCAGTTTCCATGGTATCAGTACTCCCACCACAGCTAATTTCAGGCTTACACCTTGATGGCACTGAACATGGACTTGGGAAAAGCGGCAGCTCTCACTAGCTGGTACCGATTGGCTTCTGCCCCTCTGTGGTATACTTGTCAGACATGTGATTTCTGGGAAATGCCCTTAAAGGAGGAGGCAAGTCTTAAAGGGTGGGGGCATGCCCACCCCCCTCCACTCCCTGCTGGCTAGAATATCAATAGGATTGATGGAAATCCAGTCATCATACTGGACCACATGGAGGAAGCTGAGCATTAAGGAATGGCAGTCACCATGGAGAAGCCTTGGCCCCCGATGATGATCACAGCTGTTGGGCCAGCCCGGGAATGTTTCCCTGCTGACGTCACTTATGTGACAACTGTGAGAAAGAAGGAAACCTCCATCTTGTCAACGAAACTGAGATTTTCAGTTTTCCCATTCACAGTGGAACCTATCCCAGCAGAGGGCACCATGCATGCTGAATAAGACGTCTGAACAAAACTAGGATTTATAGCTGGTAGGATCTTAAAGGATTCAGATTTGAAGCAACAATAAGAAAATCTGAACCTTTCTGGAAGGGACAAAGAGGAGAGAGGGGAATAAAGGTGGGGAGCAGGCCTGTGCTCAGCCGCTGCACCCGACCTCATGCCCAGCATCCTGCAGAGCACAGAGGAAGAAAGAGCCCAGACCAAGGCCAGCGGCTGCTGGATATGGGTGACTGAGCAGCAATGGGGGAAGGGACTTGAAAGGTGGACCTCACCTCAGCCCCTCCGCTGACCTGCAGCCCAGCGCAAAGAGCAAGCAAGCCCACGCCAACGAGGCTCCCTCCTTGCACACCCAGGCCAGCTCCCGAATCCACAGGCCGGGGCTCAGGGGAGGACCCCCCGCCAAGGGCAGTGCAATCCCTCGGCCTGAGAGAGACCTTCCTCAGACCGCTTTCTTCTGGAGCACTTTTCCCAGGCCGAGAGGAGAAGGGAGCAATGTATGAGGTCACTTGGGGGACAGACTGAGCTGACTGACTCAGGCAGCAATTAAAGCAGGTTAGTACCTTTTGCCTTTCTGGAGTTTATTTAAAATGTATTGCTCACGCATAGGCCAGCCTGTTATTTTCTTTGTGTTATACGGTGGGTTCCAGGCAAATGCAGAATGACTTACTTAAAATATAGATAAAACTAATTATTACAAGTAAACCATCCAAAAAGTCAATATGCAAACAGAATATAATAGTGTTATAAGTAGATTCTTATCTACTTCAAAATACTCTTTGTGGAGTCTGTAGGGAACAGGTCTGCACACGTCCAACCAGCAGTTCGCCAATGCTGACCACCTGTGATGTCACTAACTTGGGCCTCACTGCGTGCACTCCAAGGGGACCTACAAGGATGGTTTCCATCACTCTGCATCTGAAGTCTCTGACCACACGCTGCCTCCACGTCAGTCTCTTGACAACTTCAGACTAAAGGACTCTTGTGCGATCAGCATGATTTTCACTCTCTCCCCACCACCCCCCGCCAATACAGCTGACGCTAAGACCTGGCGAGGGTTGACAGTGTGAGTAGGGGGCACTCTCAGTGACAGCGGCAATGGGCAGGGAGCAGCAAGAAGAGAGGAAACACCCTGGCTGAGGGACACACGAGGAAGGCCTGTGCGAGACACGGTTCTGAAAGCAACGACATGAAGCGCAGTCTAGTTCTAAGAGAAAAACCAGGGAAAACAACACTTCTAGTCACATACCCTCAGGAATCCTGACAATAGCTCAAATTTACAGGGCCAAAGATCTTTCGAAATGTTTCAGACACTTGCTGCAAATATTTGAGGTATAATGATTATCACTCAAGTCAGACATCCAAGCACTGGACGGCCCTGTCCAGGTTCTCGTCCTGGCTCTGGCATTTACTAGCTATAACCAACTCGGTATGTTTGCCCAGCCTCAGTGTCTGCGTTTACCAAATGGAGATCATCAAGCAGACTCTGCAGGGTGGTTGTAAAAACCAGGGAGAACTGACATAAAGCACATATGCAAAAGGTCTGCACAAAATAATATTCTACAAATGAGAGCTATATAAACTTTAGGTTAGAAAAGAATATATATGGTTGCTGTTGATAAGCAATCAAAAATTGAAATTGATTAATCTGATGGCATAATTTAAAATTATAACAAGTACAAACTGAAATGAACTGACGTATATTACATAATCCACACTTCAGTAATCTGGGAAAAATAAGATAAACTTGGACAAAATCTGGTACTACTCCTCCAGTTCTGTTCTGTAAACTCTAGCTCCACGTTCACGTCTCTGTCCGCTGCCCTCATCTCTGCACCCGCCAAACGGCACCTCTGCTCGCCTGGGCAAGAGGGCAAATTCCGCCATTTTCCTTTAACGGAGGCTTGATAGCTATAGACGACGCATTCCAACCCACTGGACCATCAACCACACTCTAAAGTGTAGCCTGAAGCTTCGTGAAGTAAGTGTACTTCTGTAAAACAAGTCTACCTGCCGAGAAGTCTGTCTTTGGCAATTCACTTCCCAGGAGTTAACTTGACACCAACATTTTCTAAAAACAAAATTACCTTTTATAGTCAGAAAATGTATATCTAAGCAAGCTGTTTACTTCCCTCTCAAATATAATCCTGAATAAAAGGAAGAGAGCTGCTTCTGAAATCAAACACTCCACCTTCTTCACAACTGAGACGGAGAGGGCAGGAGCAGTTTAGCAGATGTGTGCGAGGGGTGGGAAACATCTGCGGAGGGAGGCTGAGCCGACTACCGGGTGTGAATTAATTCTTCAGAACAACAACTTAGGAAAGATGAATGTGGGGTAAAAATGTCCTGACTTAGGACTAGCATTGTTCACCATCAAGATTCTGCAAACTTTGAGCCAATCAATTCTTCAGCTTCTAAATTAATTTTGTAGTTTGTTTATTTCAAGTGTCATAGAAATAAATACTAGACGTTTTAGTTATGCACAAATGCTACAGAATTTTCCTGAATAAATATATGTTCTATACCTTAGGGTGTATATTTTGAACCACTGTAGCTAAAACTAAAAGTCAAACAGAAGCAAGGAAATAAACTCACGTGTCAAACTCGTCAAAGAGATCACAACTCTGCAGCGCTGACAGAGCAAGTCGAAAAGGTTCCTCTAGAAAACAAAAGGAGAATTAGGAATCAAAGGAATCGTGGCTTCTTAGGTACACAGCAAGTCACACTGTGTCCTCTCCCCTCCCCCAAACCCATTTCCAACTGGTATGGCCACTGTGATTTATTCTGGGGTGAAAATCAATGATACCACTGCAATTAGCCAGTGCGGCTCAGTAGGCACACTCAAAGTGATAAATGCTCCAAGAAAACTTTCCCAAAACCCCATAAAAATAAGATGCTTCATCTGAAAACATTCATAAAAAAGTAACTAAAAATGAGCAATATCAGATGATTCTGAAATTGACGTTAGTACAGATATCAATATTCAGCAAGTTAAGCCTATTAAATGATCAAATTCTCTGAAACATTTTTAAAACACACACACAGGATCAGTTGAATAGGCAACATCTAACTCAGAAAACTTTAGGCTTGTCACTTCCTGGGCTTTTAGCGTCTCTCAAAAATCTAGGACATAAAGCTGTGCAAGGTCAATCAGGTGTCAACGAGCAGAGGGGAAAGCGTTACCTCATTCACTAATGACGCAGATGGAGTAATTCTCGCTAAATTTACCAAAAATAGAATATCCACTGATTAAAGGACTGATCAAGGAGCTAGAACTTGCTGATAAAATAAGATAAAGCAAAACTCCCAGGTAAACAGGTGCAATGGGAGATAGGGAGGAAGTTAACCCACAGGGTTACCCTGCTAACTCTAAATCAGAATCAAGTAAGACATGAGAACTCATAAAGAAGGTGGAGGCAAAACAGAAGTAAAAAGCAATTTCTCAACAACAACAAAAAGTCTACCACTTTTATTCTTTTATTCCACACTGTCTCAAAAGGAATGGGGATTAGTATATTAAAACTTAATTCCCTTCATCCCATCCCCAAATCATACTCTTTAGGAATCATTATGAAGCAGAAAGACTAAAAGGCCTTGAAATTATATAAACGTGGTTCACATCAAACAGCACTCATATTTCTAGGGCAGAGTAAGAAGAATATGACTGACCTGAAGCTTTTATCCCATAGGGCAAACTAAACTTATCGCCACCATACAAGGAAGCAATCTTTTTAAAATCGGATGCACACAGAAAAGGATGAAACTCATGAAATCTGGAAGAAAAGGATAAAGAATGATTTTGCCAAATGCCCACAATATTTGCAGGCTTTGAAAGTCACAACTGAAAATAAGTGTAGTATATCACTCATACTGCTATATTGACTATATATGAATGTATAATTATTTTTAAAATTCTTTAAAAATCATCTTAAACAGTATTTCAACATTTCATGGAATGATATTTGCAATGGAACTCACAATTGGAATGGAAACACCTTCCAGGTCATGGAACCAAAACTATGTTACTGCTTCGGGGGACCAGCGAGGAGGGAACGAAGTTTTAAAAACAAATTAACATCAAGTGATAAAATGTTAGCTATCTAAGGGAAGAAACAAAGGAAGTAACAAGGGAAAATAAAAGTATTTATTTTCCCAATCCCAAATTAAAAAGTACCATATGTATAAATTTGTGTCAGCCGTGAAAATAAAAAAACATGAGGGAGCTGGCCCCATGGACAAGGGTTCAAGTTGTGCACACTCTGCTTCAGTGGCCCATGTTCATGGGTTAGGATCCTGGGCATGGACCTACTCCACTCATCAGTGGCCATGCTGTGGAGGCATTCTACACACAAAATAGAGGAAGACTGGAACAGATGTTAGCTTAGGGCTAGTCTTCCTCACCAAAAAAAAAAAAAAAAGCTTGAAAAGGTGGATGCAGCTAGAACCAAACTCTCTCCTGAAGTCATTAGATTAATATTTACTCAAGAACGAGAACTGCCTGCTTTTTCCTATTGCCTTCTCTGCCTGAAGGATGCCCCTGTCCCACTCAGGCACACTCAAGAATCTCTCCAGCTCTTCCTTGGGAAAGTGACCCACAGATCCCTCTGCACCCTGAGGGCAAGGTGACAAAGGATGCTGGTCTGTGGAGTGTGGGGGTGACAATGGTGAGTAAGGATTAATGTCTACTGCCAGGCAGACTTTGTGTGAGGCGACTTACATTGTATTTCTAAGTGAAATAACTGTTTAGCACCATGTCTCACACACAGTAGGGCTCAGTAAGTATTGGGCTTATCTGTAATAATGACCCAGTGCATTGTGTTAGATGGCGTTGTCTTATATGACATTATAATGCATCATATGACAGCACATTTCTGCTGTTGTTCCCCCTCCCAAAGCCTGGAAAGGTAGGTAAAGCCTATGAATCAATGTAGACAGAGGCACTGAAGCTATGAGAAGTGAAGGAACTACGGCATTCTCTGGGGTCACTAACCCCTACCTGACCAAGAGGAAAGCCACGCCCAAGCTTAACGCCAAGGAGAGGTGTCCCCCACAGCCTCAGGAAGACCTCCAAGCGCAGCCTCCCAGCCCAGCTTCTCCTGAGGCAGCCGGCAGAGGGGCAGCATTGGCCCCTGGGAACAGTGTTCCCACGACAAACGCGAGGCGACTGTCCTTAGACCAGACTTACACGCATGCTGAGCAATCTCGCGTAAATACTCTAATTTTTAGGGTTTCTCAGAAAGGAACTATCTCTCTTCACTAATGTTGAAGAGCACCTCAATTCTAGAACAGGATTTAAACCTGTAGGCGAAACCCACAGGTGGCTCGTGAGATCAATTTTGTGACTCATGATTTTTATTTATTTTTAAAGAGTGAATAGAACAGAATACAGGGTATCTGGAGCAGGAAGGGTGAAAACTCTTTCTTTCTTTTCTTATTATAAATATGGGTGTATACTAGGTTCCATAGAAAAATGTGTTTCTTACTAACTTCAAAAAAGTTTAAAACCACTCTCCCACTTTGCAGTGGTCCTATGAACTGCCGCCCCTCCACCCGCCCCCCCCCCCCCCCCCCACAGCCGTGGCACACCTGTAACCACACGCAGAGAGTTCACGCCGAGCAGTGGTTGACTTTAAAGGGAGCTCTGGCCCCAAAAAGTTAAGAACCAGTAACGGACAGGGACAGTAACATTAGAAAAGAAAAGAAGAAGAAAAGGAAACGCAAATTTTTGATCCTTAATGGGTAAAACGCTGAAAAGCTTGTGCCTGTTTTACACAATCAAACACGCCCAGACCTGACCGTCACTTATTTCTATTAATCTAGAGGCATTTTGACCAGCAATCTGTCAAAGTCTAGGTGACGGAGGAAAAGAACATGTGTGGGTGGCAGAGCAAATTCTCTGCGAGTTCTGACGGCCCTAAGGAGCAGTCAGCATTTCCTTATGCAGATGAGTACGTAGTCGGTGAAAGTCAGCGAAAGTCAGGAAACACTTGGACCCATAACGTTTAGCTCAGAGGCCAGGGAGAAGCCGCCACGAAATAATAGGGTGGAGAACAGCACGTGAACAACAGGGGGCACGAACGTCTAGGGAGAGGCGCCCTCTTCCTGACCACCACCCACCCCCCCGCCCCCCGTCTTGCCCCCGGGACCCCTCCCCGCCTCCTGACGATGCCCGAGGCGCTGTGCACCGCCCCCCGCTCAGCGGGTGCCCGGGAGGCGACCAGGTGTGGACGGGCGGCGAACACCTGCCGGCCGCCACGGCTTCTGGGCTGGCTTACCTGAGGAGCGAGGCGAAGGCCGGCTTCTCGCGGCACGGCTGGCTGCGTTTCCTCGGCTGCATCTCCACGGGACGCGCCCTGCCAGACAAGCAGGCGGTCAGGACGGTCCTCCCCGCAGCCCCGCCCACACCTGCGGCCCGAGGGCCGGGATGCCAACGAGGGAGCCCAAGAGGCTGCTGGGACAGGCGACCCAGAGGGCTTCCAAAAACCCTGAATCCAAGGGCCCTGGAGAAGGGCCAGGCTCCTGCACGGCCGTGGAAGCCGCGGCCAGGCCCGCTTCAGGAGTCCCCAAAGCGTGGAGACCCTACCCCCAGGGCACAGGGCTCCCAAGGGCTCGACGTCCTGTGCCACGTCTGGGACCCCTGCCGGCGACAGCGTGGAAACACCGACGCAGCAGCTTCCACAGCGCGGGGCCTGTGACCGGCTCCACCCATCACTGCGCAAGAGTCAGAGCCCAGGCTCCTCTCTTCGTGGCACAGGTCCGGCTGGGGCCTCCTGAATGGAGCAGTGTCTCCACAGTTTAAAAGGGTATTGTGACAAGACAGCGCACAATGACACTAATCGAAGAGGCCGGGGTGGGAGGCTGACTTTGCCCGGAAAGAGGAAAGAGCTTAACATCCGAGAATGTATTAATGGCCATCACCAATGTGAAGAATTAATCTAAAACGGAAACTAATCAATTTTCGTCTATGATTCACAGGATTCAAACGAAAGAAATAGCTCAAACTCTTCATGGATAGACTCAACTCACAGTGATTTTTGGTACAAAACCCCTGTAGTTAGAACAACCAGGTTTCTGAACTATGGGGCTAATAAAGTTCTTATGCAGAGAAACATCTTTTGTGAACACCACAAACAAAAATCTCTTGATTTATCTGTAAGGAAGATACATAAATATGATGGACAAGCACATCAGGCCATAAAAACTAAATTATATTCAGAGGACAAAAGGAAGTATAAGATATTACTTGATTTCTAAGGTTATTAAGAATATAGAAAGCTGTTTTGGGAGAGTGTGACGACAAACTTTGGGTGGCTTTTTAAAAAAAGACAATTATCTGTCAAATAGTTTTTAAGGCAGCAAGTTCACAGCATACACACCCATCAAAGTAGTTCCTCATGGTACTTTCTGTGACTCAAGTAATGTGTCCCTCCCATGAAGAACACTACAATTATTTTTTAATCAACCAGTGATGAAATTAAATGCAGAGGCATCAAGTTCTTTTTTTATCTAGTAAACAAAAGCTAGAAAGAGGATCTAGAACCTACTATTGGAACACTGGCAGAGAGTACTGAACTTCTGCCCAACACAGGAAGTTGTCATGTGACTTATTTTGATTTAATTATAAACTACCAGCCAGCCAGGATTTAAAGGTGATCAAAGCTTCATTCCTTACCAGAAGACCAACAGTAAGAAAAAGGATAAAAAGCGTATTATAAAAGTTTTCTTTGCAATAAACTATCTGTGCCTCTTCAAAGTTTTATATGTGACATTTCAAGCCAAAGTTGTTTGAAAAGGTACATATATCATCATTCACCAAAAGTTTTAAACAAAGGAAACTACTTGGAGTGTCTAAATTTTATCAACAATCTCTTATCCAAATATCTTAAGTTCTAAAAGTCAAGTCCCACTGAGTCCAAGAATTACTCCATTAATTCAAGGAGATGAGATATTATATAAAGAATGTTATGTCCCAAAGATGGTCAACATCACTGCTTCCCTGAAGTCAGTAAAAAGAGGGTGTTGCTTCTTAGTTTTTTTTTTTTAAAGGGTGGCAACTGAGCTATAACTGTTGTCAATCTTCTTTTTTTTCCTGCTTTTTCTCCCCAAATCCCTCCAGTACACAGTTGTAGATTTTAGTTGTGGGTCCTTCTAGTTGTGGCATGTGGGATGCCGCCTCAGCATGGCCTGATGAGCGGTGCCATGTCTGTGCCCAGGATCCAAACCAATGAAACCCTGAGCCGCCGAAGTGGAGCGCGGGAAGAAATGGGGCACTCGAACTTAACCACTGGGCCACGGGGTAAGCCCCGCCTTAGTTTTTAAACTGTTAGAGATACAATGTACGAGATACTGGAATGGTAAAACTCCAATTTATAATGGAAAGCTAGAGAGGGTTCAAAATGTCACAGGGGTTTTTTACAGGTCCCTCTAAACATTTGAGTGTCAAGAAATAATTAGCTTGGGAGTTGTATTTAAACAGCCAAAATGAAACTTACCAATAGACACTTGTTCCCCATGATATACAATGCAGCACATAGTAGAGGAAGATAGCACTCAGGAATATGGCCACAAGGTACCCTCTCATGGCTGTCGCACCTGGGACGCAAGGGAGGGAGTCCAGAGAAAGGCAAGATTGTTATACAGATGGATTTACATAACGGCTCAAACATAAGCATCAGTGAATAAACACGTAGAGAGGGAAGAGTGGAAGAACATGATGCAGGCCTATTATTGTGGAAACACCACTGAATTTGCAGGAGGAGGATATATTTTTCTGTCTCTCCTTGTCCTCTTATCTTTAATCAACAGAACAGGATGCATGTTTAGACCAGTGAACAGTTCCATGGTTTCAAAGCCAGTGGCTTCCAGACTGCTTTCTTATGTTAGATAAGAAAGAAAAAGTTTGATTCAGAACAAAATTTTATACATCTATTCCATATCCAAAACTTTTTTTCAGAAACATTGAAAAATATCTAGTATTTTCTCTCTCACAAGAGAAAGTAAATATATGCCTTAAGATGTAAATAAACATTTCATTTCTTCATGTTCAAAGTAACTTTTAAATGCCATCCATTACAATTTTTACAAGTCTCTTTTCTAATTTTAAAAAACTCAGAAAAAAAGCAACTAAAAAATATTCCCCACGTCCTCAATTTTTATACACTTTTAGACACACCCATTTGATTTTTCAATGTAGCACAGGTAAATTTAGCTAGTTACTTGTTTTTGTGTTAAATGGACAGTATAGCTCATTGCATGTTTGTAGACAGACAAAAACCTGGACACAATTCTCTCTAGAATATAAATGCAAAAATAAGACCCTTTATAGAATACATATTTTTTAAAAATCTAAAACATGCTTGTTTAGTTCCCACTTTTGCTTCAAAGGCAGAAATGAACAAGTTCTCACTTCCCCACGTAAGTAAATGCAAAAGACAAATTTAGTAGATGATATGATTCTATACGAGATCTATTTCAGTTCATGTGACTCTAAATTTACACTGTTTCTTTGCTTCTCCTATCCGGTTTCTGGTTCACCGAGACAATTTCACGTCCCACTCCTCTCACTTCTGTCTGTGTATGTTAACTCAACTGGGGCAACATGGGGTGGCACATGTTGGGTTTGGTTACACACATTTCCAAATAATGTAATGCTGCCTCCCTTTTAATGGTCAAACAAGTTCAAACGGAAATCTTAAAATAAAGATCTCCACTGCCTTCATAAGTAGAATACACAAAATATAATTTAAGCTGTTCTTGACAATGCAGGGTCATCTTAACAAGTATCATAATTGTGCTGGGCTCTGTTAAGGTGGAGACCCTCTGGAGCTAATGAGGGTGTGGGGCTGTTTGCTGAGGGGACTAACCTGTGGTGATCATCTGGCGGGAATGGCTGGTCTCTCCCCACTTGCTGGCAGCTTCTGCTTCTCACTGCTGATAAGGCAGCCACCACCCCCACATGCCACTATTATAAATTAGTTAGAAATGAGGGCTGTGTCAGCAGACCACGAGTAAATGAGTTCAATGAGCAAACTGTAGTTTACACATACTTCTAATTAGAGCACATAGCCCCATGAATTGTCAACACCCGCTGGGGATCAGAAGACATGAACCACGGCCCAGCTCCATACAGTTCCTGGCTTGGGGGCCTCAGGTAGGTCAGTGCCCCTCTTCCAATGTCCTCTTCCCGCATTTACAAGTGACAACGCACAACTACCTCTGTTAGACAGTTAACCAAAATGATGGGCGTCTGGCACAACCTAAGACAAAAATACGTGCTGAATAAGTTTATGTATTTTATCGGCGTTTGTTTTCTAAAACTAAAGTCAGCTGTACTCTTTTCCTACACAGTAAAATGCACGGGTTTCGAGAAATCCAAAGTGAGACCTGGCCCATCCTTAATGCGACCTGGCCGCATTCTCATTGGCCCGACAGGAGCCGCGATGGGGCGTGGCTTTGGCGGAAACCGGGGCATCCCCTGAGGCAGAGGGGCTGGGGTCGGTAAGGCGCGGGAACTCCGCTGCTTCCGTCTCCCCGGGCCTGGGCCTCCCTTCCACTTTGTTCTGTCTCCCTCACCCATTTGTAATGTATGCTGTCTTCATACGGTGTGGGCTATTTCAAAAATCGCCTTAAATTCTTCTTGGTAAAAAGCAAGAAATAAATCGCATGATATTTACTGGGTAAAAAAAAAATAGTACGGTTCCATGTTTCTTGAGAAATAATTAGGAAAATCCAAGTGATGGAGAGAATTATGGCTTGGGGATCATCAGAGTAAAAGCGTAAGGCAGCGAGGTCTTGGGGATATTGGATGCCTCGCTGGAGTGGCTGACAGAAGAATCGCAGACAGACAGGACAGCCAGCCCGGAGCCCCACCCTGACCACTGTCCAACCCACACTGGCTTTCCTTCCTCCCCTGGTACTTGGAGAATTGAGACGGGTCAAGAACTGGGGTCCAGCTGGGTCCTAAAAGGGAGTCCATCACGTCTGAGGGAGGTGAGAATATGAAACGCTCAGGTGGAGGCCATGGGCCAGCTCCATCATGACAAGGTACAGGCCCCTCAGTGCCAGCGGGGAGCCCGTGTGCAGTTGGCTTGGCTCATCCCTTGACGGAACTGACCTCAGCAAATGCTTTTCTTTTTCATGCAGGTATCACCCAACATGAATATAGGATAAATATAAGACTCCAAAGAACGCAATGGGGTTACTTATATACCCTGTGACTAATTAAGCCTTTTTTGTTGTTGTGCATGCTGATGGATTCTAGAACCCAAGTTAGACTTGTAGCGAGACAGCTTTAGAAACTACTGATACTGGGATTAAAATGGACCCAGCAGGCATTCTACCACGGGCCAAAACAGTTACCAAACAACCTGCTTGAATACTCAAATTAAGTATTTAAGGCTCCATCCAGAATAACATCATTTATGCAAACACCCAACAAGAATGCCACTTACTAGTAACAGCAATTTTTTAAAAACATATTTACACCTAAGATAAGACAATATATGAAGATCTAGAGAAAGAACTCAGTACTTACAATTCAATTTGCTTCTCTGTCCCCCAAAACACATTCTTTGGGAAATTTACATATGTATTTTACAGGGCACAGAAGTATGTGTAAGCGAGATTTTTGTTGTTTTTCATTCACCAATATGTGGTTTAGCTGAAAACAAAGAAGTGTGGGAGAACATCCCTTTTTTCCTTCAAAAAGTAAAATAAACCAACTCCTGAAGAGCCAGTGCATACACCAGCTGAGAAAAACCCCGAAGCTTAGCCACTCGCTTGTGTTTCATCGCAGTTCAAAGTATCTGTAGTCAAGTTGCAAAGCAGACCGGGGCCAGCCAGGATATCCTCGTGACAAACATATATAGTTCCTCTGCTTGCTCACAGGAAAAAGCTTCCACAGATAAACGAACTCTCTAATTATAATTCTATAAATGGAATGACCATTTTGTTTTGAGCAAAAGCCTTCAAAGGAAAGCCAGTTAGAAATTAACAGAGTGCCTGCTTAAAAAAAAAAAAAACCCAAAACGTAATGCCCTTCAACAGGAAACAAGTTTCCAGATCTTGATATTAAACATGATAGTCGCCAGCTTCTTGGCTGCACCTCCTCCTAGGATCAGGGTCCCCCGAACATCCTTTACAAAGTTAAATCTTAAGGCAATTATCCACCAACAGTGTGAGTAGAGGGCATGGAGGCAGAGCAGGGCTCACTGGCAGAGACCAAATGCTTATTTTCTTCTCAAAGGATGGTACATAATCCAACACATCAATAATCTACGTACACCAAGTGAGCTCAGTCTCGGCAACCATTTTTCCTTCTCTTTAATAATAAAGTATATTTTATTTGTGTGGTGGTTTAAAGTTCACAAAACGCTCGCATGTCCATCCCTTCACTAAAAGCTTGAAACAAGATTGATAAACAGGTGTGCAGTTACGATCTTCCTGAGGAAGGAGGGTAATGAAAGTTTCTGAGGTCCAGTGAGTCCGCCCGGGTCACACAGTTTAAGAGACAGAAATAGACCTAAGGTCGGACTGTTTCTTTTCAGGGTTCTATTCCTGGTGTCACCCTGTCTCTCAAGACAAAAGGCATGAGAGGCTCTCAAAAGAGAGAATGCTGGGCCAGCCTCACGGCCGAGTGGTTAAACTTCTGCACATTCCACTTTTGCGGCCTGGGTTCACGGGTTTGGATCCCAGGTGCAGACCTACCCCACTTGTCAACCATGCTGTGGGGGTGACCCATATACAAAAAATAGAGTAAGATTGGCACAGATGTTAGCTCAGGGCAAATCTTCCTCACCAAAAAAATAAAAAGAGAGGGGCCAGCCCCATGGCCGAGTGGTTAAGTTCTCGGGCTCTGCTGCAGCAGCCCAGGGTTTTGCCAATTTGGATCCTGGGTGTGGACATGGCACCGCTCGTCAGGCCACATTGAGGCAGCATCCCACATGTCACAACTAGAAGGACCTGCAACTAAGATATACAACTATGTATGGGGGGTTTGGGGAGATAGAGCAGGAAAAAAAAAAAAAAGATTGGCAACAGTTGTTAGCTAGGGTGTCGATCGAAAAAAAAAAAAAAGAAAGAGAGAATTCTAAACTATCATTTCCTGACAGTCCTCTGCTGGTGGCCGCATTCCAGAGGGTGCATTCAGATATTGGTGAAGGGGAGGAGGCCCCTGGGCAGCATTCCCCAAAGTGACCTGGCAGTTCCAAGGGTCAGCACCAACTGGGAGCATGTTCACAGGCACAGGCCTGAGCCCCCAACTGATCTGAATCGCTGGGGCTCAGGAGTGTGCACTGAAACAAGCACCCTCCAGTTTGGTTCTTATGCATAGTGAAGTTTAAGAGCCACTGCTGTAGGAAATGCTACATGGAGGAAAAAAAACAGTAAAGAATTTACTGATGTCACAGCAGTGACCCACGAGCAGGTGCTGTCTGTCTACCATTTCCTTTCCTGCACTTCTGACCATCCCCGTCATCACACAGAACATGCGACACGGATCCCATAACTGGATGCTGTGTATTAATTTTTTGCCCGCAATGCCCAGCACACGGCAAATGCCCAATGAATAAAGGCTGACTGGCATGTGCAAGGCCAGTGGTAAATGCTATTGGCGTAACCCTCAAGACCATCGTGTGAGGGGTGGTAAAGCTGCAGTTCCCATCGTACCGATGAGGAAACTGAAGCTCTGAGAGGAGCTGTGCCCTTCCTGGGCAGAGAAGTAGCAGAGCCAGGACTCAAACCGCATCTCTGAGCCAGGAGCCCAGGCATTGGACTGCCTCTCCCCACACTGGGCTTTTACAGACGGGCACA
Source organism: Equus caballus (assembly GCF_041296265.1). NCBI lineage: Eukaryota > Metazoa > Chordata > Mammalia > Perissodactyla > Equidae > Equus > Equus caballus. The sequence goes on from NC_091702.1 coordinate 66,409,854, forward strand.
CGCCCATCTTTTGGGTACAAAACATTACAGACATTTCCCTCCTTTGTCTATCCCACCAGCCCCTTAAGCAGTATCAGTTCTAGGGATTGATGAAATGGAGAGAAAGGTTATAGTCACAAACTGTGCTGCAATACAACCCTAATGCTCCCAGCCTCACTCTTCCCAGCCCCATCCCTCGATATTTCAGCAAATCCATTATTTTTTTCCTCCATGGTTCTGTTGAGTATCCTAGAGCAGTGATTCTCAAACTTTCGTAAGCCCAAGCATCAAACTGGAGGGAGCCTGTTTCAATGCACACAGCAACCACGAAAGCATCGTTTATAAAATCGAACAAACCCTACGGAACTGACTTGAAAATAGTCAGATTTTTTAGACTCTCCTAATCCTTTCTCAAACCAAAAGGAGCTTGTTTTTCCAAGAACTGGGTAGAAAAAGCATATTCAGCAATGATTCTGGAAACATTGTTCTATTCCCCAAGCACAAAAACCCTGTGGCTATCTCAACCGACAGCATACCACACCAGGAAGAAACACCCTGACTTTCACTTTTCAAGATCTGAGCACACACGAACCCAGCCCCCCTGCCCCTCTGCACCCAGTTTCCTTCAGACCCCTTGGAGGCTCGGTCCCACCCCAGCTCTTGGACTGGTCCTGGCCCAAGAAAAGGGAGCCTGAGGAGCCCTGGAGCAGCATCTCAGCTGCGTGGTCAGGTTCCTGCTGGTGCACGCCCACCAGGGACACCTCATCCACCAGGCCTGGTTCCTGGTGCCGGGTCCCTGAATTATACCCTGGTTTTCCAATGTCTGCATTCTTCTCTCTCTCAGCCACGCCATCAGCCCTGCAGCCCAACTTCCAATCCTTTAGTAGCCAGATCCTAAAGCATGTCCCTATCTGTCCCTCATGCACTCTGCTTCCTCAGGGACAGATGTTCTGCTTTTCTGCTGCTCGGTCTCTCTCACACCCAGCATGCTGCTGCTCAACAGTAATGCCCACTAACTTGCATCTCTGTGCAAATTAGAAGACGACGCCCCTCCGGCTCCACACAGCCCTCTGGGCACATATCTCAACATCGGCAGGACTCCAGCTACAACCTTCCCCTCAGCCAGGTGCCCCTGTTCATGGCTCACCTCCACTCCCTTACCAGGTGGCCCTGCTGACCGCCTGCATCCGTGCCGCCCCAGAGAGGCCCTTCTCCATTTAGGTCTCCACCAGTCCTCAGCTCACACCGACACACACTCGAGACTGTCTGTCTGAACTTGGCCAACAGATCTTACATCCTCACTTTCTTCCTCTTTGCATTTATTGCTGTTTATGACTCTGCTCTGCAATCTCGTGATGGTGTGAGCATCAGCTCCAGCTCTCGAGATGCAGTAATGTCCCATTTTTGGGTCCAGCCCCATGGATCCCCCTACCTTCCTAGATCTACTCATCTCCCTAAGGCCTTAACAGAGACACACAGGACCCCACAGTGACAGATGTGAAGGCCTCAGTCCTGTTTAACTCATTTACTGCCCCTCTTTAAGTTATGGTCTTTATTACTAGTTGGAAGATCCTCATTTACAAACCAAGGACCTCCAGCCTCTGGTGGTGAGGATCCTGTGAGTAACAGCACAGTTTATAACTACTTACTACACGCCCAGCACCAAGACCTTTCTCACAGGGTGCGGCACCTCCAGGCTAGGGATGCTCATTTCCCAGGTCAGCGGCCTGAATCCAAACCCAGATCCATCTGGGTATATAAATTGCACATTATGGGAAACTATAATTACAGTATTTTTTAACTATAATATCATAACTTAATATATTCACTTAATATCTTTTTTAAGTAAAGTAAGGGAATGATATGTTAAATGTATACATTTATTAAAATACATTTACTTAGAAACATTATAATATAAAAAACTGCTCATTTCACAATTAAAGAGATAACTCTTAAGGAACCAGTAGTCTGGTTGGTGAGGTTTCTGCTAGAACAGCCTGAAATTCTCAATCAGCCATAATTAAGGAATAAAGAACAACACACACAAAATTAAGTCATATACAATATTACACTTGAAAAAGCCAAATTTAAATCTGAAGTGTGGAGCTACTGCTATTTGATACAAATTAAAGAAAAAATCTCTGATGTTACTGAGTACATTAATAGAAAATTATAATTTTTTTGAAAGATTGGCACCTGAGCTAACATCTGTTGCCAATCTTTTTTTTTTCCTTCTTCTCCCCAAAGCCCCCCAACATATAGTTGTATATTCTAGTTGTGAGTGCCTCTGGTTGTGCTATGTGGGATGCTGCCTCAGCATGGCCTGATGAGCAGTGCCGTGTCCGCGCCCAGGATCTGAACTGGCAAAACCCTGGGCTGCCCAGGCAGAGTGCGCGAACTTAACCACTCGGCCACGGGACCGGCTCCCAAAAATTATAATTTGATTTATGTGCCTCCTCTCCCAAAAAACTATTTGTATAGTTCCGTGGGGGATCATAATTGCCCACCCCAAAATGTGTCTCTTTGGCTTGATTTTTTTTTTTTTTTAAAGATTTTTTTTTTCCTTTTTCTCCCCAAAGCCCCCCGGTACATAGTTGTGCATTCTTCGTTGTGGGTTCTTCTAGTTGTGGCATGTGGGACGCTGCCTCAGCGTGGTCTGATGAGCAGTGCCATGTCCGCGCCCAGGATTTGAACCAACGAAACACTGGGCCGCCTGCAGCGGAGTGCGCGAACTTAACCACTCGGCCACGGGGCCAGCCCCCTCTTTGGCTTGATTTTTTATTTTATTTTATTTTTTAAAGATTGGCACCTGAGCTAACATCTGTTACCAATGTTTTTTTCTTCTTCTCCCCAAAACCCCCCAGTACATAGTCGTATATTCTGGTTGCAGGTCCTTCTAGTTGTGGCATGTGGGACACCACCTCAGCACGGCCTGATGAGTGGTGCCAGGTCCACGCCCAGGATCCGAACCAGCGAAACCCTGGACCACCCAAGTGGAGCACACAAACTTAGTCACTCGTGGCTGGCCCTCGCTTATTTTTAAGAACAAAATACTCTGGAAAAAGACTCTGACCGTCCCCCAACTGTCTGAAAGAATTTAACACAGAAGGCCTGTTCCAGGAAGGAGCTAATGCCATAAGAGAACTGTAATGTAAGGTAAAACGTGTCTCAGGCCACACTGTCTATGGTTGGCCCATTTGCTTTTCCATCTCTGTGTAAATTGCCTTCCTCTCCCTGAAGTCCCAAACCTCTACCCCAAACACCCTCCTTTGTCTTTAGCTGAAGACGGTATTTAGGGGAGCGATCTCAGCCATTTTGGCGAGTTGCTCAGTTTTCCTGGGTTTCTCCCACATGTAGATATTATAAAGCTTTGTTTGATTTTCTCCCATTATTCTGTCTCATGTCAATTTAACTCTTAGGCCAGCCAGAAGGACCTAGATGGGAGAGGACTAATTCTTCCTCTCCTACAGTTTCAACAATTTGGACCAACTGTATATACATTCTGGCTGATTTTAAATACACAGTTTTTTTCTTTCCACACAGCAGAAACAGAACATGTATAACTAGCTCACTTTCTTTCTCTCCTCTTCCCCCAATTCTTCTGCTAATACAGTGACATGTAGTGAGTTTCCACACATACACTTGTCTCTCCATCTCTCTCTCTCAAGAAAGTCATGGCTGTGCCAGATTTCACCCTTAGCACATGGAGACACATCTTTTCACCCAGTTATAGCCAAGCCCTCGCGGCCAAACAGACGACTGGATCCTCCCCTGGAAAGTGGGTGTGCTCGCTACAAAGAACAGAAAAAGGAGAGGAGTGACTTTTCAGCAGACTTTTGGTTTTTAATAGCACAGCAGAACACACTAAAATCATTCAGCTAACAGCATACTATGCTGGATGTGAAAAATAAAAGAACTGCACTTCCTGCTTTTAACATCTCTCCTTTTAGACTCAACTACATTGAAAATACACAAAGCAGCTTTGAAGGGAACGTCTTATGCTCCTGCTGTTGATTCATATTTTCTCCCAGAGACCAATTTCTTCTCCTAGACTGGAATTTTTCTCTATTTCCTTATATTAATATCCCACTGATAAGAAGGCCTCTAAGGAGTATTAGATATTATTAACAGGTTAATGATTGTGGCCAATTTTTTATGTTAATTTTGTTGAGATAAAATTTTTATATAGTAAAATTCATCACTTTTAAGTGTACAATTTGATGAGTTTTGACAAATATACGCAATCATGTAATAACCACCAAAATCATACTAAACATTTTCCTCGACCCCAAAAGTTCCCATCTTTATCTTTGCAGTCGACTTCCTCCCCAGCTTCCTGGCTCCTGATTTGTTTATCACTACAGTTGTGCTTTTTCTAGAACTTCATACACATGGACTCCTACAGCATGTATCTTATTTCTGGCTTATTTCAGTTAGTACAATGCTTTTGAAAAAACTGTCCATGTTGTTGCTTGCACCAGGAATTCATTCCTTTTTATGGCTAAGTAGTATTCCACTGTATGGCTAGACCACAAAACTGGAGCTTGTCAATTCACCAGCTAACAGACATTTGGTTTCTTTTCAGTTTTTGGCTATTATAAATAAAGCTACATCGAACATTCAAGCACAAGTCTTTGGGTGTGTGTATGTTTTCAGGGGTCATATAGTAAATGTATGTTTAACTTAATAAGAAAATTTTATATTGCATTCTGGTGCCTATTTCTGAACACCAGATTTGCCTCAATCCCTTAGTTAGAAGGAAAAAGCCCCTACCTATAACAATTCTAATTATTGATGCCACTGAATAATACAGATCACTGACAAGGGTAAGAATGGATTAATCTATTAATACTGAGCACTCATTACAAGTGTGTATTCTACTTCAGGATATGGGGAAGAGAGTTCACCACCTGGTGAGGAAGCTAAGTTACACTGTTTCAAAATGAATATGATTATCTGTTGTGAGAAGTAAAGCTAAATATTTTATTTATTCATTTATTTTTTCCCAAGGAAGACCAGCCCTGAGCTAACATCTACTGCCAATCCTCCTCTTTTTGCTGAGGAAGACTGGCCCTGAGCTAACATCCGTGCCCATCTTCCTCTACTTTATATGTGGGACACCTGCCACAGCGTGGCTTGATAAACCGTGCCCAGGTCCATGCCCGGGATCTGAATTGGCGAACCCCAGGCCACTGAAGCACAGCATGCAAACTTAACTGCTGCACCAGCAGGTAGACCCCTAAAGGTAAATATTTTAGACCCCTGGTACTCAAAGTGTGGTCCATGGACCAGTGGTATTGGCATCACCTGGGAAGTTGGTGGAACTGTAGAATCTCGTCTCCACCCCGAGCCACATTGTCAAATCTGCATTTTAACAAGCCCCCTGGGGATCTGAGTGTTTGCGAAGTGCCACCTGAGGAGGTCAGAAGAAAGAGGAATTACACCCCACTGAGGGCATCAGGGCTTCACAAAGAACAGTCTTTGAGAGGAACTGGAAGCGCACCCTAAATTCCACGCTGCCCCTTTTAAAAGTCTTTTGGGCTTGACCTTTTAACGCTTCCAATCAACAGAATTTTCTCTGAAGAAACTAGTTACACTCTCTTAGAAAATAAGTTGCTTTGAAAAAAATTTCCCTCCCCACTCTAGGGGATGTTTGTGGTTTCTCTGTAAATCCCTGGACATTTTCATTCCTACTTTGTTTTCGGTCTAATCCTTCTATTTACTACCAGTATCACTACGATAAGACTGGTACCTGTGAGAGGAACCATCGGACTCCTCTCAGATTACACCCAAAGGAACACACTCCATCCTGCATCGCCTTCTGCGTCACTTAAGTACAACTGAATCACCAGCCAATCCTTTACAACAACGTTTCCAATTATTGCTATTCACAGGTTGGACCCAAGAATGACAGATTTTAGAGGTGGAAAGACCACAGGAGTTCAGGGCATGTAGACCAAGTAAGGTGCTATGTCACCACACTACCGAAGAGGCAGCCAGGATTTAGGAAAATTTACAAATTTGCCAAAGGTGACCTCACTCCTAAGTAGCAGCGTCAGGAGCACGGGAGAACGTCTTCATGTGGCTTTTCCCCCAGCACAATGCAGGGCCATCGTGGTGCACAATGATAACCCACCGCCCTTCATTCTGTTCCCATCCTCTCTGATCTCCACGGTTTCGATTCCTGAGCCACCTGCCTTGGGGGTGCCGCACTGGCCTGGGTCTCACTCCTCTCGCCTCCCTGCCTGTGCTCCTAGGTCTCGTCCTGCTTGGCACACCTAACCACAGGTGTTCTCAAGCTCTTATCTTAATCCTGTTTCCTAAACCCACGGTCTCGTTACTTCTCAGCTACCAGGAAGGATCACTAATCTTTCTTCCCTTTCAACAAGCCCACATGCTGTACCGGGCATAAAATCCTCAACACCCAGCTCTCCTTTTGTCCCTGCCTGGGGAAAAACCTTCAGTGGCTTCCCACTGTCACCAAATAAACATAAAATCTCTTGGCCTGGCATTTCAGACTTCTATAATCTGGTCCTTCCATCTAACTTCGCATCTTCTTCATGCAGTTTATTCTCCGTATGTGGCAGCACAATTCGGAGTTAAGATTGCTTGCTTGGCCATCAGATACCCCAGGTCTGAGTCTCAGCTCTAGCTCTGACTAGTCGTATGACCCTCAACCTCTTTATACCTCAGTTCCCTCCGCTGTAAAATGGGAATAATGATACTACCGAATAGAGTTACTGTAAGTGGTAAATATAAAGCACGTAGAAAGAGGTCTGGCACACGTAAGAACTCCCGAGGTCTAGTTTTACCTCTTCTTTTAAAACTAATGAAGCATCAGCCACCCATACTCCAAGCCCTCACTAACTTCATAACATCCCAGTAAAGATCCTAATGAACTCATGAAATTATGCTAATAATGGCCTCAAAAAATTAAGCTTCCATTACTGTGCTAGCTAGGATTTCTGTACATTCGTTTTAGCACTTCAGAGGACCTATGATAGCAAGGATTACTCATCTGCTTCTAAATATAAAACCCAAGGCAGTAAAGACAGTAAGTCAGTAGCAAAACTCGTCTTAGAATTAGATCCTGCTTCTGGCTATAGAAGCCACACCTCTTTATGCCTTTCATAATAAAACTGCTCTGAGTCTTAAAAACAACCAACCAACCCAGATTTGTAATCAGCATATCAAATTTATGTCTTGAAGCAAGAAATAAAATCTTGAAGTCTACAAATAATCTGAGTTGGCAGACAGGTTTCATCTTACACTCTGATTTGGATCCCTTATAATGTTGAGAAGGATTCAAATACTGTGTTGTAGGCTCAGAAGTGAGCACCGGGATCAATCAGCAATGTCTAACAAGGTAAGGATTTGTCAGCCGGAGACTGGAGAATGGGGCAGAAGAACAAACACTGCGACACACGGCAAGCAAAATAGCTGGAATTTTCTGAACACTTACATCACAGAACTGTTCTAAGTCCTTTGATGTATAATTCTTTTAATCCTCAAAACCAACCTTAAAGAAAGGTGCTATTGTCATCCCTATCATGCGATGAAGACACTGAAGCACAGAGAAATTACAATGTACCCAAGGATACCCAAGTAGTAAGTGGTGGAGCCGGGATTTGAACCCACGCACACACCAGAATCCATGCTCTTCACCAGTATGCTATAAAGACTCAAAATATTTCCATCTTCTTGATGCCAGGAGATGTAAAGATTGACAGGAAAAGCAGTTCCACAAATCACCAAGATGATTATAGCCCAGATTCCATTAAATTAAGATGTCTGAATAATCTCGTGAATAATCTCAGTCATAACAATGAAGACCTCAGGAGATTCCTAAGGACTAAATGCCAAACCCACTGTGACTGTCCAAATTTGCCAGCACCACTAACGCACAATGTTCTCAGTCAATGTGTCCTTCACAAAACGATGTCCAAACCAAACAGTGACGTAACAAATTTTCTAGTAGAATAATTGTTCTCTGATGAACCTTAACAAATCAGAAAGACTATGGATTCATGGGTAAAACATGGAGCTAAATCCTGGTGGATGTTTGAGCTCCAGAGCTTTCTCAGAACAAATTTCTAAACTGGTGTCTTAAAATTTATACATTGGAGTTCCAGGAATGGTAAGGAGAATACACTTAAAAATTATACTAAGGTACTTTAATGAAATTATTATTAATCCCAGCATTTAATGGCAGAGATGGAACTAGAGTTCATTCTAGTGAGAAAACAAGGCCCAGAGAGGCCAAGCACCATGCCCAAAGCTACACAGCTTGTTAACAGTAGTTTCTACAATAGTTGTGGAGCACATGTTCCAGTTTTAACTTTAGAGTTTTCTTACTCTTTCATTTCCATATTGGTTTAGAAGAGTCCCAAAGGAGGCCCACTCAGACTGAGAATAAAAGTAATTTTTAAAATTTCCATAGCTCGACTTTGGGATATGCTGAAGAGTCCTTGATTATATTAATAGTCTCATAGGCCCTCTGGCCACATGTTAAACTAGGAAGAGAGAAACTAACAGGCAGCCGTATGCAAAGAAGGAGAGGGTATTTTAAAGTCACCTGCCAGAGGTGGAAACATTGTATAAGAGCATCTCAAGTGTTCAAACTCACATGTGAGAGGTCTGGGACAATGGCAGTGTTGCTTTGGCTCACCTGCAAGTTTAGGAATCTGTTCCCCAAAGGCCCTCTCTTCCTGAAGGTGAAGGAGGTGGTGCGGGAGGCTCAGGAGGCCTTCTGCTAAATCGCTGGGGCCTCTCCCCCAGAAATTATCCAAGACAGAGGGTGGTGCTGGTTTTTCCTTTGCAAGTGCTGAAATAAAACACAAGGAGGGCACATTGATAAGAATGGCTCAGCTACTCATGAAAACTTTTAAGCCGTTAAAGAAATTTTAATGAAAACACTATTTTAATAAACTCACTTCTGACCCCTCCCAAAATGCTTTACAGGATGATGAAATTACCAAAAACAAACAAACAAACAAATCCAACAGCAAAATGGGCAGCACGTATTCCATTCCAGTAGTTCATGACTGGTTATCCACAGGGTCCGGCTCAGTCTCCTTGAAAAAAGCAACGCATGCAGCTCAATTAATCCAAGGCAGCTGGGTGACGACAGCACCGGGTCTTACTGTTCATCTTCTCTCCCCACATGCACAGCTTTACCGTGCACTGCGGAGGGGAGAGGAGCGCTGCTCTGACACCCTCGGAAGAGGAAGGCAGGGCAGGGAGAGAGCAGCATGAGGAGGAGGTCAAGAGAATAAAAACATCCAGCAGAAAGTGAGGGGAAGGAAGCCGGGGCCACCGGAGGGAAGAGGAACTAGCTGGGAAAGTGCTTTGGGCCACTTTCTCAAAAGATGTGGAAAACAACTCAAACTGCTCCTGGTACAGCTTTTTTTACACAAGACTAACCCCGACACAAAAACCGCATGCTCTGTATTTCTTGTGTTAGTAGAAAATATGCTATTTTTAAAAAAATTCTTAGGAAACAAATATCAAAAAGCAAAACCCACAAAAATATGGCCAATATTTTATTTCAGAAGCCACTTATGAACTCTAATGTCCTGCAATAAGGAAATAATCATGCTTAATTATGGAAATCATATAGTAACATGAAAAAGTATTTAGATTCTACCAAGAGAGATTCTAAAAAGCTGAGGACACTGAGATTATTTCTGTTACATATAGGTGTGTGCAACACATTACTGAAAGGCATTAGAGAAAAATGAAATCAGTTGATGTGCGGAATTGTGGATTACAGGGAATTTTTTCTTAAAAGTTTAAAATTTATAGAGAAACAGAAAATGCTTCTTTTCATCTATTTCTATATGCATTTCACTGTTGTAACGCTAAGACGCATTTGGAAATCAGCAGAGCTGTGCTCTTTAGTGGCTATTATTATAACAGGATTATCCACCATGAGAGGGAATTTTGAACCTAAGGAAATTATGGATAATGATAAATTTGTGCCTCAGAATCATTCTCCCTAAATGTATGGCAAGTACAGCTCCTGGGTTTCTCTCATCTTCTACCGGCTACTATTATTACCAGCTGGAGTAAAGCAGCAATCACACTTTTGAAGTTGGAAGGGTCCTTTAAGATGATCTCATCTGAATGGGTTGGTAAGGAAACCTCAACAATGGCAGACCAGGAGCAGCTGCGGGATGGGTTTAGTTACACCTGGAGAAGCTTAACTGAGGGAGGGAACAAGAGAGCCCATTCTCGTGTTTGAACAGCCTTCCTAGAGAAGGGGCACTGGCCTGCTTCTGAAGGTTACTGGGGTTTAAGCCAAGGCCAGTGACGGCCACAGTCAAGGACTTAGGTGTGAGGTCAGTGCGGAGGAACCTGCTACTATTTAGGTTTCCTAAAGATCATGCAGGTTGCGTTCTTGGCAATGAGTTGCTCCTTACTAAAGATATTCTGCTCTAAAGCCCACTGGAGAGGGATTTGGACAGCAGTGCTTATTAAACTTTAACGTCCATTGGCATCGCCTGAGCACCTTGTTAAAAATGTCAGTTCTTGTTCAGTAGCTCTGGGCCTGAGAATCTGCATTTCCAGCAAGCTCACAAGTGATGCCAATGCTGTGGGTCAAGATGGTGGGTCCCGAGTGTCCAGGACGTAGTTTGATTACAAGCATTAGAATGTTATTTCAACCACTGCCTCCCTAAGGGCACAGAGTCTTCTGACCATGACTACAAGGTACTCTCCCACCCTGAGTGGGGAGCGGATGATTAATAAATAGCTTACGTGGTTATGAGCACGGTTTTATGAGTCCACAGATTCAAATTTCCAAAAAAGTTTGTATCTTGGTATCTTGCAGTGCCCCCTACATCATACGATAACTAATTTTGCACAATTCTAAAGAAGAGATGTTTCACTTCCATGAAAAAAAAAGTGATGCTCTTACTCTAAGCTTGGCAAATAATTGAAAGCAAATAAGTGTGTTCTGATGAATGAATGGACGATTGAATGAATAAATATATGCTTGGCATTCAAAATGCAATTATTTGTGGTTTCAGTGTACTACAGTTAACAGAGAAGTAGGATGAGAGGAAATATGGCTATAAAGTAATTTTTCCAGTGACTGATGTTATAAAATCGTGTCTCCAAAGGTGGGAGGGGGAGTCTCCTGAGGCCCGATTTGTAGTCTTCCTTTTCTTCAATGTAGAGCTTTCCATTATTTTCCTAGCCCTGAATTTCACCTCCCCACCTCCCAACTGGGTCATAAAAATTTCCTTCAATGCTTTGAAAGTCCCCGTTTCTTGCCTGTGCATAATTGGCTCTGCTCCCTTACATATGTAAGAACTTTGGGCTTTCAATCAGTTCAAAATCCTATGTGACGTCTTTCCTGGAAAAATATGCTAATATCTGAACACACACAGGCCGTCCTCAAATTTTAAAGCGTTCTTAGGTTTCTCTCCCAGACTAAATGAAATCACAGCAAAGAGGGAACTCATTTCCTGCCTTTTCTCTGACTCTGAAAGTCCCCCTTCCAAAGGGTTTACTGTTTTAGTTTGCTTAAAAGTTGTAGGTAACATTCCATCGGATCTACACAAGCCCTTTCCTCAAACTGCTTATTGTGTCAGTTTGTTCTGAGGGAACATAGCTTATTCTGCTCCCTGGGAAGTGTCACCTCCTGTTTGGTAATCCCTCTGTTGCTGTCTTTAAAAGAAAGAAGTGAGTTAGCTCAGGGGTGAACAATCTGAGGGGCATATATCAAATCTTAAGATTAAGGTGTTGGAAACTGTCCTGCTCTCCACAGCAAACGAAAATATGTGGCGACACTTATATTACAATCCATCAGATGATCCTCTAAGGCCAAATTACAAATACGATGCAAACCTGAATATGGGGTACCTTATAATTATTAATACAAGTAAGCCAATACATGCGATACATATTTTTTATGAAATCATATAATCCTAGATTTACTTCCTAACACTGGTAGGTTAACCCCTTAGGCAAAGTGAGTCAAATTCATTTCCTGATAAAATTAACTCTGAAAATTTTCACCTTCTACTACAACTTTCTTGATTTAGTCAATAAACAATTTCCCACTTGTCCTAGGCACTGAACGTACAGTAGTACAGAAGAAAAACAGTTTACAATCCAGGAAAGAGGCAGAAATTAGCAAGGAGTTCCTAAGAAATGACTAAATTACAATCATGGTATGACTAGAAGTGACCTGGGTGGGGAAGGACAGGGAGCTGCTCTGAAGAATTTGAGAGAGTTCTTAGAGAATTTCTCTGAGAAGGAGTTAACCAGATGAAATAGGGTGGAAAGCATTCCAGGCAGAGGAAACAGCATTTGCAAAGATTCTGAGGTAAGAATGAAAAGAGTGCACTGGAAGAATTGAGGCTGCTGACAGTAGGACGGATGGTGAAAATAATAACAGCTAATCTTTTCTGCATGCCCTCTACAGGCACAAACTCACACAATCCTAACAGCAGCGCTGAGACAAGCACAGTTATCCTAATTCTATAGATAAGGAAACCGAGGCCTCGAGAAGTTGACTTGTCCAATGTCTCAGAGCTAGAAGGTGTCAAGCCAGGGTCTGGCCTCCAGTCTGCTGCCAGGGTCTCTATTCTCAGTCTCTCAGCTGGCATAGCTTCTCAGGAGCCAGGTCAACCTGGAGCTTTCCTCGTGTTCCAGATCATTCTGACAATTTTCATTTTTCACAGAAGGACATCATGAAATACAGACGTATTAGTGTAGCTTTAGTCTCATTTCCAGAGTCTTGATAAAGGTATGGTTCCTGGCTGGAACCTATTTCATTAGGAAACAGTACATGGGAATTTTTTTATTACAAAATTGTAATTTTTTTATTACAAAAATGTTAATAGAAGTTCAAATGTTAATAATAACAAATGCCATGAACCCATTAAGCAAAATAACCGTGTCTTCTAGGGGAATTTTTTAAATGTAGACTTATGTTCCCCACTCTACCCTGTTCTTCTCCCAGAGGCAACCACTATCGGGAACTCTACAGAATGCCAGTCCACTCTTTATTCACACCCATGCACACACACACATTCACAAACATTGTAGGTTATATGACTGTTTTAAGTGATGTTTAATGTTTACATAATAAATACATAATATTCTGAAATTTGTGCTTTGAGGTCCATCCACATTGCTGCAGAAACGTGTGTTTCATTCTCTTGAACTTCTGTAGAGAATTTTATCCACCAAATGGCACAAAGTTATCCATTTGCTACAAGCAGACATTTAGGTTGTTCTCAGAGAATTGCTTATCTAAATGTCATTTTGGAGCCAAATCTCTTTTTTTCAATCTAGAAAAAACAGTTTTACTAAGACAGTGAATCTTACAAAATGCTAGAAATACTTCAGAATTCAAACTTCACTTTGAAAGAGTTTTTTTCTAAAACATAAATCTTTGATAATTCAAGTTGTATAAAAATACCTAGATATTTAAAATACTATGATTCTGAAAGTTAATAGTATTTTAAATTAGAAAATAAATTCCTAGTTAAGTGAATCTATAGTACTCCTGTTGAAAACATATTGAAGAGAAAGCAGACACAGAGTGAGTCTTATACAGCCAGTTTCCCTTCCTGATAACCACACGAACTGGGCAGAAAAGTCAGAGGGTTGGAGCAAGTAGATAAACAAACGCAGGTTTCTCTGGAATGCTTTGTTCTGTGCTCTGGCCAGAAAATAAGCCAGGGCACAACCCACAGAAAGATAACAAAATCTCTCTTTAGAATCAAGGGAGTGGGCAGTGCCTACTATGCGCGAGAGGTAACGTTTGAGAAGGCAGACAATGAAACGGAGCAATAAAACACCTAGTCTTTGACTCTGAAGTGTTAGATCTATAAACAGTGTGGTGAAAACAATCATCTGTTTACATTCACAGAAAATTTTAGCTCAAGGACACCGTATCCAGGTTTATTATCAAGTGCAAACTGAAGTCAAGCCCACAAATATGGGAAGACCCATCTACAGGATTCCTATACCTCTAACATTATTTTTTATAAACAAGAATCAGAGAAAACCTCACAAAGCAGACGTTTTAGAATGTGGATAACTGTTTACGAATGGCTGCATTCTTTACACTATAAAAGCACCTAGTCTAGACAACGCGAAGGGAAATCTGAAAAGAGGCATTTCTCCTCGGAAGGAGGGGAAAAGTCTCTTCCAGTAGATTTCTACAGAGGCGGACACATCCCCAAGAAGGCAATCGAAGAAAGGAGTGTGGGTTTCCACTGAGAGAAGTAACTCCACACTGGGGGCCACTATGGAGCTGGACCGTTCGGCCCCATTTCACAAACAACTAGCCAACTGTTGGAGCACATTCCATAGGCAAGCCAAGGAGATATCCCTTCTTCTAGATCCCTGGCTTCCAGCCCAAGAAATCCTCTTGGACCTAGGGAAACCCTCCCAGGCTTCAGGAAGCAGCCCTGAACTCAACAGAAATTTACCCTACCAGGAGTTCAGTGAAAGAACTGGCCAAGCAGATGGAGCAGCTCCATCATCCACTCATCCATCTGTCCATCCATCCATCCTACACAGAAAGGCATCACCCATCTATCAGATGACACAAGATGTCAGGGTGCAGGGACTGTCTGAGCTGAGAGCAGACAGGTACAGAGGCAAGTGCACAGAGCCACACATCGAAATACAGACAATGAAACACACCAAGCATAACCTTTTGCCTCAGTCTAACCTCTCAACTACAGGTTCAAAGTACATTATATTATCATTTTCCAATTACACAATATGTATGTTATACAGAATATAGGATTAGCTTAAACATGCAATTTTTTTTTTGCATTCTCCCTCAAAGGGAAAAATATATAGTATAAACAGCAGGAAGGAGAAGTTGAAAGAGGTTTAGCAAGAGAATAAGGAATCACATAGAACAGAAACCAAAACTAGGACTACATAAAGCTCACCATAGTGACCGGCAGTAAGCAATGGCTTCTTACGGAAAGCACGGGACAGGTCAGCAGCGCACAGGCCCGCGACAGCTGCACCAGCCTACAGACACAGGAGGCTAAGGGACATGGCCACGCAAAGAGCATTTAAGACAAAGCCACCAGTGAGGCCCTCGGTCCCAAAGCAAGGCCACAGGAGAAGAGGGCAGGAAGTGGCCTGAAGCTGTGGAGTCACCCTGGGGACTTCATAACAGTGCGGTCCTTGTGTCTCCTAACACCAGAAACTCAGCCCGGAATAAAACACAGGTGCGTTGTGAGGCAGTTTAAAACCAACCTTTGCTGAAGAAAGAACTCGGTCGTCTCATCTGCTCTGCATAGTTTCTCATTACCAACAGGCCTAATTGTTGGGCTGCTGTTTGATCCGAGGGCTTTTTCATGTTCTCAACTGATCTCTGACATGCCTAAGTACAGCAAAACGAAACCTTTATTCACAACAAGCCATACCATTTGAAAATATGGATTTCATTTAAAAAATTAAGTTTGACTTTTTTTTCCCTGTCAAAGATGATTCTGGACCAGAGGAACTTGGGAAAGCTGCACGGAGGATGTGGCCCCAGTGTGGGTCTTAAGGATGGGTGAGGATGCCTTCAGCAGAGGCCCAGGTGGGCAATGAGGGGACGACTCGGAGGGCTGATGGGCAAGGTCGGTCTGGGATGTGTCAGGAGGCCAAACTGGCTGAGTCTGAAAACGCTAGTGAAGAGCAGTGAAGAAATAAAGAAAAAGCCACAAAATGGTAATGGAACCTCTATCTTCCTACAGGGCACATCACAGATATGGATCAGCCAGGGGCAAGAGAGGGCGCTCTGTGAGCCAGTCCAGATGGGAGCCGCTTGGACAGGGTGTAGCCAGGGCAATTCCAGGACCACCTGGGGATGCAGAGGGAGAGGCCAGGGCAGCAGGCCCCCCGCAGACCCTCTGCATTCATTTCCCAGGGCTGCAAGAACAAAGCACCACAAACGGGGGGCCTTACGACAACAGAAGGGTACTGTCTCACAGTCTGGAGGCTAGAAGTCCAGAATCAAGGTGTCGGCAGAGCCCTGCTCCCACGGAAACCTGACACGGAGGATCCTGCCTTGCTTCTTTCTACATTCTGGTGGTTTGCTGGCACTCCTTGGCATTCCTTGGCTTGCAGATGCACCACTCCAGCCCACCATCTTTGCACAGTGTTCTCCCTGTGACCCTGTCTTCACATGGATGCTTCTGATAAGGACACCAGTCATATCGGATGAGAGCCCACCCTACTCCAGCATGACTTCATCTTAATTGATTACATCTGCAATGATGCTATCTCCAAATAAGGTCACATCCTGGAGTACTGGGGGTTAGGATTTCAACATATCTTTTTGGGGGACACAATCTAACCTAAAATATCCTTCTTGGGGTGCCCAGTCCTCACCCTTAGCCAGAAGAACTCATGCTCCAGAGCCACTCAGAATACCTGGGTGCTAATTCAAGTTAAAGAGAAACAGAAAACAAAATTACTCTGTGGTGGTGAAAGTCAGAACAGTGGCTACATTTAAGGAGGGGACCCATGACTGGGTGGAGCACGTGTGCACTCCTGGGGCAGGAAATACTCTAGTTCTTCATCTGGAGGCAGGTTACACGGGTGTGTTCACTGGGAGAAATGTGTCAAACCACACTTACATGGTTTGTGTAGTCCTCTGCATATCTGACATATTTCCATGAAAACTCCACTTTAAAAGACATTAGAGAAGATGGAGCTGTCCAGGAAATAGAGGTCTTGGAATCCTAGGTAGAACCTCAAGGAGGACCACTACCTGGGAGGAGCCACAATCCAAGAGCTGGCCACTCAGCCCTACTGGTCCAGACCCTGGAGCAGTCAGTTCACCTGAGATGTTCAACTCCTAGGAGGCTGGTGTGTAACTGGAAATGCCAAAGCAATTCACTTATAATGAGAAAAATGGGAATACCAAGCAGTCTATATATTTGAACTGGCAGATTAGCAAATCCACGAGCGCTAAAAGTTGTTTGATAAGCACAGACCCACATGGAGGGAACATTCCCGCCTCAGCTCTGCTGGGAGCATATTAAGACACTTTTGCTTTGCCCTCTGTTTTCCTAGCCTGCATGCAGACCTCTCCCACACATTCCATTTTCAGGCTAATTACATTTCCAGTAAGTTCCAGTGTTTTTCTTTCACCTCTAATTCTTCTCTGGGAATTGCAAGTTCTTGTGGTTAGAGTATTTTGGATCCTATTGCTTAATTTCCAAGCAAGAGAGAGTTAAAACAAAAGAGAGAGCTAAAATATACTGGACACAACTCAAACTTAGTAGCAAACATATTTTTGGAGTAAAATCGTATAAGATTTTCTAGAATCAAATATAATTCAGACATTCAATGTCCGATATTGCATAAGCTCTGAATAACATATTGACATAATAAACAATGAATGATGCCTTAAAAATGGGAGTGGAGAGGGGAAGGAAGCCAAAATTTAATTGCAAAGCAAACAAAGAAATAAAAATCAAATACTGATCAAAACTTTACATACAAATTATCCAGCACATAATTACAGAAGATGAAGCTGAGAACAGAAGCACTTGGCTTTCTAATGTGTAAAATGTCCTAGGGAGGCACCAAAAGCTCCCAGGCTATGAATCTGCAGGGCTTCTCCTGACTGTTTTCCTTGGATGTCTGTCCTGTTGAAGCCCAGCTCTACTCTCAAATTTCATATAGAATCCCATGCTTTAGAAGTCTCAAGTGATATTTAACATTTCTATGTTTAACACTGGGGTTATTAAAAAATGAAAGCTCTAACATCAATTATGTATTACCATAATTAACGTTTCACATTTTCTTACGAAAACAGCAAATGGAAGAGATGTCTTCCATGCCACAAGTAGAATCCAAGTCCAACTGCAGAAGCAATGTGCAGAATCTGCCTGCTATAAATTGTCCTTATGGACCTCCAGCCCCACGTGCACAGCCTTAGAGGGAGATGTAAACATCTAGGCCATAGATAGAGTCTGATCAAGCTGACACCTAATTCTCTCCTGTGTCGTCATCTGAAATGCTTGACTTTGAACATTATGTTCTAAGAGCATCAAACTTTGCGCAGTTCTCCATCATACTTGAGCTGTTTCACGCCTCAGTGCCTTGATCATGCTGTTCTGCTGCTTGGAGCCCCGCTTAGCCTCCAACCTTCCCCCGACCCCCGCCACACATTAGAATCATCTGTTGAGATTCCGCTCTTCCAGGAGGGCTCCCTTTCTACCACCACCCTGCGTTTGGATGAGGAAAGAAGAGCTCTCAGAAAGGAAGCGCATGGAAAGCTGTTTCAAGAATAGGGATAACTATAACTCTCATATTTTTTAAACTATATTTTAAAAACTCAAAGATGTTAAGTTGTTTAATGGACAACTGAAGAGAATATTTTTTGCTTCCTCATCCTAATTCATTCTGAAAAACTCATAGTGCTATTCAACCAACAAATTTTCATCCCCATCTCCACTAAAAGCCCACGTGCACATGCGCGCGCACGCAGACACACACACACGCACACATCCTTCCTCTGTGGCCCCCTATACTATAAATAGCATAGTGCCTGGCACAGGAGAGAGGCCCAAATATGTGTTGCTGTTCACTGAATAATTAAAGAAATACAACATGAGTAGATTAATCGAGTCCAAAGTGAAGTCAGTGCTAAGGAGGAAACAGACTCCAGAAAAGATTAGAGCTAGATACGGTCAAACAGAAAGATTTTCTGGAGAAAGTTAATTTTAACTACATGAAGAAGAAAAGAGCTACGATAATGCTATAATAATAGCGTTATAGCAATAATAGCATCTAACATTGATTAAATGTTTGATATTTGGCAGAAACTCTGCTGAACTATTTATATGTGTTCTCTTTTTAATTATCATAAGAACTGTGATGTGGACATTATTTCAGATTTAGAGATAAGGAAAGTGATGCTCAGAGCAGTTAGGCAACTTGTTCAGAGTCCTGCAGGGGTAAGCCACGAAGCTGGAAACCGAGCACAGGTATCATCTGGCTGGGATGGTGGGATGCCGAGCAGAAGAAGAGAGGACTGAGGACTAAGTGTCGAAAGAATGGATGCTGAAGCCCGGAGGCTGGCAGTGGCTGCAGATGCAACGGGACAGGAAAAAGGAAGTTAGCACGAGAGATGGCAGAAAACTTCAAAACCAGGGAGAAATTCTCTGGATTTTTGAATAGGAGAAAAATTTCCATAATGAAAATCAAGCTTGAGGCAAATTATTATAAAAGGTGCATGGACAAGAATATTGGTGGTCACAGGTGGACAGCTTGGGTAGAAAATTTTTATAAAAATATAATTATACTATTTTATGGTGAAAGCAGAGAGCTCTCCCCACTACATCTGTAAAAAGTTTTTTTGCTATAAGTGGGCCAGATCTGTCCTCCCCAAAATTCAGCATCTGGAAAACAGTGACAGGTACTTCATGATCAGAAAGTAGACATATCTCTTAACATCCTGCTTAGGAAAGAAAACAGTTACTTCCCATCTGTCTGTAGCAAAGTGGGGGTCAAACAAGAGAGATTAGCTAATTTACTTTCACATTGACCTGAAATACTGACTCCAAATATCAGAAGTCTTTTGACAGCAGTGTCCTTTATCTCACAAAGATCATTTACATTCACAACAGAAAGTTCCTCTCACTTTCAGAATCTATCATTTAAGTAAAATTATAACTTTAATCGCCGTTGCTGAAAAGCAGTTGAAAACCCCTTCACGGTTGAAGGCCTGGGTCATCATCCTGTTGCTCTCATCTAAAGGCACCTGGATAACTTATTTTCCAATTTTTAAATGCAGTTTTACAATTTTATATTACATCTAAGTATTATTATATTATCTATACTTTATATTAACTTTATATTGCCCATAAACAAGAGTCAAGGAATTTTTAAAAAATCAATATGACCTCTTTTTATTCTCTGGCTCTGCGGTAAACAGAGAAAATGTACATGTTCCCTCACCTCTGTCTCCTCTATCCCTTAACTCTTGAAGGACTCTTACATACTAAAGGGTTGTACAGAGCTTAATAAAAGCACTTAATTTAATTTTATTTCATTTATTATATTTTTTAATTATTTTTGTTTTATATTTTATTTTATTATTTTAATAAAAGCAGCACCTTCTGTGGTGCTGGCCTAAACATTTGCAGTAGAACATTTCCTAAAAGGAAACTCCCGCAAGCTGTCAGAAACAGTGGGGCAATAACCTCTCTGAGGACTAGAATCTGATGGGGTTGGGAGAGGGGACTCCGTGAAATCAGCTCAAAGACAAGAAGGCCGTGTTCATAGAGCATCAGGTTCTTGCAGGACAGGAAAATACAAATCTAAAAGGCAGAACCTTTAAATATTTAGAATTTTCAAAATATGAATACAGAATATCTCTATCAACCAAGAGAAAGCCTCTGAAGACTCATTCTTTGTCACTATGCGTCTTAGCCAGAGCTAGGCTGACCTCTCTTCTGCAACCCACCCCAGCCCCCTGGGCCAGGCCTGCTCCCCTACTCCTCCAGGTCTGGCACTCTTGCGACGAGAGCTTTCATCCCCAGGCACTTGTTTGTGTCTCAAACCAGGTTAAATGATATCTAATAAAAACCTAAGAAATATCATAATAAGTGTTGGAACTTAAGCAACACAAATCTCTGCCTACTGCAGTGGGTGCAATCATGGAGTAAAGATGTTGCACAATTTAAGTAACTTTTTATAGAGGTTACATTCGTTTATAACATTAGATAAATTTCAAGTGTACGCCATTATATTTCGACTTCTGCGTGTATTACATTGTGTTCCCCACCCAAAGTCTAATTTCCATCCATCGGCGTGCACATGTGCCCCTTCCCCCCCCAGACATTGCACTATTAAAGAGAGAAAAGATTTTGTTTTTCATTTCTTGACATACTTGTTTCCTCAGTAATATAACCACAAGTCTGACTAGCTCAACTCAAACAATCATAAATTATGATTTAGGAAACTGTACTGACAGCTTACTGTACATGAAAGTGAATTCGAGAATATCCATCTGATGACATTTATGTACCTTTTACTTGTCTCGTTTTTATACAAGGTATTTTACTTCTCAGCAAATGTACACTATAATATTTTTAGGAAAAAAACTTTCCTAAACCAGAGGCTTAATTAACATGCACAAACACACAGGGATGAACTCATCTTTCACCTGGTTTCTCCGGGGGTAGAGTTGTTGAGATGATAAATGGATAATCCTCACAGTTAGTTGCAAAGATGTTACAGCTGAGCAAACGTATTAACATGGTGGGTTAATCCACGGACACTGAACGAGTCATTTGGCAGATGTTTGCTCCATCTGCAATGTTCTGGACAGTGCACCAGGTACAGAGGACACAGGAGAACAAGATGAGACACAGGCAGTGCCCTCTCAAATAGAAACGTGCTCCAGATCTTATCAAGCAGGAAGAAACAGGCACAAAAAACCGAAAGCGAGTTATTTAGTTACATTAAGTGTAAGTTAATAAATGAGCAGGGCATCTGGCTAAAGAATCTCAAAAACAATTTTCTCTCTAAGGAGTGTACCTGGCCTCCCCAGAGAGTACCGAGCTGCCCTGAAATCAAAGGATACCTGATAAAAACAGTCCGTTTCAGATAAACCGGCGCTACCAGGAGATATCAACTTGGACCTAAGCTTGCAAGATTCAAGCGCTACTTGAAGACTGCCAAGATCCTCCACAGCACCAACAGAAATGAAATTTCTAATATGACAAGCGACCTACGCATTTCCGCTGAAACCCACTCTAACAAGAGCACGAGCTCCCACAGCAGCCTGCACAGACGCAGGCTGGGAGAGGGAGCCAGAGCTCAGAGAGGCGAGGCCTCTGTGTTACTGAGAATGTTGCCTCTTGCGATGATCCTTATCTTGCAAAAGATACCAACTGTGATCGATTTGACTAGATAACTAATTTTTCCTATCTGGTTTCAGATACCACCAGCTAATCCAGAGACTTCTTAGAGACAACTAGATATTCATTCTGCAGAGAGGCTGAGACATCGGGGCTGGTGATGGAGAGTTTTCTGTATGAAGCTGAGTCTAAGTGAGAACATGGATTTATTTCAGAGGATGAGAGAAGCACTGTCCAGGGTTCTCTGAGCCCCGCTTCTCTGTTGCCCTGGCCCAGGACCAGGAAGAGGAAACTGGGGATGGCCAAGTAATGGGGAGAAGAAAAACCAACTGAGAGTGAAAATGTGTGTGAGAGAGAGAAAGAGAGAGACAAACAGGAAAGCTCATTGCCCACTCGGTGAAGACTGAGTTAGTCTTTAACTTAAACTCTCCAATGGCATCCCATTCTAATTAAAACACAGTTCCAACTCCTTTCTAAGCCTTGAAGGCTTCACAAATGCTGTCGCCCGCCTGCCTGCCTGCCTCACCAGCTCCACCTCCTCCTCTCTCCCCCGCTGCAATCTTCTTCGGCTCTAAGTCCTCCAAACACTCCCAATTCATTCCTGCCTCAGGGCCTTTGCAGTCACTGTTCTCTCTGCCTAGAATGCTCTTCTTTTTGCTCTTCGCTTGACAGGCTCCTTCTCATCATTCCCATCTTGGTTCAAATATCACCTCCTTAGAATGTTCCTCAAAAAACTAAAAATAAACCTACCGTATGATCCAGGAATACCACTTCTGAGTATTTGGCCGAGGAAAATGAAAACAATAATTTGAAAAGATATAGTCACCCCTGTGTTCACTGCAGAAATATCTACAATAGCCAAGATATGGAAGCCACTAAGTATCCACCAGTAGATGAATGGAGAAAGAAGATGTGGTGTATATATACCATGGAATATTACTCAGCCATAAAAAAGGATGAAATCCTTCCATTTTGACAACATGGATGGATCTAGAGGGTATTATGCTAACTGAAATAATGCAGACAGAGAAAGAAGAATACCCTATGATTTCACTTATATGTGGAATCTAAAAAACACAACAAATGAACAAACAAAACAGAAAGAGACTTACAGATACAGAGAACAAAGTGGTGGTCACCAGAGAAGAGGGAGTGGGAAGAAGGGGGAAACAGATGAAGGGAATAAGAGGGACAGACTTACAGTCATGAAATAAATGAGTCCGGGGGATGTAAGGTACAGCCTAGGGAATACAGTCAACAATATCATAGCACCTTTATATGACGACAGATGGCAGCTAGTCTTATCAGGGTGATCATTTTGTAACACAAATAAATGTTGAATCACCACATCATACACCTGAAACTAATACAATATTGCATGTCAACTATATTCAATACAAAATCACCTCCTCAGAGAAGCCCTCTGGGTCCTCTAGAGAGGCTTCCCTCAGCCCCTCTTTAGCACACCCCCACGCTGGACTGTCTTTGTAACATTCATTCTATCTTCATTTATTTGTCTTGTTTATTGACTCCATTTTCCACAAAAACATAAGCTCTATAAGAGCAGGGGCTCTGTCTGTTTTGTTCAACGCTGCATGCCCCACCCCCACCCTGCCCCAGCACCTAGAACATCTCCTGTTACATGGTGAATACTCAGTAAATATTGGTTGAATCTCAGGTCCCACCTTAAAGACGACCACACAGAAAGTCACCCCAGATCCACCGCAAAACCACTCTCTGCTCCTTTGTTGCCCCCACCTGCAGCACCATGACCGTGACCCACAGCCGTGCTTCCACAACCTGAGGAAGGTGGGAGGGACCCTGATCCCGGATGGAATCTCCAGCTCCTTGCCATCTCGTCATCTGGAGGTCTCATTCTCCTCATCTCCATTCCCAACCAGATAAAAAGTAAATCGACATTCAAAGAATCCTCACAGACCAGCATCACATGCTTCTGGACAAAATAACGCCAACTGAGCATTTGTCTTAGGTGTAATGAGGAAAAGAGAAAACGGGGAAGAAGAGAACCTTTCCACTCAGCTTTTCAGTGCTTATGACAACATAATTTCCTCAGGGTTGGGTGCTTTCCACCCTCTCTTCCCAGTGGACCAGGAAGAGGAAAGCCCCTGGTCAGAAGCCGAAGGTTGTGGCAGGAAACAGCAAGCTGGCCATTCCCCCTGGGTGACCAAAAGCTCTTCAAGAAGAAGAAATATGGACACGGGGAAGAGACTCAGACCCGACTGCTCCTTACTCTTTTACCCTCACAACCCCACTCCCAGAATCTCATCCCTTCTTAGTCCGGCCATACGGCAGCCAAGTTCCTCAGCAGGTCGGAGACACTAGTGCTGATTCAGTGCTGGGGAGCCACCCCCAGGAGAAGAAACTCCTGCTACCCCACCATGGTGAGGGAACGGTGCTCCTGACACCTGATATGGAACCATAAATACAGTTTCCTACTGAGACGCTGTGATGTCCAAGGCATCCACTCTATTCCATACACCAAGCTCACTCCAAATCAAACACTTTGCTAGTTTTAACCCACAAAGCTTCACTTAGAACCCGAGATGTGTGCTGTTACCCACCGTAGTCGGGATGGATAGGAGAGAGGTTACTTCCAGCTGTTAGTTAGGGTGGGGACAGAGCCCTGGGAAGACTTCTTCCAGGCAAGAAGGATGAGTAGGAACTTCAGTAAAAACATATTCAGGATGAAAAGAACTTTTGGAACACAACCCATTGGAGATAACATAACCTCGTGGATTTGGCCAGACACAGCACAGCTAAGTGGCACGTCAGAGACATGGAGAAGACAGAAGATACCTAACTGGGGAAAGTCTGAAGCTGTCAGAAGGAAAAGCAGACAAAGTACACAGACTCCCTGTTCAGAAGCCCAGCCTGAGGGGCAATTAGGAAAGCATATGATGATCAAGGGATATATAAGCTGAGCACGTGCAAGGGAAAGGAGAAAGATAAGCACAAGGAATAGAAGAATCTGTGAGGAATGTGTGCTACGGTGGCCTCCTGGGGTGGAATAAGACACCAGGGAAGCACACCCTCACACGATCCATTCTAAGGCATGTAACCTAGAGCAGTCTCACTTTTCTAAATTATAAAGTGAGGCTAAACATTCCTGTCTGATAGGGCTGTTGGGAATATTTAATAAACTAGCACACGTGAACACACTGGGGAGCAGAGTGGCTGCCACAGGACCTTCGTGCTTCCTCACCTCCTTGATAAGTATCACCTAGAACACGTTAGATCACTGGATGGAATCGTAACTTCCACAGAAGCCCCTTGGTAATCTGCATGGTTAGCAGATGATGCTTATCAGAGAGAGAGAGGAAGCATGGCATTATTTCACTTCTCTCCCATAACATTCTAAATGATGTGGAACACAGAAATACCTCCAACAGAAGGAAATGGCTGCCACAAAGAATGAGAAAACTTGAGAATTACAATTTTCACAAAAGACAGACTGAAGTTTTTTCATGCTATGTCTTTTAATGGCACTTTCTGAGACTCAAAGATTTTTTACTGATTTGGAGCACAACAACAAATTGAATATTTCCAACATCTCTACTGACACGTAGTGAAAAGAGCAGTCTCATTTTCCTGCACCGTTTTAACAAGACAGCGTGCCATCAGGGACTGTGACATTCAGGGACTATGGTAAAACATTGCCCTAGGGAACCCACTGGCAAGGGATGGGGACCTCCTCTCCTCTTCCACATGAAGCCAGATCAGGGTAATACAAAGTTTCTGGAAAAGTTCTCTCCTTACAAACCAAAGTTGCCACTACGTATTTAAAGTGTTTCCGAGGCAATTAGTCTTATTCAGAGACAACAAACTAGATAATCTAAGCGTGTCTCTTCGGCAGGTCTTGGTAGGAAAAGCGGTCCTTGGTGAGACGAAAACGAAGCAACACAATCCGATTTACAAATGTTAAATCAGCATGCCTGCAGACGGAAAATAACCTGGCAGCTCTTCCAAATATTTAACCTCTCCGTGTAAATAAAAACAGTTTCAAGATCCGCAGCTGGGAGAGGAAGCTTGAAGACCAGAAAGTGAAATATCCAGCTAGCCAAGCGGAGGCGGCCGTTTATCGTAGACCCGAGGAGCAGTGTGGACACGGGCGGGGGCCCCCAGGCGCGGGGGTCACCCGCAAAGACTCCCTGACCGTGCCGGAGGACCCTCCTAACGCACATGTGCCTCTGGGTTTAGAGTCTGCGGCCGGTGTGGCCGGGCTACGCGGGCGCCCATCCTCACTCCCACGCAGTCTTTCAGTACTCCCTCTGAACAGAGACCCCCGATCCGCCCTCCCCGGCCCTCCTACTCAAGATCCTCAAGGAAGGCGCTTTGGGTTTTTTTTTTTGTTTCTGGAGATGGTAGTTTATACATTTTCTTTTAAGCCAAATAGCACACAAGAAGCTGGCTGAGCTCGCAGGGAAGCTCCGCAGCCAGCGGCCTTGGCGTGACCCGTTGGTGCCCCCTCATCCCGACCGCTCAGGGCACGCCACACCGCAGGTCCTGCCGCCGCCCCCACCTCCACCCCCACCCCCTGGTGCTTGTTTGTTAGCTCTGATCCTACCGTGGCGGGAAGAAGGGTTTCTCCGAAATTTTTCCAAGGTAGAAGACGAGAACCTTCCAGATCCCTCGCCCTTGCTCTCCCAGACCCTTTTACAAGAAGACAATAGAGCGAGGAGCCCGTCACTCCTCGGCCCCTCCAGCGCCCCAGCTCCCCGGCGATCAGAGCAAAGCGGGGGCCCGAGCCGGGTCCCCGGTTCCCGGCGCCCCTCGCCCTCCGCGGGCTGGCGCGGGGGTCCCGCTCCGCCGTCCGCTGCCTCCACCCCCAGCCCGGGGGGCCGAGCGCGCGCAACGCCCGTGGGGCCGGAGGGTGCGCGGAGGGGCGGCCAGCCCGGCGGGCCCCACCCCGACCCAGCGCAGGGGCCGCGCGGCACGGACCCCAGGCCGCCCCGACCAGGGCCGGGCACTCGGTGCCCCCGCACCCCACCCGCCTCACCCTGCAAGGCGAAGCCGCGGGGCAGGGGTGCCGCAGGCCGGGCGCGAAGCCCGCAGGGGCGCCGGCTCCGCGCTCCGCTCGCCGCGCTCCGGCCGCTGCTCTCCCGCGGCGCCGCAGCCTCGGGCCGGCGGAAACCGGAGGACGGGGCGCGGGCCGGGCCGGCGCGGGCGCGACTCGGTGTCCCGGAGCTGGCGGGCGCAGGGTGCGCAGCGCCGCCCGAAATCCGAGGCGCCCGGGGCCGGCCCCAGGCGACTGCGCCGAGCGCCCCCGGGGCCGCGGGAGGCTCCTCCTGCCGCCGGCGGCGCGGATGCGCGGTGGCCGCGCCGCCCCGGAGCCCGCCGAGGAAGGCGCAGCGCGCGAGGAGGCCGGGGGCTCCGGTCCGGGGCGGGGGCAGGAGCAGGAGCGCAGCCCCTACCTTTGGGGCTGGGCGGACTCCAGCCGCGCGCCCTCCCGGGGCGGCCGGGACAGGAAAATCACCACGAGGGGCGGGCCGGGCAGAGGCGGCGGGTGGCTTCAGGACAAGGTGGGAGGATCGAGTTGCACAGCCAAGAAGACACTCCCATCCCGCCCGGTCTGGTTGGAAAAGTGCAGGGGCGAAAGTGAGGGGCAGGCGGCCGGTCTCCCCTGCCCCGCAGGGCTGGCGGCAGAAGTAAACACATTCGCTGGGCGCTGCGGGGACTCCTGTGACACGAGGCGGGGCCTCCTGTGACATGAGGCGGCGCGGGCGGATGGTCCCTAGCAGAAATGGAGGAGTGTTCAGAGAGCTCCCCATTTCCTGGGCTCTGCCTTTCAAGGACAAATGTGTTAGAGGTTTTTATCTTTTGGAGGGAATGTTGTTTTAGAGAGAAGAAGGAAGGTGGGACGTGTATTTTTTTTCTTGTTGAAGTCGCTTTCCCTTGAGAAAAGCATATATTAGTAATGTCTTCATACTTGGATGGCTCTGAATACTTTTTAGATTTCAGTGTTTGTGAAATAATTCATTGTCTAGCAACCTTCAGTGAATGGCTCCAGCCCTTGGGCTGCCAGCATCATGATCACATGCCAATCAAGTGACCCAGAGAGAAGAGCCACGGCCTTGGCTGTGCTCACAGCGGCCGGGGGGTCACGCTGAAACCAGGGCCTTCCCCTGTGGCGGCCCTTCTTGTAATTGTGACAGTTTGAACAACAGCCCTGGGAGGCAGCAGTGGCTGTTCTCCCAGCTTTGCTAATCAACAAAAAACCCAGAGGGTGCAGAAAATTTCTAGCCTTTTCCCTCTCTACAAGTTGCTGTTGAAGTAACCCTGACAGGGTTTTAAAGCTGGCTCCTAGGACTTCAGGGTAGTGAAAGATGCTTAGGGAATTTGTCCATCTGGGCCAATTTTTCTTGAGGTTACTTTGTGCTTTTAGTTTCCCCTAAGTTCCTTATTATCCTTCTCCCACTCACGGTCTTCAGAATTAGACCAGTGGTACAGTGCACCCCCTCTGGCTTTCCCGGGATTTTTGGAACTGCCAAGTCACGTGCTAAGGGGAGAAGCCACCCAGTGTTCTTAGGTGACTTTCTGCTGCTTCATGCTCAGTGTGGCCAAGAAGACACTGTTCACCCTAACCTGGTTCCAATTCCGCCTCCTCCAGGGGCCTGCTGTGTGACCTTGAGCAAGTGACTTCACCTCAGCGTACTTCATTTTTGTCACCTGGAAAGTGAGATAATACAACATATCTTCAGGCCTGTTGGGAGGATTAAAATGGATGATGACGAAGAATTCTCAGGGCAGTGCTTGTCACAAAAACCATCAATTCAGGAAGTGAGAATGTTAACTAGCAGTCGTTGCCACCGGGAATCACCTACCCTCCATGCAGCATATCTGTTCCTCTCACCCATCCTGCAAGCCAGAATGATAGCACCCTAGAAATAAGGAAACAGAAGCAGGAAGTTAAGCAATGTGCCCAAGGTCATACGGCCCAGACTGGAGCCATGATGCAAATGAAAGCACCTGGGACCTAAACCAGCTTGCTTTCCAGGATATCACCCCACTAGGTAACTATCTGGGGCAGGGGCTTTTCACCTGTGTAACATTAATTGCTTTAAAATGCAGGATACATTATCCTATGGGCACACGATTGCAACTATGTAAAAATGTTGAATTCCTGTGGAAGGTGGTAAAAAATGAAGCAAAATTGAGCATGGGATTACAGAGTGTTAGCCTCTCTGGGACAGTGTTTTTGATCATTGTTTTGGGGAAATGTTTTCACGATGTAAGCCTATTTGACTCAGCCTGTTTGTGGATGTATTCTAATAAGGTGGGGGGAGGAGGGCCAGGAAGGAGGAGACAGCCCTTGGAACACGCAGAGGCTTTAAAGGCCCCTGAAATCGCAGTATCTAGGCAGTGTACATACACGGCTGGCCCTGTGTGCTAGGTTTGGTTTTCTTTTGTGGATGGTGCAATCTCTTTGAATTAGAATGACATTGTTTCATGCAATGTGGTCTGCATACCCAAGGACAGGCAAGAGCCAGGTTCCCCACCTGGGGCCCTGGGGCCTTTCAGCACCTGTGGACTCGCTGTCCAGAGTAAGGGTAAAGTACTATTTCTTCCTCACCCCCAGTGCAGCTGCCTTCCCGATTTTCGTGTCCTGTCCAAGCACAGGCCTTCTTGGCATGATGGACATGCGACTGTCTACTTCATGCAGGGGAGAGCTACTCCCAGGGGTGTGCTCTCAGCAGGCCAGTCACGTCAGATCAGAGGAGGTGAACCCCAGGACTGGAGATAGCCATATAGTGACAAGAGGCCCCTTTCTTACAATATCCTCTTATAAATTGTGAATAAATAGAAGTTTTCTTTCCTTAACATTTCTCAAGGCTGGGGTTTTTCAGTTTTAGACAATATCTGGCACAAGACTGAGCTTGACCAAGCTAATCCTTTTTACGTACTGTTCTTCTTCCAGCTCTAGGGGAAGAGATCCTGCTAACACCCTCTCGTAGCTGTCTCGGGGTTTTATCTCCTATAAGCAATTGTTTAAAGAACATGTACATCTCAAAAAGAATAAGCCACAGAACATAAGCAGTCTAAATCCTAACTTAGAGCTATGACTCTGCCCACAGTGTGGAAAAACTATTGCAAAAGACAGTTTAGATCTTTCAAGCAGAGCCCTAACTTTTCCAGCATCTCCAGTGCAATGCAGGGTCCCAGCTACATATTTGCATAGGTAGGTAACCATTGTGTTGATTTTCCCCCAGGACTGTGAGTGTGAGAAAAAGGTGTTCAGGTGTACTGGAAAGCTTATTTGCAACGTCATCAAGCATAGTGTCTCCTTATTCTACTAGTTCTGTCAAGATTTCAGAGGTCTGAGG
Source organism: Equus caballus (assembly GCF_041296265.1). Lineage (NCBI taxonomy): Eukaryota > Metazoa > Chordata > Mammalia > Perissodactyla > Equidae > Equus > Equus caballus. The sequence continues at coordinate 66,440,029 of NC_091702.1, forward strand.
GGCCCAACCTCAGGAACTGCATTTCTCTCCATCCACAAGCTGGAGGGGGAGGGGGAGGGAGGGTGCACACAAACATGGAAAGCATCTGTGTGGAGGAAGCCAGATTAAGACAACTGACAGAAAACAACGGCAGTGTATTATTAAAAAGGGTTAATATCCAGAATATGTAAATAATTCCTATGGATCAGTAAGAAAAAGACAACCCGTTTTAAAATAGGACACAGGCCGTAAGCAAGCAATTCACAGAAGAAATACAAATAGTCCACAAACATGGAAGATTTTAGTGTCTTTGTATGATAACGTGGTTTAAGAAAATGAAAACAATAATGAGAGATCAGACTGACAAAATTAAAAAGGTTAGTGAGATTGAGGAGTTTCCTCAAAGGTGTCAAGGAAATCATTTAAGGGAGTATATAGAGGTAGTTCCTTATTAGAGGGAATTTGGTGATTGCTGTCACATTTACAAGTTTGTTTTGGGTTAGAATTTCAAAACCCTAATTAAAGTTCCTGAACTTTCCTCCTTAGAAACAGCTTTGCCTCAAGCCAAGCACTGTAGGGAAGAGGCCATGGAGGGAAGAGACTGGGCCCTCTCTGCCGACGCCTGGTTACCCTGGTCAACTAGGAGGGAAGCCGTTCTGGATGCCGAGCGGCGCCCTGCACGGACCCCAGATGGCAGGGCTCCTTCTGGAGCAGTGTAGGGCAATGTGCAAGGCTGCTGCATCTTGGAGCAGCTGCTCAGAGCTCTTATTCACTCATGAGAAGTCTTAGAAGCCTGGACCACTGTCCCAGTTGTTGGCCCCCTCGCAGGAGAGGAGGGAGATGTCCCACACCCCCATCTGTCTGTGGAGACCCTCTCCTAATTTCTACTCCCGTCCCAAGACTGGTAATTCTGTCAAAGTATTACAGGTACCTATACTCAGGGCACTCGGCCCATTAATAATACTTAACATTCTTAGCTAACACCTTTGTCCCTCCTCTTAGCTGGTTTACAGAGCTGAACTTACGCTCTTCTACTTCATGGGACTGTTTTTATAGGATGGTTCCCTAAAAGTGGAACTTCTGGGCAAGGTGCACGTGAACCTACACTCAGTTTCCAATTTTTATGGTCATGTTCACACATTTAAGCTTTAAAAAAACAAAACTATGAAGCAGAGCACGCAGCGGAGTGCTTACGATGAGCTGTGAGCAGTGCGGAGGCTTCTCCGGTTCCTAAGACCCAGTCTGCTGTGAATGATGCACTTTTCAAACCAGCAGTTCCATTTTTAGGACTCCGTCCTGTAGAAATAATTACATATAAGCATGAAAATATGTACAGGGATGGTCACAGCAGCATTGCTTGTAATGTTTACAAATAGGAAAATAGTGCCAAGGAATAGAGAGTGACTAACTAGATTATGGTATATCCTCTATATAATAGCAGGTATTGCTGAGCTGTTACTAATGTATATACATAGGCTGCTGTGATAGCTAGAGTATAGCTAGAGAACTTTAGGAGTTCTACATTCAGAAAAGATATACTGTGCAGTTCATTTCTATCAAGCAGAAAGTAGAGGACCACTGATAACATGTGTATATATTTGTGAATACATAGAAGAGGTCCTGAAGGCTGCACAGCAAAATGTGGACAGCGGTTTCTTCTAGAGAGTGGGATTATAGGGGCAGAGAGGGACAGCAAGGGAGGGTTTTGCTTTTTACTCTAAATCTTTCTGATAGCTTGAATTTTTATAATGTGCATAAGTAAGTTTTGTAATTTTTTAAAAAGATGCAAAGAGATTTTTATGTGTTTGGCAAGAGGGAGTAAAAAATCCAAAGTGAAAATGCTTCCGTGTTTAGCACAAATTTGAACTCTCTGACTTGGTGAACCCCTACCTGTGCACTTTTCATCCTATATAATGCATTTTTTTTTAAGATTTTTATTTTTCCTTTTGTTTCTCCCCAAAGCCCTCCAGTACATAGTTGTGCATTTTTAGTTGTGAGTCCTTCTAGTTGTGGCATGTGGGATGTCGCCTCAGCATGGCTTGATCAGCGGTGCCATGTCCGCGCCCAGGATTCCAATTGGCAAAATCCTGGGCTGTCGAAGCAGAGCGCGCGAACTTAACCACTCAGCCACACGGCCAGCCCCGCATTTTTTTTTTTTTTTTTCCCAATCAATAGAGACCAAGGTAGAAATATCAAGTCAAACCAAACAAAACCCTTAAGGCCACATTGAAAGAACAAGAAGAAAATCTATGTGATTCTTGTTTTTATTTTGCAGTGGAAAAAAACTAGGCATGAAGGAAGCTTGAAGAAAAAGGTTAATACCTTTTTGGTTGATTTTATAAAAATATAGGGCTTCTAAGTGGCAAAATGCACCAAGAAATAAAAAGACAAGCTGAGAAAAATTTTTGCAACACATGGCAAATGGTTAATTTTCTTACTATACTAGGAATACTTAGAAAAAAACAAGAATTTAATAGAAAAAATAGGCATACTACATGAATAAGCAGCTCTCTGAAGAGAAAAATAAAACAAATTAGTCAATTTAACAAATACATATGCCCACTGTGTGCTGGGTACTGTTGGAAGCAGGTGGACATCAGTGAAGGAAACAGACGGTAAGTCTTGCCCCATGGAACTTACGTCCTACTGAATTTGAAAAGAGGCTTGACTTCATTAACCAAATTTAAAGTTATGCATAACTTTCACTTATTGGCCAAAATTATGATTACTAACACTCTGTGTGGAGATACAGGTATTTCCTGTGCTGTTGGTGGGTATACAAATTGGTGAGGCCTTTTTGGAGGATATTTCAGCAAAAATGATTACCGTTATAAACATTTATGTGCTTTGATGCAGAAATTCCACTGATAGAAGCTTCTGTTACAGCTGTGCTTGCACAGTTTACAAAGTTGTGTGTAAGAGTTGCCATTTAGATACTGCTTATGATGGTGAGACACTGGAATGACTGACATGGCCGTCACTAAGGGGTTGGAATTACAGGGCACACATGCACTGTGGACCGTATGGTCACTAAAACCGTGAGCAAGTCCTGTAGCTCATGACTTGGGAGAATGTCCAAGATACTACTAAATTTAAACAGCAAGTTGCAAAATAGGTTGCCTAGTAGGATCCTGTTACTGTTAAATATAAAAAAATAAAAGAAATAATAATGATAGTTATAACACAGCTTATGTTAGTGTCTGAAGGGGTACACCCAAGCTGTGAACATTAGCTACCCCTGTAGGATGCATTCATGAGGGGACTTTCCTTTCTAAATTATACATTTCTGAATGTTTGATTTTCATAATAAGCATCTATTGACTTTGAAAAACATTTTAAATTTTAGGAATTTTTGTGTGCAATTGATTGGAGAAATAGCAAATTGAACTTTACTTGTTGGGGAGTCAAGGGTTTTTCTCAGAAGTAGTGACAAAAGCTATGTTGTAAAGGGGTGATGGTGCACCATTTTCATCAAAACCTTGATAGTGTTTTTGGTTTCTATTATTCTCAACCTCAGAATTAAAGAAACTCATTTACTCCTAAACTTACATGGAATTCTCACATCACCAAAGGATATTTATAAGAGAGTGACATGTCAAGCAGAAAGACGCGGGACACACCGCTAGTGCTGGAGAGCGCGCCAGGAACGCGCCTATGCATACCTCCGACCTCTCCCAGCCTTCTGCCGTGACACCCGGAGATAGAGAGAGGAGCACTCAGAGGGACACGGCAGAAAAGAAGGGCAAGGTGGAGGCCACTGGATACACTCAACGAGAGCGCCTGTTCACTGTGCTCCTGCCAGATGCCAGGTGGTTTTATAGATTATACTGTTTATTACACAGCCACCCTGTGAGCTAAATACCATTAGTCCCATTTTCCGGATGCCGAATTGAAGACTCAGAGGAATTACGTTTGTTCAAGGTCCAGAACTAACATGGGCCAAACCTGGGATTTAAACCCAGCTTAGAGTCCAAGCTCCCTTTCCACAGCCCTTCTGTCCAAGAGATGAAGGATATGAGATTAGTGAGTATTATGCTAGAGAGTGACATGTTGGGAAAACTCTTACAACCATGGTTAATTGAAGGGGAGTCCTAGGAAGACTTCGTTAGTGTTGTGTGCATGGGGCTCAAGCTGTCACCGAAATGGAATTGTGTCTTTTCCAGTTCCCATTGTTCCTGTTCTGCTTCCCCAAAACCAGAATGTTTTCTCCAGGATGTATAGAACGTAGATCGCTGACAGCTTTCTTCAGGACTCTAGTCATCACCCCTCCTAGCTGATTTTGCCCTCTCTCTCATGCCTGATCTCACTTTGGGGGATAGATCCTGTTTTTAAGGTAATTATAGGAGCAGGAGCAGTGACTGTAGTGGCATCAGGGTTGTCACAGAGAAAATGTGGTCAGCAGCTTCTCAGGAGCCTGCAATCCAGAACTTCCTTTCTGTTTCTCACCAGGAGCAGCTTATTACAATACAGGACGTGGTGAACACGGTAGAACCTGTATCAACAATAAAGAGCCATAGAAACGGGGACCACTTAGGAACATCTGAAGCAGAAGTAAAAACGAAGGATTAAAACTGACAATTGTTTCCCAGTGATTTAAACTAGTAATCTGTTTTACTACAATTTTTGTTTGTTTTTACTGTATCTTCTTATAAGCTTTTTAATTTATTTTTTGAACTCGGAGTGCCGTATTGGCAGCAGTTTTTCCAAATCCTGCACATTACTGGCAATGACTATTAATTGTTACAAGCATATTAACCACATGGTGAGACACTGACCATCCAAGCAGCTGTCTGCAGGGCTTCATGAGTGGTCAATACTGATAACTTTAATCTTCATCGTCATTTTAGTATTATGCCACAAAATTGAGGGTCTTCTGAATCCTTGCTTAAGCGACTAAGAAGCAGATATAATTTGGTTTTCCTTGGAGAGAGAGAAGGGAGTAGGCAGGATTTCACTGTATGTCTCTGTGCTTATCACATGATAAATTAATGCATTTTAACCAAGTCAAATAGCTTGGAGCTTTGGATCCACAAAATTTTGTATAACTGATAAAAGCTTTATTGGCTATTGACTAAAAAGTTGAATACCATTGAATCTTCCTGGGCCCTTTAGAGCTAAGAGTCATGCCGCTGAGAATTTTTCAGACAAAATTCTAACCCACAGATTGGAAAACAATAAAATTCCAATACTAAATATTTGGAAGTTGTCCCTAAATTTTACTTAGCTCCAAGATGATTCATAAGTTCATTTGTGCATTGCTTCAGAAAATGAGCATGTCTTTACAATTCGGTGTCCCCCCCCACACACTTATTCTACATCTGACATCTCTCAGGATTCGCTCACCACCTCTGTAGAAGGACTCGAACCTTCTATTTCTAGCTCTGACTGCTTTCTTAATTCTCAGTCTTGTACCTCCAACTGCTTGCTGAGCATTCAGTTCAACGTGTATTTATCAGTATCCACTGTATGCAAAGTACTTTACTAAAAGCAGAGTCCAAAATCCAAAACCAAATTTTTACTCTTCCACACCATCGAGCCTTTTCTCTTAACTTACTCATTTTTATTACCACTAACGCTTTTCTCCCACTTTAAAGCCTCAGAGTCAGCCTTGACTTCTTTTGCCCCATCTTACTTGAACTTTCATCCTCAGTGTCATTAGCACACTCCACGTTCAGACATTAAATACACATCTATCAAGGGCTGCTGTTTGCCGGCACTGTTCTAGGTGCTAGGAATAGGGTTTGCCAGTGGGACTCAGACAAAAATCCTGCCCTCCAGAAGCTTTTATTCTAATAATGAGTGTGTCCTGGGAGGGTCTTCCAATGTCACCGAGCTGAGCCCTCCTCCCCACGTCAGCTGTGCTTCCATCTCACGTGGAGTTTATTCCACCCACCCCAGATTCCCTGGGTCCCCGTCAGAGGTCCCACACCTAGACGGCTCTCTGCGTGGCCATATCCTGGGGACCACAGCTCTCTTTTACTTCCCATTCTTGGGCAGATCTCCCAAACTCCACTTAGGGTTCTTTTCCCTTTCTCTTTGGAACGTCCTGCTGCCCCTACCCCCACCAACAGAAGTGTCCGTGGAGCCCACCTCCTCTGCATCCCTCACTCTGGGCTTTGAGGCAAAAGTGGCACAAAGTGAGTTGTCTTCTCGAGATCTGATAACATTTGTTTTTATATCCTGTAGCAGAAAAGTCCCTCAGCCAACAGAACCCCAAAGCTTGATTACCTTCTTGAGAGGAAGGAGGGGTAAATGTTTACAGAAGGGGAACATGGGGGAACATAAAGAGGTCTAAGACAAATTCTTATTAAGAGTCATCTAACAATACAAGGCAGAGTGTGGCTGCCCCAAAGGAATCAAAGCCGTAGTCGGCAGTGGGAGGTCAGGGAAGCAGAACGAAGGTAAAGTCTCTTGAGCACAAAGCAGGGGCTCAGCATTCGTTATCACATTTAATAGTAACAAACCTGGGAGATGGTCTGAAGAGAACAAAAACAGGCACAAAACCAGATTCAAACCTTGGTCTGTGTGGGTCCAAAGCCCGGGCACGTTCATTTGGCGGAAAGAGAGAGATCGAATTCTTTTATTAGGAGATCTCTCAGTTGGCTCCAACATACACAGAAAAAATATAACAGAGGAGAATAGATATAACTTAAGTCCCAAGTGTCTGGATTTTGATAAAATACTGATTCACTTACGTCTTTAATTTTTTTCATTTTCAAACTAAACTTCAAATTTTCCATTACATCAACATTTCTGTTTTTTTCCCCTAGTAGAAGTTATGCTCTTCTAACTGTCATTAAAAATAAGGAGCCATCCAGGAGTGGCCAAACCAGTGAAAACAGAGTGACAGTCCTGTGGGCCCTCCCACTTCCTCTCTTTATAAATGTTATTCCGCAATGGATTAAATACTTGCTTTTGGAACTGAGGAGCCTTTCCCAAACTGTTCTGTTGGGAGATGCTAATCTGAGTTTCAAGAACAAAGAATTCCTAGGCAAATAAGATGGAGTTCTAACCCCCTACAAACCATAACATAATACCTATTAGCATATTAAAGGGTCAGATAAAAAACAGCGTTAAGGTGTTTAACTTTGCTTAATGGTTAAACAAATTTAAAGAAGCTCCTTTTTTGTGGCGAAAGACTCTCAGTACTCTGTTATAATCTACTCCTCTCTCTATCTCCCAAAGCCTTTGGAAGGAGAAACGAAATTGCTGTAGGCTTGATTCTCTACCTATGGAGTTAGAAAGTCAGGGCTGGGATCCTTTTGTGAAATCAACCATGAATACAAAAGATGGAGATGAATGTCACTTACTTCATGAGAAAAATATTTAGAGAAAAACTGCACAGCATAGGCTGGCCTGCTGGCACAGCAGTTAAGTGCACATGCTCTGCTTCGGCAGCCCGGGGTTCACTGGTTCGGATCTTGGGTGAGGACATGGCGCTGCTCATCAAGCCATGCTGTGGCAGGCATCCCACATGGAAAGTGGAGGAAGATGGGCACAGATGTTAGCTCAGGGCCAGTCTTCCTCAGCAAAAAGAGGATTGGCAGCAGATGTTAGCTTAGGGCTAATCTTCCTCAAAAAGACAAAAACAAACAAAAAAAACTGCACTGCAAACTTGCAGTGACAGATTTAAAATAAAATCATCACTGTACTGTTCTTGGAACCACAAGTTATCAGCATTTCTTAATATTTTGTTGTGTAAGTACTTACACGATTAGTCATAATTTTAAACTGTGTGTTTTGGTTCAGACATAATAAAATGGATTCTGGGGAAAATTCAGGTTAATTTCTGTTGACGAAAATAATCCATAACCAATCTATAAATGAAATTTTGGGATGAGTTTATTCTGAGCTAAAATGTGAGGACCATGGCCCGGGGCCTTTCTTCCCGAAGGAAGAAAGGGCACTGAAGAAGTGGGGTGCACATAGTGGTTATATACCCCCAAACAGGATGTTTCACATATGATTGAAATGTCCCTTTTACAATAGTTGCAAGACTGCTCTGTCGGCACAGCGATTGATGGAAACAGCATGTAGGTCTGCTGTCTTGGTGAACACAGCAGGGTGGCAGTCTGTTGTCTCTAGCTGGGTGGTCACAGGTGAGCTGGGTGGTCAAAGGTGAGTGCAGCAATCAGTTCCTAGCCTAAGGAAAGATGCTTATCCTTAAGGAAATGCCAATGTGGGGCGGGGAAGTTGCACCTTTATCTTAAGGGCATTTGTTCTTGTCATAGGAAATGTTTAAAGCAGATATACAATACGTGCTCAAAGGCCATGGTCAGGCCTTTTTGGAGAAAACAAAGTCAGGCTGAATTAGGTTTACACCAAATGGCTTCCTCATATACTCCAATATATCCTATTGCTTGCCATTTCTATTTGTCATTTCTGAAAAAATTTTCTATTCGTTGCTATGTGGGGGATTGGAATTGGCCACCCCAAAATGTGTCTCTTTGGCATGACGATTATTTAAAAACTGTAGACACAGGAGAAGCTCTGAAAAGCAGAAGTTACGCTTTGTAAGAGACATTTACATTTGTGCTGGAAATCTCCATCTGTAAAGGTGTCTCTCTCTGTGTTCCAGGAAGAAGGGGGGATGACCTTATCTCTAGAAACTCTTATCAATACAGAAGGCAAGGACTCAAATCGGCATAATAACCTTTCTCTTGTTACTGTGCTTTTCTGGTCATCTCCCATAACTGACCCTCTAACCCCCAACACCCTCCTTTGTCTTTAGCTGCAGATGGTATTGAAGGTGGAGACATCAGCCATTCTGGCAAGTTACCCAGTTTCCTGGGTTTCTCACATGTGTACATGTTATAAAGCTTTGTTTGATTTTCTCCTGTTATTCTGTGTCATGTCAATTTAATTCATAGCCCAGCCAGAAGGATCTGGGCAGAGGGTAGAGGATCTGTCTTCCTCCCCTACAGCAAACTTGCTTTTATTCCTCTTTAGTAAAGCAGCGTGTGCAATCTAAATGCTCTAACATCAAATATTTTTGTATTTAAAGTCTTAGTGCAACAAAAATTCCTTTGGCAGCAATCCATGTCTACTAATGTCCAGCAAAACTTTGTAGTACATCAGAACGTGAATTGATCACATAAACAGTAGGAACAGAATTTGATATGTACATCATGATTTCATTCATTTATATGTTTATTGAGAACCTACCATTTATATTCCCTGCACAGTGCCATCCAAGGCACAGACATACAGAATTCTAGACACAGGAGTTCCTACCTTGAGAAGTGACATGGGGAAACAGGTATTCCTGAGATGCTATGTGTGTCACGCACTGGCCGCATCCAGAGAACACGGTGGTGAACACCCAGGCTCCCTGCCCCGATGATGCTGGCAGACTGGCTGACACGTAAGACAAACACTATGTATTGAGGTATCCTAACTGTTAAATATGCAGTGTGATGGAAACTAGAGAAACAACATCCTGGGAGCATCTGGAAAGATGACACTTGTGATTTGCTTTATGCAGATAATAATCTTCCTTGTTTATTTTTTTTTGGTAAGAATTTCCTTTACTAGTGTTATCTTACCTTTGCTTAAAATAAAGCATGCATGTACTCAGAGTTTTCCAGAAGAAAATGTCTACCCAAGAATTCTGAGCCACTGAAAAGTAAAGGACTTTCCAAAAAGGTCTTTAGGGGTCTATCAATCTGACCCAGATCACACAACAAAGCTCTAAGCCCTAACACAGATTACTGGGCCCCTGATTCTGCAAGACTATGGTGTGGCCTGAGAACTTTTATCCCTACCAGGCTCCCAGAAATTGCTGATGCTGCCGGTCCAGAGACCACTTATTAAGAAACATGGTTTAAGGGATTAAATATACCAACTTCCCAAGTTAAAATCAGTATTAAAGAACTATGAGACAGATAAGATCTCTGTTTCACAGAGGGACTAATGATGCATAGGATCCAAAATACTTTGAAGTTGAGATGCTTTATGATCTGACTTGAAATAACTTTTCTTTTCCTCTCCCATAAACAGACGTTCTGGAAAGTGAGACTAAAAAAAATTCTGACTATGTCCCAACAAATGGTATAATGTTAGACTTTGTGATGAGAGGTTGTCCCAAGGATGTGGGGGAAGGTGGAGCTTCTTGCGATGGGCCTCTTGGGAAACAAATATCTAAGGCAGTGTCGATGAGGGAACAAAAAGCACAGGGATGGTGGTGGCGGTCCAGACAGCTGGGCAAATGGAGGGGACAGATGCCAACTAAGAGGCATTAAGAAGAAAACCAAATGAATATGGAGAGAATCTATATTTTTAAGTTAATCCGCCTGCAGTGTGCAGGATGCTGAGAGGACCAGGCTGATCCGCTGAGGCGTTAGTAGAAACATAATAACCATGTCAAGAAAAGTATCTATGCTAGGTTCTTTCCTCCTTCTGCTATACTTTGGTATGGCAAAGTATATTTTATTGGCTTCAAACAACACAAGTTTATTTTCTTACAGTCTTGGAGATCAGAAATCTGAAATTAAGGCGTCAGCAAGGCTGCATTCCTTCCGGAGGCCCTAGGGGAGAATTTTTCTTGTCTTTTCCAGCTTCTAGAGGCCACTTGCATTCCTTGGCTCATGGCCCTTCCTCCATCTTCAAGGCTGACAGCACAACATTTTCAAATCTCCCTCTCTAATTGTGACACCTGCTTCTTTCAACACACTGGCTCTGACCCTCCTGCCTCCCTCTTGTGAGGACCTTGTGATGACATGGGGCCCACCTGGATCGTCCAGGATACCCTCCTCATCTCAAAATCCTTAACTCAATCCCATCTACAAAGTTTCTTTTGCCATATTTAGCGTCTGGAGACTTGGAAGTGGACATCTTCGGGGGGGTGCATTTTTTAGTTTCCCACATGTGCCATTTATTTTGTTCTGGTCAAAAAACACTTGGAGTAGTGTTTTCACCACTGGACATCACATTTTCAGGTGGAAATTGACAAATGGTGCTATAGAGAAGAGAATGACCGTGAAACATTCATTCACTCAGCAAACATTCGTGAAGTGTTCACGATGTGCCAGGAGAACTCTGGGGCCGTAGATAGGAACACGTGAGGCCTCTGAGGCTTCCCTTCCAGGACTCTGGAGTCTAGTCATCTGGTTTTGAATTTCCTGGCCTCACCGTTCATACCCTGGGAGACTAAGTGAATTACTTAATCCCCTGTGCCTCAATTTTGTCACTGATGAGACTGAGATGAAATTTTAACTGTCCCCAGGGTTCTTGTGGAGAATAACTAGTCTTGATAAAGCCTTTGGCACACTGACTGGCATACGGAGTTCAATGGACGCTAGCGTTGAGCAGGAGACGAGAGGACCACACACAGAGGCTGCTGTGCTTAACGGCTACGGGGACTTTGGGGAGGCTTCCAGAGATGGAGCGTGAAAGCTCAGTTTCTTACAGCCAGCTGAGGAGAAATGAGGGATGTGCCGTGAGGAGGCACAGAGAAAGATCTGGCAGCCCTAGGGAATGGCTGGGGAGCCAGGCGGAGCCTCAGAGACACGTGAGCACTGTCTTTATTATTTTTTTTATTTTTTATTTTTTCAAACAAAACATCTCACATATTTATTACTGAACCAACCCACTAGTTCAGAAGCATAGCAACAAAGAGAAAAATCAATTCCTGAATAAAACACATCCAGCTGTCCAGACAGTCACGTTTTCAGAGTGGTATGGTAAGATGTAAGAAGGACCTTAATACAGCATAAATATGTGTGTCATCTCATCTGTGATTCCTTATACACCCAGCTTGGTTCTTCTCCAATGTCTCCGCTTGGAGTTGTACCTGATTTTATTCCAGTTTTCCTTCGAATCCATTGGGGAATGGGATGATTCTGCTTTTGTTTCTTGGCTAGGAATCGCTTGATCCTAAAAGTCTTGTGAGAAGACATGGAGAGCAGGAGAAGCTACCGCGCACACGATGGTGGCGGGGAAAGAAGGAGCGCACTGTCTTTAAATACTGTGCTCGGGCAGTTGACACAACAAAAGAAATTAGACTTATTTTACTTCTATCCAGAAAATATCCAAGCCCAAGAGAAAATGGCAAAGACAACATTCATCTCAATATTTGAAAGAACTTGTGAATGATAAAGATTTCCTTCATTTCTTGGAGGATGATGCAAACCCTTCTCTGTGCACCACTAACTTAAAACACACTGCCTTCTTCGTGGGGTGGTCTGTCGTACCTGCATTTTCCCCTTTGTCCTTGTCAATAGAAACCCAGGTATTTTCAGGAATCAGCGGGCCGTAAACTTCAAGGGAGGCTGGGGTGTAAATCAGGATTGGTTTGACCCAGCCATGGTAACCACTGCCTTTGTCATTGGCTAGGAATGGGCATGTGACACGATTCTTGCCAATGAGAGAGGAGAGGAGGCCCTGGGAAAGTTTTCCTTACCTATTCAAAAAATAAATGAGGGAGGGGAGTGCTCTCTCTTTCCCTCTTCCATCTGTGAGACATCGCTGTGTGGATACGTGGTGCCCAAAGATGTGGCAATGTCTTGAGATGGAAGAGGACACATTTGAGGACATGAGAGCAAGAAGTAAAAAGGATCTGGGTCCTTGATGAGGAGGATCGGCTGCTAAATTATCCAATCCTGGAAGCATCGTAAAGTATGTCATTTATGATATTAATATGGAATATATTCAAATGCACTCAATGTTAAAGCCAGTCACATTTTTCCTTCTTACAGCCCCAAAAGCATCCTGCATAGACAACTGGCCGCACTGAACCTTGACAATCCAGGCTTTCATCAGAAAACAGCCATAGGCTCTCTATGGTCTTACCAAAATATTGGCTTTGAGAACTAATTTTGAATAAAGATTATTGACCCGATTTTCAGGTGAGAGATTCTGTTAGACATATTTTTTTGGTTCATTTTTTTCTCTATTTATCCTCAATTTTATTTTCGCATCAAATCATACCATTAAAGGACTGGATACATCTAGCCATTACAGTTAATACCACAAGATGTCCAGTAATGGTATAAATTGCCTGTATTAACTATATAACTACCTTTCAGAATTAATTCCAGCATAGGTAAAGGATTAATTTTCTAATTCCTAAAATTTCTACAATTCTAAGATTCTGTGATATCAAAGTTTCTAAGTATTGCACTAAACTCACTATATACTGATAAGAGATTCACTTGCTATTGCAGAAATTCACCCAAGAGATTGTCAGGAAAATGTGCTAACAGCAACAAGTTAATGGAGGCTGTAAGAAAGATTCTTTCACAAACTTTCTTCCCTTATATGGAAAAGAGCAACATCCTTCTGATTTCTGTTGAACATCTTTTTTGGACCATTTTGGATATCCCTAATACCCTTACAATCTCCTTAAGCTTCTCTCTGTCTTTTTTTTTTTTTTTAGGAAGATTAGCCCTGAGCTAACATCAGCCGCCAATCCTCCTCTTTTTGCTGAGGAAGACTGGCCCTGAGCTAACATCCATGCCCATCTGCCTCTACTTTATACATGGCATGCCTGCCACAGCATGGCTTGCCAAGCGGTGCCACGTCTGCACTTGGGATCCAAACCGGTGAACCCCGGGCCTCTGAAGCTGAACTTGCGAACTTAACCGCTGCGCCCCTGGGCCGGCCCCTCCCTAAGCTTCTCATTTCTCCATTTCCTCTTTTGTCTCCTCCATCTCATCCTCACTTTGAAACAGGATGAGTTGAAACAGTTTGTTGTCCCAGTTTCGGTTCTGGAAAGGGACAGCTCCTCAGGGATAGCAGTGACATGCTTTTCTCTTCTCACATTGCTTCTCTTTAAAGATTTTACAGGACCTACGTCTGCATTTACATCTGAAAGGAGTAATTTCATTCTGAGCCACATCCTTGCCAAAGTTTATTGAGAATATTGGTAAAGGACAACAAATTTACAAGAATCCTTTCTTTAAAAACTAGGCAGGGGGCTGGCCCCGTGGCCGAGTGGTTAAGTTCGCGTGCTCCGCTGCAGGCGGCCCAGTGTTTCGTTGGTTCGAATCCTGGGCGCGGACATGGCACAGCTCATCAAACCACGCTGAGGCAGCGTCCCACATGCCACAACTAGAAGGACCCACAGTGAAGAATATACAACTATGTACCAGGGGACTTTGGGAAGAAAAAGGAAAAAAATAAAATTAAAAAAAAAAAAACCACTTAGAAGTTGATGGTTTCCAGAAGTCTGCAGAACGTTTCAATCATTTTTATGGAGTTTACAGCACTATGCTGTATAAACTGTATTTTCTTATTTTCTATATTCTTGATGCTCGAGTGTTTGGGGCCTTGCTGACTGTTGTGATATTGTGATTTATAATAAGAAATATATATTTGGTCTTCATCCCCATTTCTGGCACAGCATTCCTAAAACCCTTGGGATTTCATAAGTGATGGGGGTGACCAAGGAGTCTTTTGTTATGTTAGGTGACTTTTGGACCCCACCTAATCATGGGGGCTGGTGGCCAGGAGAAGCAACCGTGTGATTAGAGGGTTGGGACTTTCAGCAAGCCCCACCTCCAGGGAGGGGAGAGGGGCTAGAGATTGAGTTCATTGGCCACTGGCTAATGATCTGACCAACCATGCCTATATGATGAAGCCACCATAAAACCCCAAAGGATGCAGTTTGGAGAGCTTCCGGGTTGGTGAACACACTGAGATTTGAAGAGAGTGGCGAGCTCAGAGGGCACGGAGGCTCCTCACCCTTTCCCTACACCTTGCCCTATGCAGCTCTTCCTCCGGCTGTTCCTGAGTTAGATTCTTTCATAATAAACCGGTGATCTAGTAAATAAAATGTTTCTCTGAGTTCTGCTCTAGATTTGCTTTAGCAAATTAATCGAACCCAGAACGGGGGTCATGGAACCTCCAATCTGTAGCCTGTCGGTCAGAAGGACAGGTAACACCCTGGACCTGTGATTGGTGTCTGAAGTGTGTGTGTGTGTGTGTGTTTGGGGGGCAGTCTGGCAGGACAGGTGAAGGATCCCTTAACCTGTGGGATCTGATGCCATCTCGAGGTAGGTCATGTCAGAACTGAGTTGAATTGTAGGACACCAGCAGTGTTGGAGAACTGTCTGGAGGTGTAGAGAAAACTGCCCCTCCCCCAAACACGCATCCATTGTAATTGGGAGCAGAACTCTTCCCCGGAGAGGGACGGCCCTTCCCAGGGTTAGCTCATTCCTGGAGCTAGAGGGAGTGTCCCTTCATTTGCAATCTAACCAATCCAGAGCCCAGACTCCACCGCCACCTCCTCTAAGGAGCTCTCACACTCCAGGCCAATGTTCCCCTGCCCTAATCCCCCCAGGGCCAGGTACCAGCCAATTTCGCACAGCCCCTACACTCCAGGGCCCACTGAAAGTACTCACACCAGCCAATCCTAAGCCTGCTTACCCTGCTTCAGCTGTTCCTTCCCCTGGAAACCACAGTAAAGGCTCCTGCCACGTTCTCCTCCCACTTCCTTGGCCCCTAGACCAACCCTGATGCTGCCCCATGTGACCCTGCGGGACATGCCATGAGTCCTGTTCCTAGGGATCTGCAAGGATGAAAACTTCTTTCTTCATGACGGTTGTTTCCAAGTCTTACTGTACCTGATTAACAAACCCTGGGCGTGTTTTACAATACAAACACAGTTGCTCTGCAGAGCAGTCTAGGCAGGAGACTTGCTTGTACACAGCCTCCGGGTGGGAAAGACCTTGGCACGTGCAAGGAGACTAGCTGAACTACATTGTCTGAGGGAGGCACGTGCAAGGTGCAAGGAGACTGGCTGAACCACACTGTCTGGGGGAGGGCTCTGGGCTGGGAAGTCAGCCAGGAGGTAGGCGCTGGATCCTGCATCCCGCGGGGCCTGGAAGACAAGGAGTGCGGATTTTACTCTAAATGCGAAAGGGAGCAACTAAAGGATTTTCAGCAAGGAGTGCCACAATCTGACATGTCTTTAAAGACTGCTCTGGGCGCTGTGTGGAGAAAGAATTACACTGAGCAAGAGCGGAAGCAGAGAAACCAAGCAGGAAATCTTGCAGGAGTGGAGGCCAGAGGTGACGGTCACCAAGGTGATGGCTGTACATGTGGAGACCTGTACCTTTCCAGACTCGAGCTGAATAATACAGAACTCAAAGGCTAGTAAGTCTAACAGGAGACAAGCTCAAGACCCTGCAGGATACAGAGTTTTGAGAAGAGTACATTACACCACACAACTTCTCTCTTTGATAGGATGACAAGTATTGATATAACCAGTAAAATTTTGAAATTTAGGAAGGATGTTTTTTTCATTTACTGGTTTTTTGTTTGGGGTTTTTTTGAGGAAGATTGGCCCTGAGCTAACATCTGTGCCCACCTTCCTCTATTTTATATGTGAGATGCCTACCACAGCGTGGCTTGCCAAGCAGCGTGTAGGTCCACACACAGGATCCGACCCAGTGAACCCTGGGCCACTGAAGCAGAGCACGTGAACTTAACCGCTGTGCCACCAGGCCCGCCCCTATGGAGGATTTTTTTTTAAAATCTTTAGTTCAATTCTCTTTCTCTTCTTTTCTGTGCTTCCTTTGCGTTACCTCTTTGAGATGGCACTGGGTAATAATTTATTATTATTACCTGCCCAATTTATTTCCAAATTTTTTGGAAAACAAAGATGTTAATAAACACATACTAGTACCCAGATTAAAACTCTTGGAGACTCAAAGCCCCCAAGTGGTGTGGAGCCCCTTCCTGATATGCGATTCTATATGAATAATGGTAGGTCACAATGTAAGTGGAAGGGAGACCAGCAAGATCCTGACTGTTTCACATGACTTCTTCTGTAGCTTAAAAACAGATTATAGGGGTCGGCCTGGTGGTACAGTGGTTAAGTTCGCGCGCTCCACTTCAGCAGCGCAGGATTCACGGTTTGGATCCCAGGTGTGGACCTATGCACTGCTTATCAAGCCATGCTGTGGCAGGCGTGCCACATACAAAGTAGAGGCAGATGGGCAGGGATGTTAACTCAGGGCAAGTCTTCATCAGCAAAAAGAGGAGGATTGGCGGCAGATGTTAGTTCAGGGCTAATCTTCCTCAAAAAACAAACAAAACAACAGATTATATGTCAGTGTCTTTAAAAAATGTTTGTTGCCTCTGTTTTTCTGGCGCCCTCAGAAGGCACTTCCTCTGCCTTTGGCTAATCCAATTCTAAGTGAGCACCTACTACCTGAAGCCCCGTGCTTCGTGCTGGATGATGGGATGGGGGATATGACAGGGAATGAGCGGTGGGCTTCTTAATTATCTCTCAAGTTCATCAGAAAAGGCTTCTGGAGGGAGGAGCTTTTAAGTGGAGGCCCAAATGATCAGAAGAACCAGTGGAAGGAGGCACCCAGGAAGAGGAAGGTAAAAAGAAACAGGATCCTGGACACCAAGCAGCTCCCCACCTAGCCGGGAGACAGACATGACCAGCTAATTTGAGCCCAGCATGGTTCCCGCTGTACTGGCCATGCGAACAGGCTCTGAGAACGCAGGGGAAGAACCAGGACCGGGAGCGGTGACAGCGCCGTGCCAAGCAGGGTGACCAAGATGCAGAGTGGGATGGCGAAGACGCAGGTCCTGCCTGCCTCGGAGATGTCTGCTAGGAACAGGGCGCGGGGCTCCACTCCTCTTTTACTCAGTCCGGATCTCTGAGTTGGCTGCCTGGAAATCTGTCTTTAACAAGCACGCTGCTGATGGGAAGACATTCTGGAATCCTCTGACTGCAAGAATAGGCCTTGGCCTCTGGACGATGAGCTGGATACGCGGTTGAGTCTCGCCTCCTCATCTGTGGAATGAGGATAATCATGCAGTCCTCCTCACCTGGGGTCTGTGAGGACTAAACAAGGCTGTATTGTAAAGTGTCGTTGTAGGAAAAGCAGAGCTTTGATTCCAGCCGAGTAAAGAACTGACCGAGTTGCCTCAGCGCTCGCTTAGCACGTCTCCGAAGCTGACCTTCAGGGGAAAGGACAGTGGCAGGGCTGCAACTGCTGGGGCAGAGGAGGAGACTGGAAAAACAGCATGGAAGCTGCGAGGGAAGCCAGTCTCCCATGGGGCAAAGGGACAGCAAACAGCTGCGATGTTCTCACAGGTTGGTAGGAAACAGCTGGCTCTGCCTCTTCCTTGCTTTTTCTTTTCTTTTTGTTTCAGTTCCTCCTTTCAAACGCAAGTTGTTCAAAGTGTTTCCCTCCCTAAAACCCGAGCTTAGTCCTTGGCTAAACTGAAAGAATGTCATCTTATTGAGAAAGGAGTAGAATGAGGTACACCTGAAATTTACACAGTGTTGTAAGCCAGTATTCCCTCAATAAAATAATTGGAAACAAAAAGGAAAACCCCAGGGGAAGTCAGGGAATTAGATGGGCAGGGTTTGGCAGATGGAGGGCAGGACTGGGAAACAATGGGGCGACTCAAACCCCTTCTACAGTCCACACAGCCAGCCACTGACAAGCTCGTCCCCTTCCAACTGGTCTGAGCAGCCTTGAGGAGGGGCTGGAGCAGTGGCAGCCACCCCCCTCTTCCTTAGCTATAAAATCCTCCATCCCATCCTAAACTAGCCACAAACCAATAAGCAACCAAACAAAGCCACTCATTCGGATGGGCACCAAAAGAACTGTTTTCAGAAAATGGTTTACCAGGGTCAATGTTATTGATAGATGGATGGGAAACCATCACCTTTCTAGGATCCACTTGGCTCCAGATATACATGAGATGGTGGAAATTCCTTTTCTGGGATGATTTCTTTTAAGCCCTACTTGCCTTCTATAATTCTGGTAGGGTAACAAATCATGTTCCCAACATTGTCGTGAGAAGGGGCATGGGTTTCAGATTTTGTGCTTTGCGCTTCTTGGGACAGCAGTAGGGATGGCGTGTAAGAAGGAGCCACTCACACACTGCATCCTGCCCTCCAGAGACCATGAGGGACAAGCGTAAGAGGCTTGTGGACTTTGGGGTGTGCCAGGTGTAGGCCCCAATTCCTGCTGACCTCCGGATTAGCTGGGTCCTGGAGCTAGGACCTTCACTCTTAGAGTTCTCTTGTCTGTTATGTGCAAGGCGCTCCTCTCTGATCTGGTAGCTGCAATAAATGGTCACTCTCTTGCCCTGAGGCTCTAGCCTGTGACCAGTTGTCTGATCACCTAACCTGCTTGGAGGCCTGGGTAGTTCTTTGTATTGTGAAGGCAGGCAAGCTTTATTAACAACTGAAGCTTTCTAACCAAAGTACCTCTCGGTTCACAGCAAAGAAATCTATCTACTTTTTTTTTTTTGCAGTAGCATTGGTTTATAACATTATGTAAATTTCAGTTGTACAACATCATATTCTGATTTCTGTGTGGATTACATCATGTTCACCACCCAAAGACTAATTCCATTCCATCACCACGCACGTGAGCCTAATCACCCCTTTTCCCTTCTCCCTCCCGCTTCCCCTCTGGTAACCACCAATCCAATCTCCCTTGCTATGTGTTTGTTGTTGTTTTTATCTTCTACTTATGAGTGAGATCATATGGTATTTGACTTTCTCCCTCTGATTTATTTCACTCAGCATAATGGCCTCAAGATCTATCCATGTTGTCACAAATGGCCAGATTTCATTGTTTCTATTGCTGAGTAGTATTCCATTGTGTATACCTATGCACTTTTATGACTGGGAGATAGACATATGTAGTGTGTGCTAACACATTATTTTTAATGGTAAGAAAATTTAAGTTTCAGCATTTAGTCAGTGATTCAGGGCTGCTTCTGAAAAGTCAATATTCTACATATTTTGCAGTTTGATTCCTTTATACATGTGCAGAATAACTTCAGGATAAAATAGCAAGCATGTCTGAACAAGGAATCTCTGAACAGAAAAAGAAAGAAAACTGTCACCTCAGTAGTTTCTCATTGAAACAAGGGCACAAGGGCTTCTGGCAATATGAAATATGGTATTGATGAGTAAAATGTTCCTGGCGGGGAGTTTGGTCCAGGAAGTTTTCCAAAGAACACGCTGTGTCGAGCAGGTGATGACTGACCGCCTAACTGCTTCTCCAGGTAGGTGTGTCACACGCACACACCTTTAGTAGGGGTGTGACCATCAGGGCCTGCAGGAACAAGATAAGCTATAGTAATAGCCACACTTCATTGAACGTGGACCTACCACATGTCACAAACAATGAGAGTGGTTTAGATGTGTTCAAAATACTATCCATTACTTTTCCAAAACTCTTGCAGAAAACAGATGCTGAAAGATTAAATCGTTTACCTCAGGTCCCACATCTAGCAGACCAGGGATTGGCCCCCAGGCTGCCCTCTTTCTGTTCAACTAGGAGGCTTCAGTTTGAGAGAATGTAACGTTATGAAGTTGACGGCCCGGCCAACGCAGCGTTCACCAAATAGTCTTAAAGACCTGCCTACTTCAGGTCAGGCCTGATCTGAGCACAGGGGACGCAGAGATGAGTAACGTGATCTCTGCCTTCACAGAGCTCATGCTCCAGACACACAAGCACATAATCATAGTGAAAAACGCTCTGAAAGAAGCATGGATATCCTTCTCTATGAATGCAGGAAAGAGAAGTGTGGACTGTGGAGAGGGGCTGTGGACAGGTTTCTGAGGCCATGGTACCCTGAGGTGAGCACTGTTCACCATGTAGACAAGACCACTGGCAGTGGAGTGAGGGAGGAAGAGAAGACAAGAACAAGGCCGTGTGTCACGGCAAGGTCATTAGAGAAAATGGTGAACTGTCTGTGTGGCCCATGAGAATGGAGGAAGAGTCAGTGAAGGGAGATGAAGGCAGACTTCTGTTTTCCCAGAATATTGAGGACCATGAATAACTGGTAGAGAATTTGGAGGCTCTTGGCAATGTGGTACCTTGAAAGCATTTAACAGAAGGAAATGGCTCAGTCTGATCTACATTTTCTTTCTTTCTTTTTTTTTTTTTTGGAGGAAGATTAGCCCTCAGCTAACTACTGCCAGTCCTCCTCTTTTTGCTGAGGAAGCCTGGCTCTGAGCTAACATCCGTGCCCATCTTCCTCTACTTTATACGTGGGATGCCTACCACAGCATGGCTGCCAAGCAGTGCCATGTCCGCACCCGGGATCCGAACCAGCGAACCCCGGGCCGCCGAGAAGCGGAACGTGCGAACTTAACCGCTGCGCCACCGGGCAGGCCCCTGATCTACATTTTCAATAACTTTTCATAAATTGGCTTTTACCCCTTGCTCATCAGGTGAAGGTTAGATGGTTTGAAGATGTCAAATAGTCTCAAGAAAGATCTGGAAACACAGTATGGGGTGCTTCCTAGGGGGAGACAAGTTCAAAAGCTCAGGGTAGAAGCAGATGTTGTTTAGAGACTGACTGCTGACTTTGCCAAAGAAAGCAAATTGCGAAAGTCGACTGGAGTGCGTATACGGAACTCTTCTAGTGGGTTTAGGGTTTATATATTTTGATTCATTAATAAAGAAACACTGGAGCGATATAGATTTTTTTTGCTGTTATTAAATTCTTTAAGCAAAATTTTTGAGGATTAAATTGCCTGTTTCTACGTGTATGTTTTTTGTGTGCAAGTGTGTGCTTATTAAAATACGGATTTGGGGGCTGGCCGGGTGGGGCAGCAGTTAAGTGCACATGTTTCGCTTCAGTGGCCCGGGGTTTGCCGGTTCGGATTCCAGGTGCGGACATGGCACCACTTGGCAAGCCATGCTGTGGTAGGTGTCCTGCATATAAAGTAGAGGAAGATGGGCATGGATGCTAGCTCAGGGCCAGTCTTCCTCAGCAAAAAGAGGAGGATTGGCAGCAGATGTTAGCTCAAGGCTAATCTTCCTCAAAAAAATAAAATAAAATACGGATTTTTATCCAATGACTTTGAACCAAAACAGTGAACAAAAAGTGCAATTTGTCTAATGTCTGAAGAAAACGAAAACCCTTCCTATTTATCCTAGCCACTTTATCCTTAACATAGACGAAGGAAGAAATCGTATTCTCTTTCCTATGTGGTGATTGTGTTGTGGATTTCTTGTTTATAGAACATTGAGGTCAAAAGGTCTCAATCTGAGCCTCCAACAGCCTAGGTGACCCCAGATGACTTGATTAGCTTGTCTACCTCCCGGTTTCCTTTGATGCAAAATGCAGTTGATGACACGTGCACGATGTAACCACTCACTTCCCACTCTTTACTGGGTCCTGGTAAGGGGAGCAGCACTAGGTATGGGTTGGGAGCACACTGGGTTCATTTTCTGGGTTGAACACTGACTTGTTATGGGACCTTGGCAAACTCTGAGAGAAGACTTGACTTTTCTGAAGCTCAGTTTCTCCATTTACAAAATGGGGATGTGGGTGCCTATCTTTCTAAGGCTGTTGTGAGAATTAAATCAGATGACACCTGTAAAGAGCTTAGAACAGTGCCTGCTACATATGTGTGTGTGTGTGTATTACATATATATGTATGTAATTGTGAAGACATTCGATTGGGACAAAAAGACCCCAAAACATGAATTATGACCCAATTGGATTAAATTGATCGTTTCAGATTCCACATTACAACTACTCTTTAGGATGAGCCAGGTTTTGCTGTAGTAGCAAAGAATAATATTCTCAATTATCTGAAAAGGATATTAAAATACCTCTTTCTCTGTCAGTTACTCATCTGTGTGAGGCTGGAGTTTCTTCATTTATTTCAACCAAAACAATATACAGCAGCGGACTAAATGCAAGGACAGAGATGAGACTCCCGTTGTCTATTAGACTGAAGAGATTTGCAAAAATGTAAGACAATGTTGCTCTTCTCACAGTCTTCTTTTTTGGTTTTTAGATAGTTATTTTTCATAATTTTACATCATGTTAACATGCAATGGGCTTATTTTTGTGGTTTTTAAATGAGTTAGTAAATATATGTAAATATTTTAACATTTCCTTCATTTTCTAAGTGGTAAATATTAAAATCATAAATAATGTATCAGTCTTCACTTCAATTTGAGTTGGGAAATTTTCATATTCTTTAGAAAAGCCTACTTTTTTTTGGTGAGGAAGATTGGCCCTGAGCTAACATCTGTGCCAATCTTCCTCTACTTTTTTGTGTGTAGGACACTGCCACATCATGGCTTGATGAGCAGTGTGTGGGTCCATGCCCAGGATCCGAACCCATGTACCCCAGGCTGCAGAAGCAGAACCAGCAAGCTTAACCACTACGCCACAGGGCTAGCCCTGAGAAAAGTCTACTTTTTGAAAGTGACTTTGGTCAAGTTATTTAAACTCTAAGTGCCTCATCAATAAATAAATACACAAAAATAAAACAAGAATGACGCCACATTATGCCCAAGAGTTAGGGAATTAGACAAAATGAGATTATGAGCTTTCCTCTAGCTTGACATTTTCATGATTCTAGAATTCTTTTCTATTAATAACTCTGGTTAAACTTATTGGAGGTTTAGCCATTAGTAAAGGCCGATCATCAGGGGGAGTTCAGTTCCCTTTGAAAAAGACATGAGCTAGTATTTTGGACTTAACTTTCTAATAGCTAAAGGAAAGCTCATAATCTTGAGCCAGCTCAAGGAAGCAGGCAGCTCAGCACCAACACAATCACGTGTTCTGGAGCATCTGAGGGAGTATCAGGGCAATTGATGATTTCTTTCATGGGCTGAAAGCAGAAGCACAGAAATAGAAGGCTGACGTCAAGAGTGGGATAACCCCTTAGAAGTCAGAAATCTAACCATAAACATCAACTCAACCTGGCACATTTTATTTGATGTTTTATCTATTAGACAAATATGTTTTGAGTGTCCAATATCTACCAGGCATCAAATACATAATCTTTACTAATCAAAACTCTAGAAGAATTATTTATTTTTCTCCCTGAAAAGCAAGCATTAGCAGAGGACCAAATCAAGTGTTTCATACTTAAGTTTCCTTTTTCATTTTGTCAACTTCCAACAGTGTTTTCTTTTAATAACACTAACTCATCAACACTTTTTCTGTACGTATGATTGCCATGGACTCAGGTAGTCTAGTCCTTGGGGGCACCAAGCCATGTAGATCTGCTCCATCTCTTAATTCATGACATAGATGGACAAGCACAAGATTTATACTCAAGAAAAGTAGTTGCTATAAAAGTTGTAAATGGGTGTTAAATGATATAGACTATGCATAGTACAAGGACAGGAGCATCTCTTTGGCCTGAAGGATATATGCAGTGACCTTGAAGAAGAGCAATTTAACAGACAGACGGGGAGGGAGATGTGGGCTGACTGAGTTGGGAGAGGACAGTTATGGGTGTGCAGGGAAATACACATGCTGTTTGACTTGAAAGAATGGTTTATAGGCATCCTGGCACACCCAGGATGTGTGATACACAATCTCTTCTTTCTTTTTTCCATGAAGTCTACTTGCTGCCAAGATAAGCTACTCAAAGCCCTAGGCAGCTGTTCAAAGACCTGGGTACATATCTTTTTTGAAACCACCATGATTTGCACTTACTGATGCCTTGACCTGGATGGTCCTTATTTTGCCTTCTCTGGTGAATTATTTACTCCTAATTACTAGGCATTTTTCAAAGCCCGGTAAAATTTTTACCTCTTCTGAGATACCCTCTTCCAGCAGAGTGAGTCCCTCCTTCGTTGTGCTCCCATGACATAATGCTCACTTTAAAGAAAGGAGAGCTGCACGTTCTGTGCCTTCGGTGTATCATGTGTATCTTTGCTTCTCCAGTTTCCTCCAGAATCCTGGCATGGAGGAATACTCTGCTTGTTGAGGGCATCCATCAGCTGCTCCAACATTCCTAAGATGAACATCACTCTCCTAATTGTTGATTCAATTCCAATTGGACAGTATCTTTTATAGATTCTGAGAGAAGTGGAAACACTCCCCTTTGTCCTCAGGTTAGAAAACCTTGGAGAAAAGGATTGTTATTTTCACAGCCAAGTGTTTTATCCTAGACCTGAGCATCTGAATGAAAGAAATTGACACCCATTTCCTGCTTTTGGCTCATATTCTTCTGGCATTCTATTTACATGTTAGCATTACTATTTTAGACACTTGAAAATCAGTTTTTCAGTGTCATCCTATATATGGTGTGATTTAAGAACAGGTGGGAAGGCTGCATCCCAAACCCTCCTCCTGTACACTTTTCTGATGTGCGTTATTCCATTATTAACGACTCATTCCTTTAGGGCAGGATTTCTCAACCTCATCTCTGCTGACATTTTAGCCTGGATAATTCTCTGTTGTGGAGGGCTGTTTTGTGCACTGTAGGATGTTTAGCAGCATCCTTGCCCTCTACCCACTAGATGCCAGTAGATGTCAGTTGTGACAATGAAAACTATCTCCAGACATCCCTGGAGGATAGTCTTTCCTGGTTGAGAACTACTGCTTTAAGGCAAGACTCACTCCCTTACAAACACGCACACACACATTCACACACTCGCATTCACTTCATTTCATCCTTCTTTCTCTCCCTCTTTCCCTTCTCCCTTCTTCCTCTTTCTTGTCTCAGCAAATGTCATTATAGTTTCCTCTTCATCCTCAGCAACCATTCTCAGGAAAAATGAGCGTTTACTATTCTTTCAGGAAACGTAACACTGGCAGCCATTATTAGTCACTAATGACTACTGCGGGCAACCAACCATCCCAGTTTGACAAAGAGTGAAGAAGTTCCCAGGATATGAAAATTTCAGTGCTAAAATTGGGGAAAAGCTGTGCAATCAGGATTCGTCGGTCATCGTAAACTTAGAGGGTAACCCTGTAACGTCTGACCATATGGTCCAGTCTGTGTTTAAAGCCTTATTCATAGAAGCCCACACTAAACATCCATTAATTAAAAGAATGGGTACATATGGTAACAAAATTGGAATCACATTCTAATTTTGCTGCTTTTAAAATTGTATTAAAGTTGATTCTTTAACCCCCATCCCCAGCAGCAACTCTTTCACCTTTTTCCCTCTTCCCCGATTATCTTTTACCTACACTGCTCTAGCACCTTTCATTTGTCCTAAATTTCTGAAATTCTCTCTCTCTAATTTGAAAATTAACTTAACCTCTTTCCTTTCTCCTCCCACCTCTCAGGTTCTCCCTTTCGACATAAATTCCAGGAAGCGCTTTGGCAGCGACAGAGCAGACACTCCCTGGGTACGCGGGTGGGTATGGAGGAGAGAGACTGAGTAGTCTGAGCCACCACATGCTTCTGTGGGGGAAAGAAAATCCCAGAAGCGTTTACATGTAATATCACCTATGTATTCGTTTATAGACTCCTTCCTAATAAGAATCGCTAGAAGTGGAAGCAGGGGAATGAGAAATTCCTCACAGTGGAGTCTTGACAGGTTGTGAGGGTGGAAGAGAAGATACATCCAGATAGGGTACTGCCCAGCGTAGCTGTGGGAGTGTGTACAGCCAGCTGCCAGTGCTCAGATTTAGTCCCTGCGTATGTACTTAGCAAGGGACGGAGGTAAAGGGGAGAGCATTCAAGGGGCTACAATGTGCTCTCTCACAGCGCTGGAGAAAGCTCAGCTAATGCTGTGTTCTCTTTGTCACACCCTCAGCTTCTTTCCCCGCAACATTGCGTCCTTTTAAGCCTAGTTGCCATTTGGCCGGCTAATTTGCTTGTCTTCAAATGTTTTGAAGTCACTGCACCACCCACCACGCATCTTTTCTTCAGCAAAAGTGTTCTAAAACACAGACATAAGCTGTGAAAGGAAAATATTAAACTATGAGGTCGCTGCCGTAATATCAGATGCGCGTGGAGTTAAAAGAAGATGAAGACATTTCACACGTGTGGAAGCAGCAGCACCCGAGAGAAAGAGACAGCAGGTGTGGTGGGCTCTCACTCTGTGAACCTCAGTGGTCTGCTGCATTTCCTCCACGTAAAATGTTCTCCATGTGACCCTTGTGATTCATATTTTGATGCTATGAAATTGGAATCATTTACTTCATTTACAAAAATCACTTCTCCTGTTTGGGCCAAAAGATCAAAGCATCTGAAAGATAAGGAAGGACCTGCTTGCAGACAAGGGCATCCATCAGTACTTATGGGATCCTAGACTCTGCAGAGTGACTGAAGTCATTTCACACTTCAGGCTCATAGTGACTCAGCTCTTCCTTTTCCAGTAAATGTAATTGTTAATGAACCCTGCCCTGCCTTTCCCAGAGGCAGAGGAAGCTTTTCATTTGATTAAATCCAATTCAATAAGTAGGAGTTTGTGTTTGTTGAACTCCTGAGTGGGTTGAGTATGTTTGTGTGTGTTTCATCTTAACATTTATTATAGAAATTATCCTATTATCTCCATAGCCATAATTTTCCCCAACAATCCTATATTGAAAATGTTCTGTAAATATATTATCCCTTTGGGATCTGTATTACTTTTCTACTGCTATTGTAACCAATTATCACCAACTTCATGACAAAAACAATACAACTTTGCTACCGTTCTGGAGCTCAGAAGTCTGGAATGAGTCTCACTGGGCTAAAATCGAAGTGTCGGCATGGTAGCTTTACTTCTGGAGGATGTAGGTGGGAACCTATTTTCTTGATTTTCCAGCTTCTAGAGGCCACATACATTCCTTGGCTTATGGTCCTTTTCTCCATCTTCAAAGTCAGCACCAAAGCATCTTCAAATTTCTCTCTGACTCTGAGCTTCTGCCTTCCTCTTCCACATTTAAAAGCCCCTGTGACTACATTGGGTCCACTGGTTAACTCAGGATAATCTACTTACCTTCAAGTCACTGATTAGCAACTGCAATTCCACCTGCAACTTCAGTCTCCCCCTTGCCACGTAAGGACACAGTCACAGGTTCAGGGACTAAGATGTGGACATCTTTGGAGGCCATTGTTTCCCTGCTACAGGGTCCAAGCTTTATGAACAGGGTGGTCCTATCAGACTCCCAACCTTGGTGATCCCTGAGCTTTATCCCACTGAGCAGAGCCACCAGGGGTCTGGAGAGGGCCTCAGACAGCACTGCTTGGCTCCTGCTTCCCTCTGAGGTTTCCCACTTTTACTTTCATGTTGGCCTTTGTGGATACTGTAGCTTCCTAGCCATCTCAGAGAAACATTAAATATATGGTATACTGTTTTTTCTTAAGGCTTAAATTGTGTGATTGGTTGGGACATTTAAGACAGCTGGTGTCCTGCTGTGCCAGAGATTCTACAGTTGCTCTTAGAAAATAAGTTTGGTCTAATAACAATTTACCTCCATTCCCTGCAGGTGTGACATAGAAACTGCAAACTCTTATCCAAGTGGCTACCCCTTTCCCTTCACACATTCTGCGGCAGACCCGCAAGCTGGCAGTGGAGGAAGGAGGCATTTTTGACTCCGTTTCTCTTTCTTTCCACCGTTTCTTTTTCTATTTTCAGCTCATCCACTGTATTTGGACCCAGCCATTGTCAAGCATAAGGGGTAGAGAGAGCCATTTTCTCTAGATTATTCTCTAATAGAGAATATTAAAATATCCACAGATAAATTATTATAATTAATGAGTCACTTGCACTTTGATGCAGTCTGGCAATTTTTTAAAAATCTAATTTATATTAACAATAAAAATATAAAGTACTTATGAATATATCTAAAAAAGATGTACAAAATATTTATGTAGGAAATTATGAAAATTTATTAAAAGAGACCAAAGAGCACTTCAATAATGGAGAGATGTTTTATATGGATAGGAAGAGTCAATATAAAAAATATGTCAATTCTTCCAAAGTTATCTATAGATTTAATAAAATTTCAATAAAAAAATCCTGACAGGGTGTTTTTTTTCCTATTGTACCTGATAAACTCATTCAAAATTTACAGAGTTGAACAAAAGGCCAAGAGTAGCCAAGGCACTCCTGAAGAAGAAAAAAGTGTGTTGGGGGAGACTTGCTTATCAGATGTCAGGCTACACTGGAGAACACAGTGTGGAACTGTGCAGATTCCTGGAACAGACTACAATGCCCAGCCAGACTCCCTGCCGTATGGATACTTGATCTGTGGCAGAGAGAGAATTGAAGGCTGGGGGAGAAAGGATGGGATATCAATAAATGGTCTGTGACATTTGGCTGTCTGTATCACTCCCCTACTGCTACGTGACAACCTCCCTTGCCTCCAATTTATGTGCTTAAAATAACAACCATTTGTTCATTTCGTAATTCTCAGGTCAAAAATTTGGGCTGGAATCAATTCGGTGTTTTTCTCGACTGGCTCATTTAGCTCACTCAAGTGTCTCTGAGCAGCTAAAAATCCAGTCAGGCAGCTCTGCTTCTGTGTTGGTTGGCTGTCTGCTGGAGTGACAAGGGTGACTTGGCCCCATACCTCTCATCAGGCAGCAGGTAGCCCATGTATGTTCACATGGTGGTGATAGTTGACACGATCAGAGAGAGCAAAGGTGGTCCAGACCTGGAATTGGTACAACATCACTTCTGCTGCATGCTAATGGTGAAGTCAGTCACAGACCAGTCCAGACTCAAAGGGTGGAGAAATAGACATCTCTTGATAGAAGAAGCTACAAAGTATTATCACCATTTTTGCAATCTAGCACAGTCTATCCTTTGGACAAAATAATTACCATTCCTTCCACTTGTAAGACCCCCAAAATCTCATCTGATTATTTCATCAGGCTAGTGTGGGATCTTGTGATCTAAATCAAATCAGATGAGGCTCCTCAGATGAGCTCTTCTTGTTCTAGAGACCTATGAACTGAAAAAAGACTAATTATCCATCCTTAACACACCCAATAATATACAGTGATGAGGCAGGGACAGGATCATTCTAGTAGACACTGCCATCAAAAAGGGGAAGACTGGGGCTGGCCCAGTGACACAGCAGTTAAATGTGCACGTTCCGCTTTGGCGGCCTGGGATCCACCGGTTCGGATCCCCAGTGCGAACATGGCACCGCTCATCAAGCCATGCTGTGGCAGGTGTCCCACATATAAAGTAGAGGAAGATGGGCACGGATGTTAGCTCAGGGCTAGTCTTCCTCAAAAAAAAAAGGGGGGGGGGGAAGAGTGGGAAACACACAGCAGCCACTGGTCTGTAACAATTCTGAAATCCAACTGGACATCTGTTGCCAGGTCTCCCCATTCTAGGGGCAGAAACTATGTCTTGATTAGCTCTAGTTTCATCTCCCCGCTCCATTGTTCTCCAAGGCTCTGAGCTCCACCTTCTGAGCTCTTGGCTGTATCTTCTGAGAGGTTATTCCATTTCCATAAGGAAAGACTCATAAATACAGCTAATTAGCTTTCTTTGCTTGCTTCCTACTGGTAAAGAGTAAGGGTTCCAGAGGCTAATTTGTGATTTGAACAATCTTGGTTTCTTCAATCCAAGTGTGTGGTGCTTTCATCAACACAACTCTCTTAAAACTTTGTGGTTTTCCTGTGAATCTGACTTGAGTCTACTTGTTCAGGAAAAGCCACACCTACAATTATTTTGGCATAGAATTTTGTGGGATGTCGTTCTGTTGTGGGATAACACCCTTATAATTCTTAAGATCCCTCCCCTTTTTTTATTTGAGTGAGTCTACTGGATACCACCTTAATTCTTTCAAATGTCTCAGTAAAGTTTTACTAGCCACAACTTGATATGATCTTCGGCCTCAGACTTCTTTCACTTGGAGGACTTTTACTGGCTAAAGAGATTAGGGATGAGAGGAAGTTTATTTTCTGCATAATCCCTCTGAATTCTTTCTTGGCAACTAAATGAAACCAATTGTTGCTTGCAACATTTTACCAGGAAATCCTCTTGCAAGGTCTGTAAATTCACTAGAAATATTTGCATATTTAATCTTCTGAGTTACTGCAGGCAACCATTTTGCCAACTGTTTTTAACCACATGATACATTGCCATTTTTCTGGTCTGTGAGAGAAATTTCCTCACCATTTTTCCAGCCACCATTAATAGCTTCCTCATCCTTTTTCTAGATTTTGCTCCCCAGTTCTTAATGTTTTTTCAGTCTCTGCCCAGTTCAGAGACCCAAGCCCACATGTTTTAGGTTTCTCTCACAACAGCAACCCACTTTTAGGTACTAATTTCTATTATCAGTTTTTCTTGTGCAACCAACCACTCCAAAACTTAGTGGTTTAAAACAACAATCATTTATTTATCAGCTCCTGATCCTGGGGGTTGGCATTTTGGACTGGAATGTTCTTCTGTTGGTCTCAGGTAGTCTGACTTACACTTTCCTGTTTAGCTGGCCATCGATGGCCTCACTCCCATATCTGTCGGTTAGCTGGCTCTCACAGGGGTCCCGGGCCACATGTCACCATCCAGCAGGCTAACTCAGCCTTGTTCACATGGCAGTGGCTGCAGGGTTCCCAAGAGCAGCAAGGGAGCATCCCCAATGTACAACCACTTTTCAAGTCTCTGCTTGTGTAATTTTTCCTACTGTGCTTTTGTCCCCGTGTTCAAGTCCAGAGTGAAGGGACCGAAGAATGGTCTTTACCTCTTCACGGGAGTAGCTGCAACATCACTGCAAAGGGACCTGCATGTAGAGACGGATAAAATTTGCAGCCATTTTTGGCAATCTATCAATAAATGAAATAAAAATGAGATATTTTTTAAAAGTAGACTTTATTTTGGATATTAACCATACATCATAACAATAATGCATATAAGCTGACATTTCAATAATATTCTTGATAACCTGTAATGCGTCTGACAAGAGCTCGTGCTAGAAGGGGAGGCTCGGCTCTGCGGTTTTCTCATGTTCCTTTGTGCATGCGTGATTAGCATCCCCAATGAGCTGCCACAATGTTTTTAGTCACCGGTTCATTTTACGAGGGTTAGTTGGGTTGAAATCAGAACTGGAATACGTAAATCCACTCACCTATGCCATCAGCAATATGTAGCAAACCAACGCTGGGGGGGGGGGGGGGCCCTTGCCAACCCCTCGGGATCGTGTACCTTCCACCTATCCCTTAGGCCCCTTTCCATGCTGTTTGTGACAAGCTATTGGCAGACAATGCAAGGGAAAGTGTCAACACGAATATTTATTTTTTTATATTTTATTTTAAACTAAAACTACATATGAAGAGAATGAATATATTCTAGTATTTTCTACTTACATCTTAACGGATGGCCTGAGGTACACTCTGGAGAGTGTTTGCACCAGCACTTTAGAAAATTTCTCATCGCCAGGGCTAACCACAAACGTTCTGGGAGAAATCACACCACTTTAATTAAATCATTTACGATTGGGGGGAGGTCTGGCCATCCTCCTTTGGAAAGCAAAGACATCTGTGTGTTTTGTCCATTCAGCTGTGTTTCCAGTTCTGGTGTAGGTAGAACGCAGACCTACCTTTAAGTATCTCAGATAGATAGAGCATTTATATGCAGAAATGTATCATTTTCCTTGAAAATCTTGATTAATTTGATTTTTGTTTTGTTTGCCCATGGGATATAGGAGAAAGACGCAGATCACAAGTAAAGCTAAGAGTCAAGATTTATTCATGAAACCAAATTCCTGGTTATGTCCAGTTGTCAGTACATAATTTGGCCCAATGCTTTCTATACCTTTTTCCTTTTAGTTTTTATAGCCTTTATCTTTTTCAGTTATTTTATAGCGTTCATAATGGTTTCCAACATTGTGTAATTTCAGGTGTACGTTATTCTATATCAGTTTGTGTACAGACTGCATCATGCTCACCACCAATAGTCTAACTTTTATCCATCACCACACATATGTACCCCATCACCCTTTTCGCCCACCCGCCAAACCCCTTTCCTTCTGGTAACTACTAATCTGTTCTCTTTATCCATGTGTTTGTTTATCTTCCACACATGAGTGAAATCAGAAATCATGCAGTGTTTGTTTTTCTCTGTCTGGCTTATTTTGCTTAACATCATACCCTAAATGTCCATCCATGTTGTTGCAAATGGGATGATTTTGTCTTTTTTTATGGCTGAGTAGAATTCCATTGTTATGTATACACGACATCTTCTGTATCCAGTCACCAGTTGAAGGGAACTTGGGTCGCTTCCACGTCTTGGCTGTTGTGGATAGTGCTGCAATGAACACAGGGGTGCATAAATCTCTTTGAGTTGTTGACTTCAAGTTCTTTGGATAAATACCCAGTAGTGGAACAGCTGGATTGTATGGTATTTCTATTTTTAATTTTTTGAGAAATCTCCATACTGTTTTCCATAGTGCCTGCAACAGTTTGCATTCCCACCAGTAGTGTATCTGGGTTCCCGTTTCTCCACATCCTCTCTAACACTTATTTCTTGTCTTGTTAATTATAGCCATTCTGATGGTCATGAAGCGACATCTCATTGGAGTTTTGATTTGCATTTCCCTGATAATTAGTGACACTGAACATGTTTTCATGTGTCTGTGGGCCATCTGTATATCTTCTTTAGAAAAATGTCTGTTCATGTCCTATGCCCGTTTTTTGATTCAGTTGTTTGTTTTCTTGTTGCTGAGTTGTATAAGTTCTCTATATATCTTGGAAATTAACCCCTTGTTGGGTATATGATTTGCAAATATTTTCTCCCGGTTAGTGGGTTGTCTTTTCGTTTTGTTCATGGTCTCCTTTGCCTTTCAGAGCTTTTTAGTTTGATGTAGTCCCATTTGTTTATTTTTTCTTTTGTTTTCCTTGGCTGAGTAGACATGGTATTCAAAAAGATCCTTCTAAGACCAATGTCAAAGAGTGTACTGCCTATATTTTCTTCTGGGAGTTTTATGGTTTCAGGTCTTACCTTCAAGTCTTTGATCCATTTTGAGTTAATTTTTGTGTATGGCGTAAATAGTGGTATACTTTCATCCTTTTGCATGTGGCTGTCCAGTTTTCCCAACATTTATTGAAGAGACTTTCCTTTCTACATTGTATGTTCTTGGCTCCTTTGTCAAAGATTACCTGCCCATAGAGATGTGGTTTTATTTCTGGGCTTTCAATTCTGTTCTATTGATCTGTGTGTCTGTTTTTGTGCCAGTACCATGCTGTTTTGATTACTACAGTTTTGGAATATATTTTGAAGTTATGGATTATGATGCCTCCAGCTTTGTTCTTTTTTCTCAGGATTGCTTTGGCTATTCAGGGTCATTTGTTGTTCTATATAAGTTTTAGGATTCTTTTTTCTGTTTCCACAAAGAATGTCATTGGGATTCTTTATGGGATTGCATTGAATCTGTAGATTGCTTTAAGTAATATGGACATTTTAACTGTGTTTGTTCTTCCATTCCATGAGCATGGAATATTTTGCATTTCTTTATGTCTTCTTTGTTTCTTTCAATAATGTTTTATAGTTTTCAGTGTATAGATCTTTCACCTCATTGATTAAACTTATTCCTAGATATTGTATTCTTTTTGTTGTGAATGTAAATGTGATTGTATTCTTGACTTCTCTTTCTGCTAGTTCGTTATTAGTGTATAGAAATGCAAGTGAATTTTGTAAGTTGATTTTCTACCCTGCAACTTTGCTGTACTTGTTGATTATTTCCAATGGTTTTCTGATGGATTCTTGAGGGTTTTCTATAGAATCATGTCATCCACAAGCAGAGAGATTTTCACTTCTTCCTTTCCAATTTGGATACCTTTTCTTTCTTTCTCTTGCCTAATTGCCCTGGCCAAAATCTCCAGTACTATGTTGACTAGGAGTGGTGAGAGAGGCACCCCCATCTTGTTCCTGTTCTCAGAGGGATGGCTTTCAGTTTTTCCCCCTTGAGTATGATGTTGGCTGTGGATTTGTCATATGTGGCCTTTATTATGTTGAGGTACTTTCCTTCTATACCTATTTTATTGAGAGTTTTTTATCATAAATGGATGTTGGATCTTGTCAAATGCTTTCTCTGTAACTATTGAGATGATCATGTGATTTTTATTCCTCATTTTGTTAACATGATCTATCACACTGATTAATTTTCAGATATTGAACCATCCCTGCATCCCTGGAATAAATCCCACTTGCTCATGGTGTGTGTTCCTTTTAATGTATTTCTGTATTCATTTGCCAATATTTTGTTGAGAGTTTTTGCATCTTGTTCATCAGCAATATTTACCTGTAACTTCCCTTCTTTGTGCTGTCCTTGCCTGGATTTGGTATCAGGGTAATGTTGCCCTCATAGAATCAGTTAGGAAGCATTCTTTCTTTTTCAATTTTTTGGAATATTTTGAGAAGGATAGATGTTAAGTCTTCTTTGAATGTTTGGTAGAATTCTCCAGAGAAGATATCTGGTCCTGGACTTTTGTTCTTTGTGAGGTTTTTGATTATTGTTTTGATCTCTTTACTTGTTATTGGTCTATTCACATTCTCTATTTCTTCTTGATTCAGTTTTTGGAGGTTGTATGACTCAATTTTTCCATTTCTTCTAGGTTATCCAATTTGTGGGCATCTAGCTTCTCATAGCATTCTCTTATAATTCTTTGTATTTCTGTGGTATCTGTTGTAATTTCTCCTCTTTCATTTCTTTTCTTTTTCTTTGTTTTTTTTAAAGATTGTGACCTGAGTTAATATGTGTTGCCAATCTTCTTTTTTTTCTCTTTTCTTCTTCTTCTTCTCCCCAAACCCTCCCAGTACATCATTGTATATTTTAGTTGTAGGCTTCTGGTTGTGCTATGTGGGACACCACCTCAGCATGGCCTGATGAGCAGTGCCATGTCCACGCTTAGAATCCGAACTGGTGAAACCCTGGGCCACCAAAGTGGAGCACATGAACTTAACCACTTGGCCATGGGGCCAGCCCCTCATTTCTAATTTTATTTGTTTGAGCCTTCTCTCTTTTTTTCCTAGTGAGTCTGGCTAAAGGTTTGTCAATTTTGTTTACCTCGTCAAAGAACCATCTGTTAGTTTCATTGATCCTTTCTACTGTTTTTTAGTCTCTATTTCATTTATTTCTGCTCTAATTTTTACTATTTCCTTCCTTCTGCTGACTTTGGGCTTTGTTTGTTCTTCTTTTTCTAGTTCTGCTATGTGTAGTTTAAGATTACTTATTTAAGATTTTTCTTGTTTATTGAGGTGGCCTATATTGCTATGAACTTCCCTCTTAGAAGTGCTTTTCCTGCTTCCCATAAAGTCAGTATGTTGTATTTTCATTTTCATTTGTCTCCAGGTATTTTTTAATTTCCCCTTTCATTTCTTCATTGATCCAATGGTTGTTCAGTAGCATGTTGCTTAGTCTCCACGTTTGTGACTTTCCCATGTTTTTTCTTGTAGTTGATTTCTAGTTTCATAGCACTGTGGTTGGAAAAGATGCTTGACACGATTTCAATCTTCTCAAATTTATTGAGGCTTTCCTTGTTTCCCAACACATCATCTATCTTTAAGAATGTTCCATGTGCCCTTGAGAAGAAGGTGTATTCTGCTGTTTTTGGATGAAATGTTCTCTATATATCTATTCAGTCTCTCTGCTCAAGTGTTTCATTTAAATCCACTATTTCCTTGTTGACACTCTGTCTAGATGATCTATCCATTGATGAAAGTGGGGTGTTGAGGTCCCCTACTATTATTGTGCTGCTGTTAATTTCTCCCTTTCAGTCTGTTAATAGTTGCTTCGTATACTTTGGTGCTCCTGTGTTAGGTGCATATATGTTCATAATTGTTATGTCCTTTTAGTGGAATGTCCCTTTTGTCATTATGTACTGCCCTATCTTTTTCTCTCACTGTCTTTTTTATCTTGAAGTCTTCTTTGTCTGAGGTAAATATGGCAACACCTGCTTTCTTTTGTTTGCCATTTGCTTGGAGTATCATCTTCCATCCCTTCACTCTGAACCTATGTTTGTCTTTAGAGCTGAGATGTGTTTCCTGGAGACAGCATATTGTTGGGTCTTTTTTTTTTTAATTCAGATTGTAAATTTATTTTTACTGTACCTGGGATACACTTGGGGTGCCCCAAAGTATAGTGAGAAGGGAGAGTCTTTCAGTTAGAAATATCTGGGCTGATGTCTGAACTGGCACATTTACCACTTCTGTGGCCTTAGCAACTCAGTTATCCTCTCTGACTCTGGCTTCCTCGTGAGTGTGATGCAGACCCAGTTCAGAGACTTGTGCAAGCTGAGAGAAGCTATGTCTCAAAAGCACTGAGCATGATGCCTGGTACAAAGAAATCATCCAATAAATGGCAGTAATTCATTATCATTATCAGCAGCTCATCTGGAGAAAGACTAGAATAGTACACACCAAAAATGATGATAATCATATTGGGGTTGTGAATAAATTTTTCCTAAAGTGTTGCAGTTAAGCAAAACACAATAAAAAATGACAAAAACAAACAAAAAAACCACACGTGGTTTGGACCCATAATATCTAGGACTCTTCCCTTAGTCTGGCTCTACTTCCGTTTCCTGCCTTCAGGAGTCCCTTCTAACTTCTCAGCCTCAGTTGTCTCATTTGTGCCCACATGGTGCAGATCCAGATTCCAGAGCCTCTTCCTTGTGGTTAAGGCTCCATTCACAGCAGTGTGTTATATTCAGATTAGTTAACAATATCATTCCTCTCTGTATAAAATGCCACTGTGATATGCTCCATCAAAATTGAGAGGAGTCTTATTTCACCTCTGTAAAGCTTACCAAGTGTGTTTAGTTTTCAAAAGAAATAAGTGTTTCCATAGTATTTAACATTGGTTTATTACATTTTTATGATGAAACTTCAGAATTACATTTATCTTGTTCTTCATCAGCAAGTCAAATATTTTTCCAAACTTTTTATTGAGATTATGATAGTTTACAAACTTGTGAAATTTCAGTTGTATGTTATTGTTTGTCAGTCATGTTGTAGGTGCACCATTTCATCCTTTGTGCCCACCCCCAACCCCCTTTCCCCTGGTAAACACTAATCTATTCTCTGTCTACATGTTTAACTTCCACATATGAGTGGAATTATACAGAGATTGTCTTTCTCTATCTGGCTTATTTCACTTAACATAATACCCTCAAGGTCCATCCATGTTGTTGTGAATGAGACGATTTTATCCTTTTTTATGGCTGAGTGGTATTCCATTGTATATATACACCATATCTTCTTTATCCATTCATCAGTTGATGGGCACTTAGGTTGGCTCCACATCTTGGCTATTGTAAATAATACTGAAATGAACATAGGGATGCATGGGACTTTTGGAATTGCTCACTTCAAATTCTTTGGATAGATACCCAATAGTGGGATAGCTGGGTCATATGGTATTTCTATTTTTAATTTTTTGAGAAATCTGCATACTGTTTTCCATAGCAGCTGCACCAGTTTGCATTCCCACCAGCAGTGTATGAGGGTTCCTTTTTCTCCACAACCTCTCCAACATTTGTTACTTTTTGTTTTGGTTATTTTTGCCATTCTAATGGGTGTAACGTGATATCTTAGTGTAGTTTTGATTTGCATTTCCCTGATGATCAGTGGTGATGAGCATCTTTTCATGTGCCTATTGACCATCCATATATCTTCTTTGGAGAAATGTCTGTTCATGTCCCCTGTTGGGTCTTGTTTTGTTTTTTAATCTATCCAGCTACTCTGTGTCTTTTTATTGGATTGTTAAATCCATTTACATTTAGAGAGATTATTGATATATGAGGGCTTAATACT
The DNA here is from genome assembly GCF_041296265.1 of Equus caballus. Lineage (NCBI taxonomy): Eukaryota > Metazoa > Chordata > Mammalia > Perissodactyla > Equidae > Equus > Equus caballus. The sequence goes on from NC_091702.1 coordinate 66,478,413, forward strand.
GCCCTTTTATCTCTTGTTTCCCAGTTGTTCTATCTTTCCATTGTTTCTCTCCTGTTGTATTTCTGCCTGCCATTTCAGTTTTCTGGTTTGCTATGATGATTTCTCTTTATTTGTGAATTGTGGCTCTGCTCTGATTTTTTTCTTTCATGGTTACCATGAGTTTCATATAAAAGATCTGGGAGATGAGACAGTCCATTTTCTGACAGCCCTTTATCTGCATTAGCCTAAGCAGGTTCCATCTCCTATCTCTTCCCCTTCTGAGTTATTGTTGTCACAAATTATTCTGTTTTGTGTCGTGAATTTGTGACTAAATTGAAGTGTTTATGGTTATTTTTGATGCTTTCCTTCTCTTTATCTTTTATAATTGTTTGCTAACCTGGTCTGATAGAGAGCTGCAATTTTCTGATTTTGTCTATTTATTTCATTGCTGAAAGCTTTGTACATCTTTTCTTTTTGTTCCAGGTGTGAGGGCTTCCTTCATCATTTCTTGTAAGGGGGGTCTAGTGTTGATGAACCCCCTCAGCTTTTGTTTATCTGAGAAAGCTTTTATTTGTCCATCGTATCTGAAGGACAGTTTTGCTGGATAGAATATTGTTGGCTGAAAGTTTTTGTCTTTCAGTATTTTGAATATATCATTCCATTCTCTTCCAGCCTGTAGTGTTTCTGCTGAGAAATACACTGAAAGCCTGAAAGCCTGACAGGAGTTGCTTTGTAGATTATTTCCTTCTGCCTTGCCGTTTTTAACATTGTTTTCTTTGCCATTGACTTTTGCTAGTTTTACTAATATATGTCTTGGAAAAGATCTTTTTGCATTGATGTAATTAGGAGTTCAATTGGCTTCATGTACTTGTAAGCACGGTTTCTTCCTCAGGTTTGGGAAGTTCTCAGCTATTATTCCTTTGAATAAGCTCTCTGCTCCTTTCTCCCTTTCTTCTCCCTCTGAAATACCTATAATCCTTAATATTTACCTTAATCCATTTCCTAATTGAGTCAAATATTTCTCAAAGAATTCCTTTCTTTTAGAAAAATCTTAATTCTCTCTCCTCTTCTACCTGAAGCATTTCTATTTGTCTAGCCTCTAAAACACTAATTCTGGCCTCCATAACATCAGCTCTATTTTTTTAAGGATTCTAGATCATTTTTTTATCTCATTAATGTGTTCTTCATATCCAGAATTTATTCGTTTTTTTTCTTAGAGTTTCAATCTCTTTGGTGAAGTAATCCTTCTGCTCATTAATTTTAAAGTATTTCTGACTTTTCTTGTAACTTGTTGAGTTTCTTTATGACAGATATTTTGAATTCTGTGTCATTTACATTGTAAATTTCTGTGACTTCAGAGTTGGTTTCTGGTGACTTGTCATTTTCCTTATGCTCTGAATCATTACTGTAGTTTTTCATGGTGTTTGATGAGCCAATCCTTTGCTGGCACATTTGAGGTAGTATCAAGTCACAGATTTCACTTACTACCACTGGGGAAGCAGGAGCTGTGTTTCTGATCCCAACCTGCCTGCTGGATGCTGTGTGGGTGTGGTGGGTGCTCTCACAAACTGGGGTAGCATTTGCATATGTGCCAGGCTGTTGCTGCCTCTGCTTGTAATTGCGCCAGACACTGTGCTTGGTGGGCAGGGCTCCTTCACTGGGTCCAAGCTGGGGCCACTCACTGGGGCTGTGGCAGCACAGGATAATGTTTGTGCATGCACACAGGGCTGCAGTTGTCTCCTCTTACAGTTGCGCTGGGGTGCATTCCCACTGGCAGGGCCATGCCAGCAGTGTGGGTACTCCTGCAGGCCGAGAAAGTCTTCGTGTGCATGCAAGGATGCTGCTGCCTCCTCTTACAGTCATGCTGGGGCACGTTCTCCCTGGTGGGACCACAGCAGCATGCTGTGTGCTCCCATAGGCTGCAATAGTATCGGTGCACAGCCTGGGCTGTCCCTATCTCCTCTTAGAGTAGTGCTGGCTGCTGTGTGGGGAACCATGACCTGGCTCACTGCTGCTGGGGAGGGGTAGGGGAGTGCTCACCTATATCCATTGCTTCCCGGGGATCCGGTCCAGCCAGCTGCCTGGGTCTCTCAAGCATCCTGTTGTGCTGTGTGGGTATATTCCATTGGTCAATGAATGTCTGTTTAGTTGTAATTCAGAGGCGAGAGACAAAGGGAACAGCTCAGTCTGCCATGTTGCTGATGTCACTCTCCCAATGCTTTCTACATCTTTAGCCCTTGACCAGGATAGGATTTGAAATGTTCCTATTCATTATCTCTCAAGTACTACAAGAATATCCTCCATCCTTTATGAAAAGGTATATATATAATGGTTACATATGGGATAGATGTACGTATGACAGTTGATCTTGTGTGAACTTGGCTGGGCCATGGTGCCTCACTATGTGGTCAAACATTATTCTGGCTATTTCTCTGAGGGTGTTTTTCAATGAGATTAGCATTTAAACAGGTGCACTTTGAGTAAGGTGGCTTGCCCTCTGTAACGTGAGTGGGCCTCCTTCAATCAGCCGAAGGCCTGATAGAACAAAAGGAGGGAATTCCACCAGCACACAGTCTGTGGACTTGAACTGCAACAGCAGGTCCTCTCTGAGTCTCCACGCTGCTGGGCTTACCCTGCAGATTTCAGACCTGACAGCTTCCATAACTGTATGAGTCAATTCCTTAAAATAAATCTCTTTCTATATGTACTATACTATACCACATAGATAGATATGTCTATTTTTATGTATATTCTATATACACATAAACTATGCACAGTTTATAAACTACAAACTATATATGTGGTTTATAAACATACACATAATATTTATAAGAAAAGGAAACAGACTAATTTATTTCAAAGAGAGGTTTAGAGCAACTTCTCTATATTGAATTGACATTTATTGTAATGACATTTAAAGGAATGTATGGCTTAACAGAATACTCCGTTCTCTAATTATCCTAGCTAAAGATTCCACAATCCTTGCTCAACATTCCCTAGGGCTTACGAAGCTCTGGTTTGGGAACACTCACTTCATCTTTCTTTTTTTTTTTTTTGAGGAAGATTAGCCCTGAGCTAACTGCTGCCAATCCTCCTCTTTTTGCTGAGGAAGACTGGCCCTGAGGTAACATCCGTGCCCATCTTCCTCTACTTCATATGTGGGACGCCTGCCACAGCATGGCCTGCCAAGTGGTGCCATGTCCACACCCAGGATCTGAACTGGCGAACCCCAGGCTGCCAAAGCGGAATGTGCACACTTAATCACTGCGCCACCAGGCCAGCCCCTCACTTCATCTTTCTGAATCCTGATTTACTAGCTATGACCCTGGGTAAGTGATTTCATCTATCTGGTCTCATTTTTCTCATCTACAAAGTAGGGACATGTATACATACCCACAGGACTGTTGTGAGGAGTAAACAAGGTAATTATGAAATGTTTGAGCAGCATCTGGCACATGGCAGGCAGAGGCCACGTAGATGCTTTGAATCTCCTCTAATCTTGACTGAGTGAATTTGGTTCTTATCCAGATGAAACTTTTGTCTTTTTGCCACACTTATTACTTTGTCTGATTCTCAAGAGGAATAGCGTCATAATTCCTTAGTAAGTGGCTAAAGCAGTGGCCACAGATATATGGAAGAACAATTTCTCTATGGATGGTAAGTAACATCCTAGATTGGTATTAGATGGCCAAGAAGGAATATGATTCAGGAATCACAGGAAAATAGTTTAAAAATGCAAATCTTTTTTCCTCAACTGCTTTCGAAGTAGGAGATGAAGAGGAAAAGTCTAACAGGTTTGTACTTTTTCCCCATGGGGTCTCCATCCCAGGAGGAGTTCCAAAGGGGGATCTGCATGTTTTCGTCATTCTTGGTATTTCTAGAGTATGTGCTTCTTTGCAGAGTGGGAGTAGGAGAGAGCCTGGGAATTCTTATTTCATAAATTTTTGATGGATTCCTTTATTGCATGTGAATAAGCATGGGAAAACGTGCCTACATAAAATGCTTTTATAATCATCATGACGGGCACAAAGTGGGAGCAAAGTGTTAGACGGTTGGAAGGAGAGGTGAATTCTAACATGGACCCTTAAGAAGATTTTTTTGTTATTTTTAAAATTTTGGGCTAGTGCTCAGAGTATTAGTAGGGCTTTGTCTGGAACACTCCTAAAAAATGTCATCAAGTATATCTGTCAGCCTATTTTTATACATAAACATATAAATTAATATTTCAATATAATTAACCTCAACCCAGACTTATTTCTGATTCCACAGGATATCTAGATGATTCCAGAAGAGGATAGGGCGACCTCACAGAGCTTTAGTCTATTTTTATTTCCTTTTTCTTAACAATTGTAATTCAATAACCAGAATCACACATTACACAATTGATTACTTAATTAAATGGCAAACTTGTATTGTTCTCTTATTTTCTATGTGACTTAGCATTATACTGCCAGCTAGATTATAATTTGAAGGTCACAATGATGTTTTAATACCTCAAGTGCATTTGTTGATTAATTGAAAAACTTTTAAAAAAACCTATCTTCACTTGGGCTGATGGGTTAAAGAGAGAGGAAAGGGAGTTAACATTGCTGTTCAATCCCTCTATGCCTCGTGCTCGATAGACGTCCTCTCTCACAATCCTTCACACCCCTCAGACGTAGCTATCATCACTTTCATTTCAGTGATAAGGCTGTTGACTGATGTTGACGAAGTTAACCAACCTGTAGTAAGTCACTCCGCTAGGACTTGTGGGAGCCAGAATGAAAACCAGATCTGTACGTATCCAGTCTTTCTTCTTCTTTCTATAAATTCATAAAATTCACTTATTAATCTTATTTTATATATATATACATATATATCCCAATAACACTTATTTTTCACATCTTCACTTACTCATCATCTTTCTCCTTTCTCAAATAAACCCCAAACTCGGAGCACTGGATTATTAATGAGGTGCTAAGTGAGAATATTAGTAATCTAGATTGGAGAAATGGTAAAGCCAACACTTCTTTCTTGCTTAGTCACAAAGATCAAACTAAGGCAAATTTGTGAATTCCCTTCTCTGTGCCAGAGGCCTGTGTGAGAATGGGGCAAAGAACCACCACGAATCCTGATCCAGCAAATTGTTTTGGTCTGGCCAGACAGACGGCAGACGACTTTCTGGTTCAGGGACCTGGAGCAGCCCTGATGACCAGGGCAGAGGCCCAGCAGGGTGGCTGGGAGGCTCTGGGAGCGTTCGCTGCTCCCTAAGGGACTGGTCTCCCATCTGCCAGACTGTCAGCACTTTTCAGGAAGTGTCCTCACCAGGAAAGTGGCCAGCATTGTGTCCTGTCTGGCTGTGCTTCGTTGAGTCCAGAGGAAACCTCTTTACATCATCTTGCTCCTGGAAGCACCCACACAATAGACAGGGACGGCAGGTGGGCAGACAGGAGGAGGTGAGCACTGGACAATGAAAGGAGGTGGTTTGGGGAAAGCCCTCTGGAGCATGTCCTGGAAGGAAAGGAGAAAATAACTTAGTCTGGCCCAAAGTGTCTGAAAGTGGACCGACAGTTTGCAATCAAGAGCCCAAGTTCCTGGATGGGGACAGCGAGAGGATGTGTCCTCAGAGGTGAACCGTGGCTACCCAATCAGTGACAGCAGGTGAGTTTGGCTTACTCTCTGCTGGTCCTTTTGGCTAAACAGAAACATTTGCCCTGTGCTGTTTGCAGTCTGCTCTAGGACGTGTCCTGTCTCAGCAGAACTGACAATAGTTACAGCACTGTCCATCTTTCCCTTCCTGGGCCCTATGTATGCATTTCTTTCCCTACTTTCATCCTCTCTTATTTCCCCTTCTTTATTCCTGTATTCCTTTTAACTGCTGACACTTACAGATACTGTATGGCCTTCTTAACATGTTCAGAACACAAAGACTGACTGTCACATGTGTGAGGATATAGACCACCCTGTTGCAGAAAGTACCAAATATACATATGGTTCACAGAATTTCCCATTGGGTAGTGGAATTTATTTGGCTATATGAAAGTTAAATCAGGAGCTTTTCATTGTTGGTGCTATGAGAAACAGAACCTACACCAACCTTACTGAGGAATGTCGAAGAATGTGACTAATTGTCTGTGCTAGATACACTGTCAGGGGCAACGGTAGGAAGTCCTGATAAAGAATTATGAAGAACAAAGGGTCAGAGTAAGCCTGGTCAAGAACTATGAAAAACAGGATGTCACACTAAGCTCAACAGAACGACTGGTGCAAACTGGGTAACCGCTGATGACATCCCAAAAGCAAGAGGCTGACCCGTGTCTTCAGTTCCAGTAAGCGGAGCTGAATATCCAGCTTTGTAGCCATTTGCTGGCTACCTGCACAAATGCAGGTTTTTGTTTTGCTTTGTTTATTTGGTTTTGCTCAATAATAAGCTTAGCTATTTCTATTTATGAATTGGTCCATTCACTTGGGTTTTAATTTCTTTTTTCCCCCCAAGAACATTGGATAAACATTATCGTGTTTGCCAGGTTGGGAATCAGATGGCTCTGGGCTCAAATTTCCTGTTCTGCCATTTACCAGCAGGAACATCGCGCACGTTTTGACCTCTCCGAGCTTCAGTTTCCTCCTTTGCAAAGTCGGAATGATAACAGCTACCTTGCAGGATTGTGGTAAGGATTAGAGGGGCTTCTGTCTAGCCTCTGGTATACTCTAGTGCTTAATACCCAGTGCGGATTCCATAAAGGAAAACGACTCTGCTTATGATAAGCTAAGTAAATTGTGACATGTTTTTTACGTGGAATATTATGTCACCATTTAAAATAAATTTTCCAAAGACTATTACTATGGAACAAATGCTTTCGTGAAATATTAAGTAGAAAGGCAGGTTATAAAACCTGATATGCCGTATGATTTAAACAATGCAGCTAAAACCTTCAAAAGAAAGAAACGTTTGCAAGAAGTAGACCAACCTGTGAAAGTGGGCGTGGTGGCCAGGTTCCCCTCAGTGGAGCACGGCGCCTGTGACAGGCTGGAGGTGCTGGGAGCTGCTCAGCTGGCGCCCGTGGGCAGGGGTCCGGGTGGGGGCGGCGGGGGTTCAGGCCTGGGCACTGCAAAATAAGGAGTCTGGAAAAGGGTTTCTTCTGTAAGCAAAAGTGACACATGGGAAGAAACACCCATTTTGGGGGCCCAAATATTGTCATATGTACATGGAGTAAAGATGGAAGAGAAAGCCATCTTGCCGGGGCGCCGGTCTGGAGCCAGGGACCAAGGATGGCGGATGCAGAGTCCCGCAGGCGGATAAACCATCCAGCAGCGCCAACAAACCCGGAAACACTTTCCTCCAGACTTCTTGGTTGTAAAGTAATAAACCCCTATTCTTAAAGGCACTTTTAAAAGTGTTTTGTTACTTGCAGTTTGCAAAATATTGCTATTTTTAAATTTAAAATTTTTTTATGACATTTTCTACTTTTCAAGATTTCCAAATCTTTAAATTGGGACAAAGTATCTTAAGTATTACGTTATCAAATCTTAACATAGTAGTTTATTGGCGTGATTTGACCTTAACTGAACAATGGTTTCCCGGAGATATTGAGTCATTAATTCCTCTCTTTCCTACTCACCCGCCTGACCCCCCAAAATGCTTTGTGTGTCACCATGGTGATTGCTACTATGCAAAGCAGTGAAATGCATGCAACTTTCTTTCCATTATCTCAGTTTGGACCAAGCTGTTGGCTGTGGCTGTGGTTATCTTACACAAAATATTGTAAAATAATAAAGAGGAATGGCATTCACCAGCGTGGCATTTATGGAGGGCAGCGGATGTTAGCTCAGGGCTAATCTTCCTCAAAAAAAAAAAAAAGTTTTGTGATTTTTTCTTTATACTTTAGTAAATTTTTTTTGTGTGTGAGGAAGATTGGCCCTGAGCTAACATCTGTGCCAGTCTTGCTCTATTTTGTATTGAGATGCTGCCACAGCATGGCTTGATGAGCAGAGCTAGGTCCACACCCTGGATCCGAACCTGTAAACCCTGGGCTGCCGAAGCAGAGCACACGAACTTAACCACTGTGCCACCAGGCCAGCCCCGGTAAAATTTTATATATAATAAATTTGCAACTATAATGTCTTAAAATTAACAATTTAAGTTTTAGTTTGGAAAATACAAACATGGTATTAATGTTACGCCTTGGAATTTTTCTTCATATTAAGTTATTCTGAGCCTTATCAAAACTGCTTGATTCACAGAATGACAGAAAATAATGACAACACAGAGGACATCCAACAGGGGGCAGATATTCTGTTCATTTATTTTATCATCTGGCAAGGTCTGACATCACACTCCCAAGAAGACAAAAATCAGGCCAAAGTGAGGCTCAAAGAGAACTGGGCGTTCCAGGACGCATCTCCCTAAAGACATGCAGCGCATAATCGGGGGGTAATCACTTAAATACTGAAAGCCTTAGTTTCTCACCTGCTCAATAGGGATGATAAAATACCAATTCCAGGCGATTGGTCTAAAATTAAATGGGACAAATCTTGTCAAACACTTGGCAGAATGCCTGGCATGTGTGGGAACGTTAATTGGTCTGTGCAGACGCTACTCTTCCGATTGTCATTTTCTTCCTCTTTTCTCTGTCCTCCAATTAATCTTTGTATCCAACTTTTTTCTCTCCTTTCCATTTCTGTTTTCTTTTCTCTCTTCCACTCTTCCTTTGCTCATCATTTTCCTCTCCAGTTATTTTTTCATTCTTTTCTGCCCAGATTATAACCTCAGCCAACCAGGGACAGCACTCACAGCTTAGAGTTGCTGACTTCAGATCTCTCGTCTTCCTCTGCCTAATAGATATCATCGATCTTTTTTCTTTTTTCAATTATACTTCATTAAAATAAATGAGACAAAAATCCTTAGCATTTGGTGTCTTCATAGACCCATTTACTCTTTAAGATCTATGCAGTTAAATATAGGTATCTTAAGTCTGCAGTTTGTGAAAAAGATGAATTTACTTTGCTATGCAGTAAACATAATAGCTAACATTTATTGAGCACAAACTATGTGCCACCTGTTTTACGCATTTCATGTTTTAACTGATTTAAGTAACAAGAAGAGCACATCTGACAAAATAGCCTTTTTTTGGAAAAAAAACTATATGCCCATTAAATAAAATGATGACAATACAAATAAGTGCATAGAGATTAGCTTGCACTCAGAATTCCATGCTCCTGGTATAATTGGTTAACATTTTGATATACATCCTCATATGGACATATACATTTTATAGACATATATATGAGTTGTCGAGATCATACTGCACACACGTTTTTCAACTCCAGACACGATGTTGTGGTAAAGCATTTCTTGATGTTGAGACAGGGGCTGTAGATTAGGTCCCTGCAGGTAACCACAGCCATGCATAGTCCCTTCACTGAAGAAAGATCATCTTCCCTTTGGAGAGGTCATCATTTCCCACTGGCCACACATATTCAAATTACAGTGGCGAGAAGGGCCCTGGTGGTGACACATGACAGACAGGAGGAAGCAGACAAAGGTTACTGTCCTAAAATATATGTAGCGCACTTACTGCTACTTTGGAGGAAGCTAGTGAAGGATGAAGGATCTCTGGATTTCCCTGAAGCCTTTTATTAGGCATACATCTAGTACTCTTCTCCAAAGGGTGGTCTTTATAATAAGAGAGGCATCTCAGGTGCTCTGGGAATGCAGTGAGCAGAAGAGAAGACCCTTATTAGAGCTCCTAATAGAGCTCCTTACATCGATATTTCCAGTTTCATGTTTTATATGACATAAAAATACAGAACAGATACAATGGTCAACTTCGGTAAGGAGGCTTCATTAAGACCTGGTATTTTTGGCCTAACCTGGAAGAAGCTAAAAACTGCAGGGTTCATACAGGTCAGCAATGCTTTGTAACAACAGGTGGGGAGATTCTGAAGTTCTTAGAGAATGTCACAAGGAGTTGAATCACAGACTGTAGGTTAGACCAGACGTAGGTTTACAGCTGGGAAAAGGAAGGAGAGATGGTAACCAGTCTGAGTTGAGTTTTTGCAGGTCAGGATTAAACACTAGTGAACATGTAACAAACCAGTTGTGACCCCTCTGCTTTGGGGTTGAGGTAATTTGTAAATTCTGGGCCCTTCTTCTATAGCCTCACCCGTGATCTGAGCTTTAGTCAGAATGGGATTTCCACTAGATGAGTAATTAGTCAGTGATTCATCTGAGGAAATTAAGGGGCAACTTGACTTTGAAAGTATTGACTGAACGTATCTGAGGAATCAACATGTAGGTGAAGCGTGATTTCTACCTACAGGTAAGAACCTGACATTTTGGTGTCCCACTAATTTACTGCGAGGCTCATGTCAACCAACTAATTTTTCGCTATGTTTGGGCGTCAGTGGTGCATGGGGTTAGCATCTTATATTACTATAACAGGATCTTTCAAAAAGAGCAGTGTTTTTTCTTTCCCAGTAACGTGGAGTATGTTGTTACAGACAGACCTTCCCTTGAGAATTAGAAATGTTGGACAACACGTAAAACCATCAGTGTGAAGACAGTGGGGAATGGTGAAGCCTGAAAGGGCGTTGGGAGATCACGATTCCTCGAAGAAGTTGCCGCTGGACAAATTCAGGAAGCTCCTCGAGTCTTCTAGGCTCTGTCTGTCTCCCAGGTCCTCAAACTTACCATGGACGTGAAGTCACCACTCCATCAAAAAGCTCCACAGGCTGCTTCAGCCCCCCTCGAGGTGAGCGCTCATCTCCAGCCTGGGCTCCATCGCTCCTGGTGTAGTGTGAGCTGCTGCAGCTGTGGCGCCAGGCCCACCGCATCCATCAAGGATCTGATTTGTCTCACCAGCTCTGGAGTTGGATGAAGCATGTGCTGCAGGGTTTGGGATTTTGTTTCCCCAGTGGGTCTGAAGAGGCCAGTTGAAAAATTTGGAAATGCATGGAAGTTAATGTCTTGTGGGGTAAATTTCGATCAATGAAAGTTGTCGTTCAACGGAGGGAGCTGTTAAATAAATTCCTCTCTCTTTCTCCCTCTACCGGACTGTTCAAAGGGTGTTTCTGTACAGTGAGCTGCGTCTCTTCAGGAAGCTGGCTGTCTGCAGTAATACGCCAGTTTGTCTCTGCTTCTCTTTTTCTGCCCACTTTCTGTTCCTGTTAGTTTTATAGTCTCAGGGTTTTCCTCCCAGGAAACTATCAGCGCTCAGCCTTTACTCAGAATTTCTTTTCCAGGGAACTTAGGCTAAGACAGAATGAAAGCAGAGAGAAGTGAGCCCAATTTGGCCCTATTTCTCTCCTTGCGCGCTTACCTGTTTGTAAGCAGAAGCCAAGAGGCTGAGAAGCCCCGCAAAGTTCCCAACAGTCTCACAGGGCTGGTGGGCAAACATCGGCTTCAGGTCTATCAAGGAGAAGAGACTTGGGCAAACACTCCAATCTTAACTCGCAACTAGAGAAGGGCCACATGTGCTCTCAAAAATAATGAAGGCTGGCATTAAATCAACAAAATCCTTGATTGAATTAAAATTAATCTTCCTCTTATCTAATTGCCAAACAAAAATGAATTCTCTCTGGAAGATAATATTATCGAGAGTCTTAAAATAGCTCTACAATTTATTATATATATTGTCTAGCTGCCAATAAAAAATTACTAGGTATACCAGGAGATGAGACCACATGACTCAAAAACAAGAGAGAACAGATTATAGAAATATACTCACTAGAGATCTAAATATTGGAATTAGTATACATGATGTTTAAAATAACATATTAATATGTTCCCCAAATCAGATGACAAAATGGAGAATCTCAGCATAAAACTGGAAAATATAAAAATTCTTCAAGTGGAAATTATAGAAACGAAAAAATATAATAATTAAAATTAAAAAGTTAATAGAAGCAATTAAAGAGATTAGCAAATTGGAACATAAATTGGGAGAAAATATCCAGTACAAAGCACAGAGAGAAACGAGAATGGACAACACACACATACACACAAAGAGGAAGCCTAAGAGATAAATGGGAAATGGTGAAAATATTTAATATATGTGTAATTGAAATCCTACCAAAAAGAAACTAGAAGAGACAAAATTTGAAGATCAAAATGACGGAATTTTACAAAACGTCCAGTCACAAATTCAGGAAGCCATAAACCCCATTCAAATTAAATACAGATAAAACAACATACCGGTGTATCATAGTGCAATTGTTCAAAACCAAAGACAAATAGTAAATATTAATGCAAGCTGGAGGGAAAAGATGTACAATCTTCAAAATAGCAGCAATAAGACTGACTCTTGAATTCTCAAGAAAAGAAAGTGGAGCACCAACATCAAATAACATCTAACATCAGAGCTAGAAGAAAATAACTGTATTAGAATTCTACACCCACTGAAAATGCCTTCCTAAAGTAAAAGTGAAATAAAGATGTTTTCAGATGAAAAAACAGAGATTGTTTACCAGTTGACTTACTCCGAAGAAATATTAATGGGAGTTCTTTAGTCAGAAGATAAATGGTTCCAGATAGAAAGCACAATGAAACAGGAAGAAATAAAGAACAGAAGGGATAAATACATGTGTAAATCTAAAGGAATATGAAATATATGAAACACTAATACTATCTGGAAGAATAAGTAAAAACTTGAGAAGCTAAAATGTTCAAAAGTATCAAAAGAGCAAAATCTAGATAAAGAGTAATGAAAGTTATAAGCACTCTTCATAAAACTACAAAACATTATTGAGCATAATTAAAGAAGATATAAATGGAAGAAAAATCATTTTCATGGTTTGGAAGACTCAACATGTTAAGTGTGTAAAATACTTCCTAAATTCATCTATAGATCTAATGTAATTCCAGTGAAAGCCCAAGCAGGTTTTGTGAAAAAACTGACAGGCTAATTCTAAAATGCATATGGCACTGCAAGGGCCAGGAAGAACCAAGATAATCTTGATGAAAAAGGAAAGAACTGGAGCACTTATAGTACCAAATATCAACACTAACTGTGAGAGTGCAGCAGTTATGAACAGACAAGTGACTCCTGGAACAGAATCAGAGAATCCAGACAGACTCACACACATGGAGACAGGGTTGATGAGAAAGGCCTCTTGGCAGAGAAGCGAGGAAAGAGTATTTTACAAATAAATGGTGCTGAATCAATTGGATATCCATATGTAGAAAAAAAGTGAATCCTAATCCCCTTTTCACATCACATAAAAATATCAGTTCCATGTAGATTTAGACCAATAATGAAAGTTTTAAAAAATAAAACCTCTAGAAGAAAGCATTGGAAAATATCTTCATGATTGTTGGGGTAAGGAATGATTTCTTCAGCATGATGAAAGCACTAACCACAAAGTACAAGACTGGTAAATTGGGCTACATTAGAATTTAAAGTTTCTTTTCCTCAGAAAACTCCACTAATATAGCAAATAGGCAAACCACAGAGTAGGAAAAATGATGTATAAAGAATTACTAAAAAAAGAAAAATTAACAAGACAATCTAATAAAAAAAGTGTGTAAAACTTTTTGAACAAGCGCTTCACAGAAGAAGAGAAACAAATGATCAACGGATGTGAAAGGTGCTCAGGCTCATTAGCTATCAGGGAAATGTAAATCAAACCACAGTGAGAACAATCTACCTGCATCAGCAGAGAGAAGTTAAGAAAGAAAAACCTGTCAATACCAAGTGTGGAGATGAGGAACAACAGGAACTTTCACATGACTTGTTAGAGAGAAATTGGCTCAGCCACTGTGAAAATCGTTTGGCGGTATGTATGACAGCTGTTCATACACATACCATATGACACAGCAACTTGGCCCTGATTCATACTCCCAAGAGAAACGTGCACATGAGCATGAATTGTCACAGCACCCATTCCTCATTGCCTGGAAACAACACAAATGTTCTCCAATATAAGAATGGATAAATATAATATGGTATACTCAAACAAAGGAAAGACTCTTCAGCAATGAACGTGAACCAACTCCTGGTTAATGCAAAATATGAGTGAATTTTACCCAAATAAGTGAAAGAAGCTGATACTGAACCTCTTAATCTCAAGTTTGTGTGCCAGATTCACAGTAAGCCACTGAGACACCGGTTCTTGGAGGTGGAGAAAGGTTTATTTGAATTGGCCAAAAGGAAAAGGTGGGCACTTGGATTCTCTCTAATTTGCCTCACAAGAGAGGAAAGCAGGGGGGTTTACAGAGCTAAGACGATTGGCAGGAGGAACTCCAGAGAAACAAAGAGGTCACTCCCAATAAGCCCCTGGGCAATCTAATGTCTGGGCAGCAACAGCAGCTGGAGGTTGGCCATCTGGTGATGGCAACCTCCCCAAAGGCATTCTCTTTCTTCTGCAAAACAAACTCACAAATCCTTGAGACCCCTGAGTCACCCTTCAAGTTAAACAAGAAAACAGCAAATTAACAAGATTCATCTGTGTCTGTGCTGGGAAATCTAGGTCAAAGGACACTCATGTTCTTATTGAATATCTACAGTAACTCTCAGGTACCTGGCTTCAAAGCCAGATGCGAAACGATACATCGTGTATGATTCAATGTGTATTAAGTTTAAAAATCAGACAAAGCTAAATGCTGGTGTTAATCAGCAAACATAAAGCTTCAGCTAAGTAAGATGAATGAGCTCCAGAGATCTGGTGTACGACATTGTACCTGTGGTCAACAACAACGTGCGCTTAAAATTTAAGAGGCTGTATCTCATATCAAGTGTTCTTATCAAAATAAACTCTTTAAAGAACCCCCAAACTAAACGATGATGTTAGAGGTGAGGATAGTGGTTACATTAAGGGAGGAGGTGGAAGGAGGGATGACTGGGGGAGCACAGAGGGCGGGGCTTCCCTGACACTGCTTACGTCCTGTTCTTGATCTCACAGTGATTATGAGGGTGTATTCCTGCCACGTAATTCATCAGGCTCTGTGGTGATGATGTACTTTTCTGTATGTTATATATCAATAAAGTTTATCTAAAAATAAAGGAGATCAAAAGACGCCAATTGTGGTTATGACAGAGGATAAAATGAGCATTTATTGAAGGCCTCGTGCCTTTAAGTATGCATTCATTTCCTTCTTCACTACAACCTGATGGAAAATGTACTCGAACCTTTATTTTATAGATGAAATACTGAGGCTGAGAGGGAACAAGCCACTCGTCCAGGTCTCGCAGCTTGTCTTGACATCTCCAAAGCTCTTGTCTTCTGCACAGTGTTTCTGTCATCTTTTGTAGTTTGCTTCAGAGTTCACAAATTTCTTTGTCGGACCATATCTCATTTAAATAATCTACATGGTTGAATCTAAGTATGTAAATTCCAAAGAAAGATAATCCATCTTGTGTAAATCTATCTTTGCTTTCCAGATAATCCCTTGAGAAGGCAACTTCGGACAGGTTGATAGAATTTCTCAGCTCACAGTTGAGTTGAATGCAGCTGAAACAGGAGAGTAAGGAACACGATTCACTCCATTCACTCAAAGTGAAAGAAATGTAACGTTGTTTTATTTTTCTAGGTCAAATCAATTTCTTCTCCCCCCCCCCGCCCCCGCACACACAATCATGGTTGGAAGAAAATCCAACTCTTCTCTTTTGGAAAATGTAAGTTGTTCATGGAGTAGATGGGGAGACCCCCTTCCTATCTCAGGATTCTATAAGGAATCCTGGAGTTTATTGGAATTTGAGATGGACCTCTAACTTTGACTCTTATTGTCACCATCAACTGTTCATCGTCCAAGCTGAGCAGTGTATTCCACACCAAACTTCATAGTCAGGAACCTCACTGCTGCTTGACCATGTGGGCATCCCTTGTGTGAGAAGGATACCGAGCAATGGGCTCCCTCTGCTCACCGTGATCTAAGCCAATTAATCACAACGAATTAGAGATGGACAAGGGAAGTTTAATTAGATTAGCCAGCTAATTAGAATGCAGGTGACTAATGTCTCAAAAACCCATCTTGGAGGATTGCAGAATCTTGAGGCAGTCATATAGGGAAAATGGGTGGTAGGGAGGGGATCCAGGGATGTTGGTCTCCAGGCATGATGGGTTCCAGGCATCACATTGTCCCATTCTTCTGTGAGCTGTGATGGATAACTCGTAGGCGTGTTTCCTGCCTGTGGTCAGCCTGTTCCTGGAGAGAAACTCAGAGCAAAGTTTTAATTTATCAAGGTATCAGGGAGTACATCCATAAGTGGAGGTCATAAATCAGGAGAGTATGTGAATTTTTTAGACTGTGTGCAGTACAGTGAGTAGTCACACAGAGGAGGGGCTGGGGCCATTTAGCAAAACAAGATGGCCTCACTTTTGCTGACTTACAATTTCCCCCCTGTCAGTAGTAACCCATAATGTTATGGTCAAGGAGGAGACAGGGCGTTGTTTAGCTACTTCCTGCTGAATCAGGACATTGTAGGGAGACCATAGCATGGAAAAGAGTTAACTCTGAAAGATGTATTTTAGCTCTCCAAGGGGTTCTACCACCCACTTTCCCCTCGATACAAGGGGTACTTTCCTGTGATCTGGGGGCTGCCTTGATCTGGGAGCGATGTATCCAGGGTTTTGTATCTGTAAGTTTTACGGACGAGTGAGTGGCGAGAAGAATCTCAAAGGGGCCCATCCATTTGGGTGACAACTGGTTTTCGGGTCCTTGGTCTCTCCAAGTTTTCAGCAAAAGACGATCACCAGTTTGGAAGGCGTGTAGAGGGACATCAGACAGATATATAGATGAGTGAGAAGCAAACTCATGGACAGAAGTTAATACAGAACTTAGTGATTTAACATAATCAGCAATCAAAATGTTCCTTAAAACGTCCAGAGATTCAGTCCCAGGGGAAGATGCCTGAAAGGGTCTCTCATATAGAATTTTGAAATGACTCAATTTAAGTCCACTTCAAGGAGCTACTCTCACCCGTAGCAGGGCAAGGGACAGTGCCTTATCCCAAGTTAGCTGTGCTTCCTGACAGATTTTGGCAATGGTCTTCTTTAAGGTGTGGTTCATTTTCTCCGTCTTCCCAGTTGATGGAAGAATCCAAGGTGAGTGTAGTATCCAATGGATGCCTAAGCTTTTGGACACTTGTTGGGTTATTTGGGAGACAAAAGCTGCTCCATTATCACTCTGCAAGGGATTAGGCAGACCAAACTAGGGATGACATCTTAGCAACATGTAAGTGACTTCTGATACTCTCTCAGTCTGAGTGGGAAAAGCTTCTAGCCACCTGGTGGAGGTGTCCACAAACACTAACAGAAACCTAAAATTCCCAGCTGCCTGGGGCATAGGGGCAAAGTCTATTTCCAGTCTTTATTAGGCCAATTTCCTCTATGTTGGGTGCCCAGATGTGGGGGACCAGTCTTGGGGTTGTTCTTTGCATAGATCATGCAATTTTTAGTCACCTGTTGTATAGTCTTTTGTAGGTGGAGCCCTATAATATCCTTTGGAACCATTAGATTTCCCCTCTGGTGGCCAGAGCAATGCATGATAGCTACCTGAGCAGGCTCATTAATAGCGCCAAGCAGTTTTAAGATTTTAGGGCCAAGTCTGATTTCCTTGTTTCCTGCTGTTAAGAGTCCCCTTTCTTTCCAGACTGCCCCATGAGCATTAACTACAGCAAACGCATAACAGGAATCTGCGTCTATATTTACTCTTTTCCCTTGAGCTGGATGTAGAGCCCGAGTGAAGGCAATGATCTCCACCTTTTGAGCAGATGTCCCTAGGGGTAGGGATTTGGCCTCTATAGTCTCTTGCAAAATTATGACCATGTACCCCGCACATCTCTTACCTTGATCCATAAAGCTGCTGCCATCTATAAAGAGTTTCAAGTCTCATTCCTCCAGCAGACAGTCCAACAAATCAGGTCAGCTAGAATACACTGTCTCCATGACTTGTCTGAGTTTAAGGAGGACGATACTTGCATTCATGTATTTGGATTGTCCAAAAGGATGGCCTGCTATTTGCCCATCCTTCCTGAAGTGAGCCAGTATCTTTTTGTTTTAATAATGTGAGTACTTGATGTAACACATATGCGATGGCAGGTTGGCCCAGGGTGAATTTTTCAGCTTCCTACAGGATGTTGCAGGTAGCAGCCACTGCCCTGAGGCACGGGGACCAGCCTTGGATGGTCTGATTCAATTGCTTGGAAAAATAAGCCACTGGCCAAGGGGTCATGCCCAGTTTTTGAGTTAAAACCCCCAAACTTATTCCCTGGCTTTCATGTGCAAATAGGCTGACGAGCTTGTCCAAGTTAGGAAGCCCCAAGGCTGGGGCTGAGATTAACTTTGTCTTAATGGTATCAAAGGCCTCCTGACATTCCTTTGTCCATCCTAGTGGCTCCCGGTCTAGTCCTTTTAGTGCTTCTTAGAGGGACTTCACTATGAAACCATAGTTAGGAAGCCAGATCCAACAGAAACCAGCCATGCCCAAGAATCCTCATGGCTGTCGCTGGGTGGTGGGAGGGCTCAGGCATGCTATAGCTTTCTTTCCATCTGGCAACAGTTCCTGTTGGCCTTTTGGTTAGGTAAATCCTAAGTATGTAACTTTTTGTTTGCAGATCTGTGCTTGCTTTTGTGAGACCTTATACCCACATTCAGCCAAATGATTCAAGGTCTTTATTGTGTTGGCCAGACACTGCTCATAAGTGGGGCTTGCTATCAGCAAGTCATCCACATACCATAACAGCAAACTTTGTAATTGTAAATGGCTCAGGTCTTTAGCTAGGGCCTCCCCACATAGCATAGGGGAGTTTCAGAAGCCCTGGGGGAGCGAGGTCCAACAAGAGTGTTGAGTGGTCTGAATGTCTGGGTCATGCCATTCAAAGGGAAGAAGTTGTTGTGATTCTTGTGTGAGCGGTATGCAGAAGAACGCACCCTTTAAGTCCGAAACTGAAAACCAGCCGTATTCACCTGGAACGTTGGTTAACAAGGTGTGAAGGCTGGGCACCACAGGGTGCAGGTCCTGAACCACCTCTTTTATGGCGCGAAGGTCCTGAACAAACCAATATTCCACTGAACTGGGTGTCTTGACAGGAAGAATAGGAAGATTATTTGGTGACTGGAGAGTTCTGGTTAATCCTGCTGCCAGGAATTTCTGCAGCACTGGCTGAATGCCCTTCTGAGCCTCCTGTTTTAGCAGATATTGTTTCAGGCTACATGTATTGGCTGGACATTCTGTGCCTTCCCAGGCCTCCCACCTGCCCATGTGTCCAGTCTCACCTCCAGTGGCAGCAGGTCCGGTGGTGGTGTTTGAACACCTGGCAGGGCCACCTAGAACCATAGGATTGTTCCAGTGGCACTTGCACCTCTAGCTGGCCTGGAGCAAAAACCACTTGAGCATTTGGTTTACACAGAAAGTTCTGTCCCAGGAGGAGAAGAGGGCATTCAGGCATATACAATTTTTCAAACAAAAGATCCGAGATTGAGAAAGGAGAGTGCCTCCAAGTGAAGCTGGCCAGTTGCCCTTGGCCATTTACGCCTATGGGATATTGTCGCAGTGGAAATTGCCCCGCTCTAGGAAGGGCCCCCTGACCAAATTGTGTCCGTTGCTGGGTTCGGGAAGGAGAGAGTCCCTCTCGTAGACTCGGCAATCCCTCAGGCATTTCCTCTTGGGCAAGCAGTGGGCCTGGGAAAGGCAGAGGCGGAGGAGGAGCCAAGGACCCCTCAGTCCATTGTCCCCTCTTCCCTGGTCCAGATATAGCAGCATAAAGGCTTGAACTCAGGGGATTTTATCTTCCTTTTCTTCCTTCTTGCAGAACAATTCCTGCTGCAAGAGGATATCATACTTAAGTGACCTCTTTGGAGCTCTTTTTCCCTGAGCCCAGTGTGTACTGGGGCCAGGCTACATTACAGTAAAAGAGCATCCTTTTCTTTGTCACAGGCTCGTAACTGAAATCAGCCCAAGTGGCCAGCATGCACCCTAGTGGGCCTTTTTTTTGGGAACAGACAGACTGGTGCCCGTGGTGATAAAGTTTGCGTCTGACAATTAACGGACCCAGAGAAGGGTGCAGGGCTCACTGGAGGCATCCAGATCACTCTAGAATTTGTCTAAATCCCACTCCACCCAAGCATACAGGTCTTACACCAGTGCTAAACAAGATAAAGCCACAAGAGATAATGGTTTAAGGAAGGGTAAACATCTAACGTCCTAATGCCAGTGTAGGGGATCAGATGCCAGGCAGAAAGGTTCTTTTTTTTTTGGTGAGGGAGATTGGCCCCTGAGCTAACATTCATTGCCAATCTTTCTCTTTTTGCTGAGGAAGATTAGCCCTGAGCTAACATCTGTGCCCATCTTCCTCTATTTTGTATGTGGAATGCCTGCCGCTGCATGGCTTGATGAGTGGTGTGTAGGGGGAAGATGGTCAGGCTGTGCTCTCATGGCTTCCTCCCAAGGGTAAACACACAAACAGCAGTGCCCGCATTGAGGAGTACAATTCTGGCTTGACCGTTGACAGAGAAAGGTTGCAAACTTCATGTTCCCACAGACCACGTAACAAGCGCTGGAAGTACGCTGTGGGATTCCGACACAGAGAAAAACTGGCACACAGACTAGTGGAATGAGGCACACCCAGGAGAACAGGCCCTGCGGGTTTGCACACCACAGAAAACCCAGAGACTAGTCTTCCAGACACTATACTAGGCAGCCTTTACTTTCCTTTATCCCTAAACAACAGCATTTAAACCAGATGGACCTTGGCCTGCCCAAGGCCTCCAGACAAGGAAAAGGAATATAGTACCTGGAAGGTGCACACTGGCTGATTCACCTAGCTGCAGATGCAAGCTCGTCAGCTTACCATCTAGTCCTTCGTTTCCTGATTATTGGAGCGTTAGAGGCAGTTGGCAAATGAGGAAGCCACATGGTGAATTCCCCAGGCGGAAAAAACCTCCCGGCAACTGCAGGGCAGAATCCCCAAACAGCTTCCTCCAGGTCGGCTAGCCACGGGCAGAGGCTGTGGTCCCATCTGGGTCACCAGAATTTGACACCAAGCAATGGGCTCATTCTGCTCTCTGAGATCTGAGCCAATTAATCACAACAAGTTAGAGATCGAGAAAGGCAGTTTAATAAGATTAGCCAGCTAATCAGAAGATGGGTGACAAATGTCTCAAAAACCCATCTTGGAGGATTACAGAATCTGGAGGCAGTCATACAGGGAAAATGGGCAGGGATGTTGGTCTCCAGGCGTGACAGGCTCCAGGCATCACATTGTTCCATTCTGCTGTCAGCTGGGATGTACACCTTGTAGGTGTCTTTCCTGCCTGTGATCAGCCTGTTCCTAGAGAGAAACTCATAGAACAAAGTTTTAATTTATCAAGGCATCAGGGAGTACATCTGTAAGTGGAGGTCATAAATCAGGAAAGCGTGGGAATTGTTTTTTAGAGTATGTGCAGAGGGGTGAGTAGTCACACAGAGGAGGGGCTGGACCCATTTAGTGTAACAAGATGGCCTCACTTTTGCTCACTTAGAAGAAGTGGGCAGCTCCAGCATTTACACACTTATCCACTACCCTCTTCCTTCAAGTCCACTGTCTTTCAACCCTTAGACCTCTGACCTTTTTGGATAATTCAGTTCCTAAACTCCATTCTAAGAAAGTTATTAGAAGAAGCTGAGGGGTTTGTAACCAAAATGTTATGGAAACCAAAGTGGGTTCTCTCCTGGCGAGTTAAATTGGACTCTCCATCAGAAGTAGTTGTCTCACAAAGTGAAGTGTATTTGAGGCAAATAGGAGACCCTGAGGGATCATTTCCAGAGTCATGGTGTCCCTGGACAAAGGGAAGCAAGGACATTTGTTTCGGATGGGAATGAATATTCAAAAGGGAGAGGCAGGTATTCTCTTGTGCAGGCTCAGGTGGAAAACATGTTCCCACATACACTGCAGGTTATGGTGATAAGGCCTAAGCTCCTCCTGGAGAGATGTTAGCACTAAAAACAAGGCAAAGATCTTAGGCATAGCTCTTGTGGTGAGGCCTGGTCTGGTTCAGGGAGGTTGGTGATTGCATCTCCTTAACGTAACAAAAGGGAAAAAAAACCAATTTGGAAAAACGGTTAAATGCTTCCAAACCCACCCTTGAGTTCCTTGGGGCAATTAGTTGGTGACAAAAATACTTTGGGCAGCACTTTGGGAACACCTCAAAAATGTTTGGGACACAGTGTAAGCAGATGTGAATGTGTGTGGGTATGGAAATTTCCAGCAAACAGACTGGCAGGGCTTCTGCCAAGGCAGTTGCAGTTGAACTTTATTGTATAGTCACAGGCTTGGTGTTCCACCAAGAACAAGACTAGCTTTTGGACTTCCCCAAAAGCTGTGGCTGGGGACAAGCAGAACCATGTGCTTGTGACTGGGATGCCGCTGTGGTGGGGCAGGTCATCAGTGCTCGTGGAACTTTAGTGGTGGAGGTGCTGTCAATGCAGAACAGCTCTGTGGATGTGCGTGCATGCAGGCAGGCACACAAGGAGGAGGTCGTGGGGCTCCCCTCCTTCCTGGAATGGTGCACAGCCTAAGTGGTGGTGCAAGGAGGGTCCTAGGAAAATGGGAGGGGCCCTGAAATAATTCGCTAGGAATAACTCATGCCCTTAATTGGTTTTCTCCGGGTTGATGTGGTCTGAGAAATAAGGATTGCTTGCATTTAGGTCTATGCTAATATGATAGGTATAACAATCACGGTAATTACCCCAGCGAGGGAGCCTCACCAACATTCCAGCCACCGTGATAAGTGCGTGTGTTCATCACCTCAATTGCACCCGGAAAATAAGTGCTGTTAGTTCCGTTTTACAGATGAGGTAACTGGAGTGAGTGAGGTTCAGGAGTTAACAAATAGCAGAGCTGGGATTCACATCCAAGTCTAGATCCAAAAGGCTGTGTGTTTACCGTTCTTCCACATTTATTCTTAAGAGTAAAGCCAATGTATATGATGTTATTCCCTTCTTCTTACCAAAGCAGAATGCACTAGAGACTATGGGCCTGGAATTAGTGTTACACATGACGGATTTAAAAGTGCTGGGACCAGGGGGCTGGCCCGGTGGCACAGTGGTTAAGTTCACACTTTCCACTTCTCAGTGGCCCAGGGTTCGCCGGTTCAGATCCCGGGTGTGGAGATGGCACCGCTTGGCAAAAGCCATGCTGTGGTAGGCGTCCCACGTATAACGTAGAGGGAGAAGGGCATGGATGTTAGCTCAGGGCCAGTCTTGCTCAGCAAAAAGAGGAGGATTGGCAGTAGTTAGCTCAGGGTTAATCTTCCTCAAAAAAAAAAAAAAAAAAAAAAACTTGCTGGGACCAGTTCATAGAGAATACAAACCTATGTGTGCTGGGAAATAAAGAGGCAATTCACTGCCAGCAAAGGATTTGGGTTTTTAAAAAACCTTGTTGGACAACCTGGACATCTCTTTGGCTATTAGGTGGAAATTATGTTCATTGCACGGATGCAGTAGCAACAACTTTTCGTAGTTCTTAAACAAATTAAAAATGACTGCTCTTTCTTTGTTCCAGGCAATTAGATCTACTGATCTCTTGCCTCATCTTAAAAAAAGAGACTAGTTTTAGTAATTGTAAAAGATAAGCACTCTATAAATGTACTTGAAACCGGTGACTTGTACATTGTAAACAGATAAGTTTCATGGTGTGTAAATGATATCTCACTAAAATGCTAAAAATAGAAGTATACTTCATATTGAAGTTATGTATATCTCTACACAGTTTCTTCAGTGATATACATACACGCGTTGACTTTATCTAGTCGTAATTTGTACTTAAGATAGCGTTGCATTCCCTTTTCTCCTGTTGTGTACGGTTGCACAGATTCCCTAGTATCACTTGTCATAGTTCCATCAGCCATTGTGTGGCTCCTACACAACTGGACTGTTTCCAGGGCTTTGCTGTTACAAATGTCGCTGTTTCACAGAGGTTTGTAGTAAAGCTTTTACTCCTTAAGATAAATTTCCAATAGCGGGATTACTAGGTCAAAAGCTGTGACGCGTTTAGGATTCTTGCTATATGTTGCTAGAAGTAGCGCATCAATTTCAATGCCACTGACAACTTGAAGTTCACACGTATCTTGCTGGTCTTCCCAGCCTTTTCCTTGACTTGATGTATTTGTGTGGCTAATATCATGGTGGAGTCTATAATTTTGGAAAAGTTCAACTCGTATTCCTTATTTATCCCCTGTATACCGAGAAGTTTTCTGCAAGTGAATATTTTAAAGATGACGTATTGCTCACTCTCAAACTAAAATGAAATACATTTGTATAACCTTTCTAGTATTTAAAAATAATAAATGACTTCCCTGACTTCTCTTTCTTACTTTTCCCCTGTGTGTGGTACGATTTTCTCCTTCCTTGTTGTTACAAAGATATTTATAGCATCTCCAAGCAATTAACACTGAAGACTTTAAAAATCTAAGCCTCGCATTTCCTAAATGAGATTACAGATCCTGTAGAACGTTGGTGAAAATGGCCATCTAAGTTTGTCATTTAGCTGTTATATTCATCCTATGTATTTAAGTAATAATTAGTTAAAAAAAAAGGGGGGGAGGAAATTAATGTGACTTCTGCATTTGGCGCTGAGGAGTCTAAATTAAGACTCCAGACTAAATTGTGGCAATCAAATGATGAGAAACTTGAAGGCTAAACAATGTCTTATGCTTATCTTGAATTTTTCAAAGCACACAGTAGGTACTTAATAGGTTCTCATTAAATGAAATGAAATTTTCAGTTTTGAGCAAGCTCTCATGATTCCAGTCAGTAGGAAGAAATGTCAGATGTGGTCTGAAGGCTGGGTCTATCTACGGGAAGAATAAACATCTGCCCTCAAGGTGAGAACTCATAGGAAAAGATCCTCCTAGCATTTATCATCAGCTACAATGTGTCCATCTTCTTTAAGAAGTTACCAGCTTCTTTTGTATTCACTCTGCTTGTTAGGGGGCAGCTGATGACCACCATTACAGAAAATTGAGCCGAAACTCTGAAGTCCTGTGGTTTGTCTAAGGTCGTGTAAGTGAGAGCAGAATTAGGACCACCTCTCAGATTCTTATCCTCACACGGGGGTTTTCCAAACAATTGCCCTTTGGAGTAGATGATGCTTGCTCTGCTGCCCTTGCAGAAAGTCACCCCAGAAGATTAATATGCCAAGGCAGAAGGAAAGCTGTTCAGTTTCGTTTACCTCGGGGTGGAGGACCTAAAAATGGCAAAATGCAGTTTAAAAAAGAAAAATTTAGTCTTACTTTTCCTTGTGAAATAAATGGCAATTTTCTTTACTCGTGAGCTAGTGAAAGCTTTGAAGAATGCCATGTCAAAAACGAACAGGCCTGGGGCCAGCCCAGTGGTGCAGCGGTTAAGGTTAAGTCCGCAGGTTCTGCTTCAGCGGCCGGGGGTTCACCCGCCCAGATCCCGAGTGTGGTACACACCGCTTACCAAGCCATGCTGTGGCAGGCATCCCACATATAAAATAGAGGAAGGTGGGCACGGATGTTACCTCAGGGCCAGTCTTCCTCAGCAAAAAGAGGAGGATTGGCGGCAGATGTTAGCTCAGGGCTAATCTTCCTCAAAAAAGAAAAAACACCCAAAAAACCAGCCTACATACACCAGTATACCAGCTATTCTTCTGGAGGGAAGTAAAATTCACTTGCTGATCTCTTATTTGGCTCTCAGTGTACTATATTATAGCCCCTCATATTATGTCAAAACAAAACCAATAAGAAACAGACCAAAAAACCCCCAAAAACCCGCTTGCTCTTTACTGTGTGTCTCTGACAATGTTTTGGACTTTCCTCAGTGAATGTTTCTTGTTCATGAGGTGGTCATCTACTGTGAGGATTAGTGAACAGAAACCTCATCAAGTTGGGGTTGGGAGGATAGAAGGGGGAGCTCTCGGGCCCTGTGTGGACAGCAGAGCCCAACAGGAAGAAGAGGGACTTCCTCTTCTTGCCCAGCAACAGCTCAGCCGGCGAGAGGCGGTCACCACTCAGCCAGTGAAGGGCCACCCCACCTGGAGCTCTTGTTGACAGCAGCACTCGCAACTCCCTCTCCCCTCTGCAGACGTCTCTCCTCCCTTGCTGCCGAGCTGCTTGCTTGTAGCCCACCGTGGTTGCAATTCTTTACTGATCCCGAATAAGCCCATGTTTTGCTGAAGAAATAACCGGTTGTTAATTTGTCTAAGGACGATACTTCTGTGTGTATTGCAGCAGCAAAGGGGTTCAGACCTGAGAGCCAGATGCCCTCCTCATTTTATAGGTGTGAACCCTGATCCTAGGAAGGTGACAGGACTTGTTAAAACCGTTGACGGGGACGTTTGTTCCATGTGGTCCTTTTCTATCCTGGAATGGAGTCCTTCACCCACCCCAAGCGAGGGGATCGTCAACAACAAGTTCAAGTATTTGGAGGAAGCAAAGACATGAAGACCTTTTAAGAAAACATGCTGCTGAGAGGCGAAAGAAGCCTCATTTTAGAAGGGCCAGTCCTGAACTACAAACTTCTCTTCCTTTTTTCCCTTTCCAGCCAGAACTACAGATCGCTGGCAAGGACCTGAAGACAATCCAGAATAGGAGGACAGGGCAGCTAATGGCAAAAAGGGGAGGCAAGTTCTTTCCTTTGGCTTCAGGGTAGTAATTTGAAAAGAACACAGCCCTGCAGGATCGTGAAGTCTTGTTGTTCTTTGCTTCTGCTGGGTTTCTGATTCACTTAATTACTATACAGGTACATCAAGATTTGGCATTTTTCTTGAAAACATCTTGTAAATTTTAAATAAGTTATAGAATTAGAAGTTGAAAAATTCACAAGTAAAATTTTCTAAAAATCTGTCAGGCTTAGTAGATCTTCTGATAGTTTTCAAAACTAGATTGCTCTATTTATATAAAATAGTGAGATAAATTATATGCCGACTAACTGATAACATGTTAGGACCTTGGAACAAAAACCATGCCTCACTAGTAAATGTCTGGTTAATTCCAACAAAATATGCTTCTAAAGCCAAGTAAGATCATTGGAAATACTATATAAATACGTGAGATCAAAGTCTTCCCCAAAACATGAAACATATGTAAAATGCTGCCAGTATGGTATGCATGTTTCTATTTCAATGTAACTTCCCTTGCTTTGGTATTATTTGAAAAATTTAGCCATTACGTTTTTGTTGTTGTTGTTCCAATCCAAAAGATAAGTGAAAATTTAGGTATGGACTAATTTTATTCCAATCTAGAGTTGATGAATTATGCCAACTTTTGTGACCAGGTATCATGTGAAGTATTTGTGTGGAATATTAAGCAAGAGAAAGAAAGAAAGGAATGCTTTGTATTAGCCGGGATTCTCCAGGGAAACAGAACATGTGTATGTGAAGAGGTTTGCTTTGCAGAATTGGTTCATTTGATTACGGAGGCTGAGAAGTCCCGCCATCTGCCATCTGCAAGTCGGACCCAGGAGAGCCAGTGGTGTATTCAGTCCAAATGCAAAGGTCTGGGTTCCAGGGGAACTGACGGTGCAATTCTGTCTGAGGCAGGAGAATACCAGTGTCCGGCTCATGCAGTCAGGCAGAAGGGGCGAATTCTGCCTTCCTCTGCTTTTGTATCTTCAGGCCTTCAGCGGACTGGGTGAGGCCCGCCTGCACTGGGGAGGGAAAGCTGCTTTACTGAGGCCACTGACTCAAATGCTAACCTCATCCAGAAGCATCCTCTCAGACACACCCACAAAAAATGTTACCTAAATATCTGGGCACCGCATGATGCCGTCAAGTGGTCACATGAAATGAACTGTCACAAAGCCACTCCTTTCCAACTTGCCTCCCATATTCATCTCCTTAAACCATATTTAATACCAAAATAAAGACAATTGCAGAAGAGGAGCTGAAGTCCTTGGGTGATGCTGACTCTTCTCCTTGATATCCTGTTACTTAAATACTATGATGTAAAAATAATGCTCACCTATGTCAATAAAAATTGACTATAATATGAAGCCAATACAGCTATGTTACACGAGAGGGAATAAGGGTGGAAAGAAAACATTATACTAAGGGTATTATGCTAAGCGAAATGAGTCAGATGGAGAAAACCAAATACAGTATGATCTCACTCATATGTGGAAGATAAAAGAAAATCAACAATAATAGACAAACACATAGACACAGAAAATGGGTTGGTGGTCACCAGAGGGCAAGGGAGGAGGGGGAAAGGGGAAAAGGGCACATGTGTACAGCGACGGATGGCAATTAGACTTTGGGTGGTGAACATGACGTAGTCTACACAGAAGTTGAAATATAATGATGTACACCTGAAATTTATGTTATAAACAAATCTTACTTCAATAAAAATAAATAAATAAGTGAAAACAATAGGAAATACTGTTTATTAATACTGCTTCATAAGGAGTGAATACTTCATGACCGTGAAGTCTTCGTTTCTGCCAGTCACGGGGTCATAGCTGGTAGTTTTAACTACCTTCTTCCACTACCCATTCCGTATTCCCTTTTGCCTTCAGCAAGCACTTCAGCTTGCTGAAAAAAAGTCGTTTATCTTTTCCTGCTGGGATGACCCAAACCTTCATTCCAGAAGGGTCTGGGCCATTAGTACTGCTGCTTTGACTGGGCTACTGTAGTTTTCCATTTCCTCATTTTTGGAACGGAGGGTGTCATAATTTATTCCAGCTTTTGGTTCTTCTCATTGTGGCCAATAGTCTTTCCATGTGTAAGTACTTTGATTCTATCAAAGGTGTCATTTTTATCTTTTTGCTGTTCTGCGACATGTACCTGTGTATTCCATTGGCACTTAATCCTTCTGGCTGACCACAAAGCCCCATGAGGTTTTATGGAGTACCTGCAGAACGGAGACTCCAGCCCATCTATGCCTTGTGAAGATACACAGTGCTGTTAGCACTGAATGCCAGGGGTGGATAAATATCCGTTCTAAGTATATGGGTAGCTCAAATCTTATGTAAACTCTTACACTGGTTACTCCACTAAAAGGAAATAAAATTCATTTGCTGGATTCTTATTTGACTCCAAGCTTACTATGTTATAGATCCTCATGGTGTTTTAAAACAAAACAAAAACAAATACTAAAAACTATTCAGTTCAACCGAGCACCTTAGTTAGGTGTTGGCTGCCTGGGCCTGAGTGGAGAAGAGAAACAGGTGGCAATCTAGAAAAAGCCAGATAGCTCCTCCCTGTCACTGGAGTGCAGGGAACATCCCTGAACACTGCATGGCACAGCCAGCTCTGCTTCCTGCTTTGGCTGCTTGTCTGTCCTCATTATTGTCCCTTCCTTTCTTTCCTTAGAGAGCTCTCCTGCTGCTCATTTTCCGAGGAGATACTTGCAGAAGGAATCTTAAATCTTATCTCTGGGTTTCCTGAATCTTTTAATGAGCTCTCCCCAGGAGGTGACATTTTATTTGTGAGAGACCACAGGGCCCCTCAGTGCCAGGCAGCTGGGTCTCAGGTCAGTCTTTATGAAGGTCACTGTGCACAGAGCACAGAGCACTGGACCAGCAGCCGAGGGAAGGGTTGGCAGCCTTTCACACATGGAGAGAGAACCTAGAAGAAAAACCACACCGATTCATAACAGCCGTTAAACAAGTTACTGGTTGTGAGATGCTTAGAATAGTTCCTGCTACACAGTGAGTGTTTGAGAAAAGTGAAACAAGTCAATTTAGATGAGACAAGTTGGGTGGCTGGGGTCTGAGTTGCAAAGAGGCTTTAGGGATGTGTAGTGGGTTGAACAGTGTCCCCCTAAAATTCATGTCTACCCAGAACCTCAAAATGTGATTTTATTTGGAATAAGGGTCTTTGCAGATGTAATTAAGGTAAGGATTGAGATGAAGCCATCCCAATTAGTGTGGGCCCTAAATCCAACAAAAAGTATAAGAGGGAAAAGAGGAGAAACAGAGGGAGAAAGGAGTGTGGGACAGAGGCAGAGGTTAGAGCGATGCTTCAACAGGCCAAGGAGCGCAAGGAAATGCCAGCAACCGCCGGGAGCCAGGAGAGAGGCGGGAATGTCTCCCAGAGCCTCCAGAAGGAGCCAGCTCTGCCCGCACCCTGATTTTGACCTTTGGCCTGCAGAACTGAGAGCGTGATCTTCTGTTGTTCTAAGCCGCCCAGTTTGTAGAACTTTGTTGTGGCAGCCGTAGAAAACGAACACAGATTTCTGTCTTAAGTCTATGCAAATTCTGTGCTTGTTAGGTCGTAGAAAAATACAAAGAAATTTTGTTCTGGAAGAGTGGGTTGAAAGAGTGTGTCTGTCTACAAATATTCTTGCGACCTGAGTCCAGACAGACTTGTGGATGCAGAGAATATGCAGTGAACACGTACTTCAGTCTAGTATTAGAGGCATTTTGGGTTTTCTTCCAACCCACATATTTCTCTGAAAGCAACCTTCATGAACCCTGACAGCCATATTTATAATGTGTGACACTGCTTTCTCCCACAGCCACAGCTGTTTGTCCCTCAGGGCAAGCGACCGCTGACTTCTTAGGCTAGCTGAAGTCTTTCTCACAGTGCTTTGGAACTGGCATTCAAAGGCAGGGGTCAGTTTTTGCTGGTTACTTAACTGAAGGATATATCAAGGTGAGAGGACTCAGTGGACCACATGAGAACCTGCAAAGAGAAAAAGAAAAAAGCAGATATAGAGATAGAGACAGGATCAGAGAACCAAGAGACAGGGACGGAGAGATGACCTGCCTGGGTTTCTAGTTGAAACCCCCGAGGCTCCTCATAATGGATTCACTACCAGTGGGAGGCAGTTAGAGGCCGGCGGGTAAGGTGGGGGCTCTGGAGCCAGGCCGCCTTGGGTGAGTGACTTGACCTGTCAGGTTCCTCACGGTAGCTGGAACTCATCACAGTACCTCCATGAGAGAGTTGTTCCCTGGATTAAACGTAAAAGCGTTTCGGATGAGTTCAGGGAACTCGAGGGCATTGATGGGAAGTGCTTAGGAGAGAACGTCACATGTGCCCAGGAGGGGTTGGCTGTTGCTGTTATTACCTCGTCTCCCCAAGGTGGGTTTTGAAACATGTCATTCTTCTGTCACCATCCATGCTTATTAGTGAGCAGCACGTTGAAGCTGCTCTTCCGTATGTGTTTTTACTTTTAGCTTGGCAGTAGATCAGCTCACCGTGACAGAGAGTAAACATCAGCCACAGCACACGAAGGTCATTTTTCCCCTTCCTGACAATATTTTAAGTCAATAAGCATCCTAAAACACAAAGTAAATAAGAGTAAAATGCTGCTTCACTTCTGGGTATATTTGCTGTGAGTGTGTTCGCTCACACCTCGCTGTTCTCTTTCTGTGTGCTCAGCCAGCACAGTCTTACTTTATTCCATCAATGTGTGAGGCAAGTCATAGTGCCTACTCTAGTTTAAGCAGAAATACTGGGTGAGAAAAGACAAAAGGGTTATTTTAAATGCTTGTTCTTCTGCGAGGTAAGCAAGAGTTTGAGCTCGTCGGCTAGGGAGGAAGGCAGATTCCCATGAGGCAGAGAGTTGCACACCCGTTTAGGTATGTATGTGGACAGATTTCGGCCCTTTGGGTCAGGTTCAGATAAAGAAGAGTTTAGTGCTTTGCATATTAAAGAAACAACAATCCTTAGTTTCTCCCTAAGTCAATGCTGGGGATCCAAAAACTGAGATGTTGGAGAAATCCTGGAACAGAAAGGTATGGACCCACATTACGCTGGTCGGCCCTGAAGAGAAACTGCTAGAGATGGTGGGATGGCTGAGAGGCTTTGGGGCAGTGACATAGCTATTCTATTTTAAATTATTGCCTTTTCGGTTGGTTGTAAATCCTACTCGTTATCCCCAAATCTTCAGTAAAATCTGTTATGCACTGGTATTCAGGCGCCGGATTGAGCTGGTTAGAGCCAAACAATTATGGCAGCTGCACAGGCTACACAGGAAGCCGTCTTGACACAAATGTTGTGTGAGAGCCTTTCCATTTGGTGTAAAAGCTGAAGACATCAGGCACATCTGTGTTTTGGCTGTTTTTTAGGACTTTTTTTGAAACTTGTCTGTCCTTTAGAAACACCAGGCAGAAAAGAGCACTCTTAAATTGTCCAGTAGCCCATTTACTGGTGGCAGTCTGGACTGTGCTTTACTTAAGGAAAACAAGAAACCAGTCGTCCCTGGTCCCAGTGATAACCGTAGCAACTCGAAGAGGACTAAGGACCACTTCTGCAAACTCTCACCTCTCCACCAGCACAATGGGGCGAACATTACCGCGCTGACTGTTACTATGAGCTTCGTGAAGGAAAGACGGAGACCTGGTCAAAAAATACAGATGCCAATATCAGCGTCTGGAGGTTATAGTAAATTGGTCTCCCTCTCTTCTGATCTACATGTTAGGGAAATAAAATTGCCCTTCAAAAGCATTTATGTTTTTTCAGAAAAGTTATTACTGAAAAGCATACAGAATAGTGTAACAAACCCCCAAGGACCCCATCACCAATTT
Source organism: Equus caballus (assembly GCF_041296265.1). Classification (NCBI taxonomy): domain Eukaryota; kingdom Metazoa; phylum Chordata; class Mammalia; order Perissodactyla; family Equidae; genus Equus; species Equus caballus. The sequence continues at coordinate 66,510,778 of NC_091702.1, forward strand.
CGACAATCTTGTTTCATCTTTACTCCATTTTCTTCCTCCTTTTTAACTTCATCATTTCATTCATAAATAGTTTAGTCTGTGTCTCTAAAAGGCAATGATTCTTATTTTATATATAGCCACAATATAATGATCACACCTAAAAATAATTGATAATAATTCCTTAATATCGTCAAATAGTCCATTAGTATTCAAACTTCACTGACTGTCTCATAATGTTTATTATTTAAAAATTTTTAACATTTGTTTTCATCAGGACCCAACAGAGGCCACACTGCCCTTCCCTCCTTTCTTTCCACGTAATTCATTTGTTGAGGACCTGGGGCATTTGCCCCGAAGCTTCCCTCCTTCTAGACTTTGTTGATTGCATCCCTGTTGTGTTGTTCAATAGATTCTTCTCTCCTGTGTTTCCTATTGGTGGCAGTTAAATCTTGAAGCTTGATATGATGTACTTTCACCTTTTTTTTCCCTTTTCAAAATTACTTTGTAAGTAATAGTGTGTAATTTCTTCAGGAGGCAAAAAAAATGTCTGATTGTTTTTCTTCCTGTTAAAAGCAACCATTGATGACCACTGCCTAGTCATTTTTAGGGATCAGCAAAATGGTAAATTTCACACTATTATTTTCTAGAGGGAGAAACTTACCCTGACTGTTTGGTTAGTCTAAGGTAGTTCATCCGGGAAAGACAGGCTAAATGCTTGATTCTTTCCTTTACTAGTTCTTAGCATTATGAGTTAACCTCCCTACTATCTCCCAAAGGTGACCATTGTCCTGTAGTATTATTTATGATAATATTATAATTATTATTAAGTATTCATTATTTATTATTATTTAATATTTTACTCATAAATTCAAGCATATTTGGTATGTTTCGATTCATCGCAGTTATTTTTCTCATGAAAGTGGCTCTTCTTACCCAAAGGAAGCCTCTTCAAGTTGGCTCTGAGTTCTTTTTGTTAGCCGTTTTCTAACAGGATAACACGTCTCAGGGTTATTTAATGTATTTTCTGACTCAGAACTACAAGCAGCCGTTTCTCAAATGGCATGTCAAGACCAAGATGAAGGTGTAGGGGTGCTCCTTGCTACTTGTTTCCAGGTCTGTTCAATGGACAGTTAGGACTTTTTAAAAAGATAAACACGTCATGAATTCATTCTGATATTCACAATTAAATATTTATGGATATTTACTTTACCTCATTGATTCTACATTCACATCTCCTTTATCCCGCACGGGAAATCTCAGTTCTCAGAAGTACCAGCGTAATTATTTCTTTCTTCTACCACATGCAGACAACGGCGCCAGAATACGAACACCACCATCAGCCACTGTGCTCCGGAGGTTATTGTTCTAAACTGCAAATCTGATCAGGTCATACCTCTGTCTAAACTCCTTGTTGCTCTCCCACCTCCTGAAGAACAAAACCCCAGCAGGTTAACACGCCATAAAAGGCACTCTGTGGGGCCGGCCCCGTGGCCCAGTGGTTAAGTTCGTTCGCTCCGCTGCGGCGGCCCAGGGTTTTGCTGGTTTGGATCCTGGGCGCAGACATGGCACAGCTTGTCAGGCCACGTTGAGGCGGCGTCCCACATCCCACAACTAGAAGGACCTGCAACTAAGATATACAACTGTGTACAGGGGGATTTGGGGAGATAAAGGAGAAAAAGAAAATACTGGCAACAGTTGTTAGCTCAGGTGCCAATGTTTAAAAAAAAAAAAAAAGGCACTCTGTGATCTGCCCCTATACCATTGAAATGCCGTGTTCCACTTTCCCATCCTACTGAACTCTGAGTCATCCACCCAAGTCCAGATCAGAAGCTTTTTTATGCTGCATTCCCCCTATCCCGGCGCAAATGGCCATTCTTTCTCTGTGTTCTTCTCTGCCTCGTATAGGCTCTTATTGGTGCATTGACCAAACTGAATTCTAATTATTTACATATATATGTGTTCTCTATTAGATTGTGCACATCCTGATGGCAAGGCCCATTCAATTTTGTACTCCCAGCATCTAAGTTAAGTCCATGAGAAATAGAAGGTGCTTGATAAGTACTTGTTTAACTGAGCTGATTTAGTATAACTGAAGAGGTGCAAAATCTAGCAATTTTGCTTTCTGATGTTTAAGAAACTCTCTCTGCAGTTATTTTAAGAAATTTATTTTCTGCTGGTAATATCACATTGCTAGGAATTAAACAGAGACACAGAGAAATTATTTGCAAAGGCAAACTTGCTCTTGTATCTTTCAGGACTAAGGTGAATACAATGATAATGGTAACAATAATGTCTGTGGACACCAGCAAACCTCTGAGCAGGGACCCAGGAGTCCTCTCTCGAATGTTAACAGGCAGGATGCTGGAGGGTCTTCAGTGTCTGTGTGTTGCCCAGTAGTAGATTGCATTTGTGATATTCCCCCTAATCAGGCTCAGTTCTGCTCCACAGAGGACAAAAGCAGAGAATAAAGTTATTCTATGATATCCTTTTCTAACAGATTTTTTTTTTTTTTTTAAAGATTGGCACCTGAGCTGACAACCGTTGCCAATCTTTTTTTTTTCCTCTGCTTTTTTTCTCCCCGAATCCCCCCGGTACAGAGTTGTGTATTTTAGTTGTGGGTCCCTCTAGTTGTGGCATGTGGGACGCTGCCTCAGTGTAGCTGGACCAGCGGTGCCGTGTCCGTGCCCAGGATCTGAACCAGTGAAATCCTGGGCTGCTGAAGGGGAGCGCATGAACTTAACCACTCTGCCCCAGGGCTGGCCCCTCTAACAGTTTTAAACATTGGCTTTTCACAGTCACCAGGGAAATGCAAATGAAAACTACACTATACACCCACTAGAATAGCCAAAATTAAAATGTTCATAGTTTCCACTGCTCCATGTCAAAGCACTCCTCGTTTGTTAATAATTGTGCTTCCTTTCTCCTCCTTTTCCTCTAATGGCCTCTACATAGATGCCATGCCAGTTCTCTCTCTCCACCCTCCTTCTTTCGTATTTCTCATTGTCATTTGGGGATTTCCGGATCATCTATTTGCAAGAGTATCCTGTAGGTGAGAAGGGGCCAGAAGAGCAATCCAGTCTAAGTGATTTTGATGTTTTTCTAATACAGTATCTCTCCTTTCTGTAGTTACAAAACCAACTGGCTTCCTCTAATCTAGTGTCTTCATGATTCTTTGTGAAGTCTTGCCTTTTTGCATTTATGGACCTAATGGTTCCAGCCCAGTCCTATTCCTGAACCCTCGTTAGCAGACAAAGGATATGGTTTCTGCATCCAGAGATATTGCTCATTACTCAGAGATAATTTAGGAAACAAACATTTTAGTGTGTGTGCTTTATGATATCTACCAGTACTGGGCTCCCTCTCCTCCCCTCTCTTCCTTTGTGTATCCTGGATGTTAACTGTTTTTGGCATCTGAAGTGAGCAGTTTTAGTTCATGAAGCCACAGCAGTGCTGTAGGTGTTTCTGAGAAGAAAAGGATGCCCAGAAGAGTCCTAGAAGTGACAGTTGTCAGAAATCGATAGTAAATATTCACTCCCCAAAGCATGGGGCCCCCTCATCAGTGAGAACTGCTGTGATCAAAGAGGGCAGTGTGCGATGGGAGAGTTGGAGGCAGAAGGTTTAGAATGCGCTTGGGTGAGGAGTAACATAGAGGTGGCAGGTTGAAGAAAATAGTCGTTCTAAAAGAGAGGGGGTATAGGAAACGGGACTTAGGAGCTGATGCAGGAGCCCTGTGAACCAAGTTAAGATCTGAAATTGAGGGGCGGCTTGGTGCCAGAAGCGGCATTTATTACAGCAGTTGAAGACGGAGCTCTCGAGCTGAGAAACTGGGAAAGCTGGCCCCTCCCTCACTTCAAAATGTCCTCCTTCTAACTGAGAAAAATCCTGCTCGTTCTAATGTGACCAGCAAAGTAATTCTGCACCTACAACATCCAAGAAAGCTAAACAAAAGGGCAAAAAAAAAAAGAACTGAAAATAGATTCAAAACTTCCCCGCAGACTAAGAACACTCGCTAGAACAATACTGCCCCGGAGCAGAGGAGAACGGTAACACAGCATCCCAACATGAATAAAGGAGGGAAAATCGGAAAGCAATTGCACTCAGAAAGGAAGACAATAAAATAATAACTAGGAGAACTCGGGGAAGACACGGCCAACAAAGGGAAGGTGATGGTCCGTCAAAAGGAGCATGTGAAATGGTAACGAGTAAAATTCAGGACAGAAATAGAAGAAACAGAAAGAATCATTTCATAAATAAAGACTAAATTATGAAGAGCAAAAGGGGAAATGAATACTACAGAAGGCACGACAGGACACAGAGTATACACATGGGAAAAGTGAGGAAAGTGAAAGAGAAATAAGCAGAAAGATTTTTTTAAAAGGAGAGAGACAATGAAAGTTCTAAAAGATAGGCAAAAGTGATCCAAAATATAAATAATGGGAGTTCTTCCAGTTGGAGAAATACCGAAAGAGTGGAGTTAAGCAAACATTAGAAAATGTTCTGAAATAAGACTTGAATTTGTATGTTAAAAGACACGTTCAAGACATGAGAAAACTGTCCCAGAATGATCAATACTGAGACATATCCTACAAACACATATCCCAGCAACTCTAGACCTATCCTACTAACACTAGTAGCAAACTTTGGGCATCTGGGCAAGAACATTGTGTCATTTCTAAGGGAAAGAAAACCAAGTTAGTGCAACTCAATCAGTTCGAACAGAAATGGAACAATACCGGTCAGACACTTAAGGAAAGCAAGTTTGAGCCGACTCAGGGAATACTGTCCTCGTTACACCTTACTGAAGCATCTCCTAGAGAATAAAATTCACCCACCCAAAAGACGATCAGGGAGACCTCAGCAAAAGGACTGGGGGTGAACATTGAACATATTTAACAATAGAACTAGGACTAAAACAAGAACGTAAGGGTCACCAAATAAAGTGTAAATATGAACGTTGTATTTACATAAACTTTCATTATGAAGGCTGTTATTTTAAAAATTACAGTTCTGTGATATTTTTTATTCTAGTGTTTGTCTTTATAATTAGACTTTTATATAACACCCTCAGGACCTCCTTTCTTCAGACGGTATCTATTGATTCCTACTGTAAGCATCAAGTGAATTAGCTTGTAGCTCCTTCCTCCTCTCTTTTCTCCATAGCTTTCCCTACCCAATTTTAGTTAACAATATCATCATTTGTTATGGGCTAAATTGTGTCCTCCCAAAATTCATGAGGTAGGTACATGCTTAGTTTTACAGGAAAATGCCATCTCCTTTTCCAGAATGGTTGCACCACTTTACGTTCCCACCAACAGTGTATGAGAGCTTCAGTTGTTTCGCCAACTTGCCAGCATATGGTGTTGACAGTCATTGTAAATTTAGCCATTCTGACGAGTATGTAGTGAGTGGTATCCCAACGTGGTTTTGGTTTGTGTTTCCCAATGACTAATGATGTCAAGCAAGTTTTCTGTATGTTCCCATTTCCCACGCCCCCCCCATGATTGAAGCTTATTCTTTAATACTAAATTGTCCAAACCCTCAAAATCCTATTGGGATTATGACCAAAATTGCTTATACATTGATTTGGGAGGTGTCACAATTTTCCTATTTGGTCTTTCTCTCCTCCTTCCGTTACTCAAAGCTTTTGTCTCAGGAAGCATTTATATTTTATTTCATATAGGTTCCAAGCTAGTGTTGTTAGGATTATTCCTAGATGTTTTATGTATTTATGGGTATTATAAACAAGATATCTTTTTAAAAAGTTTTCTCTGTTTATTGATACTACCTAGGAAAGATTGATTTGTAGATGTTTATTCTGTATCCTGCAACATTATTGAACTTTCTTGTAAGTTATAATAGTTCATCAGGTCTAGTTATAATCATATCACATTGATTAAGTCTTTTTCAAACATATATATCTTCTTTTCCTTCTGCTTTTTTATTGTACTATCCAGAACAGTGGTTCTCAAGCTGGGTGATTTTGCCTCCCAAGAGACATTTAGCAATTTCTGGAATCCGTTTTGATTGTCATAACTGGAGGAGGTACTATCTAGTAGGTAGAAGCCAAGGATGCTGCTAGACATCTTACAACGCATAGGACAACTCCCCACAACAAAGAGTCGTCTGGCTCAAAACGTCAATGGTGCTGAGGTTGAGAAACCCTGCTTGAGGACTTCCAGAGAAGCACTGAGCAGTGCTGAGGAGAAAGCAAGCTTGTTTTACGCCTCACTTTAATGTGAAAGTCTAACATATTAATAAGTATAAAATTGGATATAAATTAGCAATTATGAAGTGGGAATTTATTCAAGCATGTTTTCTTAACCAGTTAATTCTCCAGTGGTGACAAGCTCACCATGACAGTGATTCTCAAGAAGGATGAGTTGTAGAAAAGGCATGAAGAGGTAGGTAAAGAAGTCAACTATGTGGCTGACTGGGGCATGCCCCTCCTCACTACAGTTACTTAAAGTGCTGCACAAGGTTAGTTAGCGTCAGCCAGGCTCCATTGGACCTGCATAGAGAAGACTGTGCCCTTATATTTTGCTATTAAAACAATGACATTGTTCCCAGAGAAGGTCTTCTTTGGGTTGTAGTCTTCTGTGAGCTTAACGTATGTCTGAATAGGTCTATTTTGCTATAACTGTTATTAATTTTTCCCCTCAGCTTTCTGAAGATGTTTTTTCCATTTTCTCTTTCATCTAAAATTAACGAGAAATCTGTTAATGTCAGTTTTCATTCTTTCTAAGTGATGTCTTTCATGGGGAGCTGTTTCATCCTTGATGCTCTAAAATTTCGCAATGGTTCTTTCTCAATTTCTCTCTCCTCCTGGAGCTCTAGGTAGATCTCTCATTGGAACTCCATGTCTTAACATTTTAAATACCGTTTCTTTATTCCTTTGCCTGAGAATTTCTTAGCCACTTCTAGATCACTTGTTTGACTAGCTGTGTTTAAATATTTAGCCCATTTGCTAACCTGAATTTTTTCCAAGATACCTGATTCCTTCTTATGACCACTTTCTCTTGTTTCAAAAAACATCCTCTGTTCTGTGTAAAATTAAAAGTTTTACGATGGTCTCAGTTTCAGTGGTCTGTTTTCTTATTGTAGGTGCTTCTGTTATGTATTGGCTTTCCTCAAGTTTGGGAGGTGGCTCTGTTACACAAACTAACAGAACACAGAGTCTGAGCAGGTGCTGCTCCACATACTGTATATATTTACTTTGTCCTCTTGTTAACCTTATGAACTAAGTACTATTAACTCCACTTTACCCATGACTAAACTGAGTCACTGAGTGAGGTCAAAACTTCCAGGCCATGGAGCTGGTAAGTTTTGGATCCAGGACACAACCCTACAGAGCATCTGATCTTCCCAGGCGGTACTGCCCACACGAGGCCCTGGGGTCTGACCCAAGTTTGCATGCTCATTGTTTGCTCTGGAAAACAACTACCCCAATAGCTGCTGGTTGGCCCACGATGGAGGGGTAGGGGCGTCCACATGCTTGTCTGCAGCCTCTTGGTTGTCTGTGTCCTCCTGCTCCCTAGGCTGATGAAAGGGCATCTGGGTTGCAGCTGCCTGTCCACTGTATCTCTTTCAGGTGGAAGTCACACTTTCTAGACCGAGAGCTTTCATTTTCAAGTTTATCTTTGCATTTAATCGGAATAAAACCCTACTATTTTGTAAACTTAAAATATGTGCATGAGTTGTAGGGGAGGGGTGTATTAGTGAGACCTAAGGTTTACTACTTAATTTCTACTATATCCACATGGACTGAACCTACCAAATCCTGACTCTGCATCTGGGCGTGGCTGGGACTGTGGGAGAAGGCTTTTTGGTTTTTAAAGTCTGACACACCCACCGTGCCTCAGGAAGCTTTCACCAAACTTACATTGATGGAGCTAACCCTCCTGGTGCTCCAACAGCAATCTCTTTACACATAATTATAATGCAAAACAGCTTTATTTGTATGCAAAACAATGATTAGGATACTAGACGAAAAGGCAGGCCATCTTCTGTCAGACGGAGAAGAGAAGATTCTTAAGTAGCTGACGTTGGGTCGTACTACCACAGGAAGACCCCTGTGCTGTCCTCAGGCATTAAGCCTCTTTGGCCGAGGCTTCAGGAGTCTTTTCAGATGGATTTTCCTTCTGGGCCAGCTTTTCTAATTCCTTCTGATAGCCAACCTGGTTTTCCAGATAGCGTATGTTTCTCTTTTGTTTATCCAGAAACTTTCCCAGGAAGCGTGAGAGCTACAGAAATAAAACAGGGAAGGGCTCATTAAGGATCTTGTCTGCCACAGGAGGCAATCTAAGATCTCGCTACCCAAATTATGGCCCACGAACCAGCAGTCCTGGGAGCTTGTCAGAAACACAGACTCTCAAGTCCTGCAGCAGACTTACTAAATCAGGATCTGCATTTTAAGAAGGGCCTGGGCGATTCATATGCATACTGAAGTTCAAGGAGCACTGATTCAAGACTCCAGGTGAATACAAATATCCACTTTCAGTGAGTATGAGCATTAGGGCATCTCATCAAAAGTACATAATTTAAGTAATAAGCTACTACTGCAATGGTTTCCACCCTGTTGATTTGAATCACATGGAGGTTGAGTAGGCGCCCAGACCCCATTCCCAAAAACTTAGATTGAAGTGCTCTGGCATAATGCTCAGGCATCTATACCTCTTCAGAGCTCCTCAATGAGTCCAATACGCATCTACAGTTGATAACTTTTGTACTAGGGCATTTTCTTCACTTTGACTTTCTGAGAAGCAAGGGAGTTGGTGAGAAAGAAGTTACCACTGCAAGGGAGAGTGTTCGCCATTAACCAGGAAGACTTCAGAGAATTCTATAGGATACTACGTCACCGGTAACACTCACTTTTGCAGGGACAGTCTAGGACTGTGGTTCTCAAAGTGTAACCCCTGGCTGGCAGCATCATTACCTGTGAGCTTGTTAGAAATGCAAATTCTCGGCCACCACATCAAACCAATTGAGTTAGAACTCAGACTGGGGGCGGGGCCCAGCAGGTTGTTTCAGTAAGCCCTCCAGGTGATTCTGCTGCCCGTGAAAATGTGAGCACTTCTGGTCTAGGAGATTTACAAGCCACCAACAGAAGTTATTTGATTATCCAGAGTGCACTATTCCTGGAAAGTCTTCTCTACCTTGTGTTGAGTTACGTTCCTCCTTACCAGGGCACCTACTCCTCCCACCTCTAACCTTCTCCCAGAAATAAGTTCATACACTTCATGGCGGTGGGGGGGGGTGGGTCGTGGAATCAAGCACCTGGTAGATGATCTAATGCCTTGGACCCATTTCTCAGAAGCAAGTCATAATCCAGAAGTGGAAGATGACCCTGCTTTCAGAACCAGTGAACTACTTACATCAGTTTCATGATTCTCAGAAGCCAAGGTCTTCAGGTCTTGCAGGAGCTTGTTTAATGTGTTCTCCAACTCCAGAGCAGACTCCAGAGCTTGGAGTCCAGTTCCCCAGTTGTCTATATCAGGCCTCTGTTGGAGAGGAACAGGAGAGTCACTTTCCCACCTCAGGCACAGTTTTATTTCTTCCTGTTTTCTGTGTAGGATTATGATTAGGTTTGCAGAGGCCAATAGTTTCCAAGCTTTGTGGCACAATGGAATCAGTGGAGAGTCTTAAAAATACTGTCTGGCTTTCAACTGCAGACATTCTGACCTAATTGGCACAGATGCAAGCTCAGCATCAGGATTTTTAAATGCTCCCCAGATGACTTTAATGTGCCACAAAGCATGGGTACACTAGCACAGTTGTATGCACTATTCTATTAGATTTGGAATTTCACGGTCATCGTTCAGTTCTGTTACAACTAGACGTTCAGTTTCTCTTTATAAAGCTGGAGTTAAAAGAACCTCTCAGATAAGTAGGGATGTTGCTAGATGTAATACCCCCAACTAAGGTTCAGATTGCTCTTTTGGAGTGTCTATCCCAGCAAAAGAGTTTTACTGCATTGAAGAGACAGCCATATTAAATACCTGGACGTGCTCCGAATTAGACCAAAGCTCTGGTATAAGGATGCTCACAGCTCTGGGAAGAGGCCATTAGAGCAGTGCTTCTCAAAGTCTGCAGAGCATTGGAATCATCTGGAGAGCTTGTGAAGGGACAGCTCCCGGGGCCCCACCCCTGGAGAATCAGATTCAGTTAGTCTGGGTGGGGTCCATGAATTTGTGTTTCTAACGAGTTCTCAGGTGATGCTAGTTTTGCTGGTCCAGAGACCACACTTTGTGTGGCTCATTGAGAGAAGCCAAACAGGCACTTAGTGGCTAAGATTTACTCAAAATGAGATGAGGAGGCTACAAAGAAGACACAAGCTTGGCCTCAAAGTCAGTTGCTATAATCCCCTGTAGGAACATGAGTAACCTAACAAGTTAGGTAGCAACTAATAATTCAGCTCTCTAGACCCAGCGAAGTCCCCGTGGAGGTCACCGTAAAGTTCCATAGTCACCTGGATCACGGGAAGGCAGATTTTACTCTCATGTTTCCTTAGATATTTTAGGAACTGCCTTGCGTGTGCCCTCTTCACCTCAGCCTGGTCCTCGAAGAATGTGGCAAAAGGAGGTTCTTTGGTCTCTCCATCGTAATAACAGGCCTGGAACGGGGTGAGAATGGGGGGACTGGAGTGAGAAAAGCTGATTTTCGTGACTGGAAATCTCATAGAAACTCACTCTGTTGTCACTGTGGTTGTCCTAAAGAGGACTTCTTTGTTCAGTCTTGGGTCCTTAGGTTGTCCTTTGACTTCCAGAAGGCCCTGCTGTCTTCTTGAACCCGGGTTACCCCAGAGAAGCTGCCCAGGTTCTAACACACTGGCGCCTAATCTCCAGCTATTATGGCCTCTTTAAGGGCCAGATTTGTGAACCTCACGTGCTAGCTCTTATGTCCAGTAATTATGGAGACACCTGGCAGAAGCCCAGCATAAATTGTGACATTTTAAAGTCAATCTATTTCATCAATCCTAACATCTACATTAACTCTAAAATAGCATATGGATGCAAAATTACTTATTCAGTCTGCCATCAGTGTTTGATGCCCATATAGTTTTGGGAACTCACGAGCAAGAGCTGTGATTCTCCCTATCATAGCCCATAGGTTACAATCACAGCTCTAAATCATTGAGCCACAGAGCAGCAAAATCCTGGCCTCTAAGTTGCTGTTTCACCTCGTCTCAAACCACAAACATGGCCATAACCTCCGTTACTAAGGACATAGAAGATACAGCATCACCCAGATCCCCCACAGTGGCTCAGGAACCCATACTGACCATAGATAAATAAGCATCACTGACATGCAGCTCATAAGATACTATATGATTAATAGCGACCCTACATTCTTCAGAGAGAAGGCTGCAGACCTGGGCTGCCATCTCAGCTTCAAGAAAAATCAGGCATAAAAGGGCTACCCACTGAAGTCAGGGACTTCTTAAATACTAGTGGGCATATGGCCAGCTCACTTCCATCCAGCTGAAGACAAGATGAAATTCCATCCAGCTGAGATTAACAGCTACTAATCTGCCAATGAGGACATTGTTTCTGCATGAAAGAACCAATCTGACCAGAGAAAAAGCTGAAAAAAATGCCAATCCTCCTAATTATCCAGGCTGTGTTCCATCTTCTCTCTCACGTTCTCTCTGACTGTGATTTGAGAAGGCTGATATATTTCCGGAATAGGGAAGTGTTAACAGAGTAGATGTACTACCTTTCCTTGTTCTCGTTCTTCCGTAACTCTTTATGGTACCTCATGCTAGGTCCTATGGGGAATCTAAGCAGAGTCACTAAAACACATTCTTTCCCTGGTAAAGGACATATCCCCCACCCCATAGGCCTCAACACATATAACGGCTCTTAAGACAGGACACGATGGGAGTTCTGAAAGGTCAAAAAGTATGTTTAGCTGAGGGCGTCAGGGCAGACTTCATTGATAAATTGGCCTTGGAAGGTGGGTAAGAATGCAGAGAAACGGATATGGAGGAGAGCCTTCTACCTGGAAAATAGGCACACCCAGGCTGCAGGGACCAGATGTAGCAGTGGTTCCTCCAAAATACAGTGAGACTGCTCCAGTCGGGAACCTTTGGCTCCTTCCTCAAATTGTGTCTGGAAAGTCTCTACCTGGCCCAGCATCCTCCTTCTTTACTTACCCTCCTCTGGGGTAGAGATTATTGTACTTATTTTGGTGTTCCCACAGCCCATAATCCAGTGTTTTGTAAATAATAGGTGCTGAATCAGCATCTATTAAGTAAAAATGTATTTTATGTGAGCAGCCCGGTAAGACTTCCCCATAAGTCTGGTGTATTCTTACTTTGAACACAAGCCACGTCTGGTTGACTGAAGTGGAACTGGCAGGTCACCAAAGTCTATCTCGACGAGGAAGCAAGGAGTGAGGGCGCTTCCTGAGGGAGAGCTCATCCCAAGAGAAGGAGCCCAGGATCCCAAGTTTGGCTCAGTCACAAAGATAAGATCATCAAAGGGAAGGGATCATTATGAAAAGTCCTGTTATTTGTCACTTTTGTTTCCTGACTCAAAACTGCTCTTGTCCTCAGTTGAATTCACGCCTTAGTCCCAAGTGGGCGTTTGAGTCCGTGCTTCTCAAACCGTAATCTGCATGTGAATCTCCTGGGGCTCTGGTTCAGATGCAGACTCTCCTTCACGGGGCCTGAGGTTCTGCCTTTCTAATGATTCCGCCAAATGCTGCTGGTTCATGGACCACATTTTGGGTAGCATGGGTTTAAGTACGTTCCTAAAGAGCCATCTCAGTAAAAATTCTGCAAGACATGGGGCACAATGGCACTTGGGGAACCCTCTGCTAGGAAAGGAGAATGGGCCGCCGCCGCTTCTCATGCACCCCTGCATGGCCTGGCCCGGCAGAGCTCCCCGGACCTCCACGGCAGCATCCTGGGGAGGCGGTGCTGGGCCCTTCACGATATCTAGCCGGTGAAAGTTAGAGCCGGGAGAGGAAAGAAAATGGTAGCTGACGAGATAGTTAACGGATGAGATAGTTCATTGGTTTTACTTATAGGATGTGTAAAATGTTACCTGCACTCCCAGAGGAATTTGGGGAACTTTTGAGAAGATTAGGGTCCTATATGAGCAGGTGGGGACAAGTGCCCACAAAGTCTGGATTATTACTGTTAATATGACCCCATCTACAAGATAGTAAATCTAGAAGATAAAGATTTTATTTAGTGGGGGATAATATGAGTTTGGATATTTCTGGATGATCTATAAGATCTTTTCATGTAAATATTCCATGATTCTATCATCCCTCTTGGCCAAAACACAGAACTGGATACATATGAAGAAAATGTTCCTGTTCTTGTGGGTTACATATTACTAAGAAATACTGCTATCTAATCACTTAAAAACAACCTCACCAACATATAGAAAAAGGAGAGGAAGGAAACGCACCATCAGCATCAGTAACCGTGTTAGTGTGGGAGCTTAACAGGGGATTTTTTTCTTTTTTCTATTTTCCATATTTTTCAAACTTTTATAATAATATATATGTACAGTCATATATTTTCATTTTGAAAAAGGTACCTAACAGACATCTTTCTAGAGAATTAGTACAATGCCTTTCCCCAAGGGAAGCTCCACATACTTATTTATGAACATACTGTTGTTTTCGAATTACAAATGTAATGCATGATCATTATAAAGTATCCCCAAATTAAAGAAATACGTAATGTAGAAAGTGAAAGCCCATGGGTAACGCTTTAGTTCCAACACATTTTTAAATCTAATTTGATCTTATTATGATGGATAACAATGGATGATCCATTATTATGATTTGGTCCACTGTTAAATTTTGGTAACCCAATGAACTGACTTTTGAATTATGGGATGTGATCAGACTGGCTATGTAACATCCATGCACCCTCTCCCCTGGAATGTGCTGGAAACACAAAGACACCTTTTTTTTTTTTTTTTAAATTATACAACCCCTCTTAAAAATATTTTTAGCCTAATCTGAACTTTCTGTCCTTACATGTTATTTCACCTCCTCGTCTCTCTAATGATTAAGGAAGAAATGAGGGGTTCTCTTTGGGACTTAATTCTAACCAAGAAATTCTTTTTGTTTGTTTTTTGCAGTTTTGTTGAGAAATAATTGACATACATCATTGTATAACTTTAAGGCGTGCAGCAGCACGATGGTTTGATTTACATGTATGGTGAAATGATCACAATAGGTTCAGCTAGCTTCCGTCATCTCATAGAAATACAATAAAAAGAAAAGAAAGAATAAAAAATAAAGAAAAAAAATTTTCTCCTTGTGATGCAAACTCTTAGGATTAGCTCTCTTAACAACTGTCCTCAACATCCCACAGCAGCGTTAGCCATGGTCATCATGTTGCCCATCAGATCCCCAGCACTTATTCATCTGTAACTGGAAGGCTACCTTTTCACCATCTTCCCCAATTACCCCCACCCCCCTTCCTCTGGTCACCACAAGTCTGATTTCTTTTTCTATCAGGTTTTTTTTTTTTCTTTTTTAGATTCCACATATAAGTGAGATCATCCAGTATTTGTCTTTCTCTAACCAAGAAATTCTTATCTTTAAAAATAAAATACTTTAGTAGAGCATGTATTATTCTCTTTGTCACGTTCTCTGTGCACATTTCCCCTGTTAGTTTAAAGCTTCATGAGGAAGGGGCCTAAGCCTTAGTCATCATTATATCTCCCAGAGCATTTAACACAGGGCCTTGCCCATAGAAAGCACCCAGTAAAGTATATTGATCTGAATAATTTGAAAGTAAAAAGGAACCTGAAGGTTTAAAGTTGTTGGTTGTCAAGGAAGAAACAATGGGCAGAACCAGATGAGTACTTTCACTCTGGAAAAACAGGTTTCAAAAGTTCCCCAAATTTATGGAGTAGGGAGAAGGCAGAGAATACCATCTTAAGAGTTTTTAAAACAGAACACAGCATTTAACACAGTACTGGGCACTGAATGTGTCCTTTAAAAATGTTTATGGATGGAAGAGTGAAAGAACGAAGTAATTTATCTAGATAGCTCAATTCCTAGCCTTAAAAGCTAGGAATGTCACACGTGATTCTGGTGAGAAAGAGAGAGGAGGCATCTCCAGAAATCCACGTGCCTGCACATGTGTCCTGCAGTCTCTTCCTCCAGACTTACTGTGGCCATCATATCCTCCAGAATACAGTTCTGACTTTTACATTCTGGGTTAGGTATCTCACCTTCGTGCTCCTTGGTTACAGTAATTCCTTCCACACCTTTGTAACTGCTTGCTTACCTGTACACCGTCTCTACTAGTTAATGAGCTCCTTGAAGGCACTCACTGCGTCGTGACTTGGTATCACCATCCTCTAGCCAGACTAGGTCATCAACAGATACCCATTCAGTACGAACAAAGTAGATGGTCAAACATTTAAAGGGCAAACACAAAAACATGGGAGGAATGAAAATGTAAAAGAAATATCAGGAAAAACCAACTTTTCCTTTGATCTTTTCTAAGTCAACAATGTGGATGAATAGAGTTTTACACTTTAATCAAGTTTACAGTGTCACAAATCTGGAAGGAATAATTAGCACGCATAACGACAGACCAAGGGCCAACACAACTCAGCAGTTTAATTCAAATTGGCTGAGGCAACATGATGAAATGTAACTAACGATGAGTTTAAAATCCTATATTTCAGTTCAATAAATCAATAACCCATAAACAGAAGGATGGAGATCTTTTTAAACAGTAGATCATATGAAGAAGACAATTTTTCACATGCACCAATTTTTAGTTGACTAAATGTTGACTATGACCAAAGA